>NC_142476.1:8455834-9814534 GCF_049115385.1 Moschus berezovskii
AAAGTTCCACTTGTATACACCTGGCATCACCCAACTGCCAGCAGCACCCAGTGTAGGAGGCCTCACCCAAAAAACAAACAAGATAAAAACACAAACCCAGTCATCAGCAAACAGGATTTCCACCTCATAAAGTCCTGCCCATTAGAGGGGGAAAAGAAAAAACTTACCTCCTTTCACCAGAGTACAAACAAAAGTCACCCAAAAGAAGACTACACAAACCACTGGCACCACCTTACACAGCAAGGGTAGAAACCAAAAGGAAGGAGGAATTCGACCTGAAAGCCTGAGAACAGGAGACATCAGATGTAATAATGAAAAAAGCAAAAAGGAAGAAAAATATTGCTCAAATGAATAAACAAACTAGAAGCACAAAAGACCAAAAAAAAAAAAAAAAAAAGAGGAAATAGGCAAAATACCTGAAAAAGAATTCAGAGTAATGATAGGAAAGATGTTCCAAAGCCTTGGAAAGAGAATGGATAAAATGCCAAGAAGCAATCAACAAATTAACAAAATAACCAAGGATATAGAAGAAATAAAAAATAAACCAACAAAGATGAATAACACAGTTATGGAAATCAAAAATTCTCTAGAAGGAAGCAATAATAGATTAACTGAAACAGAAGAATGGAACAGTGAGTTGGAAGATCAAATGGTGGAAGTAGTTGCTGATGAGCAGAATAAAGAAAAAAGAATGAAAAGAATTGAGGAGAGTTTTGGAGACCTCTGGGACAGTATTTAAGACACCAACATTTGAATTATAGGGGTCCCAGAGGAAGAAGAGAACAAGAAAGTCACTAAGAAAAAATTTGATAATATTATAGTTGAAAAATTTCCAGCATGGGAAAGGAAATAGTCAATCAAGTTCAAGAAGCGCAGAGAATCCAATACAGGATAAACCCAAGGAAAAGCGCATCGAGACACATGTTAATCAACAGAGATTAAACACAGAGAAAGAATATTAAAATCAACAAGGAAAAAGCAACAAGTACCACACAAGGGAAAAGCCATTCAATTAACAGCTGATCTTTCAGCAGAAACTCTGCAACCAGAAAGGAATGGCAGGATATATTTAAAGTACTGAAAGGGAAAAATTTACAAGCAAATTACTCTACCTGGAAAGGATTTCATTCAACATTGATGGAAAAGTTAAAAACTTTACAGACAAGCAGCAGTTAAGAGAATTTAGCATCACCAAACCAGCTTTACAACAAATATTAAAGAGACTTATATTGGCAATAAGCATAAGACAAAGGAAATACAAAATAATTTAAAAACTGCTAATTGGAATATATTATATTGTATTGTATTATAATAGGAAAATGCTAATAGTAATATACAATAATTACTTTAACTGTAAATGGATTAAACTCTCCAAACAAACGACAAAGATTGGCTGAATGGATGCAAAAACAAGACCCATATATATGCGGTATACAAGAGACCCACTTCAGACCTTGAGACACATACAGACTGAAATTAAAAGGATGGAAAAACATATTCCATGCACTTGGAAATCACAAGGAAGTTGGAGTGGCAATTCTCATTTCTGACAAAGTAGACTAAAATAAACAATATTATACGAAATAAAGAAGGGACATTATACAATGATCAAGGGATCAATCCAAGAAGAAAACATAATTCCAAACATTTATACATCCCTGGGATAAAGCCCACTTGGTCATGGTGTATGATCTTTTTAATGTGTTGTTGGATTCTGATTGCTAGAATTTTGTTAAGGATATTTGCATCTATGTTCATCCGTGATATTGGCATGTAGTTCTCTTTTTTTGTGTGTGGCATCTTTGTCAGGTTTTGGTATTAGGGTGATGGTGGCCTCATAGAATGAGATTGGAAGTTTCCCTTCCTCTGCAATTTTCTGGAAGAGTTTGAGTAGGATAGGTGTTAGCTCTTCTCTAAATTTTTGATAGAATTCAGCTGTGAAGCTTTCTGGACCTGGGCTTTTGTTTGCTGGAAAATTTCTGATTACAGTTTCATTTTCCGTGCTTGTGATGGGTCTGTTAAGATTTTCTATTTCTTCCTGGTTCAGTTTGGGAAAGTTGTACTTTTCTAAGAATTTGTCCATTTCTTCCAAGTTGTCCATTTTATTGGCATATAATTGCTGATAGTAGTCTCTTATGATCCTTTGTTTTTCTGTGTTGTCTGTTGTGATCTCTCCATTTTCATTTCTAATTTTATTGATTTGGTTTTTCTCCCTTTGTTTCTTGATGAGTCTGGATAGTGGTTTGTCAATTTTATTTATCCTCTCAAAGAACCATCTTTTGGCTTTGTTGATTTTTGCTATGGTCTCTTTTGTTTCTTTTGCATTTATTTCTGTCCTAATTTTTAAGATTTCTTTCCTTCTACTCACCCTGAGGTTCTTAATTTCTTCCTTTTCTAGTTGCTTTAGGTGTAGAGTTAGGTTATTTAGTTGACTTTTTTCTTGTTTCTTGAGATATGACTGTCTTGCTATGAACCTTCCCCTTAGCACTGCTTTTACAGTGTCCCACAGGTTTTGGGTTGTTGTGTTTTCATTTTCATTCATTTCTATGCATATTTTGATTTCTTTTTTGATTTCTTCTATGATTTGTTGGTTATTCAGAAGCGTGTTGTTCAGCCTCCATATGCTGGCATTTTTAAAGCTTTTCTCCTTTAATTGAGATCTAGTATTACTGCATTGTGGTCAGAAAAGATGCTTGGAATGATTTCAATTTTTTTGAATTTACCAAGGCTAGATTTATGGCCCAGGATGTGATCTATCCTGGAAAAGGTTCCGTGTGCACTTGAGAAGGTGAAATTCTTTGTTTTGGGGTGAAATGTCCTATAGATATCAATTAGGTCTAACTGGTCTATTGTATCATTTAACGTTTGTGTTTTCTTGTTAATTTTCTGTTTAGTTGATCTATCCATAGATGTGAGTGGGGTATTAAAGTTTCCCACTATTACTGTGTTATTGTTAATTTCCCCTTTCATACTTGTGAGCATTTGTCTTACATATTGTGGTGCTCCTATGTTGGGTGCATATATATTTATATTTGTTTTATCTTCTGGGATTGATCATTTGATCATTATGTAATGTCCTTCTTTGTCTCTTTTCACAGCCTTTGTTTTAAAGTCTACTTTATCTGATATGAGTATTGCTACTCCTGTTTTCTTTTGGTCTCTATTTGCATGGAATATCTTTTTCCAGCCCTTCACTTTCAATCTGTATGTGTCCCTCGTTTTGAGGTGGGTCTCTTGTAGACAACATATATGGGGGTTTTGTTTTTGTATCCATTCAGCCAGTCTTTGTCTTTTGATTGGGGCATTCAACCCATTTACGTTTAAGGTAACTATTGATAAGTATGATCCTGTTGCTATTTACTTTATTGTTTTGGTTTTGAGTTTATACACCCTTTCTGTGTTCCCTGTCTAGAGAAGATCCTTTAGCATTTGTTGGAGAGCTGGTTTGGTGATGCTGAATTCTCTAAGCTTTTGCTTGTCTGTAAAGCTTTTGATTTCTCCTTTATATTTGAATGAGATCCTTGTTGGGTACAATCATCTGGGCTGTAGGTTATTTTCTTTCAACACTTTAAGTATGTCCTGCCAATCCCTCCTGGCCTGAAGAGTTTCCATTGAAAGATCAGCTGTTATCCTTATGGGGATCCCCTTGTGTGTTATTTGTTGCTTTTCCCTTGCTGCTTTTAATATTTGTTCTTTGTGTTTGATCTTTGTTTATTTGATTAATATGTGTCTTGGGGTATTTCACCTCGGGTTTATCCTGTTTGGGACTCTTTGATTTTCTTGGCCTTGGGTGATTATTTCCTTCCCCATTTAAGGGAAGTTTTCAGCTCTTAACTCCTCAAGTGTTTTCTCATGGTCTTTCTTTTTGTCTTCTTCTGGGACTTCTATGATTCGGATGTTGGGGCATTTAACATTGTCCCAGAGGTCTCTGAGATTGTCCTCATTTCTTTTAATTGGTTTCCTTTTTTCCTCTCTGTTTCATTTATTTCTACCATTCTATCTTCTAACTCACTTATCCTATCTTCTGCCTCCATTATTCTACTTCTGGTTCCCTCTAGAGTGTTTTTGATCTCATCTATTGCATTAATCATTGTATATTGACTCTTTTTTATTTCTTCTAGATCCTTGTTAAACCTTTCTTGCATCTTCTCGATCCTTGTCTCTGGGTTATTTATCTGTAACTCCAATTTGTTTTCAAGATTTTGAATCATTTTCACTATCATTATTCTGAATTCTTTGTCAAGTAGGTTCGTTATCTCTTCCTCTTTTGTTTGGGTTGATGGGCATTTATCCTGTTCCTTTATTTCCTGGGTATTTCTCTGCCTCTTCATCTTGCTTATATTGCTGGATTTGCAGTGGCCTTTCCGTCTTCTGGCAGTTTGTGGAGTTCTCTTTATTGTGGAGTTTCCTCACTGTGGGTGAGGTTTGACAGGTGGCTTGCCAAGGTTCCCTGGTTAGGGAAGCTTGTGTCGGTGTTCTGGTGGGTGGAGCTGGATTTCTTCTCTCTGGAGTGCAATGAAGTGTGCAGTAATGAGTTATGAGTTGTCAGTGGGTTTGAAGTGACTTTGGGCAGCCTGTATATTGAAGCTCAGGGCTACTTTCCTGTGTTGCTGGAGAATTTGCCTCGTATGTCTTGGTCTGGAACTTGTTGCCCTTTGGGTGGTGTTTGGTTTCAGTGTGGGTATGGAGGTGTTTGATGAGCTCCTATCGATTAATGTTCCCTGGAGTCAGGAGTTCTCTGGTGTTCTCAGGATTTGGACTTAAGCCTCCTGCCTCTGGTTTTCAGTCTTATTCTTGCAGTAGCCTCAAGAGTTCTCTATCTGTCACTTCCAAGGTGGTTCCCTGTTTTAGTTTCTTCTGTTTGCTGGTCTCTTCAGTGTCTAATTTCTTCCCTGACACTAGGGGGCGGTGGTGGACACTTTTTAAGGCACACTTGTTCAGTCGTGCTGTGAGGAGAGAGGAACGCTGCAAACAAATATCCCTGGGGAGTGCTCGCAGTGTCGGCTTCACTGGGTTTGCCCCCGCTCACGGCATGTGTGCTGTCCCAGTATACACTGCACAGGCTCTAGGTTGTTCTGTCGGGAACTGTCTGAGGCTGGCACTGGGTTGCATGCATGTCCCAGGTCTAAGTCGCTCAGTTCCAGGTATTCAGGTACTCCATAAAGGTGCAGACTTGGTTGGGTCTGCGATCTGTGCTCTTCCCCAGTCTGAGCAGCTCAGGTGACCAGGTGTTTGGCGAGCATGGTCGCTGCGACTTATTGCCTCCCTGGTCCCTGCTGCTCAGTTTTCTGGGTATACAACAGGAGCACCTTCTCAGGCAGATGTCACCTGGCTAGAAACCCAAGAAGTCTTGGTTAGCAGCAAAGCCTGCTTGCAGTTTGTTAGTGGATGCCTCTCTGGGGCCGCGGTTGCCCCCTTCCTGCTCTGGCTTTCCTCCCCTTCCTGTCTCAGCGGGGGATGGGGCATGAGCCGTCCACAGCTGACTAGCTCTGCTCAGTCCTTTGTTCTGTGAGTGGGTCTGGCAGAGTCTTGGGTTAGGGCTTTTTGCCTTTTCGTGGCATAGTTATCCCACAGTCTGCTTTGCTATCTCCACTTAGCTCTCTCAGATTGCCCTCACAGCATTCAGGCCCGGTCCTCACTCTAAGCAATGCAGCCAGTGCCTCCCTGCCCAGCCCCCACTTGCTAGTGGCGGATGTGGTCATCTGCACCGTTTCTCCACTGGGAGTTACCATTGGGCACATAATCTGTGGGTTTTGCTTATTTATATTTCCTCCCGATTATGTTGCCCTCTGAGTTTCCAAGGCTCACCATAGATGCGCCAGTGAGTGTTTTCTGGTTTTGGAAACTTCTCTCTTTTTTAAGCCTACCTTCCTGGCACAGAGCCCTTTCCCCACCACTTTTGTCTGTCTTTTTATCTTTTATGTTTTTTCCTACCTCTTTCGAAGACAATGGGCTGCTTTTCTGGGTGCCTGATGTCCTCTGCTGGCAATCAGAAGTTGTTTTGTGGAATTTACTAAGCATTCAAATGTTCTTTTGATGAATTTGTGAGGGAGAAAGTGGTCTCCCCTTCCTATTCCTCCACCATCTTCCTCCCTCCTCCTCCAACATCTGCTTCTAATGGTTGCTTCCTGAATTGCATACAGATTTCTCAGGAGGCAGGTCAAGTGGTCTGGTATTCCCATCTCTTGAAGAATTTTCCACAGTTTATTTTGATCCACACAGTTTAGGTTTTGGCATAGTCAATAAAGCAGAAATAGATGTTTTTCTGGAACTCTCTTGCTTTTTCCATGATCCAGCTGGCGTTGGCAATTTGATCTCTGGTTCCTCTGCCTTTTTTAAAACCAGCTTGAATATCTGGAAGTTCACAGTTCACATATTGCTGAAGCCTGGCTTGGAGAATCTTTAGGGTTACTTTACTAGCGTGTGAGATGAGTGCAATTGTGTGGTAGTTTGAGCAATCTTTGGCATTGCCTTTTTTGGGATTGGAATGAAAACTGACCTGTTCCTGTCCTGTGGCCACTGCTGAGTTTTCCAAATTTGCTGGCATATTGAGTGCATCACTTTCACAGCATCATCTTTCAGGAAGCTTACAGGTGACCAAATCAAATCAACTTAAAAAATCCTCTACAACACACGTTATAATAAAGTTGCAAAAATCAAATAAAAATTGAGAAGCTTTCAAGCAGCACGAGGAAAAAACAAACATGCTAACTAAACAGAAACTTTTGAATTTACTAGTTCAGTTCAGTCACTCAGTTGTGTCTGACTCTTTGTGACCCCATGAACCACAGCACGCCAGGCCTCCCTGTCCATCACCAACTCTCAGAGTCCACCCAAACCCATGTCCATTGAGTCGATGATGCCATCCAACCATCTCATCCTCTTCTCCTTCTGCCCTCAATCTTTCCCAGCATCAGGGTCTTTTCAAATGATTCAGCTCTTCACATCATGTGGCTAAAGTGCTGGAGTTTCAGCTTCAACATCAGTCCTTCCAATGAATACCAGGACTGATCTCCTTTAGGATGGACTGGTTGGACCTCCTTGCAGTCCAAGGGACTCTCAAGAATCTTCTCCAGCACCACACTCAAAAACATCAATTCTTCCGTGCTCAGCTTTCTTTATAGTCCAACTCTCACATCCATACATGACCACTGGAAAAACCATAGCCTTGACTAGAAGGACCTTTGTTTGCAAAGTAATGTCTCTGCTTTTTAATATGCTATCTAGGTTGGTCCTTTCCTTCCAAGAAGTAAGCATTTTTTAATTTCATGGCAGCAATCACCATCTGCAGTGATCTTGGACCCCCAAAAAATAAAGACAACTACTTTTCCCCCATCTATTTGCCCTGAAGTGATGGAACCAGATGCCATGATCTTAGTTTTCTGAATGTTGAGCTTTAAGCCTACTTCTTCACTCTCTTGTTTCAGTTTCATCAAGAGACTTTTTAATTCCTCTTCACTTTCTGCCATAAGGGTGGTGTCATCTGCATATCTGAGGTTATTGATATTTCTCCCGGTAATCTTGATTCCACCTTGTGCTTCATCCAGCCCAGAATTTCTCATGATGTTCTCTGCATATAAGTTAAATAAGCAGGGTGACAATATACAGCCTTGACAAACTCTTTTTCCTATTTGGACCCAGTCTATTGTTCCATATCCAGTTCTAACTCTTGTTTCTTGCCCTGGAATTTACTAAGGAGGCTTCATTTGTATCTAAGAATATATCTCAGCAGAAACCTAGTTGCCCAGGAGAAAGTGGAATGATATATTCCAAGTGTTGAAAGAAAAAATTACCAAAGAAGAACATTTAAAAATATCCTTCAGAAAAGAAAAGAATATAAAGACTTCACCAAACCAAAAAATACTGAGAAAATTGAAGACAGCTAGACCTTCCTTGAGGAGGGCATGGCAACCCACTCCAGTATTCTTGCCTGGAGAAACTCATGGACAGAGAATTTGGCAGTCTGCCGCCCTAAGGGTCTCAAAGAGTCAGATACCATTGAGCTATCTGGGCAGGCACACAGACCTTCCTTACTGAAACACTAAAATTAATCATTCAAGCTAAAGTAAAATAATGCTAATTAATTCCATGAAAATACGTAGTACACTGGAAAATTAATTGCACATTCACATTCAGAACACTGTAGTACTTTGATATAGAATGTTAAACACTTAACAGTACTGGAAAAGGAAAATCTTCATTCCAATCCCCAAAAAAAGGAAAAGCCAAAGAGTGTTCAAACTACTGTACATTTGCACTCATTTCACATGGATTCAGTTCAGTTCAGTCGCTCAGTCGTGTCCAACTCTCCGCGACCCCGTGACTCACAGCATGCCAGGCCTCCCTGTCCATCACCAACTCCCGGAGTTCACTCAAACTCATGTCCATCGAGTCGGTGATGCCATCCAGCCATCTCATTCTCTGTCGTCCCCTTCTCCTCCCGCCCCCAACCTTTCCCAGCATCAGAGTCTTTTCCAGTGAGTCAACTTGTCGCATGAGGTGGCGAAAGTAATGTAGTTTCAGCTTTAGCATCAGTCCTTCACATGGATTAATACTCAGTAATAAAAATGAGCGAACTCTTCATACATGCATTACTTTGTATGGTTTAAAGGGCATTATTCAGAGTGAAAACATCCAGTATCCAAAAGTATTGTGCAGTATGATTGCATATATGTAGTTTTCATGAAATAACAATGTTATACTGTTGGAGAAGAGACAATTGATTTCCAAGGGTTGGAATTGTGAGTGTAGAGGTGATTACAGAGGTGATGACAGAATGTTTGTATATCTTGTCTACACTCATGAAAGACTGACAGAACAATACTAAAACATTGTAACAACATCAGTTGATATGGTATTATAGTAACTCCTTGGTTTACCTGGATGAAGGCTACACAGAATATTTTTGTACTGTTTTTGCAATTTTGTACACTTTAAGTGGGTGAATTTCGTGGTATGTGAATTATATCTCAATAAAGATGCTTTTTGGAAAAGGAAAAAAAAGAATGTTAAACACTTAACTGTTTAAGAGTTAAATTACAAGAATATAAAAAATACTACATTAATAGGAATTTTTAAAATTAAGTACACAGTAATAAACGCATACTACTATAACAAAAATCATGAAATCACAAAGGAAAGCAATCAAAGGAAGACAGGAATTAAGAGACTATAAAACATCTTGTAAAGAGAAAAGTTTGTATTAATATATCCTTATCTATCAATAATTACTCTAAATATAAAAGATTGCATGTTTGCATGTTAAGTCACTACAGTTGTGTCTGACTCTTTGAGACTCATTGGACTGTAGCCCTCCAGGCTCCTCTGTCCATGGGACATCCCAGGCAAGAATACTGGAATGGGTTGCCATTTCCTTCTCCACTATTTTCTTCTAACTCAATGAAATTCTTAAGCAATTATTTTGAATTACTTGTCAGACAGATCGTCCATATCCGTTATTTGGGGTCAGTAATTGAAAAACTATTGTGTTTCTCTGTTAATATTTTAGTCCTTTGATGTCTGTGTCCCTTGAAGTCTCAGATTGCTGTGTTTGCATTTAAAGAAGCAATCACTCCCTCCAGTCTTTACTGGGGACTGACCTGGGGAAGGAAGTACACTGTCACACTGATAGGGATTTTGAGACTTTTTCAGACCTTTTTTAAGGATACACCTGTCCCATGTACTCAGTTCCTCCTAGGAGACAATTTTGAAGCTCGTATGCTTCCATCAGCACAGCAAAGACAGTCTGTGTGCCAACAGTTTCCTGGCTGCATCCCTGGGGCAATGCCAAATGCTCACATTCATGTGCTTTCTCACAGACCCACGGTGACAGGTTGGCTTCTAGATGTCCCACAGGCCATCTGTAAAGGTCTAGATGACACCGTGGGGACCTACACAGGGAGCTGGCCCTGGGGAGGGGGATGTGGATGAGATGAGGGGCCCAAGGGTGCACAGGACCACAAGCACAATGTCTGCAATGGTTAGGGCTCCCTGCAGATGTTCCAAAGAATAGCAAGGAGAGATAAGAGAGCCTTCCTCAGCGATCAATGCAAAGAAAAGGAGGAAAACAACAGAATAGGAAAAACAAGAGATCTCTTCAAGAAAATTAGAGATACTAAGGGAACATTTCATGCAAAGATGGGCTCGATAAAGGACAGAAATGGTATGTATCTAACAGAAGCAGAAGATATTAAGAAGAGATGGCAAGAATACACAGAAGAACTGTACAAAAAAGATCATCTAGACCAAGATAATCACGATGGCGTGATCACTCACCTAGAGCCAGACATCTTGGAATTTGAAGTCAAGTGGGCCTTAGAAAGCATCACTATGAACAAAGTTAGTCTAGATGATGGAATTCCAATTGAGCTCTTTCAAATCCTGAAAGATGATGCTGTGAAAGTGCTGCACTCAATATGCCAGCAAATTTGGAAAACTCAGCAGTGGCCACAGGACTGGAAAAGGTCAGCCTTCATTCCAATCCAAAAGAAAAGCAATGTCAAAGAAAGCTCAAACTGCCTCACAATTGCACTCTTCTCATACGCTAGTAAAGTCATGCTCAAAATTCTCCAAGCCAGGCTTCAGCAATATGTGAACTGTGAACTTCCAGATGTTCAAGCTGGTTTTAGAGAAGGCAGAGGCACCAGAGATCAAATTGCCAACATCCGCTGGATCATGGAAAAAGCAAGAGAGTTCCAGAAAAACATCTATTTCTTCTTCATTGACTATGCCAAAGCTTTGACCATGTGGATCACAATAAACTGTGGAACATTCTGAAAGAGATGGGAATACCAGACCACCTGATCTGCTTCTTGAGAAACCTGAATGCAGGTCAGGAAGCAACAGTTAGAACTGGACATGGAACAACAGACTGGTTCCAAATAGGAAAAGGAGTACGTCAAGGTTGTATATCGTCACCCTGCTTATTTAACTTATATGCAGAGTACTTCATGAGGAACACTGGGCTGGAAGAAGCACAAGCTGGAATCAAGATTGCCGGGAGAAATATCAATAACCTCAGATATGCAGATGACACCACCCTCATGGCAGAAAGTGAACAGGAACTAGAAAGCCTCTTGATGAAAGTGAAAGAGGAGAGTGAAAAGGTTGGCTTGAAGCTCAACATTCAAAAAACGAAGATCATTGCATCTGGTCCCATCACTTCATGGGAAATAGATGGGGAAACAGTGGAAACAGTGACAGACTTTATTTTTTGGGGTTCCAAAATAACTGTGGATGCTGATTGTGGCCATGAATAAAAGACGCTTACTCCTTGGAAGGAAAGCTATGACCAACCTAGACAGAATATTAAAAAGCAAAGACAATACTTTGCCAACCAAGGTCCGTCTAGTCAAGGTTATGGCTTTTCCAGCGGTCATGTTGGATGTGAGAGTTGGACTGTGAAGAAAGCTGACCACCGAAGAATTGATGCTTTTGAACTGTGGTGTTGGAGAAGACTCTTGAGAGTCCCTTGTACCACAAGGAGATCCAACCAGGCCATTCTAGAGGAGATCAATCCTGGGTGCTCATTGGAAGGACTGATGCTGAAGCTGAAACTCCAATACTTTGGCCACCTCATGCGACGAGTTGACTCACTGGAAAAGACTCTGATGCTGGGAGGGATTAGGGGCGGGAAGAGATGGGGATGACAGAATGAGATGGCTGGATGACATCACTGACTCTGTGGACATGAGTTTGAGTGAACTCCGGGAGTTGATGATGGACAGGGAGGCCTGGCGTGCTGTAATTCATGGGGTCGCAAAGAGTCAGACATGACTGAGCGACTGAACAGAACTGGTAGGGTCTCCACGTGGTCAGGAGGACCCATGTACCTTGAAGACTCTTAGCCATGGATGCTGTACTCCTGTCCTCTCCCCACCCCCAACCATGCAGATGACACCAGTGTCCTGGATAAGGGGAGAGAGAAGTGCGCTGGAAGATGAGGACACCGCCCTTGCTCACATGCTCTTATTTTCCCCACAGGTAAATTCCTGTGCTGAGGGGTCTGTCTTGGCACTAAGCGGAGCCACTTCAGGGGCAAAATGAGACTACTGCTCTAACCCTCATTGATGTGTCCTGTCTTGAATCTTTGTGCTCTAGCAGCATGCTGTCGTGTCTCTGCTAGGCTCCTGGACCCCCACAAAGATACCATCTTTATCCACAAATAATTGTCAAAGGCCTCGTTTATATCAGGAGAGACAGTGAGACTCCTGCCATCTTTCTGACCTCACTCTGTTATTACAGGTTTCTTCTTTGTGGATCTTTTCCTATTTTCTTGATTAATGTCTATCAATAGGTACATGTATTTTGTTATATACTTATTAAAAAGTCTATTTGTACACTCATAGACACTTGTAAACAATAAAATTAAATAAGTCCTTTGGCAAAACAAGAGGTTGATATAAACATTTTGCAGTGGATAATACAGCTGAGTCTTAGAAAATTATGAACACACTGGGATCTCAGCCCAGTTTACTCACTGACACGGATGCATCTGGGAGGAGGAGACCAGCCATTCTCTGTGCAGGTCAGTGTATTCTGATTATTTTGAAGACTGTAGCCTTCATAGCAGCGAACTCTTACAGTTTCACCCTGTAAATATTTTTCTTCACGACGTGGGGTATGTCCATTTTCCAAATAATTGAAGATACATTGTCCTTAGGATCATAAAATTAATATGAAAGAAATACAACATAAATTTGGGAAAATAGTACATTAAAGATTAACCTTATATAATTTACATGAAATGCATTAGTACTCATATATAACATGTAACAATAAAAATGGAAGGTACTACCACAAGGTACTACCATTGTGAAAAATGAAAAATATAGCGTTCCATATTTTTTGTCTTTAGTTTTATGATTAAAATATGTATAAATGATGCAGATATTCTTATAATGCCTCTGCATCTCTCACAGGATTTACATGAAGAGCCTCTAGAAAAGGGAAGGTCTATTGGAATTTTTACTCATAGAACTCATCCCTTTGCCTTACTATTGTTACACAATACTTAATTGTGCTCATTTACATACTTTTGTCTCTTCACTCTTTCAAAGATTATGCATATAAACTTAAAGAGTTACTTACTGAGGCATGGTTCTTCTGGAGACCATCCTTCTGCTGTGCAAGTCAGGTGATCCCAGGAACGTTGTGAAGGAGGCACAAAATTCTGATCACAGTAATAGACAAACTGTTGATTCACACGTGCTGGAAAGTATCCTCTGTATGAATAATATAGCCATCCATGTTTTATTACTGGATAATTACAAGGTTTCCCTTGGAATAAAAAAAGTAGAAATAATGTTTTACCTCATTATACAATCAAATTAGAATTAATGTTTCATCTACAAATTATATTCTTGTTCAGTTCATTACACTCTGCATTATGCTGCTGCTGCTGCTGCTGTTGCTGCTATGTCGCTTCAGTCGTGTACGACTCTCTGCGACCCCATAGAGGGCAGCCCACCAGACTCCCCCGTCCCTGGGATTCTCCAAGCAAGAACACTGGAGTGGGTTGCCATTTCCTTCTCCAATGCATGAAAGTGAAAAGTGAAAGTGAAGTCGCTCAGTCGTGTCCGACTCTTAGCGACCCCATGGATTGCAGCCTACCAGGCTCCTCCATCCATGGGCTTTTCCAGGCAAGAGTACTGGAGTGGGGTGCCATTACCTTCTCCGCATTGCATTATGGTTTCTAGGAAAAGAAAAGTTATAGAAAATTCAGATGATTGAAGTATGTAAGGAAGTTCTTGCCAATGAAGATCAAATTATGTCTTGTGGGTCATATTATGTAAAATTTGTATGTGGATTCGCTTGGTAGGAAACTATACAGACTATTAAATGAATTCTCCTTAAGTACAGAAGTCCCAGCCTTGGTTGACTAAATTAGCATCTTAATCAAGAGATGAAAGTACAGATTTTATCTTGTGGCTCATCTGCTTTCTTTTTCTTTCTTTTCCATTCTCATCAGAAACCAGAATCCTGACATGTATTCTCAGACCAAATCAATGTAGGAAGAAAACAGAATTTTTACAATTATCATTCATTAGTTTACTTTTCTGTTTATTGGAAATATGTGATATATATAGAGAACCACAACAATTTTTCAATGATCAAATCACACAGAGTAACATTCTTATTTATCCATCAAACTAGACATTAAGATATCTTTTCCCTTGCTTGTCTAATCAGAGAAATGGATAATGAATAATTCTTAATATCCAAATGGTTAAGATGAAGGGAAACCCTTGTCACTATGGTCTAATTTTAATTGGAGAATGATGTATTTTTCAGTATTTCTTACAAAGATTTTAAATGAGGTATAACGTAATTACATTTTATTGTTATTAGCATATATTGAGTAATTTTCATGTATATGCTTGCTATGTGAATTATAAAATTTGAGTCTTTGCATATCTTAATCCATTTCTTTAACAAAGACTTGTCAGTTATACCCTCTCATGGCCTATAGTCTGCATCTCCCACGACTGATAGATTTCCCCACATTTTTGAAGGTTGTCTACATTTTTAAGTTTGAAATGCTTACATAGTTTGATTCCTCTTAAGTAAGAGTCTAGGTTTCTTTCCACTACTTTTTGGAGATTAGAATATTTTCTCTTCATCCTTGAATTTTACAAATTTCATCATATATGTTAAGATATGTGTATCTTTCAATAATTCTATGTTGGGCAAGTTTGAGTCTTTGTATTTGCAAGAACGAAGTGAAAAGAACTCAATTAACTTTGTCATTATATTGTAGAGGAGAGATCTGAGTTCTGAAGATCTGATTTCAGAACTAGTACGTTTATCATTTTGATGCATCATAGAATATGAATACAGTAAAATAATCCGCTGAGACTTACTTAGGTACACAAAGAAGGCATAATTAAAAGTAAGCATCATTACTATCACTGTCCTGAGGCATTTTCCTCGTCTTCTCTTTCATTTGGGCAAATGTGAATCTGTCTTTGTCTCTCTAACCAGATCATTTATTGAAGCACATATAAGAGTCCACTATAGTTGGAATGGCATTGACTTCATCAGGACTCAGCCTCGTTCTTCTCTTACACTCCTACCAACACAGGTTCATGTCTCATGAGCAGGCTTGGCTGTCCATCATAATGTTGGCTCAGATTGATCTCAAAATTGATGAAAAAAATCCACTAAGTTTTAAAGTGTTTCTAGTCTTTCTGTACCTCTGCAACTTACTCCAAAGATCCAGGCCCAGGATCTTATAATTTTTAAATTTAACTTCTAAATTTCATGTTATTAGGTCCAACCTCACACATGGGAGTCATTTTGAGTGATGAATCTGTCCTAATATAGGTTCACTTTCAGCACCTCTGTATCATTCCAGATGCATCTCCTTTGCACCATTAAATTAGCTGATGATACAAAAGAGGAAAGGAACAGGCCTGACAACAAAGTCCTGAATCTGATAATCAGCTTATTTAATGAAATTATGAATATTGATAAACTATTTAAATAGTTTCTTCATGTTGTCCACAAGAACTTCACAAGGTCCCTTGTGGGATAACCGTGTTGTGATATAACTAGAATTGGGTTGATCTACCAGTTTCAAAGGGCTTCCCTATTGCTCAGTGGTGAAGAATCTACCTGCAATGCAGGAGACACAGGAGATGTAGGTTTCATCTGTGGGTCAGAAAGATTCCCCTGGAGAAGGAAGTGGCAACCCACTGCAGTATTCTTGCCTGGAGAATTCCACAGGCAGAGGATCCTGGTAGGCTATAGTCCAAAGGATCACAAAGAGTTGTACACGATTGAGCGACTAAGCACACAGCACCATTTTCATAAACCCATCTTAAACAAAATTAAATATTTTTCTTAAGATTCTTATGCAGATTAAAATCTGTTTCATACTGTTAATACCTTCATTTTAATGGAACTTATGCTTTGAAAATTCATTTTAAATGCATGCTTGGAATTATCACTAAGGTCATCGAACTGTTTTCTATCATTACAGTTTTCTTTCATGGAATAACCGGCTTAAGTATGCTGAAATTTTACAGTGTACTGTTAGAAATAAGAGGATTGTTTAGAGGCAACTTAGTGGAAGTTGAGGAGTAAAGGAAGCATCCCCAGAAAATACTCTGTTCAATTGACCTGACGTTTTTCTATATGTGATGGTTTTAGTAAAGTCCACAATGCCTTCCACACTCTTCTCTTCAAACATTAGAACCTAAGTCCTCACCACTGAGTGTGCAGGACTTAGTGACCATTTCTAAAGAATACACATGACTGACATGACAGTGTGTGACCAAGTCATACCTGGTGTGGAGGCTTGCCTCCTCCCTCTCTGGGGTCACTGGCCCTGAGGAAATCTATCTGTCTCTCAAGTGACCTGCAGAGATGCCCAGCTGGTCAGCTACTGAGGGCCTCCCCGCAAAGCCAGGAGAGTGAGCCAACTTGGAAGCAAAGCCTCCAGCCCAGCTGAGCCTCCAGGTGACAGTGGCCCAGGTCAATACCCTGACTGCTACCCATGCATAGTGATTCAGAACCAGACAATGAAGCCCCTTCCTCATTCCTGACCCACAGGAGCTCTAAGAATATGGAGGGGTGCTGTCCTAAGCCAATACGTTTTCTGGGAAATTAGGACTATGCATCAAATACAATGGCTTCCCAGTGGGCACAAGTGGTAAGGAAGCTGCCTGCCAATGCAGGAGACATAGTACATGCAGGTTTCAATCTCTGGGCTGAGAAGAACACCAGGAAGAGGGCACTCCAGCATTCTTCCCTGGAAAATCTCATGGACAGGGACGCCTGGTGGGCTACAGTCCATAGGGTGGCAAAGAGTCAGACATGACTGAGCAACTTATCTTGCATGCACGCAGGCATCTAATACAATAGGTGCTATGTGATGTTGTTTTTACTTAATAACTTAGATCCAGTATTACAATTATTTTGCATGCTAAGTCACTTCAGTAGTGTCTAGTTCTTTGTGACCACCTGTGGACTATATTCTGCCAAGCTTCTCTGTCCATGGGAAGCTCCAGTCAAGAACAGTGCAGTAGGTTGTTAGAGATTTATATATTCAAAAACACAGCCACATTGTAAATTTGAGTGGCAAAAAAGTAAAGAGTTTTTAGTTTGCAAAATGTCTTTATTCCTCACTAGAATTGTCTACTTCAAGAAGCAAATAATGCCTCTAAATACCCCTAATTAGCATACACAGTGGGGCAGATACTTGGATTTGCCCTACTGTGTAGGGCATGGTGCCCCATTGTTGTGTGTTAAAGAGAAAGAAATTTCACAATTAAGAAGGCAGTCAAGATATGAATGGAACGTACAGGTACATCTTGGAGCAGGTGCCCAGCCATCTCTGGTACATGTTGCAACAGTTCCATGGATCTCAGGAATAAAACCCTTTTTACACTCATAAGTGACTGTATCTTGACCTCTGTATTTGCTTAATTCAGGTCTGTACACACCGTTTGGAATATGAGGAGGATCACATATTATTTCTGAAAAGAACAAAGGTATGTTGACAATATATAAATCACATCCCTTAAAATAATCAATTATATATAAAATATAAAAGTGGATGTTATTAATTTGTTCTTCAGTTCAGTTCAGTTCAGTTCAGTCTACAGCACAAGTCAGTAAAATGAGCACAGCCTCATGTCCTCCTGCTGTATCACTTACATTTCCCTTCACTGTATTTCTCATCTGATGTATCTGTACCCTCGCTACACTTGAACCCTCTTTCTCCACAGTCAACACACACTTCATGATATTTCACATCTGGAAAACAATTCATGATGTATTGTTGTAGCCACCTGTTCTGGGAAACAAACTCACTCAGAAGGACGATGCAGATAGTGAAGTGCAGTTTATTACACCAGCGGGCCCAAGGCAGAGTCTCCTCTTAGCCAAGGACCCCAACCAGCATTAGTGAAAACCTTATATACCCTAAGTGTACGTGCCCAAACCCACCTCCCCAAATTCCTTGAAACTAGTCTGAACAAAGGAAAAGAAAGATACAATCAAAGTTAACCCGTGATTCATATAACTTAAGTGTAGATAGTTAACAGTGGGCAATTATCAACAGGCCTGTGGTCACACCCTAATAAGCATAATAGAATTTATTATTCTATTTGGTTACACAGATAATTAGGGCATTCTTTAGGCAATGGAGAGTCTAGGTATGAGTCCTGGAGCTCTTCCATCAGGGGGTCTGGTTTTCCAGTTGGTATGTCATTTCCATAGATACTGGGCATAGAGCTCAAAGTCTACAGTCCAGCCCAAGATGGAGTCCTGTTTTCAAGATGGAGCCCGTTCTGTCTGTTTCCTCCTTCAGTATCAATTCAGCTATTCTTTCTACTTTCTGCAAGTTTCTCCGCTTCTGTATTTCTCACAAGTACTACTGGCAAATATACTCCTCCCTCCAGACACTTGTTGCAATAGCACACCCTGTCTTTTTGAAGTAGACTTAAATAGAGGGGTTGCATAGGGCAATGAAATTAATGTTGAAGAGTCCGAAATGCAGTACTTGGATGCAATCTCAAAAATGACAGAATAATCTCTGTTCATTTCCAAGCAAACCATTCAATATTAAAGTAATCCAAGCCTATGCCCCAAACAGTAATGCTGAAGAAGCTGAAGTTGAAAGGTAGAACTTTTAGAACTAACACCCAAAAAAGACATCCTTTTCATTTTAGGGGACTGGAATGCAAAAGTAGGAAGTCAAGAAACACCTGGAGTAACAGGCAAATTTGGCCTTGGAGCATCGAATGAAGCAGGGCAAAGGCTAATCGAGTTTTGCCAAGAAAACGCACTGGTCATAGCAAACACCCTCTTCCAACAACACAAGAGAAGACTCTACACATGGACTGTACAGATTGTCAACACTGAAATCAGGTTGATTATATTCTTTGCAGCCAAAGATGGAGAAGCTATATACAATTAGCAAAAACAAGACCAGGAGCTGACTGTGGCTCAGACCATGAGCTCATTATTGCCAAATTCAGACTTAAATTGAAGAAAGTAGGGAAAACCACTAGATTATTCAGATATGACCTAAATCAAATCCCTTATGATTATACAGTGGAAGTGAGAAATAGATTTAAGGGACTAGATCTGATTGATAGAGTGCCTGATGAACTATGGACTAAGGTTCGTGACATTGATCTGATAGATAGAGTGCCTGATGAACTATGGATGGAGGTTCGTGACATTGTACAGGAGAAAGGGGCCAGTATCATCACCATGGAAAAGAAATGCAAAAAAGCAAAATGGCTGTCTAAGGAGGTGTTACAAATAGCTGTGAAAAGAAGAGAAGCGAAAAGCAAAGGAGAAAAGGAAAGATATAAACATCTGAATGCAGAGTTCCAAAGAAGAGCAAGGAGAGATAAGAAAGCCTTCCTCAGTGATCAATTGAAAGAAATAGAGGAAAACAACAGAATAGGAAAGACAAGAGACCTTTTCAAGAAAATCAGAGATGCCAAGGGAATATTTCATGCAAAGATGGACTCGATAAAGGACAGAAATGGTATGGACCTAACAGAAGCAGAAGACATTAAGAAGAGGTGGCAAGAATACACAGAAGAACTGTACAAAAAAGATCACGACCAAGATAATCACGATGGTGTGATCACTCACCTAGAGCCAGATATCTTAGAATGTGAAGTCAAGTGGGCATTAGAAAGCATCACTACGAACAAAGCTAGTGGCGGTGATGGAATTCCAGTTGAGATATTTCAAATCCTGAAAGATGATGCTGTGAAAGTGCTGCACTCAATATGCCAGCAAATTTGGAAAACTCAGCAGTGGCCACAGGACTGGAAAAGGTCAGTCTTCATTCCAATCCCAAAGAAAGACAATGCCAAAGAATGCTCAAACTACCTCACAATTGCACTCATCTCACACGCTAGTAAAGTCATGCTCAAAATTCTCCAAGCCAGGTTTCAGCAATATATGAACCGTGAACTTCCAGATATTCAAGCTGGTTTTAGAAATGTCAGAGGCACCAGAGATCAAATTGCCAACATCCGTTGGATCATGGAGAAAGCAAGAGAGTTCCAGAAAAACATCTATTTCTGCTTCATTGACTATGCCAAAACCTTTGACTGTGTGGATCACAATAAACTGTGGAACATTCTGAAAGAGATGGGAATACCAGACCACCTGACCTGCTTCTTGAGAAACTTGAATGCAGGTCAGGAAGCAACAGTTAGAACTGGACATGGAACAACAGGCTGGTTCCAAATAGGAAAAGGAGTACGTCAAGGTTGTATATTGTCACCCTGCTTGTTTAACTTATATGCAGAGTACTTCATGAGGAACGCTGGGCTGGAAGAAGCACAAGCTGGAGTCAAGATTGCCGGGAGAAATATCAATAACCTCAGATATGCAGATGACACCACCCTTATGGCAGAAAGTGAAGAGGAACTCAAAAGCCTCTTGATGAAAGTGAAAGAGGAGAGTGAAAAGGTTGGCTTGAAGCTCAGCATTCAGAAAACAAAGATCATGGCATCTGGTCCTATCACTTCATGGAAAATAGATGGGGAAACAGTGGAAACAGTGGCCGACTTTATTTTGGGGGGCTCCAAAATCACTGCAGATGCTGATTGCAGCCAGGAAATTAAAAGAGGCTTACTCCTTGGAAGGAAGTTTATGACCAACCTAGATAGCATATTAAAAAGCACAGACATTACTTTGCCAACCAAGGTCCGTCTAGTCAAGGCTATGGTTTTTCCATTGGTCATGTATGGATGTGAGAGTTGGACTGTGAAGAACGCTGATCGCTGAAGAATTGATGCTTTTGAACTGTGATGCTGGAAAAGACTCTTGAGAGTCCCTTGTATTGCAAGGAGATCCAACCAGTCCATTCTAAAGGAGATCAGTTCTGGGTGTTCATTGGAAGGACTGATGCTAAAGCTGAAACTCCAATACTTTGGCCACCTCATGTGACGAGTTGACTCACTGGAAAAGACTCTGATGCTGGGAAAGGTTGGGGGCAGGAGGAAAAGGGGACGACAGAGAATGAGATGGCTGGATGGTATCCCCGACTCGATGGACATGAGTTTGAGTGAACACCGGGAGTTGGTGATGGACAGGGAGGCCTGGCGTGCTGTGATTCATGGTATCACAAAGAGTCGGACACGACTGAGTGACTGAACGGAACGGATATGCCAATAAAATGGACAACCTGAAAGAAATGAGTATATTCTTAGAAAGGTTTAATCTTCCAAGGCTGAACTAGGAAGAAATAGAAATTTTGAACCAGCCAATTACATTCACTGAAATCAAAATGATCAAAAAACTCCAAAAAATTAAAGCACAGGACCAGATGGCTTCACAGGTGAGTTCTATCAAAAATTTAGAGAAGAGTTAATGCCGATTCTTATAAAACTTTTCAAACAACCGCAGAGGAAGGAACAATTCCAAACTCATTCTACAAGGCCATTGTCACTCTTACACCAAAACCAGACAAAGAAAACACACACAGACAATAATTATATGCCAGTATGGCTAATGAAAATAGATGGAAAAATCCTCAAGAAAACGCTAGCAAACAGAATTCAAAAACATATTAAAAAGATAGTACACCATGATCAAGTTGGGATGCAAACATTCCTCAGTACACACAAACCCATCTATGTGATATACCATATTAACAAATTGCAATATAAATCCATATGGTAATCTCAATAAATGCAGAAAAAGCTTTTGAAAAAATTCAACACCCATTTATGATAAATACTCTTCAAAAAATGAGCAAAGCAGGAACCTACCTCAACATAATAAAGGCCATATTTGAGAAACCCAGAGCAAACATTATTCTCAATGGTGAAAAACTGAAAGCATTCCCTCTAAGATCAGGAATAAACAAGGGTGCCCACTCTCACCACTATTAGTCAGCATTGGTTGGAAGCCCTAGCTATAGCAATCAGAGAACAAAAAGAAATAAAAAGAATCCAGATTGGAAAAGAAGAAGCAAAACTCTTATTGTTTGCAGACAGACGATACTACACATAGAAAACCCTAAAGATATTCTCAGAAAATTACTAGAGATAATCAGTGAATTTAGCAAAGTGGCAGGATACAAAATGAATACACAGAAATCCCTTGTACTCCTAAGTACTAACAATGAAACATCAGAAAGAGATATTGTTATCAATCCCATTTACCATCACAACAAAAAGAATAAAATGCCTAGAAAAAAACTACCTGAGGAGACATAAGAGCTGTATACACAAAAGTATATGACACTGAGGAAAGAAATCAAAGACAACATAATCGTATGGAGAGATAGTCCATGTTCCTGGGTTGGAAGAATCAACATTGTGAAAATGACTATACTACCCAATATAATATACAGATTCAGTGCAATCTGTGTCAAATTACCAATGGCGATTTTCACAGAACTAGAACAAAAAGCCCCACAATTCATAGGGAAACACAAAAGACCCTGAAGAGCCAATGCAATCTTGAGAAAGAAAAATAAAGCTAGAGGAATCAAACTTGCTGACTTCAGACTGACTATAAAGCTAGAATCATCCAACCCTTATGGTACTGGCACAAAAACAGAAATATAGACCAATGGAACAAGATAGAAAGCCCAGAGATAAACACACACACCTATGGATAGCTTATGTTTGAAAAGGAGGCAAGAATATAAAATGTGCCAAAGATAGTCTCTTCTATAAGTGCTGTGGAGAAAACTTCACAGTTACATGGAGAAGAATGAAATTAGAATACTTTCTAACATCATACACAAAGATTAACTCAAAATGGATGGAAAACACAGGCAGAATACCCTATGTCATAACTCACAGCAAGATCCTCTATGACCCACCTTCTAGAGTAGTTGAAGCAAAAGCAAAGATAATCAAGTAGGACATAATTAAACTTAAAAGCCTCTCCACAGCAAAGGAGACTATGAATAAGGTGAAAAGACAATGCTCAGAATGGGAAAAAATAATATCAAATGAAACAACTGACAAAGGATTAATTTCCAAAAGATTCAAGCAGCTCATACAAATCAATACCAGAAAAACAAACAACCCAATCAAAAAGTGGGGAAAAGACCTAAACAGACATTTGTCCAAAGACCTACCATCGCTAATAAACACATGGATAGATGCTCAACATCACTCATTAGAGAAATACAAATCAAAACTACAATGAGATAGCACTTCACACCAGTCAGAATGGCCATCATCAAAAAGTCTACAAACAATAAATGCTGGAGAGGGTGTGGAGAAAAGGGAACCCTCTTGCACTGTTGGTGGCAATGTAAATAGATATAGCCACTATGGAGATTCCTTAAAAAATGAGGAATAAAACCACTATATGACCCATCAATCCCATTCCTAGGTGTATACTCTGAGGAAACTATAATTGAGAAAAACACATGTACCCCAATATTCACTGCAGCTCTATTTACAACAGCTAGGAGATCGAAGCAACATAGATGTCCATTGACAAATGAATAGATAAAGAACCTGTGCTGCATATATACAATGGAATATTACTCAGTCATAAAAAGAAATGCATTTGAATCAGTCCTATAGAGGTGGATGAACATAGAGCCTAGAATACAGGGTGAAGCAAGTCAGAAAGAGAAAAACAAATATCATATACTAACACAAATATCATAACACACATGGAATCTAGAAATATTGTACTGATAGTCCTATTTGCACACCAGTAATAGAGACACAGATGCTGAGAACAGACACAGATGCTGAGAACAGACTTATGGACAGGGCTGCCAGGGAGGAAGTAGAGGGTGGGATGTATGGAGAGGGTTAACATGGAAACTTACACTGCTGCTGCTGCTGCTGCTAAGTCACTTCAGTCATGTCCGACTCTGTGTGACCCCATAGACGGAAGCCCACCAGGCTCCCCCGTCCCTGGGATTCTCCAGGCAAGAACACTGGAGTGGGTTGCCATTTCCCTCTCCAATATGTGAAAGTGAAAAGTGAAATTGAAGTCGCCCAGTCGTGTCCGACCCCCAGCGACCCCAAGGACTGCAGCCCACCAGGCTCCTCCACTACGATATGTAAAATAGACAGTCAATGGGAATTTGCTGTATGACTCACGGAACTCAAACCAGAGCTCAGTAACAACCTAGAAGGGTGGGATGGGCAGCCAGCTGGGAGGGATGTTCATGTGGGAGAGGACACGGGTAAATCTATGGCTGATTCCTGTTGATATTTGGTAGAACCCACGACTGAGCGACTGAAGTGAACTGAACTGATCTGAACATAAGTCTGTCAAGCAATTATCCTTCAATTAAAAATAAATAAATATAAAATAAACAACCACCCACCCCCAAAATTCCATATGCCAATGGACCCAGGAGAAGGCTTTCTCGTGCATGCATGAGGTAAAAGGCAGACAGATCTCTGTCTTAACTGTGATGCCCGCAGTGGCTCATGAACCATCATGCATGGAGCTAAGTCCTTCTGTGAAAGTCCGGGTTTTCACAGGAGGACCTCTGTCTGCTTCATTCATACACCCTTCCACCCTGTGGCCAGATCCCTGTGGTTACAACTAACTCAGACGGAAGAGCAACCTTTGACAGATCACCAGGGAGCTTGCACAGAAATTTGGCTTAAATCTGTGACCCAGTACAGGAACACAAGATTAAGATGTAGTGCTACATTGGGGGAAACAAAGGACAGGCTGTCAGTACCATTTCTGGTGCACTAATGTATCTAGAGAAGACATGAGGCACAGAAATTCTGACAAAACGGGATAAGAAGTGTCAGCAGGTGCCACTATAGAAGATCTGAGAGAGCTGCGGAATCTCTAGCCGGGTTGAAGGAAGTTGTCTCTCACCCAAAGGAGCCTGGTACTTTAATTAGGAAAACAGCACCACAAAACTTCAAGGAAGATCAACTCAAAGTATCTTGACACCAACAAAGTTTAAAAATCCTCAGCATTCACATACAAAGATTGGAGATCTGTGATTTATCCAGTGAAGAATTCAAAATAGCTGTTTTTAATAACTCAGTGTGTTCTGGAGGAGATCAAATAGCTATAACCTGGTTAATTTGGGACAGTGGATGTTTTGGACTAATATGGACAACATAAATACATTTTAGGACTAGTGGACATATGGCATAAGGATTGATGAGAAAAATGAAAACCTAAACTTTATAATCCATAAACCATTTTATAATGTTCAAAAATAAGATTCCATTATGATAACATTAAATACAGTTACCCTGAACATTGATGAGTCAAAACATTTTACTTGATTATGGAATGTTAACACAGGACTTGCTTTGATTCTTGGATGTACATAATAATGCAAACTAACTTTATTTACTTTCTTGTTTACATGTGGGGGTTTTTGTTTTTAAAATTATTTTGTTAAAAAAAATAACCTCAATAAAGGTTTATTGCTGTTTTTTAAAATAAATAAATAAATAACTCACTGTGCTATAGAAACTACAGTAAGATAGTTGAACAGAAGCAGAAAAACAATAAGCAAATGAACGACAAGCAATGGACAAAACAAGCAGTTTAATGAAAACATAGAATCATAAAAAATCAGAAACTCTGGTGCTGAAGGATCCAAGGATGAAATGAATAAATTCATTAAATAGCATCATCCACAGAGTGAAAAAAAAAAAAAAAAAAACAGAAGAATCTGTGAGCTAGATGACATATCAAAGTTATCCTGTCAAGGGAGATTAAAAACAAAACAAAATTTTAAAACAAAAGTATGAAAAAAAAAAAGAAAGGCTACATGATCTATGCTACATTGTCAACAGAACCACTTTGCAAATTATTGAAGTTCCAAGAGGAGAAAAGGAGATGAGGCAGAAATCATATTTAAGAAGTAATGGCTGAGAACTTCCCAAAAGGCAACACACTCCAGTACTCTTGCCTGGAGAATTCCATGGACAGAGGAGCCTGGCGGGCTACAGTCCACCGGATCGCAATGAGTCAGACACGACTGTGCGACTAACTTTTCCCAAATCAAGGATGATATTTGAATATCTAAGTTCAGGAATCTTACAGGTGACCAAACCAAATCAACTTAAAAAATCCTCTACAACACACATTTATAATAAGGTTGCAAAAATCAAAGAAAAATAGAGAAGCCTTCAAGACGCATGAGGAAAAAACAAACAAACTAAGAAAACGAAAACCTTGGAATTTACTAAGGAGCCTTCATTTGGATCTTAGCAAATGTCTCAGCAGACACCTAGTGGGCCAGGAGAAAGTGAGATGATATATCCCAAGTTTTGAAAGAGAAAACAGCCAAAGAAGAATACTTTATTTGAAAATATCATTCAGAAAATAAAAAATATAAAGACTTTAACAGACCAACAAATATTGAGGAAATTGAACACAGTTGTGATTCATGGGGTCGCAAAGTCAGACACGACTGAGCGACTGAACTGAACTGAAGACCTTTCTTGAGGAGGGCATGGCAAACCACTCTAGTATTCTTGCCTGGAGAACCCGGTGAACAGAGGAGGCTGGAGGGCTGCCGCCCACAGGTCTCGAAGAGTCAGATACAACTGAGGTGACTGAGCAGGCACACAGACCTTCCTTACTGAAACACTAAAAGGAATTATTCAAGCTGAAGTAAAAGAATGCTACTTAATTCCATGAAAATATGCAGTACACTGATAAATTTAAGTGCACATTCACATTCAGAACACTATAGTACTTTGATATGGAATGTTAAACACTTTAAGAGTTAAACTGAAAGAATATAAAAATTACTATAGCTACGATAATTTTTTAATAAAGTACACACCATCAAAAGAGGCAAATCATGACATCAAAAAAGATAAAATGGAGAAGGGTAAAAGGAAGGAGATTTAATATGTGGTTGATGTTCATATATTATCAGCATAAAATACACTGCTCTCTCTGTAAGGTGTTTTATGTAAATCTCATGATAAACAAAGCAAGAATGCATACTAGATTCACAAACTTAAAGAAAAGTTTATTAAATGCATACTACTATGACAGAAATCATGAATTCACAAAGGCAAGCAGTCAGAGGTAGAAAGGAATTAGGAAACTATAAAACATCTTGTAAAAAAAATCATATATCCTTATCAATCAATAATGACTCTAAATATAAAGGAATGAATGTTTGCATGCTAAGTCACTACAGTTGTGTGACTCTTTGAGGCTCCTCTGTCCATGGGATTTCCCAGGCAAGAATGCTGGAGTGGGTTGCCATTTCCTCCTCCACTCTTTTCTTCTATCTCAATGAAATTCTTAAGCAATTACTTTGAGTTACTTATCAGACAAATCGTCCATATCCATTAATTGGGGTCAGTAACTGAAAAACTATTGTGTTTCTCTGTTAATGTTTTAGTCCTTTGATGTCTGTGTCCCTTGAACTCTCACACTGCTGTGTTTGCATTTAAAGAAGCAGTCACTCCCTCCAGTCTTTACAGACTGACTTGGGGAGGGAAGTACACTGTCACACTGATAGGGATTTAGAGACTTTTTCAGACCTTTTTTAAGGATACACCTGTCCCATGTACTCAGTTCCTCCTAGGAGAGAATTCTGAAGCTCATATGCTTCTATCAACACAGCAAAGACAGTCTCTGTGCCAACAGCTTCCTGGCTGTTTCCCTGGGGCAATGCCAAATGCTCACATTCATGTGCTTTCTCTCAGACCCATGGGGACAGGTTGGCTTCTAGATGTCCCACAGGCCATCTGTAAAGGTCTAGATGACACCGTGGGGACCTACACAGGGAGCTGGCCCTGGGGAGGGGGATGTGGATGAGATGAGGGGACCAGGGGTGAGCAGGACCACAAGCACAGTGTCTGCAATGATTTGGGGCTCCCTGGTGGGGTCTCCACATGGTCAGGAGGACCCATGGTCCTTGAAGAATTCTAGACATGGATGCTGTGCTCCTGGCCTCTCCCCACCTCCCAGCCATGCAGGTGACCCCAGTGTCCTGAATAAGGGGAAAGAGAAGTGCACTGGAAGATGAGGACGCCGCCCTTTTTCACACACTCTTATTTTCCTCACAGGTAAAATCCTGTGCTGAGGGGTCTGTCTTGGCATTAAGCAGTGCCACTTCAGGGGCAAAATGAGACTCCTCCTCTAACCCTCAGTGATACGTCCAATCTTGTATCTTTGTGCTCTAGCAGCATGCTGTCATGTCTCTGCTAGGCTCCTGGAGACCCCCACAAATATACCATCATTATCCACAAAAGATGGTCTAAGTCTGAGTTTATACCAGGAGAGACAGTGAGATTCCTGCCATCTTTCTGACCTCACTCTGTTATTACAGGTTTCTTCTTTGTGGATCTTTTCCTATTTTCTTGAGCAATGTCTATCAATACGTACATGTATTTTGTTATATCCTTATCAAGAAGTCCGTAGGTATACTCACAGACACTTATAAAAAATAAAATTAAATAAGTCCTTTGGCAAAATGAAAATTTGATACAAACTTATGGAGTGGATAATACAGCTGAGTCTTAGAAAATTTTGAACACACTGGGATCTCAGTCCAGTTTATTCACTGACACGGATGCATCTGGGAGGAGGAGACCAGCCATCCTCTGTGCAGGTCATTGTGTTCTGATTATTTTGAAGACTGTAGCCTTCATAGCAGCAAACTCTTACAGTTTCACCCTGTAAATATTTTTCTTCACAACGTGGGGTATGTCCATTTTCCAAATAATTGAAAATACATTGTCCTTATGATCATAAAAGCAATATGAAAGAAATACGACATAAATTGGGTAAAATAATAAATTAAAATTAATCTTATAGAATTTACATGAGAATGAATTAGTATTCAAATATATCAACTAAGAATAAAAATAAAGCTTTTAAACATGTTTGTTAGAAATGAAGATCAACATTCCATATTATTTGTCCTTAGTTTATGATTAAAATATATATAAATGATACAGATATTCTTGTTAAGTGTCTGTATCTCTCACAGGACTTACATGAAGAGCCTCTAGTAAACGGAAAATCTGTTGGATGTTTCTACTCATAGAACTCATCCCTTGGCCTTACTGTTTTTATACAACACTTAATTGTACTCACTTATATATCCAGTTTATATGTCCATTCTAAAGGAGATCAATCCTGGATGTTCATTGGAAGGACTGATGCTAAAGCTGAAACTGCAATACTTTGGCTACCTCATGTGACGAGTTGACTCACTCACTGGAAAAGACTCTGATGCTGGGAAAGGTTGGGGGCGGAAGGAGGAGGGGATGACAGAGAATGAGATGGCTGAATGGCATCACCAACTCTGTGGACATGAGTTTGAGTGAACTCTGGGAGTTGGTGATGGACAGGGAGGCCTGGCGTGTTGTGATTCATGGGATTGAGGAGAGTTGGACACGACTGAGTGACTGACCTGAACTGAAAATATATCCAGTTTAAGTATGCTGAAATTTTACAACGTACTGTTAGAAAAAATATAATTGCTACTTTAGAGGCAGGAAAGAAGTTAAGGAGTAAAGGAAGCATCCCCAGAAAATACTCTGTTCAGTTGACCTGACGTTTTTCTATATTTTATGGTTTTATGAAAGTCCACAACGCTTTCCACATTCCTCTCTCCAAATATTAGAGCTTGAGTCCTCACTACTGAGTGTGCAGGACTTAGTGACCATTTCTCATGATTACACATGACTGATGAGACAGTGTGACAAACTCATACCTGGTGTGGAGGCTTCCTCCTCCCTGTCTGGGGTCATTGGCACTGAGGAAATCTAGCTGTCTCTCAAGCAAGCTGCAGAGATGCCCACGTGGTCAGGTGCTGAGGCCTCCCCCCAAAGCCAGGAGAGTGAGCTAACTTGGAAGCAAAGCCTCCTGTCCAGCTGAGCGTCCAGGTGACAGTGGCCCAGGCCATTACCCAGTTGTCACCCAAACAGAGTGTAACCAAAATTAACCAGCGAAGCTCTTTCCTCATTCTGAGCCACAGGAATTCTAAGAATATGGAGGTGTATTGTCTTAAGCCAATATGTTTTTTAGAAAATTTGTTAATTAGGACTTTATATCTAATACAATGGCCATCCCAGTTGGTGCTAGTGGTAAAGAATGAACCCGCCTGCCAATGCAGGAGATATAGTACAGGCAGGTTCAATCCTTGGATTTGGATGATCCCATGGAGGGGGGCGGGGCATGGCAACCCACTCCAGTATTCCTGCTTGGAAAATCCCATGGACTGAGAAGCCCGGTGGGCTACAGTCAATGGGGAGGCAAAGAGTCAGACATGACTGAAGCGACTTAGCATGCAGGCACGCAGGCATCTACTACAATAGGTGTTAGATAATGTGAGTTTGATATAATGGCTTGGATCCAATATTACAATTGTTTTTCATGCTAAAAATTTCACAATTGCACCCATAAACTATGAAAAATAACTGTGCCTAAATATTCAAACATTTAGCTTTAAGACCACTTTTGGAAAGAGTTCAGTTGTTAATGAGAAGACAAGTGTTGCACTGGAATGTCTGGTGAAGAGTTGTCAAAGCTTCACATTTCTCTTTCACGTTGTGTACTCCTTCTCCTCTTATTTAAAAATATGCTTGTAGCCTTACCTATAATTGATTAATAAACCATCACTCATATACCTGGGAATCAGGAGAAACTGAATTAAATAACATGTCTGCCTGCTCCTTAGCAAGAATAATGGTGATGCAGCCTTTCTTATAAGTGATCTGGGGCCCAAGATGCTTTTAATTGTAACACTTAGGACTGGACAGGGAGCTTTATTGTGCTGTAAATCTTTTTCATGAAGAAAATTGCCAAATGGACTAAAATAACATGCAACAAATTATGAGATGAATAATGCAGAGTGATGCATATTCTATTCACATCTTGAATTTCACAAGGTATCATAAAACTCATTAGAGGTTTTGTTTAAAAGAACTTGAAGACAACTGGATTACTGAAGAAAATGAAAGACAAAAACATCATAATGAAGAACTTATAAGTTTACTTTTTTGGAGTAAAATCTTTGTTTTTACTATTTAATTACTTATATTAATATATTTATACAATTTAATTTTTTGTTTTTCATTAGTTTTTATTGGCATGTAGTTATTTTACATTGTTGGGTTAGCTTCTGTGTACATCAAAATTAATCAGTTACATGAACATATATATATATACATATATATATATATGCATACATAAATATATATCCCTTTTTTTGGATTTCACTCCCATTTAGGTCACCGGACAGCACTGAGTGGAGCTACCTGTGATACACAGTAAGTTCTCATTAGTTATCTATTTTATTCAAAACAGCCAGGACATGGAATCAACCTAAATGTCCATTAACAGAAGAATAGATACAGAAGAAGTGGTACATATATACAATGAAATATTACTCAGCCATAAAAAGGATGGGATTGTGCAATTTGCAGAGACATGGATAGACCTAGAGATTGTCATACAGAGTGAGGCAAGTCAGAAAGAGAAAAATAAATATTGTATAATATTGCTTACATATGGAATCTAGACAAATGATTCAGATGAACTTATTTGCAAAGCAAAAATAGAGATACAGGCATAGAGAATGGGTGTATGGATACCAAGGGGCCCAAGGGTAGAGGGATGAATTAGGAGATTGGGCTTGATATGTATATGCTTCTGTGTAAAAAATAGATAACTAATGAAAAGAACTTATAAGTTTAAAAATAAAAGTGCCAAGCTTTTTTCAAGGTTGTCAATGTTTCCATTTCTCTTTGAAAATAATTTTAAATATTGGCATTACAGTAGAAATTAAGACTGTATTACGCATTTTGTAAAAGGAAAATGTATCTGGTACCCAAGCTGGATTTTTAAAAGCCTTAAACTAACAGTGATGTTAATGACCTTTAATAGGTCTATTAAGGTATAATCTCAATACAGTCAACTGAACATATTTAAAATGAGATTTGAACCTGCAAAAATCACCATATGTAAAAGTATAAAAGTAACCATTGTTCTCCAAAGTTTCCTCATATTACAAGTAAGACTTTCCTAAACATTCTGGAATTATAATCTAGCTTTTCTGTGACAAATTTTCTTTTCACATTTTCATGAGCATATTCACATGGCCCCATAATCTACATAGAGTACCTTTTTGCACTGTGTAACTCAGATGACATAGAAAAGTATTCATTTTTCTTTCCTCTTTTAGGTGAATGTCTGATAATTTTTACATTAAGGTATTCTTATGGTTATCTTACAGTGCAGACTATTTTAACCAGTTGATTCATCAGAAATACACACAAAAGAAAGTAGATAGTTATATTTAGGAGGAAGGCTGAATGTTCATATCTGTTTCAACTTACCCTGTCCATGAGCAGTGTAAAACCATGAGGTGAGAAGGACATTGATTAGCAGCAACATGTTAGATTGTCCCAATGGTACATTCACACAAATAATTCAGTTGCAATGTTTAGGGTTCAAAATCTGCTCCGTTTGCAGTTACCAAGTGTGATTGAATTTAAATGCATTACAATGAAGCTAGTTAATTAGTGCCATTGTGTAAATATCAAAGTTCAAAGTTTCAAGATGTCCCCACTTGTTTCTGTTGGTAGTTTCACAATAAGTTATTGTATTCATCACTTGATATCTATGTGCACAACTTTCTGTGGCTAATGTGGACTGGATCCAAAGCCATATATCAGATACTAACTTTCAATAATATATTTCTAGAGAGTAGGTGAAGTTTTTCCCAGCCATTTGGGTCGTCCGTATTTTCATGGGCTTAAGGAAGTGAATAGATTTTTTAAAAAATTATATTAGATCTTAAAAACAATCACACAAGCTATATAGCACAATCACATTATTTACATGCAATTTATGTGTGGGTTTTATGATTATCAGTTTTCCCAATTTTGTTGACAAATAATAGACATAAAGCACTGAATAAGTTTCAGGTGTATGGCCTAATGATGTAATTTTAATATATCATAAATGATTGCAACAATAAGGTTTGTGAGTATCCATCATCTCATATAGATATAAAATTAAAGAAATAAAAAATTGTGATGAGAACTCAGGACTTACTGTCCTATTAACTTTCATACATAAGATACAGCAGAATTGATCATATTAATCATGTTGTACACCACATCCTTAGTACTAACCTTTCTCACAGCTGGAAGTTGATATCTTTTGACTGGCTTCATCCAGTTCCCCTATCTCCAGCCCTAGCCTCTGATAACCACAAATCAGATCTCTTTTTCAAAGTATTTGTTTGCTCAATTGGCCTATAACATTGTGTTACTTTCTGTTGCATGGTGTAGTGATTCCATGTTTCTGTCCATTTCAAAATAATTGCCACAGTAAGTCTAGTTACCATCTATCAAGATTTTAAAAATTGCATAATTATTGCCTATATGCTCCACATTGAATATTTCATGTTTATGATTCATTTATTTTGCACCTGGAAGTTTATATCATTATCCTCTCCCTCACCACAGGATCTGGAGTGCATCCCCTTAAAAAGACACATACAGAACTTCACTGCAGCACTGCAGCTTTATTCATAAATGGCAAAAATGCAAATTGTTCCCATGAACATTCATAGAATGGATAAAACATTTGTAGCAGTTTTGTACAATGGATTAATATTCACTAATTTAGAAAACAAAATGAAGTACTGCTATAGACAGCAGTTCAGGATAATCTCACAGCTCTCGTAAATGGAAAAAATCAAACACACTCACTAGGTACATATCTTATAATTTCTTTGGTAGGCATTTCAAAAGGTGAAAAACCTCATCATGAAGGTAGTGCCTACGAGATAAGGTGTGGTACGGAATGGGAAGAGACACAAGCAACCTGATGATGTGCTGGACATTTGCTCAATTTAGTTCTGGGTAATAGTTACACAGGTATACATGTGTGTTAAAAAAAAATCATCAATCAGAACACTTAAGATTTACTTTAGGTGTTTATCTATTTTTATGTTTACATTTGCTTTAAAAATTACCATTTTCAGAAGAAAATGTAAAGTTAAAAGTTACTGTTTTTCCTCAAAAGTTCATTTCTCATTGAAACCAAACCTCCACTCCAAAAGTAAATAGTTTAGTTATGGAATATGGAGAGACTTCAAAAAGAATGAAGGAACATTTGGGATGATGAAAATATTCTACATCTTGATTATAGAGTGGTTGTATAGATGTATTGGAGAAGGAAGTAGAAACCTACTCCAGTATTCTTGCTTGGGAAGTTGCATGGACAGAGGAGCTTGGCAGGCTACAGCCCCAGGGGTCACAAGAGTTGGACACAACCTGTCAACTAAACCATGACATAACTATACATATTTTATAAAAGTCATCATATTGCATATTTAAAATAGACATGTTAAAAGTGTCCTCAGCTGTAAAGGTAATGGGAAGTTCCTCAGAGTTCCAGGTGATTAAAAGGAAGGGGGAAATAGAAGGACTGTAGAATTCTCCAAAGAAACTAAAAGACCAAGGTAATAATAGAAGAGCATTTTCTTGAAAGTTAAGAAAAGATAATGAAAACCAAGAGGTTTATATCCATACAACAAGACAGCCAAGCATTAAATGACAGAAAATATTTTTAAATGTGCAAGAACTAACAGAACACTATTGATATACAGATGCACCCCTTCCATAGCTATAGCTACATGCTTAGTCACCCATTCATGTCTGACTCTTTGCTACCCTTTGGATTATAGCCCTCCAGGCTCCTCTGTCCATGAGATTTTCCAGGCAAGAATACAGGAGAGGGTTGCCATTTTTGCCTCCACAGATTCTTTACAACCCAGGAATCAAACTAACATTTCCTGAGTTGCCTGCATTGCAGGCAGATTCTTTAAATGTTGAGCCATCAGGGAGCTGCCTCCATGGATGTAGGGGATTCCTTAAATATGTACTCTACCTTATTCCACCTGAATGAAGAGTTCTAAAGTATAGCAAGAAGAGATAAGAAAGCATTCTAAAGTAAACAATGCAAAATAATAGAGGAAAACAACAGAATGGTAAAGACTAAAGATCTTTTCAAGAAAATTAGACATACCAAGGGAACTTTCATGCAAAGATGGGCACACTGAAGGATACAAACAATATGGACCTAACAGAAGCAGAAGATATTAAGAAGAGGTGGAACAATACATAGAAAAACTGTACAGAAAAGGTCATAATGACCCGGAAAACCATGATGGTGTGATCACTCACCTAGAACCAGATATCCTGGAGTGTGAAGTCAAATGGGCCTTAGGAAGCATTACTACAAACACAACTAGCGGAGGTGATGGAGTTGTAGCTGTGCTATTTCAAATCCTAAAAAACAATGCCGATAAAGTTCTGAATTCAACATGCCAGCTAATTTGGAAAACTCAGCAGTGGCCACAAGACTGGAAAAGTTCAGTTTTCATTCCAATCTCAAAGAAAGACAATGCCAAAGAATGATCAAACAACCACATAATTACATTCATTTCACTTGTTGGCAAGGTAGTGCTCAAAATCCTTCAAGCTAGGTTTCAACAGTATGTGAACTGAACTGAGACTTCCACATGTATAAGCTGGATTTAGAAAAGGCAGAGACTAGAGATTAAATTGCCAGCATCTGTTGGATCATAGATAAAGCAAAGGAATTCCAGCAAAACATCTACTTCTGCTTCATTGACTACACTAAAGCTTTTGACTGTGTGGATCACAACAAACTGGGAAATTTTTTGAAGAGATGGGAATACCAGACCAGCTTGGAAAGTTGTAAGCAGGTCATGAAGCAATTGTTAGAACCAGACATGGAACAAAGAGCCAGTTCCAAATTGGGATAGGAATACATCAAGGCTGTATATTGTCACCCTGTTATTTAACTTTATGTGGAGTACATCATGCAAAATGCTGGAATGGATGACTCACAAGCTGAAATCAAGATTGCTGGATAAATATCAACAACCTCAGATACGCAGATGACACCACTTCTCTGCAGAAAGCAAAGATGAACTGAAGAGCCTTATAAGGAATGTGAAAGAATAGAATGAAAAGGCTGGCTTAAAACTCAACATGAAATAGCTAAGATCATGGCATCCAGTCCCATTCGACAAATAGATGGGGAAACAATGGAAATAGAGACAGACTTCATTTTCTTGGACTCCAAAATCACTGACGAGAGTGATTGCAGCCACAAAATTTAAAAAGTCCTGACCCTTGGAATAAGAGCTGTGACAAAGGTAGATAGCATTTTTAAGAAGCATCACTTTGCCAAAAAAAGGCCTGTATAGTCAAAGCTATGGTTTTTCCTGTTCATGTTTGGATGTGAGAGTTGGACCATAAAGGAGGCTGTGGGTCAAAGAACTGATGCTTTCAAACTGTGGTGTTTTCTTGAGAGTCCCTTGGAGAGCAATGAACCAAAACCAGTCAATCCTAAAGGAAATCCATCCTGAATATTCACTGGAAGGACTGATGCTGAAGTGGAAGCTCTAATGCTTTGGCCACCTCATGTGAAGGGCCAGCTCATTGGATAAGACCCTGAGGCTGGGAAAGGTTGAGGGCAGGAGGAGAAGGGGACGACAGAGGATGAGATGGTTGGAGGCATCATTGACCCAATGGATATGAGTTTGCACAAACTCCTAGAGATAGTGAGGGACAGGGAAGCCTGGCAAGCTGCTGTCCAAGGTTTTGCAAAGAGTGCAACACAAGAAAGTGACTGAACAACAAAATCAAGCTTATTCCACCAATGACACTGTTCAGTCTCTAAAGAAGTTGTTCTTTCAGTTTTGTTTTGTTTTTAATTATTCTGTGGGCAAGGTAGGAAGGGGCCTTGAAGATTCTGAGACTCTTTTTGCTTTAATATACATGTCAAAAGATGACTTGGGAAATGGCAAATATAGTGATAAACATTTTGTGTATTTTTATTTTCAAAGCTGAGACTGAAATAAGGACTGGGGCATGGGTAAAGTTACATTTATGTGAATTATATATTCTGCAAGAATGTAACCAAATCATGGCAGAAGAAGGAAGAGAGAGGGGGATATAAACACTGACCACTGAGAAGTAGGTGATTGTTCAAAAATCCCACTTACAACTGGCAGCAAGATATCAAATAGTTGAGTATAATGAAAACAGGAATGGTGTTCTGGGAAATGTACTATACAGATTTAGACACATAGAAAAGACGCAAAACTTTCTGAAATAGCAAAGTAAATGTAAAAGCACAAAAGGAAAGAGGAGTACACATATTTCAACATAAGATGCTATAGCAAAGTTTCCACTAAACGTGAGTCATATCTATAAGCATGTACAGTGTGAATTTGTCTATTAAAGGAAAGGGCCCTTCAATTGACTTAACCTTATTCTATGCCGTATACAAGGAACACACCTAATCAGAGTGACCCTAGGAAAGTAAACCTGATTTATGCACTGCAATTGGCCAGACTTGGAGGACAAAGAGACAGGGAGAGATGGGAAGAGACAGACAGAATATTATCAGATAGGTTAAAATTTTTAGATTTAACAAGAATTAAAGGAACAAACGGAGAAGGCAATGGCAAGCCACTCTAGTACTCTTGCCTAGAAAATCGCATGGATGGAGGAGCCTGGTGGGCTGCAGTCCATGGGGTTGCTACTAGTCGGACACAACTGAGCGACTTCACTTTCACACATTGGAGAAGGAAATGGCAACCCACTCCAGTGTTCTTTCCTAGAGAATCCCAGGGACGGCGGAGCCTGGTGGGCTGCCGTCTATGGGGTCGCACAGAGTTGGACACGACTGAAGCGACTTAGCAGCAGTAGCAGCAGCAAAGGAACAAATGGCTTGGCAGGTAAAGAATCTTCCTGCAATGCAGGAGACACAGGAGATGTAGGTTGGATCCCTGGCTCAGGAAGATCCCCTGGAGGAGGGCATGGCAATCCACTCCAGTACTCTTGCCTGAAGAATTCCACGGACAGAGGAGCTGGCGGGTTACAGTCCATGTGGTTGCAACGAATCTGAGAGGACTGAGCGAATGAGCTCATGACCAAGCACACAGAGGAACAGAGGACACTGCACAATGCAAAAAGTCCAAATCACAGCAAAAACTTACCAGGTTGGGAAACTCAGGCTAGATCCAGAAACCAAGGTTCTACTGCTCCTGGATGTACCTTCAGCTTGCAACACGCCTCTGTTATTGGAGATACAGTTTTGCAGTTAGTTCTAAGTCTAGAGAAGAAGAGGAACAGGCTAGCCGAAATCAATCAGGATTTTCCCTCTGGATCACCAGATCGCCACATGGAGATCCCTCACCAGTTCTCTGTCTCTAACTACAGTGGGCAACTGCCACACTGGTAGAGCTGGAGAAATCCTCCTTGTTTCTGATTTCCCACTCCAATTTCTACGGGCAAAACTCAGGGAAACCCTGCAAACCAAAAGTGTGTGAAACATAGTTTATAAGCTCTAACCTCTAAGAGGGCATAGCAGTGTGTAGAAGGTGGATGTGGTGCTTGGCAACACCAGTAAATAATCAGTGTATTTCATCACTGGCCACAACAACAATGATGTTTCTACATAACACTATTAAACCTGTGCTCTAATGACATTGAAACATGTATATTATCCTACGTGAAACAAATCACCAGTGCAGGTTCGATGCGTGAGACAGGGTGCTCGGGGCTGGTGCACTGGGATGACGCAGAGGGATGGCATGGGGAAGGAGGTGGGAGGGGGGATCAGGATGGGGAACACATGTACACCCGGGGCAGATTCATGTCAATGTATCGCAAAACCAATACAATACTGTAAAGTAATTAGCCTCCAGTTAAAATAAATAAACTTATGTTTAAAAAAAGGTAATTAAGAAAAAAATAAAAAATAAATAAAATGAAGATTCCTTTGTTCTCTTTCTATAGACTGAAGTCCAAGCTTACAAGAGTCACCTTATTTATATTTGGTGATATTATTCAGTTCAGTTCAGTTCACCTCCTTTAATTTATTCACAATTCCACACAGGTGTCTTGTACTTTAAGAAATGGAATGATTTTTTTAAAAAACCATAAGGGCAAAGAGGAAAATGTAGTTAGAAATTTACAAGTTTATTTACAAAAAATCAAGCTAAAAAGGACAATTAAGCAATCCTCACTGCAGTAGTCATCTTTAGAGTCTGTTGAAATTATAAATTCGTTTTTCTACACCTGATTATATATCTGTCTTTTTTTCAGCCAGCAATGAAACAGTCCACATCCCTTACCTTGTAGGCTTAACCTAAACTTCATTTCCAAATGGTCAGAATCTAGAGGGATCTCACACTTAGTAGGTTTCTGCTATCTTCTATTAACTTTTATTGGAAAATGGAATAGTGGAAAAGAGAAGCCTCAGAGAATCTCCTGTATCCAAATATAATTTCCCTGTCCACATCATGTAGCAATAGACAGTGACCATTTGGTGGCTGACTTCAGTGTCCCCAGCCTGTGTTCATATCTATTTTTGTGCCTGATAGTTTAATGACATAAAGGGCCTAAGATTACAGATAGTTATATTTTCCAGGAAAGGGAAATATCCATTTTTCTGGTGAAAAGACCTTATACTATGACCTAAATCTTGCACTTTGACTGTGTAAGAAATTGTAAACCTGGAAAAAGAATGTTATTAGTGATTGAACATCTTAACAAACACAGACAAACTAATAATCAACACAACCTGGTTAAAATACTTATTAAAAAATTGATTAATACTTGGTTAATACTTGGTTAAAAAAATACAAGAAATAAAATTCTTGCAAAGACAAATAGAAAATTTCTTTGTGCAAGCAAATTATAGAGATTGATACAATACACTGCCAATGTTACCATCTGAAAAGACTTGCAACAATTTTCCAGTTTGTGATATTGTGATTTTCAATAAAAAAGATATAGTTAGTCTTTGTCCCCATTTTGGGCATAGAACTCTAGAAACTTTTGGAATTTCCTATGTCTTTTGTTATGTTTTTTTTTAATTTATTTTATTGGAGGCAAATTACCTTACATTAATATATTGGTTGGTTTTGCCATACATTGAAATGAATCCGCCTCGGGTGTACATGTGCTCTCCCTCCCGAACCCCCCTCCCACCTCCCTCCTCCCCATATCCTCCCTCCATGTCATCCCCGTGCACCAGCCCCAGGCATCCTGTATCATGCGTCGAACCTGGACCGGTCAATTATGAAAATATACATGCTACAATGCCATTCTCCCCAATCATCCCACCTTCATCCTCTCCCACAGAGTCCCAAAGACTGTTCTATATGCCTATGTCTCTTTTGCAGTCTCGTATACAGGGTTCAGGTTACCATCTTTCTAAATTCCATATATATGCGTTAGTATACTGTATTGATGTTTTTCTTTCTGGCTTACTTCACTCTGTATAATTGGCTCCAATTTCATCCACCTCATTAAAACTGATTCAAATGCATTCTTCTTGACGGCTGAAAAATACTCCATTGTGTATATGTACCAAAGCTTTCTTATCCATTCATCTGCAGATGGACATCTAGGTTGCTTCCATGTCCTGGCTATTATAAACAGTGCTGCAATGAACATTGGAGTACATGTGTCTCTTTCAATTCTGGTTTCCTCGGTGTGTATGCCCAGGAGTGCAATTGCTGGATCATATGGCAGTTCTATTTCCAGTTTTGTGAGGAATCTCCACACTCTTCTCCATAGTGGCTGTACTAGTTTGCATTCCCACCAACAGTGTAAGAGGGTTCCCTTCTCTCCACACCCTCTCCAGCATTTATTGCATGTAGACTTTTGGATAGCAGCCATTCTGACTGGTGTGAAATGGAATCTCATTGTGGTTTTGATTTGCATTTCTCTGATTATGAGGGATGTTGAGCATTTTTTCATGTGTTTGTTAGCCATCTGTATGTCTTCTTTGGAGAAATGTCTGTTTAGTTCTTTGGCCCATTTTTTGATTGGGTCACTTAGTTTTCTGGAATTGAGCTGCAGGAGCTGCTTGTATATTTTGGAGATTAATCCTTTATCAATTGCTTCATTTGCTATTATTGTCTCCCATTCTGAAGGCTGTCTTTTCACCTTGCTTAGAGTTTCTTTTGCTGTGCAGAAGCTTTTGATTTTAATGAGGTCCCATTTGTTTATTTTTGCTTTTATTTCCAATATTCTGGGAGGTGGGTCTTGGAGGATCCTGCTGTGATTTATGTCAGAGAGTGTTTTGCCTACGTTCTCCTCTAGGAGTTTTATAGTATCTGGTCTTATATTTAGCTCTCTAATCCATTTTGAGTTTATTTTGGTGTATGGTGTTAGGAAGTGTTCTAGTTTCATTCTTTTACAAGTTGCTGACCAGTTTTCCTAGCACCACTTGTTAAAGAGACTGTCTTTTGTCCATTTTATATTCTTGCCTCCTTTGTCGAAGATAAGGTATCCATAGGTGCGTGGGTTTAAATTTCCCTAAAATGGGGAAGGAAATAATCACCCAAGTCCAAGAAACACAGAGAGTCCCTAACAGGATAAACTCAAGGCGAAATACCCCAAGGCACATATTAATCAAATTAACAAAGATCAAACACAAAGAAAAAATATTAAAAGCAGCAAGGGAAAAACAACAAATAACACACAAGGGGATCCCCATAAGGATAACAGCTGATCTTTCAACAGAAACTCTTCAGGCCAGGAGGGAATGGCAAGACATACTTAAAGTGATGAAAGAAAATAACCTACAGCCCAGATTACTGTACCCAGCAAGGATCTCATTCAAATATGAAGGAGAAATCAAAAGCTTTACAGACAAGCAAAAGCTGAGAGAATTCAGCATCACCAAACCAGCTCTTCAACAAATACTAAAGGATCTTCTCTAGACTGGAAACACAGAAAGGGTATATAAACTCGAACCCAAAACAATAAAGAAAATGGCAACGGGATCATACTTATCAATAATCACCTTAAACATAAATGGGTTGAATGCCCCAACCAAAAGATGAAGGCTGGCTGAATGGATACAAAAACAAGACCCCCATATATGTTGTCTACAAGAGACCCACCTCAAATCGAGGGACACATACAGACTGAAAGTGAAGGGCTGGAAAAAGATATTCCAAGCAAATAGAGACCAAAAGAAAGCAGGAGTAGCAATACTCATATCAGATAAAATAGATTTTAAAACAAAGGCTGTGAAAAGAGACAAAGAAGGAAACTACATAATGATCAAAGGATCAATCCAAGAAGAAGATATAACAATTATAAATATTTATGCACCCAACATAGGAGCACTGCAATATGTAAGACAATTACTAACAATTATGAAAGGGGAAATTAACAATAACACAATAATAGTGGGAGACTTTAATACAACACTTACATCTATGGATAGATCAAGTAAACAGAAAATTAACAAGGAAACACAAACTTTAAATGATACAATAGACCAGTTAGACCTAATAGATATCTATAGGACATTTCACCCCAAAACAATGAATTTCCCCTTTTTCTCAAGCGCACACGGAACCTTTTCCAGGATAGATCACATCCTGGGCCATAAATCTAGCCTTGGTAAATTCAAAAAAATTGAAATCATTCCAAGCATCTTTTCTGACCACAATGCAGTAAGATTAGATCTCAATTACAGGAGAAGAACTATTAAAAGTGCCAACATATGGAGGCTGAACAACACACTGCTGAATAATTTTTTTATGTTAATACAGTGACTTTTGGAAATCCTTTAAGGATGGAAGCTAGTTGCCCGGGGAACCAACCATATGATTAGACGGTTGAAACAACAATTCTACCCTTTGATGTCTAGCGAAGGGCAAGGGACTGGAGGTTCATCAGTTAGCAATGGTGAATGAATAAATAATTTATGCCCATGTAGTGATGCATGAGTTCTGAGAATCTCCAGGACTGGTAGTTTGGAGGAACTGGGAGAGTGAACCCTGGAAGATCATGGAAGCTCTGCACTTAGTAGGTTCCTGCTGTCTTCTATTAATTTCTACCACACCTTGCCCTGAGCCTCCCTTCCATCAGGCTGGTCATGAGTTAATCCAATGAGTTTCTCTTGAGTTCCATGGGCCACACTAGCAAAGTAACAGAACCTGAAGACGAAGTTGAAAAAAAAAAAAAAAAAAGACGAAGTTGTAGCTACATTCAATCTTAATGATTAGGCCTGAAGTGCAGGGTCACATGGATTTGTGACCGGCTTCTGAAGTGGGGAGGGCGGCATTTTTGTGGGACTGAGCCCTTAATCTCTGGAGTCTGAAGCTGTTTCAGGTAGGTGGTATTAGTATGAACTAAATTGTAGAATACCCAGCCTGTGTTGCAGAATTGCTTGGAGGTAGGGAAAAACATACACATCATGATAGGAAGGATCATCAAACTACTTGAATAGCATATTTCAATTGAGATAACAAATAGACTTGTCCTCAGTGGGAATAAACCTACAGTTATGTGCAGTAACTGAATATGTTCAATTTTGAAAACTCATGTTTGTACAGTTACAAAGCTCCTTGTGTTCCCTCCCACTGTTTCCTTCATATGCTGTTGTTGTTGTTCAGTCACTCAGTCGTGCAGCATGCCAGGCTTCCCTGTCCTTCCTGTATACCATTTACTAACCTGGCACCTGTCTAGGTTGGACATAACTTTCTTTCCAAGGAGCAAGCATGTTTTAATTTCATGAAGCTGCAGTCACCTTGACAGCTTACTGAAAGCAGAGACATCACGTTCCCGACAAAGGCCCATTCAGTCAAAGCTTTGGTTTTTCCAGTAGTCATGTATGCATCTGAGAGTTGCACCATAAAGAAGATTGAGCACTGAAGAAATGATGATTTTGAGTTGCCGTGCTGGAGAAGACTCTTGAGAGTCTTTGAAGTATAAGATCAAACCAGTCAATCCTAAAGGGGATCAACCCTAAAAATTACTTATTTTTATTTTATATTGTACTATATTTTTATTTTATATTGTACTATATTTTATTTACAGTGTTGTGTTTGTTTCAGGTGTATAGCAAAGTGATACAGTCATATATATATATATATATATATATATATACATATATATATGAATTAACAAAAGCAGTTCCCATCTTTTGATGGGGTGCTCATGGTTTATAACATAAATGACATTATTTTGAGAGAGGGATAACCTAGTTATGGCATTGGGGTTTTTTTCTTTTTGCAGCTTGAGGCAGTTGTAAAATAACTTAATGTAGCTTTTTACAACTGTGTATTCTATAGTATTTTTTCATTTGGTGAAATTTTAACTGTTAATGTTTTTGGCATTGTATTTTGTATTTTAATAAAATTTTTAAAAAAATTTTTTAAAAAGGAAATCAACCCTGAATATTCATTGGAAGGACTGATGCTAAAGATGAAGCACCAATACTCTGGCCACCTGATGCAAAGAGCTGACTCATTGGAAAAGACCCTGATGCTGAGAAATATTGAAGGGAAAAGGAGAAGGGGATGGCAAAGGATGAGATGGGTTAGATAGCATCATTGGCTCAATGGACAGGAAAGACTTCAGGAGACAATAGAGGACAAAGGAGCCTGGCCTGCTACAGGAGGAGTCACAGAGTCAGACACTGGTGGGTGAATGATAAACAACAAACCTGACACCTGATCTTGTCTGAGTAATTAAACTGTGCCACTTCTTAAAGTTTTAGGAGAGAACTTCCTGCTCCTATTCTTTTTTTTAAATATATATTTGTTTTAATTGATTCATGATTGTGTTACAATATTGGTTTGAATCTGTCATCAGTTCAGTTCAGTCTCTCAGTCGTTACATCAACATGAATTAATCATAAGTGTACATATATCCCCTCCCTCTTGAATCTCCCTCCCACCTCTCACCCATTCCCACCCCATCTAGGTTATTACAGAGCCCTGGTTTGAGTTCCCTGAGTCATACAGCAAATTCCCACTGGCTATCTGTTTACATACATTAGAGTATATGCATCCATGCTACTCTTTCCATTCATCACACCCTCTCCTTCTTCTCCCCCACCCTGTCCATAAGCCTGTTCTCTATGTCTGCATCTCCTTTGCTGCTCTGTGAACAGGTTCATCAGTACCATGCTGCTGCTGCTGCTAAGTCACTTCAGTCGTGTCCAACTCTTTGTGACCCCATAGACGGCAGCCCACCAGGCTCCTCTGTCCCTGTGAGTCTCCAGGCAAGAACACTGGCATGGGTTGCCATTTCCTTCTCCAAAGCATGAAAGTGAAAAGTGAAAGTGAAGTTGTTCAGTCGTGTCCAACTCTTCACGACCTCATGGTCTACAGCCTACCAGGCTCTTCCATCCATGGGATTTTCCAGGCAAGAGTAGTGGAGTGGGGTGCCATTGCTTCTCTGACCGTGCTTCTAGATTCCTTATAAGTACATTAATATACGATATATGTTTTTCTCTTTCTGACTTACTTCACTCTGTATAATAGGCTCTAGGTTCATCCATGTCATCAGAACTGACTCAAATGCATTCCTATTTATGACTGAGTAGTATTCCATTGTACATATGTACCATGGGTTCTTTGTCTATTAACTGGCGATGGACATCTAGGTTGTTTGCATGCATTGACTACCGTAAATAGTGCTATAATGAACACGGATACAGGTGTCTTTTTCAGTTTTGGATTCTTCGGAGTATATGCCCAGAAGTGGTATTGCTAGGTCATATGGTGGCATAGATCATGGCATCTGGTCCCATCACTTCATGGGAAATAGATGGGGAAACAGTGGAAACAGTGTCAGACTTTTATTTTTTTGGGCTCCAAAATCACTGCAGATGGTGATTGCAGCCATGAAATTAAAAGACGCTTACTCCTTGGAAGGAAAGTTATGACCAACCTAGATAGCATATTAAAAAGCTGAGACATTACTTTGCCAACCAAGGTCCGTCTAGTCAAGGCTATGGTTTTTCGCTTGGTCATGTATGGATGTGAGAGTTGGACTGTGAAGAAAGCTGAGCACCGAAGAATTGATGCTTTTGAACTATCGGTGTTCGGGCGCCACTTATCGGTTTTTATCCTGTTCGGGCACCACTTATCGGGGACCTGCCTCGATATGGACCCAGGGTATCCTTGGGATGAACGGCGTCGGCGTCAGCGAGAGAGAGAGAAAGAGAGAGAGAGACAGAGGCTGATAATTCCTTGGTTTACACAGGAAACCAATTAAACCCCAGCATGGGGTTTGCTCTGTTTATGTAGGCCGCAGGCGCCCTCTCGAATCACTGGAGGTACCCCACCAGGGCACCCCCTCGAGTGGGTCGTAGAAGCCCAGGCAGATAAGTAAACGCAGAGGGTCCAGCGCTCCAAGGATCTCAACTAAAAAAAGGAGAATAGAGAAAAGGATGGAAAAAGAGGAAAAACGACACGGGGAGACCAAGCTTCAGTGAGCAAGGCCCAAAACTTTATTTTCCAGTGCTGCTTCTATACCCTAAGTTGTGCACATAAAAAATAGAGAAAGGGAGGTATAGAGTCACGCCAAAATCATGCGGGGTCAGCAATCTTGACCCTTATCAGGAGCAGGGATTGTATGTCTCATGATATACAAAAGTTTTAGGTGGTTTACATCATCTTCTGGCCAGGAGGCCTGCTAACAGTTTATGGCCCTCTCTCCTAACAAAGGTTAGTTAGCTAGAAAAAGGCTTATATTCTTTCAAGATGATTTTCCTAAAGTCAGGCACTATTCTCCAAAGACACATGACAAGGTTACATTCCTATAAGGTAAGGGTGTAGTGAGCTACAAGAAAAGAATTTATTAACTTAAGATCTGATGTGGTTAAATCAAAGGCTACTACTTATTTCCTCTATACGTGATTAATATATTTCCAAGGATACAATAGAAAATATGGAAACTTTGCAGCAGGCATTGATTCAACAATGAAATATTTTTTAGTACTATTCTAATGATTTTAACTTCTTCAACAGATTCCTGAATTTTAGAAGCAGGCTTTCTGTCCTTGCATGGCTGGGAGGCTATAAACAGTCACATTCGTAGTGGTACGAGCTCAGACAAACTTGTCAGACAAGTTAGAAAGCTATCAGAGGGGCTTGGATTGGAACACTCCTATTAAGCCGAGGAGAACTTTTAAACTACAGCTCTGAATTAATGTTTTCAGAGAAAGGTGGTTGGGGGAAAGCCCCCGTAAGTATTAGAGGACTTGGTAAGAGACGTAAGATAGTAAGGCAGTCAGACTCCGGTTTTCTTTGAGGTAGATACTCGGGTAAGTCCAGGGGGTTCCTCGAGTCCTGATTAGCCTTTGTCAGTCAGGCCTCTTCCCCAGTTGACCTTTGCCACGGGTAGGATTTCCCTCGCTGGCTCCTGGCATTGAACTGTGCTGCTGGAGAAGACTCTTGAAAGTCCCTTGGACTGCAAGGAGATCCAACCAGTCCATTCTAAAGGAGATCAATCCTGGGTGTTCATTGGAAGAACTGATGCTAAAACTGAAACTCCAATACTTTGGCCACCTCATGCGACAAGGTGACTCACTGGATAAGATTCTGATGCTGGGAGGGATTGGGGGCGGGAGGAGACGGGGACGACAGAGAATGAGTTGGCTGGATGGCATCACCCACTCGATGGACATGAGTTTGAGTGAACTCCGGGAGTTGGTGATGGACAGGGAGGCCTGGCGTGCTGTGATTCATGGGGTCGCAAAGAGTCGGACACAACTGAGCAACTGAACTGAACTGAGGGTGGTTTTATTCCTTGTTTTCTTTTAAGGAATGTCTATACTATCTTCTATAGTGTCTGAATCAATTTACATTCCCATCAGAAGTGCAGAAGAGTTCCCTTTCTCCAGTTTCCCTTTCTTCTCTTCAACACTTGTTGTTTGTGAATTTTTTGATTATGTCCATTCGATTTGGTGTGAGGTGATATTTCATAGTAGTTTTGACTATCTTGTCTCTAATAGTGATGTTGTGCATCTCTTCATGAGTTTATTAGCCATCTGTAGGTCTTCTTTTGAGAAATGTCTGTTTAAGTCTTCTGCCCACTTTCTGATGTGCTTGTTTGTTTTCTGGTATTGAGTTGTATGAGCTGCTTGTATACTTTGGAAATAAATACTTCATCAATTGTTTCACTTGCTATTGTTTTGTTGCATCCTGAGGGTTGTCTTTTCACTTTGTTTATAGTTTCCTTTGCTGTCAAAAAACTTATAAGTTTAATTAGGCCCCACTTATTTATTTTTTGTTTTATTTCAATTATTTTAGATGGTGAGTCATAAAAAATCTTGCTATGATTTATGTCATACAGTATTCTGCCTATCTGTTCTTCTAAGGGTTTTATAGTGTCTGATCTTATATTTAGCTTTTAATCCATTTTGTGTTTATCTTTGGGTATGGTGTTCTGAAGTGTTCTAATTTCATTCTTCTGTACATAGTTGTCCACTTCTTCCAGCATCAGTTATTGGAGAGACTGTATTTCCCCATTGTATATTTTTGCCTCCCTTTCCAGAGATGAGGTGGCCATGGATGCGTGGGTTTATCTCTCGGCTTTCTATCTTATTCGATTGGCCTATACTTCTCTTTTTGTGCCAGTGCCATGCTTTATGGATGACTATACCTTTGTAAAATAGTCTAAAATCAGATAAGTTGATTCCTCCAGCTCTATTCTTCTTTCTTAAAATTACTTTGGCTATTTGGGGTCTTCTGTGTCTCCATTCAAATTGTGAAATTTTTTGTTCTAGTTCTGTGAAAAATGCCATTGGTAATTTGATATTGCTTTCCATCTCTAGATTGCTTTTGGAAATGCAGTCATTTTCACCATATGTATTCTTTCAACCCAGAAACATGGAATATCTATCCATCTCTTTATGTCATCTTTCATTTCTTTCATCCGTGTCTAATAATTTTCTGTATATAGTACTTTTCTCTCCATAGGTAGGCTTATTTCTAGGTGTATTTTTCATTTTGTTACAATGGTAAATGGGATTGATACCTTAACTTCTGTTTCTGATATTTCTTTGTTATTCTATAGGTATACAAGTGATTTCTGTGTATTGATTTTATATTCTGTGATGTTATTAAATTCACTGATAATTTCTAGTAATTTTGTGAGAGTATCTTTACGGTTTCTATGTACAGTATCATGTCATCTACAAATAGTGAGAGATTAAATTCTTCCTTTCCAATCTGGATTTCTTTTATTTCTATCTCTTCACTGATTGCTGTACCTAGGACTTCCAAACCTATGTTGAATATTAATGGCATGAGTGAGCACCCTTTTCTTGTTCCTGAGCTTAGAGGAATTGCTTTCAGTGTCTCACCATTGAGAAAGTTTGCTGTGAGCTTGTTGTATATGCCCTTTATCATGTTAAGGTAGGTTCCTGCTATACCCATTTTTGGAGAGGTTATTTTTTTATCATAAATGGGTGCTGAATTTTGTTGAAAGCTTTTTCTGCATCTATTGAAATTATCATATGATTTCAGTTTTCAATTTGTTAACATGGTGCATCATATTAATCGACCTGAATATATCCAAGAATCCTTGCACCCTGAGATAAACTCACTTGATCATGGTGTATGATGTTTTTATTGTGTTCTTGAATTCTGTTTGCTATAATTTTGTGGAGGATTTTTGCACCTATGTTCATCGTCGATATTGGCCTGTAATTTATCCTTTTGTGTGATATCAGTGTCTGGTTTTTGGCATTAGTGTGATTGTGGCCTTGTATAATGCATTTGGAAATGTTTTCCTCTGCATATTTTAAGAAGTGTTTTAGAAGAATAGGTATTAGCTCTTGTCTAAAGGGCAGAAAATGAAGAGGAACTAAAAAGCCTCTTGATGAAAGTGAAAGAGGAGAGTGAAAAAGTTGGCTTGAAGCTCAACATTCAGAAAACAAAGATCATGGCATCTGGTCCCATCACTTCATGGAAAATAGATGGGGAAATACTGGAAACAGTGTCAGGCTTTAATTTTTGAGCTCCAAAATCACTGCAGATGCTGATTGCAGCCATGAAATTAAAAGACTCTTTGGAAGGAAAGTTTTTCCCGTGGTCATGTATGGATGTGAGAGTTGGACTGTGAAGAAAGATGATCGCCCAAGAATTGATGCTTTTGAACTGTGGTGTTGGAGAAGACTCTTGAGAGTCCCTTGTACCGCAAGGAGATCCAACAAGTCCATTCTAAGGGAGACCGATCCTGGGTGTTCATTGGAAGGACTGATGCTGAAGCTGAAACTGCAATACTTTGGCCACCTCATGCAACGAGTTGACTCACTGGAAAAGACTCTGATGCTGGGAAAGGTTGGGGGCGGGAGGAGAAGGGGACGACCGAGAATGAGATGGCTGGATGGCATCACTGACTCTATGGACATGAGTTTGAGTGAACTCCGGGAGTTGGTGATGGACAGGGAGGCCTGGCGTGCTGTGATTCCTGGGGTCGCAGAGAGTCGGACACGACTGAGTGACTGAACTGAATTGAACTGAACTGGAAGGAAAGTTATGACCAACCTAGATAGCATATTAAAAAGCAGAGACATTACTTTGCCAAAAAAAGGTCCGTCTTGTCAAGGCTATGGTTTTCCCAGTGGTCATGTATGGATGTGAGAATTGGACTGTGAAGAAAGCTGATCGCCAAAGAATTGATGCTTTTGAACTGTGGTGCTGGAGAAGACTCTTGAGAGTCCCTTGGACTGCAAGGAGATCCAACCAGTCCATCCTCAGTTCAGTTCAGTTCAGTTCATTTCAGTTGCTCAGTCGTGTCCGACTCTTTGCAACCCCATGAATCACAGCACACCAGGCCTCCCTGTCCATCACCAACCCTCAGAGTTCACTCAAACTCATCTCCATCGAGTCGGTGATGCCATCCAGCCACCTCATTCTCTGTCGTCCCCTTCTCCTTCCGCCCTCAATCCTTCCCAGCATCATAGTCTTTTCCAGTGAGTCAACTCATCGCATGAGGTGGCCAAAGTATTGGAGTTTTAGTTTCAACATCAGTCCTTCCAATGAACACCCAGGATTGATCTCCAGTCCATCCTAAGGGAGATCAATCCTGGGTGTTCATTGGAAGGACTGATGCTAAAGCTGAAACGCCAATACTTTGGCCACCTCATGCGAAGAGTTGACTCATTGGAAAAGACCCTGATGCTGGGAGGGATTAGGGGCAGGAGGAGAAGGGGACGACAGAGAATGAGATGGCTGGATGGCATCACTGACTCAATAAACATGAGTTTGAGTGAACTCTGGGAGTTGGTGATGGACAGGGAGGCCTGGTGTGCTGCCTCATGGGGTCACAAAGAGTCGGACACGACTGAGTGACTGAACTGAACTGAAATGTTTGATGGATTTCACCTGTGAAGCCATTGGGCCCTTGGGCTTTTGTTTTGGGGGAGATTTTTTTATCACAGTTTCGACTTCAGTGTTTCTATTTGTCTTGTTCATAATTTCTATTTCTTCCTGGTTCAGTCCTGAGTTGAAGGAGGTTGATCTTTTCTATAAATCTGTCCATTTCCTCTAGGTTGTCTCTTCTATTAGCATACAGATGCTCATATTAGCCTCCTTTGATCTTTTGTTTTTCTGCATTTTTTGTTGTGCCCTCTCCTTTCTCATTCCTAATTTTATTGATTTGCTTTTTCTCCCTTTTTTTCTTGATGAGCCTGGCTAATGGTTTATCAATGTTCTTTATCTTTTCAAAGAATCAGCTTTTAGTTATCAATCTTTACTATTATTTCCTTCATTTCTTTTTCATTGATTTCTGCTCTGATCCTTATGATTTATTTCCTTCTACTATTTTTGGGTTTTTGTTGTTATTGTTGTTGTTCTCTCATCAGCTGGTTTATGTGTAGAGTTAGGTTGTCTATTTGATAATTTTCTTGTTTCTTCAAGTAAGATTGTATTTTTATAAACTTCCCTCTTAGGATTGCTTTGCTGCATCCCATAGGTTTGTGTCATTGTGTTTTGACTGTCATTTCTATGAATCTTTTGATTTCCCTTCTGATCGCTTCAGTAACCTCTTTATTAGAAATGTATTGCTTGTTAACCTTTGTGCTTTTTCAGTTCTTGCCCTGTAATTGATATCTAGTCTGATAACATTGTGGTCAGAAAAGATGCTTGGTACAATTTCAAGTTCCTAAAAATTACTAAGGCATGATTTGTGGTCCAAGTTGTGATCTATCATGGAGAATGAATGTTCCGTGTCCATTTGAGAAGAAAGTGTATTCCTCTGCATTTTTGGATGGAAATTCTGAAGCTATCAATTAAACCAAATGGTCTAATGTTTCATTTAAGTTTTGTAGTTTCTTACTGATTTCCTGATTTTCATGATCTGTCCATTGGTATAAGTGGGGTGTTGAAACCACCTACTATTATTGTGCTACTGTCGATCTCGATTTTTATGTCTGTTAGTATTTGCCTCGGAGAAGGCAACGACACCCCACTCCAGTACTCTTGCCTGGGAAATCCCATGGATGGAGGAGCCTGGTAGGCTACAATCCATGGGGTGGCTAAGAGTTGGACACGACTGAACGGTTTCACTTTCACTTTTCACTTTCATGCATTGGAGAAGGAAATGGCAACCCACTCCAGTGTTCTTTCCTGGAGAATCCCAGGGATGGAGGAACCTGGTGGGCTGCCATCTATGGGGTCACACAGAGTTGGACACAACTGATGCGACTTAGCAGCAGCAGCAGCAGTATTTGCCTCATGCAAGGAGATGCTTCTATGTTGGATGCATAGATATTTGCAGTTGTTATGTTTTCTTTTTGGATTGATCCCTTGATCATTATGAAGAGTCCTTTTTTATCTCTTGCAATATTCTTTATTTTAAAGTGTATTATATCTGAAATGAGAATTGCCACTCTGGCTTCTTTTAATTTCCAGTTTGTTTTCCACTTTCCATCCTTTTACTTTCAATCTGTATGTGTCTGTAGTTCTGAAATGGGTCTCTTGTAGGCAGCAAATATATGGGTCTTGTTTATGTATCCATTCAGCCAGTCTCTATCTTTTGATTGGAGCATTGAATCCAGTTCCATTTAAAGTAATTATTGATATATATGTTTCTGTGGACATTTTCTTAATTGTTTTTGATTTGTTTTTGTAGGTCTTTCCTTTCTCCTGTGTTTACTACCTATGTAATTCCCTTTAGTATTTGTTGTAATGCTGATTATGTTGACCTAAATTCTCCTAAATTTTGCTTTTCTGTAAAGTTTTTTATTTCTCCATCAATTTTGAGTGAGATCCTTACTAGATAGATTAGTCTTCATTGTAGATTTTTTTTTTCTTTCAGTACTTTAAATATATCCCTGACATTACCTTCTGGCTTGCTGAGTTTCTGCTGAAAGATCCACTGTTAATTTTATGAGCTTTCCATTGTATGTTACTTGTTTCTTTTCCCTTGATGCCTTTAATGCTGTGTCTTTATCTTTGTGCTTTTAATCTTTTTGTCTAATATCTGTTAGCTTTGTTAGCATGTGTCTCAACATCTTTCTCCTGGGGTTAACCTGTATTAGACTCTGTGCTTCTTGGACTTGATTGACTATTTCCTTTCCCATGTTGAGGAAGTTTTCAACTATAATATCCTCAAAAATTTTCTCAGTACCATTCTTTTTCTGTTCTTCTTCTGATTCCCCTATAATGCAAACATTGGTGAACTTAATACTGTTATAGGTTTCTTTTCATTCTTTTTCCTTTATTTTTTTCTTCAGCAGTTATTTCTGCCATTCTATCTTCAAGCTCACCTATCTGTTCTTCTGACTTAGTTACTCTAGTATTGGTTCCTTCTAGAGTATTTTTAATTTCAGTAATGTGTCATTCACCTCTCTTCATTATTTATTCTTTATTTCTTCTATATCCTTGGGAATTGTATTAATTGTGTTAATTGTTTCTTGCATATTCTACATCCTATTTTTGAGGCTTTGGAACATCTTTACTATCATTATTCTGAATTATTTTTCAGGTAGTTTGCTTATTTCCTCTTTGTTTTTTGGTCGTGTGAGTTTCTACCTTGTTTTTTCATTTGTCTTATACTTCTGTGTCTTTTCTTTTTTTCTAACTTACTCCATTTGAAGTCTCCTTTTCCCAGACTTTAGGGATGTATCCCTTCTTTCTTTTGGTTTTTGCTCTCAGTAGGAAAGGTTGTTTCAGTGGTTTGTGTTGATTTCTAGTTAGGGATGACTTGAGTCTGCGTTATAGTTGAGGAAATGAGTTTTTTTATTGTTTGTTTCTTTTTTTTTTTTTTCCTGATAGGGAAGGCTGTGTGGGGCAGTATAATGTGGAGTGTCTGTGGGAATCCTGTGTCTGATTTTTTTTGTACTTTTGTCTTTCCAGTTGATTGGGTAAGGTGTCCTGAAATGTGTGCCACTGGCAGTCCAATGATACCAGGCTCTTTTTACAGTTCTAGGCTGTCGTGGATTTTCTCAGTAATTAATTTCCTTAATTTCCATGTTGGAGGGGTCAGTTAGGAGTTCTCTAGCAGTCTCTGATCTTGGACTCAATTCTCCCACCTCAGTGGTCCAGTCTCAGGCACAATCTCCCATCCTGAAATTCTCCATCTCTTCTTTTCATTTTTTATGTCTTATCTTTTCTCCTACCTCATTCCAGTGAGCTTAGCTTGCCACCCCAGAGGCCTGGGGTCTTCTGCTGTCTCTTAGAGGCTGTTGTGTAAGAGTTGTTCAATATCTTGATGAGTTTTTGGTGTATTTGTGGGGAAGCTGGAAACCTCCCCATCTCACTCCTCTGCTATTTTTTTCTACTTCTTTTCATGTATTATATCAAATTGTTTAGAATTCTATATAAAATATCCTGTGCATTTAAGAAGTACCATAACATTTTTGTTAGTGGCGCAGTATTTAGAGGAAAGACTGATGCTGAAGCTGAAACTCCAATACTTTGGCCACCTGATGCGAAGAGTTGACTCATTGTAAAAGACCCTGATGCTGGGAGGGTTTGGGGGCAGGAGGAGAAGGGGATGACAGAGGATGAGATGGCTGGATGACATCACCGACTCTATGGACATTGGTTTGGGTGGATTCCGGGAGTTGGTGATGGACAGGGAGATCTGGAGTGCTGTGGTTCATGGGTTCGGAAAGAGTCAGACACGACTGAGCGACTGAAGGGAACTGAACTGAAAAAGAATTTAAGTTTTGGCGTAACAGCGGGATAGATGTGAGGTCTTCAGTGATATACTATGAGTTGTGTGACTTCCATTTTATCTGTGAAATATCTACAATCATATACTCATATATGATCTTCCCCTTCTATGTTCTTCCCTCATAGCTCATTAGTAAAGAATCTGCCTGCAATACAGGAGATCCAGGTTCAGTTCCTGGATTGCAAAGATCTCTTGAAGAAGGAAATGGCAACCCACTCCAGTATTCTTACCTGGAGAATCCCATGGGCAGAGGAGCTTGGCATTCTACAGTCCATAGAGCCACAAGTGTCAGATATGACTTAGCAATTAAACCACTACCATACCCAGTATTAAGGACCTTTGTGAAGATCGCATTATTAATTATACGATATCTTGAGATGTAGTATAGATAAGTATTCAGTTGTTATTAAAACTTAGTTTTTCTTAATTGATATTTTCTTAGGCAATTTTCTTACCACTAAGTATTCCTGGGGCTACAAATTTCAAGGGAAGCTAGCAACGTAATCCTTATCAGAAGTCATATCTCCAGATAGAAACTGCAATGCCCTAACACTAACATAAAGAAGAATATAGTGGAGAATGGATTAGGAAATCACACACGTAATTCTACAAATTACGTCATTAGAAAATGAACTCTATGTTTTAAAGCAGTTTTAGGTTCACAGCAAATTTGAGCAGAAAATGCAGAGTTCCCAAATTCCCCACCACACATACACATACACACACACAGATTGAGATTTGTTTTAAGGAACAGAACTGGTTCGTGTGATTGTAAAGACTGCTAGATCTGAAACCTGCAGGGTAGGTGGCAGCCTGGAAAATTCAGGAAGGATGTGTGTTACAGTTTTTACTTTGGAAGCCTTGAGAGGCAGCGTTCCTTTTTCCTGGAAGGTGCTCAGTGTTTTCTCTTAAACTTTTCAACAGAATGGATGAAGTACACCCATGTTATGAAAGGTAATTTACTTTATTCAAAGTCTGTGATTAAATGTTAATCATATCTTTAAGATGCCTTCAGAGAAACAGCCAAACTGGTTTGACCAAGCTACTGAGTACTATCACCTAGCCAAGTTGATACAAAATTAACCACCATACAAAATATCCAACGTGAACTTGGATATTTAGTTCAGGAGATTGCCAACCCAATTATGGAAGATTTATCTAATTTCTTCTCGCTGTTTGCATAAAATACATGAGATGAGTTGTAAATGCAGAATGAACCATCAGTCATTAAAAGTCAGTGGAAGATAATTTGAAATTTCTCAGTGGCGCTAGTGGTAAAAAACCTGCCTGACAATGCAGGGGACTTAAAAGACGGGCTTTTGATTCCTGGATTGAGAAAATCCCCTGGGGAAGGAAATCACAACTCACTCCAGTATTGCTGCTTAGAGAGTCCCATGGAGAAGGACCTGGTCAGACTACAGTCCCTGGGGTCTCAGAGAGTCGGACATGACTAAAGCGACTTAGCAGGGCACAGCGCAAGCCAGATATAGAGATGCTGTTTTCCAGGGACAATCTGTGTTGTATCCACATAGCAGATAACTTCTATGTATTAAAGCACAAGAGACTGAAAAGGTTTTTGAGAACTTTATACTAGCAGAAATGCATTCAGCATGGACTGAAAGGGACAAGCATTATAACATAAAGGAGTAATGCCTCCAAAGATATAGCCCTGTTCACAGAGGTCACAATTGAGAAAGTAGACTCACCTCTCTGGTTGGTTAAAAAGTTGGGGCTGTCCCCCATGGCCTTTTTTTTTTTTCATAGAGAAGTGTTCCCTCAATTTTAATCTAATGAGATTCTCCTCTTGGATTTTGACTTTAAGACTTGAGACTCATTTCTCACTTCTTGAGAAGGAAATGGCAACCCACTCCAGTGTTCTTGCCTGGAGAATCCCAGGGACGGGGGAGCCTGGTGGGCTGCCGTCTATGGGGTCACACAGAGTCGGACAAGACTGAAGTGACTTAGCAGTAGTTAATGAAGATTTCAAATGTATATTTGAAGATTATACAATTGAAGATTTCAAATGATGATATACTAATTTTGGAAACTGAAGAATAAGTCTCAATATTTTTACTTCTAGTAGTGAAACATATGACTAACAGAGTTGGCCGATAAGAACAAAGGTCTATCCATCCACCAGTTGTGTGACACTTAGATTATTCCCAGGTCGTGCCTGTTCATTTCAGAAAAGGAAAAACTACAGTCACAGAAGCCAACTTAATGGTTCTCAGAGGTTAGGTTTTAATGAAGAAAATTGTCTGCAAAAAATTCTGTTGAAGTTATTGAACAGATGGTGTTAGTGGTAAAGAAGCTGCCTGCCAGTGCAGGAGATGTAAGAGACATAGGTTTGATCTCTGCGTGGGGAAGATCACCTGGAGGAGGAAATGGCAGCCCACTCCAGTATTCTTGCCTGGAGAATCCCATGGACAGAGGAGCCTGGCAGGCTACAGTCCATAGAGTTGCACAGAGTCAGACATGACCGAAGGGACTCAGCATGCACAACAGCCTCTGTTTTGATTAGATGATTTTTATGGAACTGTATACATTTGTCAAAATTTCTTCAACTCTGTGTTAAAGAGTGCAAGTTTATTGTTTGCAAAGTACCTGAGTAAAATCAAATTTTATTTTTCAGATGTAACAAATACACTTGCATGTTTCATTACTCCCATTTAACTTAAAACAATTATGTAACTCTAAAAGGAATCTCGGAGAAGGCAATGGCAAGCCACTCCAGTACTCTTGCCTAGAAAATCCCATGGATGGAGGAGCTTGATGGCCTGCAGTCCATGGGGTCGCTAAGGGTCAGACACGACTGAGCAACTTCACTTTCACTTTTCACTTTCACTTTTCACTTTCACTTTTCACTTTCACACATTGGAGAAGGAAATGGCAACCCACTCCAGTGTTCTTGCCTGGAGAATCCCAGGGAAGGGGGAGCCTGGTAGGCTTCCATCTATGGGGTCACACAGAGTCAGACACGACTGAAGTGACTTAGCAGCAGCAGCAGCAAAAGGAATCTATTTTTAATAAAATAACTGCAAATACCAAATATCAAAATTTAAAAATGATCAATGCATTTTTCTGTCAACCCTGTGTACTACACTTTTTATACAAATTTGATATCAACCCTTTGAACATTGTATTGTGAGTTTCGTTTTTTAATTTCATGTTTGTGAATTTCTCCATTAAAAATAATTACCTTTAAGAGTGATTCTGTAACCATTTTATTTTATTCAATATATTTTCATAATTAATAAAAGCTCTTAGACTTAATTATCTGATGGATTTAAAAGATTGACTTCTCATTAGACATTAGTGTAAACCTATATTGCCTTCTTGATATTAAGCTTGGGCTATATAATTTATCATTAACATCTTAATATGTGGATAAGACCACTTCTCCCCAAGAGAACTGACTGTGTGTAGGATCTGTTCATAATTTTTAATTGAAAAAAAGAGATCTGATATATACCGACTACTATATATAAAATAGATGACTAATAAGGACCTACCAGAAGCAGAAGATATTAAGAAGAGGTGGTAAGAATACACAGAAGAACTGTACAAAAAAGATCTTCATGACGAAGATAATCACAATGGCGTGATCACTCACCTCGAACCAGACATCTTGGAATGTGAAGTCAAGTGGGCATCACTACGAACAAAATTAGTGGAGGTGATGGAATTCCAGTTGAGCTCTTTCATCCTGAAATATGATGCTGTGAAAGTGCTGCACTCAATATGCCAGCAGATTTGGAAAACTCAGCAGTGGCCACAGGACTGGAAAAGGTCAGTCTTTATTCCAATCCAAAAGAAAGGCAATGCCAAAGAATGCTCAAACTACCGCACAGTTGCACTCATCTCACACGCTAGTAAAGTCATGCTCAAAATTCTCCAAGCCAGGCTTCAGCAATATGTGAACTGTGAACTTCCAGATGTTCAAGCAAGTTTTAGAAAAGGCAGAGGCACCAGAGATCAAATTGCCAACATCCGTTGGATCATGGAGAAAGCAAGAGAGTTCCAGAAAAACATCTATTTCTGCTTCATTGATTATGCCAAAGGCTTTGACTGTGTGGATCACAATAAACTGTGGAACATTCTGAAAGAGATGGGAATACTAGACCACCTGGCCTGCCTCTTGAGAAACCTGTATGCAGGTCAGGAAGCAACAGTTAGAACTGTACATGGAACAACAGACTGGTTCCAAATAGGAAAAGGAGTACGTCAAGGTTGTATATTGTCACCTTGGTTATTTAACTTCTATGCAGAGTACATCATGAGGAACGCTGGGCTGGAAGAAGCACAAGTTGGAATAAAGATTGCCGGGAGAAATATCAATAACCTCAGATATGCAGATGACACCACCCTTATGGCAGAAAGTGAAGAGGAACTCAAAGGCCTCTTGATGAAAGTGAAAGAGGAGAGTGAAAAGGTTGGCTTGAAGCTCAACATTCAGAAAACGAAGATCATGGCATCTGATCCCATCACTTCATGGGAAATAGATGGGGAAACAGTGGAAACAGTGTCAGACTTTATTTTTGGGGGCTCCAAAATCACTGCAGATGCTGATTGCAGCCATGAAATTAAAAGACGCTTACACCTTGAAAGGAAAGTTATGACCAATATAAATAGCATATTGAAAAGCAGAGACATTACTTTGCCAACCAAGGTCCATCTAGTCAAGGCTATGGTTTTTCCCATGGTCATGTATGGATGTGAGAGTTGGACTGTGAAGAAAGCTGATCGCCGAAGAATTGATGCTTTTGAACTGTGGTGCTGGAGAAGACTCTTGAGAGTCCTTTGCACTGCAAAGAGATCCAACCAGTCCATTCTAGAGGAGATCAATCCTGGGTGTTTATTGGAAGGACTGATGCTGAAGCTGAAACTCCAATCCTTTGGCCACCTCATGCGACGAGTTGACTCACTGGAAAAGAGTCTGGTGCTAGGAGGGATTGGGGGTGGGAGGAGACGGGGACAACAGAGAATGAGATGGCTGGATGTTATCACCGAATCGATGGACATGAGTTTGAGTGAACACCGGGAGTTGGTGATGGACAGGGAGGCCTGGCGTGCTGTGATTCATGGGGTCGCAAAGAGTCGGACACGACTGAGCGACTGAACTGAACTGAACTGAACTGAAGGACCTACCATATAACACAGGGAACTCTACTCCATACTCTGTTACAGCCTATATGGGAAAAGAACCTAAAAAACGTGTATGTCTTTAACTGAGTCACTTTGCAATGCATCTGATACTACACATTACAAATCAACTATGCTCCAATAAAATTTATTTTTAAAATAAAAAAATTAGTCTGAGATTTGTTCACAATTCTCATATTTGCATGTAATGATCCATGCATAGTATATACTTGTCTCATTTTTAGCTGAGAAAATCATAACCTTTCATTGAACCTGATGAAACAATTTGTGCTCTTACTGTCCAGGTTACCTCCTTAGACTCACTCTTCATTATTTTTTCCAGACTTGCATCTTGTATGTAATCCTTTTTCTCCTGGTGTTTCACATTGCAGACTTAAAAATAGGCCTAGATTCTCCTCTTTAGTACTTATTTAAGCTGCCAGATCATAGTCTATTCTCTAGTACCTCAAGTGATAATGCTTTCACTTAACTACATCACCTAGAAGTATATATTTATAGATATATATATTTTTTGCTCTGTGTTTTCCAAAAATATTAGATATCTTAGTACAATTGAGAAAAGACTAAAAAGAAAATTGTAGCAAATTTTATTTAAAACTGACCTTCTGATCTACTGGGACAATTGTAAAAAAAATCCACTGTTTTACCTCCCACACCTGCACACCAGATTCATGCAAAATAAGTTAGACTTCACAGCTCTTTTTCGACTTCCTTAAAAACAAAACCTTCAAATATGCTTAATCAAAGGCCATCATAGCCTGGAAATTAATACTCCTTACTCAGTGTAAGCATATAAATTTGGATGAATATGACTCAGTTAAATCTCCTATTCCCCAGCTTATGTTCAATAACCAGGACTACACTGACAAAAGATATGATGTTTTTCTTATGTTTATAGTAAATTTAACCAGAACCATTAATTGTGTGTGTGTGTGTTTACACAATGGGCCAAGTAACTATAAAAAAGAATGAATTTTTGCCATTTTACTCCACATGAATGGACTTGGCAAGTATTATTCTTTGTGAAATTTCTCATACAGGGAAATACATGTACCGTATGATATCACTTATATGTGGAATCTAAAAAAAAATTTCAAAAATGAATGAATATAACAAAATAGCAGCAGATTCACAGATACAGATAACAAGCAAGTGGTTGCCAGTGGGGAGAGGGAAGCAGGAAGGGACAAGTTAGGCATATTTGGTTGCTGCTGCTGCTGCTGCTGCTAAGTCACTTCAGTCGTGTCCGACTCTGTGTGACCCCATAGACGGAAGCCCACCAGGCTCCCCCGTCCCTGGGATTCTCCAGGCAAGAACACTGGAGTGGGTTGCCATTTCCTTCTCCAATGTGTGAAAGTGGAAAGTGAAAAGTGAAAGTGAAGTCGCTCAGTCGTGTCCGACCCTTAGCGACCCCACGGACTGCAGCCCACCAGGCTGCTCCATCCATGGGATTTTCCAGGCAATAGTACTGGAGTGGCTTGCCATTGCCTTCTCCGAGGCATATTTGGTTAAGAGGTACTAATTATTATGTATAAAATAAAGAAGCTCCAAGGACATACCATACAACACAGGAAGTATAACCAATATTTTTCAATAACTCTAAATGCAGCATAATCTTTAAAAATTGTGGATCTCTGTGTTATACACCGGAAACTGTTGTAAATCAACTATAAGTCAATTAAAAAATATTTAAAAACAAATTATTTTAACTATCTGCTAAAAATTTTTAGGTGAAAGTTGATAATGAACAGAGTCTGTAAATTAACACTCATCTTTACACAGAATGACAATAAATGCAGAAAAATGATAGAACTGATCTTTAAAAATCACCATTTTCTAGACAACAGTGAAATAACTGCTTGCAGCCTCGGGTCATAAATAGATTCTACAACCATTAGTTGAAAATTTTGGAGAAATAATATCTACAAAAATGTTAACATTTACAGCGAAGAGTTGACTCACTGGAAAAGACTCTGATGCTGGGAGGGATTGGGGGCAGGAGGAGACGGGGACGACAGAGAATGAGATGGCTGGATGGCATCACCAACTCCATGGACATGAGTTTTGAGTGACCTCCGGGAGTTGGTGATGGATAGAGAGGCCTGGCGTGCTGTGATTCATGGGGTCACAACGAGTCGGTCACAACTGAGCGACTGAACTGAACAGCAAAGATAACTTGACAACTGTAACAATTTCATTTAAGGGTGAGAAAACCAGCTGTTACTAGCAATTCAGATTTAAATCAATTAGCACCAATGGTGATGGCCATGCTTCTGAGACTAAGAAGGTCACTTGACTTGACACAGTACAAAGTAATAAGATATCACCTTAAATATTTTAGTTTAATTAACTTTATCTCTGTTTTAATAATAAAATTTTTATGATATTTAGAAATGTAAAGCGTTTATAGTTAACTAATTGAAGCTTAATATGCTGTTTTAAATGTATGAACATAAAAATCAACTTCTAGACTGGTTGTGAAGGTTTCTAAAACACTGTACCAGAAAAATCAGGAAAACGGTACTAGACCTGGCATTCATTACCAAATGGATCTCCAAAGCTCATGTTGTGTCACTTTGCATATTTCTTTATTGTAGAAAATATTTTGTGGTTCAAAGTTAAAGACAGAAAAATTCAAGAATTCATGTAAGTAAAAAGAATTTAAACACATTTTACACCTATTATCTGTAAAATTAACTCTAGCTATACTAAATATTTTCTTACATTTCTTGCCAATATTTTTCTATAAATAGTTATTCAGTATTTAAAGCAGAGTGTCTTTATATGTGTGTGTTTATATTTAATGTCGAAGTTTTTAATCACTTACATGCCATGTTATAGTAGTTATGCAATGTGATTCTCATTGTTCTTTATTTGAATGTGTACTTTGATAAGCATCTTATAAAATATTATGAGATCCAACCAGTCCAGCCTAAAGGAAATCTGTCCTGAATGTTCATTGGGAGGACTATTGCTGAAGTTGAAACTCCAATATATAGGCCACCTGATGTGAAGAGATGACTCATTTGAAAAGACCCTGATGCTGGGAAAGTTGAAGGAGAAAGAAGGGGATGACAGAGGATGAGATGGTTGGATGACATCTCTGACTTAATGGACATATGTTTGAGTAAACTATGGGAGTTGCTGATGGACAGGGAGGCCTGGAGTGCTGCAGTGTATGCGGTCGCAAAGAGTCGGACATGACTGAGTGACTGAACTTTACTGAATATGTTATGTGTTTCATCAATTTTGGTTTATTCATCTATTTATAGATGAGCAAAAGTAAGGTAAACTACTGATATTTAATTGCTGACATAAGTATGAGATACTTTGCTTTAATATGTTTATTAAGTGATACTATCAATATTTTGAATATTTTCCATTTCTTTCTACACCTTTTTCCCCATGTATTCTAAAACCGAGCTTCAGAAACCCTCAGAAGTAATGGAGAAAGCTTTAAGAAAGTTAGGAAACTGATGGATGGAAGGAGTCTTAGAAGTGATTGAATTTAATTTCTTGCTTTTGTTTCAAGAACAGGACACATAACATTTTGATTTGCCAAGTTTAATGAGGTACTTTTAAGAAGTGATTCATTGGTCTCTCATCTCTCAATTACATTGTCCCCATAATATTTAACACAAATCAAATTTACGATTCAAGATGAGTTAAAAAATACTTGATAAAATAAACAGAATTGAATTGATAAGGAGAAATCTGAATACATGTACATATTTCAATTTTACAACTGCATTTAGCCAATGATTGGTTCACATCGAGGATACACAACCTTTCCTTCCCGACAAGTTGTTCGAAATGTATGATGTGGTGTCACTCGACGATAACCACGTTGACACATAAATTCAATATTATCTTCCGTTCTAGAGTAAAGTTTTCTATCGTGTTTCCATCTTAACTGTATGTGATGGTTTTTCATTGCTTCTTCTGAAATTACACATGCCTCTAAAGTTAGAGAAAATAAACATGAACCTTTGAGTAATATGCAAATACTTTCTACAGAATTTCAGGGTTTCAAAAACTTTGGTCCAAAAATTCTTCCTCAAACATTTTCCAAACCAATACATTGAAAATCTATAATGAATGAGATACTTTGTTTAGTGTAGTCATTAAGTGTTATAATGAAAGATTCATAATGTCAGTTATCTTATGAAGAGCTTTCATAAAGGAGCCATTGTTGCTTGCACATGAAATTTTCTAACTTTTTTCTATATACAGATATTAATACTTGGTGGTCAAGCATGCAACAGAACGGTTGTTATTTAATCCATAAAAACCCTATTATAAAGAGTTGAACTTCATGCTAAGTACAAGAATTATCCCAGGATCCAAGAGAAGTTTAAAACTTTTACCTAAGCACTTTGGTAGTTCTGACCACTCTCCATTCCGACACACTACTTTTCTATTTCCCCGAAGTTCATAGTAGTCCTGACACTGGTACTCAACAATCATTCCTGAAGGATATACCGACTGCAGGAGTGAGGTAATGTCTCCATTGTCTATTGGTGGAGGAGGCCCACATTTTCCTTGAGAGTCTAAAAAATAATGGTGTTTGCTTTATTCAAAGAACCCTTAAAGTTTTAAATAAATAAAATAATTTGCAGCCAAATATGTCATTTCAAAAATTATGATTTCTCATGACAGAAATGATTTGTTGAAGGAATTTTAATCACTTAAACAGAAATGCACATTTTAAGACCTTATTTTACCACCATGGAAGCACATATAGTACTTTAACAAATATGTCTGCTTTGCAGTGTCCTGATGTTCAAACATGTTTTCTTTCAGAATGTATGCTGGAAAGATGGATAGCTAAGATAAAAAAATAATTTTTACCCTTTTATACAACATGTTGCAGTGTCTGTGAAAGGAAATTTTGGCTTCCATTTCTGGACAAGATGAGGTAAAATTATTTGTGCTTATAACATCTGCTAAGCAATCCTTCTGCCAAGTAAAGGTCCTGAACATATATTTAAAAACCAATACAGGAGACTGTGAAACAAGTAGTAAGTCAATCTGCTTAGGGACCTTGGGATTCAAAGAGTTACATTGAAGAGAGTCCTTGGAGTTTTTATTTTGCCTTCTATGTATCCTGAATGGGCCCCTGAGACTGCAACCCAGAAATAATACAAGTTCAGAAAGAAAAAAAGTCTCAGGAAGCAGTTGATCTCTTTAAGAAAAGGCCCAGGAAAGAGTAGCCTAGCAAGACACAAACAATTTTCACAATACTGACTTAGTCTAGAAATACTACACGAAGTGTACACACTAAGTCCTTGTGTGTACTAAGACCCAGAGACCCCACAGAGACGAAGCCAGAATTGTGCCTGAGTGTCTCCTGCAGATGTACGGTGAGCAGTGCACTGCTACAGGGGCAGGGGCTCTGGGTGCAGTAGACCTGGGTATTCATAAGCCCTCCTGGAGGAGGCTGCAATTAATCCCACCACAGAGCCGCCAAAACTTACACAGGACTGCAGAAACAGACTCTCAGAGGGCACAGACAAAACCTTGTGCACAACAGGACCCAGGAGAAAGAACCAGTGATCCCACAAGAGACCTACAGAGTCTTGCCCATCAGTGTCCAGGAGTCTTCAACAGAGGCATAGGTTGGTGGTGGCCTGCTGCAGGTTTGGGGCATTGAGAGCAGCAGTGCATAAGACCTTTTGAAGGAGGTCACCAGTATCTCCACCAATGTTTGACCACAGGTCAAAGAACAGGGAGGGAACAGGACCCCACCCATAAACAGACAATTGGACTAAAGATTTACTGAGCATGGCCCCTTCCATCAGACCAAGACCCAACTTCCCCTTGAGTCAGTCTCTCTCATCAGGAAGCTTCCATAAGCCTCTTATCCTCATCCATCAGAGGGCAGACAGAATGAAAACCACAATCACAGAAAACTAACCAATCTGATCACATGGACAACAGCCTGGTATTACTCCATGAAACTCTGAGCAATGCCATATAGGGCCTTCAAGTTGGACAGGTCATGGGGGAGAATGCTGACAAAATGTGGTCCACTGGAGAAGGGAATGGCAAACCACTTCAGTATTTTTGCCTTGAGAACCCCATGAGCAGTATGAAAAGACAAAAAGATAGGACACTGAAAGATGAACTCCCCAAGTCGGGAGGTGCAGGAGATCAGTGGAGAGATAATTCCAGGAAGAATGAAGAGACAGAGAAAAAGCAAAAACAACACTCAGTTGTGGGTGTGACTGGTGATGGAAGTAAAGTCTGATGCTGTAAAGAGCACTATTGCATAGGGACGTGGAATGTTAGGTCCATGAATCAAGGCAAATTGGAAGTGGTCAAACAGGAGATGGTAAGATGTTACGATCAGCATTTTAAAAATCAGCAAACTAAAATGGACTTGAATGGGTGAGTTTGACTCAGATGACCAGTATATCTACTACTGTGAGCAAGAATCCCTAAGAAGAGATGGAGTAGCCATGAGAGTCAACAGAACAGTCTGAAATGCAGTGCTAGGATGCAATCTCAAAAATGACAGAATGATTGCTGTTCATTTCCAAGCCAAACCACTGACAAGTAATCCAGGTCTATGCCCTGAACAGTAATGCTGAAGAAGCTGAAGTGGAATGTTTTTCTGAAGACATACAAGGACTTCTAACTAACACGCAAAAAGAAGTCCTTTTCATTATAGGGGACTGGAATGCAATAGTGGGAAGTCAAGAGATACCTGGAGTAACAGGCAAATTTGGCATTAGAGTACAAAATGAAGCAGGGCAAAGGGTTATAAGAGTTTTGCCAAGAGAACAAACTGGTCATAGCAAACACCTTCTTTCAACAACACAAGTGAAAACTCTACACATGGACATCACCAGATGGTCAATACCAAAATCAGATTGATTATATTCTTTGTAGCCAAAGATAGAGAAGCTCTATACAGTCAGTAAAAACAAGACTGGGAGCTGACTGTTACTCAGGTCATGAACTCCTTGTTGCCAAATTCATACTTAAATTCAAGTAAGATGTGAAAACCACTAGACCATTCAGACATGACCTAAGTCAAATCCCTTATGATTAGAGTGGAAGAGATCAACAGATTCAAGAGATTAGATCTGATAAGACAGAATGCCTGAACAACTATGGGCAGTGCTTCCTGACTTTGTACAGGAGGAAGGGATCAAAACCATCCCAAATAAAAAGAAAGGTAAAGAGGCAAAATGGTTGCCTCAGGAGGTGTTAAAAATAGCTGAGAAAAGCAGAGATGCTAAAGGCAAAGGAGAAAAGGAAAGATAAAACCATTTGAATGCAGAGTTCCAAAGAATAGCAAGGAGAGATAAGAAAGCCTTCCTCAGTGATCAGTGCAAAGAAATTGAGGAAAACAATAGAATGGGAAAGACTAGAGATCTCTACAAGAAATTAGAGATACCAAAGGCGTTTCATGCGACGATGGGCACTATAAAGGACAAAAATGGTATGGACCTAACAGAGGTAGGAGATATTAAGAAGAGGTGGCAAGAATAGACAGACCAAGTGAAGTGACCAAGTGAAGTCACTCAGTCGTGTCCGACTCTTTCCAACCCCATGGTCTGTAGCCTACCACGCTCCTCCATTCATGGGATTTTCCAGGCAAAAATACTGGAGTGGGTTGCCACACAGAGGAGCTATACAAAAAAGATCTTCATGACCCAGATAACCACGAAGTTGTGATCACTCATCTAGAGCCAGACATCCTAGACTACAAAGTCAAGTAGTCCTTAGGAAGCATCACGGCGAACATAGCTAGTGGAGGTGATGGTATTCCAGTTGAGCTATTTCAAATCCTAAAACATGATGCTCTTTAAGTGCCGCACTCAATATGCCAGCAAATTCAGCAGTGACCACAGTCTGCAAAATGTCAGTTTTCATTCCAATCCCAAAGAATGTTCCACTACGGTACAGTTGCATTCATCTCACACACTGATAAAGTAATGCTCAAACTTGTCCAAACTAGGCTTCAACATCACGTGACCCATGAAATTCCTGATGTTTAAGTTGGATATAGAAAAGGCAGAGGCAAAGGCTTTGACTGTGTGGATCACAACAAACTATGGAAATTAAATAGATGGTGATACCTGACCTGCCTCCTGAGAAATCTGTATGCAGGTCAAGAAGCCTGCATACAATTAGAATAAGACAAGGAAAAACAAACAGGCCCCAGATCAGGAAACGAGTATATCAAGGCTGTATACTATCACCTTCTTCCTTAACTTATGTGCAGAGTACATCATGCGAAATTCCAAGCTGGATGAAGCATAAGCTGGAATCAATATTGTCAGGAGAAATATCAACAACCTCAGATATGCAGATAACACCACCCTTATGGCAGAAAGTGAAGAATAACTAAAGAGTCTCCTGATGAAAGTGAAAGAGGAGAGTGAAAAAGTTAGCTTAAAAATCAACACTCAGAGAACTAAGGTCATGGCATCTGGTTCCATCACTTCATAGCAAATAGATGGTGAAACAATGGAAACAGTGACAGAATTTTATTTTGGAGGCTCCAAATTCACTGCAGATGGTGGCTGCAGCCATGAAATTAAAAGACACTTGCTCTTTGGAAGAAAAGCTATGGCCTACCTAACAGCACATTAAAACGTAGAGACATTAGTTTGCCAACAAAATTCCATCTAGTGAAAGCTATGATTTTTGCAGTCGTCATGTATAGATGTGAGAATTGGACTATAAAGAAAGGTAAGCATCGAAAAATTGATGCTTTTTAACTGTGGTGTTGGAGAGGATTCTTGAGAGTCCCTTGGACTGCAAGGAGATCAAACCAGTCAATCCTAAAGGAAATCAGTCCTGAATATTCATTGGAAGTGTTGATGATGAAGCTGAAGCTCCAATACTTTGGCCACCGGATGAAAAGAACTGACTCTTTGGAGAAAACCCTGATGCTGGGAAAGATTGAAGGAGGAATGATAAGGGGAAGACAGAGGATGAGGTGGTAGGATGGCATCACTGACTTGATGGATGTAAGTTAAGTTAAGCTCTGGGAGTAGGTGATGGTCGGAGAAACCTGGCGAGCTGCAGTCCATGGGGTTGCAAAGAGTCAAACATGACTGAGCAACTGAACTGAATTGATTTAGTCTAGAAACACGATGGCAGAAACCTCAGACCATCCTTTCCATGCCTTGATCTACAGGGTTTCAGTAAGCAGCCCACATTTCCACCCACATAATGAGTGAACAAGGAACCTCTGCCCTTTCTCCTGGTGTCAGAGGAGGCCAGGTGGGAACCTTAGGCTTGAACCCTACATGGCAGTAATGGAGACCTGATTAATGAAGGAATCCAATAACATTCTTACTCTCAAGATATAAAAGCTCAAGTGTCTGAATACAGTTGAAAATCATTTATCAGACCAAAGACCAGGTAAACTTCAAAAGAGAAAAAACAATCAACAGAAGACAACACTGAGATGACACAGATATGGAAATCACTGGATGATGGTTTTTAAAAATTCAGTACAATTGATAGAACTAGAAAATAGATTATTAGAAAACCACATGGCTACACAATATATTGCAGATGGCAGAAGGATCAATAAGCTTGAATATTAACTAACTTTGAAAATAGACTGAAAATTCACAAACCTTCAAGGACCTGTGGGACCTTCAAAGAACTGTTGAACATGAAGTTGAAAATAAAGAATAAGAGATAAAAAAAAATAATAATGGCTGAGTTCCCTGTGCCATCATTTTCTGATGGCCTAAATGGAAAAGACATACAAAAGAACGGGGATATGTGTATATGTGTAGCTGATTCACTTTGATGTACAGTGACTGACACTATATTGTATCAGTTCAGTTCAGTTCAGTCGCTCAGTCATATCTGACTCTTTGCAACCCCATGAATCACAGCATGCCAGGCCCCGCTGTCCATCACCAACTCCTGGAGTTCACTCAAACTCATGTCCATCGAGTCGGTGATAACATCCAGCCATCTCATTCTCTGTCGTCCCCATCTCCTCCCACCCTCAATCCCTCCTAGCATCAGACTCTTTTCCAATGAGTCAACTCGTCGCATGAGGTGGCCAAAGTATTGCAGTTTCAGCTTCAGCATCAGTCCTTCCAATGAACACCCAGGACTGATCTCCTTTAGAATGGACTGGTTGGATCTCCTTGCAGTCCAAGGGACTCTCAAGAGTCTTCTCCAGCACCACAGCTCAAAACCATCAATTCTTCGGTGATCAGCTTTCTTCACAGTCCAACTCTCACATCCATACATGACCACGGGAAAAACCATAGCCTTGACTAGACAGACCTTGGTTGGCAAAGTAATGTCTCTGCTTTTTAATATGCTATCTAGGTTGGTCATAACTTTCCTTCCAAGGAGTAAGCGTCTTTTAATTTCATGGCTGCAATCACCATCTGCAGTCATTTTGGAGCCCAAAAAAGTAAAGTCTGACACTGTTTCCACTGTTTCCCAATCTATTTCCCATGAAGTGATGGGATCAGATGCCATGATCTTTGTTTTCTGAGTGTTGAGCTTCAAGCCAACATTTTCACTCTCCTCTTTCACTATATTGTATAGGAAATACACTCCAAAATTATTTTTTAAAAATAGGCTCGACGGGAAGATGGCGAAGGAATAGGACAGGGTGGCCACTTTCCCCCCAACAAAATCAACAAAAGAACATTTGAACGCTGAGTAAATCCCACAAAAAAACTTCTGAATACCAGCAGAGGACATCAGGCACTCAGAAAAGCAGCCCATAGTCATCGAAAGGAGGTAGGAAATAGATAAAAAGATAAAAAAAGAGACAAAAGAGGGAGGGACGGAGCTCCCTCCCGGGAAGGGAGGCTTAAAAAAAATAAAAGAGAGAGAGAGAGAGAAGTTTCCAAACACCTGGAAACACTGATGAGTGGAACCTCAGAGGGCCGCAAAACTGGGAGACAAAAGACATAAATAATTAAAACTCACAGACTAAGTGCCCAGAGGAAACTCTCAGCGGAGAAGTGGCGCAGACGCCCGCGCCCCTCACTAGCAGGCGAGGGCTGGGCAGGGAGGCACCGGCAGCAGCGCTTAGAGGGAGAACCGGCGGCGCTTAGAGGGAGAGCCGGCGGTTGCCCTTAGAGGGAGAACGGCTGCGCGCTTGGAGGGAGAACCGGCGCCGGCGCTTAGAGGGAGAGCCGGCGCCCGCGCTTAGAGGGAGAGCCGGCGCCCGCGTGTGGAGGGAGAGCCGGCGCCCACGCTTGGAGGGAGACCCGGCGCCCGCGCTTGGAGGGAGACCCAGCGGCTGCGCTTAGAGGGAGAACGGCTGCGCGCTTGGAGGGAGAACCGGCGGCAGCGCTTAGAGCGAGAACTGGCGCCCACGCTTAGAGGGAGAGCCGGTGCCCGCGCTTGGAGGAAGAACCGGGCTTGGGCGCCCCAGCCCCCAGCCCCCGCCGACGCGGGCGGGGAGGGCAGCCAGCGCCAGGGCTGGGGCAGCCACGGCCCCAGAGAGGCTTCCCTTGCCAAGGTGCAGGCAGGCTTCCTTGCTGGCCAGGACTTCTTGGGTTCGGGCCGGTCAATATCCACCTGAGAAACTGCGCCGGTTGTACCCCCAGAAAACCTAGCGGCAGGGACCGGGAAGGCGATAAGTCGCAGCGACTGTGCTCGCCAAACGCCTGGTCACCTGAGCTGCTAGGACCGGGGAAGGCACAAAACGCAGGCCCAACCAAGTCTGCGCCTTTGTCGAGTACCCGAGGACCTGAACCTGAGCCGCTCAGACCTGGGAAGTGCATGCAACCCAGCACCAGCCGCGGACAGCTTGCAGCAGAGCAAACTAAAGCCTAAGCAGCATAAACAGGGAAAGCACACACGCCTTGAGCAGGAGCATTCCCAGTGTAGCCAAGACACCGCGAGCACTCCCCACAGACGCCAGGGATATTTGTTAGTTGTTCCTCCCTCCCTACAGCAGGACTGAATAAGAGAGCCTGGGGAAAAAAAAAAAAAAGTGTCCACCACCGCATCCTGGTGTCAGGACGGGAGTTAGACACTGAGGAGACCAGAAAACAGAAGAGGGAGAAGCCTTGAGCCTCCTGCAAGAATAAGACTAAAAACCAGAGGCAGAGGCTTAAGGCCAAATCCTGAGAACACCAGAGATCTCCGGTTCCAGAGAACATTAATTGATGGGTACTCATCAAAGGCCTCCATACATACACTGAAACCAGGCACCACCAAACCAGGTCAACAAGTTTCAGTGAAAGACATACTACGCAAGCTATCCAGCAACACAGGAGAATAGCACTGAGCTTCAATATACAGGCTGCCCAAAGCCACCCCAAACCCACGGACATCTCAAACTCATTACTGGACACTTCACTGCACTCCAGAGAGAAGAAATCCAGTTCGACCCACCAGAACATCTACTCAAGCTTCCCTAACCAGGGAACCTTGACAAGTCACCCATCCAACTCCACACACAACGAGGTAACTACATAATAAAGAGAACTTCACAGACTGTCAGAAGACAGAAAGGCCACCCGAACACAGCAATATAAGCAAGATGAAGAGGCAGAGAAATGCCCAACAAGTAAAGGAACAGGATAAATGCCCACCAACACAGACAAAAGAGGAAGATATAGGGAACCTACCCGATAAAGAATTTCAAATATTAATTGTGAAAATGATTCAAAATCTGGAAAGCAAAATGGAGTTACAGATAAATAAACTGGAGAAAAGGATGGAGAAGATGGAAGAAATGTTCAATAAAGAATTAGAGGAAATAAAAAAGAGTCAATATACAATGAATAATACAATAGACGAGATCAGAAACACTCTCGAGGGCACAAACAGTAGAATAACGGAGGCAGAAGACAGGATAAGCGAGCTAGAAGATAGAATTGTAGAAATAAATGAAACAGAGTCGGAAAAAGAAAAAAGAATTTTAAAAAATGAGGACAATATTAGAGACATATAGGACAATATTAAACGCCCCAACATTCGAATCATAGGAGTCCCAGAAGAAGAAGACAAAAAGAAAGACCATGAGAGAATACTCGAGGAGATAATAGTTAAAAATTTCCCTAAAATGGGGAAGGAAATAATCACCCAAGTCCAAGAAACACAGAGAGTCCCTAACAGGATAAACCCAAGGCGAAATACCCCAGGGCACATATTAATCAAATTAACAAAGATCAAACACAAAGAAAAAATATTAAAAGCAGCAAGGGAAAAACAACAAATAACACACAAGGGGATCCCCATAAGGATAACAGCTGATCTTTCAACAGAAACTCTTCAGGCCAGGAGGGAATGGCAAGACATACTTAAAGTGATGAAAGAAAATAACCTACAGCCCAGACTACTGTACCCAGCAAGGATCTCATTCAAATATGAAGGAGAAATCAAAAGCTTTACAGACAAGCAAAAGCTGAGAGAATTCAGCATCACCAAACCAGCTCTTCAACAAATACTAAAGGATCTTCTCTAGACTGGAAACACAGAAAGGGTATATAAACTCGAACCCAAAACAATAAAGAAAATGGCAACGGGATCATACTTATCAATAATCACCTTAAACATAAATGGGTTGAATGCCCCAACCAAAAGATGAAGGCTGGCTGAATGGATACAAAAACAAGACCCCCATATATGTTGTCTACAGGAGACCCACCTCAAAACGAGGGACACATACAGACTGAAAGCGAAGGGCTGGAAAAAGATAGTCCATACAAACAGAGACCAAAAGAAAGCAGGAGTAGCAATACTCATATCAGATAAAATAGACTTTAAAACAAAGGCTGTGAAAAGAGACAAAGAAGGAAACTACATAATGATCAAAGGATCAATCCAAGAAGAAGATATAACAATTATAAATATTTATGCACCCAACATAGGAGCACCGCAATATGTAAGACAATTACTAACAATTATGAAAGGGGAAATTAACAATAACACAGTAATAGTGGGAGACTTTAATACAACACTTACATCTATGGATAGATCAACTAAACAGAAAATTAACAAGGAAACACAAACTTTAAATGATACAATAGACCAGTTAGACCTAATAGATATCTATAGGACATTTCACCCCAAAACAATGAATTTCACCTTTTTCTCAAGTGCACACGGAACCTTTTCCAGGATAGATCACATCCTGGGCCATAAATCTAGCCTTGGTAAATTCAAAAAAATTGAAATCATTCCAAGCATCTTTTCTGACCACAATGCAGTAAGATTAGATCTCAATTACAGGAGAAAAACTATTAAAAATGCCAACATATGGAGGCTGAACAACACACTGCTGAATAACGAACAAATCATAGAAGAAATCAAAAGAGAAATTAAAATATGCATAGAAATGAATGAAAATGAAAACACAACAACCCAAAACCTCTGGGACACTGTAAAAGCAGTGCTAAGGGGCAAGTTCATAGCAATACAGGCACACCTCAAGAAACAAGAAAAAAGTCAAATAAATAACCTAACTCTACATCTAAAGAAACTAGTAAAGGAAGAAATGGAGAACCCCAGGGTTAGCAGAAGGAAAGAAATCATAAAAATTAGGGCAGAGATAAATGCAAAAGAAACAAAAGAGACCATAGCAAAAATCAACAAAGCCAAAAGCTGGTTCTTTGAGAAGGTAAATAAAATTGACAAACCACTAGCCAGACTCATCAAGAAACAAAGGGAGAAGAACCAAATCAATAAAATTAGAAATGAAAAGGGAGAAATCACAACTGACAACACAGAAATACAAAGGATTATTAGAGAATACTATCAGCAATTATATGGCAATAAAATGAATAACTTGGAAGAAATGGACAAATTCCTAGAAAAGTACACCTTGCCAAAACTGAACCAGGAAGAAATAGAAAATCTGAACAGACCCATCACAAGCACGGAACTAGAGGAAGTAATCGGAAAGCTTCCAGCAAACAAAAGCCCAGGTCCAGACGGCTTCACAGCTGAATTCTACCAAAAATTTAGTGAAGAGCTAACACCTATTCTACTCAAACTCTTTCAGAAAATTGCTGAGGAAGGAAAACTTCCAAACTCATTCTATGAGGCCACTATCACCCTAATCCCAAAACCTGGTAAAGATCCCACAAAAAAAGAAAACTACAGGCCAATATCACTGATGAACATAGATGAAAAAATCCTTAACAAAATTCTAGCAATCAGAATCCAACAACATATTAAGAAGATCAAACATCATGACCAAGTGGGCTTTATCCCAGGAATGCAAGGATTCTTCAATATCCACAAATCAATCAATGTAATACACCACATTAACAAACTGAAAAATAAAAATCATATGATTATCTCAATAGATGCAGAGAAAGCCTTTGACAAAATACAACATCCATTTATGATAAAAACTCTCCAGAAAGTGGGAATAGAAGGGACATACCTCAACATAATAAAAGCTATATACGACAAACCCACAGCAAACATTATCCTCAATGGTGAAAAACTGAAAGCATTTCCCCTAAAGTCAGGAACAAGACAAGGGTGCCCACTCTCACCACTACTATTCAACATAGTTCTGGAAGTTTTGGCTACAGCAATCAGAGCAGAAAAAGACATAAAAGGAATACAAATTGGAAAAGAAGAAGTAAAACTTTCACTGTTCGCTGATGACGTGATCCTCTACACAGAAAACCCTAAAGACTCTACCAGAAAACTACTAGAGCTAATCAATGAATACAGTAAAGTTGCAGGATATAAAATCAACACACAGAAATCCCTTGCATTCCTATATGCTAATAATGAGAAAATAGAAAGAGAAATTAAGGAAACTATTCCATTCACTGTTAAAACGAAAAGAATTAAATACTTAGGAATATATCTACCTAAGGAAACAAAAGACTTGTACATAGAAAACTATAAAACACTAGTGAAAGTAATCAAAGAGGACACTAATAGATGGAGAAATATACCGTGTTCATGGATTGGAAGAATAAATATTGTGAAAATGAGTATACTACCCAAATGAATTTATACATTCAATGCAATCCCTATCAAGCTACCAACGATATTTTTCACAGAACTAGAACAAATAATCTCACAATTTGTATGGAAATACAAAAAAACCTCGAATAGCCAAAGCAATCTTGAAGAAGAAAAATGGAACTGGAGGAATTAACCTGCCAGACTTCAGGCTCTACTACAAAGCCACAGTCATCAAGACAGTATGGTACTGGCATAAAGACAGAAATATAGATCAATGGAACAAAATAGAAAGCCCAGAGATAAATCCACGCACCTATGGACACCTTATCTTTGACAAAGGAGGCAAGAATATAAAATGGACAAAAGACAGTCTCTTTAACAAGTGGTGCTAGGAAAACTGGTCAGCCACTTGTAAAAGAATGAAACTAGAACACTTCCTAACACCATACACCAAAATAAACTCAAAATGGATTAGAGAGCTAAATGTAAGACCAGATACTATAAAACTCCTAGAGGAGAACGTAGGCAAAACACTCTCCAACATAAATCACAGCAGGATCCTCCAAGACCCACCTCCCAGAATATTGGAAATAAAAGCAAAAATAAACAAATGGGACCTCATTAAAATCAAAAGCTTCTGCACAGCAAAAGAAACTCTAAGCAAGGTGAAAAGACAGCCTTCAGAATGGGAGACAATAATAGCAAATGAAGCAATTGATAAAGGATTAATCTCCAAAATATACAAGCAGCTCCTGCAGCTCAATTCCAGAAAACTAAGTGACCCAATCAAAAAATGGGCCAAAGAACTAAACAGACATTTCTCCAAAGAAGACATACAGATGGCTAACAAACACATGAAAACATGCTCAACATCCCTCATAATCAGAGAAATGCAAATCAAAACCACAATGAGATTCCATTTCACACCAGTCAGAATGGCTGCTATCCAAAAGTCTACATGCAATAAATGCTGGAGAGGGTGTGGAGAGAAGGGAACCCTCTTACACTGTTGGTGGGAATGCAAACTAGTACAGCCACTATGGAGAAGAGTGTGGAGATTCCTCACAAAACTGGAAATAGAACTGCCATATGATCCAGCAATTGCACTCCTGGGCATACACACCGAGGAAACCAGAATTGAAAGAGACACATGTACTCCAATGTTCATTGCAGCACTGTTTATAATAGCCAGGACATGGAAGCAACCTAGATGTCCATCTGCAGATGAATGGATAAGAAAGCTTTGGTACATATACACAATGGAGTATTTTTCAGCCATCAAGAAGAATGCATTTGAATCAGTTTTAATGAGGTGGATGAAATTGGAGCCAATTATACAGAGTGAAGTAAGCCAGAAAGAAAAACATCAATACAGTATACTAACGCATATATATGGAATTTAGAAAGATGGAAACCTGAACCCTGTATACGAGACTGCAAAAGAGACATAGACATACAGAACAGTCTTTGGGACTCTGTGGGAGAGGGTGAAAGTGGGATGATAGGGGAGAACGGCATTGTAGCATGTATATTATCATAAGTGACCGGTCCAGGTTCGACGCATGATACAGGATGCCTGGGGCTGGTGCACGGGAATGACATGGAGGGAGGATATTGGGAGGAGGGAGGTGGGAGGGGGATTCGGGAGGGAGAGCACATGTACACCCGGGGCGGATTCATGTCAATGTATGACAAAACCAACCAATATATTAATGTAAGGTAATTTGCCTCCAATAAAATAAATAAATAAAAATAATGGCTGATAATTTCTCAAATAGGGCATATGACTTAGCAACTAACAAAAAACAACAGCTACATATTAAAACTGCTCAATGAATTCCAAATGGAGCCAAAGAACTTAATGTCAAGATGCATCATAATCAGTTCCTGTTGTGTTGTTCAGTCACTCAATTGTTTTTGACTCTTTGAATACCCCATGGACTGTAGCAAGCCAAGCTTCCCTGTCCTTCATTAACTCCCGGAGTTTGCTCACAGTCATGTCCATTCTGTCGATCATGCCATCCAACCATCTCATCTTCTGATGTCCCTTCTCCTTCTGCCCTTAAACTTTTCCAACATCAGGGTCTTTTCCAGTGAGTCAGTTCTTCTCATCAGGTGGCCAAAATACTAGAGCTTCAACTTAAGCATCAGTCCTTCCAATGAATATTCAGGACTGATTTCTTTAGGATTGACTGGCTGGATCTCCTTGCAGTCTAAGGGACTCTCAACAGTCTTCTCCAGCACCACACTTCAAAGTATCAATTCTTTGGTACTCAGCCTTCTTTGTGGTCAAACATTCACATCCATATATGATTGCTTGAAAAACCATAACTTTGACAATAAGAACCCTTGCTGGTAAAGTGATGATTCTGCTTCTTATCATGCTGTCAGTGTTTTCATAGCTTTTCTTCCAAGGAGGAAGTGTCTTTTAATTTCATGGCTGCAGTCACCATCACAGTGATTGTGAAGCCGAAAATAATGAAGTCTCTCACTGTTTCCATTTTTCCCCATTTTTGCCATGCAGTGATGGAACCCGATACCATGATCTTCGTTTTTTGAATGTGGTTTTAAGCTAGCTTTTTCAGTCTCCTCTTCCACCGTCATCAAGGGGCTCTTTAGTTCCTCTTTGCTTCATGCCATTAGTGTGATGTCATCTGTGTATCTGAGGTTATTGGTATTTTTTCTGGCAATCTTGATTCCAGCCTGGTATTTTGTATGATGTTAAATTAGCAGGGTGACAATATACAGCCTTGACATACTCCTTTCCCAAATTTGAACCAGTTTGTTATTTCATTCCAGTTCTAACTGTTGCATCTTGACCTGCATACAGATTTCTCAAGAAGCAGGCAAGGTGCTCAAGTATTCCCAACTCTGTAAGAATTTTCCACAGTTGTGATCCAGACAGTCAAAGACTTTAGTGTAGTCAATGAAGCAGAATGTTTCTGCAATTCCTTTGCTTTTTCTATGATCCAACGGATGTTGTCAGTTTAATCTGTAGTTCTTCCATCTTTCTAAATTTAGCTTGTACATATCAAAGTTCTCAGTACACATGTTGAAATTTATCTTGAAGGATGTTGAGTATTACCTTGCTAGCATGTGAAATTGGAGAAAGCGATGGCACCCCACTCCAGTACTCTTGCCTGGAAAAATCCCATGGAAGGAGGAGCCTGTTAGACTGCAGTTCATGGGGTCACAAAGAGTTGGACATGACTGAGCGACTTCACTTTCAATTTTCACTTTCCACTTTCATGCACTGGAGAAGGAAATGGCAACCTCTCCAGTGTTCTTGTCTGGAGAATCCCAGGGATGGCAGAGCCTGGTGGGCTGCCGTCTGTGGGGTCGCACAGAGTCGGACACGACTGAAGCGATTTGGCAGCAGCAGCAGCATATGAAATGAGCCCAGTTGTGTTGTGGTAGCATGAACATTCTTTGGCATTGCCCTTCTAGAGCCTGGGATTAAAAACTGACCTTTTCCATTTCTATAGACACTGCTGAGTTTTCCAAACTTGCTGACATATTTAGTGCAGTACTTTCACAGCATCATCTTTTAGGATTTTAAATAGCTCAGCTGGAATCAAATCACCTCCACTAGCTTTGTTTATAGTGATGCCCACTTGACTTCACACTCCAGGATTTCTGGCTCCAGGTAAGTGATCATATCACTGTGGTTATCCAGGTCATTAACTCCTTTTCTGTACAATTCTTCTGTATATTCTTGCCACCTCTTCTTAATATCCTCTGCTTCTCTTAGGGCCATACCATTTCTGTTGTTTACTATGCCCTTCATCACATGAAATGTTCCCTTGTTCTCTCTAATTTTCTTGAAGACATCTCTAGTCTTCCCCATTGTATTTCTTTCCTCTATTGTTTTGCATTGCTCAGTTAACAAGGCTTTCTTATCTCTCCTTGCTATTCTTTGACATTCTTCATTCAGATGGGTATATTTTCCCTTTTGTCCTTTGCGCTTTGCTTCTCTTCTTTTCTCACCTCTTTGTAAGGCCTTCTCAGAAAGCCATTTTGAATTGTCACATTTCTGTTTCTTGGGGATGGTTTTGCTCACCGCCTCCTCTACAAACTTACAAACCTCCATCCATAGTTCTTCAGGCACTCTCTCAGACCTAATCCCTTGAATCTTTTTATCCCTTCCACTATATAATCATAAAGGAGTGGAATGGCCTAGAGGTCTTCCCTGCTTTCTTCAAGTCTGAGTTTCACAATAAGGACCCCATGATCTGAGCCACAGTCAGCTTCCAGTCTTGGTTTTGCCAACTGTATAGAGCTTCTCAATCTTTGACTGCAAAGAATATAATCATTCTGATTTCGGTATGACCATCTCATAATGTCCATGTGTAGAATTGTCTCTTGTGTTTTTGAAGACGGTGTTTTCTATGACCCATGTCTTCTCCTATCAAAACTCTTTAGCCTTTCCCCTGCTTCATTTTGTACTCCAAGGCCAAACTTGCCTGTTACTGTTACTCCAGGTATCTCGTTATTTCTACTTTTGCATTCCAGTTCCCTATATGAAAAGAAGACTTTTGTTTGTTTGTTTTGATGTTTTGATCTAGCTCATTTGGTAAAGAATCTGCCTGCAGTGCAGGAGACCCCGGTTCAATGTCTGAGTTGGGAAGATCTGCTGTAGATGGGATAGACTACCACTCCGGTATTCTTGGGCTTCCCTTGTGGTTCAGCTGGTAAAGAATCTGTCTGCAATACAGGAGACCTGAGTTCGATCCCTGGGTTTGGAAGATCCCCTGGAGAAGGGAAAGGCTACCCACTCCAGATTTCTGGCCTGGAGAATTCCATGGATTGTACAGTCCATGGGGTCACAAAGAGTCGGACAGAACTGATCAATTTTCACTTTCATTTTCTATCTAGAATGTAATGTAAGTCTTCAAAGAACCAGTCAAGTTCATATACTTTGACATTAGTGGGTGGGACATAGACGAGGATTACTGTGATTTTAAGTGACTTGCCTTGGAAATGAATGGATATAATTTTGTCGTTTATAAGAATGCACCCAAGTACTGCATTTCAGAATCTTTTGTTGGCTGTGAGGGTTACTCCATTTCTCCTAAGGAATTCTTGCCCATAGTAGTAGATATAATGGTCATCTGAATTAAATTCGCCCGTTCCTGTCCATTTCAATTCACTGATTCATAAGTCTTGATGTCATAATAAGTACCATACTTTTTTAATGTCTAGAGCTTTGTAGTATAGTCTGAAGTTAGGGAGTGTCATTCTTCCAGCTCCATTTTTCTTTCTCAAGATTGCTTTGTCTATTTTTGGCCTTTTGTGTCTCCATTCAAATTTTAAGGTCTTTTTTTTTCCTAGTTCTGTGAAAAATTGCCATTGGTAATTATATACAGATTGCACTGAATCTGTAGATTGCTTTGGGTAGTACAGTCATTTTGACAATATTGATTTTTCTAATTGAGGATAATGGTATATCCTTCCATCTGTTTTTGTCTTCAATTTCTTTCATTAGTGTACTACAGTTTTCAGATTACAGATCTTCTGTGTCCTTAGGTTTATTCCTAGGTATTTTATTCTTCTCCAAAGAAGACATGTACATGGCCAAGACACCCATGAAAAGATGTTCATATCACTAATTATTAGAGAGAGTCAAATCAAAACTACAGCATGATATCCCTTCAGTTCAGTTCAGTTCAGTCGCTCAGTCGTGTCCGACTCTTTGCAACCCCATGAATCACAGCACACCAGGCCTCCCTGTCCATCACCAACTCCCGGAATTCACTCAAACCCATGTCCATCGAGCTGGTGATGCCATCCAGCCATCTCATTCTCTGTCATCCCCGTCTCCTCCTGCCCCCAATCCCTCCCAGCATCAGACTCTTTTCCAGTGAGTCAACTCGTCGCATGAGGTGGCCAAAGTATTGGAGTCTCAGTCTCAGCATCAGTCCTTCCAATGATATCCCTTAACATGAGTCAAAAGAGCTATCATCAAAAAATCCACAAACAATATGCTGGCAATTATGTGGAGAGAAGGTAACCCTCCTACACTGTTACTTGATACAGCCACTATGGTGAACAGCATGTACACTCCTTTGAAAACTAAAAGTAGAGCTACCATATGACCCTGCAATCTCATCCCTGGGCATGGATCTGGTGAAAAACTTGGTCTAAGAGGAAACACACACCCTAATGTTCATTGCAGCACTGTTTACAGTAGTCATGATATGGAATCAACATAAATGTCCATCAACAGAGAAATGGATCAAGAAGACGTGGTACATATATACAATGGAATATTACTTATCCATTTAAAGAATGAAATAGTGTCATTTGCAAAAATATGGATGGACCTAGAGAGTGTTATACTAAGTGAAGTTAGCCAGACAGAGAAGGAGAAAATTCGTAAGAAAACCCCCTATATGTGGAATCTTAAAATAAATTTTGCAAACAAACTTATTTATGGAACAGAAACAGACTCACAGTCTTAAAGAAGGAATTTATGGTTGCCAGAGGGAATGATGGGAGAAGAGATAGTTAGGGAATTTGGGTGGACATGAACACACTGCTATTTTTAAAGTGGATGACCAATAAGCACCTACTGTATAGCACAGGGAACTCTGTGGAGTGTAATGTGGCAGATATGATAGGAAGGGAGTTTGAGGGAGAAAGGTCACATGCATATGTGTGGCTGAGTCCCTTCTCTGTTTACCTGAAGTTAACACAACAGTGTTAATTGGCTATACACTAATACTAAATTAAAAGTTTAAAAAGATTCATCATAATCAAATCTGAAACTTACAGAAAAAATCTCATAAGCAGCTTGATAGATATGCAATACTTATTTGGGATAAATATTATGCAATACGTATTTGGAAAAAAGGATTCAAGCATCGGTAGAAATTTCATTGATGACCATAGAGCCAGGAAGGAGTGAGAACATTTTTCCAAAGCTGGATGAAAATAATTGTCAACTCCAAATTATATACCTTGTAAACTATCCTTTTGAATTAAAGGGAGAAAGAAAGAATCTCCTGGATAAAGCAAAACTGAGAGAATTTGTCTCCAGAAGAACAATACTTAACAACTTTTCAAAAGAAAGCAAAATAGAAAAAGAATTGAGATTTTAGAATGGAGATTTTTTTTAAAAAATAAGGGTAAATATAATAAGAGCATGATTTCCCTGCTGATTTTAACATAGTTTTGCAAAATTGTCATCTGATATGGTGCTCAAAGTATATAGAGAGGATACTAGAGACATTTATGTTAAAAATGTGGAGAGAACCAATAAATCTAAATGGAAGTAAGCATTCCACATTTCATCTGAGGTGGTAGAATGTCAGCAACAGTAGGGAATGATAAACTACCTATGTGTAGCTTAATACCTAGAGAGACTACCAAGAAAACCATGCAAAGACATAAACTCAAAAACAATGCAGATCCAAGTTAAATTATTTTATAATGGTCAAAAATCCACAAGGAAGACAAGAAAAGAAAAACGTTGAGAAATGAAGGAAAAACACACAAAACAAAAAAGAAAATGGCAGACTGCCCCTAATAGTTAATAAGTCACTGTAAATATAATTGGTCTTAAATACATCAATTAAAAACCTGAAAATGGCAGGGTAGACACCTAAACAAGACACAACTGTATGTCGTCTAAATAAAAAGTCACTTCAAACAGGAAAACATTTCAAGTGGAGAATGCAAAAATTACACACCAGGAAAAAGTTAACTTGAAAACCGAGAAGTGGCTAATATACTTCTTGGTTTGGATTCCCATCCTGTCTGATCTCTAAACACTGAAGTGTCCCAGTACCAAGTTTCAGACTATCTTTATGTGTACACTAATTTCCTGAGTGAGTTCAGCTAGTTATTGTTCAGTCACCAAGTCGTGTCTAACACTTTGTGACACCACGGACTACACATGTCAGGTTTCCAGGTCCCTGACCTCTCCTGGAGTTGCCCAAGTTCATGTCCATTGAATCAGTGATGTCACCCAAACATCTCATCTCCTATCACCCTCTTCTCTGTCTGCCTTCAACCTTTCCCAGTTCCAGGGCCTTTTCCAATGAATCAGCTTTTTACATTAAGCTTAGCTTGAGGATTTTGAACATAACCATACTAGCATGGGAGATGACTGCAATTGTCTGATGATCTGAACATTTTTTATTACTGCTCTTCTTGGGCATTGGGGAGGATTGACTTTTTCCACTCCAGTGACTACTGCTTGGTTTCCCAAATTTGCTGACATAATGAGTGTAGCACTTTTGTAGCATCATCCTGTAGAATTTTGAATAGCTCTGCTGGAGCTGAGCTAGTAACGTAGCTTTAAATATCATCCATAGGTACAGCTGCCCACATCTATGTCAGATTTTGTGATCAGGCCCCAGCTGTTTATTCCATGTCTCAAAGTGGAATTTCTTGGGCTGTTAAATGTAACTATGGTATCTTCTACATACTTATTCTCCATAAAACAACTGACTATCTTAATGTTTAAGACAGGAAATGTCCCATGATTCCAACTACTCAAATCTGGTCAACACTGTCATAAAATAAACACATTAGATTACATATTCAGACCAAAAAAGACCTGGATTTTCAGGACCATTTTTTTTTCTGCAACTAAAAATTGTTCCAGAAAAGCTACTTCATCCTAATTTTGATTCAATATATTTTGTTCTTAATATATTCTCTAAATTGGGTGGACAGGGTGAGTAAGATACTCTACCTTTGCACTGAGGTGGTTTGGTCCAAGTTCCATTTAAACATACGACATCTATCTCCCCAAAAAGGTCATAATTCCCTATGCATTCGTAACGTGCTTTCTCACCACTTTGATATCTAGACTTCTGATTTTGTATAATAGCATTTTCCACTTGAGGAGGATTCACACAGGAAACGTCTGAATAGAAAGGTAAAAAAGTATCTCTATCATAATGATTATCATGAACAGCAAGGAGGAAATAGAATGTCAAATATATTCCATGGTCGTTTCGATTCAACAGTTAATCTATCATGAAAGACTGCTAGTTTTCATCAGTTTGTATGTAAGGTTAAAGGAAAGGAAATAAAGCAATATTTTTCAGCAGAAATTAAACTTCTGTATCTTAAATCTCTCCCCTATACTTCACTAGAAAAGTGAGACACAATTTTTAGGCCACTGAAAAAAAGAGTTTTCCTGGAAATCTGTTTTTGAGGTTAGTAAAATAAAAATTAAAAAGTATACAAATTCACAATGAATTTACAAACCATAAGGAAAACATGATAAAAATATCATTTGACATCAAGATTTGGTTTACATTCATCCTGTTTATGAGATATAACTTTAGGGCCTTTCAGAAAATAAACACAGTAGCTTCTTCTTTGGAGACTTGATCAAGAATTAACACAGTTTGAAGAACACTATAGTTGCAGGAAGAAGATGATTAATTAAAGATCTGAACAGAAGATCTGGAAAAATAATAGAAAAATAAAGTATAAATTTACAAAACTATACTTTAATGATATTTTGGAGCAAATGCTAAGGACACCACCATCAATGATGTATATTCCTCAGTGTGACTCAGGGGATGCAGAGGCTGTAACTACAAGAGGCTGTAGCCATGGGTCCTAAACTGAAATATACACAGAATTCCTTGGGATTCATCAAAACATTGTCAGAGTTGCAGCCCCAGAGGTTTAGATTCAACGAGTGAGCCTGTGAATCTGCTTGCATATCTAACAGTTTACAGAATGTGCTGAGAATGCTCTGCCAGGACTGTGCTTTGACAACTATTGGGCTGCTGCTGCTGCTAAGTCACTTCAGTCATGTCCGACTCTGTGTGACCCCATAGACGGAAGCCCACCAGGCTCCCCCATCCCTGGGATTCTTCAGGCAAGAACAAGGGAGTGGGTTGCCATTTCCTTCTGCAATGTGTGAAAGTGAAAAGTGAAGTCGCTCAGTCATGTCTGACCCTTAGCGACCCCATGGACTGCAGCCTACCAGGCTCCTCCATCCATGGGATTTTCTAGGTAATAGTACTGGAGTGGCTTGCCACTATTGGGCTACAATACCAAAAACCAGGAACACAAGTCCATCCCTTTTATGGTCAACCACAGACTGTTTGACCTGGCCTAAAAGTAATCTATGTCCATTTAATGATAGTGGAGGCAATTTTCTACATTATATTATTTCAGGTACTTATATCAATTTAAAAATTTTACCAAAGTACCTCTGCATGCTGGCCTTCCTATCCATTTGCTCTTAATACACTGTATGGTATTAGATCCATCCAACTGATAATATGATAGACACTTAAAAGCCACTTCTTCTCCTGACTTATAGAAATCTTTCTCCCGATCTATGAGTACAGCATCATCAAAGGTGGGCAAGTTAACACAATTTGTGCCTGAAAGAAAAAAGAATATGCATTTGTTTAGTATATCTTTAAAGATTCATAGCGACCACTGATTATATTCCAGAAAATAGTTACATATCAAACCGATGAATATTTACAGCATTTCTCTTATACCTTGAGACAAATGTCAGAAATCTTGATTTATTCACAGTGACTGTCTCTATATTATCCAAAATGCAACATGGGATGGTGACATTCTAAGAGGTAGAGCTGCATACTTCTCAAATTTAAATTCTCTTCTCTCACATCAGCCCAACTAAATTATGAATGTTTCTACTTTTTGCTTTTATAAAAATGTTACCTTGAGTTATGTTAAATGCCTTAGAAAATTGCATATTACAAAGAAATGATTGATAAATTAACAGCAAAGCAAACTGAGTAGTGGTAAGAGTAGAGTTCAACCATGGTACAGGAACAGAGACCAGAAATCTGAGATGTATATCAAAGGATGTTCAAACTGCACCCAAAATGATATGAAACAGATAATTATGTGTTATCAAATTGCCAACCTCCATTGGATCACAGAAAAAGCAAGGGAATTCCAGAAAAAACATCTACTTCTGCTTCATTGACTGTGCTAGAAACCTTGACTGTGTAGATCACAACAAACTGTGGAAAATTCTTGAAAAGATGGGACTACCAGACCTCCTTACCTTCCTCCTGAGAAAACTCTATGCAGGTGAAGAAGTAACAGTTAGATCCATACATGGACAATTGACTGGCTCAAAATTGGGAAAAGAGTACTTCAAGGGTGTATATTGTCATCCTGCCTATTTAAGTTATATGCAGAGTACATCGCAAAATGCCTGGCTGGATGAAGCTCAAGCTGGCATCAAGATTGCCATGAGAAATACCAATAACCTCAGCTATGCCTCAGATGACACCACCTTAATGGCAGAAAGTAAAGAGGAACTAAAGGGCCTCTTGTTGAAGGTGGAAGAAGCGACTGAAAAAGCTGGCTTAAAACTCAACATTCAAAAAATGCAGATCACGGCATCTGGTCCTATCACTGCATGGCAAATAGATGGGTAAAAAATGGAAACAGTGACAGACTTCGTTTTCCTGGGCTCTAAAATCACTGTGGATGGTCACTGCAGCCATGAAATTAAAAGACGCTTGCTCCTTGGAAGAAAAGCTATGACAAACCTCTACAGCACATTAAAAAGCAGAGACATCACTTTGCCAACAAAGGTCCACCTAGCCAAAGCTATGACTTTCCCAGTACTCATGTACGATTTGAGAGTTGGACATTAAAGAAGGCTGAGTGCCAAAGAATTTATACTTTCGAACTGTGGTGCTGGAGAAGACTCTTGAGAGTCCCTTGCACTGCAAGATCAAACCAGTCAATCCTAAAAGAAATCGACCCTGAATATTCCTTGGATGGACTGATGCTGAAGCTGAAGCTCCAATACTTTGTTCACATGATACAAAGAGCTGACTTATGGAAAAGACCCTGATGCTGGGAAAGATTGAGGGCAGGAGGAGAAGGGGACAGCAAACGATGAGATGGTTGAATGGCATCACCGATTCAATGGACATTAGTTTAAGCAAACACAAGGAGACAGTGAAGGACAGGGTTGCCTGGCTTGCTACAGTCCATAGGGTCGCAAAGAATCAGAAACAACTGAATGACTGAACTACAGCAACGAATCAAACTTTTATTATTTCTAGGGTTATTAATTCTCTACCAGAATTCAGAACTTGTCATAGATACCTTGTTAAATTCTATAATTACTGCTTAATTTCATATTTGGGCCATTTATGCTTTGAATTAAAAGATATTTGTCAGTTTTAGAATAAAAGGAAAAACACTATACTTATGCAATCTTGTGGACGAGACCATTCCCCTCCTAAACATCTTATAGATGCAGGTCCATCAGTTCCAAACCCTTCATCACAGTCGTAAGTAACTTCTTCTCCATATTGGTAACTGTTTTTCTTGTGAGATACAACACCATTCTGTATATAAGGTGGAAGCCCACAAGGACGTCCTGGGAAGAAATGAAAGAATGATTTCATGTTTTCTTACATTGAAATTTAATTTGATATACTGGTCAACATATTAGGTAGTTTTACTTGAGAATAATAAATCATTATACAGGAACTTCCATGACATGGGAGGAAAGTGCACAAATTTTTCCTAAAATTACCATTCTGTGTGTGTCCACTTGAGCAAGAACTTGAAACTGAAATTACCAATATATAAAAGAAACCATCAGTACTTCTCTAACCAATCATGAGTAATAAAAGAAAAACACATTGAGACTCCACACATGATCTTAGGAAAAGTGCTATCAATTGTAAGAAATTAAAAGGGACATTTTAGGGAAGACAATAGGACATTTTTTTGAAACTTGGATAGGAATATAAATAGGTTTACTAATATAAATAGTTAGGTTTAATTTTATTGCACATCCAGTGTTAATATAATTGCCAGATTGAAAAGTGATTCTCTACAGAACAAATGGAATTATTAATAACAGAAATGATTAATTTTATATGTCAAATTTGATTTAATGTATAAATATAAACATTTTATTTTAATACATAGGTGAAGTCGCTCAGTCATGTCCGACTCTTTGCGATCCCACGGACTGTAGCCTACCAGACCCTTCCATCCATGGGATTTTCCAGGCAAGAATACTGGAGTGGGTTGTCATTTCCTTCTCCAGAAGTGACCTATAAATAGATAAGTTATTTGATATATTTAGAAATCTAATGGATCGAGTCTCATGACTGATGACAATTGATTAGTTTTAATGAATGGTACTGAAATAGATTTTGGTTTGCCTAGTGTCCTCACCTACACACTGAGGTGGAGAGCTCCACTTTCCCATGTGGCATATTATCACATTATTTTCAGATATCTCGAAGCTTTCTTCACAAGTATAACTTAACTTCGTGCCATGTGCGTACAGCCTTTGTTCATGTATTTCTCTCCTTTCTTCTGCAGAGCTAGATGAGTTAATGGTTCCATGGTCTATTTGAGGTGGTTGAGAACATCCAATTTTTTCTATATGAAGTACAGAGGTCAAAGAGATAAGTACAAATATAATCTTTAAATTAAAAATATTAATATAATCAAATATTACTTTTGATTTTAAAATAAGAATAAAAAGAAAAGAATACTCAGAACAATTTACAGAATTTTAAAACTGACAGATACTTGAAACTTGCAAGCTATTTGTCTCCATAAACACTATGCTGCTACCACTTGTTCGATATGCCCCTTCGTCCTTTTTTAAATGAATTTCTTATTGAAATGCTGGATGTATACCAGTATGTTAGCTTCAAATGTCTTACAAAATGATTTTACTTTTACATACATTATAAAATGACTAGAAGTATGTCTACTAACAATAGTTCCTAACAAATTTATTACAATATTATTGACCATATTCTGTATGCTGTATATTACATCCCCCTGGCTTCCTTATTACATAACTGGAGTTTGTACTTCAAATCCCCTGTATCTACTTTGCAACCCCCTGCTCCTTTCTTGCAACAACTCACTAATTTTCTGTATCTGTATGAGCCTGTTTTCCTTTTATTTTGTTTTATTTTTACATTCCACAATAAGTGAAATCATGTGGCATTTGTCTTTTTCTATCTGACCTACATCTCTTAGAATAAATACATCCTAGACACATCCACGTTGTTGCAAATGGAAATGTTTCATATTTTATGGCTCGGTCATAGTTCATATCATGTGTATATATAAAACACCTTCTTTATCTACTTATAGATAGTGGACTCTTTAGGTGGCTTCCAAACCTTGGTTATTGTGTGTAATGCTGCAATGAGCATTGGAGTGCATATATCTTTTTAGATTAGTAGTTTTGGTTCCTTTGAATAAATACCCAGAAGTGGAATTTCTGGATCATACGGCAGTTCTATTTTTAATTTTTAAAGGAAACTCTATCCTCTTATCCATAGCAACTCTGCCAGTTTACAACCCCACCAACAGTGCACAAAGATTCCCTTGTCTCCACATCTTTGACAACACTTGATGTTGTCCTTTTCATGATAGCCATTATGATAGGTGTGAAGGGACATCATACTAGGGTTGCAATATGTTTTTCCTGGATACTGTAGTCTTGGCTACAAGATTTTTTCCCTTTCACTACTTTGGATATGTTATGCCAGTCCACTGTGACCTAAAAAATATTCTTCAGAAGTTGTTGATACTTGTAAGGGTCTGCTTGTAGGTAACTACTGCCTTTTCTCTTGAAGGAAAAGAGGGTGACAGAGGATGATATGGTTGGGTCGCATCACTGACTCAATGGACATGAACCTGGGCAAACTCCAGGAGATGGTGAGAAACAGAGAAGCCTGGCATGTTGCAGTCCATGGCATCACAAAGAGTTGGACATGACTTGGGAACTGAACAACAACGTTCTCTTAATTAATTTTTTATTTTAATCGGAGGCTAAATACTTTACAATATTGTGGTGGTTTTTGCCATACATTGACATGAATCAGCCACGGATGTACGTGTGTCCCCCATCCCGAAACCCCCTCCCACCTCCCTCCTCATCCCATCCCTCTGGGTTGTCCCAGTGCACCAGCTTTGAGTGCCCTGTTTCATGCATTGAATGTGGACTGGTGATCTGTTTCACATATGGCAACATACATGTTTCAATGCTATTCTCTCGAATCATCCCCCCCTCGCCTTCTCCTACAGAGTCTAAAAGTCTCTTCTTTGTATCTGTGTCTCTTTTGCTGTCTCGTGTATAGGGTTGTTATGACCATCTTTCTAAATTCCATATATATGTGTTGATATACTCTATTGGTGTTTTTCTTTCTGACTTACTTCACTGTGTATAATAGACTCCAGTTTCATACACCTCATTAGAACTGATTCCAATGCAATCTTTTCAATAGCTGAGTAATATTCTGTTGTGCGTATGTACCAAAACTTTCTTATCCATTCTTCTGCTGATGGACATCTAGGTTGGTTCCATGTCTTAGCTATTGCAAACAGTGCTACGAGGAACATTGGTTTACAAGTGTCTCTCTCAATTCTGTTTTCTTCAACGGGTATGCCCAGCAGTGGGATTGCTGGGTCATATGGCAGATCTGTTTTCAGTTTTTTTTTTTTAAGGAATCTCCACGCTGTTCTCCATAGTGGTTGTAGTAGTTTGCATTCCCACCAACAGTGTAACAGGGTTCTCTTTTCTTCACACCTTCTCCTGCATTAGACTTTTAGCTAGCAACCATTCTGACCGGCATGAGACGGTACCTCACTGTGGTTTTGATTTACATTTCTCTGACAATGAGTGATGCTGAGCATTTTTTCATGTGTTTGTTAGCCATCTGTCTTCTTTAGAGAAATGTCTGTTTAGTGCTTTGGCCCACTTTTTGATTGGGTCGTTTGTTTTTCTGGTATTGAGCTGCATGAGTTGTTTATATGATTTTGAGATTAGTTATTTGTCAGTTGCTTTGTTTGCTATTATTTTCTCCCATTCTGAAGGCAGTCTTTTCACCTTGCTTTGAGTTTTCTTCGTTGTGCAAAAGCTTTTATGTTTAATTAGGTTCCATTTGTTTATTTTTGCTTTTTTTCCACTACTCTGTGAGGTGGGTCATAGGGGATCATGCTGTGATTTATGTCAGAGTGTGTTTTGAATATGTTTTCTTCTAGGAGTTTTATAGTTTCTAATCTTAAATTTAGATCTTAAATCCATTTTGAGTTTACTTTTGTGTATGGTGTTACAAAGTGTTCTAGCTTCCCTCTTTTACAGATAGTTGACCACTTTTCCCAACACCACTTGTTAAAGAGATTGTGCTTACTCCATTGTATATTTTTGCCTCCTTTGTCAAAGATAAGGTGTCCATAGGTGCATGGACTTATTTCTGGGCTTTCTATTTTGTTCCCTTGATCTATATTTCTGTCTTTGTGCCAGTACCATACTGTCTTGATTACTGTAGGTTTGTAGTATAGTCTGAAGTCAGGCATGTGGATTCATCCAGATCCATTCTTCTTTCTCTAGATTGCTTTGGCTATTCGAGGGTTTTTAGTGTTTCCATACAAATTATGAAATTATTTGTTCTAGTTCTGTGAAAAAAATGCCATTGGAGCTTGATAAGGATTGCACTGAATGTATAGATAGCTTTAAGCTGTATACTCATTTTGAGTATATTGATACTTCTGATCCACGAACATGGTATATTTCTCCATCTATTTGTGTTGTTTGATTTCCTTCATCAGTGTTTTATAGCTTTCCATGTATAGGTCTTTTGTTTCTTTAGGTAGATTTATTCCTAAGTATTTTATTCATTTCATCACAGTGGTGAATGGGATTGTTTCCTTAATTTCTCTTTGTTTTCTCATTGTTAGTGTATAGGAATCCAAGGGATTTCGGTGTATTAATTTTATATCCTGCAAATTTACTATGTTCATTGATTAGCTCTAGTAATTTCCTCATGGTGTCTTTAGGGTTTTCTATGTAGAGGATCATGTCATCTGCAAACCATGAGAGTTTTACTCCTTCTTTTCCAATCTGGATTCCTTTATTTCCCTTTCTTCTCTGAGTGTTGTGGATAAAACTTCCAAAACTATGTTGAATAGTAGCGGTGAGAGTGAGCACCCTTGTCTTGTTCCTCACTTTAGGGGAAATGATTTCAAATTTTCGCCATTAAGGATAATGTTTGCTGTGGGTTTATCATATATGGCTTCTATTATGTTGAGGTATGTTCCTTCTATGCCTTCTTTCTGGAGGGTTTTTTCCATAAATGGATGTTGAGTTTTGTTAAAGGCTTTCTCTGCATCTATTGAGATAATCATATGGGTTTTATTTTTCCTTCAATTTGTTAATGTGGTGTATCACATTGATTGATTTGTGAATATTGATGAATCCTTGCATCCCTGAGATAAAGCCCATTTGGTCATGATGTATGATCTTTTTAATATGTTGTTGGATTCTGTTTACTAGAATTTTGTCAAGGATTTTTGCATCTATGTTAATCAGTAATATTGGCCTTTAGTGTTCTTTTTCAGTGGCATCTTTGTCTGGTTTTGGAATTAGGGTGATTTTGGCCTCACAGAATGTGTTTGAGAGTTTACCTTCCTCTGAAATTTTCTGGAAAGGTTTGAGTAGGATAGGTGTTGAAAAGAAAAGTGAAAGTGAAGTCGTTCAGCCGTGTCTGACTCTTTGAGACCCCATGGACTGTAGCCTACCAGGCTTCTCCATCTGTGGGATTTTCTAGGCAAGAGTATTGAAGGGGGTTGCCATTTCCTTCTCCAAGGGATCTTCCCAACCCAGGGATTGAATGTGGGTCTACCACATTGGAGGCAGATGCTTTACCTCTGAGCCACCAGGGAAGGATAGGTGTTAGCTCGTCTCTAAATTTTTGGTAAAGTCACCTGTGAAGACATCTGGTCCTGGGCTTTTGTTTGCTGGAAAAATTTTTATTCCAGTTTCTATTTCCATGCTTGTGATAAGTATGTTAAGATTTTCTCTTTCTTCCTGGTTCAGTTTTGGAAGACTATACTTTTCTAGGAATTTGTACATTTCTTCCAAGTTGTCCATTTTTTTGGCATATAGTTGCTGATAGTAGTTTCTTATGATCCTTTGTATTTCTGTGCTGTCTGTTGTGATTTCTCCATTTTTATTTCTAATTTTATTGATTTAATACTTCTCCCTTTTTTCTTAATGAGTCTTGCTAATGGTTTGTCTATTTTATTTATCTTCTCAAAGAACCAGCTTTTAGTTTTGCTGATTTTTCCTATGGTCTCCTTTGTTTCTTTTTCATTTATTTCTGCCCTAATTTTCATGATTTCCTTCCTTATACTAACCCTGGGATTCTTCTTTTTCTAGTTGCTTTAGGTGTAAAGTTAGGTTATTTATTGATTTTTCTCTTGTTTCTTGAGGCAAGCTTGTAATGCTATGAACCTTTCCCTTAGCACTCTTTTTACTGAATCCCATAGGTTTTGGGTTGCTGTGTTTTCATTTTCATTTGTGTCTATGCATATTTTGATTTCCTTTTTATTTCTTCCATTATTTGTTGGTTATTCAGAATTGTGTTACTTAACTTCCATATGTTTGTATTTTCAATTTTTTTTTCCTGTAGTTGACATCTAATCTTACCGCATTGTGATCAGAAAAGATCTTTGAAAGGATTTCAATTCTTTTGAATTTACCAAGGCTAGATTTTTGGCCCAGGATGTGATCTATCCTGAAGAATACACCTTGTGCACTTGAGAAAAAGGTGAAATGCACTGTTTGGGGGTGAAATATCCTATAGATATCAATTAGGTCTAAAAGGGCCATCTAGTCAATGCTATGGTTTTTCCAGTGGTCATGTATGGATGTGAGAGTTGGACTGTGAAGAAAGCTGATCGCTGAAGAATTGATGCTTTTGAACTGTGGTGCTGGAGAAGACTCTTGAGAGTCCCTTGGACTGCAAGGAGATCCAACCAGTCCATTCTAAAGGAGATCAATCCTGGGTTTTCATTGGAAGGACTGATGCTGAAGCTGAAACTCCAAAACTTTGGCCACCTCTTGCGATGAGTTGACTCACTGGAAAAGACTCTGATGCTAGGAGGGATTGGGGGCAGGAGAAGGGGACAACAGAGAATGAGATGGCTGGATGGCATCACCAACTCGATAGACATGAGTTTGAGTGAACTCCAGGAGTTGGTGATGGACAGGGAGGCCCGGCGTGCTGTGATTCATGGAGTCGCAAGGAGTCAGACATGACTGAGCGACTGAACTGAACTGAACTGAACTGTCCATTGTATCATTTAAAGTTTGTGTTTCCTTGCTAATTTTCTGTTTGGTTGACATGTCCATAAGTGTGAGTGGGGTATTAAAATCTCGCACTACTATTGTGCTACTATTAATTTCTCCTTTCATACTTGTTATCATTTGCCTTACGTATTGAGCTGCTCCTATGTTGGTTTCATATATAATTATAATTGTTATATCTTCTTCTTGGGTTGATCCTTTGATCATTAAGTAGTGTCTTTCTTTGTCTCTTTTCATGACATTTATTTCAAAGTCTATTTTGTCTGATATGAGTATTGCTACTCCTGCTTTCTTTTTGTCTCCATTTGCATGCAATATCTTTCCCAGCCCTTCACTTTCAATATGTATGTGTCCCTTGTTTTGAGGTGGGCCTCTTTCAGACAGCATATATAGGGGTCTGTTTTTGTATCCATTCAGCCAATCTTTGTCTTTTGGTTGGAGCATTCAACCCATTTACATTTAAGGTAATTATTGATAAGTATGATCCCATTGCCATTTACTTGGAACATAACATTATAAATTTTTTTTTCATTAAATGATAATGTGTGCTGGTATGAACCTCTTCAGGTTCATCTCTTTTTGGGACTGTCTGACTTCTAGACCTGAATGTCTGTTTCCTTCCCCAGGTTAAAAATGTTTAGCTATTATTTCTTCAAATAAGTCTCTGTCTCTCTCTATTTTAGGTCCCCATAATAAGAATGGTACTGATGTTGTCCCAGATGTCTGTTAACCTATTCTCATTTTTAAAATTCTTTTTTGTTTTTCCTATGATGTTTAGGAAGTTTTCACTACCCTGTCTTCCAGATCTCTGATCCATTCTTCTGAATCCTCTAATCTACTATTGATTTTCTCTAGTGTATTTTTCATTTCAGCTATTGTATCTTTTAGCACTGTTTAGTCCTTCTTTATATTTTCTTATTCTTAAAATTCTGTTTTCATCCATTCTTCTCTAGAGTCCATTGAACATCTTTATGATCATTACCTTGAATGCTTTATTAGGTAGATTGCTTATCTTAACTTTGTTTAGTGACTTTTCTGAGATTTTGTCTTGTTCCTTCATTTGGAATGCATTTCTCTGTCTCCTGATTTTATCTAACTCTGTGTTTATTTCTAAGAGTTAGGTGTATTCCTGATCTTAGAGAAGTGGTCTTAGGCAGAAGTCTATGGGGCCCAACAGAGTGGTACCCTCTGTAGGATCTATGCAGCAGATCTAGATGCTATAGGGGTGCCCTTCTGTTGTGTCAATGCCAACTACTCTGGGTGCACTGGTAGGCAAGGATCCCACCTACTCCTCAGGTGGCTGACAGACTGTACCTAATGTGGTGGCTGCCAGCCTACTCATAGGCAGGATGAATTGTTGATGGAGCTGGCTACAGGGCCTAAGTGTACTAGGGCTGGTGATATCACACCCAAGAGCAGAGTGAGATGCAGGTGTAGCAGCTGTGGAGCCCAGTGGAGTCTGGGGTTGGTGCTGGCATGCTGATGACTTGTTAAGCCTCTGGTGCTAGTAAGCTATGTATGTGTGTGTTAGGGAGAACTCTAAAGTGGCACTTGCCTTTCATGATGGCTGGCACCAGTATCCATGATCCCAATTGTCTCCTATCTCTCTAGGAGTTTCACAAAGATAAGCAAATTAGTCTAACCCAAGCTTCTTCCCCATTGATGCCTCTTCACTGGGACACAGAGCATGTGAGATGTTTGTATGCCTTTAAAGAACAGAAGCTCTGTTTCCTAAAGCCCTCTGGCTTTCTTGTGTACAAGTTACACTGGACTTCTAAGTCAGAATTTCTGGGGGCTTACTTTTCAGGACCATGACTACCAGGCTGGGCAGCCCAGTTGTCCCTTCATTCTTGTCCTTTTGATCATTAGGAATAAAATTTGCATAAACATAAATTTTACCTGTTATTTTCACAGTAGCCCAAGGAGTTTGTCTGTGTTTCACATCGTAAGTGAAAGAGTGTTCATCAATTCATGAACTGAAACTGTGATTTACTGTTTCAAGATAAATTGGGAGAGACAGAGAGGACTTCATCTTGCTGATCCATACAAAGATTGTGGGCATGCTCAGTCACTTAGTCATGTCCAGCTCTTTGTGACCAAATGAACTCTAGCCCACCAGGTTCCTCTGTCCATGGAATTTCCCAGGCAAGAATGCTGGAGTGGGTTGCCATCCATGCCCCACCCCCCTCGAGCCAGGGGATCTTCCCCATTCAGGGATCGAACCTGTATCTTCTGGATCTCTTGCATTGCAGGAGTTTTCTTCACCACTGAGCCACACGGAAGGATACAAAGCTTGGAGAAGTATTAATCTTCTTTAAAGAATGTTTTAAACAAACTTATGCACTACTTACCAGTGCAACGTGTGATTGACTGCCATCTCCCATCCTTGCACACAATTTCTTCTGCATCTTGAATTAGGTAATTTTCTTTACATAGGATTGATATTTTTTCTCCATTCTGATATTTCACTGTAGTTGTCATATCTCGAGCATTGGGAATCTGAGGTGGAGGTGGGCATGGTTGTTTTTGTGCTTCTGAAAATATTAAAATTAGATTTCTTGATTAAGAAGCATAAGTTAAAATATTAAAGGAAAAATTTTCAATAAACAGAAAGCTCTAATAATATATCATAAATGATCAAATAATTTGATACGCTGTAATTATATTCTTAAGCTTGTTTAGCACTTCAGTGTGTCACATTTGGTTCACTGTCTTGTGGTCTTTCTTCTAGTTTCTTCCTTGTATTCTTCCTGTGCTCAATCATGCATGATTTATGTAAAACCGATTTTATTTTTCTCTAACCTTTAGGATGCCCTAATTGAATTGCTCACTCAGTTTTAGGTACTGAGGAAAAACTGTTATCAGGGTCTTTTTTTTTTTTAGCAGATATTCATGATCAGATATATTGGAATTGGATTGAAGCCCTCAAAATGTTTTCTACCGTGGGAGTTTATTAACCAGAGGAGAAACTACATTTAGTTAATGACCTATTAATTTCATGCTGATTCTTGAACAAGGTAAGAGTTAGATGTTCCTTTGGATTTACAGTGCATTGTTTACAGCTCAGTACTCTCCTGGAGGTACTATTCACTAGCTTGCTGCACTGTTAAACGATATATGCATTGATGAATGCACCTTCTTTAATGGATTAGCAAGCCTGGCTTTTTGTATGTGACCAGAGGGTATAAAAGATCCCTGTGTAAACTGTGTCTGAGTCCACCAAATGGAGGTACCTCAGATATTCAATTCATAATCTGAAGACAAAACTTGTTCAATGACTGTTTGGTTTTGCTTTCTCTTGTCATGCTTCATTTTTATTTCAATAGAAGTGCTATGCATGTATAAGCTGGAAACTCATATATCCTTTCAGGGATCCAACATTTTGTATTAAATTCAGGGAAATATTTGATTGAATACACTTTATTCATCGTTAGTAATATCACCAGATTTTCTATTCTGATCTAAGTCAATAGGAGTATTTTGTGTCCTGTGTTGTGCTTAGTCACTCAGTCATGTCAGACTCTTTGTGACCCTACGGACTATGATCTGCCAGGCTCCTTTGTTCATGGGGATTCTGGATTCTCCAGCAAGAATACTGGAGTGGGTTGCCTTGCCCTCCTCCATTGGATCTGCCCAACACAGTAATCGAACAGAGGTCTCCTGCAACTCAGATGGATTCTTTACCATCAAAGCCACCAGGGAAGACTTGGAATATTTTATGTTTCATCAAAAATATTTCTCTTTTTTTCTGTTTTAACTCTTTTGACATTTTTATCAATGTATTTTCAAGAATTTATTTTCTTTTATGTCTGATGTTTAAACATTTTTGTCCTAATAATTTTAATTTGTACCTGTTAAAAGTCTTGCAAAAGTTAGTTTATATACTACATTTCCCCATAAACTTAATATTTTGCAAATCAGCTATTTATACTTTTTAGCTTATTATGAAAATTGACATTTTAATTTTATTTTTTCTTTCCTTCTATGTTCTTTGGATGTATGTTCTTTTCTAGATTCTAGATTGTACTACCTATTACTTAAGTTCCTTTTTTTTGGAAAGCAAGTTTTAATCTATACATATCTTTGTTTTTTGCTGTATACCATAGATTCCAAAGTATACAGTTTTCATTTTACTTAATTTAACATATTTTCTTTCAGTAAATCACAGAAAAATTTTTTTTTAATTTTTCAAGTTTTGTGATATGGGTGAATAAGTTGTTTAGCTAGCTTTCTTTTAATTTACAATTGCTTTTAATTTATAGAGTATAATTGAAGGACACATTACATGAAATTGAATAGGAATTCTTTTATCACATGAAAATAATCAGGTATTTTAAATTAATTATCTATATTTCAATAAATTACTGTGGACTTCCAGAGAAAGCATATTATGAAAACTATGAAGACCTATATTATATTTATTAAAAAGATAATTCAAAAGGACTAAGCCATGATAAATATAAAATGTATCTAAGAATATATCAGAATACGTGAAGCAAAGATAGGCAGAACTGAAAGAAGAAATAGACAAATCCACACCCCTTTTTAGCAGTTCTGAGAGCCTTCCTACTCTGATGGATAGAACAACTAGAAAAAGCTATTTTAAGACATAGGTACATTTTTAGAACACTATGAACAATACTAACCTGATCTAGAAACTAGAATACACATATAATTTATATGAAATGGAAATATCACAAAGATAGACAATATGCTGTGCAACAAAGAATGAATAAAATTCAAAATAATAAAAATTTACACAGTGTGTTCTATGACAAGTGAATTAGGTTAGAAATCAGTAAGAATAAATTATCTATGCAATCATCTATGATAATCATCAAATTGTGTACAGTAAATATATGCAGCTCTCTAAATAAAAATCATACCACAACATTACTGTTAATGGAGAATGAATTATTTAGAAAATCATAAGTATGTGAGAATTAAACAACAAATTTCTAAAAAACAGTTATGTCAAAGAAGCCACTAAGAATATAAGAAAATATTTCACATACAGCTAATTGAAAATAAAATTGATGCATATTTATAAATTTTTGAGGCAATGCTTAAAAGGTAGTTTTACACAGGTAAAGCAATACTTAGAAGTAAAAATAGGTAGTTTTACAGGTTTAGATTTTAAAAAAGCAGGATGGTTTGAATCAATGTTTTCATTTTTTATCTTAAGAAATGAGAGAGTATACTTAAAACCAAGTGATCAGAAAAGAAGGAAAATTAAGTCCACAAGAGAGAAAAAATTGAGAAAGATTAATAGAAAAGAGAAAACAGAAAATTAAGAAAGTTAAAAATCATGAATATTAACAAGATAAAAATTAGACAAGAGAGGAAATGAAAGAAACTAAGTGTGTTAAAAATGTTAATTTGAAAACTGTACTTTTGAAAAACAAACTAAAGGAGGGAAACAACTCTCAATGCCAAAAATGAAAGAGGTGATATCACCACATACACTACAGGACTAAAAGGAAAACAGAATGTTAAGTGATTATTAGAAACAATTTTACACCAATCAGCTTCATAAGTTAGGCAAAACAGAGATATTTCTTGAAAAATGCAACTTTCTCTCAATGATAAGACAATGTAGAAAATATTAAAGAAATTGAATTCTTCATCACGGGAACATTTTGAAGAAGCAAACTGCATATCAGATCTCATGGGCGCTCAGTCGTATCCAACTCTCTGCAACCCTAAGGACTGCAGCCTGCCAGGCTTCTCTGTCCATGGGATTCTCCAGGCAAGAATACTGGGGTGGGTGGCCATTCCCTTCTCCAGGGGATCTTCCCGAGCCAGGGATTGAACCTGGGTCTCCTGCCTTGCAGGCAGATTCTTTACTGTCTGAGCCCCCAGGGGAGCCTACTGGTATGTCTGGAAAAATTGAAGCAAAAATAAATAGAGACATACCATGTTTATGATTTCAAAATTCAATACAGTAAAGAAGTCAATTCTCTACAATTCATTTCTCATTACAAAGCCATCCCTTTCGATATACAACCCAATATTTTATCAAAATTGCTAATATCGTAACTATAGGTCTCTTAACTTACATATGAAAAAGAATGTTGATATGCACGTAGTCAACAACAATTGCCAGCAACTACCAGTAAAATTTTTGCATTGCTCTCATATTTATAATTTCTGCTAATGATTGATATTGTACTTCTGGGTGAAACAACCAATTATGCGATTTTTGGCAAAATTTTAAAATAACTTTATTTATACTTTAGATACTTCTTGCATTTGTACATCTTGCATGTTTGAACTTTTTTGTATCCACTCAATTCAATGTCCAACTGTGCACATTTCCTTAATAATTAGCTAAAGGTATAGGTACTTTTTGAGATGTTGAAATGAGGTGAATAATCCTTTCAAAGACTTGTCATTGAGTTGTTGCAAGCTAACAGACAAACTCTGATAATAAATTCTACAGAGTAAATTATAAAAAAAAAAAAAGTCATAAGTTTCCTCTGAAATTTCTGTGTTCAAAACCAAAATAACTAAAGTAATTTTGAGTGAGAGGAACATACTTAGAGACTATTATCAGCCTTTCAGCCTGCTAAAAAGGTAGTTACAAAGGTAATTTGGCAGCAGTGAAGATAGTTAATAGTTAAATGACTAAATAGAAAGTTCAGAAATAAATCAGCACTTTCATAGTTAACTGATTTTTCACTTCAATGGATTTTCCACATATTCTTAAAATAATTGACAATCCATCCATAAGAAATCAACTTCTACTTTATACAATCCTCAAGTATTAACATGAGACAGATAACATACTTAAATATACTCACATAAAATTATTGTTTCCAGAAGGAAATGTAGAACATATGTACTTCACTACCTGTAAATGTTACTTGCTTCCTTAAAGATGCACTTGTGTAGCAAGCACTTTTAATTTTATATTTGCTATTAATTTAGAATAATTTACAAACATGAATTCCTTGAAATTTGTTGGGAATTCCTTTTTCATATGAAATAATAAATTGTTTTAACTTAACTATATTTAATAAGCTAATATAGATTTCCAGACAAGGTGCATGATAAAAATTAAGAAATATTTTATAATTATAAAAAAGTTAATTCACAAGGACCAAGCAATCATAAATATATAATGCATAATATACAGTGCTGTGCTTAGCCACTTGGTCAGGTCCCAATTTTGTGATCCCATGGTCTGCAACCTGCCAGGCTTCTCTGTCCTTGGGGCTTCTCCAGGCCAGAATACTGGAGTGGGTTGCCTCTATGGGATCTTCTCAACACAGGGATTGAACCCAGGTCCCCCCACTGCAGGCAGATTGTAGACTGACCTACCAGGGAAGCTCAAGAATCCTGGAGTGGGCAGCCTAATTCTTCTTTAGGGGATATTCCTGATCTGAAATTGAACTGGGGTCTCCTGCATTGGCAGTGAAAATCGTTAAACAGCCGTGGTATTCTGACCGTGCAAAGGTAGCATAATCATTTGTTCTCTAAATAGGGACTTGTATGAATGGCCACATGAGGGTTCTACTGTCTCTAACTTCCAATCAGTGAAATTGACCTTCCCATGAACTAATAAGACAAGAAGACCCTATGGAGCTTTAACTAACTAGCCTAAAGAAAACAAGCATAACCACTAAGGAATAACAACACTCTTTATAGACTAGCAGTTTCGGTTGAGGTGACTTCGGAGAATAAAAAATCCTCCAAACGATTTTAAAGACTAGACTCACAAGTCAAACCACACTATCGCTTATTGATCCAAAAACTTGATTAACGGAACAAGTTACCCTAGGGATAACAGCGCAATCCTATTCAAGAGTCCATATCGACAAGACGGTTTACGACCTCGATGTTGGATCAGGACATCCAGATGGTGCAACCTCTATCAAAGGTTCGTGTGTTCAACGATTAAAGTCCTAAGTGATCTGAGTTCAGATCAGAGTAATCCAGGTCAGTTTCTATCTATTATGCATTTCTCCCAGTACGAATGGATAAGAGAAATAAGGCCAACTTCAAACAAGCTCCTTAAACCAATTAATGATCTCATCTCAATAAATTCCGCAAACAAACTATGCCCTAGAAAATTAAGTTAAGATGGCAGAGCCCAGTAATTGCGTAAAACTTAAGCCTTTATAATCAGAGATTCAAATCCTCTCCTTAACAAAATGTTCATAATTAATATTCTAATACTAATTATCCCCATCCTTCTAGCCGTAGCATTTCTCACACTAGTAGAACGAAAAGTCCTAGGGTATATACAACTTCGAAAAGGCCCAAACGTCGTAGGTCCACCATATGGCCTGCTCCAACCCATCTCTGATGTAATCAAACTTTTTATTAAAGAACCACTACGACCCTCCACATCCTCAATTTCAATATTTATTCTAGCACCCATTCTAGCCCTAAGCCTAGCCCTAACTATATGAATCCCCCTACCCATACCCTATCTCCTCATCAATATAAACCTAGGAGTCCTATTCATACTAGCCATATCAAGCTTAGTTGTATACTCCATTCGCTGATCAGGCTGAGCCTTCAACTCAAAATATGCACTAATTGGAGCCCTACCAGCAGTAGCACAATCTCATATGAAGTCACACTAGCAATTATCCTATTATCAGTCCTACTAATAAGTGGATCCTTTACCCTTTCTACTCTAATCACCACACAAGAATGAGTATGACTAATTTTTGCTGCATGACCCTTACCTATAATATGATTTATCTCAACACTAGCAGAAACAAACCGAGCTCCATTTGACCTTACTGAAGGGGAATCAGAACTAGTCTCAGGCTCCCTACTAGGCATCCACCTAATCCTTCAAATCCTAACAGGCCTATTCTTAGCAATACACTACAGTTCTGACATAATAACAGCATTCTCCTCTGTCACTCATATCTGCCGAGACGTCAACTATGGATGAATCATTCGATATATACACGCAAAAGGAGCATTAATATTTTTCATCTGCTTATTCATACACGTGGGACGAGGCCGATACTACAGAACATATGCATTCCTAGAGACATGAAATATTGGAGTCATCCTCCTATTCGTAGTGATGGCCACAGCATTCATAGGATACATCCTACCATGAGGACAAATATCTGAGGAGTAACAGTCATTACCAATCTTCTCTCAGCAATCCCCTATATCGGTACTAACCTAGTTGAATGAATCTGGGGAGGATTCTCAGTAGACAAAGCACCACTCACCCGATTCTTTGCCTTCCACTTCATCTTCCCATTCGTCATCGCAGCACTCGCTATAGTGCACCTACTCTTAGTGAATTTTATCAGACATCTGGTTCTTTCTTCAGGGCCATTGATTTAAGGATCGCCCATTCTTTCCCCTTAAATAAGACATCTCGATGGACTAATGGCTAATCAGCCCACGCTCACACATAACTTGATGTCATACATTTGGTATTTTTTAATTTTGGGGGATGCTTGGACTCAGCTATGGCCGTCTGAGGCCCTGAAGGAGAGCATGAATTGTAGCTGGACTTAACTGCATCTTGAGCATCACCATAATGTTAGGCACGAGCATCACAGTCAATGGTAGCAGGACATAAAATTATATCATACATACTAATCCATATCCCCCCTCCCCCCCTTAAATATTCACCACCATTTTTAACACGCTCCCCCCTAGTTACTTATTCAAATTTATCACATTTTCAATACACAAATTAGCACTTCGAATAAAATAAGCAAGTAAGTGCCTGCTTACGTTACAATATCTAGTTAATGTAGCTTAAGGCTAATAGAGTTTTGTCAAGAGAACGCACTGGTTATAGCAAACACCCTCTTTCAACAACACACGAGAAGACTCTACACATGGACATCACCAGATGGTCAATACAGAAGTCAGATTGATTATATTCTTTGCAGCCAAAGATGCAGAAGCTCTATACAGTTAGCAAAAACAAGACCAGGAGCTGAATGTGGCTCAGATCATGAATTCCTTATTACCAAATTCAGACTTAAATAGAAGAAAGTAGGGAAAACCACTAGACCATTCAGATATGACCTAAATCAAATCCCTTATGATTATACAGTGGAAGTGAGGAATAGATTTAAGGGACTAGATCTGATAGATAGAGTGCCTGATGAACTATGGACGGAGGTTCGTGACATTGTAAAGGAGACAGGGACCAAGACCATCCCCATGGAAAAGAAATGCAAAAAAGCAAAATGGCTGTCTGAGGAGGCCTTACAAATAGCTATGAAAAGAAGAGAAGCAAAAAGCAAAGGAGAAAAGGAAAAATATAAGCATCTGAATGCAGAGTTCCAAAGAATAGCAAGGAGAGATAAGAAAGACTTCCTCGGTGATCAATGCAAAGAAATAGAGGAAAACAACAGACTAGGAAAAACAAGAAAAATTAGAGATTCCAAGGGAACATTTCATGCAAAGATGGGTTCGATAAAGGACAGAAATGGTATGGACCTAACAGAAGCAGAAGATATTAAGAAGAGGTGGCAAGAATACACAGAAGAACTGTACAAAAAAGATCTTCACGACCAAGATAGTCACGATAACCTGATCACTGACCTAGAGCCAGACATCTTGGAATGTGAAGTCAAGTGGGCCTTTGAAAGCATCACTACGAACAAAGCTAGTGGAGGTGATGGAATTCTAGTTGAGCTATTTCAAATCTTGAAAGATGATGCTGCGAAAGTGCTGCACTCAATATGCCAGCAAATTTGGAAAACTCAGCGCTGGCCATAGGACTGGGAGAGGTCAGTCTTCATTCCAATCCCAAAGAAAGGCAATGCCAAAGAATGCTCAAACTACCGCACAATTGCACTCATCTCACACGCTAGTAAAGTCATGCTCAAAATTCTCCAAGTCAGGCTTCAGCAATATGTGAACCATGAACTCACAGATGTTCAAACAGGTTTTAGAAAAGGCAGAGGCACCAGAGATCAAATTGCCAACATCCGCTGGATCATGGAGAAAGCAAGAGAGTTCCAGAAGAGCATCTATTTCTGCTTCATTGACTCTGCCAAAGCCTTTGACTGGGTGGATCACAATAAACTGTGGAACATTCTGAAAGAGATGGGAATCCCAGACCACCTGACCTGCCTCTTGAGAAACCTGTATGCAGGTCAGGAAGCAACAGTCAGAACTGGACATGGAACAACAAACTGGTTCCAAATAGGAAAAGGAGTACGTCAAGGCTGTATATTGTCATCTTGCTTATTTAACTTATATGCAGAGTACATCATGAGGAACGCTGGGCTGGAAGAAGCACAAGCTGGAATCAAGATTGCTGGGAGAAATATCAATAATCTCAGATATGCAGATGACACTACCCTTATGGCAGAAAGTAAAGAGGAACTCAAAAGCCTCTTGATGAAAGTGAAAGAGGAGAGTGAAAAGGTTGGCTTGAAGCTCAACATTCAGAAAACAAAGATCATGGCATCTGGTCCCATCACTTCATGGGAAATAGATGGAAAAACAATGGAAACAGTGTCAGACTTTATTTTTTGGGGGCTCCAAAATCACTGCAGATGCTGATTGCAGCCATGAAATTAAAAGACGCTTACTCCTTGGAAGGAAAGTTATGACCAACCTAGATAGTATATTAAAAAGCAGAGACATTACTTTGCCAACCAAGGTCCGTCTAGTCAAGGCAATGGTTTTTCCCGTGGTCATGTATGGATGTGAGAGCTGGACTGTGAAGAAAGCTGATTGCCGAAGAATTGATGCTTTTGAACTGTGGTGTTGGAGAAGACTCTTGAGAGTCCCTTGTACCACAAGGAGATCCAACCAGTCCATTCTAAGGGAGATCGATCCTGGGTGTTCATTGGAGGGACTGATGCTGAAGCTGAAACTGCAATACTTTGGCCACCTCATGCGATGAGCTGACTCACTGGAAAAGACTCTGATGCTGGGAAAGGTTGGGGGCGGGAGGAGACGGGGACGACAGAGAATGAGATGGCTGGATGGCATCACCGACTCTGTGGACATCAGTTTGAGTGAGCTCCAGGATTTGGTGATGGACAGGGAGGCCTGGCGTGCTGTGATTCATGGGGTCGCAGAGAGTCGGACATGACTGAGCAACTGAACTGAATATTAAAGCAATGCACTGAAAATGCCTAGATGAGTATATCAACTTCATAAACACACAGGTTTGGTCCCAGCCTTCCTATTGATTTTTAATAAACTTACATATGCAAGTATCCACACCCCGGTGAAAATGCCCTTCGAGTCAACAGAACTAAGAGGAGCGGGTATCAAGCACACACCCTGTAGCTCACAACACCTTGCTTAACCACACCCCAACGGGAAACAGCAGTGATAGAAATTAAGCCATAAACGAAAATTTGACTAAGTTATATTAATTGGTTGGTAAATCTCGTGCCAGCCACCGCGGTCATATGATTAACCCAAGTTAATAGGAATACGGCGTAAAGCGTGTTAAAGCACCCAACTAAATAGAGTTAAATTTTAATTAAGCTGTAAAAAGCCATAATTACAACAAAAATAAATGACGAAAGTAACTCTACAATCACTGACACACTATAGCTAAGACCCAAACTGGGATTAGATACCCCACTATGCTTAGTCCTAAACGCAAATAACTCTACAACAAAGTTATTCGCCAGAGTACTACCAGCAACAGCTTAAAACTCAAAGGACTTGGTGGTGCTTTATACCCTTCTAGAGGAGCCTGTTCTATAATCGATAAACCCCAATAAACCTCACCAATCCTTGCTAATACAGTCTATATACCGCCATCTTCAGCAAACCCTAAAAAGGAACAAAAGTAAGCACAATCACAGTACATAAAAACGTTGGGTGAAGGTGTAACCTATGGAATAGAAAGAAACGGGCTACATTTTCTACTTCAAGAAAACCCAATACGAAAGTTATTATGAAACTAATATCGAAAGGAGGATTTAGTAGTAAACTAAGAATAGAGTGCTTAGTTGAATTAGGCCATGAAGCACGCACACACTGCCTGTCACCCTCCTCAAATAAACATGATGTACTAAAACATATTCACACACATCAACCACATGAGAGGAGACAAGTCGTAACAAGGTAAGCATACTGGAAAGTGTGCTTGGACAAACCAAGATATAGCTTAAACAAAGCACCTAGTTTACACCTAGAAGATTTCACATATCATGAATATCTTGAACTAAACCTAGCCCATAACTTTATCCCACTCAACAATCAAGATAAAATAAAACAAAACATTTATTCATTGCTTAAAGTATAGGAGATAGAAATTTTAACATGGCACTATAGAGAAAGTACCGTAAGGGAACGATGAAAGAAAAAAAATCACAGTACAAAAAAAGCAAAGATTACCCCTTATACCTTTTGCATAATGAGTTAACTAGTGTTAAACTTAACAAAATGAATTTCAGCTAAGCCACCCAAAACCAGACGAGCTACCTATGAACAGTTTATCAAGAACCAACTCATCTATGTAGCAAAATAGAGTTGAGATACCAGGGAAGCCCATAATATACAATGTATGTTATGTATTGGCATGGCAGTTACTTAGAAACTTGTTGTTTAATTCCCAAATAGTTATGCTTTTCTAAATAATTTTTTCTCCATCAATACAGCTTTATTGTGGTATGAGTTTTATATAGGGATCTTTATAAAAGGATGAATTATGAAGTTGAATATTAGACAGTAGATCTGGTTTTCTACTGATTTGAAGCTTCTTTCTAGATATTCTAGGCTTGTAGAAATTGGTAAAAATATTGTGGATAGGGAGTCATGATGTCACAGAGTCGGAGAAGAGAAACACAGATATTAAAATTGGAAAACTGAAACGAACCTATTAAATTGGTATTCATCATGTCAACATGACTCAAGACTTTTCAAGATGGTTAAACAAATAGGGAAATAGATGACTAGATAGATACATAAATATATGTAAATAGATACATAGATTGATGCATAAATAGATACATGGATAAATACATAATAGCTCAGCATAGGCATAAGCACATTTATGTGTAATGCACAAAATCAGAAGCAATGGCTTTCCTATAGAAATGAGCACACCTACTGCAGGGATGTTAATTTAAAGTCACAAAGTCTCTGAGTGGTTTGTCACATAGCTGACTAAGGCACATTATACAATTAATATTTAGACACAGTATTTTGATTAGCTTCTAAATTACCTTGCAGATGGAAAATATTTGTATGATAAACAGCTAAATTTCTTTGAAGGACACAAAGATACTACTTTTACAAGCTAGAGAGAAATAGAATACATTTTTTAAAACATTACAGACAAGAGATTACCTTCTTCGCAGCCTACTTTAGGATCCCATTCTCCATTTACACAGATGGAGTGTGTGTGTTCTGATTTTCCTTGACATTGGTAACTTTTGTTGGTGTTATGGTCATATTCAATCATATGTGCTGTTTTTCTCCCAGGTTGAAATAATTTTGACCCTTTACACTTCTTAAGTTCATCTGTTGCTATAAAATGAAAACATTCTCTTGAAAAGACTAATTCTAAAGAACCAAATAGCTAATAACAAAAAATAGCTATGGAATCAATAAAGTAATGGTGTTAGAATTTATGCCTACAAATTCCACCAGCCAAGTTATTGCTGATCAAATTGCATGAGATGAAAAATTATACATGAGCCTGAGTCCTGCGTTCAGTTTTTGAAATTTCAGAGAAAATACCCATCCTAAAGATTTCTGTCTTTTTGACTGGAACTTTTTAATGATCTACATAGCGAATATCATCACATGAATAAATGTGGTTCCAAACTTGAAATCTGTGCAAATGTTCATGTAATTTGCTTGTTGACCTTAAGTATCTCTGCATTATTTTTAATTCACAATCTTAAAACAATAAAATAAAAACAATTATCTGTGGACAAAGCATACCAAGTTGCTAATTTATATATATTTTTCAAGAAATGTAACGAAACATAATAAGAAAACTACATCCAAGGTGTTTTGTATAGAATCTTAACTTTTAAACAAATCTTTTACTGACCACCAAAAATGAACAAATACCTGGAATAGGAAAATGAGTACTTAAAGTTACAACCTATCTTGTATATACACTTAAGAGTGTTTGAGCCACTATGTTATGTATCAGATCATTCTATAATCCAACATAAAGCCATGATAATGATTTTTTTCTAGCTCCAGGATAAGTTAAATATGGACTAAAAAAGCTTTATATATATATACCTATTTCATAAATTCAACGCAGGTGGAGGTTCCTTTTGAATTTGACAAAATATCAGTATAAGCCTTTGGCAGTATATGTCAATGATTTGTTAATGTAAAGGTTCAGTGTAATGAATAAAATAAGGAAAAGTCAAGTAGGTAGTCAAAGAAATGTGATGATTTCAAAATGAAACTCTGAAGAAATAAAATAAGGAGCTGAATTCAAAATATTAGAGGATTCAGATTTAGCCCTGTTTTTAAGATTTGTTCACAGTGTTGAGGGACACAAAACCAGTAGTATTCTTCAAGAAATGGTGGCCAAAGGAAGATGTATACTCCAAAGGAGAAGTGGTGGCTGTGGGCCTCATCCTGTGATGGATTGGATTCTGGAAGGAAAGCAGACTTATGTTTTTAGAAGAAAATACACATAGTAGGAAAAATGACAAGCTAGACTAGACAGAGTTACAAAATAAACCTTGAGAGAAGAAAACTGGAATAAGGTCTATTATAGCAAAGGGGGACTATATTAAACTGAATACAGGTAGAGGATTAACCTTTGCAAGGAAAACTCTGAGGTCAGAAGAGTAATAACTGAAGCAAACATTTTGGCATGAGGTAGAATGAAAAGTTAAATGAGGTGAGGTCATTTGAGGAGATAGAAGAGGACAAAGATGAGGTTTGGTCTTAAAGAACTGGCAATACATAGGACAGGAATGTGATCATAAAAATGGGATTAATAAGCAAAAAAAAGTTGCTATTTAACTAAATAAACTCCTACTGAATGTCTCCGATCTGTCAGCAGGTCTTTTGAGTGTGGGTCTTTCAACCTGCTGTCAGCGAAGAAAACAGCTATCAGTCCCTGCCCTCACTCAGGGCCTGAGCCTAAGCCCTACCTTCTTCTTGGAATAATTAATGACTAGAAATATAATGAGCTAATAGACCTGGACATTCAGAGCTCTCTTTGAATGCAGAGCCAGGGAAAACACCAGGAAAGAGTCTATTCCAAGAGAAAAATGAAGGAAAGCAGCTAAGATTAAGTCTCCTGGTCGGTCATCCAAAGGTCAGGACGAGTCTCTTATAGGGAAATGTGTCAGGGTAGGTTCCTGTCCCCACCCAAAGTGCCTCCCATGACAGCAACCTACTAACAGGGAGGGCTTGAGCCCACCCTCCCCAGCACAGTAACTTCTCTTTGCAGAATTTGAAACAGACTGAGAAATTATCATTGTTAGAAGCTTTGGGAGAGGCAAGATTCCTACAGAAATGTATCAAATGGGTATTGTCCTCAACTATAATTCCTGTTTTCAAATGTTCTGAAAGAAATAGTATCATATAAGAGAAAAAATGGCATTTCTACAATGATAGTTGTATTTTCCTGGTAACTAGTACTCACGTTTTAATCACATGAGTATCTACCAGGAAGATTTAGCTTCACACTTGTCAAGATAAACAATGTTAATATCAGGACAGAAAGATGCATAAAATTCTATTCCTAGTTTATATTTTTCCTCTTTAGACACATATTGAACTATAAAAATCAAATGTTTGGGATCATTATAATTTAAGATCTGACATTTTCAAGATAACTCTAAATTTCAACAGTATGGCTGCAAACACGAAAGGTCCATTTGGATGGGTATTCTGACCAATGCACTGAGGAGGCTGGGTCCACTCTCCACTAATACACGTGATAAATCTGGGTCCAATCATTGTAAATGCTTCTTTGCAACTGAACTCTACTGAGTCGCCGTGGTGATAGGGAGGGGCAGAAGGCTTGACATCACCGTGATCAAGGTCGGGTATATCTCCACAGGTACGCTCCTCCTCTGAAAATGCACAAAAATATGCTTGTCTTTAAAATACTATTTAAATGTGTATATAAATACAAATAAAAGTAATGATTTACCTTTAAATATTACTATTTTTAATACATTACCAATACACACAGGTAAAGTTGTCCATTCTCCATCAACACACTGAATTTTATGAGAACCCTTCATCAGAAATCTGGGGTTGCAAGCATATTCCACGACCTCATTGTGTGCATATTCTTCTTTGTGTGTTTCTTTCCCTTTCCCATTGGGAAGTTGAGGAGGTGGAGCACACGATTTTACTTTCCCTACTGTAGAAATATTGTGTAAATTATGGTTACATTATCTGTCTTATAACTGAAAAATCCAGCTAATGCAGAAATTTATTTTGCTAAATTATCTTTTATTTATTATATAATTTATTTTAGCATTCTTAAACAATGAAAAAAGAATATTGGTTACACCAAACTCATGTTTACTAATTCTGTTACTCATCTTGAACTAGCATATTGAAGTCTATGTATGCTCAGAAAGCATGTTCATTATCTAGACATGCTAAATAAATATGCAAACCAGTTATTCAACCTGGATATATAAATTAAAGCAATACTTTTATTCCACAGAAGCACTGTATGAAAACTTTTTGTAAAAAATATCATTTGAGAGAAGCATTTGAACAGGTTATCTTTGATTCATATGATTTGATACATGTGACTGAATTGACTTTAAGTTACTTGAACACTCTTTAGACATACTTGAGGATAATCACTAGAGTAATGCCCACAGTGTATAAACTATCCAATATTAATGGTGGAATTGCAGGAAAAAGGAAAACTAACAAGAAATCCTGCCAGTGTCAGGTTCCTCATGCATTTCTGTGGATTCTCCACCACATATTTCAAGAAGCACCTGGAGGTTAATTTCTTAAAGAAGGAAAACTGAGGTATCTACCACCCAGCACATGTCCTTGGTGGGTATGCTGTTGCTAAGTCACTTCAGATGTGTCCGACTCTGTGCAACCCCGTAGGCAGCAGCCCAACAGGCTTCTCTGTCCCCAGGATATCCAGGCAAGAATACTGGAGTGGGTTGCCATTCCCTTCTCCACCTTGGTGGGTATATCTCTGCCTTAATGCATTAGATTATTGATGCACTGGAAGAGGACAGAAAATTAAGAGAGAGAAATAAAAAGGTTGATATCTGAAATCCCAACTCTTGCTCCAAGAACTGTCAGATAAATATTTACCTTTACACCTTGGAAGTTTAGGGGACCATCCAAAGTGGTAGCACTGAACTGAATCTGCTCCAACCATAATACGGCCTTGACTGCAGGAGAATTTCATCACATCTCCAACTTTAAATGTTTCCTTCTTGGGATAAGCATCTAAGTATGTATCCATTTCGGGAATACTGCATTCTCTTTCTATCGAAAGATAAATAATTGAGTAAGAATATTCAACCATTGTAAAATAAATATTATTTGTGTCACATAAAATGAGGTGCTGGATACTGCATACACAGAGGACACATTAATGCACATTAATGCTCTTCCTTGAGAAACATTACATGTTAGGTTTTATACACCCTCTGCACTCATCTGGGTTTTTGGGGAAATATTAAGATATTGAGCAGCAACATATATGTCCTGATAATTTATTTGTAAAGTCAATTTGTTAATACTGGATCTGATTTTATCACTGACATTTACAAAATATAATGCTACATTTTTGGTCTCAAAATGTATAAATATTCTCTCAGAATAAAAAAAAAGACAATTTTAAAATTGAATACAAATGGAAAAAATGGTATTTAAAAAATATAACTGGAAAACTAAAACACACAAGAGAGACATTTCTCTTGTATTTGAGTTACAGCTACCTTAAAAATCACTTAATTTTATGCACAAGTGTAGAAATCAACCTAAAACATGAAACAAAATGAGTAACATGTTCAAGGTCTCATAGGCATATTCTAGGTGTCTTGATTGTGTATATGACAACACAAACGTCTAATCTGATTGTACTTATAAATGAGCTGAACTATTAATATATGTTTAATTATTCTGATTCATTTTAAAAATGCGTAAACTTATCATTGAAAATGTGTAAAATCTATGAAATTTGTGACATTGCAGTGTGTGGATTAGTCGCTCAGTTGTGTCTGACCCTTTGTGACTTCATGGAGTATAGTTGGCCAGGCTCCTCTGTCCATGCAATTCTCCAGGCAAGAATACTGGAGGGAGGAATTCATTCCCTTCTCTAGGGGATCTTCCCAACTCAGAGATCACACCCACGTCTCCCGCATTGCAGGAAGATTCTTTACCATCTGAGCCACGAGGGATTGCTACATATTATAAAAAATTGCATTATTCTTATTTGGAAACTTCTTATTGCTAAATCATTTATAAACTTCAAAATAGAAATTTAAGAATTAGAATCTCACCAAAAAGAAGGATCATACTATCTAAAATTCTTCAAACATTATCATAAAACTATATATAAGCTAAACTAGTTTTAAAAGTAATGCCCCTCCCCAAAAAATCAATAACTTTGTTTCTGCTTTTGTTTTAATGTTGAGTTGTGTAGCTTAGATGAGAGGTTACTCTTGATGCGAACCATTGGGATTCCTTTCCTAAAGTTCTATTCCAAACTTCCACATAGCAATACTTCTAATGGAATGTGACTTTGTTTACATATTTTGTGCTTATATTATGTAAAATTCCTATTTTATCATACTGTGCTAAATACTGCTTTAACAACAACAAAAAGATCTTGCCATTAGGCTGTTTTCCAACTGCTGTCTTCACATAGAGTGACTGTAAGAAAGACATGATCATCTTAAAATCCTTTCCCTTTACTTAGAATTGTCAGTAGCTCAGTCATGTCCATCTCTTTGTGATCCCCTGGACTGCAGCTCACCAAAATTCCATGGAATTCTTCAGGCAAAAATATTGCAGTTGGTTGTCATTCCCTTCTCTAAGGGATCTTCCCGACCCAAGGATCCAATCCAGGTCTCCCGCAATACAGGTGGATATTTTACCGTCAGTTCAGTTCAGTTCAGTCGCTCAGTCGTGTCCGACTCTTTGGGTGGCTCAGAAATTTTGAAAGTGAAGGTGTAGTATCTCAGGCATGTCTGACTCTTTTTGACCCATGGTCTATAGCCCACCAGACTCCTCTGTCTGTGGAATTCTTCAGGCAAGAATACTGCAGTGGGATGCCATTCCCTTCTCCAAGAGATCTTCCTGATTCAGGGATTGAACCCAAATCTCCTGCATCGCAGGCTGATTCTTTACCATCTGATCTTTTTAAAATAAGCCAATTTCTTTGCTGCCTTGGCTGTTGCAAAGGCATGTGTCTCTGCTGACGAATGGTTTCCAGACTTTCTTTGCATAGACGTCTTCCTACATAAACTTGACCCGCAGTCCCTCCTATTTTCTAAGCACTTGGATTCTTTTGTTCTTAGAATACACTTATTGGAAAAATATAATAGAAATATTTTTACTTTCTGGTTCATTATTTGCCTTAATTCATCTTTTTTTTTTTTTTTTCATGCTGGCATGAAAGCTCTTGAAAGGCATACCACCGTCCCCCACTGTATTCTTCACAGTTACTCTTAGCCAACTTCTGGCACGTATTAGGTGCTTGCTGACAGCCTGAAAGTCAAATTACCTGGGCTCTGGACACTGTTGAACAAGCCTGGCCCATTTCTCTAACAAGCTCACCCTGTGTGTCTATCTTAAATCTCTATCCTGAACCTCTTGTTCTCTGCCACAACCAAGCCTTTTCAAAGAGTTATGTCCACATGCTGTATTGCATTTCTTACTAATAATTTATTTAACAGGTTCTAAGTAGGTTTTTCCCTGTCTACTCCATCTGAAACTGTCTCTCCCACAATTATTGTTGGCTTCCATGTAGCCAAATCCACCACATTTTTAGTCTTTTAACCTGGCTTATTAACTGAATTTGAAGTATTCATTAGTGTAACTATTCTAGTGTAATTAGTTTACAATTTCATTGACTAAACTGTATGGCAGGCATTATGACAAGAAGTTTATATGAATAATTTATTTTAATAACTAAAAGATCTTTTGAAATATTAGAACATTTGTAAATATTAAATCATTTTGCAGATTCAGGGGAGTGAACAAAACTTCAAATAGGTTGTTGCCCTTCGATTCATACTTAGCAAATGGTGGAATTGGATATAGAACCATTTCAGGCTGATTCCATAGGCATTACTATTACTCAATTTATTATCCCTTGGTCTTAAATCATTTTCTTCTGCCCAATCTATGCAACATTCATTCTGACATTTTTTCCCCCTAAATTTTCTGGGTCCTTGTTCTTTTCTGTATACTTTGCAATCTATTCTTTTTCTGTCAGACACCTCAGTGTTGGAAGCTACAGGACTCAGTCTTGAGCTCTCTTCTATTTTCATTCTACATTCTTTTCTAATCTGATGTCATCATTTAGACAGTGATAATCTCATGTGTATATCTCCTGGTTAAACCTATGCATTCAACACTGCAGTTGACGTATCCAATGTTTATGGTCCACAATGGCCCAACCACAAGTATTCAGGTCAAAGTTGTGATGCTCTTGCGAGAGTGTTCTTTCTTCTGCCAGTACCACATACAAAGTCATTTCCATTTGCTTGTTTGCTTATGAGAAAATGGAATTCAAAACATGAGTCCCTTCATCTTTTGCTCTTTTTTAGCAACGTTACCTGCACTTATTACCAGGAAGATATATCCCAAATCTATCCTCTGTTCTGCATCACTTCAGCCAAGAATTTATCTAATCCCCACACTTTTTCACCCCACATGGTTTCTTGAATCTTCTCTTGTCCATCATAACTACAGTATACAGAAAAATCCACAAACAGCCTTCAAAAATCCAAATAAAATTATATCATTCCTTTTCTTAAAATTCCCTATGCCTTTTCATGAATCATAAAATCAATCAATGTCAATATGCCTTGAAATAACCCAGATCATCTTTCCTTTGCCTCATATCAGATTCAGCTCATAAAATCCTTTCTCATTGAGTAGAATCGGCCCACCTTGATATTTTCCAAATATTACTTTGCTACCAAAGTTTACACATAACTCTTCCCTTGACTTGGGACACTCAACATCCACTCAGCTTACCAGAGACTGAAGCCTGTTTCCAACCCTGGAAAAAACACATCTGATTGGCAGAATAAAAGAGATCCATGTCATTGTCCTCATAACTTGTCAAAGTCAGAAAATAAAAAGCACCTGTCAAAACCTGCAGACTTAACATTCAAGGTAGGAGGTATAAACAGAAACTCAGGAGCAAAATACTTGAACAGGTTGCAAGACACTGTCATTTTGGTATTGAGTGAATCATTGGACTTTAAAGCTTCCCCTCCTTCCAGTTTACATTAAAGTAGAAGGGAACATCATTCCTTAAAGGTGACACTAGATCAGTGTAATTTGGTAAAAATAAAACACTCTGACAATTACTGTTAAATTATGTTTATCTTGAAGGAAAGAATATCTGGAAAAGAGCACTTACCATAACATGCAGCTTTATCAGACCAGCCGTCTTGACCACATACTATGGAGCCTGTGGTGTGTCCATCTCGGTTCTCATACCCATCAAGACATTCGTAGTCCAACGTGTCATTCAGCCTGAACCACGTGCCATCACTTTTGGCTCTGGCCTTCTCAAATACTGGCCTGTCACAGGATTCTAAGGGATAATGGGATTGCGATTTTATTTCTAATATTATTTAGTGAGCAATTTGATTGAGTTTCATCTCAAGGGAAAAGGGCTTCACCAGTTAGTATGTGCTAATCATAAAAACTCGATGGACATGAGTTTGAGTGAACTCCGGGAGTTGGTGATGGACAGGGAGGCCTGACATGCTGTGATTCATGGGGTCGCAAAGAGTCAGACACGACTGAGCGACTGAACTGAACTGAACTGAATCATAAAAAATAAGCCAAGAATACCAGTGATATATCACTGTCCTGAAATAATTATTCAAAGTGAAAAAAAAGGGTATTTCTATGCAACATTTTTCTCAACACTTAATGTTTCTGAATTATTTATTTTATGAACATGTTCCTCAGTTGCTATACTTATGCATTTTTTCCAAATCTAGTATTAAAATAAGCCATTACAGAAGTATTATACTACTTTCATAACAGCATTTTTTGAATTAATATGCCAAATTTATTATCAGTTGTGACATATTTGCCAGAGAAAACTTAATTGAAAAAAAAGTAATTTTCAAAAGGCAAGTTAATTTTTATCTATTTTTCTAATATAAATGTATTTATTTTAATTGGAGGCTAATTACTTTACAATATTGTATTGGTTTTGCATACATCGTCATGAATCTGCCACGGGTGTACATGTATTCCCCATCCTGAAGCACACCCTCTCTAGCATTTATTGCTTGTAGACTTTTGGATAGCAGCCATTCTGACTATCAGAGAAATGTAAATCAAAACCACAATGAGATACCATTTCACGCCAGTCAGAATGGCTGCTATCCAAAAGTCTACAAGCAATAAATGCTAGAGAGGGTGTGCTTCAGGATGGGAAATATGTGTACACCCGTGGCAGATTCATGACGATGTATGCAAAACCAATACAATATTTGTTGGAGAAGACTCTTGAGAGTCCCTTGTACTGCAAGGAGATCCAACCAGTCCGTTCTAAGGGAGATCGATCCTGGGTGTTCATTGAAAGCACTGATGTTAAAGCTGAAACTCCAATACTTTGGCCACTTCATGAGACGAGTTGACTCACTGGAAAAGAGTCTGATGCTGGGAAAGGTTGGGGGCAGGAGGAGAAGGGGACAACAGAGAATGAGATGGCTGGATGGCATCACCAACTCTGTGGACATGAGTTTGAGTGAACTCCGGGAGTTGGTGATGGACAGGGAGGCCTGGCGTGCTGTGATTCATGGGGTCGCGGAGAGTCGGACACGACTGAGCGACTGAACTGAACTGATTATCAGTGATGTTGAGCATCTTTTCATGTGTTTGTTAGCCATCTGTATATCTTCTTTGAAGAAATGTCTGTTTTAGTTCTTTGACCCATTTTTTGATTGGTTTGTCTATTTTTCTGGAATTGAGCTTCAGGAGTTGCTTGTATATTTTAGAGATTAATTGTCAGTTGTTTCATATATATATATTTCTCCATCTATTAGTGTCTTTGATTTCTTTCACCAGTGTTTTATAGTTTTCCATATATAGGTCTTTTGTTTCTTTAGTTAGATATATTCCTAAGTATTTTATTCTTTTCATTGTAATGGTGAATGAAATTATTAATTTCTCTTTCTAATTTCTCACTATTAGTGTATAAGAATGCAAGGGATTTCTGTGTGTTGATTTTATATCCTGCAACTTTACTATATTCATTGATTAGCTCTAGTAATTTTCTGGTGGAGTCTTTAGGTTTTCTATGTAGAGGATCAAGTCATCTGCAAACAGTGAGAGTTTTACTTCTTCTTTTCCAATTTGGATTCCTTTTATGTCTTTTTCTGCTCTGATTGCTGTGGTCAAAACTTCCAAAATTATGTTGAATAGTAGTGGTGAGAGTGGGCACCCTTGTCTTGTTCCTGACTTTAGGGGTAATGCTTTAAATTTTTCACCATTGAGGATAATGTTTGCTGTGGGTTTGTCATATATAGCTTTTATTATGTTGAGGTATGTTCCTTCTATTCCTGCTTTCTGGAAAGTTTTTATCATAAATGGATGTTGAATTTTGTCAAAGGCTTTCTCGGCATCTCTTGAGATAATCGTATGGTTTTTATTTTTCAATGTGTTAATGTGGTGTGTTACATTGATCGATTTGCGGATATTGAAGAATCCTTGCACCCCTGGGATAAAGCCCACTTGGTCATGATGTGTGATCTTTTTTAATGTGCTGTTGGATTCTGTTTGCTAGAATTTTGTTAATGATTTTTGTATCTATGTTCATCAGTGATATTGGCATGTAGTTTTCTTTTTTTGTCACATCTTTGTCAGGTTTTGGTATTAGGGTAATGATGGCCTCATAGAATGAGTTTAGCAGTCTATCTTCCTCTGCAATTTTCTGAAAGAGTTTGAGTAGGATAGGTGTTAGCTCTTCTCTAAATTTTTGATAGAATTCAGCTGTGAAGCTTTCTGGACCTGGGCTTTTGTTTGCTGGAAGATTTCTGATTACAGTTTCAATTTCTGTGTTTGTGATAGGTCTGTTAAGGTTTTCTATTTCTTCCTGGTTCAGTTTTGGAAAGTTGTACTTTTCTAAGAAATTGTCCATTTCTTCCAAGTTGTCCATTTTATTGGCATATAATTGCTGATAGTAGTCTCTTATGATCCTTCGTATTTCTGTGTTGTCTGTTGTGATCTCTTCATCTTCATTTCTAATTTTATTGATTTGATATTTCTCCCTTTGTTTCTTGATGAATCTGGCTACTGGTTTGTCAATTTTATTTATCCTCTCAGAGAACCAGCTTTTGGCTTTGTTGATTTTTGCTATGGTCTCTTTTGTTTCTTTTGCATTTTTTCTGCCCTAATTTTTAAGATTTCTTTCCTTCTACTAACCCTGGGGTTCTTCATTCTTCCTTTTCTAGTTGCTTTAGATGTATAGTTAGGTTGTTTATTTGACTTTTTTCTTGTTTCTTGAGGTATGCCTGTCTTGCTATGAACCTTCCCCTTAGCACTGCTTTTACAGTGTCCCACAGGTTTTGGGTTGTTGTGTTTTCATTTTCATTCATTTCTATGCATATTTTGGTTTCTTTTTTGACGTTTTCTGTGACTTGTTGGTTATTCAGCAGCGTGTTGTTCAGTCTCCATATGTTAGAAATTTTTATATTTTTTCTCCTGTAATTGAGATCTAATCTTACTATAGTGTGGTCAGAAAAGATGTTTGGCATGATTTCAATTTTTTTGAGTTTACCAAGGCTAGATTTATGGCCCAGGATGTGATCTATCCTGGAGAAGGTTCCATATACGCTTGAGAAAAAGGTGAAATTCATTGTTTTGGGGTGAAATGTCCTATAGATATCAATTAGGTCTAAATGATCTATTATATCATTTAAAGTTTGTGTTTCCTTGCTAATTTTCTGTTTATTTGATCTATCCATAGTTGTGAGTGGGGTATTAATGTCTCACACTATTATTGCATTATTGTTAATTTCCCCTTTCATACTTGTTAGCATTTGTCTTACATATTGCGGTGCTCCTATGTTGGGTGCATATATATTTATAATTGTTATATCTTCTTCTTGGATTGATCCTTTGATGATTATGTAGTGTCCTTTGTCTCTTTTCAGAGCCTTTGTTTTAAAGTCTATTTTATCTGATATGAGTATCGCTACTCCTGCTTTCTTTTGGTCTCTATTTGTGTGAAATATCTTTTTCCAGCCCTTCGCTTTCAGTCTGTATGTGTCCCTCGTTTCGAGGGGGGTCTCTTGCAGACAACATGTATAGGGGTCTTGTTTTTGTATCCATTCAGTCAGTCTTTGTCTTTTGGTTGGGGCATTCAACCCATTTACATTTAAGGTAATTATTGATAAGTATGATCCCATTGCCATTTACTGTATTGTTTCCTGTTCTAGTTTCTACACTCTTTCTGTGACTTGTCTAGAGAAGGTCCTTTATCATTTGTTGGAGAGCTGGTTTGGTGATGCTGAATTCTCTCAGCTTTTGCTTGTCTGTAAAGCTTTTCATTTCTCCTTCATATTTGAATGAGATCCTTGCTGGATACAGTCATCTGGGCTGTAGGTTATTATCTTTCATCACTTTAAGTATATCCTGCCATTCCCTTCTGGCCTGAAGAGTTTCTACTGAAAGATCAGCTGTTATCCTTATGGGGATCCCCTTGTGTGTTATCTATTGTTTTTCCCTTGCTGATTTTAATATTTGTTCTTTGTGTTTGATCTTGTTAATTTGATTAATATGTGTCTTGGGGTGTTTCACCTTGGGTTTATCCTGTTTGGGACTTTCTGGGTTTCTTGGACTTGGGTGATTATTTCCTTCCCCATTTTAGGGAAGTTTTCAACTATTATCCCCTCAAGTATTTTCTCATGGTCTTTCTTTTTGTCTTCTTTCTCTGGGATTCCTATGATTCGAATGTTGGAGTGTTTAACATTGTCCCAGAGCTCTCGGAGGTTGTCCTCATTTCTTTCAATTAGTTTTTCCTTTTTCCTCTCTGTTTATTTATTTCTACCATTCTATCTTCTACCTCACTTATGCTATTTTCTGCCTCTGTTGTTCTACTGTTGATTCCCTCCAGAGTGTTTTTGGTCTCATTTATTGCATTATTCATCATATATTGAATCTTTTTTATTTCTACCAGGTCCTTGTTAAACCTTTCTTGCATCTTCTTGATCCTTGTCTCCAGGATATTTATCTGTAACTCCATTTTGTTTTCCAGATTTTGGATCATTTTCACTATCATTGTTCAGAATTCTGTGTCAGGTAGATTCCCTGTCTCTTCCTCTTTGTTTGCATTGGTGGGCATCTATCCTGTTCCTTTACCTGTTGGGTATTCCTCTGCCTCTTCATCGTGTTTGTGTTGCTGTGTTTGGGGTGGCCTTTCCATCTTCTTGCAGTCTGTGGAGTTCCCCTTATTGTGGAGTTTCCTCGCTCTGGGTGGAGTTGGAAGGGTTGTTTGTCAAGGTTTCCTGGTTAGGGAAGCTTGTGTCAGTGTTCTGATGGGTGGAGCTGGACTTCTTCTCTCTGGAATGCAATGAAGTGTCCAGTAATGAATTATGAGATGTCTGTGGGTTTGGAGTGACTTTGGGCAGCCTGTTTATTGAGGCTCAGGGCTATGTTCCTATATTGCTAGAGAATTTGCGTGGTATGTCTTGCTCTGGAGCTTGTTGGCCCATGAATGGTGCTTGGTTTCAGTGTAGGTATGGAAGGGTTTGATGAGCTCCTATTGATTAATGTTCCCTGGAGTCAGGAATTCTCTGATGTTCTCATGATTTGGACTTAAGCCTCCTGCCTCTGGTTTTCAGTTTTATTTTTACAGTAGCCTAAGACTTCTCCACCTATACAGCAGTGTTTATAAAACATCTAGATTAAAGATTAAAAGTTTCTCCCAGTGAGGGACTCCTAGAGAGTTTCACAGAGTTACATGGAGAAGAGAAGAGGGAGGAGGGAGATAGAGGTGACCAGGAGGAGAAGAGGGGGAATCAAAGGGAGAGAGCAGGCTGGCCGGTAATCCCTTCCTTATGTGTGCTCCACAGTCTTGACTGCTCAGAGATATTCATGGGGTTTCACAGAGAAGAGGGAGGAAGGAGATAGAGTGGCCAGGAGGATAAAGGGGGGAATCAAAAGGAGAGAGATCCAGTCAGTAATCAGTTCCCTAAGTGTTCTCCACAGCCCGGAACACACAAAGAGATTCACAGAGTTGGGTAGAGAAGAAAACGGGGGAAGGGGAAGAGACAGAGGCGACCTGGTGGAGAAAAGGGAGAGTTAAAATGGGGAGAGAGCAATCAGGCCAGTGTACTCACTCCCAGGTAAAAATGGGTACTGACGATTGGATTCTTAAAGGTACAAAATTTAAAACAAATACTAAAAAGCAAAGATTAAAAATCTAGAGTACAGGTTGGATTTTCAAACACACAGTATTAAAGAAAATATAAAAACAAGGTCACAAAAATTATAATATATATATATATATATATATGAAGTTTGCTTTAAAAAAATAGGGTCTTTTTTTGCAAAGTAATAGTAGGTTATAAAAATGAAAATGAAAGGAGTAGTGGAGGACTTAAAATTAATTTTTTTTTAAATATTGAAGAATGATAATAGTAAAAATATATCTCGGACTTTCTCTGGTGTTGTGGACAGTGTGGGGTCAGTTCATTTTCAGATAGTTCCTTGATCCAGCTAATACTTCTCAAGATCTATAGGCCCCTTCCTATGAAATCAATGCTAACTACAGGGCTTTAATCTGTTGCACCTTTCACTTCCAAGGCGGGTCCCTCTGTTTGTTTTAGCTTCTTCTGTTTCCTGGTCTCTTCAGTGTCTAATTTCTGCCCTGACACAAGGGGGCGGTGGTGGACACTTTTTTAGGCTCGCTTGTTCAGTCGTGCTGTGGGGAAGGAGGAACACTGCAAACAAATACCACTGGCATGTGCTCACAGTGTCTTGGACACGCTGGGTTTGCCCCCGCTCACGATGTGTGTGCTGTCCCAGTCTACACTGCTCAAGCTCTAGGTTGCTCTGCTGGGAACTGTCTGAGGCTGGCCTTGGTTTGTATGCAGTTCCCAGGTCTAGTAGCTCAGGTTCAGGTTCTCTGGTACTCCTCAAATGCGCAGGTTCTCTGGTACTCCTCAAATGCGCAGGTTCTCTGGTACTCCTCGGTTGGGCCTGCGTTTTGTGCCCTTCCCAGGTTGGAGCAGCTCAGGTGACCAGGTGTTTGGTGAGCACAGTCACTGCGACTTATCGCCTTCCCCATCCCTGCCACTCAGTTTTCTGGGTGTACAACCGGCGCACCTTCTTAGACAGATGTTGACTGTCCAGAATCCCAAGAAGTCTTGGTTAGCAAGCAAGCCTGCTTGCAGTTTGGTATCTGATGCCTCTCTGGGGCCGCAATTGCCCCCTTCTGGCTCTGGCTGCCCTCGACTATCTGTCTCCAGAGAGGGATGGGCCAGACCACAGCTGGCTAGCTCTGATCAGTCCTCTGTTCTATGAGCGGGCCTGGCGGTGTCTTAGGTTAGGGCTTTTTGCCTTTTGGGGGGATAGCGCTCCCACAGTCTGGTTTGCTATTTCAAGTTAATTCCCTCAAATTGCCCTCAGGGCATTCAGGCCCGGTCCTTACTCTAAGCAATGCAGCCCATGCTTCCCTGCCCAGCCCCACTTGATAGAGGCAGATGAAGGTGTCTGTGCTGCTTCTCTGCTGGTAGTTACCATTGGGCATGTAATCTGTGAGTTTTAATTATTTATTTACTTTTCCTCCTGGTTATGTTGCCGTCTGTGGTTCCAAGGCTCACCACAGACTCACCAGTGAGAGTGTTTCCTGGTGTTTGGAGATTTCTCTCTTTTTTAAGACTCCCTTCCCGGTACAGATCTCCATCCCTACCTCATTTGTCTCTCTTTTTATCTTTTATATTTTTTCCTACCTCCTTTAAAAGACAATGAGCTGCTTTTCTGGGTCCCTGATGTCCTCTGCCAGCATTCAAAAGTTGTTTTGTGGAATTTAATCAGCGTTCAAATGTTCTTTTGATGAATTTGTGGGGGAGAAAGTGGTCTCCCTATCCTATTCCTCTGCCATCTTAGGACTGCCCCAAAAGGCAAGTTAATTTTTAAAGATGCTATAAAATTTTTAAAATTCACATGCTGATTGTCCTTTTCCAACTGTATTTCTAATGGTTGTATATTCTTTTATATTTATCAAGGTTGAATACAGACATAGTTCTATTATTTATAGCTATTTACGAGAAAATATGTTAACAAACCAACTGTTTTCACGAACACCATAGACTGATGTTAATAGTTTAAATAATTTACTTCAAATTTCATAATGTGTTAAAGCAAAATATACTAGTAAAATATAATAATAGAGACATTTTTCATAGAAAGAGTGTTAGAGTGGAAACTGTCATATATTAAAATGGAATAAGTTTGATATGTGCAACTTTTTTCATTTTGAGGGTATAGTGCCTGTAGCAAGAATAGACACTGGAAAAAATAAAATGAAAACAGTAGAAATGGATATTATAAATACCCACTTCACATAAAGTGAATATATAAAATATCACTTCAAAAATATCACTGTGTAGCTTTGGGATGAATAAGACAAACTCATTAACTGTTCTTAGAAAATCTTCACAAACATCTATGTGGTGCTACAGGAAAAACCTTCAGCACAGCAGAATTTGGTCCTGTCTAGAAGTGTTTCTCTGTCTCCACTAACTATATGTTTATGAAGATTTCCTAAGAGAGAATTTTTCACAAGTATATCTACCCTAGGGACTCAAACATATGAATTATGTATCATATTATTTGAAGTTTATGCACCGTGGCCTCACATCTTTGCTTAAAAACATAACTTTTAAGCTTAGGAGCAGAGACTCTGGCTTAAGAGTCTCCTAAAATAAAAGCAGATGCAATCAGCATAAAGGTCTCAGCTGAAAATAAATGAATTTATCCCAGAATAGACGTAAGGCTCTTAGCAAAATTAGTTTTAGTCACAGGATGTTATCAAGTGACAAAATGTTGAACTAAATAGTACAGTGATATTCTACTCCACTAGTAATTAATCATTAAAGGCAAAAATAAAAAAGATACATTTTTCAAAGCTTTGTAATTGATCTTTTCAAATACAGCCATGGAACAACAAAACACTTCATATGACCCTGCCCCAGCAAAAAAAAAGAAAGAAAGAAAAAAGGATAACAGAACAAAGTTAAAGAGTACTTCTGTATAGTCATCATCAGAATAAAGAATAATAAAATAATGAGTTACTTACTAATGCATACAGGTTGAGCTGACCATCCGTTTTTCATACATGTAATTAATCCTGATGTCTTACCATCTGCTGTTACATATCCTGATTTACACTTATATTCTGTTTGTTTATTCAGGGGATAGGTAAATGCAGATTCAGACAAAAATCCATTCTCAATTTTTGCACTGTGTCTTGAACATGTTTCTAAAAGGGAGAAAGCATAAAGAAAAGGTAAGCATATACTTGATATACATTTCATAAGGATCCAAATAAGGTAATGATACAAAAAAGGGGAGTCATTTATGAACATAAACCAAGAAAACTTCTAATCATTTAAGGTCCTGTGTAAGAGAAAAAAAAATTATGATTTTCCAAAGATATTAAACCAAAACACTTGATTTCTGTTTTCTAGAATAAAGCAAGATTTAAAAGACTCTGAATCGCTTCTAGGAAATCATTAGAAATCTGTTTGTCTAAAGGATCTGGAATCCTACAGCATGTCAGAAATCTTTTAGAAATGGGTTTCATTTCCTGGGACTTGTTGAAAGTATTGTCTAGTCTGGATCTCTTACACAACCAGAACACAGATCAGGTGACGACCACAGATTCTTCCACCATAGTGACCCCAGCGTTTGTGTCTGAGAATCTGAAACGTTGTCATCAAAACTGCGTGCTTAAAGCCATATCAGTACTTGGAGTTCAATGAAGATGACAAAGATCAATACATGCATTCATTCTACTAAGGACAAAATGATGATCCTTCAAACCATGAATAACTAAACTTGGAAAAGTACAGTTCTGTCACCTACTAGAGATCTTCATAGAATTCAGCTAATTTTTTTAGTACTTCATGGATAAAGAAATCAAAAAAGGAAACTTTGAATATTTTGAATTGAATGAAAATAAAACCATGATAAGTAAAGTATTGTATGATTTATGAGATGACACAAAAGTGTGCTGAGGGGAATTTTAAAATTCCATAGCAATAATAGGAATGATAAACACTGATAATCAATAATTGCCTTTACTTAAAATTGAAAATAGAAAAGCAAATAAACCCAGCACATATAATTTGGAAACAATGCAGTGGTGTTAGTAAGATAGTGGAATAAGCCACCTTGACCTCTCCTTCTCTCCACAGACACACTGAACTAACAGCTATGTGTGTATCACTCCTTATATTCAAAATAGAAACAGTAGTTGAGAAGTTCTGCATTCAAGGCAAGTGAGAAAATGCCAAAATCCTAAGTGGCAGGGAAAACTAAGACACATTCCTGCAATAAAATCCATGCAGCAGAGCACCATACAATTTGAAGGGAACACTCAACTCCCAGCTTCTCCTGGAGGAGCAAAGAGTTTGATCCACAATCTAGGTCTCTGATTTTGCAAATGCTCAGAGAAGGCAACGGCACCCCACTCCAGGACTCTTGCCTGGAAAATCCCATGGATGGAGGAGCCTGATAGGCTGCAGTCCATGGGGTTGCTAAGAGTCGGACACAACTGAGCGACTTCACTTTCACTTTTCACTTTCATGCATTGAAGAAGGAAATGGCAAACCACTCCAGTGTTCTTGCCTGGAGAATCCCAGGGACGGGGGAACCTGGAGGGCTGCCGTCTCTGGGGTCGCACAGAGTCGGACTCAACTGAAGCAACTTAGCAGCAGCTAATTTACCTGCCTCTGGGAGGCCTAGCATTTCCAATCTCCTGGGATTACAGATATGAAGTGGCAGTTATGAATGTGTACCAGCACTTCTCACAGGTCTTCCCCTTACTTAATGAAGAGTGAGCAACTCCCATTTTCTCCATGGAAGGAGTCAGACAGCACATCTGGATCTGGTGGTTTTCCAGCTCTGCCTGAGGAATTGGCTTCTAACTAAAGTGTCTCTGAGAGCTGATGAAACCCAAAATTTGCATGATGCCTGGGGAATACAGAGAGCTAAATCACGGTGCAGAAGGCACAGGGTTTGAAGTAGCAAGCTGGCATTAGCCACAGCTCCTCTCCCCAGTCCAGTGCAGAGTGAGCGAGGGGATAAACTCCAATTGCCTGCTTCACCAAGTATTCTGGCTTGTAGATCACTGCATACTCTAGACTCCTGGAGGAGGCTGACCACAAACACAGAAGTTTGGATGAGCAGAGAGGTTCGAGAGGCACCCAAAATTCTGACCAGGCTGACTGAAAAGGCTGAATTCTGGAAAGGTTCTACTCTGAGGCCAATCTGTGAAGACTAGGAGAAGTGGATGTTTAGTCTAATGCACAGATATCAACACAGAGAGTCAAGAAAAATGATCAACTGAGAAGTATGTTCAAATGAGAAGAACAACATTATCCATTGCTTTTTATCATGACCCAACAACAGAAATTGGACAACCACCCACAGCAAACCTGACTTGGAGTGAGGTGTGGCTCTATACCATACCCTGAGATTCACAATGGTGGAAGAGTAGGTGCCTGTGGAGGACACCTCTCTCTACGGATACATCAGGAATACACCTCCAGACACAGAAGATCTTGCAGAACACCAGCAGAGAATCCAACCACCGGAAAAGAATATATAGAATCACACAACACTCAGCAGGACAAAAGAAGAGCGCCAAAATGAGGAGAGTGAGTAGAACTGGATCTGCACCTGGGGTTGGGGAACTGAAGCAGGGACAGAGCTGCATGGGAGGGCAAATGTTTGTGACAGAGGTGAAGCACTGAGGCTGTTGGAGAGCGAAGCAGCTGACCACTGAGAGTCTGAATGGAATGAGGACCACACAGACAATCCTTGCCACAGCCATACACACCCCAGACAGGGACGCAAGTCCCCTAGATAGTGCTGCAGCTTGGAGCTGGAACATAGAGATTGGAAAGCAATCCCAGGGCAAGGTCTGCTGTTGACTGAAGGGAGATGGTGTGAGGGAACCTGAGGGAGGAGATTGCAGTGGGAAATGCTTATGAAGGAAAGCCAGCTAACCTGGAGGCAGGGTGATACTGCTGAGTCACACACAGATGGTGGAGCCATCTCTGCAGCCTCTCTCTGCACATATCAGCACCAGACAGCTGAAACAACCCAGGGAGGGTGGCCCTAAAAGGACCTGACGTGCAAAGCAACACAGAAGGACCCCAGCCAGGGTGATCTTTAAGTCCCTGATGTGATGAGCAACAGACAATGACCCCAACTGGAGGGTCCTGTAAGCGCCTGAATGGGTGAAGCAATAGAGAAGGACCAACCAAAGAGTCACTCTGATGGCCAGGTGCCAGAAGCTAGGAAAAGACTTGGATAGGGTCATAGCTCCTGCAGCTGAGTCTGTTGGTTTCCCTGCACACTTGGCACTGCCAGGGTTCCCATAATTCAAGCAGTTGTGCCACCTCCATGCTCAATCCTCACTGGGCAGAGCTGTCAGAAGCTAGAAAAATCCCTAATAGTCACATAACTCCTGTGACAATAGCCACAGCTATGTATCCGGCGTTGTCAAGGTCCCCATTATCCAAGCTCCTGTGTTACTCCCATGTTCAACCCCCACAAGGACAGAGCAACCAGAGGCTACAAAAGTCCCTAAGGGCATCATATTTCCTGCTGTCGTAGCTCCTGGCTCCCCTGAGTACCTGGTACTGCCAGGGTCCCTGCAATCCAAGCAACTGCACTACTTCCACATTCGGTCCTCCCTGGGACACACCCAAGTCCTCCAGGGGAGCCTTGGGAGCAAACTCTTGTGGACGACTCACATGCAGAGGTGGAGATAAAACTCCAAGTGAAATTCAGGGGCAGGTGCCTAAGGAAGAGAACCCAAACATTCCCACCAGTGGTACAAGCTGAAGATTGAATCCACATGATAAGCTGGCAGACTTTGTATCTGTGGAATATATAAAGGACAATGAGAGTTCCTGCAAAAGAAAACACACTAGCACTGGCAGATGTGGACATTAGAGCAAGAACATACTAGAGTAGGACCAGATTAGTGTCTGAGCTGCCCCCACAACAGGTCCAGAAACCAGCCCAGAACCTCCTAGGATTCCAGGCGGGCATCCTAGGGAGGTGTGGTGGACTGTGACTCACAATGAGGAAAAGGATTCTGACAGTGGATCCAAGAAAAATATTTATCATTCTTATATTTTAACTTATTTTGTAGTTGCTACTGAGTTTTTTAATTTTTACTTGTTTTTTGCTGTTGTTATAGTTGTTGATTTTAATACTACAATTAAATCTATTTACACTTTTGAGAAATTTTTTTAACCACATATTTAATTTCCTTTAAATACTTCTGCCTCTACATTGGTCTTTTCTGGTTTTGAGGGTTGTTTTCCTCTTTTAATTTTCAAAGTTTTCAAAAAACTTATTATCACTATTTTTCCACATATATTCTTTGTTTTTCTTATTCTTTTTCTGTTGTTGTTTTTCTTTAATACATATGAAACTTCTTTATCTTCCTCTATTTAAATTTGCTTTTCTAGCCTTTCTTTTTTTCCTTTTCTCTCTTTTCCTCTATGTTTATTAGTCTATTTTGCTTTAGTTGCTTTATTCCCCAGTTGACACATGGCTTTGGTTTTGTTTTCCAGTTTGTGCTTTTAGTCAGATTTGTTAATAACTAGTTGATATCATTTTTGCTTTCCTTTGCTCACTGGATCAATCTCTTCTACTGTTTTTTTTTTCACTGTTTTGTTTTTGTTTATGTGTGTATATACGTGTGTATATTTCCCATTATTTTTGTTAGTACTTGCCTGATTTTGTATATGCCATTTATCTGGGGTTTGCATTTTGTTTCTTGTTTTAGCGTGTTTGTTTTAATCCCCTTTAATGCCATTGCAAACCACCTGTGGTATCTCACTTACCTGGCCAGAGATAGGGTCCAGAGCCTTTGGAGTGGGAGCACTGACAAGACACTAGGCTACCATAAAATTCCTAACCTCGGGGAGTATTTATTAGTGAGAACTCCCATAAATGTTTCCGCCTGTATACACCTGGCATCACCCAACTGCCAACAGCACCCAATGTAGGAGGCCTCACCCAAAAATCAAACAGATAAAAACACAAACCCAATCATCAGCACACAGGACTGTCACCTCATACAGCCCTGCCCATCAGAGGGGGGAAAAAGACCACTTACCTTCTTTCACCAGAGTACAAACAAAAGTCACACCCAAAAGAAGACTACACAAACCACTGGCACAACCTTACACACCAAGGGCAGAAACCAAAAGGAAAGAGGAGTTCTACCTCAAAGCCTGAGAAAAGGAGACCTCAAATACAATAATCTATAAAAAAAGACAAGGCAAAAAAAAAAATTATTGCTCAAAAGAAGAAACAAACTAGAAGCACACAAGACAAGACAAAAAAAAAAAAAAATGAAGAGGAAATAGTTCAAACACCTGAAAAAAAATTCAGAATAATGATGGTAAAGATATTCCAAAACCTTGAAAATAGAACGCATAAATTGCCAAGAAGCAATCAACACAATTACCAAAAATATAGAAGAAATAAAGAATAAACCAACAAAAATGAGTAACACAATTACTGAAATTAAAAATACCTAGAGGGAAACAATAATAGATTAACTGAAGCAGAAGAATGGAACAGTGAGCTGGAAGATAGAATAGTGGAAATAGTTGCTGATGAGAAGAATAAAGGAAAAAGAATGAAAATAATTGAGGAGAGCCTCAGAGACCTCTGGGATAGTATTAAACACACCAACATTTGAGTTATAGAGGTCCCAGAGGAAGAAGAGAAAAAGAAAGGCACTGAGAATTTTTTTGAAGATACTATAATTGAAAACTGTCCCAGCATGGGAAAGGAAATAAGTTCAATCGAGTTCAAGAAGCACAGAGAGTCCAATAGAGGATAAATCCAAGGAGAAACACGTCAAGACACAGACTAATCAACAGAGATTAAACACAAGGAAAGAATATTAAAAGCAGCAAGGGAAAAGCAACAAGTAACACGCAAGGGAAAAGCCATTCAATTAACAGCTGATCTTTCAGCAGAAATCCTGCAGGCCAGACAGGAATGGCAGGATATGTTTAAAGTACTGAAAGGGAAAAATCTACAAGCAAGATTACTTTACCTGGCAAGAATTTCATTCAAAATTAATGGAAAAATTGAAACCTTTACAGACAAGCAGAAGTTAATAAAATTTAGCACCACCAAACCAGCTTTACAACATACATTAAAGACAGTTATATAGGCAATAAGCGTAAGACAAAGGAAAGACCTACAAAAACCCAAAAACAATTGTCTTAAGACAGCGGAGGAATAGGATGGGGAGACCACTTTCTCCCCCACAGTTTCATCCAAAGATCATTTGAATGCTGAGAAACTTCCACAAAACAACTTCTGAACACTGGCAGAGGACACCAGGCACCCAGAAAGGTAGCTCATTCTCTTCCAAAGGAGGTAGGACAAAATATAAAAGACAAAAAGAGAGACAAAAGAGTTAGGGACAGAGACCCGTCCTGGGGAGGGAGTCGTGAAGGAGGAGAAGTTTTCAAACACCAGGAAACCCTCGCACCAGTGGGTCTGTGGGGAGTTTTGGCATTTCAGAGCGCAACATAACAGGGAGGGAAAAAAAAAACCCACAGAATATGTGCCTTAACCACAACTCCCAGGGGAAAAATAGCTCAGACTCTCACGTCTGCCACCAGTGAGCAGGGGAGGCACGGGTTGTATTGCTTAGGGTTAAGGACCAGTCCTGAATGCCCTGAGGACAATCTGAGGGAGCGAAAGTGAGATAGCAACCCAAACTGTGGAATAGACACAGAGAGAGAGGGGAAAAGACAGAGAGAGAGAGAAAGAAAATTTCTATCCTAAGGCACAGCCTGGCCCGCTCACAGAACAAAGGATTGACTGAATGCCAAGGGAAAGCTAGCAGGCCACAGACTGGCTCCTCCCCCCAACCAGAGGCAGAGAGTCAGGCAGGCGACAGCCAGAGCCAGAAGGCGAGGGGCAATCTTGGCCGCAGAGACAGCATCGTCCACTAAACTGAGAGCAGGCTCCCAGTTGCTAACCACATCTTCCTGGGATCCTGAATGGTTGACATTGGTCAGGAGGGTCGCAACCTGAGATCAACCCCCCAGAGGAGACACATGGCACACCTGAGACGGTGTTCTCATGATGTATCCAGGAAACTGAGTGACTGGGACCAGAGAGGTGATAAGATGCACTGCACACTGGGAAAGTGTACTTGCCAAGCAGCTGGTTGCCTGAACTCCTCGGACCTGGGAAGGTCACAAAACGTAGGCTCGATAGAGTCTGTGCCTTGTGGAGTACCCGAGAACCTAAACCTGAGCAGCTTAGACCTGGGAAGTGCATGCAACCCAGGGCCCGCTTTGGACAGTTCCCCTTCAAAGCAACCTGGAGTCTGAGCAGTGTAGACCTGGAAAGCACAGGTGCCATGACCTGGGGCAAACCCAGTGTTGTCCAGACACTGTGAGCACGCCCCACATATGCCAGTGATATTTGTTTGCAGTGTTCCTACCTCCCCACAGCAGAACTGAATAAATGAGCCTAAATAAGTGGCCACCTTTGCACCCTTGTGTCAGGGCAGAAAGTAGACACTGAAGAGACTTGTAAACAGAGGAAGCCAAAATAAACAAATAACACGAAACTGCTCTGTAAGTGACAGGCACAACAGATTGAAACCTTGTAGTGAGCATTGACTAGATGATGCTGTGAAAGTGCTGTACTCAATATGCTAGCAAATTTGGAAAACTCAGCAGTGGCCACAGGACTGGAAAAAGCCAGTCTTCATTCCAATCCCAAAGAAAGGCAATGCCAAAGAATGCTCAAACTATCGCACAATTGCACTCATCTCACACGCTAGTAAAGTCATGCTCAAAATTCTCCAAGTCAGGCTTCAGCAATATGTGAACCGTGAACTCCCAGATGTTCAAGCAGGTTTTAGAAAAGGCAGAGGCACCAGAGATCAAATTGCCAACATCCGCTGGACCGTGGAGAAAGCAAGAGAGTTCCAGAAAAACATCTATTTCTGCTTCAATGACTATTCCAAAGCCTTTGACTGTGTGGATCACAATAAACTGTGGAACATTCTGAAGGAAATGGGAATACCAGACCACCTGACCTGCCTCTTGAGAAACCTGTATGCAGGTCAGGAAGCAACAGTTAGAACTGTACATGGAACAGACTGGTTCCAAATAGGAAAAGGAGTAAGTCAAGGCTGTATATTGTCACCTTGCTTATTTAACATATGCAGAGTACATCATGAGGAACGCTGGGCTGGAAGAAGCACAAGCTGGAATCAAGATTGCTGGGAGAAATATCAATAACCTCAGATATGCAGATGACACCACCCTTATGGCAGAAAGTGAAGAGGAACTAAAAAGCCTCTTGATGAAAGTGAAAGAGGAGAGTGAAAAGTTGGCTTGAAGCTCAATATTCAGAAAACAAAGATCATGGCATCTGGTCTCATCACTTCATGGGAAATAGATGGAAAAACAGTGGAAATAGTGTCAGACTTTGTTTTTTGGGGGCTCCAAAATCACTGTAGATGCTGATTGCAGCCATGAAATTAAAAGACGCTTACTCCTTGGAAGGAAAGTTATGACCAACCTAGATAGTATATTAAAAAGCAGAGACATTACTTTGCCAACCAAGGTCCGTCTAGTCAAGGCTATGGTTTCTCCAGTGGTCATGTATAGATGTGAGAGTTGGACTGTGAAGAAAGCTGACCACCGAAGAATTGATGCTTCTGAGCTGTGGTGCTGGAGAAGAGTCTTGAGAGTCCCTTGGACTGCAAGGAGATCCAACCATTCCATTCTAAGGGAGATCAATCCTGGGTGTTCATTGGAAGGACTGATGCTAAAGCTGAAACACCAATACTTTGGCCACCTCATGCGACGAGTTGACTCACTGGAAAAGACTCTGATGCTGGGAAGGATTGGGGGCAGGAGGAGAAGGGGATGACCGAGAATGAGATGGCTGGATGGCATCACCGACTCTGTGGACATGAGTTTGAGTGTACTCCGGGAGTTGGTGATGGACAGGGAGGCCTGGCGTGCTGTGATTCATGGGGTCGTGGAGAGTCGGACACGACTGAGAGCCTGAACTGAACTGAACTGAAGCAGTGGAAGGGGCCTAGAGACCTTTAGAAGAAGTATAAGCTGGAACAAGGAACTATCTGAAATTGAATTGACCCCACACTGCCTTCAACAGCACCAGGGAAATTCCTACATATATTTTTACTCTTATCATTTTTAATTTTTTTTATTTTTAAGATCTTTATTACTCCTTTAATTTTCATTTTTATAACCTTGCAAAAAAGACCCTATTTTTTAAGCAGATTTCACATATGTATTTTTTATAATTTGTGATTGGTTTTGTTTTTTTAATGTTGTATTTTTCAGAGTCTAACCTCTACTCTAGAATTTAATCTTTCCTTTTTGTTATGTTATCAATTCTGTACCTTTAAGAATCTCATCTTCAGTACCCATTTTTTCTTAGGGGTGTGATTACTGGTTTGATTGCTCTTTCCCCTTTTGTCTCTCCCTTTTCTCCCCCAGGTCACCTATCTCCTCCCTCCCCACTCTCTTCTCTACTTACCTATGAATCTCTCTGGGTGTTCCAGGCTGTGGAGAACACTTAGGGAACTGATTACTGGCTAGCTTGGTCTCTCCCCTTTTGACTGCCCCTCTTCTCCACGTGGTCACCTCTATCTCCCTTCTCCCTCTTCTGTTCTCTATTTAATTCTGTGAACCTCACTAGGTGTTCCAGACTGTGGACAGCACATAGGAAATTAATTATTAGCTAGATTGCTCTCTCCCCTTTTCATTTCCCCTCTTCATCTCCTGGTCCCTTCTATCTTCCTCCTCCCTCTTATCTTCTCCATGTAACTCTATGAACCTTTCTGGGTGTCCCTCAATGTGGAGATTCTTTTCACAATTTACCTAGATGTTTTATCAGCAGTGCTGTATGGAAGAAGAAGTCTTGAGGCTACTGTAAGATTAAGACTGAAAGCCAAAGCTACAAGGCCTAAGTCCAAAACTTGAGAAAAGTAGAGAACTCCTGACTCCAGGGAACATTAATCAACAAGAGCACATCCAAAACTCTGCATACCTACACTGAGACCAAGCTCCACTCAAAGCCAATGAGTTCCAGAGCAAGACACACCAGTTAATTCTCCAGCAACACAGGAACATAGCCATGAGCTTCAATATACAGGCCTCCCAAAGTCACACCAATCCCATAGACACCTCAAAACTCACTACTAGGCACTTAATTGCACTCAGAGAGAAGAGGTCCAGCTCCACCCACCAGAACACGGACACAAGCTTCCATAACCAGGAAACCTTGACAAGCCAAACGTCCAACCACACCCACAGAGAGCAACCTCCACAATAAAGAGGAAGCACAAACTTCCAGCCTACAGAAAGGCCACCCCAAACAGAGCAATCCAAACAAAATAAAAAGGCAGAGAAATATTCAGTCAGTAAAGGAGCATAATAAATCCCCAACAAACCATAAAAAAGAGGAGGAGATAGGCAGTCTACCTCAAAAAGAATTCAGAATAATGATAGTAAAGATGACACAAAATCTTAAAAACAAAATGGACTTACAGATAAATAAACTAGAGACAAGGATTGATAAGATGCAAGAATGTTTAGCAAGGACCTAGAAGAGATAAAAAAAGAGTCACTCGATAATGAATAATGCAATAAAAAGATCAAAAAAACTCTGGAAGGAACCAACAGTAGAATAACTGAAGCAGAAGAGAGGATAAGTGAGATAGAATAAAGAATGGTGGAAATAAATGAAGCAGAGAGGAAAAAAGAATGAAAAGAAATGAGGACAACATCAGAGACCTCTGGGACAATGTTAAACACTCCAACATTTGAATCATAGGAATCCCAGAAGACGACATAAAGAAAGGCCATGAGAAAATACTTGAGATAATAGTTGAAAAATTCCCTAAAATATGGAAGGAAATAGCCACCCAAGTCCAAGAAAGCCAGAGGGTCCCAAACAGGATAAACCCAAGGTGAAACACCCCAAGACACATATTAATGAAATTAATGGAGACCAAACACAAAGCACAAATATTAAAAGCAGCAAGGCAAAAACAACAAATAACACACGAAGGGATTCCCATAAGGATAACAGCTGATCTGTCTATAGAAACTCTTCAGGCCAGAAGGGATTGGCAGGAAATACTTAAACTGATGAAAGAGAAAAACCTACAACCCACATTACAATACCCGGTAAGGATCTCATTCAAATATGAAGGAGAAATCAAAAGTTTTACAGACAAGCAAAAGCTGAGAGAATTCAGCACCACCAAACCAGCTCTTCAACAAATGATGAAGGAACTTCTCTAGAAAACACAGAAAAAGGTTTATAAGTAAGTAAGTGTTAGTCACTCAGTCGTGCCCAATTCTTTGTGACCCCATGGACGGCAGCCCACCTGGCTCCTCTGTCCATGAGATTTTCCAGATAAGGATACTGGACTGGGTTGCCATTTCCTTCTCCAGGGGATATTCTCAAACCAGGGATCAAACCTGGGTCTCCTGCACTGCAGCCAGATTCATTACTGACTGAGCTACAAGGGAAGCTATAAAGGTTTATGAACTCGAAACCAAAACAACAAAATAAATGGCAATGGGATCATACTTATCAATAATTATCCGACACGTAAATGGGTTGAATGCCCCAACCAAAAGACAAGACTTGTTGAATGGATACAAAAACAAGACCCTTAGATATGCTGTCTACAAGGGAACCACCTCAAAACAAGGGACACATACACACTGAAAGTATAGGGCTGGAAAAATATATTTCAAGCAAATGCAGACCAAAAAAGCAGGAGTAGCAATACTCATATTAGATAAAATAGACTTTGAAATAAAGGCCATGAAGCAACAAAGAAGGACACTAAATAATCATCAAAGGATCAATTGAAGAAGATATAAAAATTATAAGTGCATATGCAACCAACATAGGCGCACCGCAATATGTAAGGCAAATACTAACAAGTATGAAAGGGGAAATTAACAGTAACATAATAATAGTGGGAGACTTTAATACCCCACTCATACCTATGGGTAGATCAAATAAACAGAAAATTAGCAAGGAAACACAAATTTTAAATGACGCAATGGATTAGTTAGACCTAATGAATATCTATCGGAGAAGGCAATGGTAAGCCACTCCAGTACTCTTGCCTAGAAAATCCCATGGACGGAGGAGCCTGGTAGGCTACAGTCCATGGGGTCGCTACGAGCCAGACATGACTGAGCGACTTCACTTTCCCTTTTCACTTTCACACATTGGAGAAGGAAATGACAACCCACTCCAGTGTTCTTGCCTGGAGAATCCCAGGGACGGGGGAGCCTGGTGGGCTGCCGTCTATGGGGTCACACAGAGTCGGACACGACTGAAGTGACTTAGCAGCAGCAGCAGCAATGAATATCTATATGACATTACATTTCACTCCCAAACAATGCATTTCACCTTTTTCTCAAGTGCACATGGAACCTACTCCAGGATAGATCACATACTGGGCCATAAATCTAGCCTTGGTAAATTCAAAAAATTGAAATTATTCCAAGCATCTTTTCTGATCACAATGCAGTAAGATTAGATGTCGACTACAGGGGAAAAAAAAACTTTGAAAATACAAATATATGGAGACTAAACAACACGCTTCTGAATAACCAATAAATCATGGAAGAAATCAAAATATGCATAGAAACGAATGAAAATGAAAACACAACAACACAAAACCTAAGGGATTCAGTAAAAGCAGTGCTAAGGGGAAGGTTCATAGCATTATAAGCTTACCTCAAAGAAACAAGACAAAAATCAAATAAATAACCTAACTTTACAACTAAAGCAACTAGAAAAAGAAGAAATGAAGAACACCAGCGTTAGTAGAAGGAAAGAACTCATAAAAAGTAGGACACAAGTAATTGAAAAAGAAACAAAGGAGACTATAGCAAAAATCAACAAAACTAAAACCTGGTTCTTTGAGAAGATAAATAAAATAGAAAACCATTAGCCAGACTCATCAAGAAAAAAGGGAGAAGAATCAAATCAACAGAATTAGGAATGAAAAAGGATAAATCACAACAGACAATACAGAAATACAAAGGATCATAAGAGACTACTATCAGCAACTTTATGACAATAAAATGGACAACTTGGAAGAAATGGAGGAATGCTTAAAAAAAAAAAAAAAACCTTCCAAAATTGAACCAGGAAGAAAGAGAAAATCTTAACAGACCCATCACAAGCATGGAAATAGAAATTGAAATAAAAAAATTCTCCAACAAACAAAAGCCCAAGATCAGATGGCTTCACAGGTGAATTCTACCAAAAATTTAGAGAAGACCTAATACATATCCTTTTCAAACTGCTTCTTTCATACTGTTGGAAGGAAAGTTATGACCAACCTAGATAGCATATTAAAAAGCAGAAACATTACTTTGCCAACAAAGGTCCATCTAGTCAAGGCTATGGTTTCTCCAGTGGTCACATATGGATGTGAGGGTTGGACTGTGAAGAAAGCTGAGCACTGAAGAATTGATGCCTTTGAACTGTGGTGTTGGAGAAGACTCTTGAGAGTCCCTTGGACCGAAAGGAGATCCAACCAGTCCATCCTAAAGGAGATCAGCCCTGGGTGTTCATTGGAAGGACTGATGCTAAAGCTGAAACTCCCATACTGTGGCCAGCTCATGGGAAGAGTTGACTCATTGATGAAGACCTTGATGCTGCAAGGGACTGGGGGCAGGAGGAGAAGGGGACTACAGAGGATGAGATGGCTGGATGGCATCACCGACTCGATGGACATGAGTTTGGGTAAACTCTGGGAGTTGGTGATGGACAGGGAGTCATGGAGTGCTGCCATTCATGGGGTTGCAAAGAGTCGGACATGACTGAGCTACTGAACTGAACTGAACTAACACCTATCCTTCTCAAACTCTTCCAGAAAATTTCAGAGGAAGGTAAACTGCCAAATTTATTCTATGAGGCCACCTTCACCCTAATACTAAAACCAAATAAAGATGACACACAAAAAAGAAAACTACAGGACAATATCACTGATGAATATAGATGCAAAAATCCTTAACAAAATTCTAGCAAACAGAATCCAACAACATATTTAAAAAAATATGACCAAGTGGGCTTTATCCCAGGGATGCAAGGATTCTTCAATATTCACAAATCAATTATTGTGATATACCACATTAACAAATTAAAAGATAAAAACCATATGATTATCTCAACATATGCAGAGAAAGCTTTTGACAAAATTCAACATCCATTTATGATAAAAACCCTCCAGAAAGCATGCACAGAAGGAACATAACTCAGCATAATAAAGACTATATATGATAAACCCACAGCAAACATTACCCTCAATGGTGAAAACTTGAAAGTATTTTCCCTAAAGTCAGGAACAAGAGAAGGGTGCCCACTCTCACTTCTCTCACTATATTCAATATAATTCTTCTCACTATATTCAATATAGTTTTAGAAGTTTTAGCCACAGAAATCAGAAGAGAAAACAGAAATAAAAGGAATCCAGATCGGAAAAGAAGTAGTAAAACTCTCACTGTTTGCAGATGACATGATCCTCTACATAGAAAACCCTAAAGACACTACCAGAAAATTACTAGAGCTAGACAATGAATATAGCAAAGTTCCAGGATATAAAATTCACACACAGAAATCGCTTTCATTCCTATACACTAGCAATAAGAAATCAGAAAGAGAAATTAAGGAAATAATTCCATTCAGCACTGCAATGAAAAGGTTAAAATAGTTACGAATAAATCTTCCAAAGAAACAAAAGACCTATATATAGAAAACTATAAAACACTCATGAAAAAATCAAAGAACACAAATAGGTGTAGAAATATACCATGTTCATGGATCAGAAGAATCAATATAGGGAAAATGAGTGTACTACAAAAGCAATCTATAGATTCAATGCAATTCCAATCAAGTTATGAATAGCATTTTTCAGAGAACTAGAACAAATAAATTCACAATTTGCATGGAAATGCAAAAAAAAAAAAAAAAACTCGAATAGTCAAAGCAATCTTGAGAAAGAAGAATGGAACTGGAAGAATCAACCTACCTGACTTCAGACTATATTACAAAACTACAGTCAATAAGACAGCATGGTACTGGCACAATGCCAAAAATATAGATCAATGGAACAAGATAGAAAGCCCAGAGATAAATCCACGTACCTATGGACACCTTATCTTTGACAAAGGAGGCAAGAATATACAATGGAGAAAAGACAATCTCTTTAACAACTGATGTTGGGAAAACTGGTCAACCACTTGTAAAAGAATGAAATTAGAACACTTTCTAACAGGATACACAAAAATAAACTCAAAATGGATTAAAGATCTAAATGTAAGACCAGAAACTATAAAACTCCTAGAGGAAAACATGGGCAAAACACGCTCTGACATAAATCACAGCAAGATCCCCTATGACCCACCACCCAGAGTAATGGAAATAGAAGCAAAAATAAACAAATGGGACCTAATTAAACTTAAAAGCTTTTGCATAATGAAGGAAACTATAAGTAAGGTGAAAAGATACCCTTCAGAATGGGAGAAAATAATGGCAAATGAAGCAACTGACAAGGAATTATTCTCCAAACTATACAAGCAGCTCATGCAGATCAATTACAGAAAAATAAATGACCAAATCAAAAAATGGGCCAAAGAACTAAACAGACATTTCTCCAAAGAAGACATACAGATGGCTAACAAACACAGGAAAAGATGCTCAACATCACTCATTATCAGAGAAATGCAAATTAAAATCACAATGAGGTACCATCTCATGCTAGTCAGAATGGTTGCCATCAAAAAGTCTATGAACAATAAATGCTGGAGAGTATGAAGAAAAGGCAACCTTCTTACACTGTTTGTAGGAATGCAAACTAGCACAGCCACTATGGAGAACAGTGTGGCGATTCATTAAAAAACTGGAAACACAACTGCTATATGACCCAGCAATTCCACTGCTGGGCATACACACTGAAGAATCCAGAATTGAAACACATGTACCCCAAAGTTCATCACAGCACTGCTTACAATAGCTAGGACATGAAAACAACATAGATGCCCACTGGCAAATGAATGGATAAGAAAGCTGTGGTAAGTATACACAATGGAATATTACTCAGTTATTAAAACTGCTTTTGAATCAGTTCTAATGAGGTGGATGAAATTGGAGCCTATTATACAGAGTGAAGTAAGTCAGAAAGAAAAACACCAGTACAGTATATTAAGGCATATATACAGAATTTAGAAAGATGGCAATGATGACCCTATATGTGAGATAGCAAAAGAGGCAGGATGTAAACAACAGACTTTTGAACTCTGTGGGAGAAGGCAAGGGTGGGATGATTTGAAAGAACAGCATTGAAACATGCATATTATAATACATGAAATAGATTGCCAGTCCAGGCTTGATGCATGAGACAAGGGGCTCAGGGCCAGTGCACTGGGATGACTTTGAGGGATGGGATGGGGAGGGAGGTGGGAGGGGGCTTCAGGATGGGGGACACATATACACCCATGGCTGATTAATGTCAACATATGGCAAAAACCACTACAATATTGTAAATTAATTAGCCTCCAATTTAAAAAATAAATTAATTTTAAAAATGCTATAGGAACATATAGCATTATATTATATTATAATAGGAAAATGCTAATAGTAATATATAAATAAAAGACGCTTGCTCCTTGGAAGGAAAGTTATGACCAACCTTGATAGTATATTAAAAAGCAGAGACATTACTTTGCCAACCAAGGTCCGTCTAGTCAAGGCAATGGTTTTTCCCGTGGTCATGTATGGATGTGAGAGTTGGACTGTGAAGAAGGCTGATCGCCGAAGAATCAATGCTTTTGAACTGTGGTGTTGGAGAAGACTCTTGAGAGTCCCTTATACTGCAAGGAGATCCAACCAGTCCATTCTAAAGGAGATCAATCCTGGATGTTCATTGGAGGGACTGATGCTAAAGCTGAAACTGCAATACTTTGGCCACCTCATGCGACGAGTTGACTCACTGGAAAAGACTCTAATGCTGGGAAAGGTTGGGGGTGGGAGGAGAAGGGGACGACGGAGAATGAGATGGCTGGATGGCATCACCGACTCTGTGGACATGAGTTTGAGTGTACTCCGGGAGTTGGTGATGGACAGGGAGGCCTGGCGTGCTGTGATTCATGGGGTCGTGGAGAGTCGGACAGGACTGAGCGACTGAACTGAACTGAACTGTACTTTAAATGTAAATGGATTAAACTCTTCAACCAAAAGACACAGATTGGCTGAATGGATACAAAACGAGACCCATATATATGCATCTACAAGAGACCCACTTCAGACCTAGAGACACATACAGACTGAAAGTAAAAGGATGGAAAAGATATTCCATGGATATGGAAATCAAAAGGAAGTTGGAGTGGCAATTCTCATTTCTGACAAAATTGACTTTAAAATAAAGAATATTATACAAGATAAAGAAGGGATATTACATAATGATCAAGTGATCAATCTCAAAGGAAGACGAAATTCTAAACATCTATGCACCCAGCATAGTAGCACCTCAGTACATAAGGCGATTCTCCAGGCAAGTGTACTGGAGTGGGTTGCCATTTCCTTCTCCAGGGATCTTCCCAACCCAGGGATCGAACCCAGGTCTCCTGCGTTGGAGGCAGACGTTTTAACCTCTGAGCAGCCAGCAGGGAAGCCAAGGAAAATACTAACAGACACTAAAGGGGAAATTGACTGCAACACAATAATGGTAAGGGATGTTAACACCCCAGTTACACCAATGGGCAGATGATCAAAACAGAAAATTAATAAGGAAACACAAACCTTAAATGAAACATTAGACCAAATGGACCTAACTGAAATCTTCAGCATTTTCCACACAAATCCAAAAGAACACACTTTCTTCTCAAATGTGCTTGGAACATTTTCCAGGATAGACTATATTTGAGCCAAAAATCAAACTTCAGTAAATTATTAAAAATTGGAATTCTATGAAGCATTTTCTCTGACCACAAAACTATGAGACTAGATATCAATTACAGTAAAAAACTCAAACACTTGGAGATTAAACAATATGCTTTTACATAATGAACAGGAGTGAAGAAATCAAAAGGGAAAACAAAGAATTCTTGAAACAAATGACAATGAAAGCACGACAACTCAAAACTTATGGGATGCAACAAAACAGTTCTAAGAGGGAAGTTTATAGCAAAAAACAAGAAAAACATCAGACAACCTAACTTTACACCTAAAACAACTGGATAAAGAAGGACATAAAAAGAAAAAACAACCCAAAGTTAGTAGAAGGAAAGAAATCCTACAGATCAGAGCAGAAATAAATGAAAAAGAAATGAAGGAACAACAGCAAAGATTAATGAAACTAAAAGTTGCTTCTTTGAAAACATAAACAAAATTGTCAGTTAGTCAAACTCATCAAAAAAAAAAAAATGGGAGAAGAATCAAATCAACAAAATTAAGAACGAGAAAGGAGAAGTTAACAGACAACACAGAAATGCAAAGGATCATAAGGGGCTATTATGAGCAAAGAGGAGCTACCCCCACACTTGAGGTCAGGGCCAGCGGCCGAGACGAACAACCCCAAGTCCAAGTGGCGGTGGCTGAACGGTCGCAGGAGGGCCGAGAGGAGCTACTCCACATTCAAGGTCAGGAGGGGCGGCCTTGAGGAGATACCCCTCGTCCAAGGTAAGGTGAAGCAGCTGCGCTTTGCTGGAGCAGCTGTGAAGAGATACCTCACAACCAAGGTAAGAGAAACCCAAATAAGACGGTAGGTATTGCTAGAAGTCAACAGAGGGCATACACACTGAAATCATAATCACAGAAAACTAGTTGATCTGATCACATGGACCACAGCATTGTCTAACTCAATGAAACTAGGCCATGACGTGTGGGGACACCCAAGACAGGCGGGTCATGGTGGAGAGGTCTGACAGAATGTGGTCCACTAGAGAAGGGAATGGCAAGTCACTTCAGTATACTTGCCTTGGGAACCCCACGAACAGCATGAAAAGGCAAAATGATAAGATACTGAATGAGGAATTCCCCAGGTAGGTAGGTGCCCAGTATGTTACTGGAGTTCAGTGGAGAAATAACTCCAGAAAGAATGGAGGGATGGAGCCAAAGCATAAACAACACCCAGTTGTGGATGTGATTGGTGATAGAAGCAAGGTCCGATGCTGTAAAGAGCAATATTGCATAGGAACCTGGAAAGTTAGGTCCATAAATCAGGCAAATTGGAAGTGGTCAAACAAGAGATGGCAAGAGTGAACATCGACATTCTAGGAATCAGTGAATTAAAATGGACTGGAATAGGTGAATTTAACTCGGATGACTATTATATCTACTACTGTGGGCAGGAAACCCTTAGAAGAAATGGAGTAGCCATCATGGTCAACAAAACAGTCCGAAATGCATTACTTGGATGCAATCTCAAAAACGAAAGAATGACCTCTGTTCATTTCCAAGGCAAACCATTCAATTACAGTAATCCAAGCCTATGCCCCAAACAGTAACACTGAAGAAGCCGAAGTTGAACGGTTCTATGAAGACCTACAAGACCTTTAAGAACTAACACCCAAAAAGATGTCATTTTCATAATAGGGGACTAGAATGCAAAAGTAGGAAGTCAAGAAACACCTGGAGTAACAGGCAAATTTGGCCTTGGAGCACGGAATGAAGCAGGGCAAAGGCTCATAGAGTTTTGCCAAGAGAACGCACTGGTCATAGCAAACACCCTCTTTCAACAACACACGAGAAGACTCTACACATGGACATCACCAGATGGTCAACACAGAAGTCAGATTGATTATATTCTTTGCAGCCAAAGATGCAGAAGCTCTATACAGTTAGCAAAAACAAGACCAGGAGCTGACTGTGGCTCAGATCATGAATTCCTTATTACCAAATTCAGGCTTAAATAGAAGAACGTAGGGAAAACCACTAGACCATTCAGATATGACCTGAATCAAATCCCTTATGATTATACCTGGAAGTGAGAAATAGATTTAAGGTACTAGATCTGATAGAGTGCCTGATGAACTATGGACAGAGGTTTGTGACACTGTACAGGAGACAGGGACCAAGACCATACCCATGGAAAAGAAATGCAAAAAAGCAAAATGGCTTTCTGAGGAGACCTTACAAATAGCTGTGAAAAGAAGAGAAGTGAAAAGCAAAAGAGAAAAGGAAAGATATAAGCATCTGAATGCAGAGTTCCAAAGAATAGCAAGGAGAGATAAGAAAGCCTTCCTCAGTGATCAATGCAAATAAACAGAGGAAAACAACAGAATAGAAAAGACAAGAGATCTCTTCAAGAAAATTAGAGATACCAAGGGAACATTTCATACAAAGATGGGCTCGAAAAGGACAGAAACTGTGTGGACCTAACTGAAACAGAAGATATTAAGAAGAGGTGGCAAAAATACAGAGGAGAACTGTACAAAAAAGATCTTCATGACCCAGATAATCACGATGGTGTGATCACTGACCTAGAGCCAGACATCTTGGAATGTGAAGTCAAGTGGGCCTTGGAAAGCATCACTGTGAACAAAACTAGTGGAGGTGATGGATTTCCAGTTGAGCTATTTCAAATCCTGAAAGATGATGCTGTGAAAGTGCTGCACTCAATACGCTAGCAAATTTGGAAAACTCAACAGTGGCCACAGGACTAGAAAAAGTCAGTTTTCATTCCAGTCCCAAAGAAAGGCAATGCTAAAGAATGCTCTAACTACCACACAATTGCACTCATCTCACACGCTAGTAAAGTCATGCTCAAAATTCTCCAAGCCAGTATTCAGCAATACGTGAACCGTGAACTTCCAGATTTTCAAGCTGGTTTTAGAAAAGCTAGAAAACCAAGAGATCAAATTGCCAACATCTGCTGGATCATGGAAAAAGCAAGAGAGTTCCAGAAAAACATCTATTTCTGTTTCATTGACTATGCCAAAGCCTTTGTCTGTGTGGATCACAACAAACTGTGGAAAATTCTCAAAGAGATGGGAATACCAGACCACCTGACCTGCCTCTTGAAATAATTAAAACCCACAGATTATGTGCCAAACGGTAACTTCCAGCGGAGAAGCAGCACAGACGCCCGCATCCGCCATTAGCAAGCGGGAACTAGGCAGTGAGGAGTCGGCTGAACTGCTTAGAGAAAGTACTGGGCCTGAAAGCCGCGAGGGTAATCTGAGAGAACTAACTGGGGATAGCAAAGCAGACTGTGGGGTAGCTACCCGGCAAAAAGGTGAAAGGCCCTAACCTAAGACTCCGCCAGACCCGCTCACAGAACAAAGGACTGAGCAGAGCTAGCTAGCTGTGGACGGCCCATCCCCTGTCGAGACAGGCAGAAGAGGGCAGCCAGAAGGGGGCAATCGCAGCCCCAGAAAGGCGTCTGATACCAAAACTGCAGGCAGGCTTCGTTGCTAACCAAGACTTCTTGGATTTCTGGCTGGTCAACATCTGCCTGAGAAGGTGCGCTGGCTGTACACCCAGAAAACTGAGCAGGAGGGACCAGGGGAGGCGATAAGTCGCAGTGACTGCGCTTGCCAAACACCTTGTCACCTGAGCTGCTCAGACCGGGGAAGGCACAAAATGCAGCCCAACCAAGGCTGCGCCTTTGTGGAGTACCCGAGAACCTGAACCAGAGCCACTCAGACCTGGGATGTGCATGCAACCCAGCGCTGGCCTCACACAGTTCTTGGCAGAGCAACCTAGAGCCTGTACAATGTAGACTGGGACAGCACACACGCCGTGAATGGGGACAAACCCAGTGGGGATGGGACACTGCAAGCACTCCCCACAGATGCCAGAGAATTGTCTGCAGCATTCCTCCCTTTCCAGAAGTGGACTGAACAAGTGAGCCTTTAAAAAGTGTCCACCACCGCCCCCTAGTGTCAGGGCTGAAATTAGACACTGAAGAGACCAGCAAACAGAAGCGAAACAGGAGGGAACCACCTTGGAAGTGACAGATAGAGAAGTCTAGAGGCTACTGCAAGAATAAGACTGAAAACCAGAGGCAAGAGGCTTAAGTCTGAATCCTGAGAACACCGGAGAACCCCTGACTCCAGGGAACATTAATCAATAGGAGCTCATCAAACACCTCCATACCTACACTGAAAACAAGCACCACCCAAGGGTCAACAAGTTCCAAAGCAAGACATACCACGCACATTCTCCAGCAACACAAGAAAATAGCCCTGAACTTCAATATACAGGCTGCCCAAAGTCACTCCAAACCCATTGACATCTCATAACTCATTACTGGACACTTCATTGCACTCAAGAGAGAAGAAAACCAGCTCCACCCACCAGAATACCAACACAAGCTTCCCTAACCAGGGAACCTTGACAAGCCACCCATCCAACCTCACCCATAGTGAGGAAACTCCACAATAAAGAGAACTCCACAAACTGCCAGAAGACTGAAAGGCCATCCCAAACACAGCAACATAAGCAAGATGAAGAGGCAGAGAAATACCCAGGAAATAAAGGAACAGGATAAATGACTACCAACCCAAACAAAAGAAGATAGATAATCTACCTGATAAAGAATTCGGAATAATGATAGTGAAATTGGTCCAAAATCTTGAAAATAAGTTGGAGTTACAGATAAATAACCTGGAGATAAGGATCAAGAAGATGCAAGAAAGACTTAACAAGGGTCTAGAAGAAATAAAAAAGAGTCAATATACAATGAATAAAGCAATAAATGAGATCAAAAACACTCTGGAGGGAACCAACAGTAGAATAACGGAGGCAGGAGATAGGATAAGTGAGTTAGAAGATAGAATGGCAGAAATAAATGAAACAGAGAGGAAAAAAGGAAACCAATTAAAAGAAATGAGGACAATCTCAGAGACCTCTGGGACTGCCCCAAATGTCCCAACATCTGGGACACCCAACAAATGTCCCAGAAGAAGAAGACAAAAAGAAAGACCATGAGAAAACACTTGAGGAAATAATAGTTGAAAACTTCCCTTAAATGGGGAAGGAAATAATCACCCAAGACCAAGAAACCCAAAGAGTCCCAAACAGGATAAACCAGAGGCGAAATACCCCAAGACACATATTAATTAAATAAACAAAGATCAAACACAAAGAACAAATATTAAAAGCAGCAAGGGAAAAGCAACAAATAACGCACAGGGGATCCCCATAAGGATAACAGCTGATCTTTCAATGGAAACTCTTCAGGCCAGGAGGGAATGGCAGGACATACTTAAAGTGTTGAAAGAAAATAACCTACATCCCAGATGACTGTACCCAGCAAGGATCTCATTCAAATATGAAGGAGAAATCAAAACCTTTACAGACAAGCAAAAGCTGAGAGAATTCAGCATCACCAAACCAGCTCTCCAACAAATGCTAAAGGATCTTCTCTAGACAGGAAACACAGAAAGGGTGTATAAACTCGAAACCAAAACAATAAAGTAAATAGCAACAGGATCATACTTATCAATAATTACCTTAAATGTAAATGGGTTGAATGCCCCAACCAAAAGACAAAGGCTGGCTGAATGGATACAAAAACAAGACCCCCATATATGTTGTCTACAAGAGACCCACCTCAAAACGAGGGACACACACAGACTGAAAGTGAAAGGCTGGAAAAAGTTATTCCATGCAAATAGAGACCAAAAGAAAACAGGAGTAGCAATACTCATAACAGATAAAATAGACTTTAAAACAAAGGCTGTGAAAAGAGACAAAGAAGGACATTACATAATGATCAAACGATCAATCCAATAAGATATAACAATTATAAATATATATGCACCCAACATAGGAGCACCACAATATGTAAGACAAATGCTAACAAGTATGAAAGGGGAAATTAACAATAACACAATAATAGTGGGAGACTTTAATACCCCACTCACAACTATGGATAGATCAACTAAACAGAAAATTAACAAGGAAACACAAACGTTATATGATACAATAGACCAGTTAGACCTAATTGATATCTATAGGACATTTCACCCCAAAACAAGGAATTTCTCCTCAAGCACACACAGAACCTTCTCCAGGATAGATCACACCCTGAGCCATAAATCTAGCCTTGGTAAATTCAAAAACATTGAAATCATTCCAAGCATCTTTTCTGACCACAATGCAGTAATACTAGATCTCAATTAAGGGAGAAAAGCTTTAAAAATTCCAAAATATGGAGGCTGAACAACACGCTTCTGAATAACCAACAAATCATAGAAGAAATCAAAAAAGAAATCAAAATATGCATAGAAATGAATGAAAATGAAAACACAATAACCCAAAACCTGTGGGACACTGTAAAAGCAGTGCTATGGGGAAGGTTCATAGCAATACAGGCATACCTCAAGAAACAAGAAAAAAGTCAAATAAATAACCTAACTCTACACCTAAAGCAACTAGAAAAGGAAGAAATTAAGAACCCCAGGGTGAGTAGAAGGAAAGAAATCTTAAAAATTAGGACAGAACTAAATGCAAAAGAAACAAAAGAGACCATAGCAAAAATCAACAAAGCCAAAAGCTGGTTCTTTGAGAGGGTAAATAAAATTGACAAACCACTAGCCTGACTCATCAAGAAACAAAGGGAGAAAAACCAAATCGATAAAATTAGAAATGAAAAGGGAGCAATCACAATAGACAACACAGAAATACAAAGGATCATAAGAGACTACTACCAGCAATTATATGCCAATAAAATGGACAACTTGGAAGAAATGGACAAATTCTTAGAAAAGTACAACTTTCCTAAACTGAACCAGGAAGAAATAGAAAACCTTAACAGACCTATCACAAACACAGAAATTGAAACTGTAATCAGAAATCTTCCAGCAAACAAAAGCCCAGGTCCAGATGGCTTCACAGCTGAATTCTACCAAAAATTTACGGAAGAACTAACATCTATCCTACTCAAACTCTTCCAGAAAATTGCAGAGGAAGGTAAACTTCCAAACTCATTCTATGAGGCCACCGTTACCCTAATACCAAAACCTGACAAAGATGCCACAAAAAAAAGAGAACTACATGCCAATATCACTGATGAAAATAGATGCAAAAATCCGTAACAAAATTCTAGCGATCAGAATCCAACAACACATTAAAAAGATCATACATCATGACCAAGTGGGCTTTGTACCAGGGATGCAAGAATTCCTCAATATTCACAAATCAATCAATGTAATACACCACATTAACAAATTGAAAAATAAAAACCATATGATTATCTCAATAGATGCAGAGAAAGCCTTTGACAAAATTCAACATCCATTTATGATAAAAACCCTCCAGAAGGCAGGAGTAGAAGGAACATTCCTCAACATAATAAAAGCTATATATGACAAACCCACAGCAAACATTATCCTCAATGGTGAAAAATTGAAAGCGTTTCCCCTAAAGTCAGGAACAAGACAAGGGTGCCCACTCTCACCACTACTATTCAACATAGTTCTGGAAGTTTTGGCTACAGCAATCAGAGCAGAAAAAGACATAAAAGGAATCCAAATTGGAAAAGAAGAAGTAAAACTCTCACTGTTCACCCTTGACATGATCCTCTACACAAAAACCCTAAAGACTCCACCAGAAAATTATAATATCTAATCAATGAATATAGTAAAGTGGCAGGATATAAAATCAACATACAGAAATCCCTTGCATTCCTATACACTAATAATGAGAAAATAGAAAGAGAAATTAAGGAAACAATTCCATTCACCATGCAACGAAAAGAATAAAATACTTAGGAATATATCTACCTAAAGAAACAAAAGACCTGTACATAGAAAACTACAAAACACTGGTGAAAGAAATCAGAGAGGACACTAATAGATGGAGAAATATACCGTGTTCATGGATTGGAAGAATAAATATTATGAAAATGAATATATTACCGAAAGTAATTTATAAATTCAATGCAATCCCTATCAAGCTACCAAGGGTGTTTTTCACAGAGCTAGAACAAATAATTTCTCAATTTGTATGGAAATATAAAAAACCTCGAATAGCAAAAGCAATCTTGAGAAATGGAACTGGGGGAATCAACCTGACGGACTTCAGGCTCTACTACAAAGCCACAGTCATCAAGACAGTATGGTACTGGAATAAAGACAGAAATATAGATCAATGGAACAAAATAGAAAGCCCAGAGATGAATCCATGCACCTATGGACACCTTATCTTTGACAAGGGAGGCAAGAATATTCAATGGAGAAAAGACAATCTCTTTAACAAGTGGTGCTGGGAAAATTGGTCAACCATTTGTAAAAGAATGAAACTAGAACACTCCCTAACACCATACACAAAAATAAACTCAAAATGGATTAAAGATCTAAATGTAAAACCAGAAACTATAAAACTCCTAGAGGAGAACGTGGGCAAAACACTCTCCAACATAAATCACAGCAAGATCCTCCATGACCCATCTCCCAGAATACTGGAAATAAAAGCAAAAATAAACAAATGGGACCTAATTAAAATTAAAAACTGTACAACAAAGGAAACTATAAGCAAGGTGAAAAGACAGCCTTCAGAATGGGAGACTATAATAGCAAATGAAGCAACTGATAAAGGATTAATCTCCAAAATAGACAAGCAACTCCTGCAGCTCAATTCCAGAAAAATAAACCACCCAATCAAAAAATGGGCCAAAGAACTAAACAGACACTTCTCCAAAGAAGACATACAGATGGCTAACAAACACATGAAAAGATGTTCAACATCACTCATTATCAGGGAAATGCAAATCAAAACCACAATTAGGTACCACTTCATGCCAGTCAGAATGGCTGCTATCCAAACGTCTACAAGCAATAAATGCTGGAGAGGGTGTGGAGAAAAGGGAACCCTTTTACACTGTTGGTGGGAATGCAAACTAGTACAACCACTACGGAAAACAGTGTGGAGATTCCTTAAAAAACTGGAAATAGAACTGCCATATGATCCAGCAATCACACTCCTGGGCATACACACCAAGGATGCCAGAATTGAAAGAGACACATGTACTCCAATGTTCATCGCAGCACTGTTTATAACAGCCAGGACATGGAAGCAACCTAGATGTCAATCTGCAGACGAATGGATAAGAAAGCTGTGGTACATTTACACAATGGAGTATTACTCAGCAATTTAAAAAAAATACATTTGAATCAGTTCTAATGAGGTGGATGAAACTGGAGCCTATTATACAAAGTGAAGTAAGCCAGAAAGAAAAACACCAATACAGTATATTAACGCACATATATGGAATTTAAAAAGATTATAATGATAACCCTGTATACGAGACAGCAAAAGAGACACAGATGTATAGAACAGTCTTTTGGACTCTGTGGGAGAGGGCGAGGGTGGGATGATTTGGGAGAATGGCATTGAAACATGTATATTATCATATGTGAAATGAATCACCAGTCCAAGTTCGATGCATGATACAAAATGCTCGGGGCTGGTGTCCTGGGATGAACCAGAGGGAGTGGATGGGGAGGGAGGTGGGAGGGGGGTTCGAGATGGGGAACACATGTACACCTGGGGCAGATTCAAGTCAATGTATGGCAAAACCAATACAATAATGTAAAGTAATTACCCTCCAATTAAAATAAATAAGTAAATAAAGTTTAAAAAAAATAAGATCATGGCATCCAGTCCCATTACTTCATGGCAAATAGATGGAGAAACAATGAAAACAGTGGGGAGAAAAAAGATAGGACACCATGATCAAGTGGGGTTTATCCCAGAGATGCAAGCATTCTTCAGTATACACAAATCCATCAATGTGATATACCATATTAACAAATTGCAAGATAAAACCATATGATCATCTCAATAAAGGCAGAAAAAGCTGTTGAAAATTTTCAACACCCATTTATGATAAATACTCTTCAAAAAATGAGCATCTAACCGCTGTTAGCATTGTTTGGAAGTCCTAGCTACAGCAATCAGAAAAGGAAAAGAAATAAAAGGAATCCAGATTGGAAAAGAAGAAGCAAAACTCTCATTGCTTGCACACAGACAATACTACACATAAGAAACCCTAAAGATATTTTCAGAAAACTACTAGAGTTAATCAGTGAATGTAGCAAAGTGACAGCATAAAAATGAGTACCCAGAAATCACTTGCATTACTCTGTACTAACAATGAAACATCAGAAAGAGAAATTAAGATATCAATATCATTTACCATTGCAACAAAAAGAATAAAATGCCCAGAAAAAAACAACCTAAGGAGACATAAGATCTGTATAAACAAACGTATATGACACTGAGGAAACAAATCAAAGACAACATAAACAGATAGAGAGATATTCCATGTTCCTGGGTTAGAAGAATCAACATTGTGAAAATGACTATATTACCAAATATAATCTACAGATTCAACGCAATCTGTATCAAAATACCAATGCTGTTTCTCACAGAACTAGAACGAGTAGTCACAATTCATATGGAAACACAAAAGAACTGAACAGTCAAAGCAATCTTGAGAAAGAAAAATAGAGCTAGAGGAATCAACCTTCCTGACTTCAGACTGACTACAAAGCTATAGTTATGCAGACAGTGTGGTACTGGCAGAAAAAAAAGAAATATAGACCAATGGAACAAGATAGAAAGCCCAGAAAATAACCCACACACCTATGAATAACTTATGTTAGACAAAGGAGGCAAGAATATACCATGGGGCAAATAGAGTCTCTTCTATAAGTGCTGCTGGGAAAACTTGACAGCTACATGGAAAAGAATGAAATTAGACTGCTTCCTAACACCATACACAAAGATAACCTCAAAATGGATGGAAACACAGGCAGAACACCCTATGTCATTAATCACAGCAAGATCCTCTATGACCCACCTCCTAGAGTAGTGGAATAAAAACAAAGATAATCAAATGGGACGTAATTAAACTTAAAAGCTTCTTCACAGCAAAGGAAACTATGAATAAGGTGAAAAAACAATGTTCGGAATGGGAAAAAATAACACCAAATGAAACAACTGACAAAGAATTAATTTCCAAAAGATACAAGCAGTTCATACAAATCAACACCAGAAAAACAGACAACCCAACGAAAAATCAAAAAGTGGGAAAAAGACCTAAACAGACATTTGTCCAAAGACCTACAATGGCTAATAAACACATGAATATATTCTCAATATCACTCATTATTCAGTTCAGTTGAGTTCAGTTCAGTCACTCAGTCGTGTCCGACTCTTTGCGACCCCATGAATCCCGGCACGCCAGGCCTCCTTGTCCATCACAGACTCCTGGAGTTTACTCAAATTCATGTCCATTGAGTCGGTGATGCCATCCAGCCATCTCATTCTCTGTTGTCCCCTTCTCCTCCTGTCCCCAACCTCCCCTACCCCACCTCGCCTCAGGCGAGAGCAGCCAACGACCCCAGGAGGAGAACGCCTGACACGTGGCACAGAGCCTACAGGGCAGGGGTCTCCAAGCAACCACCAGGTGCCAGCAGCAGGTAGAAGACCCAATGCCACCTTGCCCCACCATGCTCGGTCTTTTCCAATGAGTCAAATCTTCCCATGAGGTGGCCAAAGTATTGGAGTTTCAGCTTTAGCATCAGTCCTTCCAATGAACACCCAGGATTGATCTCCTTTAGAATGGACTGGTTGGATCTCCTTGCAGTTCAAGGGACTCTCAAGAGTCTTCTCCAACACCACACTTCAAAAGCATCAATTCTTTGGTGATCAGCTTTCTTCACAGTCCAACTCTCACATCCATACATGATCACTGGAAAAACCATAGCCTTGACTAGACAGACCTTGGTTGGCAAAGTAATGCCTCTACTTATTAATATGCCATCTAGGTTGGTCATAAATTTCCTTCTAAGGAGTAAGCATCTTTTAATTTCATGGCTGCAGTCACCATCTGCAGTGATTTTGGAGCCCAGAAAAATAAAGTCATCCAGTTTGCACTGTTTCCCCATCTATTTGCCATGAAGTGATGGGACCAGATGCCATGGTTTTAGTTTTCTGAATGTTGAGCTTTAAGCCAAACTTTTCACTCTCCTCTTTCACTTTCATCAAGAGGCTCTTTAGTTCTTCACTTTCTGCCATAAGGGTGGTGTTATCTGCATATCTGAGGTTATTGATATTTCTCCCAGCAATCTTGCTTCCAACTTGGGCTTCCTCCAGCCCAGAGTTTCTCATGATGTACTCTGTATATAAGTTAAATAAGCAGGATGACAATATACAGCCTTGGCGTACTCCTTTTCCTATTTGGAGCCAGTCTGTTATTCCATGTCCAGTTCTCACTGTTGCTTCCTGACCTGCATACATGTTTTTCAAGAGGCAGGTCAGGTGGTCTGGTATGCCCATCTCTTTCAGAATTTTCCACAGTTTGTTGTGATCCACACAGACAAAGGCTTTGGCATAGTCAATAAAGCAGAAATAGATGTTTTTCTGGAACTCTCTTGCTTTTTTGATGATCCAGTGGATATTGGCAATTTGATCTCTGGTTCCTCTGCCTCTTCTAAAACCTGCTTGAACATCTGGAATTGCTGAAGCCTGGCTTGGAGAATTTTAAGCATGACTTTACTAGCGTGTGAGATGAGTGCAATTGTGCGGTAGTTTGAGCATTCTTTGGCATTGCCTTTCTTTGGGATTGGAATGAAAACTGAACTTTTCCAGCCCTGTGACCACTGCTGAGTTTTCCAAATTTGCTGGCATATTGAGTGCAGCACTTTCACAGCATCATCTTTCAGGATCTTAAAGAGCTCAATTGGAATTCCTTCACCTCCTCTAGCTTTGTTCGTAGTGATGCTTTCTAAGGCCCACTTGACTTCACATTCCAGGATTTCTGGCTCTAGGTGAGTGAGCACACCATCATGATTATCTGGGTCTTGAAGATCTTTTTTGTACAATTCTTCTGTGTATTTTTGCCACCTCTTTTGCTTCTCTTAGGTCCATACCATTTCTGTCCTTTATCGAGCCCATCTTTGCATGAAATGTTCCCTTGCTAACTCTAATTTTCATGACGAGATCTCTAGTCTTTCCTATTCTGTTGTTTTCCTCTGTTTATTTGCATTGATTGCTGAGGAAGGCTTTCTTATCTTTCCTTGCTATTCTTTGAAACTCTGCATTCAGATGCTTATATCTTTCCTTTTCTCCTTTGTTTTTTGCTTCTCTTCTTTTCACAGCTATTTGTAAGGCCTCCTCAGACAGCCATTTTGCTTTTTTGCATTTCTTTTCCATGGGGATGGTCTTGGTCCCTGTCTCCTGTACAACGTCACAAACCTCCATCCATAGTTTATCAGGCACTCTGTCTATCAGATCTAGTCCCTTAAATCTGTGTCTCACTTCCAGGCATAATCATAAGGGATTTGATTTAGGTCATATCTGAATGGTCTAGTGGTTTTCCCTACTTTCTTCTATTTAAGTCAGAATTTGGCAATAAGGAGTTCATGATCTGAGCCACAGTCAGCTCCCAGTCTTGTTTTTGCTGACTGTATATAGCTTCTCCATCTTTGGCTGCAAAAAATATAATAAATCTGATTTCGGTGTTGACCATCTGGTGATGTCCATGTGAAGAGTCTTCTCTTGTGTTGTCATCTGGATGAGGAGAAGCTGCAGTGACCCCAGGATGTGGTTCGGTGTCATCTGTTCTCACTCATTATTAGAGAAATGCAAGTCAAAGCTACAATGAGATATCACTTCACACCAGTCAGAATGACCATCACCAAAAAGTCTACAAAGAGTAAATGCTGGAGAGGGTGTGGAGAAAAGGGAACCTTCTTGCAATGTTGGTGGGAATGTAAATTGATACAGCCACTATGAATAACAGTATGGAGAGTCCTTACAAAACGAGGAATAAAAGCACTATATGGTCAACCAACCCCACTCCTAGGTTTATAGCCTGAGGAAACCAAAATTGAAAAAGACACATGTACCACAATGTTCACTGTAGCTCCATTTACAACAGCTAGGACATGGAAGCAACATAGCTGTCCACTGACTGATGAATAGACAAAGAAGCTGTGCTACATATATACAATGGAATATTACTCAGTCCTAAAGAGGTGGATGAACATAGAGCCTAATATACAGAGTGAAGTAAGTCAGAAAGAGAAAAGCAAATATCATATACTAACACACATATATGGAATCTAGAAATATTGTATTGATAAACCTATTTGCACAGCAGTAATAGAAACACAGATGCTGAGAACAGAGTTATGGACATGGCTACCAGGGAGGAAGTAGAGGGTGGGATGTATGGAGAGGGTTAGCATGGAAACTTACACGACCATATGTAAAATATACAATCAATGGGAATTTGCTGTATGACTCAGGGAACTCAAATCAGATCTCAGTAACAACCTAGAAAGTTGGGATGGGCAGGGAGCTGGGAGGGATGTTCATGTTGGAGGGGACATGAGTAAATCTATGGCTTATTCATGTTGATGTTTGGTAGAACACAACATAATACTGTAAAGCATTGCCCTTCAATAAAAATAGATAAATATAAACAACCATCCACCCCCGAAATTCCACATGCCAAGGGACCCCAGGAGGATGCTCACTCATGCATGCATGAGGTAAAAGGCAGACAGATCTTTGTCTGTGATGCCTGCAGTGGCTCATGAACTACCTCAATTCCCTCTCAGCTGCACTCCAGGAGCCCTGAAAAACCTATCTTAGAAAATCATGCATGGAGGTAAGTCCTTCTGTGAAAGTTCAGGTTTTAACAGGAGGAACTCTGTCTGCTTCATTCACACACCCTTCTACCCTGTGGCCATATCCCTGTGCTTACAACTGACTCAGAGGGAAGAGCAACTTTTGGCAGACCACCAGGGAACTTGCACAGAAATTTGGCTTAAATCTGTGGCTCAGAACACAAGATTAGTAGCATTGAAACATGTATATTATCATATGTGAAGCAGATCACCGGTCCAGGTTCAATGCATGAGACAGGGTGCTCGGGGCTGGTGCACTGTGATGACCCTGAGGGATGGGATGAGGAACACATGTACACCGGGGGTGGATTCATGTCAATGTATGGCAAAACCACTACAATATTGTAAAGTAATTAGCCTCCATTTAAAATAAAAATTTTTTAAAGTAAAAAAATAAAAAAGACGTAGTGCACTTTTGGGGGAAACAAAGGACAGGCTGTCAGTACCATTTCTGGTGCACTAATGTATCTAGACAAGACATAAAGCACAGAAATTCTGACAAACCAGGGATGAGAAGTGTCAGCAGGTGCCACTATAGAAGATCTGAGAGAGCTGCGGAGTCTCTAGCAGGGTTGAAGGAAATTGTCTCTCACCCAAAGGAGACTGGTACTTTAATTAGAGAAACAGCACCACAAAACTTCAAGGAACATGAATTCAAAGTATCAGGATAGCAACAAAGTATAAAAATCTTCAGTATTCACATCCAAAGATTGGCAACGTGTGATTTATCCAGTGAAGAATTCAAAATAGCTATTTTAAATAACTCAGTGTGCTACAAAAAATACAGTAAGATACTTGAACAAAAGCAAGAAAACAATAAACAATGGACAAAACAAGCAGTTTAATAAAAATGTACAAATCATAAAAAAAACAGAAACTCTGGTGCTGAAGGTTCCAAGGATGAAATGAAAAAATTCATTAAAGAGCATAAATCACAGAGTCAAAAAGGCAGAAGAATATGTGAGATAGGTGACATATCAAGGTTATCCTGTCAAGGGAGATTCAAAACAAAATTAAAACATTTTTTAAAAACAAAAGAATGAAAAAGAGCAAAGAAAGGCTACATGATCTATGCTACATTGTCAACAGAACTGATTTGCAAATTATTGAAGTTCCATGAGGAGAAAAGGAGATGAGGCAGAAACATATTTAATGAGTAATGTCTGAAAACTTCCCAAATCAAGGATGATATTTGAATATCTAAGTTCAGCAAGATTATAGGTGACCAAACCAAATCAACTTAAAAAATCCTCTACAACACACATTTAAAATGAAGTTGCAAAAATCAAAGAAAAATAGATAAGACTTCAAGCAGCATGAAGTAAAACCAACAAGCCAATAAAAAAAACCCCTTGAAATTTACTAAGGAGACTTCATTTGGATCTTAGCAAATCTCTCAGCAGAAACCTACTAGGCCAGGAGAAAGTGGGATGATATATTCCAAGTGGTGAAAGAAAAAACTGCCAAAGAAGAATATTTGAAAATATCATTCAGAAAAGAGTATAAAGATTTCACCAAACCAACAAATACTGAGGAAATAGAACACAACTAGACCTTCCTTGAGGAGGGCATGGCAACCCACTCCAGTACTCTTGCCTGTAGAAACTCATGGACAAAGGAGCCTGGCAGGCTACCACCCACAGGGTCGCAAAGAGTCAGACTCAGCTGAGGTGACTGAGCAGGCACACAGAACTTCCTTACTGAAACACTAAAAGGAATTATTGAAGCTGAAGTAAAAGAATGCTAATTCATCCCATGAAAATACCTAGTACATTGGTAAATTCAAGTGCACATTCACATTCAGAACACTGCAGTACTTTATATGGAATGTTACACACAACTATTTAAGAGTTGAAGTACAAGAATATAAAAATTACTACAGCTGCAATTATTTTTTAATTAAGTACACACAGTTCAGTTCAGTTTAGTTCAGTCGCTCAGTCAAGTCCAACTCTCCGCGACCCCATGAAGTACACACTGTAAAAAGAGGTAAATCATGACATCAAAAAGATAAAATGGAAAAGGGTAAAAGGAAGGAGATTTAATATGAGGTTGATGTTCATATATTATCAGCATAAAATGCACTGCTCTCTCTGTAAGGTGTTTTACGTAAATGTCATGGTAAACAAAGCAAGAATCCATACTAGATTCACAAATGGTAAAGAAAAGTTTATTAAATGCAAAGAATACTGGAGTGGGTTGCCATTTCCTTCTCCAATACTACTATAACAAAAATCATGAATTCAAAGAGGCAAGCCATCAGAGGAAGGAAAGAATTAGGAAACTATAAAAACATCCTGTAAAACAAAAAAAGATAATACTAATACATCCTTATCTATCAATAATGACTCTAAATATAAAGGATTGCATGTTGCATGCTAAGTCACTACAGTTGTGTCTGACTCTCTGAGACTCAATGGATTGTAGCCCTTCAGGCTCCTCTGTCCATGGGATTTCCCAGGCAAGAATACTGGAATGGGTGGCCATTTCCTTCTCCACTATTTTCTTCTATCTCAATGAAATTCTTAAGCAATTACTTAGAATTACTTATCAGACAGATCGTCCATATCCGTTATTTGTGACCTTAACTGAAAAACTATTGTGTTTCTCTGTTAATGTTTTAGTCCTTTGATGTCTGTGTCCCTTGAACTCTCACGCTGCTGTGTTTGCATTTAAAGAAGCAGTCACACCCTCCAGTCTTTACAGACTGACTTGGGGAGGAAAGTACACTGTCACACTGATAGGGACTTTGAGATTTTTGCAGAACTTTTTTAAAGATACACCTGTCCCATGCACTCAGTTCCTCCTAGGAGAGAATTCTGAAGCTCGTATGCTTTATCAACACAGCAAAGACAGTCTCTGTGCCAACAGTTTCCTGGCTGCTTCCCTGGGGCAATGCCAAATGCTCACATTCGTGTGCTTTCTCACAGACCCACAGGGACAGGTTGGCTTCTAGATGTCCCACAGGCCATCTGCAAAGGTTTAGATGCCACCATGGGGACCTACACAGGGAGCTGGCCCTGGGGAGATGGATGTGGATGAGATGAGGGGCCCAGGGATGCACAGGACCACAAGCACGGTGTCTGCAATGATTTGGGGCTCCCTGGTGGGGTCTCCACGTGGTAAGGAGGACCCATGTCCCTTGAAAAATTCTAGCCCTGGAGGCTGTGCTCCTGTCCTCTCTCCACCCCCCAGCCATGCATGTGACCCCAGTGTCCTGGATAAGGAGAGAGAAAGTATGCTGGAAGATGAGGACGCCGCCCTTTTTCACACACTCTTATTTTCCTCACAGGTAAAATCCTGTGCTGAGGGGTCTGTCTTGGCACTAAGCAGTGCCACTTCAGGGGCAAAATGAGACTACTGCTCTAACCCTCAGTGATACGTCCGGTCTTGTATCTTTGTGCTCTAGCAGCATGCTGTCGTGTCTCTGCTAGGCTCCTGGAACCCCACAAAGATACTCTTATCCATAAATGATGGTCAAAGTCTGCGTTTATATCAGGAGAGACTGAGACTCCTGCCATCTTTCTGACCTCGCTCTGTTATTACAGGTTTCTTCTTTGTGGATCTTTTCCTATTTTCTTGATTAATGTCTATCAATAGGTACATGTATTTTGTTATATACTTATCAAGAAGTCTATAAGTACACTCATAGACACTTGTAAACAATAAAATTAAATAGGTCCTTTGGCAAAAAAAGAGGTTGATATAAACATTTTGCAGTGGATAATACAGCTGAGTCTTAGAAAATTATGAACACACTGGGATCTCAGCCCAGTTTACTCACTGACACGGATGCATCTGGGAAGAGGAGACCAGCCATTCTCTGTGCAGGTCAGTGTATTCTGATTATTTTGAAGACTGTAGCCTTCATAGCAGCGAACTCTTACAGTTTCACCCTGTAAATATTTTTCTTCACGACGTGGGGTATGTCCATTTTCCAAATAATTGAAGATACATTGTCCTTAGGATCATAAAAATAATATGAAAGAAATACAACATAAATTTGGTAAAATAGTACATTAAAGATTAACCTTATAGAATTTACATAAGAATGCATTAGTATTCAAATATAACATGTAACAAAAATGGAAGCTACTACCACGTTGGTGAGAAATGAAATATATAACGTTCCATATTTTTTGTCTTTAGTTTTATGATTAAAATATGTATAAATGATGCAGATATTCTTGTAAAGCCTCTGTATCTCTCACAGGATTTACATGAAGTGTCTCTAGTAAAGGGAAGGTCTATTGGAATTTTTCTCATAGAGCTCATCCCTTTGCCTTAGTGTTGTTACACAAACCTTAATTGTGCTCACTTATATACTTTTGTCTCTTCACTCTTTCAAAGATTTAGGCATATAAACTTAAAGAGTTTTACTTACTGAGGCATGGTTCTTCTGGAGACCATCCTTCTGCTGTGCAAGTCAGGTGATCCCAGGAACGTCGTGAAGGAGGCACAAAATTCTGATCACAGTAATAGACAAACTGTTGATTCACACGTGCTGGAAAGTATCCTCTGTATGAATAATATAGCCATCCATGTTTTATTACTGGATAATTACAAGGTTTCCCTTGGAATAAAAAAAGTAGAAATAATGTTTTACCTCAGTATACAATCAAATTTAAATTAATGTTTCATCTACGAATTATATTCTTGTTCAGTTAATTATACTCACTGCATCATGGTTTCTAGGAAAAGAAAAGTTATAGAAACTTCAGATGATTGAAGTATGTAAGGAAGTCCTTGCTAATGAAGATCAAATTATGTCTTGTGGGTCATATTATGTAAAATTTGTGTGTGGATTTGCTTGGTAGGAAACTATACAGACTATTAAATGAATTCTCCTTAAGTACAGAAGTCCCAACCTTGGTTGACTAAATTAGCATCTTAATCAAGAGATGAAAGTACAGATTTTATCTTGTGGCTCATCTGCTTTCTTTTTCTTTCTTTTCCATTCTCATCAGAAACCAGAATCCTGACATGTATTCTCAGACCAAGTCAATGTAGGAAGAAAACAGATTTTTTACAATTATCATTCATCAGTTTACTTTTCTGTTTATTGGAAATATGTGATATATATAGAGAACCACAACAATTTTTCAATGATCAAATCACACAGAGTAACATTCTTATTTATCCATCAAACTGGACATTAATATATCTTTTCCCTTGCTTGTCTAATCAGAGAAATGAATAATGAATAATTCTTAATATCCAAATGGTTAAGATGAAGGGAAACCCTTGTCATTATGGTCTAATTTTAATTGGAGAATGATGTATTTTTCAATATTTCTTACAAAGACTTTAAATGAGGTATAACGTAATTACATTTTATTGTTATTAGCATATATTGAGTAATTTTCATGTATATGCTTGCTATGTGAATTATAAAATTTGAATCTTTGCATATCTTAATCCATTTCTTTAACAAAGGCTTGTCAGTTATACCCTCTCATGGCCTAGTCTGCATCTCTCATTACTGACAAATTTCCCCCACTTTTTTTAAGCTTCTCTACATTTTTAAGTTTGAAATGCTTACACAGTTTGATTCCTCTTAAGTAACAGTCTATGTTTCTTCTCACTACTTTTTGGAGATTAGAATATTTTCTCTTTATCCTTGAATTTTACAAATTTCATCATGAATGTTAAGATATGTGTATCTTTCAATAATTCTATGTTGGGCAAGTTTGAGTCTTTGTATTTGCAAGAACCAAGTGAAAAGAACTCAATTAACTTTGTCATTACATTGTAGAGGAGAGATTTGAGTTCTGATGATCTGATTTCAGACTTACTACAGTTATCATTTTGATGCATCATAGAATATGAACACAGTAAAATAATCCACTGAGACTCACTTCCAAAAGGTACACAAAGAGGGCATAATTAAAAGTAAGCATCATTACTGTCACTGGACTGAGGCATTTTCCTCGTCTTCTCTTTCATTTGGTCACATAAGAACCTGTCTTTATCTCTCTAACCAGATCATTTATTGAAGCACATATAAGAGTCCACTATAGTTGGAATGGCATTGACTTTGTCAGGACACAGACCAGCCTCATTCTCCTCTTAGACTCCTACCAACAAAAGTTCATGTCTCAGTAGCTTTGGCTGTGCCATCATAATGATGACTCAGAGTGATCTTAAAATTGAGGAAAATATTCACTAAGTCTTAACAGTGTTTCTATTCTTTCTGTACTTCCGCAACTTACTCCAAAGATCCAGGCCCAGGATCTTATAATTTTTAAATTTAAGTTCTAAGTTTTTTGATATTAGGTCCAACCTCACACATGGGAGTCGTTCTGAGTGATGAATCTGTCCTAATATAGGTTCACTTTCAGCATCTCTGTATCATTCCAGATGCATCTCCTTTGCACCATTAAATTAGCTGATGATACAAAGAGGAAAGGAACAGGCCTGAGAACAGAGTCCTGCATCTGATAATCAGCTCATTTAATGAAATTATGAATACTGATAAACTATTTAAATAGTTTCTTCATGTTGTCCTCAAGAACTTCACAAGGTCCCTTGTGGGATAACCGTGTTGTGATATAACTAGAATTGGGTTGATCTACCAGTTTCAAAGGGCTTCCCTATGGCTCAGTGGTGAAGAATCCACCTGCAATGCAGGAGACACAGGAGATGTAGGTTTCATCTGTGGGTCAGAAAGATTCCCCTGGAGAAGGAAGTGGCAACCCACTCCAGTATTCTTGCCTGGAGAATTCCACAGGCAGAGGATTCTGGTAGGCTATAGTCCAAAGGATCACAAAGAGTTGTACACGAATGAGGGACAGCACACAGCACCATTTTCATAAATCCATCTTAAACAGGATTAAATATTTTTTTAAAAATTCTTATGCAGATTAAAATCTGTTTCATACTGCTAATACCTTCATTTTAAAGGAACTTATGCTTTGAAAATTCATTTTAAATGTATGCTTGGAATTACCATTAAGGTCATAGAACTGTTTTATATCATTACAGTTTTCCTTAACCGGCTTACGTATGCTGAAATTTTACAGTGTACTGTTAAAAAGAGGAGGATTGTTTTAGAGGCAGCAAAGAAGTTGAGGAGTAAAGGAGGCATCCGCAGAAAATACTCTGTTCAGTTGACCTGACGTTTTTCTATATGTGATGGTTTTAGGAAAGTCCAAAATGCCTTCCACACTCCTCTCTTCAAACATTAGAACCCAAGTCCTCACCACTGAGTGTGCAGGACTTAGTGACCATTTCTAAAGAATACACATGATTGATGTGATAGTGTGTGACCAAGTCATACCTGGTGTGGAGGCTTGCCTCCTCCCTCTCTGGGGTCACTGCCCCTGAGGAAAGCTAGCTGTCTCTCAAGTGACCTGCAGAGATGCCCAGCTGGTCAGCTACTGAGGGCCTCCCTGCAAAGCCAGGAGAGTGAGCCAACTTGGAAGCAAAGCCTCCAGCCCAGCTGAGCCTCCAGGTGACAGTGACCCAGGTCAATTCCCTGACTGCTACCCATGCATAGTGATTCAGAACCAGACAGTGAAGCCCCTTCCTCATTCCTGACCCACAGGAGCTCTAAGAATATGGAGGGGTGCTGTCCTAAGCCAATACGTTTTCTGGGAAATTTGGACTATGCATCAAATACAATGGCTTTCCAGTGGGCACAAGTGGTAAGGAAGCCACCTGCCAATGAAGAAGACATAGTACATGCAAGTTTCAATCCCTGGGCTGAGAAGAACACCAGGAAGAGGGCACTCCAGCATTCTTGCCTGGAAAATCCCATGAACAACGAAGCCTGGTGGGCTAAGGGTCAGACATGACTGAGCAACTTATCATTCATGCACGCAGGCATCTAATACAATAGGTGTTATGTGATGTTATTTTTACTTAATGGCTTAGATCCAGTATTATAATTATTTTGCATGCTAAGTTGCTTCAGTCGTGTCTAGTTCTTTGTGACCACCTGTGGACTATATCCTGCCAAGCTTCTCTGTCCATGGGATTCTCCAGCCAAGAATAGTGGAATAGGTTATTAGAGATTTATATATTCAAAAACACAGCCATATTTTGAGTGGCAAAAATGTAGAGTTTTTAGTTTACAAAAATGATTTTATTCCTTATTAGAACTGCCTACTTCAAGAAGCAAATAATGCCTCTAAAAGCTCCGAATTAGCATACACAGTAGGGCAGATACTTGGATTTGCACAATACTTTGGCATTGTGCCCCATTGTTGTGTGTTAAAGGGAAAGAAATTTCACAATTAAGAAGAAGGTCAAGATATGAATGAAACATACAGGTACATCTTGGAGCAGGTGTCCAGCCATCTCTGGTACATGTTGCAACAGTTCCATGGATCTCAGGAATAAAACCCTTTTTACACTCATAAGTGATTGTATCTTGACCTCTGTATTTGCTTAATTCAGGTCTGTACACACCATTTGGAATATGAGGAGGATCACATATTATTTCTGAAAAAAACAAAGGTATGTTGACAATATAGAAATCACATCCCTTAAAATAATCAATTATATAAAAATATAGAAGTGGATGTTATTAATTTGTTCTTCAGTTCAGTTCAGTTCAGTCGCTCAGTCGTGTCCGACTCTCCGTGACCCCATGAATCACAGCACGCCAGGCCTCCCTATCCATCACTAACTCCTGGAGTTCACTCAAACTCATGTCCACAGAGTCGGTGATGCCATCCAGCCATCTCATTCTCTGTCGTCCCCTTCTCCTCCCGCCCCCAACCTTTCCCAGCATCAGAGTCTTTTCCAGTGAGTCAACTCATCGCATGAGATGGCCAAAGTATTGCAGTTTCAGCTTTAGCATCAGTCCCTCCAATGAACACCCAGGATCGATCTCCCTTAGAATGGACTGGTTGGATCTCTCAAGAGTTGTTCTTAGTACAGCACAAAAGTCAGTAAAATGAGCACAGCCTCATGTCCTACTGCTGTATCACTTACATTTTCCTTCACTGTGTTTCTTGTCTGATGTATCTGTACCCTTGCTACTCTTGAACCCTCTTTCTCCACAGTCAACACACACTTCATGATATTCCACTTCTGGCAAAGAATTCATGATGTATCACTTCAGCTATTCTTTCCACTTTCTGCAAGTTTCTCGGCTTCTGTATTTCTCACAAGTACTGTTGGCAAATATTCCCCTCCCTCCAGGCATTTGGTGCAATAGCACACCCAGTTCTTTTGAAGTAGACTTAAATAGAGGGGTTGCATAGGGCAATGAAATTAATGTGGAAGTAATGTTTTCCTTTAGGGAGGGAGTTGAAAAAGTCATTGAGTTTTCATGTTCTCTTTCCCACAGCTGCAGTGATTAAAGAAGAACATGGAAGGTCCCATCTCCATTCCCTGATTCTGACAATTAAAATAATGAGGAGGGTCCCTCCTGACCTGTGTTTTCTGGGAAATGTGTTAATTAAGACTATATATCTAATACAATGGGCTTCCCAGTTGGCACAAGTGGTAAGGAATCCACCTGCCAATGCAGGAGACATAGGAGATGCAAGTTCCAATGAAGGTTGGAAGTGAGCATGCATAGAAAATAAACTTTAGTTTTTTAAGCCACTAAGATTTTGGAATATATTATTCTTATTGTAGTAAAATAACCTAATCCAGTTTTCAAAACTTCTCTTTAATATAAAGATTCAGGTGAAAGGTGTCTGTTGTAAATACTGAGCTCCACCATTGTAGGGCAGAAGTAGCCATAGACAATACATATAAGAAATGGGCATGTCTCTGTTCCAGTAAGTCTTAGTTTACAAAAAAGGGACAGGCTGGATTTGACCTGGGGCTATGGTGTGAACCAGACATGGGACAACAAACTGGTTCAAATTTGAGAAAGGAGTACGTCAAGGCTGTATATTGTCACCTTGCTTCTTTAACTTCTATAAAGAATACATCATGTGAATTGCTGGACTGGATGAATCACAAGCTGGCATCAAAACTGCCAGGAGAATATCAACAACCTCAGATATGCAGACGATAGCACCCTAATAGCAGAAAGTGAAGAGGAACTAAAGAGCCTCTTGATGAAAGTGAAAGAGGAGAGTGAAAACTCTGGCTTAAAATTCAACATTCAAAAAACTAAGATCATGGCAATCGGTCTCATCATTTCATGGCAAATAGGGGGGAAAAACTGGAAGCAGTGGCAAATTTTATTTTCTTGAGCTCCAAATCACTGCAGATGGTGACTGCAACCATGAAATTAAAAGACTCTTACTTCTTTGAAGAAAAGTTATGACAAACCTAGACAGCATATTAAAAACCAGAGACATTACTTTGCCAACAGAGGTCTGTCTAGTCAAAGCTATGGTTTTTTCGGTAGTCATGTATGGATAAGAGAGTTGGACCATAAAGAAGGCTGAGCACCAAAGAACTGATGCTTTCAAACTGTGGTGCTGGAGAAGACTTTTCAGAGTCCCTTGGGTAGCAAGGAGATCAAACCAGCCAATCCTAAAGGAAATCAACCCTGAATATTCACTGCAAGGACTGAAGCTGAAGCTCCAATGATTTGGCCATCTGACACAAAGAGCTGACTCACTGGAAAAGACCCTGATGCTGGGAAAGATTGAAGGCAGGAGGTGAAGGGGACAACAGAGGATGAGATGGTTGAATGGTGTCACTAACTCAATAGACGTGAGTCGGAGCAAACTCTGAGAGATAGTGAAGGACAGGGAAACCTGGCATGCTGCCGTTTATGGGGTTGCAAAGAGTCAGACACAACTTCATGACTGAACCACAACAGTGTGCTACCCAACAATAGTGTGCTACCCCTGACATAGTTCTACTCAGTCATTTTTATCAGCTTTGCTAGTACACAACAAGGATCAATTTGAAATAATCTTTTTTTTTTTTTTAAGTCATGCTTTCCAGGTGGCTCAGTGGTAAAGAATCCAATGGAGGAGATGGAGGTTCAGTCCCTGGGTCAGGACAATCCCCTGGAGAAGGGAGTGCCAACCCACATCAGTATTGTTGCCTGGGAAATCCCAAGGACAGAGGAGCCTGGTGGGCTACAGTCCATGGGATCTCAAAGGAGTCAGACATGATTTAGGAACTAAACAACAACAAATAAACATTAATACTCCATTGTCAGAAAAAATAAACTGCTTAATGGTAAGGAGTATATGAGTTAAAGCAACTGGTAAAATATATAGCAAAAGATATAGAAGAAATATAAATTACCTTTACAAGCAGGAGCTGGAGTCCATCCAAATTTAGTGCATACTGTATCTCCTCTCTCACTGTATTCAAAACCGGGTGCACATCTATATTGAACTCGTTCATTTGCCTTATAAGTTGCCTTCGGAAGTACAGTTTGTCCATTTAAAATGACTGGTGGTCTGCAGAAAATTTCTAAACAAAAGGGATTAAATTCCAAAATGTCCATTATATGTTAAAGTACTGTGTCCCAGACATAAATTATATAAAGATACAACTTTTGTTTCCATTCCATTAAGTAAATTAAGCTACCAAACAAAGTCCTGTTTTGACTTGAATGCTTGATGAATAATTTATCAGTTGTTCTTAACATTCATTTTGGAAGAAATTTAAATTCTGTTTTAAATCTTGTTGCTGATTTATTTAGTTGGGGGATAAATTAGTCTTCTTGAAATAAATAATGGCCAGTAACTTCATCAGCTATATACATAAAACTGAATACCGAAGTAGCTTCATTGTGATTTATGTGAAACAGGCCTATTCATATATATCCTGGTTTTCTATATATTTTGCTTTATTTTAGATTAATGTTATATAAAGATGATACTTGCTGTAACTTAAGCATTTTATATATTATAGTATTTTGAATGAATCTGAACATCAATTTCTAGAGCTGTGGGAAATTACACATCTGTGTCTCTGTTTCAGCTTTGTAAATGAGACCATCTCTACTGATTTTTTCAGATTCTACATATATGTGTTAATACACAATACTTGATTTTCTTTCTGACTTACTTCACTCCATATGACAGTGCATAGGCCTCTTCTACATAAATCATTTTTTAAAAGCTTTTTATAAAATTTTTCAAACATAATCAAAAGTGGAAACAATATGTGATCTAAATTCCAAACCATTTAAACTTGCTTTTAAAAAAATAATAATTAGCAATACATAATGAACTTTTCTCATATCATTCAATATTCTTATACCACATAACGTTTCCAGTTGCACTGCTGAGGCACTTAATAAGTGTTCTAGCACTTGCATATAATGGGAAAGTACAAATCAATATAATCAAGAAGAATATATGTGTTTTTTGAGGGAAAACATTCTCATGAAAATAATTTACATAGAAATAACTATGGAACTCTTTTTTTTTAATATGAAGGAATTGTATCACAGATATTACATTCAATTTACATGAACTCATGTAGTTCTGCTGTGTGATTAAAATACCATATTTTAAAATAATAGGTCATATGTGATATATAATTTCAGCGAATGACCTGTAAAAATTATATATATTTTTTGTTACTGATAATAGAGTAATTATTAACAAAATACTTTATCAAAGAAAGTAATTTAACTTGTTGTATTACATCTCCAAAAACCAACTAACCAGTTCTTGTGATTGCCTTCCCTTCAAGTTTCTGTCAAAAAAAACCAAAAAAACAAAAGCTGGCCATCATCTTTCACACTGTCTTCTCTCAAACATTTTCCCCTGGGATTCCAGCAACAGTGACTAATTTCCCAGATTCTATTCTCCCTTCATCTCAATATTTTCTTTCCTGTTTGCAACTTAATGATATTTTTCCTATTTCTTCACTATTCCATTTAAAATGCTGCATTGATTCCCAAACCAGTCTGCATAAAAGCCTAATCCTTCAGCATGGTGTGTGCTGCCCCTCAGAACCTCGGACTGCCCATTTTCACTCCATCACTGACTTCTTCTCTGCCTGCATCCTACGTTAAGGCCCCTGAGAACAATGGGAACAAGGGGTTTCACATTCAAAGAGGCTTCAAGGCCACTGCCCCTTCCTCTCCATCTGACTGGTTTGCTTTTCCCTGCCTCAATTCATCTAAAGATTCTCATTCTTCCTTTAAGACATGTTTTGCATCAGTATTTCTGAAAGATTTCACTAACCACAGAAACTTATGCAAAAAATAAACCCCACCCACGATCCTCTAGAGCTTCCCTGTAGGCTCAGTTGGTAAAGAACCTGCCTGCAATGCAGGAGACCCAAGTTGGATCCTGGGTCAGAAAGATTCCCTGAGAAGAGAACATCAACCCACTCCATTATTCTTGCCTGGAAATCCCATGGACAGAGGAGCCTACGGGCTACAGTCCATGGGGTTGCAAGAGTCAGACACAACTCAGCAACTAAATCACAACTCCCACAACATGATCTCTAGAGCATATGTAACTGCTACACTGCTTATAAATATGTTCGTCTTTATTAACTCGAAATAATTTTGTAAAAAGGACTTTCTAAGAAGAGGAACACTTCTCTTTGCGTCTCACTGTAGGACAGACTAGAAGAAGAAAATGTAAATAATTTGGGGATATTAGATAACGTCAAAAAATATGTTAGAAATTTTTCCCAAACAAATATTGGTAAAAAAAAAAAAAAGTTATGGTAATTTTAAATAAATTAGACATAATACATTACGACAAAAGCCAAAATCATCATGAGGTTCTCAAGGGAATATTTCACACAAAGATAGGCACAATAAAGAAGAAAAACAGGAAGGACCTAACAGAAGCAGAAGAGATTAAGAAGAGGTGGCAAGAATACACAGAAGAATTGTACAAAAAAGATCTCAATGACCTAGATAATTACAATTGTGTGGTCATTCACCTATAGTCAGACATCCTGGAGTATGAAGTCAAGCGGGCCTTAGGAAGCCTTGCTACAAACAAAACTAATGGAGGTGATGGAATTCCAGCTGAACTATTTCAAATCCTAAAAGATAATGCTGTTGAAGTGCTGCACTCAATATGCCAGCAACTTTGGAAAACTCAGCAGTGGCACAGGACCAGAAAAGTTCAGCTTTCATTCTAATCCCAAAGAAGGGCAATGCCAAAGAATGTTCAAGCTATCACACAATTGTACTCATTCACATGTTAGCAAGGTAATACTGAAAACCCTTCAAGCTAAGTTTCAATAATATGTGAACCAAGAACTTCCAGATGTACAGCTGGATTTAGAAAAAGCAGAGAAACCAGAGATCACATCACCAACATCTGTTGGATCATAGAAAAATAAAGGGAATTCCAGAAAAAAACATCTATTTCTGCTTCATTGACTATTCTAAAGCCTTTTTTTTAACCATTCAATTTATTTTTTAATTTTTTATTTTTTTATTAATTTATTTATTTTAATTGGAGGCTAATTACTTTACATTATTGTATTGGTTTTGCCATACATTGACATGAATCTTCCCCAGGTGTACATGTGTTCCTGTGTGGATCACAACAAACTGTGGAAAATTTTTCAAGAGTTTGGAATGCCTGACCATTTACCTGCCTCCTGGGAAACCAGTATGCAGGAAAAGAAGCAACAGTTAGAACTGGACATGGAACAACTGACTGGTTCAAAATTGAGAAAGGAGTATGTCAAGGCTGTATACTGTCACCCTGCTAATTTAACTTACATGCAGAGTACATCATGCAAAATGTTGGGCTGGATGAAACACAAGCTGGAATCAAGATAGCTGGGAGAAATATCAACAACCTCAGATACATAGATGATATCACTATAATGGCAGAAAGTGAAGAGGAACTAAAGAGCCTCTTGATGAAAGTGAGAGGAGAGTGAAAAAGTTGGCTTAAAACTCAGAATTCAAGCAATGAAGATCATGGCATCCAGTCCTATCACTTCATAGCAAATAGATGGGGAAAAGGTGGAAACTGTCAGATTTCATTTTCTTGGGCTCCAAAATCACTGCATAGGGTGACTTCAGCCATGAAATTAAAAGGGTTTTGCTCCTTGGAAGAAAAGCTATGACAAACCTATGCAGTATATTAAAAAGCAGAATCATCACTTTGCCAAAAAAGGTCTGTATAGCCAAAGTTATGATGTTTTCCACTAGTCATGTACAGATGTGAGAGTACATAAAGAAGGCTGAGTGCCAAAGAACTGATGCTTTCAAACTGTGGTGTTAGAAGACTCTTGAGAGTCCCTTGGACTGCAAGGAAATCAAACCAGTCAATCCTAAAGGGAATCAGTCCTGAGTATTCATTGGAAGGACTGATGCCAATGCTAACGCTCCAATACTTTGGCCACCTGATGCAAAGACCTGACTCATTGGGAAAAACCTCTGATGCCGGGGAAAATTTAGGGCAGGAGGAAAAGTGGGCAACAGAGGATGAGATGATTGGATGGCATCACTGACTCAATGGTCATGTGTTTGAGCAAACTCTGGGAGATAGTGAAGGACAGGGAAGCCTGGTACATTGCAATTCATGGGGTTGCAAAGAGTTGGACACTACTGAGCAACTGAACAACAACAAAATCATCATATTGGTCATGAGGCCAAGGTCAGCAGTATTACGACTGAAGAAATGCTGGCTTACAGGTTACTATAGAACTTTTTTTAAAAGACAAAAATTTATTTACTGGATTCAATTCAGATCAGCAATATTTATACTAAACTTCCAGTGCAAGTATAAAACAGGGCCACTTTTAGAAGTGTTATTCAAAGACAGAATGCCATCACAATACATCAGTAGAGATAAACATTGAATGTTTAGTTTTTCAAATATAAAATGACCTTTTGGAGTTTTAATATTAAAACTTGTAGCAGAAATGCTTAAGATTTTACTTTAGTCATGAGTCAATTACACTTTAATTATGGTTATGAGAATGGACTTTGGTGGCATATAACCTAGGTTTGAATCTTCCCCCTACCATATACACCATGATCATTTTGGACATGTAATTTAATTTCTTTGGGCCATGATTTCCTCAATTATGAAACAGAGATGAACACAGTACATAAATCACATGGTCATCTGGAAGGTTAAATAGATGACACTTGTAAACAGTTTAGATCACCTATTGTAAAATAGTAAGTGCTGAATAAATCCTAGCAATTGTAACAGTGTTTTGAAAGGCATATTTTCACGAAAAAAACTAAACTCCTGCAATTAATCAAACCAACAATAAGTGAGTAAGTTTATCTTACCTACACATTTAGGTGTTTCTGCACTCCAAACACCACCTGCTGAGCAATGTATTTGTTTGGGTCCATCCAGCATGTAGCCTGAATTACACTCAAACTGTACCACTTGTCCATAGGTATATTCTTGGTCTGGTTCCAGGGCACCACTGAAAATTTTCCCATTCTCTGGTTCTGTCACTGGGAAACACTTAACAACTGAAAAAATAAACATAACTTCCTCTAATGAAATTGGAAAACTTTAAAACTTTATCATGAAAAAATGAGTATATATAAATTTGATACACACACATACATATATATATAAAACCAACAGCAAGATTACTTTTTTAAAGATGTGTTTATTTGATATAACAGTTAGCCAGAAATAAATTCTACTAAGTAAAAACAAAGAAAATCAATAATAGTAGTAAGCTTATCTCTGATTCTTTCCTGTGGGAGTAAGCAAAAAACATTACTACCTTGAATTTTGTAATGAAAGTGTATATATTTTCACTTTCATTTTTAATGAAAGTGTATATATTTTCCATGAACAGTATGGAAAGGCAAAAAGATAGGACACTGAAAGACGAACTCCCCAGGTCAGCAGGTACCCAATATGCTACTGAAGATCAGTAGAGAAATAACTCCAGAAAGAATGAAGGGATGGAGTCAAAGCACAAGCAACACCCAGCTGTGGATGTGACTGGTGATAGAAGCAAGGTCCGATCCTATAAAGAGCAATATTGCATAGGAAGCTGGAATGTTAGGTCCATGTCCCAAGGCAAATTGGAAGTGGTCAAACAGGAGATGGCAAGAGTGAAAGTCAACATGCTAGGAATCAGCAAACTAAAATGGACTGGAATGGGTGAATTTAACTCAGATGAATATTATATTTACTACTGTGGGCAGGAATCCCTTAGAAAAAATGGAGCAGTCATCATAGTCAACAAAAGGGTCCAAAATGCAGTACTAAGATGCAACCTCAAAAATGACAGAATGATCTCTGTTCATTTCCAAGGCAAACCATTCAATATCACAGTAATCCAAGTCTATGTCCCGACCAGTAATGGTGAAGAAGTTGAAGCTGAACGGTTCTATGAAGACCTACAAGACCTTCTAAAACTAACACCCAAAAAAGATGGCCTTTTCATTATAGGGGACTGGAAAGAAAAAGTAGGAAGTCAAGAAACACCTGGAGTAACAGGCAAATTTGGCCTTGGAGTGCACAATGAAGCAGGGAAAAGGCTAACAGAGTTTTGCCAAGAGAACGCACTGGTCATAGCAAACACCCTCTTCCAACAACACAAGAGAAGGCTCTAAACATGGACATCACCACATGGCCAACACTGAAATCAGATGATTATATATTTTGCAGCCAAAAATAAATAAGCTCTATACAGTCAGCAAAAACAAGAACGGGATTGACCATGGCACAGATCATGAACTTATTGCCAAATGGTAGGGAAAACCATGAGACCATTTGGGTATGACTTAAATCAAATGCCTTATGATTAAACAGTGGAAGTGAGAAGAAGATTTAAGGATTTAGATCTGATAGACATAGTACCTGACGAACTATGGAAGGAGGTTAATGACATTGTACAGGAGACAGGGATCAAGACCATTTCCAAGAAACAGAAATGCAAAAAAGCAAAATGGCTGTCTGAGGTGGCCTTACAAATAGCGTTAAAAAGAAGAGAAGCCAAAAGCAAAGGAGAAAAGGAAAGATATTCCCATCTAAACGTAGAGTTCCAAAGAATATCAAGGAGAGATAAGAAAGTCTTCAGTCTTCAAGACAGTATGGTACTGGCATAAAGACAGAAATATAGATCAATGGAACAAAATAGAAAGCCCAGAGATAAATCCATGCACCTATGGACACCTTATCTTTGACAAAGGAGGCAAGAATATTCAATGGAGAAAAGACAATCTCTTTTAACAAGTGGTGCTGGGAAAAGTGGTCAACCACTTGTAAAAGAATAAAACTAGAACACTCCCTAACACCATACACAAAAATAAACTCAAAATGGATTAAAGATCTAAATGTAAGACCAGAAACTATAAAACTCCTAGAGGAGAACATAGGCAAAACACTCTCCAACATAAATCACAGCAGGATCCTCCATGACCCACCTCCCAGAATATTGGAAATAAAAGCAAAAATAAACAAATGAGACCTAATTAAAATTAAAAGCTTCTGCACAGCAAAGGAAACTATAAGCAAGGTGAAAAGACAGCCTTCAGAATGGGAGACAATAATAGCAAATGAAGCAACTGATAAAGGATTAATCTCCAAAATATACAAGCAACACCTGCAGCTCAATTCCAGAAAAATAAATGACCCAATCAAAAAATGGGCTAAAGAACTAAGCAGACATTTCTCCAAAGAAGACATACAGATGGCTAACAAGCACATGAAAAGATGCTCAACATCACTCATAATTAGAGAAATGCAAATTAAAACCACAATGCGGTACCATTTCACACCAGTCAGAATGGCTGCTATCCAAAAGTCTACAAGCAATAAATGCTGGAGAGGGTGTGGAGAAAAGGGAACCCTCTTACACTGTTGGTGGGAATGCAAACTAGTACAGCCACTATGGAGAACAGTGTGGAGATTCCTTAAAAAACTGGAAATAGAACTGCCATATGACCCAGCAATCCCACTCCTGGGCATACACACTGAGGAAACCAGAATTGAAAGAGACACATGTACTCCAATTTTCATTGCAGCACTGTTTATAATAGCCAGGACATGGAAGCAACCTAGATGTCAATCTGCAGACAAATGGATAAGAAAGCTGTGGTACATTTACACAATGGAGTACTACTCGGCGATTAAAAAGAATACATTTGAATTAGTTCTAATGAGGTAGACGAAACTGGAGCCTATTATACAAAGTGAAGTAAGCCAGAAACAAAAACACCAAAACAGTATATTAACACATATATATGGAATATAGCAAGAGGATAATGATAACCCTGAATACGAGACAACAGCAGAGACTTGGATGTGTGGAGCAGTCTTTTGGACTCTGTGGGAGAGGGCAGGGGTGGGATAATTTGGGAGAATGGATTGAAACATAAAAAAAAAAAAGAAAGAAAGAAAGCCTTCTTCACTGATCAGTGCAAAGAAATAGAGGAAAATAATAGAATGGGAAAGACTGCTGCTACTGCTGCTCAGTCGCTTCAGTCGTGTCTGACTCTGTGCGACCCCACAGACAGCAGCCCACCAGGCTCCCCCGTCCCTGGGATTCTCCAGGCAAGAACACTGGAGTAGGTTGCCATTTCCTTCTAAAGAAAGTTAGAGATACCAAGGGAACGTTTCATGCAAAGATGGGCGCAATAAAGGACAGAAATGGTAGGGACCTAACAGAAGCAGAAGATATTAAGAAGAGGTGGCAAGAAGACACAGAAGAACTGTATAAAAAAGATCTTCACGACCAAGATAATCACGAGGAGTGATCACTCACCTAGAGCCAGACATCCTGGAATGGGAAGTCAAGTGTGCCTTAGGAAGCATCACTATGAAAAAAGCTAGTGGAGGTGATGGAATTCTAGTTGAGCTATTTTAAATCCTAAAAGATGATGCTGTGAAAGTGCTACACTGAATAGCCAGCAAATTTGGAAAACTCAGCAGTGGCCACAGGAATGGAAAAGGTCAGTTTCATTCCAATCCCAAAGAAAGGAAACACCAAAGAATGCTCAAACTACTGCACAATTGCACTCATCTCACACACTAGCAAAGTAATGCCCAAAATTCTCCAAGTCAGGCTTCAGCAATAGGTGAATAGTGAACTTCCAGATGTTCAGGCTGGATTTAGAAAAGGCAGAAGAATCAGAGATCAAACAGCTAACATCCGCTGGATCATTGAAAAAGGAAGAGAGTTCCATAAAAACATCTATTTCTGCTTTATTGACTATGCCATAGACTTTGTGTGGATCACAGCAAACTGTGGAAAATTCTTCAAGAGATGAGAATACCAGACCACCTGACCTGCCTATTGAGAAACCTGTATGCAGGTCAGGAAGCAACAGTTAGAACTGGACATGGAACCATAGACTGGTTCCAAATAGGAAAAGGTGTACGTCAAGGTTGTATATTGTCACCCTGCTTATTTAACTTATATGCAGAGTACATCATGAGAAACGCTGGTCTGTAAGAAGCACAAACTGGAATCAAGATTGCTGGGAGAAACATCAATAACCTCAGATATGCAGATGACACCACCCTTATGGCAGAAAGTGAAGAAGGACTAAAGAGCCTGTGGATGAAAGTGAAAGAGGAGAGTGAAAAAGTTGGCTTACAGCTCAACATTCAGAAAACTAAGATCATGGCATCCAGTCCCATCACTTCATGGCAAATAGATGGGGAAACAGTGGAAACAGTGGCTGACTTTATTTGGGGGGGCTCCAAAGTCACTGTAGATGGTGACTGCGGCCATGAAATTAAAAGACACTTACTCCTTGGAAGGAAAGTTATGACCAGTCCAGACAGTATATTGAAAAGCAGAGACATTACTTTGCCAACAAAGGTCCGTCTAGTCAAGGCTATGGTTTTTCCAGTGGTCATGTATGGATGTGAGAGTTGCACTGTGAAGAAAGCTGAGCAACGAAGAATTGATGCTTTTGAACTGTGGTGTTGGAGAAGACTCTTGGAAGGTCCTTGGACTGCAAGGAGGTCCAACCAGTCCATCCTAACACCCTGGGTGTTCATTGGAAGGACTGATGTTGAAGGTGAAACTCCAATACTTTGGCCACCTGGTGTGAAGAGCTGACTCATTGGAAAAGACCCTGATTCTGGGAAAGATTGAGGGCAGAAGGAGAAGGGGACGGCAGAGGATGAGATGGTTGGATGGCATCACTGACTCAATGGAGATGAGTTAGAGTAAACTCTAGGAGTTAGTGATGGACAGGGAGGCCTGTTGTGCTCTAGTCATTGGGTCGCAAAGAGTCAGACACGACTGAGCAACTGAACTGAACTGATATCTTTGGTAGTACCAAAAAAAGTGTTTCTTACATAATTGAGAAATATAAAAGTTCAGCTCGGTTCAGTCATTCAGTCGTGTCCGACTCTTTGCGACCCTATGAATCGCAGCACGCCAGGCCTCCTTGTCCATCACCAACTCCCGGAGTTCACTCAAACTCATGTCCATCAAGTCGGTGATGCCATCCAGCCATCTCATTCTCTGTCGTCCCCTTCTCCTCCTGCCCCCAATCCCTTCCAGCATCAGAGTCTTTTCCAATGAGTCAACTCTTTGCATGAGGTGGCCAAAGTATTGGAGTTTCAGCTTCAGCATCAGTCCTTCCAATGAACACCCAGGACTGATCTCCTCTAGAATGGACTGGTTGGATCTCCTAGCAGTCCAAGAGATTCTCAAGTCTTCTCCAACACCACAGTTCAAAAGCAACAATTCTTCGGCGCTCAGCTTTCTTCACTGTCCAACTCTCACATCCATACATGACCACGGGAAAAACCATAGCCTTGACTAGACGGATCTTGGTTGGCAAAGTAATGTCTCTGCTTTTTAATATGCTATCTAGGTTGCTCATAACTTTCCTTCCAAGGAGTAAGCATCTTTAATTTCATGGCTGCAATCAGCATCTTTAGTGATTTCAGAGCCCAAAAAAATGAAGTCTGACACTGTTTCCACAGTTTCCCCATCTATTTCCCATGAAGTGATGGGACCAGATGCCATGATCTTTGTTTTCTGAATGCTGAGCTGTAAGCCATCTTTTTCACTCTCCTCTTTCACTTTCATCAAGAGGCTTTTGAGTTCCTCTTCACTTTCTGCCATAAGGGTGGTGTCATCTGCATATCTGAGGTTATTGATATTTTTCCCGGCAATCTTGATTCCAGCTTGTGCTTCTTCCAGCTCAGCGTTTCTCATGATGTACTCTGCATATAAGTTAAATAAGCAGGGTGACAATATACAGTTGGGGATACTTAAATACAAAATTTCCATTTAAGTCCCACAATAACAAAACTGCATTCTTAAAAAGTGTAAAAGCAAACTTTCTGATTATGTGTACTTCTTTAAATAAATAGTCTTTAATTTTTCTTCTTTTTCTGTATCAAAATAACTAGAACACTTTTTAAATTTTCCTTATTATTTTCCAGTATCACTTAGGTTTAAGATAGTCAACTTTATTTTACAATAGAATCTCCCAGGATGCTTGTTAAATGGAAATTCTGTGGCTAGATCCCTGCCCTATCATCCAAGGAACACTGATTCAGTCGATCTTTACGATCCAAAAATTTCAGTTTTTAAGAAGCACGCCAAATCATTCCAATATGGATGTTCCCTAGAACATTTATCCACTTCCTCTCGTTTCTTTTGATGAAAGATCTCCCACCCTTCTTTCAGAAAACAGGAATTTTGAGTGATCACTTTTCTTCTTTCCTTATTCCTCTGCCTCTGTCTTTTTCTCTCTCTTTCCTTCCTTCCTCTCTCTGCCTTGCATTTCCCTCTCCTTTTTCCTCTTTACTTACTCATCACCATTGAACTAGGAAAAGTTATTTTCATGATGACTACAGATTATTCTTTTTATTTTATATTGGAGTATAGTCAATTAACGATGTTGTGATAGTTTCAGGTGGACAGCAAAGGGACTCTTATTTTCATGATGGCTACAGATTGTAATCAGTGGTTTAAAATCTGAAAACAGGATGTGCAATTTTTCCATTCTCTCTGCTTGCTTTATGGATCAGTAAGAAAGGGCAGAGCTCTTCCTTAGTTTCTGGCTCTTTTCAGTAAACTAAAACCATAGGAAAACTCCCCTTGTCAGGTAGGAGGAAGGAGATGTCTAAACCATGTTCTCCAGTTAACCTGTTATCAGAGATCCTTGCATTGGGGTGGTTTTTTGGCTGAGTGCTCTTTCATTAATAAAGCTGAAACTCCCATCTTCATTTTAATGTGATATGTGTGTTATTCCCAGTGGTTAGAATCCAAAATGAAAAACAAATCTTAGATTTTTTTTTTGTAGTCTGTAATACTTGCACTATTAAATTAGATGAACCTGTATTTATATTTGGTTATTGAAACACTTAACAACATAGCAATAAAAGATTAGATCCAACTCTGTACTATAGTAGAATCCACAAAAATAATTTGAGTAAGAAATAGTTAATTACAGACTTAAAGAATATTTAATGTAAGACATTTCCCAAAAAAATTCATATTTAAATATATGCTTTAATATACTTGTAAATAAGTTTTACATCTACCTTCACATGTGGGAATATCATTGGTCCATCCATTTGTGTCACATTCACGGAAATTCATCTCACCCAGCATCTGATACCTGAAAATCAAAAATAACAGAATTGTGAGCTGTGTGTTCATGTGTAGTTTTAAGTTTGATACCATTTCAAATATCCAGAAACTCTATTTCAAGGAAAACTATTAATAAGAGCACATGCTTCCCTCCGTCCTCAGGAAAGGCCCTTAATTAAGCCCTCAGGTGCATGGACTTGAATTATCAAAATCCTTGGTTCCTGACACAAACTCATCAGTTAATGAGGTACACTTAACAATGTAATAAGCTCCATGAACTATCAACAAAATCAAAGATAAAAACATGAGATCATGATAAAAGCAGTAAACAACAGTTCACTGTATGTTACCCCAGTCCACTCTTTTTCCATATTTCTATCCATAGTCCTTTCCCAGCATCAGAGTCTTTTCCAGTGAGTCAACTCTTCTCATGAGGTGGCCAAAGTATTGCAGTTTCAGCTTTGGCATCAGTCCTTCCAATGAACACCCAGGATTGATCTCCTTTAGAATGGACTGATTAGATCTCCTTGCAGTACAAGGGAGTCTCAAGAGTCTTCTCCAACACCACAGAGAGTGAGATGGCTGGATGACATCATCAACTCTGTGGACATGAGTTTGAGTGAACTCCAGGAGTTGGTGATGGACAGGGAGGCCTGGCGTGCTGTGATTCATGGGGTCGCAGAGAGTCGGACACGACTGAGCAACTGAACTGAACTGATCCATAGTCCTACTCTCCACGATTGTGATATTTTCTGGGCACTTTGTGCTTTTTTTTTTAACATGATCAAGGACCGTGCTAGCAAGAATGTTTCAGTGTAGCTTATTGTCAGCACTTGTCTCCATCTCCCATCTCCATCCTGGCAATGCTTTCCAGAGTGTGGTCACCAAGTCAAGCCCGCTTACAGAAGTCATTCAGTATCAAATTGTACTAACTCATCAAGCCTGAACTTCAAACCAAAGATGCTGTACTTGCACAGGGAACTATGCTCAATGTCATGTGGCAGCCTGAATGGGAGGGGAGTTTGGGGAGAATGGATTCGTATGTATCCACGTATGTATATGGCTGAGTTCCTTTGCTGTGATCTTGAAACTATCACAACGTTGTTAGTGGCTATCTTTCAATACAAAATAATGCTGCTGCTGCCAAGTCATGTCAGTCGTGCCCGAATCTGTGCGACCCCATAGATGGTAGCCCACCAGGCTCCTCTGTCCCTGGGAATCTCCAGGCAAGAATACTGGAATGGGTTACCATTTCCTTTTCCAATGCACGCATGCATGCATGGTAAGTCGCTTCACTCGTGTCTGACTCTGCAACCCCATGGGCGGCAGCCCATCAGGCTGCCCTGTCCACGGGATTCTCCAGGCAAGAATACTGTAGTGGGTTGCCGTTTCCTTCTCCATACAAAATAGAAAGCTTTTAAAAAAAAAAATCCTTCTCAAATTTATTACATTTGACAATTGGAAGCAAAAAAAAAATTTTTTTAATCAAAAAATAAATAAGCAAAGGCATTTTGATAACCACAAGTAAGAGAATTTTGAAAAAAAAAAAAAAAAGCCTCTAATAAGCTTCTAAAGAATTGTACCTGGACAAACATTTCCTTTGACCCTGAATGAGAGCTGTCCTGCTAGTTACACAAGTAAAAGAAAGTCTCTCCTTCATAAAACACTTGGTCTTCTTGGATTGGGGTTGATTTGTTCCTAATTCGCTAAGGGAAGAAATCGTTTCAGTAGAGTAAATGGTAGTCACGGGAACTTGAACTCAAACTTTTACTCTGTGCACCTGTCACATGAAGGAACAAGACAACTGACTGTCAAAGGTTCTTCTCTGGCTCTGTGATTCATGGGGTCGCGGAGAGTCGGACACGACTGAGCGCCTGAACTGAGTAGCAGAGGAACATTTCCTGCAGACTATTTTCCCCCAGGGACCCAGTCATTCGCGCAAACCTCTCTCCGGAGTACTGTGAAATTCCACACAGATCCTCCGAGTGTCACCAGAAAACCCTGGAAATTCAAATTTCTGGGGAATAAAATTAGAACCTGGGGAATAAATCTGCCCTTCTTTCCCCTCCGCACTAAGTTTCCTTCAGCAGGCTCGCAGGGTCCCGCGCGCCGAAGCCTCAGAGCCAGACGGCGTTCCCACTTCAAAATGGCCGTGCGGGCGCCTGAGCCGGGGCCCTGTGCTGACGCCGCGCCGCCTGCCGCGCTGCGGGGCCCTGTGCTGACGCTGCGCCGCCCGCCGCGCTCCGGGGCCTGAGCCCCCGCCGCCCGCCAGCTCCGGGGCCTGAGCCTGCGCCTCCCGCCGGCTCCGGCTGAGGAGACCCCGAAACGCAGCCCTGCTTGCTTTGCCTGCAGTGCTGATTTCTCCCACCAAGCCCGTGATGCGCTTGATACGTTTCTGCTTTTGTAAGTGAGGAAATTTTTTTTAATACATATAGTTATTAAGTGGTAGAGTTTTGGAATACGAGCTTACTTCAAAGCCTAAGTTCTAAAATATTCTATTGCCTCAAATCAAGAAATGAATGGAAAGTGAATAATGATTCCACGTGTAATTTCTTCACCCTGTGGATATTTATGTAGTATAAAAGTACAATGATCCAGTTTTCCTATGTATAAAACTTTCTTCGAAACAAGGTGCTGGGAATCACAAGAAAGAAAGAACGCTGCGGAGGTAACAACACAGGGTTAAGATCAGCTGAGCTGTGGGAATCCAGCAGGTGCTTAGAAGGCACAAAGTCACCTCTTCTGAGCATAGCAGCATTTTTGGTCTGCGTGATAAGCGTAATTTACAGATTGTGGAAACTAAGAATGTCTGCAAGATACGTGTAATTTACAGATTGTGGAAACTTAAAGAATGATAGTTATTATTTCAGTGTTCAGTTAGTCTGATTTCTCATAAACTGTATAAAACTTTATCAAAATAGATCCACTTTGTCTAATTTTGTTACCATTCCCACTGCCCCTGAGATCAGTTCAGTTCAGTTCAGTCGCTCAGTCGTGTCCGACTCTCCACGACCCCATGAATCACAGCACGCCAGGCCTCCCTGTCCATCACCAACTCCCGGAGTTCACTCAAACTCATGTCCACAGAGTCGGTGATGCCATCCAGCCATCTCACTCTCTGTCGTCCCCTTCTCCTCCCACCCCCAACCTTTCCTAGCATCCGGAATTCTTATTCTGCACATAATAGGATGCGAAGAGGACTCATTGCAGAGAATTTTTATTTAAATGTGTACACTTTCCCACTCTCCTGTAACTATACTCTACCAGAGTAATTATAACTCACTTTAATTTTTCAATGTTGAGGAGATGATCATATTATCCAAATATAATCATTTTCATTATAGTTTACATTTTCAGATTACTTGTATGTTACTTATAAAAATGCTCATAGAAAAATATAATAACCTTAAACACATAAATAAGATCAGTTACTATTTACTCTTTCCAGTATGAAAGATTTGAATTATAAACTGCTCTTTCTATTGATGACATACCCCTCATCACACGTATAAACAACCTTTGCACCATATTCAAATTGAGTTCCTTCTGCAAGATGGAAGGAACCAAATGGAGTGTCTCCAGGGTGTGCACACGGTTTTTCTAAAATGAAAAAGAAAAAGAATATTGTTAGCATGTAGCACAGGGAGGAACAATTTACATAGGAGTTCAAGAACAGGGATATTTGATATTGTTTTAGAGGACAGAATTGAAAATATAGAAAAGTGAAAAATGCCAAAGTTATCTGTATGCTTTTTTTTTAATTTTGGAAGATGACAACCCCTTTTTAAGAATGATGAGGATATATCGCTTTGTATTTAAATGACACTAGTGATAGAATTCAGCCAGTATTGCCACAATAGTATTTATTACATACTTATTTATTAATTAAATATTTATTTTCATAACTTTTCACAGGTTTCACAAAAGTAGGAATTACTTACTCCGACATATCCTCGATGGATGGAGAGACACCCATTTTCCACCCCTGCACACCATTACGATACTCCCTAGAGTTCTGTATCCAGGGCGGCATTTATATGTAGCCTGAGTGCCCTCTCGATATGTTTGTTCAGTCCAAGAACCTGACAGGATTTCTGTTTCTTTTCTGGGAGGCGATTCTTTACAGTCTACAAAAAACAAAAACAAATAGGTGTTTAAATACAATGAAAAATGCAGTATTTTTAGGTTATTTTTGCTTTAAAAAAGCCTATACAGTTTCATCCAATGTAAGTCTTAATATATATTTTTTACCTTACAAAAATTAAGTCTACTTAGATTTGTAAGAATAACTTTCAAGATAAATGGTTAACGCTTTACTATATTATTTTTAAGTGCTATACTGAATTCTATAATTCTGCTCTTTCCTAAGGGCTTCCCTGGTAGCTTAGCTGGTAAAGAATCCACCTGCAATTCAGGAGGCTGCTGCTGCTGCTGTTGCTGCTGCTGCTGCTGCTGCTGCTGCTACTGCTGCTATGTCGCTTCAGTCGTGTCTGACTCTATGCGACCCCATAGACGGAAGCCCACCAGGCTTCCCCGTCCCTGGGATTCTCCAGGCAAGAACACTGGAGTGGGTTGCCATTTCCTTCTCCAATTCAGGAGGACCCGGGTTCAAACCCTGGGTTGGAAAGATCCCCTTGGAGAAAGAATAGGCTACCCACTCCAGTATTCTTGGGCTTCGCTGGTGACTCAGACAGTAAGGAATTCGCTGCAGTGTGGGAGACCTGGGTTCAGTTCTTGGGTTGGGAAAATCCCCTGGAGGAGGGCAAGGCAATCCACTCCATATTCTTATCTGAAGAGTCCCCATGGACAGAGGAGCCTGATGGGCTACAGTCCATGGGGTCACAGACTCAGACACGACTGAGCAGATAAGCACAGCACAGCACAGTCTTTCTTAAATTCAGGAAATATTAGGCACTAGGTTGAGGGAAACAGTGGAAACAGTGTCAGACTTTATTTTTCTGGGCTCCAAAATCACTGCAGATGGTGATTGCAGCCATGAAATTAAAAGACACTTACTCCTTGGAAGGAAAGTTATGAACAACCTAGATAGCATATTAAAAAGCAGAGACATTACTTTGCCAACCAAGGTCTGTCTAGTCAAGGCTATGGTTTTTCCAGTGGTCATGTATGGATGTGAGAGTTGGACTGTGAAGAAAGCTGATCGCCGAAGAATTGATGCTTTTGAACTGTGGTGTTGGAGAAGACTCTTGAGAGTCCCTTGGACTGCAAGGACACCCAACCAGTCCATTCTAAAGGAGATCAGTCCTGGGTGTTCATTGGAAGGACTGATGCTAAAGCTGAAACTCCAATACTTTGGCCACCTCATGCAAAGAGTTGACTCACTGGAAAGACTCTGATGCTGGGAGGGATTGGGGGCAAGAGGAGAAGGGGACGATAGAGGATAAGATGGCTTGATGGCATCACCAATTCGATGGACATGAGGTTGAGTGAACTCCGGGAGTTGGTGATAAACAGGGAGGCCTGGCGCACTGTGATTCATGGGGTCGCAGAGACTCGGACACGACTGAGCGACTGAACTGAACTGAACTGATTCTGAGGTTTGAAGAAACAACAGTGGATACGGAGGCAAAGTGTTGTCACTCTGGTAAGGAAGTTATTGAGTATGTATTCAGAAAGATGACATATCCAGGTGTCTGAAATCTTCATCAAGCTCTTGTACAGTCTGCTCTACCACCTATTCTATATAATCCCTTGAACCTCAGTAACCTTGGCGCTGGAGTGGTCAAGTGTATGTGTAAATGTGATTGACAATCTCAAATTGAAACCTACTCTGGCACTCTAGCAATTAGAAACCACTGAAGATAAAAAGGAATAAAATCGAATCCCTACTTTTCTCAGAAAACTGTCATTAGGAAACTCATGAATTCAGGGAATAAAGTAAATTGCAAAAAGTATACACATATTAGAATGTTTTTAATTAAAATTCTATTTATGAAGATTTAATCTACACAAGATTCAAAGGAAAATCATCTGCAAAATTATTTTCCACACAAAAGTACTTCTTACAATAACAAAAGCACTGACACAACCAAAAGAAAAATACAGGAGGATGATAGAACATTTTCTTAAGAATGGCTGACAACATAACCATTACTAAAGTCAGACATGACAATTAAGTGTAAGTGATGTTTTTGGACAAATTTCAATGACAAAAATGTAAAGGGAATGACACCCGATTTTGTAGAAAAAGAAATGTTATAAATATTATTTTAAATAAAATTAGAGGTATAAATGACTAAAGCAATTTGATGACATTTATAAAGAATCTTATAAATGCTCATGTAAACTAAAGAATTTCAAACTGAAAAAAAGATTCCAAAGCAATAATGAAAGTTTTTCTAAGATTCTTATGTACAAGATGTTCATTCCAACATCTTTATAGTGGAAAAAATAAGATATGTTAATATGAATATTTTCATATTGTGGTACATTCACCTGAGGAAATATTTTATGGCTTTTGACAATTCTATTTTGGGGAATATTTAATCATATGGGTAAATATTAGCATAAGATAAGGGGGAAGGTATTATAGACTTTTTGTTTCTAATAAAGACATACTATAGTGAAGAGGAACTAAAAACCTCTTGATGAAAGTGAAAGAGGAGAGTTAAAAAGTTGGTTTAAAGCTCAACATTCAGAAAACTAAGATCATGACATCTGGTCCCATCACTTCATGGGAAATAGATGGGGAAACAGTGGAAACAGTGTCAGACTTTATTTTTGGGGGCTTCAAAATCACTGCAGATGGTGATCGCAGTCATGAAATTAAAAGACGCTTACTCCTTGAAAGGAAAGTTATGAACAACCTAGATAGCATATTAAAAAGCAGAGATATTACTTTGCCAACCAAGGTCTGTCTAGTCAAGGCTATGGTTTCTCCAGTGGTCATGGATGTATGTGAGAGTTGGACTGTGAAGAAAGCTGAGTGCTGAAGAATTGATGCTTTTGAACTGTGGTGTTGGAGAAGACTCTTGAGAGTCCCTTGGACTGCAAGGACACCCAACCAGTCCATTCTAAAGGAGATCAGTCCTGGGTGTTCATTGGAAGGACTGATGTTGAAGCTGAAACTCCAATACTTTGGCCACCTCATGCGAAGAGTTGGCTCATTGGAAAAGACTCTGATGCTGAGAGGGATTGGGGGCAAGAGGAGAAGGGGACAATAGAGGATGAGATGGCTTGATGGCATCACCAATTCGATGGACATGAGGTTGAGTGAACTCCGGGAGTTGGTGATGGACAGGGAGGCCTGGCGTGCCTGATTCATGGGGTCGCAAAGAGTTGGACACGACTGAGTGACTGAACTGAACTGAATTGACTAGTGATCAAGGATGAGAATGCTCAGTACTTAAAGCTGACTTTTCAGAAGCAGTAATGGAAACCAGAAGATGTTAACTTATCACTTCTATCTGCATAAAGCAATAATTGTCTACTCAGAATTCTACATAAAGAAATAATTTTTTAATGTTCAAGATTTCAATTAATAGAATGTGAGAGAATTTGCTTTATAGAGTCACATTAAGGGAAAATAAAATATGTACTTTAGAAAAAGGAAAACTATCTCCAGATATAAGGTTTGTAATGAAAGAAAAACAAAAGCAGTACCTAAACAAATAAGTCTAAGAGAATACCAACTGAGAAACAATAAAACTGTAGTCTTCTGTAATTTAAAATACATATATACTCACACACACATACATATACATAAAATACAGGACAACCAAGTGTTAATTGAGAGAAGAGAACAGAAAGTGAAGGATATAACTTTAAGGATAACAAAGTCCAGAGGAATGAAGAGATATGAACCTGGTGTGATAGCTTTGATGAGGGGTCAGCCTGACTGGGCATCCATCCTCAGTTATTTAAACCAACACTAATCTAGGTACTGCTGAGAAGCTGCTGCTGCTGCTGCTAAGTCACTTCAGTCATGTCTGACTCTGTGTGACCCCATAGACAGAAGTCGACCAGGCTCCCCCGTCCCTGGGATTCTCCAGGCAAGAACACTGGAGTGGGTTGCCATTTCCTTCTCCAATGTGTGAAAGTGAAAAGTGAAAGTGAAGTCTCTCAGTCGTGTCCGACCCTTAGTGACCCCACGGACTGCAGCCTACCAGGCTCCTCCATCCATGGGATTTTCTAGGCAAGAGTACTAGAATGGCTTGCCATTGCCTTCTCCAGCTGAGAAGCTACATGACCAGATATAATCCTAAACACTTAATTTTAAACAAGCTGATTATCCTGGATAACTGGTGTAGGCCTGATTAAATCACTTGAATGGCTTTTAAAGCAGTGCTAAACCTGATCCAAAAGAGAGAAGAAACTGTACAGTGGAATCAGCTTCTTTACCTGTGCTCCACCCTTTCTGATAGCTGCCCTATGAAGTTTAGACCTGCTCACCCACAGTGCAGGCTTCCCTGGTGTCTCCAAGGTAAAGAATCTTCCTGCTAATGCAGGAAATGTGGCTTTTATCCCTGATCTGGGAAGATCCCATAGAGAAGGAAAGGGCAGTTCATAAAAGACTCTGAAATGCAGTACTTGGATACAATCTGAAAAATGACAAAATGATCTCTGTTCATTTCCAAGGCAAACCATTCAATATCACAGTAATCCAAGTCTATGCCCCGACCAGTAATGCTGAAGAAGCTGAAGTTGAATGGTTCTATGAAAACCTATAAGACCTTCTAGAATTAACACCAAAAAAATATGTCCTTTTCATTATAGGGGACTGGATGCAAAAGTACAAGGTCAAGAAACACCTGGAGTAACAGGCAAATTTGGCCTTGGAATACAGAATGAAACAGGGAACAAGCTAATAGAGTTTTGACAAGAGAATGCACTGGTCATAGCAAACACCTTCTTCCAACAACACAACAGAAGACTCTACATATGAACATCACCAGATGGTCAATACTGAAATCAGATTGATTATATTCTTTGTAGCCGAAGACGGAGAAGCTCTATAGAGTCAGCAAAAACAAGAACAGGATTGACTGTGGCTCAGATCATGAACTCCTTATTGCCAAATTCAGACTTAAATTGAAGAAAGTAGGGAAAACCACTAGACCATTCAGATATGACCTAAATTAAATCCCTTACAATTATACAGTGGAAGTGAGAAATAGATTTAAGGGACTAGATCTGATAGACAGAGTGCCTGAAAACTAAAGATGGAGGTTCGTGAATTTGTACAGGAGACAGGGATCAAGACCACCCCCAAGAAAAAGAAATGCAAAAAAGCAAAATGGCTGTCTGAGGTGGCCTTACAAATAGCTTAGAAAAGAAGAGAAGCCAAAAGCAAAGGAGAAAAGGAAAGATATACCCATTTGAATGCAGAGTTCTAAAGAATAGCAAGGAGAGATAAGAAAGCCTTCCTCAGTGATCAATGAAAAGAAATAGAGGAAAACAATAGAATGAGAAAGGCTAGCGATCTCTTCAAGAAAATCAGATAAACCAAGGGCACATTTCATGCAAAGATGGGCACAAAAAAGGAAAGAAATGGTATGGACCTAACAGAAGCACAAGATATTAAGAAGAGGTGGCAAGAATACACAGAAGAACTATACAAAAAAGATTTTCACAGCCCAGGTAACCTGCAATGTGATCACTCACCTAGATCCAAACATCCTGGAATGTGAAGTCAAGTGGGCCTTAGGAAGCATCACAATGAAGAAAGCTAGTGGAGGTGATGGAATTCCAGTTGAGCTATTTTAAATTCTATAAGATGATGCAGTGAAAGTGCTTCACTCAATATGCCAGCAAATTTGGAAAACTCAGCAGTGGCCACAGGACCAGAAAAGGTCAGTTTTCATGCTAATCCCAAAGACAGGCAATGTCAAACAATGTTCAAACTACTGCACAATTGCACTCATTTCACATGCTAGTAGAGTAATGCCGAAAATTCACCAAGCTAGGGTTCAATAGTAATGAACCGTGAACTTCCAGATGTTTAAGCGGATTTAGAAAAGGCAGAAGAACCAGAGATCAAATGACTAAATATGGTGGATCATCAAAAAAGCAAGAGAGTTCCAGAAAAACATCTATTTCTGCTTTATTGACTGTCCAAAACCTTTGACTGTATGGATCACAACAAACTGTGGAAAATTCTTCAAGAGATGGGAATACCAGACCACCTGACCTACCTCTTGAGAAATCTGTATGCAGGTCAGGAAGCAACAGTTAGAACTGGACATGGAACAGCAGACTTGTTCCAAATAGGAAAAGGAGTACGTCAAGGCTGTATATTGTCACTCTGTTTATTTAACTTTTATGCAGAGTACATCATGAGAAACGCTGGGCTGGACAAAGCACAAGCTGGAATCAAGATTGCTGGGAGAAATATCAATAACCTCAGATATGCAGATGACACCACCCTTATGGCAGAAAGTGAAGAAGGACTAAAGGGCCTCTTGATGAAACTGAAACAGGAGAGTGAAAAAGTTGGCTTAAAACTCAACATTCAGAAAACTAAGATCATGGCATCTGGTCCCATCACTTCATGGCAAATTGATGATGCGGAAACAGTGGAAGACTTTTATTTTGGGGGGCTCCAAAATCACTGCAGATGGTGACTTCAGCCATGAAATTTAAAGACTCTTGCTCCTTGGAATAGAAGTTATGACCAACCTAGATAGCATATTAAAAAGCAGAGACATTACTTTGCCAATAAAGGTCTGTCTAGTCGAAACTGGTTTTTCCAATAGTCACGTATGGATGTGAGAGTTGGACTATAAAGAAAGCTGAACACTGAAGAACTGATGCTTTTGAACTGTGGTGTTGGAGAAGACTCTTGAGAGTCCCTTGGACTGCAAAGAGATCCAACCTGTTTATCCTAAAGAAAATTAGTCCTGAATATCCATTGGAAGGACTGATGATGAAGCTGAAACTCCAATACTTTGGCTACCTGATGTGAAGAGCTGACTCATTTGAAAGGACCCTGATGCTGGGAAAGATTGAGGGCAGGAGGAGAAGGGGATGACAGAGGATGAGATGGTTGGATGGCATCACTGACTCAATGGACATGAGTTTGAGTAAACTCCAGGAGTTGGCGATGGACAGGGAGGCCAGGCGTGCGTCAGTTCATGGAGTCGCAGAGTTTGACACAACTGAGCAAGTGAACGGAACTGAACTGAACCAGTATTATTGCCTGGGAAATCTCATGGACAGAGGTGCCTGGTGTGTCACATTGGGTCGCAAGAGTAGGACACGATTCAGGGACTGAACAACAATAAACAGCCACAATTGCATTAGAGAGCTTCTTTCTTCTGATTGATCTCTATCTTGATAGGCAGTTAGGTAGGTAAAAAGATTTTTGTTTTTCCTTAGCTGCTAAGTCGTGTCTGACTCTTTTGGAACCCCCTGGACTGAATCCTACAGTGGGTTGCCATTTCCTACTGCAGGGGGTCTTTCCGACCCCGTCAATCTGACCCCAGGATTGAATCTGTACCTTCTGCACTGGCAGGCGATTATTTACCACTGTGCCACCAGGGAAGCCAGATAGATAGATACATAGGTGAAAAACTTTGACTATTATGTTTCTCTAGTTGAACCCTGGCTGATAGATGAATACCAAACTTTGAGAAGAAGGCATATTTTAATTTCTAAGTTAACTGCCAAAATTATAGAAGCAGAATTTAGATTAAAATGCCATCCTGCTTGACAGGAAAAGATTAAATAGCAAGAAATAACTAAATCAAAAGATGGCAAGGTCAGAGAGAGGAAAAAATACAGAAATGGGGATTGAATGTTAGATTTTAACTCAAACATAGCAGTAATTTTATTGAATAGACATGACCAAGTGGGCTTTATCCCAGGAATGCAAGGATTCTTCAATATCCACAAATCAATCAACATAATACATCACATTAACAGACTGAAAAATAAAAATCATATGATTATCTCAATAGATGCAGAGAAAGCCTTTGACAAAATTCAACATCCATTTATGATAAAAACCCTCCAGAAAGTGGGAATAGAAAGGACATTCCTCAACATAATAAAAGCTATATATGACAAACCCACAGCAAACATTATCCTCAATGGTGAAAAACTGAAAGCATCTCCCCTAAAGTCAGGAACAAGACAAGGGTGCCCACTCTCACCACTACTATTCAACATAGTTCTGGAAGTTTTGGCTACAGCAATCAGAGCAGAAAAAGACATAAAAGGAATACAAATTGGAAAAGAGGAAGTAAAACTCACTGTTCGCTGATGACATGATCCTCTACACAGAAAACCCTAAAGACTCTACCAGAAAACTACTAGAGCTAATCAATGATTACAGTAAAGTGGCAGGATATAAAATCAACACACAGAAATCCCTTGCATTCCTATACACTAATAATGAGAAAATAGAAAGAGAAATTAAGGAAACTATTCCATTCACTGTTGCAATGAAAAGAATTAAATACTTAGGAATATATCTACCTAAGGAAACAAAAGACTTGTACATAGAAAACTATAAAACACTAGTGAAAGTAATCAAAGAAGACACTAATAGATGGAGAAATATACCATGTTCGTGGATTGGAAGAATAAATATTGTGAAAATGAGTATACTACCCAAAGGAATTTATACATTCAATGCAATAACTATCAAGCTACCAACGATATTTTTCACAGAGCTAGAACAAATAATCTCACAATTTGTATGGAAATACAAAAAACCTCAAATAGCCAAAGCAATCTTGAAGAAGAAGAATGGAACTGGGGGAATTAACCTGCCGGACTTCAGGCTCTACTACAAAGCCACAGTCATCAAGACAGTATGGTACTGGCATAAAGACAGAAATATAGATCAGTGGAACAAAATAGAAAGCCCAGAGATTAATCCATGCACCTATGGACACCTTATCTTTGACAAAGGAGGCAAGAATATTCAATGGAGAAAAGACAGTCTCTTTAACAAGTGGTGCTGGGAAACTGGTCAGCCACTTGTAAAAGAATGAAACTAGAACACTTCCTAACACCATACACCAAAATAAACTCAAAATGGATTAGAGAGCTAATTGTAAGACCAGATACTATAAAACTCCTAGAGGAGAACGTAGGCAAAACACTCTCCCACATAAATCACAGCAGGATCCTCCAAGACCCACCTCCCAGAATATTGGAAATAAAAGCAAAAATAAACAAATGGGACCTCATTAAAATCAAAAGCTTCTGCACAGCAAAGGAAACTATAAGTAAGGTGAAAAGACAGCCTTCAGAATGGGAGAAAATAATAGCAAATGAAGCAACTGATAAAGGATTAATCTCCAAAATATACAAGCAGCTCCTGCAGCTCAATTCCAGAAAAATAAGTGACCCAATCAAAAAATGGGCCAAAGAACTAAACAGACATTTCTCCAAAGAAGACATACAGATGGCTAACAAGCACATGAAAAAATGCTCAACATCCCTCATAATCAGAGAAATGCAAATCAAAACCACAATGAGATACCATTTCACACCAGTCAGAAAGGCTGCTTCCAAAAGTTTACATGCAATAAATGCTGGAGAGGGTGTGGAGAGAAGGGAACTCTCTTACACTGTTGGTGGGAATGCAAACTAGTACAGCCACTATGGAGAACAGTGTGGAGATTCCTCAAAAAACTGGAAATAGAACTGCCATATGATCCAGCAATTGCACTCCTGGGCATACACACCGAGGAAACCAGAATTGAAAGAGACACATGTACTCCAATGTTCATTGCAGCACTGTTTATAATAGCCAGGACATGGAAGCAACCTAGATGTCCATCTGCAGATGAATGGATAAGAAAGCTTTGGTACATATACACAATGGAGTATTACTCAGCCATTAAAAAGAATGCATTTGAATCGGTTCTAATGAGGTGGATGAAACTGCAGCCTATTATACAGAGTGAAGTAAGCCAGAAAGAAAAAGACCAATACAGTACACTAATGCATATATATGGAATTTAGAAAGATGCAAATGATAACCCTGTATCAGTTCAGTTCAGTTCAGTCGTTCAGTCGTGTCCGACTCTCCGCGACCCCATGAATCACAGCACGCCAGGCCTCTCTGTCCATCACCAACTCCCAGAGTTCACTCAAACTCATGTCCACAGAGTCGGTGATGCCATTCAGCCATCTCATTCTCTGTCGTCCCCGTCTCCTCCTGCCCCCAACCTTTCCCAGCATCAGAGTTTTCCAGTGAGTCAACTCATCGCATGAGGTGGCCAAAGTATTGCAGTTTCAGCTTTAGCATCAGTCCTTCCAATGAACACCCAGGATTGCGAGACAGCAAAAGAGACACAGATGTATAGAACAGTCTTTGGGACTCTGTGGGAGAGGGTGAGGGTGAGATGATTTGGGAGAATGGCATTGAAACATGTATGTTGTCATATGTGAAACGAATCACCAGTTCAGGGTCAATGCATGTTACAGGATGCTCAGGGCTGGTGTGCGGGGATGACCCAGAGGGAGGATAAAGGGGGGAGGGAGGTGGGAGGGGGGTTCAGGAGGGGGAACTCATGTACACCCAGGGCGGATTCATGTCAATGTATGGCAAAACCAAACAATATAATATTGTAAAATAATTAGCCTCCAATAAAAAAATAAATTAAAAAATAAAAATTTTATTGGATAGAAGTGGATTAAGTATAGTTCAAAGTCAATGGTCTTTAGTAAATTAGTATCTTAGATATTTGCACTCCCGTCCTCACTGCAGCATTACTTAGAATAGCCAAGAGAAAGAAACAACCTAAGTGACCCTTGAGGACTGAATGGACAAAGAAAATGCTCTTTCTTTATATGTATAGTGGAATATTATTCAGCCATATGAAGAGGTCAGTTGTGCCATTTGCCACAACATGGATGACTCTTGAGGATTTTTGCTAAGTGAAACAAGTCAGAGAGAGAGAGTTAAAAACTATGGTATCACTTGCATGTGAGGAAAATAAGGATAATGGGTAAAAGACTGGAAGGGTTTCACAAAAAAGAAAATCCAGGTGATCAATAAACTTATTAAAAATTGCTCAAAATGCAAATAAAAATTAAAATCATAATAAACTGCAAATAAAATAATATATTGACAAAATTGTTTAATGTTTAAAAATCCTACTACTTGGAAAGAATGTGGAGAACAGGTAATTAGGTACACAAGAATTAGGTACTGTTGTTGCGAAGGAAAATTGGAACCCCCATGACAGAGAGGAACTTAGCAACTCATAGCGAAGATAAAGATATCATTATCTATTACTCAGCTATTTTCCAGCAGAGCTATTTCAAATCCTAAAAGACGATGCTGTTAAAGTGCTGCAATCAATATGACAGCAAATTTGGAAAACTCAGCAGTGGCCACAGAACTGGAAAAGGTCAGTTTTCATTCCAATCCCAAAGAAATGCAATGTCAAAGAAGGTTCGAATTACCACACAATTTCACTCATCTCACATGCTAGTAAAGTAATGCTCTAAATTCTCCAAGCCAGGCTTCAACAGTCCGTGAACCATGAACTTCCAGATGTTCAAGCTGGATTTAGAAAAGGCAGGGGAACCAGAGATCAAATTGCCAACATCTCCTGGAACATTGAAAAAACAAGAGAGTTCCAGAAAAAACATCTACATCTTCTTTATTGACTACACCAAAGCCCTTGACTGTGTGTATCACAACAAACTGTGGAAAATTCTTCAAGAGATGGGAATACCAGACCACCTTACCTGCCTCCTGAGAAATCTGTATGCAGGTCAAGGAGCCACAGTTAGAACTGGACATGAAATAACAGACTGGTTTCAAATTGGGAAAGGAGTAAATCAAGGCTGTATATTGTCACTCTGCTTATTTAACTTCTATGAAGAGTACATCATGAGAAATTCCAGGCTGGATGAAGCAAAAGCTGAAATCAAGACTGCTGGGAGAAATATCAATAACTTCAGATATGCAGATGACACCACCCTTACGGCAGAAAGTGAAGAAGAATTAAAGAGCCTCTGGATGAAAGTGAAAGAAGACAGTGAAAAAACTGGCTTAAAACTCAACATTCAGAAAACTAAGATCATAGCATCTGGTCCAATCAATTCCTGGCAAACAGATGGGGAAACAGTGGAAAGTGAGAGACTATTTTTTTTTGAGGCTCCGACATCACTGCTGATGGTGACCACAGCCATGAAATTAAAAGATGCTTGCTCCTTGGAAGAAAAGCTATGACCAACCTAGACACTATATTAAAAAGCAGAGGCATTATTTTGTCAACAAAGGTCAGTCCAGTCAAGGCTACGGTTTTTCCAGTGGTCATGTATGAATGTGAGAGTTGAACAATAAAGTAAGCTAAGCACCAAAGAATTGATGCTTTTGAACTGTGGTGCTGGAGAAGACTCTTGAGAGTCCCTTGGACTGCAAGGAGATCCAACCAGTCCATTCTAAAGGAGATCAGTCCTGGGTGTTCATTGGAAGGACTGATGCTAAAGATGGGAAGAACTGACTCATTTGAAAAGACCCTGATGCCGGGAAAGATTGAAGGCGGGAGGAGAATAGGATGACAGAGAATGAGATGGCTGGATGGCATCACTGACTCGATGGACAAGAGTTTGAGTGAACTCTGGGAGTTGGTGATGGACAGGGAAGCCTGGTGTGCTGCTGTCCATGGGGTCGCAAAGAGTCAGACACGACTGAGAGATTCAACTGAACTGAAGAGCTATTTTATTCCTAGGAATACACTAAACTAGATTTTCATGTACAGTAATATTTTATAGTCATATGTGTTTTTCATAATTAAAAATGAAAATAGCTTCAACGTCTGTCAACTATTGAATGGACTGAGATTTGTGTGTGTTTCTGCATTTCAATATCACACCAATGCCACAAAATGATATAGAAACAAATGATAGCAATCACATGAATTTAGAAGACATCAAGTGTTACAAAATTATTTCATTCACATAATATTCAAGAACAAACATATATAAGAGGGATATGTACATAGACATTTAAAAACTATGAAGGAAGAGCAAAAATATAATTACCATAAATATTAAAATCATGTTTTCTTCTGGAAGAAAGAAAGGGGTATTAATCCAAAAGAGACCCAAGGGTATGTTGGGATGTTCAGAAAGCTCTATTTGTTTTCATGGGCAGTTATAATTATTTTTAATACAACACAAATATTTTATGCTTTTGAACTGTAGTGTTGGAGAAGACTCTTGAGAGTCCCTTGTACTGCAAGGAGATCCAACCAGTCCATTCTAGAGGAGATCAATCCTGGATGTTCCTTGGAAGGACTGATGCAAAAGCTGAAACTGCAATACTTTGGCCACCTCATGCGACGAGTTGACTCACTAGAAAAGACTCTGATGCTGGGAAAGGTTAGGGGCGGGAGGAGAAGGGGACGACAGAGAATGAGATGGCTGGATGGCATCACCGACTCTGTGGACATGAGTTTGAGTGAACTCCGGGAGTTGGTGATGGACAGGGAGGCCGTGCTGTGATTCATGGGGTCGCGGAGAGTCGGACACGACTGAGCGACTGAACTGAACTGATACTTCACAATAAAGGTATAAAGTAATAGAATCTGCCTATACCATATGATTCTTATTTTCTGAAAAAGTAATTCATTAACAATGACATATAAAGAGAGGAATAGATACAATTAATAACGAAGTTAATGTTTACTTATTATAATTGATAATCTTTTCAAAACTTCTTGCTGCTTAATTTAGATATAACTACTGGGTCTCACAGAGTCGGTCACGACTGAAGCGACTTAGCAGCAGCACTCTCGATATTAGGATGATTTCATTAGTAGATGCTCAGCACATTACTTAAAAAATGGCAAATTCAAAGATACTTTTAACCATATTTATTTGTTGATATTATTTTCATTGCTAAACTTTGTTTCTTAGTTGGTTTTATAATAATGGTCTACATTCTATTCTAGAATTTCTTTTCATAAAGACAAGGGGAAAAAATAATCTACTGAGCTGGATCCCATTTTGAAAATGTTCTACATTTCATAGAAGAGAAAGTTCACATGAAACTTCATTTTTCTGTAATATATAACACTTATGTGGGCTTTCATCAGTTCAGTTCAGTTCAGTCGCTCAGTCGTGTCCGACTCTCCGCGACCCCATGAACCACAGCACGCCAGGCCTCCCTGTCCATCACCAACTCCTGTAGTTCACTCAAACTCATGTCCACAGAGTCGGTGATGCCATTCAGCCATCTCATTCTCGGTCGTCCCCTTCTCCTCCCGCCCCCAACCTTTCCCAGCATCAGAGTCTTTTCCAGTGAGTCAACTCGTCGCATGAGGTGGCCAAAGTATTGCAGCTTCAGCTTTAGCATCAGTCCCTCCAATGAACATCCAGGATTGATCTCCTCTAGAATGGACTGGTTGGATCTCCTTGCAGTATAAGGGACTCTCAAGAGTCTTCTCCAACACCACAGTTCAAAAGCATCGATTCTTCGGCGATCAGCTTTCTTCACAGTCCAACTCTCACATCCATACATGACCAAGGGAAAAACCATTGCCTTGACTAGACGGACCTTGGTTGGCAAAGTAATGTCTCTGCTTTTTAATATACTATCAAGGTTGGTCATAACTTTCCTTCCAAGGAGCAAGCGTCTTTTAATTTCATGGCTGCAGTCAGCATCTGCAGTGATTTTGGAGCCCAAAAAAATAAAGTCTGACACTGTTTCCACTGTTTTTCCATCTATTTCCCATGAAGTGATGGGACCAGATGCCATGATCTTTGTTTTCTGAATGTTGAGCTTCAAGCCAACCTTTTCACTCTCCTCTTTCACTTTCATCAAGAGGCTTTTGAGTTCCTCTTCACTTTCTGCCATAAGCACTAGCTTTTCCTTGACGTTTTTGCAAATGTGTGGCGCATTTGTTAGGGAACTTTTGTGAGTCCACGTTAGTTTCCATTTCTAAAATTTAAGTAAACATACTCCACTAGATGGTGCTAACACCCCACCATAAAACAACACAAACGGCCTGTACCTCTTCGTACCAGCGCCCCCTCCCTCTCCCCAAGAAGCCCGAGGTTTTGGTTTTGCTTTTTCAAATTAAAGATCCTTCTTTTTTTTTTTAACATGGAAATTTTGTGTTTAATTACAGGATAATTCCACTTTCTAAATTCAGATCCACTTCATGGCAATTAAGTTACTGGAAAAATTAATCTGTCGAATTCCAAATATAGATGGCAGCATCACAAGTGGAGCACCGATTTTCACTAATATACTAACATTCTGCCAAATTTAGTTCCTTTCCTTTCCTTATGCTCATGCAAGGAAAAAGTAAAATTTTCTTATCCATTAACTCGTTCGTTCGTCCCGTCGCTCAGTCGTGTCCGACTCTGCGACCCCGTGGACTGTAGCCTACCAGGCTTCTCCGTCCATGGGATTCTCCAGGCAAGAATACTGGAGTGGGTTACCGTTTCCTTCTCCAGGGGATCTTCCCGACCCAGGGATCGAACCCGGGTCTCCCTCATTGGAGGCAGACGCTTTAACCTCTGAGCCACCAGGGAAGCCCATTAACTAATTCAATTTAAATGATTTTTATTAAAGCAATGCAGTTACACAAAGGATATTTATCCCTCTGTTACTTGCTTTGAACAATCAGACATGAAAGACAAGAATACATCACTTTCATAAAATCTTCCTATAGCTTCTCACAATATTTACTCTTTGTAGACATTTTTACTATAAAAAGAGTTCTCTTATTGATTATACTTCAAATAACACTAAAGCCTCTGGTACTTTTTCCATGAACTTTTTTTTTTTTCCTTTTAGTAGATCATTTACTTGAATGAGTTCAGGACTCTGAAAGAATCAATTTTAAATTTGATACTTAACCACTATGGTACAGCCATTGTGGAAAACAGTTTAGCAGTTCCCCAAAAAGTTAAAGTGTTAACATATGATTCAGCAGTTCCTAGGTGGCGCTAGTGTAAAGAACCCAATGCAGGAGCCAATATAGGAGACGTAAGAGGCATGAGTTTGATTCCTGGATCAGGAAGATCCTCTGAATAAGGGCATGGCAACCCCCTCCAGTATTCTTGTTTGGAAAATCCCGTGGACAGAGGAGCCTAGAGGGCAAAATCCCGTGGACAGAGGAGCCTAGAGGGCAACAGTCGATTGGGTCACAAACAGTTGGACACAATTGAAATAACTTAGCACACAAGGTGTGCTAAAGTGGTTATGAATGATCAGCAACTCAATTGCTAGGTATGGACCCAAAAGAAATGAAAGCAGGGACCCGAAGAGATACTTGCATACCAATACTCAAAGGAGCACAAGAGCCAAACTATGGAAACATCCCAGTGTCCATCAATAGACAAATGGATAAACAAAATATAGCAACTATACAATGGAATATTACTCAGCCTTATAAAAGAAGGACACTTTGATACATGTTACAACATGGCTAAATCTTGAAGACATTATGCTAACTGAAAAAACACAGACACGTCCAAGAACTTTAAATGGCATCTCTTGTCTCTATGAGAAAAAGATATTCCCATCAACTACACAGTTTTTCCATCTTTCCACTCAGTTCAGTTCAGTTCAGTTCAGTCGCTCAGTCGTGTCCTACTCTCTGCAACCCCATGAATCACAGCACGTCAGGCTTCCCTGTCCATCACCAACTCCTGGAGTTCACTCAAACTCATGTCCATCGAGTCGGTGATGCCATCCAGCCATCTCATTCTCTGTCGTCCCCTTCTCTTCCCACCCCCAATCCCTCCCAGCATCAGAGTCTTTTCCAGTGAGTCAACTTGTCTTCCATCTCTAAAATCTTAGTTCTGATCAGCATCATCTATCAGCTTGATGATCACCTGCTAACTAGTCCCCAAGCTCCCCTCTCACATTAGCATCAGAGCCACAAGTGATTTTTGCAAATTTGGTCATGTCGCTTCTGGGATTAAAATTCCCCTGACTTCTCCTTATCCTTGTATGTCTCCTCCCCTTGGCTTTAGAATCTGTATTTGGCTCTTATCATTCTCTGATTTCATCTTATCACCTCCCTCATTTATTCACAATGCCAAGGCCACCATAGTTTGATTGTTCATATTTAGTTGAGCATCTCAAATGAATTTTTTCCCCTTAGACCTCTTGCACATGTTGTTTCCCTCCTCAGTCACTTTAACCTCAGGCACTTGGTGACTAGCTGTCTCCTCTTTCAGGCTCTACTCACATGTTGCTTCCTCCAAGGGATCCACTTATCTCTAGGCTCCAAGACCCACTGGGCACCCCACTACCCCTTCTCGGTCATGTTCCCTCAGCTCCTACTTTGCTTTCTTCACAACGTAATTCATGATTCAGAGTTATGTTTATGTTTACTAGAATTTCATCTGTCTTCCTATCAAAATGTAACTTCCCAGAGAATAAGGATGATCACAACAATCTTGGGGATACATATGAAAAGAGAAAGGGAAGAAAAACAGCACACACAATACCCAATTTTACCCATATTATTTGGACAAGTTCAATTGATTAAAGAATTAGAAATATGGAAAGTGATTGGATTCCTCTGGCTTTACAGGGCTACTTTTAGTCCTTTGAGAACACATTTGAATCTTCTTAGGCTCAGTATCCTCCTTGTCAACCCTCATCTGGTTAACTCCTATTCAACTGTCAGAACCTACCCATGAGGTCATCACAACCCTGATATATTTCCCTCTCCTCACTGCACGTCTTACAAACCAACTCCTCAGCTCCACCCTACTCCATCCTTTCATTCCAGTTTGAGTATCTAGCCTTCCCTAAGTGACCCTATAGTGTTTTCATTTATTTCCATCAAAATATATGATAAAATAAATATATTAGTGACATATAATAATCATTGCTTTATTTTCCTCCCAAGTGGGAGGTACTCGAAAAGTGCTTGTCATGGTGCCTGGTATTTAACAATTACTCAAAAGAAAATGATTATTGAACGAACAAAAGAATGAATGAATGAATGCTAAGCTAACGTAGAGACTTCCCATTTTATCTGTAGATCATGGATAACCTGTGAAATGACAGACTGGAGGAAGCACAAGCTGGAATCAAGATTGCAGGAAGAAATATCAATTACCTCAGATATGCAGCTGACACCACCATTAAGGCAGAAAGTGAAGAGGAATTAAAGAGCCTCTTGATGAAAGTGAAAGAGGAGAGTGGAAAAGCTGGCTTCAAACTCAACATTCAAAAACCGAAGATCATGGCATCTGATTCCATCACTTCATGACAAACAGATGGGGAAAAAAATGGGGGAAATGACAGACTTTATTTTCTTGGGCTTCAAAATCACTGCAGATGGTGACTGCAGCCATGAAATTAAAAGATGCTTACTCCTTGAAAGAAAAGCTAAGACAAACCTAGACAGCATATTAAAAAGCAGAGACATTACTTTGGTGACAAAGATCCATCTAGTCAAAGCTGTGGTTTTTCCAGTAGTCATGTATGGATGTTGAGAGTTGAGCCATAAAGAAAGTTGAGTGCCGAAGAATTGACCCTTTTGAATTGTGTTGGAGAAGAATCTTGAGAAGATCTTGGACAGCCAGATCAAACCAGTCAATCCTAAAGGAAATCAATCCTGAATATTAATTGGAAGGACTGATGTTGAAGCTGAAGCTCCAATACCTTGGCCACCTGATGTGAAGAACTGACTCATTGGAAAAGACCCTGATGCTGGGAAAGACTGAAAGCAGGAGGAGAAGGGGACGACAGGGTAGAGATGTTTGGATGGCATCACCGACTCGATGGGCAAGAGTTTCAGCAAGATCATGCTGAGTTGGTGATGGACAAGGAGGCCTGGTGTGCTGTAGTCCATGGGGTCACAGAGTCGGACATGACTGAACTGAACTGAATAGATAACCTGGAGAAAAGGCATTGTAGATGGGAGCAAAAGTAAAAGATAAGACAAGGGTACAAATGTTTAGTGCTCTGTTGCATGAACCCAAAAAACTTAGCATCTGTAAAATTCCATTCTACATCTTGTTTATGGGTCCTATATTTGAATTTATTTTCTACTTTTTGAAGTTCAGGATCATTTTAATTTAGTTCAGAAAACTTCAGAGAACCTTTGAAGGAACATTTCTATAATCACTTTTCTATCTATTACATTTCTGGTTAACAAGGTTTAGGGGAAACTTGGCTCTCTCAGTCAAAATGTCAAAACAAATAAAAGTACTCTGTCAAATCTTTTTACTTGTATTATTTTTGTGAATTTTTTTTTCTGTTCCATTGCTTTACTTTCTCTGAACCATTTTTATAATGCTTCCTTTTAGTCTTGAGCTAAAATGCAACACTATTTTTTCAGTGACATCATGTCCCTTTTAAGCACTATGTCCTGAGACTGCTTCAAGATGTTAAGAAATGGGTAAAGTGCACATTAGTTAAGTGACCACAGGACAGGTTGCTTGGCAGAATCTCAGGGCAGGCAGGTGGGGGATGGTGTGTGGGGTAAGAAGTGGGAGGAGGCCAGCTGAGAAGAAAGAAACATGGCCAAAAGCAAAGGACTACCACAGGCTGAGGGAATAAAAATGGGTCGACTCAGACTGAGGCTCAAGCCCTAGCCATAAAGGCCCCCAGATAAAGAATGCCTGCTTATCTGTGCTTCCACTTATACTTGAAAACATACTTCGAGCTAAGAATAATTTTAGCAATACTTAAATAATTTAGTTCTAGTTTAAAATTGCGTGCTAAGTCAGTTTAGTTGTGTCCAACTCTGTGTGACCCTATTGGCTATAGCCCTCCAGGCTCTTCTGTCAATGGAATTCTCCAGGCAAAGAATACTGGGGTGGGTTGCTATGCCCTCCTCCAGGGGATCTTTCCTACCGAGGGATTTAACCCGCATTTCTTGTCTCCTGCATTGGCAAGCATGTTCTTTACAACCAGCACCACTTGGGAAACCCCTAGTTTGAAATTACGAGCAGGCAAAAGAGTAGCCTGTGCATTCCCAGGCTGGACCTAAACTTAAAACCAGCAAGGCGCTCCCTCTCCTGGCCGCCCTGGGGGCGTTTGCTCCACCCTTTGTCAAAGCACCCAGAGAGCACATCCTCCATCCGATCTTCCTTCCTGGGAACACCTCATCTTCCAAATTGCTTTATTCTGTTCTTACCTCCATTCATTGCTACCCTTTGCCCACTAAAACTGTTGCAGAAAACTTATCAACATGTAATTCACAGTAAATCATGATGGCTAAATTTAACTACCCCAACTTTTACTCACATATGGCCTTCCACATAAATTTCAGACTGGTTGAATTTATGGTATTATTAATATGTACATTTTAAGAGAAGAGAAGATATTGAAGACAACTGGTCTATTGCTCTACTTTAAGTCACACAATATAGGTAAATACTCACACTACTAGATCTGAAAATGTGAGATTTTCTGGACAGGAAGGATTCTTACTTATCACACTAGAATTGAAACATAGAGTTTAGTTTTCTGGATTAGATAACTATGTGTGACATTCATAGCTATCCTTATAAAAGAGCAATTGTTATGAATTTATAATTAATTCTTATCATATCAGTTCTTTTTTGCATTAAAGTAATTTTTATGATCATAGTATCATTTGTTTGTATTAGAGTTAACTCTAATTCAAAACCACCTTGTACTTGAAACAATAAAATATATTAAAAAATAAACTCTCCTCTCTGTGTTGGAATAGAATCTCTCTGATATGTAACGTATTTCAGGTCCTGAAAGAATGTTTTTACCCTTTTAACCTCCAGAATTAGAAAACATATATCTTGCCAAGCAACATAGCCATCATGCCTTGGACATGCTTCAGCTATGTTTTGATTTATTTACTTTAATCAGCCTGGGATTTGGTGGCCATGGTTAATTTCAAAGTGTATACACTTTTTGGATCTTAAAACGTCTTCTTGAAAAATTGGTCACAAGATATTCCAGAAGGCAGAAACAATGTGTTATAACTGAAGAACTGTCTATCTAAACTTTGTAAATCTGACCAGATTCTTAGTAGCCTGGGGTGACTCCCCCTGAAGCAACAGATGTTCTTGTTCAACTAAGGATGAAAATGCAGATAACCTACTGCATTAAAAAGGTACTACTTGGTCTTCAGTATAAAGGAAAAACTAATAGAGAGTTGAGCTTATAAATTCTTCCCATTGGTTACTATTCCTCTTTAGTAGTGATTAGTATTGTTGAGGAATGTTCACTCCTAACAAGACAGAGACCATGTAGGAAATGCTGAAATGCTATATCTAGTTGCGTGAAGCCCACTGTGATAGCAGACACAACTGTCTTTTCTCAATGTCTCAACTTAGCATTCAGTATTCAACTTAGTATTTCTCAACCTCTCAATTTGTGTTCTGTAGTTATTTCTACATAGGAGACAAAAAAAGAGGCAGATGTTGATGTATATGTGTATATTTTTAAATGACTAAGGCCACTCTGTAATAAAATTTCTGTTAGATATGCTAGATCGATGAAATTGATTGACATTTGAACTAACAGTTTCAGAAATACTTGGTGAACAAGCAGTAAAAGATAAGTTCTATACCCACTGAAAAAGTGAAAGTCACTCAGTCCTGTCTGACTCTTTGTGACCCCATTGATTTATCCAGGCCAGAATACTGGAGTGGGTAGCTTATCCCTTCTCCAGGGGATCTTCCCAACCCAGGAATTGAACTGGGGTCTCCTGCATTGCAGGCAGATTCTTTACCAACTGAGCTATGAGGGAAGCCCCCATTTCCACTGAAAGCTCATGTAATTTTTCTCTACTAGCTTATACACTGGGGGTGAATTTTGTGAAAACCATGAAGCTAACCTAAACATTACTTTAAATACTAAAGCTGTACTTTATCTAGAATGTGACCAGGTTGATAGCCATTCTCACTGTAATGGGTAGAGTGCTAATGCTCAGTTCATTAGTGGAAACTGATGTCACATTCAAACATACATTGATGAAACATAAAATACAAATGAAATGAGTTGGCTGGAATAAATTAGAGAAACAAGGACTTTAAATCACTGCTACTTAGTTTTTATCATTTATTCTTTGTAGCAACCAATTTTAATAATAATTCAAGTTCCACTTTGTTATCACTGAAACAGTTTAATTAAATTTAGCATCAATCCTTTGCTTTAAACATGAGCTAGAAACAAAACAAATCTTCCCTAGCTTGACAAATGCAGTCGACAGAAAACCTCAGCAAACAGGATGTCAGTCGGGAAGCACTAAAAGTATTCTTATTAAAGAAAAGACAGAAACACTTGTGTAAAGAAAAAGATGCTTGGTATTGATAACATTGCATTGTTCCAGAACTCTTAGCCAATGTAATCATCTCTTGGTATATTTTGTTGCAATATTAGTCATTATTGCAATATTTTTATGGATGGGGAAATGATTGTATACCTAATTTAAAAAGTGGCTGGATATAAGGTTTATAAGCTGAAAATCAAGTAATCGCATATTAGCATGTATAACAAGAAAAGACTTAATCTTTAAAAAAGCCTTAAACACATTTGAGAAAATCTGAAAAAATAACTAAAGGATATAACTTAAAAATAACTGCCTTTATTTTCTAGATTGAACCATCCTCAAGAATAGGGGTTTTGTTTATTTGCTAATATTCCTCACTGCCTAGAGGTTGACTTGAAATAAGCATTTGATCAAAATTTGTTGACTTACTGAAAAATGCTGGGAATTCATGAATGATAACTTTAAAAAATGTCAATCAAATATCTATCCCATAATTGGCTACCTAACATGAACTAGAAAACCAAATTTCCTCCCCAAAGAAATTTTTTCATCTATGAGGAAAAAATTATAGAGTTTAATTTATCCAGAAATTTTCTTACTGATATAAAGAAAAACACCCTGAACTCAAACGTACTACTCCTAAAGGCTATTCTTCTAGAATACCTTATATACAACCATTGAGGGAAAAAACCCTATTGAGCAACTTTTACAAAGGTTGCATATGCAATTTTTTTTCAAATTTATATATCTTCATTCTAATGATGCAAGCGGTGTTTGACTCCAAGACTTTTAAGGCTGTCTCAGTATCAATTGTAAATGATAAGAAAATTTTTCTTTAGAAAGATTTAACGTCTCTATCTGAAATAAGTCCAATCATTGTAATATGAAGGCTTTTATTTTCTAATTTATTTTCCTGTTCTGTATCTGTTCACATACTTCTTAATACTTTCACATAAGGTGAAAATTCTAAGCAAAAAAAATAAAGGTAAAGTGCATTCTATGATAACTGCAATTATGACATGTTTCAGTTTTTGAAAATAATTATTAAAACACTTTCTAAAATTTTATATTAAATAAAATTATGATGAATGATCAGATATGCCATTCAAATAAGCTGCTTATATTTTTTGACATTGTTCACGTCAAAAGTGTCTCACACAGGAGGCCACAGAACAGTAATGAAATCACATCTACTAGACCAAGTTTTTCTTACTGCCATAAAAAGCATGTTAACAAATGTTTTGCAATATAGGAAAAAAATAAAAAGCAAAACTCCTACCTTCTGCGACACAAACGGTCCACAACACAAGCCACACGACTTTTGCTGGAAATCTCATTTTGGAGACCCTTCAGGACACATCTAGCATTGACAGTGCTCACCACTGTGTCAGGTTCTCCTCTGCTAAAAACTGTGAAAAGTGCAGGAAACCACTTGCTCCAAAAGGAAGTTGAAACACAGTTTGGGAATTAAAGGGATTGCTAGAAGTCCCGCCCATCAGAAACTTTGCAAAGTGAAAGAAAAATCTCAGTCAGGAGCCCCAGCAATGCCAGAGTTTGAACCTGCACTCCCACTGAAAGGGAATGCTGTGACCTGCCCTTGATTTGTTTTTATAAACCCAGGTTAGTTCTCTGGAAATGTTCAGGTTCTTGGAATGTGCATAACTGGTAATACTCTCTGCATTTCATAAACCCTCCGATTAATCAGACCTATTCAGATCTACCATCTGTAACCTCAGATTAAAAAATAAATAAACAGAAGCTCTTTCAAATTCATTTACAGAACTCGAGGTTAGGCAATGCTTTCACAATCAAGACCCAGACAACAGGAATAGAGTTTGCCAAGAATGCAAGTGCTGGCTGATTTGGAGGCCTGCTTTTCCTGCAGTTCAAGAAATTAATCTTTTAAGGATTTGTTATAAATGTGTGTAAAGCAACAAGCTCACTCTGTTTAGGTACAAAAGAGTTTAATAATTCAAAATTCAAGAAATTGAAATGCTGAATTTTTAAACTTTGTACTGAAACATGATGTACATAAAGAGACCTAAGCAAATGGTTTGCTGAATATAGAGAAAGTGAAGAGAGACATGGTAAGAGCACCAGGTGAAGAACAGCTTCTCAGGAAAACCCCAGCAGCCCCCTAATCCCCCCACCCCATCCTCCCATTCAACACTTTAGACGACCCTCAGTCCTGCCCCACTGTACCCTCTCCTGATTTCTGTGCACAGGGGACAGATTTGCCTGGTTTTATATTAATACTGTATATACATCTGGTAATAAGATATTCATCTTTTTGTGCTTGGAGTCTTCCACTAAAAACAATGTTTAGATTACTCAACCACACCATTGAGTGTTGCTGTAGATTATCAACTCTTTGTGCTGTATGATATTAAACTCTTTGGGTTTCCCTGGTGGCTCAGATGGTAAAAAAAAAATCTGCCTGCAATGCAGGAGACCTGGGTTGGATCTCTGGGTCGGGAAGATTCCCTAAAGAAGGAAATGGCAACCCACTCCAGTATTCCTACCTGGGAAATCCCATGGACAGAAATCCCATGGTGGGTTTACAAAGAGTCTGACATGGCTGAGCAACTAACACTTTCATTATCACTCAGTTTTTTGACTATACCACATTTTGTTTACCTGGTGCCTGTCAGTGGGCATCTAGGTAGATTGTGGCTTGGTAGTAACACACAGAGTGCTGCTATGAACACCATATTATGAGGTTTCAGTAAGCACATGCCCTCATTTCCGATAACTACATACTGAGGAGTGGAATATCAGGACATAATGTATGATTATGTTTGGGTGTAATAGGGGTCATCAGACATTTTTCCAAAAGGACTCTGTTAGTTGATATTTCCATCAGCAAGTTGTAAGTTGTTCCACACCCTCAACACACGCTCTATCTTTGTAATTTTTGCCCTTCTGGTGAGCACAGAACAATAGCCCTTTGTGGCTTTCATACGCATTTTGCTGATAAGGAATGAAGCTGAGTGAATTCATGCCATGAGAAGGCATTTAGCTGAGCTACAGACCATTTAAGCCCATTCCTCAAAGTCAAAAAACATGGAATTACAACTGGATATCAAACCCAGTGATCTGATTCCCTGAATTTTATTTTTTATGAATACAGATCTGCCTTTCAAATTATTTGCTTCCCATAGTATTAAACACTTATAAATTAAAATACTATAAAATATTTCCATATGTATTTTAGTAAATGCTTCACGTTTACCTATTTATCTTATAATTCTGTAAACATGAATATTCATTGGAAGGACTGATACTGAAGCTCCAATACCTTCACATCCAATTGATGTGAAGAGCCAGCTCAATAGAAAAGACCCTGATTCTGGGAAAGACTGAGGGCAGGAGGAGGGAGTGACGGAGGAGGAAACGGTTGGGTGGCGTCACCAACACAATGCATGTGAGCTTGAACAAACTCTGGGAGAGAGTGAAGAACAGGGAAGCCTGGCGTGCTGTTTTCCATAGGGTGCAGAGTCAGACGTGACTTAGTGAATGAGCAACAGCAGCAATCACCCTAAAGCCTTTCAATGTATGTACACACACACACACACACACACGGAGATTTTACACGTTTACGGAGATTTTAAATATTTTCAGGGTGATATTCCTTTACAAATTTTCGCTTTATCTGCAGAAGATGAACATAAGATGCCACTCAACTATTCAAGTGAAAATAATGGCTTCAAATTAGTTTCAATAATATCTTTTAGATGTATTATTTTTACCATTTTTTCCTTTTTATTTGATTTCAAAGACCTATGCCTAAGGCATTAGTTGACTGCTTTTATTTTCCTTTTTATTGTCCATCAGTATTTTTAAAAAGCAAATGTTTATTTCAAAGAGATTTAGGAAAACATAAAATTACCAACATGTTATTATTTCATGACATGAAGTTGTTGTATGGTATTACATTACCATAGCAAGAACAGACAGTTAACCATTATACTAAAATTAAGCCCTAAACACGCCTATTTATTCTCAATATTCACATTGACACTTTCTCAACAAATGTGTTCTATGTATAGTAAGGCAAAAAGTTAGGCAAAATTTCATAAGACTTAGCAGACATTAATAACTCTATTTTTAAAATTAGAAGTAATATCTGCACTCAGTAACAAATCAATATTATGTAACACAAGAGGAAATTTTACCCAAAGACTCTATTTGGGAGGGTCTCAGGAAGACTCCTGAAAGTCCCTTGGACAGCAAGGAGATCAAGCCAGTCAATCTTAAGGGAAATCAACCCTGATATTCACTGGAAGGACTGATGTTGAAGCTGAAGCTCCAGTATTTTGGTCATTTGATATGAACAGATGACTCACTGGAAAAGTTCCTGATGCTGGGAAAAATCAAGGGCAGAAGGACAAGAGGGCATCACAGGATGAGATGGCTCTATGGCATCACCAATGCAATGAGCATGAACTTGGGCAAACTCCAGGAGATGGTGAGGGACTGGGAGGGCTGGCATGTTGTTGTCCACGTGGTCACAGAGTTGGACACGACTGGGCAACTGAAAAACAACAAGACTATTTGGAATATTTGGTTATTAAATTCTAATTTAAGGGAAGAGGACATTAAAGTAAAGACTCTGAGGTATAAGAATGTGTTGAGAGTGTCCTAGAATTAAAAACAATATTGACACCAGGTGGTGCTAGTGTAAAGAACCCACCTGCCAATGCAGGAGACATAAGAGACGGGTTCAATCCCTGAGCAGGGAAGATCACCTGGAGTGCATGGCAACCCAATTCAGTATTCTTGCCTGGAGAATCCCGTGGATGGAAAAGCCTGGTGAGCTACAGCCCATCGTGTCATAAAGAGTTGGACATAACTAAAGTGATTAGTCTCTCAGTCAGTCTCTCCCATTAGGAAGCTTCCGTAAACCTCTTATCCTTATCCATCAGAGGGTGAACGGAATAAAAACCACAATCACAGAAAACGATTCAAACTGATCACATGGACCACAGCCTTGTTAACTCAATGAAAGTATGAGCCATGCCATGTAGGGCCACCTAAGATGGACAGATCATGGTGGAAAGCTCTGACAAAAAACAAACAAACAAAAACATGATCCACTGGAGAAGGGAATGGCAAATCACTTCAATATTCTTCAATATTCTTGCCTTGAGAACCCGATGAACAGTATGAAAAGACAAAAAGATATGACACTGAAAGATGAACTCCCCAGGTTGGCAGGTGCCCAATATGCTACTGGAAAAGAATGGAGAAATAACTCCAGAAAGAATGAAGACACAGAGCCAAAGCAAAAAGAATGTCCTGTTGTGTATGTGACTGATGTTGGAAGTAAAGTCGATGCTGTAAAGAGCTGTATTGTATAGGGACCTGGAATGAATCAGGTGAATTGGAAGTGGTCAAACAGGAGATGGAAAGAGTGAACATCAACATTTTAGGAATCAGTGAACTAAAATGGACTGGAATGGGTGAATTTAATTCAGATGACCATTATATCTACTACTGTGGGCAAGAATCCCTCATAGTCAACAAAAGTCTGAAAGGCAGTACTTGGGTGCAATCTCAAAAATGACAAAATGATCTATGTTCCTTTCCAAGGCAAACCATTCAATATCACAGTAATCCAAGTCTATGACCCAAACACTAATGCTGAAGAAGCTGAAGTATAATGGTTCTATAAAGACGTACAAGATCTTCTAGAACAAGCACTCCAAAAGATGTCCTTTGTATGACAGGGGACTGGAATGCAAAAGTAGGAAGTCAAGAGATACCAGGAGTAATAGGCAAATTTGCCCTTGGAATACGAAATGAAATAGGACAAAGGCTAACACAGTTTTGCCAAGATAATGCACTGGTCATGGAAAACACCCTCTTCCAACAACACAAGAGAAGATGCTACACATGGACATCACCAGGTGGTCAATACAAAAATTAGATTGATTATATTCTTTGCAGCCAAAGATGGAGAAGCTCTATCCAGTCATCAAAAACAAGACCAGGAGCTGACTGTGGCTCAGATCATTGACTCCTTATTGCCAAATTCAGACTTAAATTGAATAAAGTAAGGAAAACCACAAGACCATTCAGGTATGACCTAAATCAAATCCCTTACAATTATACAGTGGATGTGACAAATAGATTCAAGGGGTTAGATCTGATAGACAGATTGCCTAAAGAACTATGGATAGAAGTTCATGACATTGTACAGGAAGCAGTGACCAAGACCATCCCCAAAATAACAAATCCAAAAAGGCAAAACGGTTGTCTGAAGAGGCCTTTCAAATAGCTGAGAAAAGAAGAGAACTGAAAAGGCAAAAAAGAAAAGGAAAGATACACCCATTTGAATGCAGAGTTCCAAAGAATAGCAAGGAGACATAAGAAAGCCTTCCTCAGTGCTCAGTGCAAAGAAATAGAGGAAAACATAGAATGGGAAAGACTAGAGATCTCTTCAAGAAAATTAGAGATACCAAGGGTAAAATTCATGCAAAGACGGGCACAATAAAGGACAGAAACGCTATGGACCTAACAGAAGCAGAAGGTATTAAGAAGAGGTAGCAAGAATACACAGAAGAACTATACATAAAGCATCTTCATGACCCAGATAACCATGATGATGTGGTCATTCACCTAGAGCCAGACATCCTGGAATGTGAAGTCAAGCGGACCTTAGAAAGTATCATGATGTATAAAACTAGCGGAGGTGATGGAATTCCTGTTGAGCTATTTCACATCCTAAAAGATGATGCTGTTAAACCGCTGCACTCAATGAAGTCAGAAAGAGAAAGATAAATATCGTATTCTAATGCATATATACAGAATCTAGAAAAATGGTACTGAAGAATTTACTTGCAGGGCAGCAATGGAGAAACAGACAAAGAGAATAGACTTGTGGACGTGGGGAAATGGAAGGAGAGGGTGAGGTGTATGAAAAGAGTAACATGGAAACTTACATTGTCATATTTAAAATAGATAGCCAATGAGAGTTTGCTGTGTGGTCAAGAAACTCAAACAGGGGCTCTGTATCAACCTGGAGGGGTGAGATGCGGAGGGAGATGGAGGGAGGTTCAAAAGGGAGGGGATATATGTATATCTATTGCTGATTCAGTTTGAGGTTTGTCAGAAAACAACAAAATTCTGTAAAGCAATTATCCTTCAATAAAAAAAAATAAATTAAAAAAATGCTGCACTCAATATGTCAGCATATTTGGAAAACTCAGCAGTGGCCACGGGGCTGGAAAGGTCAGTTTTCATTCCAATCCCAAAGAAGGGCAAAGCCAAAGAATGTTCAAACTACCACACAATTGCACTCAAATGCTCCAAATTCTCCAAGCCAGGCTTCAACAGTATGTGAACCATGAACTTCCAGATGTTCAAGCAGGATTTAGAAAAGGCAGAGGAACCAGAGATCAAATTGCCAACACCCTCTGGATCATTGAAAAAGAAACAGAATTTCAGAAAAACATCTACTGCTTTATTGACTACACCAAAGCCTTTGACTCTGTGGATCACAACAAACTGTGGAAAATTTTCTAGAAGATAGGAATACCAGAACACCTGACCTGCCTCTTGTGAAATCTGTATGCAGGTCAGGAATCAATAGTTAGAACCAGACATGGAACAACAGACTGGATCCAAATTGGGAAATGAGTACATCAAGGCTGTATAATGTCACCCTACTTATTTAAATTATAAGAAGAGTACATCTTGTGAAATTCCGGGCTGGATGAAGCACAACCTGGAATCAAAATTGCCTTGAGAAATATCAATAACCTCAGATACGCAGATGATACCACCCATATGGCAGATACTGAAGAAGAGTGAAAAGCCTCTTGAAAGGAGAGTGAAAAAGTTGACTTAAAACTCAACATTCAGAAAATGAAGATCATGGCAGCTGGTCCCATCACTTCAAGGTAAATATATGGGGAAACAATGGAAACCATGAAAGACTTTATTTTCTTGGACTCTGAAATCACTGCAGATGGTGACTCAGCCATGAAATTAAGAGACTTGTTCCTTTGAAGAAAAGCTCTGATCAACCTAGACAGCATATTAAAAAGCAGAGACATTTCTTTGCTGACAACGGTCCATCTAGTCAAAGCTATGATTCTTCCAGTAGTCATATATGGATGTGAGAGTTGGACTATAATGAAAGCTGAGCACCGAAGAATCGATGCTTTTGAAATGTGGTGTTGGGGAAGATTCTTGAGAGTCCCTTGAGCAGCAAAGATATCAAACCAGTCAATCCTAAAGGAAATCAGTGCTGAATATTCATTTGAAGGCCTGATGCTGATGCTGAAACTCCAATACTTTGGCCACCTGATGGGAGACACATGTACTCCAATGTTCATTGCAGCACTGTTTATAATAGCCAGGACATGGAAGCAACCTAGATGTCCATCTGCAGACGAATGGATAAGAAAGCTTTGGTACATATACACAATGGAGTATTATTCAGCCATTAAAAAGAATGCATTTGAATCAGTTCTAATGAGGTGGATGAAACTGGAGCCTATTATACAGAGTGAAGTAAGCCAGAAAGAAAAACACCAATACAGTATACTAACGCATATATATGGAATTTAGAAAGATGCAAATGATAACCCTGTATATGAGACAGCAAAAGAGACACAGATGTATAGAACAGTCTTTGGGACTCTGTGGGAGAGGGTGAGGGTGGGATGATTTGGGAGAATGGCATTGAAACACGTATATTGTCATATGTGAAATGAATCACTAGTTCAGGGTCGATGCATGTTATAGGATGCTCGGGGCTGACATGCGGGGATGATCGAGAGGGAGGATAAAGGGAGGAAGGAGGTGGGAGGGGGGTTCCGGAGGGGGAACTTATGTAAACCCGGGGCGAATTCATGTCAATGTATGGCAAAACCAACCAATATAATATTGTAAAATAATTTGCCTCCAATAAAAAATAAATTAATTACCAAAAAAAAAAAGAAGAACTGACTTATTGGAAAAGACCCTGATGCTGAGAAAGATTGAAGGCAGGAGGATAAGGGAACAATAGAGGATGAGATGGTTGGATGGCATCACCTACTCGACGGACATGAGTCTGAGCAAGCTCCAGGAGTTGGTTACGGACAGGGAAACGAGTAGGACATGACTGAGGGACTGAACTGAACTGAAGTTACTTAGCACGAATAGCATGCACTGACACCAGCACAGCAGTTTTGCATAAGGAAGCTATGGAAGAAGCAAGAGGGACTTTGTTAAGGAGAGGTTTGAATTCCAGATAAGATATTTGTAAATCATTGTATAACCAGTATGTAATTGTTGATGTGAATTCTTTACCAGCTGAGCCACAGGGGAAGCCCATAATTGTTGATAGATCTAATCAAACAAAAGGAATGTAGGAGATGCAGTTTAAGTAGAATTGCTTTGGTTGTTGTATTAGGATAGATGGAGAGAAAAGGACTCGGAAGAGTGGGTACAAATGAAGTAGATAATTGAAAGAATTTATCGTGCAACAATGATGTGGAAGCTCAGTAAGATGAAAAAAAAAGGGAAAAACTGATGAAAACAGTCAGAGCTTGATTTCCTTTGAAGCTGATTAGGTTTAAACTTCAGGGTTTCTCATTTGAACAGAAACCATCAAGGACCTGAGAGGTACCCTAGTGATGTTGCTTCATGGTCATATATTTTCGTAAAAATTGGAAAGCAGTCTTAATTGCGAAAGAATAAACTACTGTCTTTTTCTACTCCAATTTCCCTTTCATTATGCTTCCACTGAGTTTAATTGGTTTCACCAGCTTTGGAGAGCTCAACCAAGAAGTCAAGGGGAGAATGCACGTAGTTGGAGATGAGTGAGGTATATTCTGTAGTCACAAGTGTATATGATTTTGTTGACTGTTGTTCCATGTCTTCCTCTTTTAAATATATATCAGGATCAACCTATAGAAATGCTGCCTTCTTTTTCATACCAACATGTTCTCGTTGTTCAGTTGCTAAATCATGTTTGATTCTTTGCCCCCCCATGAACTGAAGCATGCGTGGCTTCCCTGTCCTTCACAGTCTCCCAGAGCTTGTTCAAACTCATGTCCCTTGAGTCAGTGATGCCATCCAACCATTTCATCCTCTGTCACCCCCTTCATTTTCTGCCATCAATCTTTCCCAGCATCAGGGTCTTTTCCAAAGAGTCAGCTTATTTTGTATCAGGTGGCCAAAGTATTGGAGCTGAAGCTCCAGCTTCAGCATCAGTCCTTTCAATGAATATTCAGGGTTGATTTGTTTAAGATTGACTGGTTTGATCTCCTTGTTTTGAGAGCACCACCACTGTTGCAAATACAAATTAAAGTTTCAAAAAAATGAAAAAAATAATATGAGGAGTTCAGTATCCTTTCTGTAATTAATTTAAACTAGGAACAGTTTTTCATTTTCTGTCACTGTTTCTGGTTTGAGGTTAACTTTTCCTCTCCTTACTTACTCAGGTATGTAATGATCTCCTTTCTCTCCTGACAGAAAGAGCTTAAAACATCTTGACACATTTCCTTGTCATCTTTCTTCCTGGATTATCCTGAAAATTAATATACAAGATGTACTATACAAATATTGACTTGTTCAAAGATCATTCTTCTAATTTATCTTAGAATCTCCCCTCATTTACATGGAGAAGCCCTGAACATTCCAGAGTTTGCTTCCTTGCTCCATAGGCTAGAACTTTTTCTTCTTCCCATGGGGACACTGCCAGCATAATCCAATTTAATAATTTGCATAGAAATGAAGAACAGTGACTCTGGATTTTGCTTAATTCCAGTTGAAACAAAGTGAAAACACACAATGGCCTCAATTCCTATTTATTGCACTTATTCTATTAGGTACATTTCTAACACTAGATTGCAAGCACTTTCAAATAATTGAACCCTTAGGAGGAAAAAGAAAAAAAAAATGTTGATATCTCCTTAGCAACTCATTCAAGCATATGGAGCACATTAAGAAAGCTTTAAAAGCCCTCAGACAAAACTAGTTCTCTCTTCCCTAATGTCCTTTTTCACCCAGTTCCTAGGCATTCACCATAGGGTACAACACACAATGTAACTGCACATTTCTGAGTCTTTTCTAGAAATCTGTGAGCAAAGGCAATTGATGGCCCCTGCAACTGGCACTGCTTCAACCTTCCACACTCCATTAATCTATCAATAATTAATAATGATTAACTTTTGTATGTCAGGTGCTATATTAAATGTATTACATATTTTAACTCTCTCAGAAACCTTATGAGACAGTTCTATCATTCTCTTTTTCCACATAGGGAAGCTGAATTTAAGAGAGGGTTAAGTGAGTTATTTAAGTTATGTTAGAACCCAGATTGTCTGGTTCCATAGTTAAATATTTAAACACTAAGCTCACCACCTTTTTTGACTCCAAGTGTGTATTATTCCCAAGTTTCATTGTCAGCTTTTCCTCTGGAGAGAAGAAACTCTTAGAGTTGGACTTTTTCCAGCCTCTAATGAAGACTCAGAGGTATACAATGCAGTATTTTTTTATAATGATACCAAGCTATGTTCTGGAAGATGACAATTTTTTGAAAGTTATCTTTCTAAAAATATCTAATAAATTAGCTACTGTAAGGTAGAAATAATAATTTGGGGGGGGGGAAATAAAGTGAGTCTTGCCTATGATATGTAGTTAGCCAAAATTAAATGGTCAGAAATCCAGTTAATATAACCAATTGGGTCAGCTTATATGCCATCATTTAGATGAAATTCAAATACAAAAAGATACCTAAGAATTCACAATTGTTTAAATTCTGACATGTATCAACAATCAAAAGGAATAAAACAGATGTAAAAATTACACTGGGTACATGACCAGGTTTTAACCATGCTGCTTTTTTATTTCATATCAAAAGCAACATGGTTGCTGCTGGTTCCAGCATTAACACTTTTTATTCTATTAAGAAATCCTCAGTTCAGTTCAGTTCAGTTCAGTCGCTCAGTCATGTCTGACTCTTTACGACCCCATGAATCACAGCACGCCAGGCCTCCCTGTCCATCACCAACTCCTGGAGCTTATTCAAACACAAGTCCATCGAGTCGGTGATGCCATCCAGCCATCTCATTCTCTGTCATTCCCATCTCCTCCCACCCTCAATCCCTCCCAGCATCAGACTCTTTTCCAGTAAGTCAACTCGTCGCATGAGGTGGCCAAAATATTGCAGTTTCAGCTTTAGCATCAGTCCTTCCAATGAACACCCAGGATTGATCTCCTTTAGAATGGACTGGTTTGACCTCCTTGCAGTGCAAGGGACTCTCAAGAGTCTTCTCCAGCACCATAGTTCAAAAGCATCAATTCTTCGGTGATCAGCCTTCTTCACAGTCCAACTCTCACATCCATACATGGCCACGGGAAAAACCATAGCCTTGACTAGATGGACCTTGGTTGGCAAAGTAATGTCTCTGCTTTTTAATATGCTATCTAGGTTGGTCATAACTTTCCTTCCAAGGAGTAAGCGTCTTTTAATTTCCTGGCTGCAACCAGCATCTGCAGTGATTTTGGAGCCCAAACTAATCATTAAATATCATGTTACTAATAACACTCGTATTTAATGTCATCATCAAAAAGATTGCAAAATATAAACTTTTTCCTTTCAGATATTCTATAAGAATAAAATTCTGTTCACAAGGAATTTCTGAAATGAAGAATTTTAAAATAAACATCTCCAAAATTTTATTTTATAGAAATAATATAATTGGAAAATTAGTTCATAATAGTTTCGATACACCAGAAGATGACACATACTTGTGAGTCTCCTTAATAGAATACCAGTTTTGTTTTGTTTTTTCTCTCAGAAGAATGATTAGAAATAAATTTGAATGCAATGATCTTGAAAATCTCTTAAAACTGCATATAAAATCTATTTTTCAATTGTACACAGATTAAAATAGTCATTTCCTGAAAACTACAGTGCTAGGGCATTATATGTAAAACAAAAGGTGGTAGAATTACTGAATAAAGTAGTCAACAGTACTTGTCTGATATTTTATCTTTGGTCCTCTCAGTAGCAGTCCAGACTCGGGCCTATGTAATGATCTATTTCATGGACAAAGGGTAAGAATAACTATTCTGATACTGACATCTCGAACTCGTTACAGGATTTAAATTTAAAAGACATTAATAGTGGAAAATATTGGTTCTACTAAGGCACTCCGATGATAAGATTTCTAATTAATAATCTCCTTATGTTCTTAAAAACAATGGTGAAGGTCAGTTGAAATCTATTCTTGATGAAAAAAATGGTGGCTTTGAGCTGTTGATGTAATCCCTCTACAAGCAGGATCTATCCTGCGGCAAACACAGCACAGAGTGAAAAGAGTCAAACAGAAGTACTGGTCTAGACCTTAAGATATTTTAAGATCAAACTACATACTGAACTTCATTAACATGGAAGGAAATGATATCCTGATTCTTTGCACAAAGAACTGGGTGAAAAGGAAAGCTGAATTAGATTATGCAGTAGGGAAAGAAAAGTAAAGGAAGGAAGAAAGACACACCAAGACAAAAAGATAACTCTTACTTCAGTATGAACTCACCTGAAAATTGATTATTTATTGTTGGCTTTAAAATAAATTTAGGAAGGACATTGCTAAAATGACAATGAATTTGTGAAGTGTGGAGCCTTGTGGGCTGCCGTCTATGGGGTCACACAGAGTCGGACACGACTGAAGTGACTTAGCAGCAGCAGCAGCATATATGCAATGAATTTTTACATTTCAACAATTTCAAAGTGTTGCCTGAGAATATTATCCTAATTCCCACACCCCAAAAGCATGTGGAAGCATGTTATCAGGTGCTTTGCTGACTTTACAGTACTGCTTAATATAAAACTTAAAAAAAAAACCAACTTTTTATTTTGTAGTGGAGTATACCCAATTATCAATGATAGCTTCAGGTAGACAATGAAGGGTCAGGAATACACATGCATGTATCCCTTCTCCCCCAAACTCCCTCCCATCCAGGCTGCTACATAACATTAAGCCTAGTTTCCTGTGCTCTGGAGTAGGTCAATGTTGCTTATCTATTTTAAATATAGTGTATATCCATTTAAACATACTGTGCATATGTCCATCCCAAACTCCCTATCCCTCCCCCCATCCTTCACCCCAGCAACCATAAGTTCGTTTTCTAAGTCTGTGAAGCTTTTAGTTTTGTAAGTTCATCTGTATCATTTCTTTTTAGATTCCACAAGCAAGAGATGTTGTACAGTATTTCTCCTTCTCTGTCTGACTTACTTTACTCAGTATGATAATTATTATAGTATCTGGAAAAGTGTAAGCTATTTTGCATTTATCACTTAAAATTTTTGCAGTACTGGTTTATGATTATGGAATTATTTCTTCACCTCTCATACATTTCCCAGCTAGTCTTCATTTTGGCTTCTATCTGCCATCAAAAACAACTGCCTTGGAACAATCCCAGGAAATTCTCTAATCATTTATCCCTTTTTGGTGTATTGGTTTCTCTGGGCTACTCTGATTACAGAAATTTATTTTCTCACAATTACTGGAGGTCAGAAGTCTTCAGTCAAGGTGTCAGCAGGGCCAGACCACCTCCAGAGGCACTGAGGAAGAACATTTCAATGAGTCTTCCTGCCTTCTGGCAGTGGCGTCAATCCTTGTAATTCCTTGGTTTGCAGTGGTGCCATCTTGGTGTCTGCTCCACGGTCATGTGGCTGTCCCCACTGTGGCTGTGTCTCTGTGCTTATGTGAATAAATCTCCCTCTTCTTTCTCTCAAAACAATAACAATCTCTGGATTAGGGATCCTACTCCAGTTTAACTTAATCTTACTTGATTACATCCACCAAGTCCATATTTTCAAATGAGGTCACATTCACGGGTACAAGGTTAGGACTTGAACATACTGTTTTGGGTAACATGGTTCAACCCACAGAATTCAGTCAGTAAGAATTCCGCCATATTCTCTCTGAGGAATTGAAACTACCGGCCTTTTCTCTTGATAACCCCCTTTCTTGTCTTCCATGATACTGAATTTTTCTGTTGTCTTCTCTAACTTTGTTTGGCTGTGTCTTCTTGACTGTTTTATCTTCTTGTTTTCAACATTCCCAGAATTTTGTCTTTAGTTCTTTAGTCTGAGTCTCCATGCATTTAATAAGCACACACTGGTAACTACATGTATTTCTATTTGCTGGAAACTGGCTATGTAGAGAAAATTAATCATAGTTTCTGCTTGGAAATTTACAGTAAAATTGGCATATATGTAACACATCAGTAAGTATAAAGCTGAGTAAAAGGAAGATAAATAATTCAATAAGAAAGGCTGTAAAATTGAGACGACACAAATCAGATTTTGACAAAAAAATAAAAAAGAAAATGAGTACATATTCACCAGGTTAAGTTTCATGATTTTTGTTTTTCTTGATGGACAGGTTTTAATGATAAAGTATATTTCTTTAACAAATAAAAGAATTTCCATATTACTTATTTCTGCTTGTGTTAATTTTTAATAACTTTTTATAGAATAGTTTTCAATTCATAGAAATATTGCAAAGATAGTGCCAAGAATCCCTCAGTACTTCAGCTACCCCCACAGTTAGCATCTCACATTGTAGTTGTTGCTGTTCAGTCACTATGTCATGTCTGACTCTTTGCAACCCCATGGACTACAGCCTGCCAGGCTCCTCTGTCTCTGGGATTCTCCAGGCAAGAATAATGGAGTGGACTGCCATTTCTTTCTCGAGGGTATCTTCCAGGACCAGGGATCTAACTTGGGTTTCCTGCACTGGCAGGCAGATTCTTTAACCACTGAGATACCAGGGAAGTCCAGCTTCTTACATTCAGTTCAGTTCAGTTCAGTCACCTAGTTGTGTCTGACTCTTTGCGACCCCATGAATCACAGCACGCCAGGCCTCCCTGTCCATCACCAACTTCCGGAGTTCACTCAAACTCATGTCCATTGAGTCAGTGATGCCATCCAGCCATCTCATTCTCTATCGTCCCCTTCTCCTCCTGCCCCCAATCCCTCCCAGTATCAGAGTCTTTTCCAGTGAGTCAACTCTTCTCATGAGGTGGCCAAAGCATTGGAGTTTCAGCTTTAGCATCAGTCCTTCCAATGAACACCCAGGACTGATCTCCTTTAGAATGGACTGGTTGGATATCCTTGCAGTCCAAGGGACTCTCAAGAGTCTTCTCCAACACCACAGTTCAAAAGCATCTATTCTTCGGCACTCAGCTTTCTTCACAGTTCAACTCTCACATCCATCCATGACCACTGGAAAAACCATAGCCTTCACTAGACAGACCTTTATTGGCAAAGCAATGTCTCTCTTTTTTAAAATGCTATCTAGGTTGGTCATAACTTTCCTTCCAAGGAGTAAGTGTCTTTTAATTTCATGGCTGCAATCACCATCTGCAGTGATTTTGGAGCCCCGGGAAATAAAGTCTGACACTGTTTCCCCATCTATTTCCCATGAAGTGATGGGACTTGATGCCATAATCTTAGTTTTCTGAATGTTGAGCTTCAAGCCAACCTTTTCACTCTCCTCTTTCACTTTCATCAAGAGGCTCTTTAGTTCCTCTTCACTTTCTGCCATAAGGGTGGTGTCATTTGCATATCGGAGGTTATTGATATTTCTCCCAGCAATCTTGATTGCAGCTTGTGCTTCCTCCAGCCCAGCGTTTCTCATGATGTACTCCGCACATGAGTTTGAGTAAACTCCGGGAGTTGGTGATGGACAGGGAGGCCTGGTGTGCTGTGATTCACGGGATTGCAGAGTCGGACACGACTGAGTGACTGAACTGAACTGAACTGAATCTTGCAGTTCTTATATCATGTAGCTGATTAATTAAAAATAAGAAAAATAGATTTTATCTCTCCTCCATTTCTTCCTTCTCTGATGCCCTTCTTTTTTATACAGAACCAAGCTTTTGAATTATTTTCCTCTGCCTATGGAAAATCATTTAATATTCCTTGTAGGGCAGGTCTATCAACAATAAAATAACCCAATTTTCTTGTCTAACAAAGTCTTTACTTCTTAATTTTTCAAAAGACACGTTTTATGGGTATAGAATTCTAGGTTGATAGATTGTTCTTTCAACACTGCAACTATTTCACCTACTCTCTTCTTCTGTGTTTTCTGATGATAAATCAGCAATAGTTCTTACCTAATGACACTACCCTTATGGCAGAAAGTGAAGAGGAACTCAAAGCCTCTTGATGAAAGTGAAAGAGGAGAGTGAAAAGGTTGGCTTGAAGCTCAACATTCAGAAAACAAAGATCATGGCATCTGGTCCCATCACTTCATGGGAAATAGATGGTAAAACAGTGGAAACAGTGTCAGACTTTGTTTTTTGGGCTCCAAAATCACTGCAGATGCTGATTGCAGCCATGAAATTAAAAGACGCTTGCTCCTTGGAAGGAAAGTTATGACCAACCTTGATAGTATATTAAAAAGCAGAGACATTACTTTGCCAACCAAGGTCCGTCTAGTCAAGGCTATGGTTTTTCCCGTGGTCATGTATGGATGTGAGAGTTGGACTGTGAAGAAGGCTGATCGCCGAAGAATCGATGCTTTTGAACTGTGGTGTTGGAGAAGACTCTTGAGAGTCCCTTATACTGCAAGGATATCCAACCAGTCCATTCTAAAGGAGATCAATCCTGGATGTTCATTGGAGGGACTGATGCTAAAGCTGAAACTGCAATACTTTGGCCACCTCATGCGACGAGTTGACTCACTGGAAAAGACTCTGATGCTGGGAAAGGTTGGGGGCGGGAGGAGAAGGGGACGATGGAGAATGAGATGGCTGGATGGCATCACCGACTCTGTGGACATGAGTTTGAGTGTACTCTGGGAGTTGGTGATGGACAGGGAGGCCTGGCGTGCTGTGATTCATGGGGTCACGGAGAGTCGGACACGACTGAGCGACTGAACTGAACTGAATAGATAAGTTTGTTTATTTTTCCCCCTACATAGACTCTTCAGGGTTTTCTCTTTACTTTACTTTTTAGAAGTTTGAATGTGATAGCTTAGGAGTAAAGTTTGATATTTATTCTGCTTGCTATTGTCTAAGCTTCCTGGATTGATAGTTTGGAGTTGGTCAATAATTTTTGAAAATTCTTGGCCAATTCTACTTCAAATATTTTTTCTGTTCTCTCCTATGTTTCTTCTCGTTCTGATATTCTAATTATATATATATTTAGTATATGTAACTATAAATATATATTTAACTATGAATATATATATATGTATACATATATTATTACTTTTGATTTTGTCCAAGAGTTCTTAGTGGTTCTCTGATTTTTAAAATTATTCTCTTTATCTTTGAATTTTAGTTTGGAAAATTTCTATTGACCAATCTAGAAGCTCACTGATTCTTTCATTGGCCTTGGTTAGTTAACTGATGAGTCCACTAAAAGTATTTTTATTTTTGTTACATAAATTTTATTTCCACCTGATTATTTCTCAGAATTTCTGTCTCTGTTTACATTTTCCATATGTTTGTGCATGTTGTCTATTTTATCCATTTAGAGATCTTAGCATATTAATCATGGCTATTTAAGACATTCTGTCTGATAATAACAACATCTGTGTCACATCTGAGTGTTATTCTAATGTTTGCTTTGTATTTTCAGACAATTTTTGTTGTTGCTGCCTTGTGGCACAGGTTGCAAATTTTTGTTTAATTCTGAACATTTTATATCAGGTAATAGGAATTGAGGTAAATAGGCCTCTACCATGAGAATTTATGATCTTATCAGGATCTGAGGTTTGTTTCATATTTGCTCAAGCTATAGGTACCACAAATTTCAAATTTCTCTAGTGCTCTTGATTTTGTTTGCTGGAATTCAGGCTTTCCTGCATACCTTTCTGCAGAAAGAATGTGTCTTACAGCAGTTTCATCTGTGATCAGTAGGAATCCTATAGGTGTGGGAACAAGGTGTGGGGGAGGGTAAATGTTCTGTAATTTTCCATTTAAGTCTTATTCTGATAGTGGGCTTTCCTCTTTGACTTGTGACCTTCACAAGTGTTTTTTTCTTGTAAGGCCTTTAGAAAAATCCCCCCTCTCAACATAAAGCAGGAAGGACAGAGGGGTCAGGAGTGAGAGGAATGTCCTTCCCCATAATCCCAAGATAAGGCTCAGGTCAAGTTTTTCCTCTTGAGGAGAAGGACTTTGGTATGGAGAAGGTCTGGGCATATTTCACAAGCATTACTCTCCCTTTGTCCCTGAAGATTCGGAAGGGGCATATTTTTCAGATCTTCATTTTGAGAACCTGGTGGGGTTCCTGGAAGTACAGATCACAAAAGTGTCAATCAGTTCAGTCGCTCAGTCGTGTCCGACTCTTAGCGACCCCATGAACCATAGCACGCCAGGCCTCCCTGTTCATCACCAACTCCCGGAGTTCACTCAAACTCACGTCCATCGAGTCGGTGGTGCCATCCAGCCATCTCATTCTCTGTCTTCCCCGTCTCCTCCTACCCTCAATCGCTCCCAGCATCAGAGTCTTTCCAGTGAGTCAACTCTTCGCATGAGGTGGCCAAAGTATCGGAGTTTCAGCTTCAGCATCAGTCCTTCCAATGAACACCCAGGATTGATCTCCTTTAGAATGGACTGGTTGGATCTCCTTGCAGTCCAAGGGACTCTCAAGAGTCTTCTCCAGCACCACAGTTCAAAAGCATCGATTCTTCGGCGATCAGCTTTCTTCACAGTCCAACTCTCACATCCATACATGACCACGGGAAAAACCATAGCCTTGACTAGACGGACCTTGGTTGGCAAAGTAATGTCTCTGCTTTTTAATATGCTATCTAGACTGGTCATAACTTTCCTTCCAAGGAGTAAGCGTCTTTTAATTTCATGGCTGCAATCAGCATCTGCAGTGATTTTGGAGCCCAAAAAAATAAAGTCTGACACTGTTTCCACTGTTTTTCCATCTATTTCCCAAGAAGTGATGGGACCAGATGCCATGATCTTCGTTTTCTGAATGTTGAGCTTCAAGCCAACTTTTTCACTCTCCTCTTTCACTTTCACCAAGAGGCCTTTGAGTTCCTCTTCACTTTCTGCCATAAGGGTGGTGTCATCTGCATATCTGAGGTTATTGATATTTCTCACGGCAATCTTGATTCCAGCTTGTGCTTCTTCCAGCCCAGCGTTCCTCATGATGTACTCTGCATATAAGTTAAATAAGCAGGGTGACAATATAAAGCCTTGACGTACTCCTTTTCCTATTTGGAACCAGACTGTTGCTCTATGTCCAGTTCTAACTGTTGCTTCCTGACCTGCATACAGGTTTCTCAAGAAGCAGGTCAGGTAGTCTGGTATTCCCATCTCTTTCAGAATGTTCCACAGTTTATTGTGATCCACACAGTCAAAGGCCTTGGCATAGTCAATGAAGCAGAAATAGATGTTTTTCTGGAACTCTCTTGCTTTCTCCATAATCCAGCGGATGTTGGCAATTTGATCTCTGGTTCCTCTGCTTTTTCTAAAACCTGCTTGAACATCTGGAAGTTCACGATTCACATATTGCTGAAGCCTAGCTTGGAGAACTTTGAGCATGACTTTACTAGTGTGTGAGATGAGTGCAATTGTGCGGTAGTTTGAGCATTCTTTGGCATTCCCTTTCTTTGGGATTGGAATGAAGACTGACCTTTTCCAGTCCTGTGGCCATTGTTGAGTTTTCCAAATTTGCTGGCATATTGAGTGCAGCACTTTCACAGCCTCATCTTTCAGGATTTGAAATAGCTCAATTGGAATTCCATCACCTCCACTAGCTTTGTTCGTCTTGATACTCTCTAAGGCCCACTTGACTTCACATTCCAAGATGTCTGGTTCCAGGTGAGTGATCACGCCATCGTGATTATCTTCGTCGTGAAGATCTTTTTTGTACAGTTCTTCTGTGTATCCTTGCCACCTCTTCTTAATATCTTCAGCTTCTGTTAGGTCCATACCATTTCTGTCCTTTATCGAGCCCATCTTTGCATGAAATGTTCCCTTGATATCTCTAATTTTCTTGAAAAGATCTCTTGTTTTTCCTATTCTGTTGTTTTCCTCTATTTCTTTGCATTGATCGCTGAGGAAGGCTTTCTTATCTCTCCTTGCTATTCTTTGGAACTCTGCATTCAGATGCTTATATCTTTCCTTTCCTCCTTTACTTTTTGCTTCAAAAGTGTAGGGGTCTCCTAAAGCCCCCAGGAGTTTCTCATCTCATTCTAAGTCCATGCTTAGTCTCAAATAATTGTCAAAAGGATCATTAAATCTTGCCAGTTTATGGACCAAGTGACTTGTGTTCCAGATAAGCAGATCTTGGCTGTGATTCTCTGGATCTCTTTCCAGATTTCAGGGTAGCAGTTTATTTACAAACTCAAATCTTTGTTGGGTTAAAGAAAACTTGCTGATTTTCAATTTATCCAGATTTTCTTCTTATAAGGACAGCAGAGAAGATTTGTTGGAACTAGAAGTTCTCTAGATTGTTTTTGTTTTCTGGCTCTTTTTATTTTTTGTTTTGTTTTTGTCTATGCCATGTGGCTTGCAGGATCTTAGTTCCTTGACCAGGTATTGAACCTATGCCCCCTGCAATGTAAGTAAGGAGTCCTAACCACTAGACCACAAGGAAATTTCCCCAAAGTTCTCTATATTGTTGATATCAATGTTTCAGCTACTCAAATGCAAGAACATCTTGATTAGATATAGTTTTTGGTGACCTCAGTCCTTGGCTTCTAAAAAGTCAGAGTAATGCATGACTGAGAATTGTCCCTGTGATGTTTGTTTAGCTTGAACAATTGAGACAATTTCTCACACTGGGAGAAGAAATTTGGTCTTTCCACAGGGGGATTAGTGCAAGTAGGGACACTGTCTCAAGTTATCTCCAGTTTTAACAACCTTGACCAGACAATGGCAATCACTCAGACTGTAGAGGCATAAAGTGGTCATCATGGTTTCCACACTGAAATAACAGTGACTCTGAAGAAAGAAACCAAGTCGTGCTAAGGACAAATCATTAATAAGTTGGACAAATAGTAAAACATTTGACTCAGTGTATGTTCAAATTTTGTTACGATGAATTTTTTCTTACAGTGATGATTTTTGAACATAACTCATCTGAGAAAACTCCTTATATCACATAATGTGCCCTCCTAGCACAACTGACAAAATAGATTGACTTTGAACGAAACCAAAGTCCACGGTACCACCAAGTTACCATGCTGGGAACTTTCTGGACCATAATTTATAGTTATGTGACAGACTGAATTGTACCTCCCCAAATTCATACAGTGAAGCCTTTACACCCAATATAACTGTATTTAGAGATAGGGCCTTAAGGGAATAAGGTAGGTAACTAAGGTTGAATAAGGTTATAAGAGTGAATCCTAATTTGATAAGACTGGTGTCTTTATAAGAAAAGGAAGAAGTGCAGAGATTTCCCCTACCTCCACACATGCACGAAAGAAAGGTCATTGTGTGCCAGCCAGCAAGAAAGAGGTCACCATAAACAACCCTGGCACCTTGATTCTGGATTTCCAGCCTCCAGAAGTATGAGAAAATGACATGTATTGTTTCAGTCACCCAGTCTATGTATCTTGCTATGGCAGCTCTAAGTGCAAACGGTAGAGATGAACTCTTGGTTCTGCAGCAGTGACTATAAAGAATTAGGTACAACACCTGACTGACTTCCATGGATGTTGCAGATGCATGCGGCACAAGTGGATATTTTTCTGCTTCTTCTACACAAAACCAACAGACAGCCTAGTCTCTAGAACTTCTGTTGTTCAGTGGCTCAGTTATGTCCAACTTTTGCAACACCATGGACTGCAGCATTCCAGGCTTCCCTCTCTTTCACCATCTCCCGGAGCTTGCTCACACTCATGTCCATTGACTTAGTGATCCCACCCAATCATCTCATCCTCTGTCATCCCTTTCTCCTCCTGCCTTCAATTTTCCCCAGCATCAGGGTCTTTTCCAATGAGTTGGCTCTTTGCATCAGGTAGCCAAAATATTGGAGCTTCAGCTTCAGCATCAGTCCTTCCAATGAATATTCAGGACTGATTTCTTTGAGGATTGACTCGTTTGATCTCCTTGCTGTCCAAGGAACTCTCAAGAGTCTTGTCTAGCACATTTTAAAAGCATCAATTCTTCAGTGTTCAGCCTTCTTTATGGTCCAACTCTCACATCCATGCTCATATCCACTACTACAAAACCATAGCTTTGACTCTATGGACCTTTGTCAACAAAGTGATGTCTTTGCTTTTTAATAATGCTGTCTAGGTTTTTCATAGCTTTTTTCCAAAGCACAAGCATCTTTTAATTTTATGGCTGCAGTCACCAGCCCCAGTGATTTTGGAGCCCGGGAAAATAAAGTCTGTCACTGTTTCCACTGTTTTCTCATCTATTTGCCATGAAGTGATGCGACAGCACACCATGATCTTTAGAGCTAGAGACCTTGAAATCTATCCAAACCTGAAGAACTCAAGAACTGTCCTAAAGCCCACATCTCCTTCAGAACCCATTATATTACACATATCTGTGTACGACTTTGTAGACTTTTGATGGGAACCTTTGGCAATAAACCATCAATATATCTCAAACTCCAGGGTTCTGCACTAAAGAATCTGTCAGTTCAGTTCAGTCACTCAGTTGTGTTTGACTCTTTGAGACCCCGTGGACTGCAGAACACCAGACTTCCCTGTCCATGACCATCTCCTGGAGTTTGCTCAAACTCATGTCTATCGAGTCAGTGATGCCAGCCTACCATCTCACCCTCTGTTGCCCCCTTCTCCTCCTGCCTTCAGTCTTTCTCAGCATCAGGGTCTTTTTCGATGCTCTTTGCATCAGGTGGCCAAAGTATTGGAGCTTCAGCTTCAGCATCAGTCCTTCCAATAAATATTCAGGATTGATTTCCTCTAGGATTGACTTCCTTGCTGTCCAAGGAACTCTCAAGAGGCTTCTCCAACACCGTAGTTCAACAGCATCAATTCTTTGGCACTCAACTTTCTTTATGGTCCAGCTCTCACATTCATACATGACTACTGGAAAAATCATAGCTTTAACTAGACCGATCTTTTGTCAGCAATGTCTCTGCTTTTTAATAGACTGTCTATATTGGTCATAGTTCTTCTTTCAAGGAGCAAGCATCTTTTAATGCCATGGCTGCAGTCTAGTAGCAATGCAAATGATCTATAGCTTGCCCAATAGATTCAGAGATTATCTCACTACAAGTCATGAATCTAATGGAGCCTTCAAATAACAGTCAAACAGGACCTTAGGTCCTTGGCTATCCTAACAAATCCACTGTTAGACACTGAGACAACAGGGTTCACTATAAAAGAGCCTGCCTCCAGAGAGAACACTTTCAGTGGACTAATGCAGCCTTGCAATATAGTGACTGATCTCCAATAGCCCACAGCATTGAGGGTCTGCAAAGTGGGCTGAACAGCAAAAGTGCTTCAAACACAGAGCATATCTCAACTCATCTTTATACTAACTATACTAACTATATACTTTATACTAAAGATGCGAACTCATCTTTATACTTGTGAGCCAGCACTAAAGGCCTAAAAATTGTCAGGCTATTGCATATGAATATAGGGCTATAATACTAAAAGTATATCTATATGAAATTAGATATAATAACTTGTTCATGTAATTAATGTTTACATCACACAAGTCAAAGTATTTTCCTAACAAAGTCCAATCAAGAATGCTGGACTATTTTGTTGGATTTATTCTGTAGTTATATTTTTAATTTCATAAGACAGAGGTTTTTCTCATTATTTTTTGCACTCCTTTCCTAACTTAAGAATTTTAGTCTAACCACTTATCTCTATATATTGCTTCAACCCAATACTCCAAGTTATGCTATCTAGTATTTCCACTATTTTAAATACCTAAAAATTGCCTAAGTTCCATGACAATTTCTTCTATAATCCATGAGTTGCATGTGCTAATTTTATATTTCAAATGTAGCTTCATTTTGTTATTATCTTCCTTAATTGCCATGTCATCAGACAAGTTCTACTACCGAATACTTGAAAGTTTTAAAAACTGCTTTTGTGACATGACCTATCATCAGTTTTCATAAATATTCTATATATGCATAAAAGTGTGTTTCCTTCAACTGTGAAGGTACAATATTCTGTAAATATTATTAGTTCTAATTTGGCAACGGTGTGATCAGACCTGTCAAATTGCTTATTTTTAAAATGTTTATTCTACAAACTAAGATGTGATAAAACAACACCAATAATGATACATTTGTCAATTTTCCCTGTAGATTCATTATTTTGATCTTGCTCTCTCAATCTTTCTTCCTCCCTTCCCTCCCCCTCCCTTTCCTCCTCCCTTGTATGTTGTTGGATAAAATTTAAAACATTTTTTAATAAATGGTTAAATGAATATTTTGCCATTATGCACTGATCCCCTTTACCTCTGCTAATGTTTTGCAATGTAATGGATTATTTTTTTCTTTCAGTTCAATTTGATAATCTAGATGTTCACTGCTGGATTTAGCCCAAGTAATGTAATTGTGATTATCAACTGTTTCTATTTTTTCCTTACCATCTTATAAAAAGTATTCCCTATTCCTATACTTTTCTAAATTTCTATTTTTCTGAATTTTTCAGTGTTCTTCTCTTTCTTTCTTAGGAAACAAAATCTTTATTACTGTAGTACAGTAATTTAATATTAAATTGGACACTGAACTTCGTGATGACATATACAAAATGAAACACTGGTTCACATAATTAGTTCTCCTTAACATCTTCAAATTTAGTGTGAAAACAGATGAAAATATCTTTTCTAAGAAATGAATGTACATTGATTTTTTTTTGAGAGAGCAAACTTATCCCAGTGCTAAAATCTAAAAGAATGTCTGGTATGGAACTCAATTTATATAAGGCAATACAACACGATGGTTGTCATTGACAACAGTTCACAAGAGAAGGGCAAGGGTGGTCAGAAACTAGTCTTTGTTTTTCTTTTTTAATTGAAATAGCTGATATTACGTTAGTTTCAGGTGTACTATTTAATGCTTCAACATTTGCATACATTATGAAATGATCACCATGATAAATTAGTAACCATCTGTCCCCATGCAAAGTTATTACAATATCACTAACCATATTCCTTATTCTTTTACCCATTTCTCATTTATTATCTAACTGGAAGGTTCAGTTCAGTTCAGTTCAGTTCAGTTCAGTCGCTCAGTCGTGTCCGACATTCCGCGACCCCATGAATCACAGCACGCCAGGCCTCCCTGTCCATCACCAACTCCCAGAGTTCACTCAAATTCATGTCCACAGAATCGGTGATGCCATCCAGCCATCTCATTCTCTGTCGTCCCCTTCTCCTCCCGCCCCCAACCTTTCCCAGCATCAGAGTCTTTTCCAGTGAGTCAACTCGTCACATGAGGTGGCCAAAGTATTGCAGTTTCTAAATCCTTTTCACCTATTTGGTCACCCTTGCCTCCACCATCCCTTCGGATAAACATCCCTTTGTTTTTTGTTTTTCATATCTATGAGTCAGTTTTCCTTTTGTTTTGTTTTTGAGCTCATTTTGAGGTAGTTTTCTTTCTCTGACTTACTTCATTGTAAATCAAAGAAAGAAACTTGTAACATTTTAGCTCCCCAAGTGTCCTTCCCAGAAGCAGGATAAAGTGGCAGCGATAGATATCCTAGAATCTCAATGGCAGGAAATGATATTTCTATTTGTCTTTACACGTAAAAATGCAAAACATAAAATGCAAACACACACAACATATTATAATTATACATACAATATAGAAAGTAAAAAACTAAATGAATTTTATATTTCATAAACATTTTCTTAACAATATTTTATATTTGTTTACATTATTTCTCATTCAAACTACTTGTTTTTAATGGGCAACCCATAGAATGACAGTATATGTTGTTCTAGCCCCAGGTTCCAGGCCATGTGTCAATTCCAGTCACCAGGGCAGAGATAAAGAGATGCAAATGTATACAATTTCTTAAAGCCTCTGCCCAGAGATCATACAGGTCACCCAACTCTCATTATTACTCCAGCCAGGTCCCAGGCATGTTTTAATTAAAAATCACTGTGAAGTACAGTTCTACTGTGTGCCTCCAATATCCTCCTTTCATCAGTTCCTGGTTTTCCTCAGTTTAACATTCATTCTTTGGTACTAACATTTATATTCTCTTTCATTACTAATTTCCCTATTTTCTGAAAATTTTAATTTTATATCTAAATGGGTTTCTTTCTTTGTACCACTGGTGCTTTCCAACTGTGGCTTCTCTGTTACTGAGATCTTGATGTTGATTTTTTTCCTTGAAATTCATAATCAAAATTTTAAGACAGCTTTTTGGACTCTGTTCCTTGATTTCTTGCATATTCATGAACTTATTTCTTTTATACTAAAATGTCAACTTGACTGAATATAAAAAGTCTTTTAAAAAAGTCTTGAATTGCACTTATTTTTCATATAAGGATTTCATAAACATTATTTCACTCATTTTTAACATATGATTATGTGCAAGACTCTAATACCACTCTTATTGTCTCATTTCATGATTAATCCCCAGGATGTCCATAGAATGCTTTTGACTTTTTAACTAATTTAAATGTAATTTTCTTTACTTTTTTAAGTTACAAAATAAGATGTACTATTTTAATAAGTCATATAGCACAGAAAGGGAAAAAATGTCAATAACCTTTATCTACTCTACTAATTTCTCCCTTAAGCTTTGCTTTTCTAAAAATATACCTATTTATTAAATTAGAGCACAGATACAGAAAATGTACAAATCATATACATGAAGCAAATTATGTTTATAACTTTGAATACACCAATGTGATCAGAATACAGATAAGAAAACTACAACACCAGCATTCTAGGAGTACCTTCATGCTGCATCCCTTCCCCAAGGAGTAACGATTATTCTTTTTTTATTAATTTATTTATTTTAATTGAAGGCTAATTACTTTACAATATTGTAGTGGTTTTTGCCAAACATTGACATGAATCAGCCATGGGTGTACATATGTCCCCATCCCAAACCCCCATCCCACCTCCCTCCCCATCCATCCCTCAGGGTCATCCCAGTACACCAGCCCTGAGCACCCTGTCTCATGCATTGAACCTGGACAGGTGATCTGTTTCACATATGATAATACACATGTTTCAATGTTATTCTCTCAAATCATTCCACCCTCGCCTTCTCCCACAGAGTCCAAAAGACTGTTCTATACATCTGTGTCTCCTTTGCTGTCTCACATATAGGGTTATCATTACCATCTCTAAATTCCATATATATGTGTTCAGTTCAGTTCAGTCACTCGGTAATGTACAACTCTTTGCGACTCCATGGATCACAGCACGCCAGGCCTCCCTGTCCATCACCAACTCCCGGAGTTCACTCAAACTCATGTCCATCGAGTCGGTGATGCCATCCAGCCATCTCATTCTCTGCCGTCCCCTTCTCCTCCTGCATCCAATCCCTCCCAGCATCAGAGTCTTTTCCCGTGAGTCAACTCTTTGCATGAGGTGTCCAAAGTATTGGAGTTTCAGCTTTAGCATCAGTCCTTCCAATGAACACCCAGGAATGATCTCCTTTAGAATGGACTGGTTGGATGTCCTTGCAGTCCAAGGGACTCTTCAAGAGTCTTCTCCAACACCACAGTTCAAAAGCATCAATTATTTGGCCATCAGCTTTCTTCACAGTCCAACTCTCACATCCATATATGTGTTAGTTTACTGTATTGGTGTTTTGCTTTCTGACTTACTTCACTCTGTATAATAGGCTCCAGTTTCATCCACCTGATTGGAACTTATTCAAATGCATTCCTTTTAATGGCTGAGTAATATCCCATGTGTATATGTACCACCACTTCCTTATCCATTTGTCTGCTTCTATGTCCTATTATAAACAGTGCTGCAATAAACATTGGAGTACACATGTCTCTTTCAGTTCTGGTTTCCTTGGTGTGTATGCCCAGGAGTGGGATTGCTGGGTCATATGGCAGTTCTATTTCCAGTTTTTTAAGGAATCTCCACACTGTTTTCCATAGTGGCTATAGTAGTTTGCATTCCCACCATCAGTGTAAGAGAGTTCCCTTTTCTCCACACCCTCTCCAGCATTTATTGCTTGTAGACTTTTGGATGGCAGCCATTCTGGCTGGCATGAAATGGTACCTCATTGCGGTTTTGATTTGCATTTCCCTGATAATGAGTGATGTTAAACATCTTTTCATGTATTTGTTAGCCATCTGTATGTCTTCTTTTGAGAAGTGTCTGTTTAGTTATTTGGCCCACTGTTTGACTGGGTCATTTTTCTGGAATTGAGCTACATGAAAAGGCTTGTATATTTTTGAGATTAACTCTTAGTTACTTCATTTGCTATTATTTTGTCCCATTCTGAAGGCTCTCTTTTCACCTTGATTATAGTTTCCTTCGTTGTGCAAAAACTTTTAAGTTTAATTAGATCCCATTTGTTTATTTTTGCTTTTATTTCCATTACTCTGGAAGGTGGCTCATAGAGGATCCTGCTGTGATTTATGTCAGAGAGTCTTTTGCCTATGTCTTCCTCTAGGAGTTTTATAGTTTCTGGTCTTATATTTAGATCTTTAATCCATTTTGAGTTTATTTTTGTGTATGGTGTTATAAAGTGTTCTAGCTTCATTCTTTTACAAGTGGTTGACTAGTTTTCCTAGCACCACTTGTTAAAGAGATTGTCTTTTCTCCATTGTATATTTTTGCCTCCTTTGTCAAAGATAAGGTCTCCATAAGTGCATGGATATATCTCTGGGCTTTCTGTTTTGTACTATTGATCTATATTTCTGTCTTTGTGCCAGTACCATACTGTCTTAATGACTGTAGCTTTGTAGTATAGCCTGAAGTCAGGCAGGTTGATTCTTCCAGTTCCATTCTTCTTTCTCAAGATTGCTTTGGCTATTCAATGTATTTTGTATTGCTATACAAATTATGAAATTATTTGTTCTAGTTTTCTGAAAAATACCTTTGGTAGCTTGATAGGGATTGGATCGAATCTATAGATTGCTTTGTATAATTATTTTCAATATATTGATTCTTCCAATCCATGAACATGGTATATTTTTCCATCTATTTGTGTCATCTTTGATTTCTTTTATCAAAGTTTTCTAGTTTTCTGTATTTAGGTCTTTTGTTTCTTTAGGTAGATTTATTCCTAAGTATTTTATTCTTTTCATTGCAATGGTGAATAGGATTTTTTCCTTAATTTCTCTTTCTGTTTTCTCATTATTAGTGTATAGGAATGCAAGAGATTTCTGTGTGTTAATTTTATGTCCTGCAACTTTACTATATTCATTGATTAGCTCTAGTAATTTTCTGGTGGAGTATTTAGAGTTTTCTATGTAGAGGATCATGTCATTTGCAAACAGTGAGAGTTTTAATTCTTCTTTTCAAATCTGGATTCCTTTTAATTTTTTTCTTCCCTGATTGTTGTGGCTAAAACTTCCAAAACTATGTTGAAGAGTAGTGGTGAAAGTGGGCACCCTTGTCTTGTTCCTACTTTTGGGAAAATGCTTTCAGTTTTTCACCATTGAGGATAATGTTTCTGTGGGTTTGTCATATATAGTTTTCATTATGTTGAGGTATGTTCCTTCTATGCATGCTTTCTGGAGGGTTTTTATCTTAAATGGATGCTGAATTTTGTCAAAGGCTTTCACTGCATCTATTGAGATAATCATATGGTTTTTTTCTCTTTCAATTTGTTAATGTGTTATATTACATTGATTGATTTGTGGATATTAAAGAATCCTTGCATCCCTGGGATAAAGCCCACTTGATCATGATGTATGTTCTTTTTAATATGCTGTTGGATTCTGATTGCTAGAATTTTGTTAAGGAATTCTGCATCTATGTTCATCAGTGATATTGGCCTGTAGTTTTCTTTTTTTGTGGCATCTTTGTCTGGTTTTGGTATTAGGGTGATGTGGCCTCATAGAATAAGTTTGGAAGTTTAACTTCCTCTGCAATTTTCTGGAAGAGTTTGAGTAGGGTAGATGTTAGTGCTTCTCTAAATTTTTGGTAGAATTCACCTGTGAAACTGTCTGGTCCTGGGCTTCTGTTTGCTGGAAGATTTTGATAACAGTTTCGATTTCCATGCTTATGATGGGTTTGTTAAGATTTTCTATTTCTTCCTGGTTCAGTTTGGAAAGTTATACCTTTCTAAGAATTTGTCCATTTCTTCCAAGTTGTCCATTTTATTGCCATATAGTTGCTAATAGTAGTCTCTTATGATCCTTTGTATTTTTGTGTTGTCTGTTATGATTTGTCCATTTTAATTTCTAATTTTGTTGACTTGATTCTTCTCCCTTTGTTTCTTGATGAGTTTGGCTAATGGTTTGTCTATTTTATTTAACTTCTCAAAGAACCAGCTTTTAGCTTTGTTGATTTTTGCCATGGTCTCTTTTGTTTCTTTTACATTTATTACTGCCCTAATTTTTATGATTTATTTCCTTTTACAAATAGATGGGAAACAGTGTCAGACCTTATTTTTTGGGGCTCCAAAATCACTGCAAATGCTGATTGCAGCCATGAAATTAAAAGACGCTTACTCCTTGGAAGGAAAGTTATGACCAACCGACATAGCATATTAAAAAGTAGAGACATTCCTTTGCCAACAAAGGTCCATCTAGTCAAGGTTATGGTTTTTTCCAGTGGTTATGTATGGATGTGAGAATTGGACTGTGAAGAAAGCTGATCGCCAAAGAATTGATGCTTTTGAACTGTGGTGCTGGAGAAGACTCTTGAGAGTCCCTTGGACTGCAAGGACATCCAACCAGTCCATTCTAAAGGGGATCAATCCTGGGTGTTCATTGGAAGGACTGATGTTAAAGCTGAAACTGCAATACTTTGGCTACCTCATGCGACGAGTTGACTCATTGGAAAAGACTCTGATGCTGAGAGGGATTGGGGGCGGGAGGAGAAGGGGATGACAGAGAATGAGATGGCTGGATGGCATCACCGACTCGATGGACATGAGTTTGAGTGAACTCCGGGCGTTGGTGATGGACAGGGAGGCCTGGCGTGCTGTGATTCATGGGGTCGCAAAGAGTCAGACACTACTGAGCAACTGAACTGAACTGAACTGAACTGATGATCCTGTTGCCATTTACTTTGTTGTTTTGGGTTCGAGTTTATATACCTTTTCTGTGTTTCCTGTCTAAAGAAGAACCTTTAGCATTTGTTGAAAAGCTGGTTTGGTGGTGCTGAATTCTCTCAGCTTTTCCTTGTCTGCAAAGCTTTTGGTTTCTCCTTCATATTTGAATGAGATCCTTGCTGCGTACAGTAATCTGGGCTGTAGGTTTTTCTCTTTTATCACTTTAAGTATGTCCTGCCATTCCCTCTGGCCTGAAGAGTTTCTATTTAAAGATCAACTGTCATCCTTATGGGAATCCCCTTGTGTGTTATTTGTTGCTTTTCCCTTGCTGCTTTTCATATTGTTCTTTGTGTTTGATCTTTATTAATTTGATTAATATGTGTCTTGGGGATGACAGAGGATAAGATGGTTGGATGGCATCACTGGGTCAGTGGACATGGGTTTGTGTGGACTCCGGGAGTTGCTGATGGACAGGGATGCCTGGCGTGCTGTGGTTCATGGAATCGCAAAGAGTCAGGCAAGATTGAGTGACTGAACTGAATTGAATTGGGGTGTTTCACCTTGGGTGTATCCTGTTTGGTACTCTCTGGGTTTCTTGGACTTGGGTGACTATTTCCTTCCCCATTTTAGGGAAGTTTTCAACTATTATCTCTTCAAGTATTCTCTCATGGCCTTTTTGTCTTCTTCTTCTGGGCCTCCTGTGATTTGAATGTTGGGGCGTTTGACATCATCCCAGAGGTTTCTGAGGTTGTCCTCATTTCTTTTAATTCTTTTTTCCTCTCTGTTTCATTTATTTCCACCATTCTCTCTTCCACTTCACTTATCCTATCTTCTGCCTCAGTTATTCTACTGTTGGCTCTCTCCAGAGTGTTTTTGATCTCATTTATTGTGTCATTCATTATTGATTGACTCTTTTTATTTATTCTGAGTTCTTGTTAAACATTTCTTGCATCTTTTCAATCCTTGTCTCCAGGCTATTTATCTGTAACTCCATTTTGTTTTCAAGATTTTGGGTCATTTTATCATTATTCTGAATTGTCTTTTAGGTAGACTCCCTATGTCCACTTTTGTTTGGTTTGGTGGGAATATATCATGTTCCTTTACCTGCTGAGTATTTCTCTGCCTTTTCATCTTGTTTAGATTGCTATGTTTGGGGTGACCTTTGTGCATCCTGGCCGTTTGTGATTCTTCTTTATTGTGAAGGTTCCTCCCTGAGACTGGGGTTGGACGAGTGGCTTGTGAAGGTTTCCTGTTTAGGGAAACTTGAGTCTGTGTTCTGGTGGGTGGAGCTGGATTTCTTCCCTCTGGAGTGCAATTAAGTGTCCAGTAGTGAGTTTTGAAATGTCTGTGGGTTTGGTGTGACTGTGGGCAACCTGTATATTGAAATTCAGGGCTATACTTCTGTGTTGCTGGAGAATTTGTGTGGTATTTCTTGCTCTGGAAGTTGTGCTCTTGGGTGGAGCTTGGTTTCAGTGTAGGTATGGAGGCTTTTGGATGAGTTCTTATTGATTAATGTTCCCTGGAGTCAGGAGTTCTCTGGTGTTCTCAGGTTTTGGATTTAAGCCTCCTGCCTCTGGTTTTCAGTCGTATTCTTACAGTAGCCTCAAGACTTCTCCATCCATATAGCACCAATGATGAAACATCTAGGTTAATGGAGAAGAGATTCTCCACAGTGAGGGACACCAAGAAAGGTTCACTGAATTATGTGGAGAAGAGAAGAAGGAGGAGGGAAATAGAAGTTACCAGGAGAAGAGGGGGAATCAAAAGGGGAGAGAGCAGTCTAGCCAGTAATCAATTTCCCATGTGTTGTCCACAGTATGGAACACGGAGAGTGGTGCACGGAGTTACACAGAGAAGAGAAGAGGGAGGACGGAGAGAGAGGTGGCCAGGAAGAGAATAGGGGCAGGCAAATTGAGAGAGATATATCTAGCCAGTAATCAGTTCCCTAAGTGTTATCCACGGCCCGGAACACGCAGAAAGATTCACAGAGTTGGGTAGAGAGGAGAAAGGGGAGGGAAGAGATAGAGGCGACCTCCTTTCAAAGACATTGGGCTGCCTTTCTGAGTGCCTGGTGTCCTCTGCCAGCGTTCAGAATTTGTTTTGTGGAATTTGCTCAGCATTCAAACGATCTTTCTTTCTTTTTTTATCTTTTTTTAAATTTATTTATTTTAATTGGAGGCTAATTACTTTACACTATTGTATTGGTTTTGCCATACATTGACATGAATCTGCCCTGGCTGTACATGTGTTCCCCATCTTGATTAATTTGTGGGGGAGAAAGTGGTCTCCCCATCCTATAACTCCGCCATCCAGTGTAACCACTATTATAACACTAAAACGGCTTTGCTTATTTTTTAAAGAACAGAAAACAAAGATTCACTTCATTGTACAGCAGAAACTAAAATATTGTATGGCAATTGTTTCAATATTTTCAACATCATTGGCTTGCTTTTTTATTCTTTTGCTACGTATTCCCTGGGTTGGGAAGATCCCCTGGAGAAGGAAATGGCAGCCCACTCCAGTATTCTAGCCTGGAAAATCCCATGGATCATGGAGCCTGGTAGGCTACTGTCCATGGGGTCGTAAAGAGTCGGACACGACTGAGCGACTTCACTTTCACTTTCACGTATTCATTACTTTTTATTGTGTATATATTTTTTTGTAATGCAAGTCCAGAGAAGTGGTGATAGTCTTAGCCTCTAGTTCAAAGCCACTTTACCTGCTCTCCAGAATGCTCTGCCTGTCTCCATTCCCTCACAGCACATGAAGTTTCCTATATCCTCATACCTCACTGTTGTTTAAATTTGCATTGCTCTAGTTAATGTGTATAAACATCTCTTTCTATACTTCATGTAATCAGAAGCTTTTTTCATTTTTCTTGCAAAATTCCTGTTCACATCCTTTTCATTTTTTAAAGAGAAATCATACATTTCACTGTTAATATGCAGAAATTTCTTGCATCACACAACTGCACAGGAATGTGTGTTGAATTCCACCATGATCAACTGAGAAGAGTAGGACTTTTATGTACAAGAACAGGATGTTGTTAAAACAAAAGTTAAGTCCAATTAATTAACTGGGTTCTGCTATTTCAATACCCTGATAACAAATAATTTTGGGGAAGGATTTGCATTTCTACTATAAGTGTGTACAGAGTAACTGAAGTTTCTTTGTTTTGTTTAGAAGAGGATAGGAAGAGGGAATGAACCTAAGATGAGGCTATGTCAGTGATCTTTATTCTTTAGTTGCAAATCAGAAAACCAAACACTCAAGATACTTACTCTCATAGTTTCAAGTTCTGCCTGAAATCTAGCTTTAAGATTCTCTCTTGGGACTTCCTGGGAATGCAAAATAGGAAGTCAAGAGACACCTGGAGTAACAGGTAAATTTGGCCTTGGAGTACAGAATGAAGCAAGTCAAAAGCTAACAGAGTTTTGCCAAGAGAAGGCACTGGTCATAGCAAACACCCTTTTTCAACAGCACAAGAGAAGACTCTACACATGAACATCACCAGATGGTCAATACCGAAATTAGAATGATAATATTCTTTGCAGCCAAAGATGGAGAAGCTCTATAACGTCATCAAAAAACAAGAACGGGAGCTGACTGTGACTCAGATCATGAATTCCTTATTACCAAATTCAGAATTAATCTGAAGAAAGTAGGGAAAACCACTAGACTATTCAGGTACGAACTAAATCAAATCCCTTATGATTACAGAGAGGAAGTGACAAATAGATTCAAGGGATTAGATCAGATAGACAGAATGCCTGAAGAACTAAGGATGGAGGTTCATGACATTTTACAGGAGGCAGGGATCAAGACCATCCCCAAGAAAAAGAAATGCAAAAAGGCAAAATGGTTGACTGAGGGGACCTTACAAATAGCTGAGGAAAGAAGAGAAGCTAAAGGCAAAGGAGAAAAGGAAAGAAATATCCTATCCATCTGAATGCAGAGTTCCAAAGAATAGCAAGGACAGATAAGAAAGACCTCCTCAGTGATCAGTGCAAAGAAATAGAGGAAAATAAAAGAATGGGAAAGACTAAGGATCTTTTCAAGAAAATTAGAGATACCAAGAGAACAATTCATGCAAAGATGGGCACAATAATGGACAGAAACAGTATGAACCTAACAGAAACAGAAGATATTAAACAGAGGTGGCAAGAATACACTGAAGAACTATACAAAAAAGATCTCAGTGGCCCAGATAGCCACAATGGTATGATCACTCACCTAGAGCCAGATATCCTGGAATGGGAAGTCAAGTGGGCCTTAGAAAGCATCACTATGAACAAAGCTAGTGGAGGTGATGGAATTCTAGCTGAGCTATTTCAAATCCTAAAAGACGATGCTATGAAAGTGCTGCACTCAATATGTCAGCAAATGTGGAAAACTCAGCAGGGCCACAGGACTGGAAAAGGTCAGTTTTCATTCCAGTCCCAAAGAAAAGCAATGCCAAAGAATGTTCAAACAACTGAAATATTGCACTCATCTCATACGAAAAGTAATGCTCAAAATTCTCCAAGCCAGGCTTCAACAGTATGTGAGCTGTGAATTTCCAGACGGTCACTGGAATTAGAAAATGCAGAGGATCCAGAGATCAAATTGCCAAGATCCGCTGGATCATTAGAAAATCAATAGAATTCCCAAAAAATATCTATTTCTGCTTTATTTACTATGCCAAAGTCTTTGACTGTGTGGATCACAACAAATTGTGGGAAATTCTGAAAGAGGTGGGAATACCAGACCACCTGACCTGCCTCCTGAGAAATCTGTATGCAGGTCAAGAAGCAACACTTAGTTAGCAACGGACTGGTCCCAAATTGGGAAAGGTGTATGTCAAGGCTGTATATTGTTACCCTGCTTATTTAACTTCTATGCAGTGTACATTATGGGAAATGCTGGGCTGGATGAAGCACAAGCTGGAATCAAGATTGCTGGGAGAAATATCAATAACCTCAGATATGCAGAGGACACCACTCTTATGTCATAAAATGAAGAAGAACTAAAGAACCTCTTGATGAAATTGTAAGAGGAGGGTGAAAAAGTTGGCCTAAAATTCAACATTCAAAAAAACAAAGATCATGGCACTCGCTCCCATCACTTAATGGCAAATAGGTGGGGAAACGATGGAAATAGTGAGAGACTCTTTGGGGTGCTCCAAAGTCACTGCAGAGGGTGATTGCAGCCTTGAAATTAAAAAAGACATTTGCTTCTTGGAAGAAAAGCTATGACCAGCTCTGCTTATATTAAAAAGCAGAGACATTATCTTTCTGACAAAGGTCCATCTAGTCAAAACTATGGTTTTTCCAGTAGTCATATATGGATGTTAGAGTTGGACGATAAAAAAAAGCTGAGCACCGAGGAACTGATGCTTTTGAACTGTGGTGTTGGAGAAGACTCTTGAGAGTCCTTTGGACTGAAAGGAGATGAGATCAAATCAGTTCATCCTAAGGGAAATAAGTCCTGAATATTCATTGGAAGGACTGATGATGAAGGTGAAACTCCAATACTTTGACCACCTGATGCGAAGAACTGACTCATTTGAAAAGACCCTGATGCTGTGATTGAATGCAGGAGGAGAAAGGATGCAGGAGGACAGAGGATGAGATGATTGTAAGGCATCACTAAATTCACATGAGTTTGAGCAGGTTCCAGGAGATGGTGATGGACAGGGGAGCCTGGCATGCTTCGGTCCATGGGTTCACAAAGAGTCATACATGACTGAGTGACTGAACTGAACTGACAGTGGTTAAAATTCTGAGCCCCCAATGCAGGGTGCCAGGGTTCGATCTTGGGTCAGGGACCTAGATCCCACATATCACAACTAAGAGTTCCATGATGCAACTAAAGAAAAACATCCTGTGACTAAAAATCATGCATGCTACAATGAAGATCAAAGATCCCACATGTGGAAACTAATACCTTGCACAGCCAAATAAATAAATAATAATAAATAAAATGTATTTAAAAGATGCTCTTTTTTCTGTTGGAAGGGAAAGAATCAATCCTTCTAGTTCTCTTGAAATCACAGGGAGGAATGCAGAAGGTAGGACACTTGAATGCAGAGGAACTAAGTCTTTTATGGAGAAAAGAGATCTTTAGAGATCTGCATCAAGCTTTGGCAAAAATTTTCTATCTCTCAATTTTTCCATAAAAAGATGGTTCAGTTTAGTCACTCTGTCGTGTCTGACTCTTTGCAACCCCATGGACTATTCCAATGAGTCAGTTCTTTGAATCAGGTGGCCAAAGTATTGGAGCTTCAGCTTCAGCATCAGTCCTTCCAATGAGTATTCAGGACTGATTTTTTTGAGGATTGACTGGTTGGATCTCCTTGCAGTCCAAGGGACTCACAAGAGTCTTCTCCAAAAACATAGTTCAAAAGCATCAGTTCTTCAATGCTCAGCCTTCTTTATGGTCCAGCTTTCACATCCACACATGACCACTGGAAAAACCATAGCTTTGACTAGACGGATCTTCGTTGGCAAAGTAATGTCTCTGCTTTTTAATATGCTGTCTAGGTTGGTCACAGCCTTTCTTCCAAGGAGCAAGTGTCTTTTTTAATTTCATGGCTGCAGTCACCATCTACAGTGATTTTAGAGCCCAAGAAAATAAAGCCTATCACAGTTTGCATTTTTTCCCCATCTATTTGCCATGAAATGATGGGACCAATGCCAAGATCTTAGTTTTTTGGATGCTGAGTTTTAAGCCAGCTTTTTCACTCTCCTGTTTTTAATTTCATCTTGAGGCTCTTTAGTTCCTCTTCACTTTCTGCCATAAAGGTGGTATCATCTGCATATCTGAGGTTATTGTTATTTCTCCCAGCAATCTTGATTCCAGCTTGTGCTTCATTCAGCCTGGCATTTCTCATGATGTAATGTGGATATAAGTTAAGTAAGCAAGGTGACAATACACAACCTTGATGTAATCCTTTTCTAAGTTGGAGTCAGTCGTTGTTCCATGTCTGGTTCTAACTGTTGTTTGACCTTCATGCAGATTTCTCAGGAGGCAGTTAGGGTGGTCTGGTATTCCCATCTCTTGAAGAATTTTCCACATTTTTTTGTGATCCACACAAAGACTTTGGCGTAGTCAATAAAGCAGAAGTAGATATTTTCCTGGAACTCTCTTGCTTTTTCTATGATCCAATGGATATTGGCAATTAGATCTCTGGTTCCTCTGCATTTTCTAATTCCAGTGAACATCTGGAAATTCATGGTTCATGTACTGTTGAAGCCTGACTTGGAGAATTGTAAACATTACTTTGCTAGTGTGTGAGATGAATACAATTGTGTGGTAGTTTGAACATTTTTTAGCATTGCCTTTCTTTGGGATTGGGATGAAAACTGACTTTTTCAGTCCTGTGGCCACTGCTGATTTTTCCACATTTGCTGGCATATTGAGTGAAACACTTTAACTGCATCATCTTTTAGGATTTGAAGTAGCTCAACTGGAATTCCATCACCTCCACTAGCTTTGTTCATCGTGATGCTTCCTAAGGCCCACTTGACTTCCCATTCCAGGATTTCTGGCTCTAGGTGAGTGATAACACGATTGTGGCTATCTGGGTCACTCAGATCTTTTCTGTGTAGTTCTTTTGTGTATTCTTGCCACCTCTTGTTAATATCTTCTGCTTCTGTTAGGTCCATACAATTTCTGTCCTCTATTGAGCCCATCTTTGCATGAAATGTTCCCTTGGTATCTCTAATTTTCCTGAAGAGATCTCTAGTCTTTCCCATTCTATTATTTTCCTCTATTTCTTTGCATTGATCACTGAGGATATTCTAATCTGTCCTTGCTATTCTTTGTAACTCTGCATTCAGATGGATATATCTTTACTTTTCTCCTTTGTATTTAGCTTTTTTTCTTTTCTCAGCTATTTGTAAGGTCCCCTCAGACAACTATTTTGCCTTTTTGCATTTCTTTTTCTTGGGGATGGTCGATTCCTGCCTCCTGTACAAATTCACTAATCCCCATCCATAGTTCTTCAGGCACTTTATCAGATCTAATGCCTTGAATCCATTTGTTACTTCCACTGTATAATCATAAGGGATTTGATTTAGGTCATACCTGAATGGTCTAGTGGCTTTCCATACTTTCTTCAATTTAAGTCTCAATTTTGCAATATGGATTTCATCACCTTCAATGTTTTATGGCATAGTAGATCACGTATTATGAACCAATAATCAGTTCAGTTCAGTTCAGTTCAGTCGCTCAGTCGTGTCCGACTCTCCGTGACCCCATGAATCACAGCACGCCAGGCCTCTCTGTCCATCACCAACTCCCGGAGTTCACTCAAACTCATGCCCACAGAGTGGGTGATGCCATCCAGCCATCTCTTTCTCTGTTGTCCCCTCCTCCTCCCGCCCCCAACCTTTCCCAGCATCAGAGTCTTTTCCAGTGAGTCAACTCATCGCATGAGGTGGCCAAAGTATTGCAGTTTCAGCTTTAGCATCAGTCCTTCCAATGAACACCCAGGACTGATCTCCCTTAGAATGGACCGGTTGGAGTTCCTTGCAGTACAAGGGACTCTCGAAAGTCTTCTCCAACACCACAGTTCAAAGGCATCAATTCTTCGGCGATCAGCTTTCTTCACAGTCCAACTCTCACATCCATACATGACCACGGGAAAAACCATAGCCTTGACTAGACGGACCTTTGTTGGTAAAGTAATGTTTCTGCTTTTTAATATACTATCTAGGTTGGTCATAACTTTCCTTCCAAGGAGTGTCTTTTAATTTCATGGCTGCAATCAGCATCCGCAGTGATTTTGGAGCCCCAAAAAATAAAGTCTGACACTGTTTCCACTGTTTTTCCATCTATTTCCCATGGGAAATAGTGATGGGACCAGATGCCATGATCTTTGTTTTCTGAATGTTGAGCTTCAAGCCAACCTTTTCACTCTCCTCTTTCACTTTCATCAAGAGACTTTTGAGTTCCTCTTCACTTTCTGCCATAAGGGTGGTGTCATCTGCATATCTGAGGTTATTGATATTTCTCCTGGCAATCTTGATTCCAGCTTGTGCTTCTTCCAGCCCAGCGTTCCTCATGATGTACTCTGCATAGAAGTTAAATAAGCAAGGTGACAATATACAGCCTTGACGTACACCTTTTCTTATTTGGAACCAGTCTGTTGTTCCATGTACAGTTCTGACTGTTGCTTCCTGACATGCATACAGGTTTCTCAAGAGGCATGTCAGGTGGTCTGGGATTCCCATCTCTTTCAGAATGTTCCACAGTTTATTGTGATCCACACAGTCAAAGGCTTTGGCATAGTCAATGAAGCAGAAATAGATGCTCTTCTGGAACTCTTGCTTTCTCCATGATCCAGCGGATGTTGGCAATTTGATCTCTGGTGCCTCTGCCTTTTCTAAAACCTGCTTGAACATCTGGGAGTTCACGGTTCACATATTGCTGAAGCTTGGCTTGGAGAATTTTGAGCATGACTTTACTAGCATGTGAGATGAGTACAATTGTGCGGTAGTTTGAGCATTCTTTGGCATTGCCTTTCTTTGGGATTGGAATGAAGACTGACCTTTTCCAGTCCTGTGGCCACTGCTGAGTTTTCCAAATTTGCTGGCATATTGAGTGAAGCACTTTCACAGCATCATCTTTCAGGATTTGAAATAGCTCAACTGGAATTCCATCACCTCCACTAGCTTTGTTCATAGTGATGCTCTCTAAGGCCCACTTCACTTCACATTCCAAGATGTCTGGCTCTAGGTCAGTGATCATGTTATCGTAACTATCTTGGTCATGAAGATCTTTTTTGTACAGTTTTTCTGTGTATTCTTGCCACCTCTTCTTAATATCTTCTGCTTCTGTTAGGTCCATACCATTTCTGTCCTTGATCGATCCCATCTTTGCGTGATATGTTCCCTTGGAATCCCTAATTTTCTTGAAGAGATCTCTTGTTTTTCCGATTCTGTTGTTTTCCTCTGTTTCTTTGCATTGATCACTGAGGAAGGCTTTCTGATCTCTCCTTGCTATTCTTTGGAACTCTGCATTCAGATGCTTATATCTTTCCTTTTCTCTTTTGCTTTTCGCTTCTCTTCTTTTCACAGCTATTTGTAAGCCCTCCTCAGACAGCCATTTTGCTTTTTTGTATTTCTTTTCTATGGGGATGGTCTTGGTCCCTGTCTCCTGTACAATGTCATGAACCTCCGTCCAGAGTTCATCAGGCACTCTATCTATCAGATCTAGTCCCTTAAATCGATTTCTCACTTCCACTGTATAATCATAAGGGATTTGATTTAGGTCATATCTGAATAGTCTAGTGGTTTTCCCTACTTTCTTCAATTTAAGTCAATTTGGCAATAACGAGTTCATGATCTGAGCCACAGTCAGCTCCTCGTCTTGTTTTTGCTGACTGTATACAGCTTCTCCATCTTTGGCTGCAAAGAATATAATCAATCTGATTTCAGTGTTGACCATCTGGTGATGTCCATGTGTAGAATCTTCTCTTGTGTTGTTGGAAGAGGGTGTTTGCTATGACCAGTGCGTTCTCTTGACAAAACTCTATTAGCCTTTGCCCTGCTTCATTCCGTGCTCCAAGGCCAAATTTGCCTGTTAGTCCAGGTATTTCTTGACTTCCTACTTTTGCATTCCAGTCCCCTATAATGAAAAGGACATCTTTTTGGGGTGTTAGTTCTAAAAGGTCTTGTAGGTCTTAATCAAGAACATCCTAAATGAGACCCAAGTTTATTTTGTTCCTGGAAAGTGAAAGTGAAAATGTTAGTTGCTCAGTCATGTCCAACTCTTTGTAACCCCATGGACTGTTGCCTGCCAGATTCCTCTGCCTATGGAATTCTTCAGGCAGGAATACTGGAGTGCATTTCCATTACCTTCTCCAAGGGATCTTCCCAATCCAGGGATCAAGCCCAGGTGGCGTGCATTTCAGGAAGACTCTTTACCATTTGAGCCACAGATTTCCCTCCATGAGAATTAACAGTCTGCTATTTTGGATATGTCACGTTCACCTCGATGATCTTTGATGTCCCTCTTCCCATAGGTGCTCTTGCTCTAGCTGCTTTTAGCACCTAGAATATGTCCTGTGTTTAAACATCCTCGTTTTACTTTTGACTTGACATTGTCTTGGGTCTTCTTTCAGAATCCACTTCCACTCCTCCAGAATCTCCACCATGGATCTCTTTATTACTCCTGAATTATGATTTGGACATATTTATTTTCTTCCCTATTTGATTCACTCCTACTCAGTAACTATCCTATGACTCTAGCATAAAGGACCCAGCTTATAGGTTGCTCTTTCTAAGCAACTGATCGTCACCTAGGAATTTGGAATTGGTCTTTCATCTGTGATGAGCGAGCAAAGGGAAAAAGCATTGAAGGAAAATGAGAAGGAAGAAACAAATGGTGGGAAATTTCAAAAGAAAGCTAATTGAGAGTATATTTACAATCTTTGTCCCACTTAAATCATGTTCTAGGATAATTGCTGCTGCTGCTGCGTCACTTCAGTCGTGTCTGACTCTGTGTGACCCCATACACGGCAGCCCACCAGGCTCTCCCGTCCCTGGGATTCTCCAGGCAAGAACACTGGAGTGGGTTGCCATTTTACATGGGATAAATTGTTTTGGAAACGTTGTCTGTGTAAAGCAGGTAAGTTATGGAAAAATCACGATCTTAGATAATTTGGTAGTTAACTCCTAGGAGAATAATCGACTAATGTTTCAGGGAATTAGTTGAAAACTCAATTTAGGCTGTCAAGTCATTAACATATAATGGCATTTAGGTTTTCTGTACTACCTTGTGAAACATGGATTCTCCCAGGGCTTAAATTCAAGTGAGTGTGTAGCTTATAGACAAAACAAAAGGAAATAGAAGTACAAAGGACAAATTGAAATTGTTTCTTATTCAACTTTCCTACATCTGAGTGAATGACTTGTCAACAATGTTCATCCAAATATTCTCAAATATCATATATTGCATTTCTTCACAGAAATCAGTATTTCAATATATTTTGCATTGATATGTATGTAGGAAGTGGTCACCTTTCCTCTTAATTATTGATTTGGCTATAACATTTCCATATTGCTTTTTGCCACATCCTCATTTTGTGCAACTATAACGTTTGTTTGGACCCATTGTAAAAGTTGCATTACTCAGGAAGCTCTGTAGTATATGCTCAGCTTATTGCATCTGAACTCAATATGGTGCATGGTCTTTCTGCTTTGTATGTGATAATAATTCAAGATGCTTGCTTTAATTTTAAATGCCTCCATGATCTGGCTTCTAACTAGAGAATATTTAAGGTACTTGGTGATTATCCATATTTAGTATTTCCTTGGGAGTTAAGAAGAATCAATGAGCAATGAGATATTTTTTTTCTTTTAAGTTTTAGCATATTTTATATTGTTTAAATGCTCTGAGGGCACATGTTTTAGTTTATCTCTTAAAAGGTAATCAAAGCTGTTCAACCAGTTGTGTGAAATTGGAAAAGCATACTTAAATTCATTAGTCGCTAAACAACGAAGATGAGTTTATATTAAGGAAAAGACCTGGAAATGTGGTTGCCTACATTTTGAAAAACAAATGTAATAACAATGGCGAAGTGTGTGGTGAACACCATTCTAAAATATTTAGACATATTAATTCATTTGATCCACAGAAAATGAGTGCTGTAATCCACTTCACAGATGAGGAAACGGAAGCAACCGTGGTTAAGTTGCCTAAGGTCAAGCAACTGATAAACGCCAGTGTCAGGATGTCAATCCAAGAGTTTCAGGCTCAGAACACGTACACATAGTCACCAGAGAAGATTGTTTTTCAGGTGGTTGGGTGGGTGGGCTGGCAATCAGTGGAACCAGGTACACTGGGAAGTAAAAGGAAAGGGTAGGTTTTATGACAAACTGTGCTCACTTCTGGGATTCCCTGATGGCTCAGATGGTTAAAAAAAAAAAAATCTGCCTGCAATGCAGCAGATCTGGGTTCAGTCCCTGAGTTGGGAGGGTCCCCTGGAGGAGAGCATGGCAATCTGCTCCAGTATTCTTGCCAGGAGAATCCCCATGGACAGAGGAGCCTGCTGGATTACAGTCAATGGGGTAGCAAATAGTCAGACACGACTGACAGACTAAGCACATGCTCACTTCTGGAATTTGGAAACTAAATGATTGGATTGAAGGGAAGGATTTACTAAGATTTTGTTTGTGTATGTGTGTGTGTAAAAGATAGGACACAACTTTTGTTTTTTTTATATATAAATTTATTTTAATTGGAGGCTAATTACTTTACAACATAGTAGTGGTTTTGCCATACATTGACATGAATCAGCCATGGGTGTACATCTGTTCCCCATCCTGAACCCCCCCTCCCACCTCCCTCCCCACCCCATCCTTCAGGGTCATCCCAGTGCACCAACCCCAAGCACCCTGTCTCGTGCATTGAACCTGGACTGGCGATCTGTTTCCCAGATGATAATATACAGGTTTCAATGCCATTCCCCCAAATCATCCCACCCTTGCCCTCTCCCACAGAGTCCAAAAGACTGTTCTATATATATGAGGACACAACTTTGTACCCCCGCCCCAGGCTGGCGTGATCTCGGGGTGAAAAAAGTAGCGTTTACATTGAAAACGAGATACATGCTAACTCACTACTTTCAAATAATAGCTTTACAGATAGATACCAAGTGTGAAATCACTAATAATATATCATCTTTTAAATAGCAACCTCTTCAAAGATATATCTAATTTTCTATAATTTTATTCTTTTTCTGAGGACTGCATACAGAAATCTCAGATGAGTCTGAACAGTTGCTGCTAATACCCATGCTTAATGGTCCCTCTTTTTTCTCAATTCCTAGGATGAATTTTCAACATGGTGTCAGTAGTATCAGTATTTACAATTTTGTTTCATTCTTTTTTTTTTCTGAGGGTGATAGCAAAGTGAATACTTTTTTTTCTTTCTTTTTCAACTCCCACCACTTAGACACTCATCACCTTCTCCCTATATTTTCATGAGTTTCCTAACTAGCCTTAAAAAAAATATATTTATTTTTAATTGGAGGATAATACTTTATGCTATTGTGTTGGTTTCTGTCATATATTAACATGAATCAGCCATAGGTATACATATGTTCCCTGCCTCTTGAACTTCCCTCCCACCTCCCACCCCTTCCCTTCTAGGTCATCACAGAGCACCAGATTTAAGTTCCCTGCATCATACAGCAAATTTCCACTGAATATCTACTTTACATATGGTAATGTATATGCAGGTCAGGAAGCAACAGTTAGAACTGGACATGGAACAACAGACTGGTTCCAAATAGGAAAAGGAGTACGTCAAGGTTGTATATTGTCACCCTGCTTATTTAACTTATATGCAGAGTACATCATGAGGAACGCTGGGCTGGAGGAAGCACGAGCAGGAATCAAGATTGCCGGGAGAAATATCAATAACCTCAGATATGCAGATGACACCACCCTTATGGCAGAAAGTGAAGAGGAGCTAAAAAGCCTCTTGATGAAAGTGAAATAGGAGAGTGAAAAAGTTGGCTTGAAGCTCAACATTCAGAAAACTAAGATCATGGCATCTGGTCCCATCACGTCATGGGAAATAGATGGGGAAACAGTGGAAACCATGTCTGAATGTATATGTTTCCATGCTACTCTCGGAATTCGTTCCACCCTCTCCTTCCACTGTGTCCACAGGTCTGTTCTCTATGTCTGTGTTTCCATTGCTACCCTGCAGATAGTTCCATCAATACTATCTTTCTATATTCCATATATATGCATTAATATATGATATTTGTTTTTCTCTTTCTGACTTCCTTCACTGTGTAAGTAGGTTCATCCACCTTTTTAGAATTCAGTAAAATCTATTCTTTTTTTTTTAATCACTGAGTAATATTCCACGGTGTATATCCATTCTTTATCCATTTATTTGTTGGTGGGAATCTAGGTTGCTTCCATGTCCTAACTATTGTAAATAGTGCTGAAATGAACATTGGGATACATGTGTCTGTTTTATTTATGGTTTCCTCAGAGTATATGTCCAAGAGTGGGATTGTTGGGTCATATGGTAGTTTTATTCCCATGTTTTAAGGAATCTCCATACTGTTCTCCATAGCGGTTGAATTAATTTGCATTGCCATTGACAGTGCCAGAGGGTTCTTTTTTCTCCACACCCTTTCCAGCATTTATTGCTTACAGGTTTTTTTGATAATGGCCATTCAGACCACTATGAGGTGATACAGTGTAGTTTTGATTTGCATTTCTCTAATAATGAGTGATGTTGAACATCCTTTTGTGTGTTTATTAGCCATCTGTATGTCAGGCTTTATACTGTCATCCTGCTTATTAAATTTCTGTGCAGAGTACATCATGAGAAATGCTGGGCTGGATGAAGCACAAGCTGGAATCAAGATTGCTGGGAGAAATATCAATAACCTCAGATATGCAGATGTCACCACACTTACAGCAGAGAGCAAAGAACTAAAAGGCCTCTTGAAGAAAGTGAAAGAGGAGAGTGAAAAAGTTGGCTTAAAATTCAACATTCAGAAAATGAAGATCATGGCATCCAGTCCCATCACTTCATGGCAAATAGATGGGGAAAAAATGGAAACAGTGAAAGACTATTTTTTGTGGGTGGAGGCTCCAAAATCACTGCAGATGGTGACTACAGCCATGAAATTAAAACACTCTTGCTCCTTGGAGGAAAAGCTATGACCAACATAGACAGCATATTAAAAAGCAGAGACATTACTTTGCCGAAAAAGTTCTGTCTAGTCAAAGCTATGGTTTTTCCAGTAGTCATGTATGGGTGTGAGAGTTGGATTATAAAGAAATCGGAGCACCAAGGAAGTGATGCTTTTGAACTGTGGTGTTGGAGAAGACCCTTAAGCGTCCCTTGGAGAGCAAGGAGATACTGAAGGAAATCAGTCCTGAATAATCATTGGAAGGACTGATGCTGAAGCTGAAACTCCAGTACTTTGACCACCTGATGCAAAGAATTGACTCTTTGAAAAAGACCCTGATGTTGTGAAAGATTGAAGGTAGGAGAAGGGGATGACAGAGGATGAAGTGGTTGGATAGCATCACTGACTCAATGGACATGAGTTTGAGCCAGCTCCGGGAGTTGGTGATGGACAAGGAAGCTTGGCGTGCTGCAGTCCATGGGGTCGCAAAAAGTCGGAAACTACTGAGCAACTGAACTGAACTGAACTGATGTCTTCTTTGGAGAACTATCTGTTTAGGTCTTCTGACCACTTTTTGGTTGGGTTGTTTGTTTTTCTCAGATTGAACTGTATGAGCTGCTTTGTATTTTGGAGATTAACCCTTTGTCTCATTTGCCCTTTTTGCTATTATCTTCTCCCATTCTGACGGTTGTCTTTTCACCTGGTTTATAATATCCTGCACTATGCAAAAACTTTTATGTTTAATTAGGTCCCATTTATGTATTTTTGTTTTTGTTTCCATTACTCTAAGAGGGGGATCAAAGAGGATCTTGCTGTGATTTATATCAAAGAGTGTTTTTAGTTTTATATAAATAAAAAAATGTACAGTAAACACATATTTTATTTTCATACTCAAATGGTACAAATCAAGATGACAATGGATGCAGATGATAATATTCAGGAAAATTGGGCTTTCGTAACATTTATAGTGGCTATTGAGTGATTTATTTTAGCTTTCCATTTCCTCTATCTAATCATTTTCAAAATAAGAAGAATATATATTTGCTTAATGTAAGATATTGTCAAATTATTATAAATTTTAAACAAATGAGCCTGGGGTCATTTATAACACTGGAATGGACAGACAGTAACTATATAAGCTGTTAATATATTATATACATAATACAGAAATCAGCAGAAGTTTTCCTTCTTATAAATTAAATTTATAACTAGACAAAAACAATAAAAATTGATAATATTTCAATACAAGAAAAAGCATTTTAATTGCCAAGACCATCACCCATATTCTTTTTCTTTCTTGCAAGCATTACTCTAGTTCTCAAGTCACACCCTCATGAGAGAAGACCTATTATACTTTACACAAGGCTCTGATAAAACACTTTGTAAACTGGCATGCCTTACTTAGGCAAGTGTGACACATGCACATGTGTGCACACTGTTGTTGTTATTCAGTGGCTAATCTGTGTCTGACCCTTTGTGACCCCATGGATTCCAGCACGCCAGGCTCCTCTGTCCTCCACTATCTCCAGGAGTTTGCTCAGATTCATGACCATTGAGTTGGTGGTGCCATCCAAACATCTCATCCTCTGTCGTCCCCTTCTCCTTCTGCCTTCAATCTTTCCCAGCATCAGGGTCTTTTCCAATGAGTCAGCTCTTCGCACTGGGTGGCCAAAGTGTCGGAGCTTCAATTTCCATCTTTCCAATGAGTATTCAGGGTTGATTTCCTTTAGAACTGACTGGTTTAAACTCCTTGCAGTCCAAGGGACTCCTCTCAAGTCTTTTCCAGCACCACAGTTAGAGGGCATCAATTCTTCTGCACTCAGCCTTCTTTGTGATCCAACTCTCACATCTGTACATCACTATTGGAAAAACCACATACAGACTGCCATATAAATATATGTATATATATATGCATCACAATTTTCCCATGCTAGAATTAAAACATCTAGACAATTATTCAACAAGACTATTGACTCATATTCTCTTTCTCTATTTCATCTTACTTTCTTTTCTTGCTTTCTATCATTCAGCAGACTTTATTTTGGGGTCCATACTACATACCAGGCACTGTTCTGCATGCTGACAAGATCCACAAGGTATTACCATTATAGTGAAAATGAAAGTCGCTCAGCTGTGTCCGACTCTTTGCAACCTCATGGACTATACAGTCCATGGAATTCTCTATGTCACAATACTGGAGTGGTAGCCATTCCCTTCTCCAGAGGATCATCCCAACCCAGGGATCAAACCCATGTCTCCCACATTGCAAGCAGATTCTTTACCAGCTGAGCCACAAGGGAAGCCCAAGAATACTGGAGTGGATAGCCTATTCCTTCTCCAAAGGATCTTCCAGACCCAGGAATCAAACCAGGGTCTCCTGCATTGCAGGCGTATTCTTTACCAACTGAGCTATAAGGGAAGCATTTGCAGAGCTCATATCAATTGCTGTGGGACTGGAGACCAGGAAAGCACAAACACAGACAGCATCTTTGCATAGTATGATTATAAAAGTCTTCCCTGACGAAGTGATAATGAAGCTATGATGTAGCCGTGGTGAGAAGGAGAGAAACAGAATTTAGGGAAAACAAGTGAAAAAGAAGGAAATAGGCTGGAGCATAGTGGCTCAGCAGGACTTGGAATGGGCAACTTTATAATTTTATTTTAATTTAGATTACCAACTGATAAGCACAGAAACCTAACAGTTATTAATCATAAATCTTCTTTTTCAGGTATTTTGGGGAGAACATGCACTTTGGAGTCAGAAAATCAAGGCTTGGAGTCTTGGCCTAGGACGTTCTACCTGGGTGATACCATCTGAGCCTAAGTTTTCCCTTGAAAACCGGACAAAGTTATTTGGCTTTCATGATTGTTGTGAATCCCCTATATAACGTCTGACACATAACAGTTACACTGCAGCGATTAGTTTCTTAGCATTTTTGTTTCTATGCTTGAAGAATGACAAGAATATGACTTAATCCATTCACTTAGGCAGCTTCTTGTTCAGTCACTAGAAGGTTGTTGACCACCCACTAATGGACAAGCATTGTGAAAAAGACAAAATCATAGTCACCATTATTGTTCTGGAAGGTCTGGAGAAAACAGATTCAGGGTAAAGGGAAGGCTGAGACAGGGGGCTTCTCTGATCTGTCTGTGAGCTGGATTTGGGACACTACAACCTAAGGATCGGAAGAATCAGGATGAGAGCAGGAGTTTTCCAAACCTACTGGAGATAATTTTTCCCTGCAGAAATGTTTCGTAGGTAGAAGCCTCATGTGGGTGTGATTCCTGGATTATTGTAGGAGAACATGCTTCAAAGGTATTTAAACACATTTGATACTTATTCCCTAATTTAACTCTGTCTTCTTCCTCCAAAAGTTCAAAGGAAGAGACTTTAGAAGCAGGTAAAGGGAGATGATATGGGCTGTCATTGAGGGATGCTGAATAAGACGTGTGTTTAGGGAAAGCTTTGAGAAAAGGGACAGAAGCATAGAGGAAGCTCACAGAGGACACTGCTATTAAAACCACAGTAAACTGCTTCAGCCATATATTACATTAATGTAATTGATGACAAGTTTCCATTGTAAGGTGCAAATACACATTCTGCTTCTCAAAGAGATTTTAATTTTAGAATGATAAAAGCCACTGGAAGTGCTGGGTAAATCACGTTAATTACTGGAATATCTTCATAAATCTCCAAATGGCCTTCCTCTAAACTACCTACCTGTGCTTTTCAGGTGGAATTGGTGAGTCAGTGATGATATTCTGCCTTTTCATTTTCTCTCCACTGGTTCCTCTTTTCAGTGTTGCTGAAATAAAAATGACTCTGTTCATGTGGCTGGACATGCTTAGAATATAGGACAGGTTTTGTTACAGTTTTCTTCCTGTAGATAGAATCTACTTTAGCTTGAATTAAGGGTCACCGAATAAAATCAATCAAGAAAATAGAGAGACACCTGTCTCTGAATTCCCTTCTGTCCGCCTCCCAGCTCTGCAGCCCATCCGCTTCCTCGGATACCGTTATGGGCTCAGTGTCTGCCCTGCTGTCATCTCCTGGTACCTTGAGGCAGGTGCAGTTCTCTCACTAGAGTATGCTTCTTGATTTTACATCTCTGGATAAAAATCTGTTCCTGGTATTCAGACCCATAGATTCAAACCTTCTTGACTTCACCCTTTTGCAGATGGCTCAGAGTGAACTCATTTTCTCACTCAGACCTATTTCTGTATTCCCGTCTCACCCAGGAATAATACTCTTCACCTACTTAGTCATCCTGGAAGCCCAGAAACTATCATTGATTCTTCACTCCCCATTAACTTTCACAATCTCTCAACTATCTGGTCCTGCCATGACCATCTTCTTAATTTTCTACAAAGCTGTCTTCTACTTTCTGTCTGTACTGTAATTATTCCAGACAATCAGCATATCTCTCCTGACGTACTGTATGACTCATCAATGGTCTCCCTTCTTCCCTTCCTGTCATCCCCACCAATCAATCATCTTCACTGCTAACCATGGTGGTCTTTCCAAACATGAACTGGGTTTTGTCACATACCTCCTTAAAAATCCTCAAAAGGTTCAGCATTGTCTACAAGTTAAAACCCACACTTATGGCAAGGCATGCCAAGCCCCTCCAAATGATAAATGAAGGCAGCTCCTGGTTGCCAATCTTCCTGCCAATTTTTCTCCCTTCTCTCTGTCCCCTCCTGACCTAAATATACACCCTGAGCTCAAACTACATGAAACTTTTGCATTTGCTGGAATCTGCTATCGCTTTCTCATATCCATTATCTGTACCTGTGTACTTACTGATGCTCTCATTTGCTTTTAAAATTCTTTAGTGTAAATGTCATCTCCTCCAGAAAGCCTTCCTGATTTTCCCAAAGCAGAATGAGATGTCTCTCTGTGCTCCTCAGCAATACGGCTGCCAGTGATAATTACTAGTGTTTCAATACTCTAGTGTACCTATTGGATGGTCTTCTCCTCCCCCATTAGACTATGAGAAGTTTAATTCATAGTGATGACTTCATGAATCTTTCTTTCTCTTTTACATTGAAATGCTGCTATGTAACTTAATGATGCTGTATAGATGTGGATTATCCCACCTTCTTTTTGCCTTCGCAGATGAAGGATCTATGAAGTAGGAAGCCTAATATATATAAAGTATTTTTTTTCTATTCAAAATTTATTTTCAAACAACTTTTATAGGCCTAGGTAGACATAATCACTGACAGTTTTAAAAATATTCTCATAAAAATAACACATGTAATGTGCATATATTTTTGGGTAAAAAACCCCAACATATTCTATACTTCCAACTATGCTTATTATTCACAAGATAATTACCAATAAATTGCTTTCTGTAAGCAAAATCCTTTTTCATCACTCACTCTTCAATCATTCTTCACTCTGCTCTCATTTATTTTTATATTTAAATATTAACATAATGAGTGTACTGGAAATCAAAGATTTAAGAAAAATACCTTTTCTGTATTGAAAAAGGTAGAAATTAGAAAATATTCTGAAATCTGTTTCTGGAAAGACTAAGGAATGAATCTTCTCCCTAATTATCAGTCTAGGCATGGTCTACTCCATCACTATTGTAATTCAGAAGAGTTTTGGTGTGTGTTCTCTTAGTATTATGAGACCAAATTAGTCTATTGCTCTCATCTACACTAGATTTTGATTTGATCACCTAAGATTACCAGCGAGGAAGTTGCAAAATTGTACAGAATCAAGTTAAAATTGTTTCTAAAAATTGACTCTCATGTCATGGTAAAATGGAAGCTTTCACACACACACACACACACATACACACACACACAGAAAGAGTCTATGAAATAGGAGATTAAAAGAGCACATTGAAAAATAGGAAACCAAGATAAAAAGAGTGAAAGAGGAAAGTATATTTTAACAGCAGGAAATGGCATGACTCGGCATGAAAAAAAGAGTAAAAAGTATAGAAAGACAGCTGGGAGAGCTAAAAGTAAAAATTAATGACAAAAAATGAAAAGTCTGCCTTTAGAAAACTGAAAAAAATTAAGTTTCAATGCCCAAATATTGCTATATTTTAAGACTATCAGGATAGTATTTGTTATATGGCATCATTCTTTTAATTTTCTTAAATTCAGAAAGATGAGATTCTTCACTGGTGACAATTGTAAGGCACATATTGGTCTCCACATTCTTTGACACAGTAGGGTCCTTTGTACCTTTTGTATCCTTGACAGATGGGCTATGACACTACTAGCGGAGCAAGTTTTTATTTATTCCTTTTTTTTTTTTTCTTTCTACCTGAGGTACTTGTTCCCTCTTAAAATGTTTCCTGGGCACTTGGAAGCCAAATAATCAAACTGTCATAAGGGTGAGGGTTCACAGCTTTCTTTTCAGTCAAATGCTGCTGCTTTACTCTCTAATCTGTAACATCACAGGAATCTAACACTAAGCAGCTATTTTTTTCTTCATTTTTGTGCCTTGCTTCTGAATTGGTTACTGATACATAAATACTTCAGATTTCTGCCCTGTATATAAAAGCAGACTATAATAATATAAATAAAAATATAAATACTAGGCTGGAACAGTAAAGAAAAGAAAGTAAACTTCACGGAGCTATCTTAATAGCAGATGATAAGGTCCAAAATATAAAACAGATATTCTCTTCCCAACCCCGGCTCATCCCACCTAAACTAACAATGCACCAATTCACCTTTCTCATCTGACAAAGTGGTGGCAAAACACACACACACACACAACAGAAAACAAACTATAAACACATAACTTTGGAGCTAAAGCCAAAGTGAAAAAAAAAGATTAACTTCCTAGGTTTAAGAGCTTTTAATGCATCTCAACAGTACGTGTTGAGATGTTACTCATTTTGAAGGCACTGTGCTAGAAAGATAAGCCACGGGAAAGGGGATAAGATGTAGAAAAAATGCACAGTTAATCACACAGCCAGCCAGAAAATAATAAGCACTCCAAGCAAAACCCTCACAGAGGGTATGAAAGGTTCAAAGGAAGAAGGCATCTTAGCCAACTGGAAGCATCAGGAAATCTAATAGAGGAGATGTCATTTGAGGTGGGTCTGGAAGAATGGGTAGGATCTGGAAATTCAGTTCAGTTCAGTTCAGTCGCTCAGTCGTGTCCGACTCCCCGCGACCCCATGAATCACAGCACACCAGGCCTCCCTGTCCATCACCAACTCCTGGAGTTCACTCAAACTCATGTCCACAGAGTCGGTGATACCATCCAGCCATCTCATTCTCTGTCGTCCCCTTCTCCTCCCGCCCCCAACCTTTCCCAGCATCAGAGTCTTTTCCAGTGAGTCAAGTTAGAGACATCTATTTCCACTGATTCTTAAGATTTAGGTAGGTGCTCACTCTATTTTCTCTGCTTATACATTTTGATTTCTTCTTGAATTTCTAACTTTCTGTATTTAACCCTCCACTCCATGACTTCACTGAGAATTTAATCATACCAAATTAATCACTGACTCCTGAATGAACCAAACAATTTTAACTATCATTTTGTCTGCACTCAAAGGATTCTCTCTGCTTGCTCCACTGCTTTCTTCCCTTTCCTTGAGTAAGTTGCAAAGTAACATATAAGACTTGGTTCATTTTCTGTCTTGACCCTTCCGTGCATGAAAAAGTGTGTTGTCTCATAGGTATTTCCAAAACTCTGTATGTTGTTGGCTTACTGTGTCTCATGTTGTATCACTGCATTTATAAGCTTGATCCTCCAAGCAAACGATGAGATCCCTGAGGCCTCTGGCCGTGACACAATCTTCTCTGTACCCTCAGGCCCGTGTCTCTCAGAGAAGTAGGTGGTGTGTGAATGTACATACCCTGACGGAATCGGTTTTTGGTAGGAGAGCAACATAGGCATGTTCCCATAAGCTGCGGTCCATTCTGAAAAGCAGGCTGTGGACCCTCGTGTTCACCCTTCCTCTGCCGGCGTGGACCACTAGCGGGGGCGCACTGAGCAAGGCGAAGGCCACATGGAAGCCCACAGCACCCCAATCTTGCCCTAGTATGTCTCCGAACATCTAAACACTTCTCTGCAGCGGCCTAAAGTGGCCCTTATTCATTCCTTTCCAGGATCAGGGAAACACCTCCCTGGCTTTCAGGCTGTGAGGAAAAAAAAAAGACTAGGACTTTCCTGAGGCTGGAGCGGGGATTCCCTCTCCAAGAACGTGCCATTTCCACGCCGCCTACCTGGATGAAGGCGGCCAAAGACGAGGAGCCGGGTGACCTGGGGACACTCGGCGCGCGCGGGTCCCCCTCCTCTGGAGGTGGGGGTCTCAGCCCGGGAACACGCTAATTAGGCTCGCCCCCATTGGTCGTCCCCCGGCACCTCCGTCACCGTTATGCTAAAGAGGGGCGTCTCATTGGCGGGGCCTCCGCGGCGGCCCCGCCCACGGGGAGAGCCCTTGCGCTGCGCCGGGACCCCCAGCCCCAGGCCCCCCGGCGCCTGCGCGGCCGTGCGGGGCGTCCGCCTGCGGGAACCTGCTGCAGGCTGGGCTACCCTCCGAGGAGGGTCGCGCCTGCCTCCGGGGGCGGGACGGGCTTTCACCCTCGCGCTGCGCGCACGCCCACCCCTCTCCTCTCTTTCTAGGCACCGCGCGGCTTTTCTCTTTTTTTTCGGGCGAAGTAACTTTTGCATTCCCGCCTCCCCCGAGTCCTGGCGACCAGAGGCGGCGCCCAGCCTGGGGGCGGTTCCTTGGCATCGTCGGTCCTTGTCAGAGCCAGACTTTTGCTCCTGGGCTGGGTTTGCATCATCCCCATCACACCCTCCGGAGGAGAGGAGCCGGCCCCTTTCGGCCTCAGCTTCCGGCTGGGCGCAGACCCCCTCCCCCTCCCAGGCCCCCTCCCCTGCTGCGGTCCCCGCTCCCGCCGCCGCCTTTAACAAGTCCTCGCCCTCCCCACTCCGCAATATTTTCTTTCGCTCGCCCTCCTCGCCTCCTCCATTCGTTGTCTCACGTTTCCCACTCTTTGAGGAAGGATGGTTGATCTGGAGAGCGAAGTGCCCCCTCTGCCTCCCAGGTACAGGTTTCGGGATTTGCTGCTCGGGGACCAAGGATGGCAGAACGACGACAGGTGAGTGGTGTGCTGCAGTGTGGCTCCGGAGATTCAGCTGGAAAAGGGAGGGATGGGGAGGCCGAAAGGCTAAAAGGAGGGAGACGAGGAAAGGGAGCCGGAGCTTGGGGAGGCAGGGAGAGGGACTCTGACGTGTCTCTCCATTTTGACTATAGGGCAACTGGTGTAGGCAAGGAACTCCTTTTCACTTTCGGACCCCTGCAATGTATTTATTGCATTTATTTGGTGCTTATTCTTTTGTCTATCTGTGCTTGCCCAGGGTGTGGATGAGGCTGGTGTGAGAGGTGTAGTACATCCAAATGGCACGCAGCATCTCTGCCGATCAGTTTTCATATTTTTCCCTTGGATGTTGTTAATCAAATTCGAAAATGCATCCGAGTTGATTGAAAAAGCACACAAATCTCCTGAACCTGTTTACTTACTCCGTGTCGGTCTTGTCCTGGTTAGGTGTCCACCTGCCACTGGGAATTTTATGCTTTTTAAACATTTGGAGACGCAGGTAGACAGTTGGTTTCAATATGTAACAGGTAGTTAGTGAAAATGACAGCGTTTGCAATGGAAAAAAACTCACTTTGAACGGGTAACCGTGATTATTATTCATAATGTGTTCGTATAGCATGATCCAACCTTCTCATAAATAATGTATTTAACCTAAATAGTATATATGTCACAAAATCAAAACATAATTTTCAAAACTAGAGTGTTATTAGCAAAATATTGCTCATGTGTTTTATATATAGCACCACTCCTTTGCCTCGTTAAACTTTTGGAATTACTCCTGTTATGTCTTATTATTATTTTTTAAGAAGTACGTTTTATGTTTCATTGAATTTAGTATTTTCTGAAATAGTCATTTAAGTATCACATACCACATTTCCTTGTTTTAAAATAATATGTGTATATTAACTAGACTTTCAACTCAACTGAAATGTTTCGTTAAACTTCAGTTTGGTATTGCTGTTCTGTTTTAATTACATGAAAATTCCATTATTGGCCCCATTCAGATTCTCCTTGTTCAACCACTGGGAAATACCTTCCTCCCATCTCAGCTCCCAATACAAACCCACACTACACACAGGGGATTTTATCTGGGGCATCAATTGTGGCCTTCTTTGGTCTCATATTAGTAATTTAAAGGGATATAGATGTTTTGGAGATGATATTTCAGTTCAGTCTCTTTAGGTAAAAAGGTATCTATTGATAAATATTAAAAGATTCATACCAGTATGCTTGGAAAGTAAGGTGTTCTGTTTGACTAAAGATGAAGAAAAGAATATTTAAATTTCAGTGCTAATTGACATTTAGATACACTATTTTAACTTAGCTCAGTGGCTCATCAAGTGCAGCTTGGTGTTCATAGTGATTGAATCTGTATTTGTTCCTTCAGGACGTCAGGATCATCATGTATTAATTGAATAGAAATCTTCATTGCAAAAATATGAGTTGGGCAGAGTACATAGAAGACATATTTTGGACTGGTGGTGGTAGCCTTGTTTGTGTTTTAAACATCGTATCCAAGATGATGATTGCTCATGGGGTTGCCCTCACTTTTCTAGGGATGCTGAAAATATTTAGTTAATTAAGAATTTTGGTTAGTTGAATGCATCCTAAATGAGTCATTGCCATGTTAAAAAATGTTTTGCACTTTTAAAATCCCTTTTATAATATGTTTATACTAGCCCAAGTTTAACTCTAAAATTCGGCCGTATTTACTAATAAAATATTGTTTCCAAACTAAACTTGGGTCCACTTGCCTGTGCAGTAAAGCCAATCTACTGACAATGCTTTGTGGTGAAGGCAAAAGAAAAAGTGAAGTTGCTTAGTCGTGTCCAACTCTTTGCAACCCCATGGACTGTAGCCTGCAGGCTCCTCTATCCGTGGGATTTTCCAGGCAAGAATACTGGAGTGGGTTGCCATTTCCTTCTCCAGGGGAAACTTCCTGACCTCGGGATGGAACCGAGTCTCCCGCACTGCAGGCAGACTCTTTACCATCTGAGCCACTGTCAAGTGCAGTCCTTATTTCAGGGCACCAAACAAGGAGTCCAGGTAGCTGGTTCTGGAAATGCCTAAACTTCCCAATAGCTTTCAGGGAGATGTTTTTAAAGACAGAATGTGGAGGAGGGGCAGTGTGTGCAGCTCCTGGACATTCTTTTGATTGGTTGGTGATGAGGTAATCAGGAGTCTACACTTTCAACTTTCTGGTTCTAAACAAGCTTGGGGTCTACCAGGTTGTGGACAGCAGGAAGTTAACTTCTTCCACCTAGTAGGGGTCTTAGTGTCTGCAGGATAGCCTAAAGATCAGGGCTCAGAATGTTTTGATGGCCGTTGAGGTCCTTGACTTTGTTTAATGGCTCACATATTCTTATTTTGTTTTGCTTGACTGTTTTCCTTTCTTTCTGCCATTTCCCCACTTCTCCAGTTAAATTTATTCTTTGGAACTCAGCCTCGGAGGCTAAAGTTTTCTATAGACAAGGGGCAGGCAGAGGACATGGTGGGGGGAAATCTGTCTTGGGAACTCCCCATAGGGTCCTATTCAGTTACAATATTAACATTTTAAACATTGTTCATTCACATTTAAGGGTAATTTTGTGCCTCTGTGAAAACTTACTTTTTAGTTTTGGTTATGTTTGTTGTCCGTCTTTGAAGACAAGATCCTTTGGTTAATAGGGAGGACCTAGATTTCAATGCTGTGCTTATTTATTGACTACCTGAGTGACCTTAGGCAAGTCATTCAGCTGTTACAAATTCCAGTAATTTTATTTCTGTAAGATATTTCTGTAAAACTAACAGTTTACACTGAGTACTTAGCTAGTGCTATATGTTAGCTATCCTATATGTTATATGTGTATGTGTGTGTGTAACATACATGTAAAGGCATACGTATATGTTAACTTACGATATTTATTATTTCAGTCAATTCTCTGATAGTCCTTGAATTATAGGTAATTATTTTAAGGACTGGGAAACTCAGTTTCTGGAACATTACTTGTTATGGTGATATACCTTATAAGTGTAAAGATGACACTTGGGTTCAGTCCTTTGTGACTCAAATTACTTAAGAAGCTCCTAATTTCCCTCTACCTAATTAAATTTCAATTTATAAGAATAATTTTATGGAATCTAGCATAGGTGAGGTGCTCTTCATTGCGTTCCCTTCTTAATCCACGAGTCAAAGTTTGCAAGTGAAGTCATCTATTTTGCCTTCAGTATGGTCACAAATTTCTTTTTGCAATTAAGTGTGAGTAGCAGTGTTGTTCTCAGTTATCTTCGTGGGCTCAATTCCTACAGAGAAAAGGAGGAAGCACTCTTTAATCCGGGAATAAGTAGACAGTTCTGCCAACAGATGCATTTAGTGCTCTGCCCATATTCTCTGGATGTTTTCTAGGAACACCCTCTGCCTGATATTTTTTGTTTTTTTCCTCTTGGCCTTACGTGCACACCCGGCCCTCTTGGAGAGCAAGCCAGAAGTACCACTGAGTAAATACAGATTTGTTAGATAAATACTGTAGCCTCCTAGTTCCTTGGTTGGGACCGTTCTGGCTTATGTTCTTTATACTGTGTCCTGTGGGACCCCACTCTAATTGGCATGGGGGGTAACTGGCTTGATACTGTGAGCATTATTAGCTTTCTTCCCTCTTTTCCTAACTGGTATTTTCTGGATCATTTCCCAAGTAAACCACTTACACTTCCATCCTTATCTCAAGGTCTGCTTCTGGTGGAATCTGCATCAAAATGGATATATTCCCCATCTAGTGGCACATTCTAGAAATGATGGGGGGGAATTAGAGGAGAGGAAAGTAGAGCTCTTCATTTCAAGAATTTTAAGCTCAGTCTTAATGGGATATGGTGGATTGGCATGTAAAACCGAGTGAGGCATATCTCTGTGTGTGAAGGGGTAGTGTTAAAGAGGGAACATTGGTGAGTCTGTGTTAATACAGAAGTGTGTATTCCACACTATAGATTTTCTGTAAACCATGGATAATTCACTTGTATTTATATTGTACCACCTTTTGCTAGGGAAACAGACACACATGTAAAACACATGTAATATGTATGTATATGTACACTGTGTGTGTAATAGATCTGTATTCTATGTGAAAGTGAAGTCGCTCAGTTGTGTCCAACTCTTTGTGACCCTATGGACTGTAACCTACCAGGTTCCTCTGTCCATGGGATTTTCCAGGCAAAAGTACAAGAGTGGGTTGCCATTTCCTTCTCCAGGGGATCTTTCCAACCCAGGGATCGAACCCAGGTCTCCCTCATTGTAGGCAGATGCTTTATCATCTAAGCCACCAGGCTGGATCCTTGTGTAAATCTTATCCTCTAATGCTCGTGTTCAGTCATGTCTGACTCTTTCTAACCCTATGGACTGTAGCCTATCAGGCTCTTCTGTCCATGGGATTTCCCAGGCAAGAATACTAGAGTAGGTCGCCTTTTCTTTTCCAAGGGACCTTCCATGAGAAATGCCATGCAGGATGAAGCACAACCTGGGATCAAGATTGCAGGGAAAAATATCAATAACCTCAGCTATACAGATGATGCCACCCTTATGGCAGAAAGTTAAGAGGAACTAAAGAGCCTCTTGATGAAAGTGAAAGAGGAGAGTGAAAAAGTTGGCTTAAAGCTCAACATTCAGAAAACTAAGACCATGACATCTGGTCCCATCACTTCATGGCACATAGATGGGGAAACAATGGAAACACTGACAGACTTTATTTTCTTGGGCTCCAAAATCACTGCAGATGGTGACACAGCCATGAAATTAAAAGACACTTGCTCCTTGGAAGAAAAGCTATGAAAAGCCTGGACAGCGTATTAAAAAGTGGAGGTATTACTTTACCGACAATGGTCTGTCTAAGTCAAAGCCATGAATTTCAGTATTCATGTATGCATGTGAGAGCTGGACCATAAAGGGTGAGCACCAAAGAATTGATGCTTTTGAACTGTGGTGTTGGAAAAGACTCTTGAGCGTCCCTTGGACTGCAAAGAGATGAAACCAGTCAATCCTAAAGAAAATCAGTCGTGACTAATGACTGATGCTGAAGCTGAAACTCCAATACTTTGGCCACCTGATGCAAAGAACTGGCTCATTAGAAAATACCCTGATGCTGGGAAAGATTGAAGGCAGGAGGAAAAGGGGATGACAGAGGATGAGATGCTGACTCATCATCACTGACTTGATGGGCATGAGTTTGAGTGAGCTCCGGGAGTTGGTGATGGACAGGGAAGTCTGGCGTCCTGCAGTCCATGGGGTCATAAAGAGTCAGACACGACTGAGTGAGTGAACTGAACTGAGCAGTCTTTTATCCAGTCAGCTAATGCTTGAATGCATGCTACATCTCAGGGCTCCATGAAGTTAGGCTTTGGGAAGAACATAAGAAAGAATATGAAAACAAGGCTTCATCAGGGAGGAGTTCACAGATATAATTTTAAGTGAATTTCTGCCATGATGTTGACAGTATTGCTTATGTTATGATGATGTCCTTACAGAATTTCTATTTAGAGACTGTCAAGAAGAGCATCCACCATTTGTAAGTAGTATATTCAGTGTTTGCTTGAAAATAAAGTAGCTAAAATCACTAGAGATGGCTCAAAGTCTTCTATATACTTTAAATCTAATATTTAGACTACTAAGATCTGTCTAGTCAAGGCTATGGTTTTTCCAGTGGTCATGGATGGATGTGAGAGTTGAACTGTGAAGAAAGCTGAGCGCCGAAGAATCGATGCTTTTGAACTGTGGTGCTGGAGAAGAGTCTTGAGAGTCCCTTGGACTGCAAGGAGATCCAACCAGTCCATTCTAAAGGAGATCAGTCCTGGGTGTTCATTGGAAGGACTGATGCTAAAGCTGAAACTCCAATACTTTGGCCACCTCATGTGACGAGTTGACTCACTGGAAAAGACTCTGATGCTGGGAGGGATTGGGGTCAGGAGGAGATGGGGACGACAGAGCATGAGATGGCTAGATGGCATCACTGACTGGATGGACGTGAGTTTGAGTGAACTCTGGGAGTTGGTGATGGACAGGGAAGCCTGGTGTGCTGTGATTCATGGGGTCGCAAAGAGTCGGACACGACTGAGCGACTGAACTGAACTGAACTTAATATCATCAAAGTTACTCTTTAATGAAACCAATATGAGTAGAGACTGAAAATTTAATTGATCTTCTGTGGGGACCATTCTGTAATACGTAAAATTGTAGAGTTAAAATGCATTGTTTTCCTATTTTAGTTTTTTAAGATTTATAAAACAATAAAGATTTTTAATATTCTCTTGCAGTTAAAGATTGGTAAATTTCAGATATTTAATGTCTTCAGACAGTTTGAACAAGCCCTTCTCATCCTTCATCATGACTTAGTAATTTTAAAGTTTGGAACACAATGCAGTAGATGTGGATAAATTATCACAACTGTGGATAAATTGCTGTTAATGGACAATTCTCAGTTGCAGTCATATGGGAGTAGGCCATTTATTTAATTAACAATATTCTAGTGTTCAGATATTTGGTCAGGTGTTGTAACTCAAGTAATTTTAAGTGTATCATTCATATTTTATAGTTAGCATTTACATGTAATGCAAACAAGTCACCTAATGCATTGTGGTAATTGAAAATATAAAAGAACTTGAACAAAATGTGCAATTCAATCAATTAATAGCTAAGAGGTATTTATAAAATGGAGAGACTGTTGGATAGCTTTTGGAGTATAGGTGAGTTTATATATCATACAATGTAAATATGTGACTTTATTTTTTGTTGTTATTTTTTCTCTCTTTTTTTTTAGTTTTCTATTTTAAAAAATTATTTTCTGTGACTTTATATAATCAAATTGAATTTGGGTAATGGTTTTGGGTTGGCACATGGCAAATTTATATGTTATCAATTTTATCTCCCTTATTAAATTATGTATTATTTTGAAAGTATCCATTTAATGTAAAGTTCTTATTCTGAATGTTTATATTCAGGTTGTTAATACACTTTAAAAATATTTTGTGCTATTAAAAATAATTAAATTTTAATTTTACTGTTTAATTAACTATCCAGTTATCTGTATATTATCTATACATAGTGGAACCAACCATGCATATGCAATATCTATAAAAATGATTTCAGCATTTATTATTTGAGAATCCAGATAGTTCTATATCTGTTAGAGCTTCGTATTAAGAGAAATTTCTATGAATGAGGCAATAAAAATATTACCTGCTACTGAAATAGGTAATGGTGTAAAAATTGACTTTACATAAATATATATATATTTGCAGAAGGAAATGGCAACCCACTCTAGTATTCTTGCTTGACATCCCAGAAACAGAGAAGCCTGGTGGGCTACAGTCCATGGGGTCCCAAAGGAGTCAGACATAACTGAGTGACTAACCCTTGCCTTTTTTTTTTTTTTTAAGATAAATAATATAAATGAAAATTTATTGTAGTTTTTATTATTGGTACAAAATAAACATTAAATTAATAATATACTTAGCTAATACTGAATGTGATACTTCTGGGGTTTCCAGTCATGCTCTTGTTCATGTTTATGTATTATTTTGTCATTGATGGTTCATCTGTTTTTATTAGTGTATTTGTGTATTGCCAATGTTGTCTTACTTATATGTTGTGCTTGTCTGAATTGCTTTTAGAAAATGAAGCAAAAAGAAATATTTTTTACAGTGTTATTTCACTAGTTTCTTTGTATATTTATACAGTGAAATTAAATAACAGTGACCTTTTCTGAGCAATATTAAATATTTTTGATCAATATTTTTTTCAATCAAGATATTTTAAACTAATGTTTTTCCTAAGTCTTAAGTTGCTAAATTAAAATGTCTCTATAAAAGAATCAAAACAATAGGTAATGATCCAGAAGAACAGTTGCTTTTACTCTTTGACAGTTTTTGACTAGATATGGAATTTTTAAAATAGGTCTTGGGATCTTAATCATCAGATAGTAATCAAATTGCACTTTAAGAGAAAATTACTTGGAGAATAATGAGAAGAAAGGTGCATATATAGCACTGAGAAAATCTCAGCCTCAGTACAAATTCAAACTAGTTTTATGCAATCATGAAAACTATGATCCAAGCAAAGTGGGGGGACTTGCAGTCCCCTTCACACTGAGTGTACTGCCCAGGTAGAATAGATAAAGATAAACTGAGCCAGAATCTTCTTTCTGGTAGTCATGGGGGTGATATGTTAGGTTTTTAAAGTTGTAAGCAAATGACCCAAATGTTATGAAGAAGCAAATTATAAAGACTACCTTAGATATATATATTTACCCTTGCATTTCTATAAAATATAGAACATTGTTAATCTGTCAGACATTTAATGTAATCCATATTAAATATTTATACCTAATACACACTTGTAAATAATGATTATTGTGCTTCGATTATAATTGACAAAGAAACCGAGAAATTTGCCACATTTGCGACCCCATGGACTGTAGCCCATCAGGCTCCTCAGTCCATGGAATTTTCCAGGCAAGAGTACTGGAGTGGGTTGCCATTTCCTTCTCCAACCAACCTGATTACATTATTAGTTTTCTTTTGCTTAAGACAATCGTTACTATTGATAACGTTTCTAAGTTATGCATCGTCACTGTTGTTTTGTTATACACTTGTGTATTGCAGAACAGAGGCTGTGGTTCCTTAGGAGCTGAGGTTCCCTTGTATTGTCCACCATCTCTCTAACTCAAAGCTTTGTTCATGTACAGTTGGCCTCAGCATTTGTCCCAGTATCTGGGTACTGCATGACCTTGAGCCACTGTGATATTTGACTGAATATCTGTCACATACAAAAGAGACCACATTTATGTTTCCAGCAGATAAATAGAAGCTCAGACATTGTGAAGGCAAGAAAGCACTCTGAGAATGGCATTGGGTCCTTTATGTCTGGTCATCTGGAAGCAGAAGAGTGAACACAAAATTTCTGACCTTGTTTTCTTAATAACCAGAACTAGAGTCTCTTAAGGAGACTCTGAATTGTAGTACAGTTTCAAGTGAAGGGAGGAAGCTCTGCTCTTAACTTGGAAAAGTAAATTATTTATGTAAATGAATTCAATGTATCCCTGGTAAGTTTCAGTTCAGTTCAGTTCAGTTACTCAGTCATGTCCGACTCTTTGCGACCCCATGAATCACAGCACGCCAGGCCTCCCTGTCCATCACCAACTCCTGGAGTTCACTCAAACTCATGTCCATCGAGTTGGTGGTGCCATCCAGCCATCTCATTCTCTGTCGTCCCCTTCTCCTGCCCCCAATCCTTCCCAGCATCAGAGTCTTTTCCAGTGAGTCAACTCGTTGCATGAGGTGGCCAAAGTATTGGAGTTTCAGCTTTAGCATCAGTCCTTCCAATGAACACCCAGGATTGATCTTCTTTAGAATGGACTGGTTGAATCACCTTGCAGTCCAAGGGACTCTCAAGAGTCTTCTCCAGCACCACAGTTCAAAAGCATCAATTCTGTACTTCTCTGCTTTGGCTGGGAAGTGGGGATGGGATTAGAGTTGGGGAGGGGATTCCATAGAGGCTGAAAAGTTCTCATTTCCTGAAAGGAGTAGAGGGGATGTACTCCTAGGGTTTCAGGAAAGAGGATTTGCAGAAAAGCAAGACTAGGAAAGTGAGATTTCGCTCCCCAGTTTTTTCTTGGATCAATGATATTGATCTTTGTCATTTTCTTTTTTTCTCCTTGACAAATAGAAGCAGTGAGGGAAAAGCAGACAGAGAAGCGCAGACTGAGAAGCCTGGCTGGTCCATAGGGCACTGTTGACTAGCAGCGAGTCCCTTTCCTGTTTAGACTCATTACTGGGCCTGTCTTCGGATTGTGCTTCAGCTCTCTTGCTCAGTATGCTCAGTCACGTCCAACTCTTTTGTGACCCCATGGGCTGTAGCCCAGGCTCCTCTGTCCATAGGATTCTGCAGACAAGAATACTGGAGTTGGTTGCCATTTCCTCCTCGTGGGGATCTTCCTGACCCAGGGATGGAAGCTGCGGCTTCTGCGTCTCCTGCATTAGCAAGCGGATTCTTTACTGCTGCACCGTCTGGGAAGCCCCTTAGCTCTCTCAGCACTACTGCAGTGATGCCCCGGCTTTAAAGATCAAGAATCATTTCTCTCTGTGTGCGTCTTCCTGGAACTCAGAGTTTTATTCTACTTTTCACACTGCCCAAGTCTGTGTGAGAGCAGGAGCTTGCACACAAAGCCAGAAAACTCTGAATCTAAGGACTAAAGGGCAGCTTGCTCTTGGCTTCCTGCACTGCACCTTGCACAGAAACAGAACGATGAACTGCTCTATCCAGGGCATCCTTAACTCATCTTGTAAAGCACTGTGCGAATAGGGATAAAAGCGAATTGACACGTTTTAACCTCATCCAACTCCCTGTGGGAAGATTTGTAGATTGTCCACATATTGCAGGCAACCTGGGACAGAGGCACCAGATGTGTGGTTGAATAATGGACAGCCTGCGGTGTCAGGTCTGTCAAAAGTGAAAATGCCAGTCCACGCCCTCAGAATCGAATTGGGTGATTAGTAAGCTGCACAAGCTGGTCAGCAGGGACGGTGATGACTTTAGTCACTGCCGCACCATGCGGTGATGACACTGGCAAATTATAGATGGAAGCTTTCAGTGTTATGTTTCTATTTCTTGTCTATCTCTCTACAAGAGTTCCTGTGCTATGCCACCTGTTTCCCCTGAAAATACAGAAGAAGATGAAATGAAAATAAATGATGATATGAAGAGGGTGCAGAACACCACACATTGTTCTAAGCATGTGTATTATTTCACTGAATCTTCACACCAGCTCTGAGGAATCTGGTCATCTTCCCCTTCTTACAGATGAATGTCCTGAGGTACAGAAATTCATGCCTTGTTCCCAGTTACATAATCCTGAGAGCTAGAACCAGAATCTAATTATTCTGCCTACCCACTATGTTTACAACTAAACAAATGTGGTTTAATCCTGTGAAATAACAGACAGAACAAAATGCAAACAAATGTGAATACTTTGGAAGGTAGAAAAATCACAGACCATCTGCATCCCTTTAGGCCAGCATCACTTGAGTAACTCAACAGCAAAGTTACAGAATTTTTGAAACTGATAATATTTTCTGGGAGAAAATAATTTTCCCCCATCCATATAGAGTACTGTTCTTTTCACAATCTGAAGAAAGTGGATTGAAGTAGGAAATTAGTGAAACAATCAAGGCAGAGATTTATTTATTTAAATATTTATTGCTATTTTTATTAAAGATAGGCTACAGGTAATTGACTGGAGAAGGAAATGGCAAATCCACTCCAGTATTCTTGCCTGGGAAATAACATGGCCAGAGGAACCTGGTGGGCTATAGTCTGTGGGGTCTCAAGAAGTTGGACACGACTTAGTAACTAAGTATTCATGGGCAACCTTGGAGAAGGAAATAGCAACCCACTCCAGTGTTCTTGCCTGGAGAATTCCATGGATGGAGGAGCCTGGGAGGTTACAAGTCCATGGGGTCACAGAGAGTCAGACAGGACTGAGCGACTATCACTCATGCATGGGTAAAGGTAATTGACATCCCTTGTCACAACAGTTGACAACAGTCACAACAGTTCACAACTACCTTTCTTTTTATAAGGCTAGGTTTTTTTTTTTTTTTAATATTTCTCATGTAACTATGGGGTTTTCTACTATACTTACTCCCTAAGATATTGGTACCTACCTGAAATTAATTTTTCTCAGCCATCTTGCTGGTGCTCATGGAAACCCTCTTGTGAGATGTTATGATGTCTAAATGTGGCAATGTGAAACTGCTTAATGGAGGCCTTAATATGGAGGTGTACCTATTAATATGTTTCACTTGTTCTAAAAAAATTTGCAGTGATCCGCATAAACACCTGCAATATCATAAATAGAAAAACAGAGCTGAAGAAAAATGCAATAAGGGGGCAAAAATGAATCCAAGATAGAGTTGGTACACAGTATGAATTCCAAGATTCACTAAGTAGCTACTGGAGATGGACAACAGAGTTAGAAAGAGCAAAAGACATGATCAGTCACATAAGATGAGAAATAAACCTGCAGCTCAGGAGGAATACAGCTTGCCTTGGTGTTCAAATTGAAAGGACATTGTTCCCAGGGATCTTGCCTGGTGTACAGTGTCCTCACCCACTCTTCTGTCATAAAATAATAGCAGATTTCACAAGACTTTTGTGATATTCTCACTGCCAGGTGCTGATGTAACTAGAAAGATTTATTCACTTAAAGCAGATCTATAGGACACATACAAGTGTATTTCAGGACAAAAAAAGAAACCCTCCAGGTTACTGATGGGTTATATTTTTTCATGTAATCCTCCTTAAAAAGTTTATATATGTATATATATATAGATGGCTTTGATTCAGAATTAAGAATTAAGTGAGTTTAGAACTGTATTCTTTGTTGTGAACCTTAAGGATAAATGTAATCAGTAGAGCCTGGGGTCAGTTACTGAATGAAAAATCTATAAGGATTCTAACCAAAACAGAAGCCTGAATTGTAGTTATTCTTACCTGCTCACAAATGTTAGATTAATTTATTTTCTTTTCCCAGAAATACCTAAAGTATATATTATATAGTTTAATATTATATTAAGAACTTGTAAATATCCTGAATTTAATTATTCATATAGCCCTTTCTTATCTTCATATACATAGAGATATATGTTAAATGCATAGTTTTTATAGCAAACTTCTGGTTGCTAAGTAATTGATAAAAATAGCCTCAAACCGGAAAATTTTTTCAGTTTATCCACCATCACCAATATCATTATAATCCTCCAGAATTCTCCATTTCAAAACTTCACAGTAGTTTTGTATTATCTTTTCAACTTGCTTTTTTTAGTTAGTTTTTGATCTCTATCCTTTTCTGGTAGGATTTCATTCTTTCTTATTTAAATTAATATAAGTCTTGTTAGCATACTTCATTGTTGCAAGCCTTTCCTTTGCATCCCACATCCAATAACCTCTATGGCCAACTCAAGTCTCATTCAACTCAAGCGTTTTCATCACAATCTTCTTAACATAATTTTAACATAATATTCATGTCACTGATGCTTATTATGTGAAATTTAAACTTCTCAGCCTAGTATTCAATATTCTTGACTAACTGACTCCTCAATTTTTTTTTCCTGAGAATACATTTTTATGTTTTCAAACTGCAGGTGCAATTTTTTATTTTAAATAAATCAATTTATTTAAACTAAAACAAACAATTCACCCATTTCTCCCACTTCTTATCTGAGACCCTGGCAACCAGTAGTCTGTTCTTTGTATCTATGAGCTTTTTCTTTCTTAAAATTTATATATATACTTTTTAGATTCCACATATAAGAGAGATCATATGGTATTTGTCTTTCTCTGTCTTATTTCATGTAGCATGATGCCCTTGAGGTCCATTTGTGTTGTTACAAATGAAGATTTTATTCACTTTCTCTCTTTTTTTTTTCGACTGAAATATATATTAAACATGCACATATATGGCAGAATTTATTTATTACATTCATCCATCAGTGGAGTCTTAGATTGTTTCTGTATGTTAGCTATTATAAATAATATTGATATGAACATAGGGTTGCATATATCCTTTTGAGTTCATGTTTTCATTTTTTCAGATAAATACCCAAAAGTGGAGTTTCTGGATCACATTGTAGTTCATTGTAGTTCTATTTTTAATTTTTTGAAGAACTTTATAGTGTTTTCCATGAGGAACTGTACCAGTTCACGTTCTCAGCAGTGCAGGAGGGTGTACTCCTCTGCAACAATTGTTATTTTGTTCTTGTTCATAGTAGCCCTTGTTCATAGTAGCCCTTCTGACATAGTAGCCCTTCTGACAGGTCTGAAATGATATCTCAGTGTGGCTTTGATTTACATTTTCTTGATGACTAATGATACTGAGCCTTTTCTCATTGGCCTGTTGGTTGTCTGTCTTTAAAAAAAAAAAAAAAACAACTGTATATTCAGATTTTCTGCCCATTTTTTAATTGGATTGTTTGCTTTTTTGCTCTTGAATTGTTATATGTTTGTGTGGTTAGTCACTTAGTTGTGGACTAGGTGGACTGTAGCCCACCAGGGTCCTCTGTCCATGATTTATCCCAGACAAGAATACTGGACTGGATTGACAGTTCCTACTCCAGGGGATCTTCTCGACCCAGGGATCAAACCTGTTTCTCTTGCATCTCCTGCATTGGCAGGTGGATTTTCTACCACTGTTCCACCTGGGAAGCCCTTTGAATTGTGTAAGTTTTTAATATATTTTGGATATCAGTCCTTTATGAGATTTATCAGTCACACATATTATCTTCCATTAAGTAGACAGCCTTTTCAGTTTGTTGATGGTTTCCTCTTCTGTGTAGAAGCTTTCCAGTTTGAAGTAGTTCCATCTGTTTACTTTTGCTTTTGTTGCCTTTCATTTTGGTCTCAGATTCAAATGATCACCAAAGCCTGTGTGAAGGACCTTACTGCCTCTGTTTTCTTCTAGGAGTTTTATAGTTTCAGGTCTTATGTTCAAGTTTTTAATCCACAGTTAATTTTTTGCATGGTGTAAGATCATTGTCCAGTTTCATTCTTTTGTATGTAGCGGTCCAATTTTCCCAACACCATTTATTGAAGAGACTGTCCTTGCTCTAATTGTATATTCTTGCCTCCTTGGTTGTAAGTTAATTGACCAAATATGCATGGGCTTATTTCTGGGTTCTTTATTCTGTTCTGATCAAGTGTCTGTTTTTGTACTAATACCATACTGTTTTGATTACTATAGTTTTGTAAGATAGTTTGACACCAGAGAGCATGTTGCCTCCAGCTTTGTTTTCCTTTCTCAAGATTGATTTGGCTATTTGGGGTCTTTTATGATTCCATAAAAATGTTAGGTTTCTATGAGGAATGCCACTGGAATATTGATACGGATTGTATTGAATCTTTAGATTACTTTGAGTATTGTGGACATTTTAATAATACTAATTCTCTCAATCCATGAGTACATAATACCTTCTTTAATTTTTCCAAAACAGCTTTTTGAAATTTAGTCACTGTGGTTATTCACAGAAATAACTCCCTACCTACCTTGCCAATATACAGTTCATTGCTCTTTCTGGTATCACACCATGATCTGAGACTGCTGAGCATTTCTTCCTTTTCCCATCATCCCTTACTTCATGATCGGACCAAGAACTGAACACAGAGCCAGAGTTACTGATGAAACCTTTGAAGTCACTCAGGCTACTCAATATATTTTACATATCATGATGTGGTTTTATAATTACTCATATGTTATTTTAGGTATCACATACAACTTTTTTGGGAAAAAGTCATGGCCTCAATTTATTTGAGGTCTTTCTACGTTATTTAATATATATGGTTTATACAAAGGCTCCAAGAATTTTAATTTTGCAATATAAGGAAATATTTTGAAAAAACAGTCACAGCTATGAATATATATATATGTGCATCACATACGTACATACATATGCACATTATTATAATAAAAGTGCAAGATTGTTTCAGTTTGAGATGTTTTTCCACATGGAAGTAAAATATTTTTTTAAAGGCCCTTCTAAACCTCGGTATGTAGCTTAAATCATTTGACTTGAAAGGTACCATTCCCATTTCTGATTTAATATTCACGAGGAGCTTTCCTTTGGACATGACAAAGCAGAGTGTATCTCAGTCCGTAATTCATACGGTGAAGTTCAAATGACTGTTAAAGTGAACTCTGAATTTTATGTGCAGGGCCACTCAGTGAAGCCGTCAGTCTGCTTGACAGTCAGCAGGATCAGTGTCTGAGAGACTGGTGGTGACAGTCAGCAGTATCAGTGTCTGAGAGACTGGTGGAGGTGTTGAAAAGACCACATAGGTAGTGGTACTAACTCTTACATAATTGGGACGAACAGAAGGAATTCTTTTTGGTCTTAAATCCTATAAAAAAAGTTTTGTCTTTTTTTCTTATTGAGAAACAGTGCTTATAATAGTTGAGTATGTTTAATTTTTCAGTGTTAGTGTGAATAGAATGATTTTCTAGAGGAATAAAAAATATGTGAACTATATCAGTGACAGCTATCTAAACATGGTCCGATTCTTTGAATAGAAAAAGGCACATTATTCCTAAACATGTATATGCCTATTATTATTCTATTTACTGAGTCAGATCCTTAACTAGTGTTTTTGTCCAATGGAATGAACACATTTGATTTCGCTTCAGTCTCCTTTTTAGTATCAGAAGGAAGCTGGTAATACATCTCTCTACCACATGGCAAGTAGGAGAGAAACAAACTCTAGTCACTTACAAAAATATATAATTAAATGTGCTTCAAAAAAAGACTAATTAAAATGTTCATTATAAAGATGCTCTTACTTGCTGAATCTGTACCTCCTGCTACATATTCCAAGCAATATCTCCTTTTAGTAAACCCATGTAACAAAGTCAAGGGAAGTTCCTCTGTGTGTCCCAATTTGTGTTCACATTGAACTTATTCTTGCTACCATGTGCATTAGGATGATAAGTGCTTGAAAGATATGGTCCCGTCTTTATCACACCCTTGAACTTGTGTTGGAAGACATAAGACTCGCAAAACAATTCAGATAAAGTGGAACATGGTATAAAGTAGCAGTCACCAACCTTTTTGGCACCAGGGACAGGTTTTGTGGAAGACAGTTTTTCCACAGATTGGTGGTGGTGGGGAGGGGAAATGATTTCAGGATGGTTCAAGCACCGTAGGGTTCATGTTCCCATGAGAATATAATGCTGCTACTGATCTGACAGGAGGTGGAACTCAGGCGGTAATGCAAGCAATGGGGAGCAGCTTTAAATACAGTAAAGTTTCTCTTTCTGGCCCACCATTCACCTGCTGCTCTGTTGTGGCCTGGGTCCTAACTGGCCATGGACTGGTAGCCTGGGGGTTGGGGATCCTTGGTATGAGGTATGAGAGTATTAGAAAAAGCTTTCTGCAGAGTTTTAGAAAGAAAGTAAATTTTATATGTTAGGATTCACGTTTTAGACATCAAGTGGTAACAGCTAGTACAAACAGTGGATCTTCCATGGGGCATGTTCTAGGAAAAAATGCAATAGGTAAACTGGATTGGACATAATATAGTATACTTGTGGATCAATAATGGATATCAGTAGTTTTGGGAAAGACCATAGGAGCATTTATATTGCCAAGTGGAAGAGTGTGATTTTTTTTTTTTTTTCCCTATAGACTGTGGGGAATTGTTGAAAGGCTTCAAATAAATAAGTGGCTTTATCAAAAGTGTAGTTTTAGAAACTACAGAGAGAGTAAGGAAGTTCATCAGACTACTTTAATGAGCTAAAAGAGAACAAGCAGTGATGATGAAAATGTATCCCCCAAAAACAAAAAATCCAATAAGAAACAAGTGTCATTAACAAATGTGAATGTGGATTGTGGTGGATATCAGTGTTGTGAAATAAGAGGACATATTAAAAGAGGGTCAATTTCAGTTAGTATTTGTCATGTTTATGCAATGCAATTTTCTATCATTCATTAGGGTTATAAATTCTAGGGGGCAAAATCTCTAGAATTTAATTATACCGTGCAAAGCATCCAAGAAAGATGCTACTTAATATACTCATTTTCATTATTGATAAAATTGAATTCATCTCAACAAGCAGTAGATAATTCCTGATCATGAATTGTGGTCTGTGCTAAGTCCCTGAAAACAAAGTAAAAGGTGTTGTGCTAAGTGGCTTCAGTCGTGTCCAACTGTTTGCGACACCATGGACTGCAGCCCATCAAGCTCCTCTGTGCATGGGATTCTCCAGGCAAGAGTATTGCAGTGGGTTGCCATTTCCTTCTCCAGAAAGGTGTTCAGTTCAGTCACTCAGTTGTGTCTGACTCTTTGTGACCCCATGAACCGCAGCACGCCAGGCCTCCCTGTCCATCACCAACTCCCGGAGTCCACCCAAACCCATGTCCACTGAGTCAGTGATGCCATCCCACCATCTCATCCTCTGTTGTCCCTTCCTCCTCCTGCCCTCAATCTTTCCCAGCAGGAGTCTTTTCCAGTTAATCAGCTCTTAGCATCAGGTGGCCAAAGTATTGGAGTTTCAGCTTCAACATCAGTCCTTCCAACCAACACCCAGAACTGATCTCCTTTAGGATGGACTGGTTGGACCTCCTCTCAGTCCAAGAGATTCTCAAGAGTCTTCTCCAACACCACAGTTCAAAAGCATCAATTCTATGCTCAGCTTTCTTTATAGTCCAACTCTCACATCCATACATGATCACTGGAAAAACCATAGCCTTGACTACACATATCTTTGTTGGCAGAGGAATGTCTCTGCTTTTTAATATGCTATCTAGGTTGGTCATAACTTTCCTTCCAAGGAGTAAGCGTCTTTTAATTTCATGGCTGCAATCACCATCTGCAGTGATTTTGGAGCTCAGAAAAATAAAGTCAGCCCTGTTTGCACTATTTCCCCATCTATTTCCCACGAAGTGATGGGACCAGATGCCATGATCTTAGTTTTCTGAATGTTGAGCTTTAAGATAACTTTTTCACTCTCCTCTTTCACTTTCATCAAGAGGCTCTTTAGTTCTTCACTTTCTGCCATAAGGGTGGTGTCATTTGCATGTCTGAGGTTATTGATATTTCTCCCAGCAATCTTGATTCCAGCTTGTGCTTCCTCCAGCTCAGCGTTTCTCATGGTGTACTCTGCATATAAGTTAAATAAACAGGGTGACAATATACAGCCTTGGCGTACTCCTTTTCCTATTTGGAGCCAGTCTGTTGTTCCATGTCCAGTTCTGACTGTTGCTTTCTGACCTGCATACAGGTTTCTCAAGAGGCAGGTCAGGTGGTCTGGTATTCCCATCTCTTTCAGAATTTTCCCACAGTTTATTGTGATCCACACAGTCAAAGGCTTTGGCACAGTCCATAAAGCAGAAATGGATGTTTTTCTGGAACTCTCTTGCTTTCTCCATGATCCAGCGGATGTTGGTAATTTGATCTCTGGATCCTCTGCCTTATCTAAAACCAGCTTGAACATCTGAAATTGCTGAAGCCTGGCTTGGAGAATTTTAAGCATGCCTTTACTAGCGTGTGAGATGAGTGCAACTGTGCGGTAGTGTGAGCAATCTTTGGCATTGCCTTTCTTTGGGATTGGAATGAAAACTGATCTTTTCCAGTCCTGTGGCCACTGCTGAGTTTTCCAAATTTGCTGGCATATTGAGTGCAGCACTTTCACAGCATCATCTTTCAGGATTTGAAAGAGCTCAACTGGAATTCCATCACCTCCACTAGCTTTGTTCGTAGTGATGCTTTCTAAGGCCCACTTGACTTCACATTCCAGGATGTCTGGCTTAGGTGAGTGATCACACCATGGTGATTATCTTGGTCTTGAAGATCATTTTTGTACAGTTCTTCTGTGTATTCTTGCCACCTCTTCTTAATATCTTCTGCTTCTGTTAGTCCCTACCATTTCTGGCCTTTATTGAGCCCATCTTTGCTTGAAATGTTCCCTTGGTATCTCTAATTTTCTTGAAGAGATCTCTAGTCTTTCCTGTTCTGTTGTTTTCCTCTACTTCTTTGCATTGATCGCTGAGGAAGGCTTTCTTATCTCTCCTTGCTGTTCTTTGGAACTCTGCATTCAGATGCTTATATCTTTCCTTTTCACCTTTGCTTTTCACTTTCCTTCTTTTCACAGCTATTTGCAAGGCCTCCTCAAACAGCCATTTTGTTTTTTTGCATTTCTTTTTCTTGGGGTTACCAACCTTCATTTATTTTAGGAAGGTGAGAAGGACAAATAAATAGTAATTATTCTAGAGCATACTGTATAAAAGCAATATTAGTATGAACAGATTATGAAGCTAGTACAGAGGAAAATAATTATTATGATATAAATAAAGTAATAAATAATAATAATGATATTACAAACATTAGAGGAAACAATTATTGAGATATTATATAAATAATAATAAATAAATATTAAATGTGATATTACACACATTAACACATATAAAAGCTAATGTCATATGTCATATTTAATCCTTTTAAAATTTACTGCTTTTATATTCTTCACAACATGGCAACACAGATGGGAATGTAGACCAATCCTGTTTCATTTTATATGTAGAAACTCAACTAAAGAGGATTTTATCTTTTTTCTTCTTCTTTTTTTTTTTAATTGAAGTAGTTGATTTACAATATCGTGTTAGCTTTAGGTTTACAACCTTCAGTTTTACATTCAGTTATACATATGTTTATGTGTATATGAGCTTCCCAGGTGGTGCAGTGGTAAAAATTCTACCTGCAGGAGACATAGGAGATGCTTGTTCGATCCCTGGGTTGGGAAGGTCCCCTGGTGACAGAAATGGCCACCCACTCCAGTATTCAAACAAGTAGGTCCTCTTTAGTTGTATATTTTATATATAGTAGTTTGTATATGTTAATCCCAAACTCCTAATTTATCATTCCCCCACCCCCTTTCCTCTTTGGGAACCGTAGATTCGTTTTTTATGTCTGTGAGTCTCTTTCTTCAACTAAAGAGAGTTTAAATACCTGAGCCAAATAGCAGAAATTCTTTATTTATTAAGTTGTAAATTATAGAAAATCCAGTTCAGATACATCCAATAAGACAAGAAGTCTGGAGCTGCTGGAGCTTCACTTTAAACCCCAGGATATGTCCATTTTTCTCCTTGTTTTCATTGACATCTGTTGCTGTGTCTCTGTTCTCTGGAGCTTGTCTGCTTGGTCCCTGAATGGCTGCTCTGGTTCCACGTATCACAGAGTCTGAATCTTTGCAACCCCATGGATGGCAGCCCACCAGGCTTCTCTGTCCATGGGATTCCCCAGGCACGAATACTGGTGTGGGTTGTCATTTCCTTCTCCAGGGGATCTTCCTGACCCAGGGATAGAATCCACCTCTCCTGAGTCTTCTGCATTGGCAGGCAGATTCTTTACTACTGAGCCACCTGGGCAGCTCAACAGTGACGAAGTCCAGAGGTAGAGGAGAGAATTGTCATTGTGTTATGCCCTTCTTAAAAATGAGAGAAGTGTTGCCAGAGGCATTCGACAGATACACTCTCCTGTGCTGTTGGTTGGAGCTGGTTTGTGCCGTGCGCAAGGGCAATGAGACCTCAGGGGCTGGAGGTGGGCTCAGCCTCCTCTGAAGAGCTTTGCCGCTTTGAGGTGTATGAACAGCATCAGGTTTGCTTACGGGGAGAAAAATGTTTTATGCGTGTTGGTGGGTGGGTGAGGAAGCCAGGCTAGAGACATGGCTATCAGGGTAAGAAGCCCACAATTCCAATTCTAAGTATAATTCTAAGTATAGCTCTTTAACCATTTTATTGTTTTTCTTCACTTTCAAGCAGTTCTCAGAGGAAATTGTAATCTCAGCAGGTATCCTAAGCCGTCTCTTGATAAACACAATAGTCCAATATGTGGATATTCTTAAATTCCCATGTGAAAATTAGAATTTATTAAGGCTTCTCTGGCTGTCCAGTGGTTAAGACTTCATGCTTCCACTGCAGGAGATGCAGGTGTGATCCTTGGTCGGGAACTAATATCCTGCATGCTGCATGGCCAAAAAACAAGAGCAACACAAAAATTGTAATGTTAGAAACACTGTGCTAACTTGTAACTGGACCCTTTGGGAAATTGTAAGCCATTCTGAGTGCAAAGCTTCTTTTAACAGAATCAACATTAAATTATATAGGTGCTGAGGAAGTTTTGGTATTTTTGGTGCTGATAGTGGGTAATAAAGGAAGGGATAGAGATATATAAATACATGAGGATCTTTATCTCTGTATAATGTGGATATATAAGCTGTAGCTGAGGTAAATGCTCCCTTACTGCCAGAGAACCTCAGAACATCAATTTAGAAGCAGGAACTTTGTTTTGTCTAAAATTTTAGTAAAAGTCAACCATACCAGCCCCCTCACTGAAAAGTCATTCTTTACCTGAAGGAGCATGTCCTACATTTTCTGGAAGAGACTGAAAGTCCTGCCAGGTGTTGGGAAAACAGGTGGGCTGAACAGGTAGAGTGGAGGAGAGGGAGGAGAAAGAAGTTGGGGAGGAGAGAGAAGGGGAAAGGGGGCCAGGGACACAGCACTTCATCTCTTTCTTGTAACAAGTCATCTGACAATTATAACGTGTGTTGCTTATTAATAAACATGGTATCTAGCAGTAGCAGGCATCTCTTGATCACTTATGACAGGTGTGGAATTTTAATCTAGTTCCTTTTTCCCACCATCCTTTAAAAATTTTGTTGACTTGGCATATTTGAGAGGAATTATTAGACAAGGGCTATAACTGGTCAGAAGAGTAGGAGAGGCAGAGCTTAGAAGAAGTAGTGCGCTTAACCTTATTTCCTTTTACTATCTTCTGCAGCATTTTAGTGCTTTCCCAAAGTCTAGCTGGCCATGCTGTTTTTAAACCAATAATGGCTACAAGAATGTTTTATTTGAAATTGGAATGAGGAAAACCAGTTATTTTATTGCCAAAAATGGCTTTTAGACCTTGCCAACCAAGTTCCATATGGTCAAAGCTATGGTTTTTCCAGTTGTCATATATGGATTTGAGAGTTGGACCATAAAGAAAGCTGAGCACCAGAGAATTGATACTTTCGAACGGTGGTGTTGGAGAAGACTCTTGAAAGTCCTTTGGACAGCAAGGAGATCAGATCAGTCAATCCTAAGGGAAATCAACCCTGAATATTCATTGGAAGGAATGATGCTCAAGGTCCAATATTTGAGCACCTAATGCAAAGAGCTGACTCATTGGAAAAGACTTTAATGCTGGGAAAGATTGAGGGCAAGAGGAGAAGGGGACGGCAGAGGATGAGAGGATTGGATGGCAGCCTCGACTCAATGGACATGAGTTTGAGCAAACAGAGGAAGACGGTGAAGGACAGGGAAGCCTGCAGTTTATGGGGTCACAAAGAGCTGGACATGAATTAACGGCTGAACAACAACAAGGAGCACATCCTAGATCAGTTCAGTTCAGTTTAGTCATGTCCGACTCTCCGTGACCCCATGAATCACAGCACGCCAGGCCTCCCTGTCCATCACCAGCTCCTGGAGTTCACTCAAACTCATGTCCACAGAGTCGGTGATGCCATCCAGCCATCTCATTCTTGGTCGTCCCCTTCTCCTCCCGCCCCCAATCCCTCCCAGCATCAGAGTCTTTTCCAGTGAGTCAACTCGTCGCATGAGGTGGCCAACGTATTGGAGTTTCAGCTTTAGCATCAGTCCTTCCAATGAACACCCAGGACTGATCTCCTTTAGAATGGACTGGTTGGATCTCCTTGCAGTCCAAGGGACTCTCAAGAGTCTTCTCCAGCACCACAGTTCAAAAGCATCAATTCTTCGGCGATCAGCTTTCTTCACAGTCCAACTCTCACATCCATACATGACCATGGGAAAAACCATAGCCTTGATTAGACGGACCTTGGTTGGCAAAGTAATGTCTCTGCTTTTTAATATGCTATCTAGGCTGGTCATAACTTTCCTTCCAAGGAGTAAGCGTCTTTCAATTTCCTGGCTGCAATCAGCATCTGCAGTGATTTTGGAGCCCAAAAAAATAAAGTCTGGCACTGCTGCCACTGTTTCCCCATCTATTTCCCATGAAGTGATGGGACCAGATGCCATGATCTTTGTTTTCTGAATGTTGAGCTTCAAGCCAACCTCTTCACTCTCCTCTTTCACTTTCATCCTAGATAATGCTTAGTAAAAATTGATTTTTTATATGCCTAAATTAAAGGTTTCTTTTAATGAAATGGCATGAATATAAGGGCTTTCCCCGTGGCTCAATGTGTAAAGAATCTGCCTGCAATGCAGGAGATGCAGGGGACCTGGGTTCAGTCCCTGCATTAGGAAGATCCTCTGGAGATGAAAATGGCAACACAATCCAATATTCTTGCTTGGGAAACCCCATGGACACAGGAGCCTGACAGACTAGAGTCCATGGGTCACAAGGAGATGGACACGACTGAGTAAGCATACATGCACAGAAAGTATAGATTCAATAACAGATACAATGAATGAAAAACCGGATATTTTCAAAAAACCTATAGAGATCCAGGAGTATCAGGGGTACATAACGGTAGCAAGACGCATTGTGTTAATGGATATAATAAATGTCACAAATGACCTATTCATACTTTAAAAGGGAGGGGCACCTTAGATTGAGAAGGGTGAGGTGGTTTTCAGAGGGGTTATCTTTGGATTGGGAAGACACCCCAACAATAGCTTTCTTTAGTTTTAGAACAGGAGAAGTATTATGTTTAAACTTATTAGAAAACTCAGTTGAACATTGCTGTTGTTCAGTCACACAGTCGTGTCTGACTCTTTGTGACCCAAAGGACTTCAACATGACAGGCTTCCTTGTCCTTCACTATTTCCTGGAGTTTGCTCAAACTCATGTCAATTGAGTCGATGATGCCATCCAACCATCTCATCCTGTCGTCCCTTTCTCCTCCTGCCCTCCGTCTTTCCCAGCATCAGGGGCTTTTCCAATGAGTCAGCTCTTCCCATCAGGTGACCAAAGCATTGGAGCTTCAGCTTCAGCATCCGTCCTTTCATTGACTATTCAGGGTTGTGCTTTTATTTTAAAAATCAAGTTTTGACCCATAATCCGATAACTTCTGGACTACAAATACTATGCTCAGTAGTATTTTTTAGAGTACTTTTTAATATGGTCAGTACATTTTAATATGTAAAATTGTTCAAAGAATATGTAAAATATTTTAGTTACTTGCACATCCATGTATACAATTGTTTATTTTGTTCATAGTGACTTTAAGGATTATGTTTACGTAAGTGAACTTATACCTGAGAAGACAATTTTATCAACTGCTGTTTTCACTTAACATATTGTTACATAGACTAAATCTAAGTGAAATGTGTCTTTAAGTAGTTTCCTGAAAGGACATTATGTATGATTGTGTAATATTCCATGATATGAATATATCATGTTTATTTAATTAGCTACTGTTGCTATTAGACATTTAGGTTGCTTTCATGCTGATATTTTACATCCTTGTCTCTAAATGTATTTGTATGCATTTCTAGGGCCTTGATGAAGATTTTCCTAAATGTGGAATTACCGTGTCAATTAGAGCATTTTAAAACTTTGAATGTGTATTTGCATATTGTACTCTAGAAATATGTTTCAGCAGCTAGACTATTCCATGTATGTATTATTATTTTATTAAAAAGTAATTGATGCCCATAACTATGCAGATTCTAGATTACTATAAAATAGGTTTATCACATGACTAGAGAGTACTACTATTTTAGTCTTTTCTACTCTCCTTGTGTATCATCCGTATCATTATGTGTATTTACTTTCCTTGTATCATTATATATTCATATCTTTGGCAAAACAAAAGCAAAGATTGACACATCAGTGAAAGTTAGCAATAACAATAAAAGTTACTGCTTTCAGGAAAGCTTAAAATGCTTACCATAAGATGAGCTTTTGCTTGCTAATAAAATCTCCGTTTTGCTCTGTGCTGATAGCAACAAGAAAAAAAAAAAAAGGAAGGATAAACAAATACACGTATAGACCTTGCCTGCTAGGAAAAGCTAATGATGTAAATGAATAATAGCCAGGTTTTTATTATTTCAAGTAAATCATCACATTTGTGGCTGACTGCTCCCAAGACAGGGGCTTTCCCCGTGACTCAGAAGTAAAGAGTCTGCCTGCTATGCAGGTGACTCAGGAGACAGCGGTTGATCCCTGGGTCGGGAAGACCCCATGGAGAAGGAAAAAGCACCCTAGTTCAGTGTTCTTGCCTAGGAAACCCCATTGGCAGAGGAGCCTGCGGGGCCCATGGGGTCGCAAAGAGTCGGACATAACTGAGCGACACACACACACACACACAAGACAATAGGGCAGTGGTTTCTTGTTTTAAATGTTTATTTTTTCCTGTTTGCTTGTTTTCCTGCCTGTTTAATCCTTGTTCAAATAATATTTAATTTACATTTACACTGAACTGCAAAAAGCTGAGATATTCAGACACCACTTACTCTCAGGGATTCCCTGGCAGTCTATTGGTTAGGACTCCATGCTTGCACTGCCGGGTGACCAGAGTTGATGGTTTGATCCCTGGTCAGGGAACCAAGATCCTGGAAGCTGCACAGTGTGGCCACTTATTCTTGAAATCTTATCTAGCAACTGTGTGGCCTTGGGCAATTATTTAATCCCTTTAGTTATCAGTCCTCAACTGTAAAATGAGGGTAATAATCTTATTGCCTTTGGGAGATAAGATAAAGTAGTTTTGAAAAAAGCTGAACCTTCATAGTTAAAGTATATTGGTGATTTTTGGTTTTTAGGATTTGAGTCTCTTTTCTAAATAATATGGTGATTTTGCATTGGAGAGTCAAGCTGAGGAATTCTTTCTTTCATTACTTACAGACAGCAAGACTTTTGTTCTCTTTTGAGCACCTATTAAATACTGCAGTTAAGAGATCAAGGGAAAAAGACATGAAAAATAATATTGTTCGTCATGGTGAGATACAGTGGAAGAAGTGATAAATTGTACCACTTAGGATTAAAAAATTTTTTCCCTCAATTTTAATTTTAGTAGCTGTCTACATTATTTTCCTCTTTGCTGTTTATTTCTTTTTACTTGTCTTCCTAAAAACTTAACCAGAATTCCATTATGGAATCTTGAAGCCAATTAATTTTACCCTGAGGTAAGGTTCCTTTTCTAGCAAAGCCTGTCAATTTACTATTAACATAAAATTTGATTAGGAAAAAAATAACAGGATTTTCCTTTTGATAACAGCATCGGTAGTCACGAAAATGTTTGATGATATAATTCTCTGAGAATATGTTCATTCATCTGTATTCTCTCTGTCTTATTTCCACACTGCTGATTTAACTGTGCAGACCCTGTTATCTCTGCTACCCTACTTTCTTCTGAATCTTCTGGAGTTCCTGCACCATCATAAATGATTTTCTTTTACACTCATTATTTTTCTAAGAGAGTTCCCTGCATCTTCTTATTTTATTTTTTTAAAAATTTTATTAGAGTGTAATTGACTTACAATATTGTGTTACTTTCTGTGGTGCAACGAAGGAATTCAATTATACGTATGCATAGATCCACTCATTTTTAGATTCTTTTCTCATATAGGCCATTACAGAGTTTTGTGTAGAGTTCCCTGTGTTATACAGTAGGTCCTTATTAGTTATCTATTTTATATATAGTAGTTTGTATATGTCAATCCCAATCTCCCCGTTTATCCTTCCCCTACCTTATCCCCAGGTAACCATAAGTGTGTTTTCTACATCTGTGACTCTATTTTGTGACTCCATTTTGTAAATAAGTTCATTTGTACTCTTTTTTTAGTTTCCACGTGCAAGCAGTATCATATGATATTTGTCTTTCTGTGTCTAACTTACATCACTCAGGGTGACAGTCTCTAGGTTCATGCACGATGCTGCATATGACATTATTTTTGTTCTTTTTTATGGCTGAGTAATATTCCATACCATATATGTATCACATCTTCTTTATCCATTCATCCGTTGATGGGCATTTAGGTTGTTTCCATACCTTGGCTATTGTGAATAGTACTGCTGTGAATATTGGGGTGCAAGACATTGCACTTTTAACCCATGTCAATAATTATATATTATCAAAGGTGATAATTTATTTATTTATTTTTGATAATTTATTTCTTATATCGAGTCGAGAGATGTAAAATGTCACATAGTGTGATGTGCCTTTTCCTTGCTTTTTCCCACCAATTTTCCTCCCTCACATTTTTTAAAGTTTAAGATAACATGAAACTTTAAAGTAATAAATAGATAAAACGGTGCAAGTCTTAAATCTAGAAAGCTGGACCTTTTTAGATCTCTATAGCTCTTTCTAGGGTATTTCTTCTTGCTCTCAGAATTATGGATTCAAGTCCATTCATCGACTTGAGCTCCATAATAGACTGTTTATGCAACATTGCTCTTTGTCAGGCTTTCTTCTTAGTGCTTCACGTGGTCCTTGAGGAAGTGCATTATCTGCATTTAGTAGGTGAAGAAACAGAAATAGAGTTTAAGTGACTGACAGTGGCTGCAGACTAGATAGAGGAAAAGCCAGGAACACACACTCTGTACTTCTTGACCAATAGACTGTTCCCGAAGAGGATGGGGAGGTGCACGAAGGTGATGTGGGGCTGGGGGATATTTGGCTTATTCCTCTAAAATCTGCTGTTGATAAAAAGATAATTGATAGATGCTAAATTAATACATGAAAACATCATCCGCTCCTCATCACAAAATTTAGACTCAAATTGAAGAAAGTAGGGAAAACGACTAGGCCATTCAGGTATGACCTAAATCAGATTCCTTATGATTATACAGTGAAAGTGAGAATTAGATGTAAGAGATTTGATCTGGTAGACAGAATGCCTGAAGAACAATGGACAGAGGTTCATAACATTGTACAGGAGGTGATGACAGAAACCATCCTCAAGAAAAAGAAATGTAGGAAGGTCAAGTGGTTGTCTGAGGAAGCCTTACAAAAAGCTGAGAAAAGAAGAGAAGCAAATGGCAAAGGAGAAAAGGAGAGATATGCCCAATTTAATGCAGAGTTCCAGAGAACAGCAAGGAGAAATAAGAAAGTGTTCTTAAGTGAAACAATGCAGAGAAATAGGGGAAAACAATAGAATGGGAAAGACTGGAGATCTCTTCAAGAAAATTAGAGATGCCAAGGTAACATTTCACGCAAAGATGAGCTCAATAAAGGTCAGAAACGGCAAAGACCTAACAGAAGCAGAAGATATAAAGAAGAGGTGGCAAGAATACACAGATCACCTATACAAAAAAGATATTAATGAACTGGATAACCACAATTGTGTGGTCACTCACCTAGAGCCAGACATCCTGGAGTGTGAAATCAAGTGGGCCTTAGGAAGCCTTACTGCAAACAAAACCAGTGGAGTTGATGGAATTCCAGCTGAACTATTTCAGATCCTAAAAAATGATGCTGTGAAAGTGCTGCACTTAATATGCCAGCAAATTTAGAAAACTCAGTAGTGACCACAGGACTGGAAAAAGTCAGTTTTCATTCCAATCCCAAAGAAAGGCAGTGCCAGAGAATGTTCATATTTCCATACAATTGCATTTATTTCACATGTTTACAAGATTATGCTCAAAATCCTTCAAGCTTGGCTTCAACAGTACGTGAAGACATGGCTTTTAACAAATACTATTTAGACAAATTGAAGCTAATTAGTATTTGAGCAGGAATTCTTTCTGTGTTCAGAAAATTGTTGTAAATGATTGAAAGCAAATTTCTTTTTACCAATAATGATCCCCACTCCATACTGCTATCCTTCCTCTTCTTAGAATAGTTGAATTCTCTAGAATGAATCAGGCTCCAAGAGAATTTCAAATTACATACATTAACTTTATTAAACTGAAATTCAGGAAAAATCTTAGGGAGTAAGGGGTGAGAAAATAAAATTAAGCAGTATTCATCTGGTGGCATTAATTTTCAATAAAGAGCAGTCAAAACTAAGAAATCTTTATATTTTATATTATATTTATATATATTTATATTTATCTTTAATTTGTTTTTTTTTGCTTAGTTTTGATACCACATGTCTATTTCTTATATAAATAAAAATAGAACTATGTTTACTTAATCTAGATATTTGTAAGCATTGGGAAGTTAGCAAAAAATAAATAATTAGGAGAAATATTCTCTTCTTCCTATTCTATAAGCATGTACCTTTTTCTATTATAGTGAAAAAGTGGAACACTAAAACTTAATCTATATTTTCTTACCACAGATAAGCATTTATGTGATTTTATACTATGCCTTTGTGATACTTATAGATAAAAATGCTAAAAAGATAGACTGTATTCCACACTGATGTTTAAATGTTTAATGTCTTAAAATCTTGTTTGTTTTGTAAATAGCTATACTTGCTATAGGGCTTCCCCAGTGGCTCAGTGATAAAGAATCTGCCTGTTGTGCAGGAGCTATGGGTTTGATACCTGATTTGGGAAGATCCCCTGGAGGAGGGCAAGGCAACCCACTCCGTATTGTTGCCTGGAGAATCCCACGGAGAGAGGAGCCCAGAAGTTTACTGTCCATAGGGTCATGAAGAGTCAGATATGATTGAAGCGACTTAACACAGCACAGCATAGCATAGCATAATTCTTTCGAATAAATGACTTGTTTGTTAGAAACAGTTTTTATCAAAATACATGTACATTGTTCAGAGAGTCAACTCTCATCATAAGGCTTCCAGTAAGAAAACAAGAACAAAAACATCTTAGCAAAAACAGTTGGCCCCTGCCGTCATGGTCATGTTATCAACACTTCCATGGTCTACCTTTTAGATAGAAACATTTTTAAGTCTTTTAACTTCTACCAAATTTTTAACTCACTATTTAGTATATTTCTTAATTTTTCAATTTCAGGCAGTATTTGCTGACTTCCTTGTATAGAAGATGAGGAGTTAGAAGTCTCATTAATCATCACGACATAGCTTCCAACCCCATCCCCTAGTATAGTCCTGTATTTGCATAGACGATGCCAAGGATCTACTTTATGCCTCTATTTAAATATTTCGAAGAGCTGAGTAATGTAGTCATGTATTATGATTAGAATTTTCTTGTTGTTGCTGTTCAGTCGCTAAGTTGTGTCCAGCTTTTTGCAGCCCCATGGACTACAGCACATGAGGCTTCCTTGTTCTTCACTATCTCCTGGAATTTGCTCAGACTCAAGTCCATTGAGTCAGTGATGCCATCCAGCCTCTTCTCCTTTTGCCTTCAGGCTTTCCCAGCATCAGGCTCTTAACCCAGTGAGTCAGCTCTCTGCATCAGGTGGCCAAAATATTGGAGCTTCAGCTTCAGTATCAGTCAGTCCTTCCAGTGAATATTCAGGGTTGAATATCCAGTAAATATTCCTTTAGGATTGACTGGTTTGATATCCAGGGAACTCCCAAGAGTCTTTTCCAACCCCACAATTCGAAACCATCAATTCTTCGGTGCTCAGTTCTTTGGCGCTCAGCCTTCTTTATGGTCCGGTTCTCACATCCGTACATGACCACTGGAAAAACTATAGTTTTGACAACATGGACCTTTGTGGGCAAAGTGATATCTCTGCTTTTTAATATGCTGTCTAGGTTTGTCATAGCTTTTCTTTCAAAGAGTAAGCATCTTTTGTTTCTTAGGAATTTAATGATTTTATTTTTTTTTTCTTCTACTAGTTGACACACTAAGTATAATTGGATAAAAATGACAAAGTTCTTTCAAATAATTCTTTTCAATATGTCTTTAGAAGTCCTTATATGGATATTTCAATATCTCCAAAAATATTTTAAAAATAATAATGATCTCAGGGACTTCCCTGGTGGTTTAGTAGTTAAGACTGCACTTCTATTGCAGGGGGAATGGGACTCAAAACCAATAATGCCTAGTGATTTAAAAATCTTTAATATAATATAGTAATATATTAATGTATATTTAATGTAATATAAGATGTCTATTTAACTGTAGCCAAAGGGGCTTCTCTGTAAAGAATCTTCCTGCAATACAGGAGACCCAGGTTCAATCCCTGGGTTGGGAAGATCCCCTGGAGAAGGGCATGGTGGCTTCCCAGGTGAAGCTAGTAGTAAAGAACCTGCCTGCCAGTGTAGGAGACATAAGAGATGCCAGTTTGATCCCTGAGTTGGAAAGATCCGATCCCTGAGTTGGAAAGGTCCCCTGGAGGAGAGCATGGCAGTCCATTCAGTATTCTTGCCTGGGGAATCCCAGGGACAGAGAAGCATGGTGGGCTACAGTCCATAGGGATGCATAGATTCGGACACAACTGAAGTGACTTAGTAGGCACACTCACACATCTACTCCAGTATTCTTGCCAGGAGAATTCCATGAACAGAAGGGCCTGGTGGACTACAGTCCCTGCGGTTGCAAAGCATCAGACATGACTGAACAACTAACACTTTCACTTTCAAAGATACTTTTTATTTAAAAGGAAAGATAAGAAAACATAAAACAAGATGTTGAATATATTAGCAATATTTTCAGTTTACTTTATAATTTTCAAGTACACAAATTTGTTCATCATTTGGCTATAAGACCTTCCAGATGCCTCTAGAGATGTGTGCTAGGAATAAGGTGCAAACTTCTCACATATCATGTATGATAGTATCTACTTCACTCTGATGCAGGCTACTGACTGGTACTCTTAATGAGTTTTGCCTGGAATGTTTTTCTAAATAGCATAGGTCCTTTAGGAGACAGTAGATTCACATATAAAAACCATTCAAATTCCTGTGTTGTTCCTGCTTGTAGCTCCTTGGATAATTGGTTTAATGCTCCAAATCTCAGTTCCTCTTTATAAAATGGTAGTAAAACCAGGAACACTAGTTTTTGAATCAGATATATCTGTGTTTATATTGCTTTTTATATTACTGGCCTTGAGTTAATCTTGGGAGCTGTTTATTCTTCCTGTTGTAACTGAGTATAACCATGTACACTTTGCATTGTTGATGTTAGGATTCATTGAAGACATGTATATGAAGAACTTGAAACACTGGCCCATCTCTGGCCCATCTCAAATATTTATCAAATGTTACCTACCATACCTTTCTCAACTTAAGCTAAGAGAACAGTTAAGATCATGAATCTCAGATTATAGATAGAAACCATTTTGGAAAATATTAAAACCAATATGCATATTAAATGGTCCTATTACATCTGTGGTAATCATACAGATTGTAGGCTATAAACTGATAGCCAGGTTATCTGTAGGTTAGTATCATAAATACCCAAATTATAGTCAGCTCAACTGACAAACTTGCTTCATCTGAAACATGATTGAAATATTTCCTGGCTAGTGGTTAGGGAACAAAGCTAGTGGAGGTGATGGAATGGGTTGAGGTGATGGAAGTGATGGCCACCTGATGTGAAGAGCTGACTCATTTGAAAAGACCCTGATGCTGGGAAAGATTGAGGGCAGGAGGAGAAGGGGACGACAGAGGATGAGATGGTTGGATGGCACCACCGACTTGATAGACATGGGTTTGGGTGGACTCTGGGAGTTGGTGATGGACAGGGAGGCCTGGCGTGCTGCGGTTCATGGGGTCGCAAAGAGTCGGACATGACTGAGCAACCGAACTGAACTGAACTGAGTGGTTAGGGCATTAACAATTCTGCTATAGTTAAGGGACGTAGTTAGTGCTGTGGACATTTTACTTATGACTCATTTGCTGTGAAACTGTAGTATATTATTATGCACATCATCTCAAAAGGTGGATGTTGAGTGAAAGGAGAAAAATTATATAGATAGCATTGGTAAAACAAAACCTAACTTGGATCATGTTGATCCAAGACATCTGAATTTAAAAGGGAATATTTCCCAGGGTAATGGAAGTAAAAACAAAAATAAACAAATGGGACACAATGAAACTTAAAAGATTTTGCACAACAAAGGAAACTATAAGCAAGGTGAAAAGGCAACCCTCTGAATGGGAGAAAATGATAGCAAATGAAACAACTGACAAAGAATTAATCTCCAAAATATACAAGCAGCTCATGCAGCCAATACCAGAAAAACGAACAACCCAATCAAAAAGTGGGCAAAAGACCTAAACAGACATTTCTCCAAAGAAGACATACAGATGGCTAACAAACACATGAAAAGATGCTCAACATCGTTCATTATTAGAGAAATGCAAATCAGAACCACAATGAGGTATCATTTCATGGTGGTCATAATGGCCATCATCAAAAAGTCTATAAACAGTAAATGCTGGAGAGGACGTGGAGGAAAGGGAACCCTCTTATACTGTTGATGGGAATGCAAACTGGTACAGCCAGTATGGAGAACAGTGTAGAGATTCTTTAAAAAACTGGGAATAGGACTGCCATTCAACCCAGCAATCCCACTGCTGGGTATACACCCTGAGGAAACCAGAACTGAAAGAGACACATGTTCCCCAATGTTCACTGCAGCACAATCTCCAGTAACTAGGACATGGAAGCAACCTCGATGTCCATCAGCAGATGAATAGATAAGGAAGTTGTGGTACATGTACACGATGGAATATTTCTCAGCTGTAAAAGGAATGCATTTGAGTCAGTTCTGATGAGGCAGATGAATCTGGAACCTATTATAAGTGAAGTAAGTCAGAAAGAGAAAGACAAATACTGTATATTAACACATATATATGGAATTTAGAAAGATGGTACTGACGATCCTACATGCAGGGCAGCAAAGAAGACACAAGTGTAAAGAACAGACTTTTGGACTCAGTGGAAGAAGGTAAAGGTGGGATGATTTGAGAGAATAGGATTGAAACATGTACATTCAGTTCAGTTCAGTTCAGTCATTCAGTCGTGTCCGACTCTCCGCGACCCCATGAAAGATGACCAGTGCAAGTTTGATGCATGAAGCAGGGCACCCAAAGCCTGTGCTCTGGGATAACCCAGAGGGATAGGGTGGGGAGGGAGGTTGGAGGGAGGTTCAGGATGGGAAAAACAATAAAAATAAAGTGGGTATTGAAGAATGTGGCAATAATCATATGTGGATATCTGCCAATAATTATTATTTAAAACAGTATCTGCCAATTGTTAGTTATTCAGAACAACATCTTTGAAAATCTTCTCTCTTTGATTGATTCATTAATACCCTTACCTCACTGTTTCCTCTGGGAAAAGAGCAAATTTCCATTTCTGAAATTCTCTCTGTTTTAACTTGATAATTTTGAAAAGTGCCTTAGCTGAGTTCTTCCCCAGATGGACATAGTGCAATTTATTGAATGTAGAAAATGCCATCAATTGATTATGAGCCTTGAATTTTGTTTGAAATCATTGAACACAGGAAACATGTTATTTATTGAAAATTCTAGGAGATAAATCTGGGAGACACGTGTGGAAAATTTTGATTTAACTCTTCTTTACCTGATATTAGTTTTCTAGAAGAAAAACTTTTTCCCAGTGTATGATTTTTTTCTTTTCAACATTCCTTAGTTGTTGAGTAATGCAAAAAGTTTTACATAATTTATATATGAAATATCTCCAAAACTCCTAAGTTATATTCACCATAATTTAAAAAATAAGTCCAGTGTATCTCTTTATATCTTTAGAAAACTTTTTGATCCTTGTTAACAATTGTATAATGATTCTGTTCTGTTCAGTCGCTCAGTCATTTCCGACTCTTTGTGACCCCATGATGTATAATGATTAAGACCTCACTAAAGTTATTTCTTTTGGAGAAACAATTTGCAAATTTAGAATTTGTTTTTACGTATTATTCCACTTTAGGCTTGTGTATGATATCTTTGTGATGAAACAAGAGTTTTGTTGGAGTGGAGAGAATAATGAAATATAAGAGAGAAAATCTGGATCCCAAATTTTGCACTCTTCTGTAGCACCTGTTTCTGGTTAGTTGTTGGACAATTGTGACACTAAGCTCTTCCTTCCTAAAGCAAAACAAAGCTTTCACTCTCATAGGATTGTTGTGAGAATGTGAGAATCATATTAGATAATATATTTGAAAATGATTGGTAATTTAAAATTATTTACAAATGTATAGATTATTTGGTATGTGGAAATAGACTTCTAAACTAATTAATATAAAATACAAAATTTCATTTTTTGCCTTTCTTCTTTTTTTCTGCCTTTCTTTGTTCTTTGTTCTTTTCTTTTTCATTTTTGACCACACAGTGTGGCTTGTGGGATCTTAGTTCCTGACCATGGATTGAACCCATATCCTTGGCAGTGAGAGCATGGAATCCTAACCACTGGACTGCAAAGTCATCCCCTTGTTTGCATTGCTTGATAGGACACTTTGCATATTTAGTCCACTTATGCTTCATAGGAACCTTCATTTATTCCACTTATGCTGTAATTCATAAAATAAAAATTAGTTGTTATTTTCTCTTTTCTCCAGATTAAATAATGAAACTATTATCAATAATTGATTCTCAATAAAACTAAATGATTTTTTCAGGACCATGCAGCTGTGATAGAGCTGGGATTCAAACCTAGGCACACTCTACTATTCCATCACGACCCAATTTTGTGTGCTTAGGTGATTTTTCTTTATCTTAGAAATCTCAATCCATTTCTTTCTTGCTCAAGAAATTTCAAGCGCCTTGTGTGTCAGGCACTGTTACAAATAAGGTCATGCTATTAAGGCATTTATGGTAGCTGGAAAAGTAAATAAGAGTGCCAGGTGGCATGGAGTGATCAAGTTATAGGTGTCTTGAGAGCACAATGGAAGGAAGGAGCAGGGGGAACGTGATGCGTCCGAGGTGCGTCAGTGAGCCCTTGAGCAGGTCAGTGTGGTAGGGCCGGCAGAAAGAGTAAAATGTGCAAAGGGGCAGAACCACTAGGGAGCACAAGAACAAAGGAACAGTAGGCCAGGTGCCAGAGACTGTCAGGACATAACACTGGAAAGGTGGAGAGGCTTCTGATCACATAACCACCCCACACCTCGCTTGGGTTTCTAGACTTTTCTGACTCTGACGGCCGATAGTCAACTGAATGATTTTAAACCAGGACATGACCTGCTGGGAATCCAGTTTTGGATCTTTCTTCTCTTAATATCTTAATATTGGATATTAAGCAGCAGGAGTTGACTTTGCTTCAGAGAAGATTTGGATGATGAAGTTTGGCTGTGACACGAGATATATGAAAAATGGATATAATTTCTGGTTCGAATTCCTGTTGGGAAAGTTCTTTACAGTCAACGAATATTTCTTAGAGATGAAAGCAAATTGCCTACCTATGTAATTGCATTTTGAGATTTTAATGGGTAATTCTTTGCCCTGGTAAGAGTGTGTATGGAGGTGCATGTATATAAATGGTTTTATACTGTATTCTATGTTATCATTAGAAGTATGGTGTATGGCAAAACAGCACAAAATAGCTCGGTGCTTCCGAGGGGAGAGCATTCCTAGTCCTTGAAGATTCAGAAGCCCCAGGCCTTTAAAACTCTGAAGTAAGTACTTATAGATAGTCCATCATTGATTAAAGAAAGGTTTCACCCCTTCATTGAACAATGCTGAGTTTTCATGATGGGAATATAATCAAGACAGGACTGTGGACACAGTGGTTATAGATATAGTCCCTAGCCCTCTCAGGCGGGATTAACATGTATTTTGGCAACTGTAATTATGATAAATATTGTGATAAAGTGTGCATGTAAAGGGAGTTATTGCTTCCCTGGTGGCTCAGAGGTTAAAGCGTCTGCCTCCAATGCGGGAGACCCGGGTTCGATCCCTGGGTCGGGAAGATCCCCTGGAGAAGGAAACGGTAACCCACTCCAGTATTCTTGCCTGGAGAATCCCATGGACGGAGAAGCCTGGTAGGCTACAGTCCACGGGGTCGCAAAGAGTCGGACACGACTGAGCGAAGGAACAGAACAGAACAGAACAGAAGTTTGTCAGGGACTTCCGTGGTGGTTCAGTTGGCAAAGAATCAGCCTCCTATGCAGGAGACCCAAGTTCGATCCCTGGGTCAGGAAGATCCTCTGGAGAAGAAAGTGGCAACCCACTCCAGTATTCTTGCCTGGGAAATTCCATGGACAGAGAAGCCTGGCAGACTACAGTCCATGGGGTCGTAAAGAGTCAGACATGACTGAGCGACTAAACCAACGCCACCAAGTTTGTCAATATATTAAATTGGAGTAAATAATAGAAATTACTAAGACCACTGGCTTAATTTTGTGATACTCAAAATGACACTTCCCCCTTCATGCCTCACAAAGGAGTCATTGTCCTGTTAAAAAAGTGTATTTGAAATAATGGGGTTCAAGAAACAGTTCCTATGTTAACAGATCAGAAGATTCAATGTAGTAAAGATGTCATTTCTCCCTAAATGGATCTGTTTGGTTGAGGCAATTTCTATCATTATTTCAGCAAGGTATTTTTGGAGATATAGATGCATTTATTCCAAAATTTATAGGAAGGCAAAGTCTCTAGAATAGCCAAAACAGTTTTGTGGGAGGAATAATAATATGGGAATAATCAGCCTTCTGAGTGTTAAGAGTTGCAATATTCAAGATGCTGTGAGTCCAGGGAAGGGGAGGTACAGATTGTTACAGGACTGAATAAAAAACCCAGAAGTGCACCCACACAAGTATGTCCAATTAATTTTTTTACAAAAGAGCAAAAGCAGTGCAAGGGAGGAAGAATGGCCTTTTCAATAAATGCTGCTTGAGCAATTGGACCTCTATAGCTAAAAAATGAACTTGGACCTAAGCCTCACACCTAACACAAAGCAACTGAAAATAGTTCATGGAATTAAATGTAAAACATTAAATAACACTGCTCGGAAAAGACACAGGACAGAATCTTTGGCATGTAGAATAGGCAAATAGTCCTTAGACCAACATTAAAAACTATCCCCCTCCCAAATTGTGCTTCATCAAAAATTCAAAGCTTTTGTTCCCACTGTAGGGAGGATGAAGCAACAGATTATAAATTGGGAGAAAATATTTGCAATCCACATTTCAACAGTGGATGTGTATCTAGAATACATGGAGAACTCTTAAAACTCAGCTTTTGAAAAGAAGCAAAAATAAAATTAGGAAATTAGCCAAAGATATGCATAGATATTTCACCAAGGAATATATACAAACAGAAGGTAAGTATATAAAAAGATGCTCAATATTGTTAGCTATTAGATAAATGTATATTAAGACCACCAGGTGTTTATGCTACACATCTCTCAGAATGGAAAACAAAAGCCAATAAAACATTGTTCCTTGTCATCAAATGCTGGCATGGCTGTCAGAAAACTGGATCACTCATATTTTGCTGGTGGAGATGTAAAATAATACAGCCACTCTGGAAAACCGTTTGCATTTCCTTTAAGAAGTGAAAGTAGATTTACCTTGTGAAAAGTGAACCTGTTAGTTGCTCAGTCGTGTCCAACTCTTTGCAACCCATGAACTATAGCCCTTCAGGCTTTTCTGTCCATGGGATTTCCCAGGCAAGACTACTGGGGTGGGAAGCCATTTTTTTCTCTAGGGGATCTTCCCAACCCAGGAATCGAACCCCGGGTCTCCTGCACTGCAGACAGATTTTTTACTGTCTGAGTCAACAGTTTGACCCAACAATTTCAGTCAAAGGCACTCTTTCATGCAGAAACTTGTCCACTGATGTTCACAGCAGCCAATCTCTAGTTATATAACAACGGTACATCCATACTGGGCTTCCCAGGTGTCTCAGTGGTAAAGAATCCACTTGCCAATGCAGGAGATGTGGGTTCCTTCCATGGGTCCAGAAGATCCCTTGGAGTAAGAAATGGCAGCCCACTCCAGTATTCTTGCCTGGGAAATCCATGGAGAGAAGAGTCTGGCAGGCTACATTCCAAGGGGTTGCAAAGAGTCGGAAGCGAATTAGTGACCAAACAACAACAACATTCATGACGTGGAATATTTGTTGTTCAGTTGCTAAGTGGTCTGCAGCATGCCAGCCTTCCCTGTCCGTCACTGTCTCCCAGTGTTTGCTCAAAGTCATGTCCATTGAGTCAGTGATGCTATCTGACTGTGTCATCTTCTGCTGCCCTCTTCTCCTTTTGCCTTCAGTCTTTCCCAGCATCAGGGTCTTTTCCAGTGAGTCAGCTCTTCGCATCAGGTGGCCAAAGTACTGGAGCTTCAGTTTCAGCATCAGTCCTTCTGATGAATGTTCAGGGTTGATTTCCTTTAGGATTGACTGACTTGATCTCGTTGCAGTCCAAGGAACTCTCAAGAATCTTCTCTAGCATCATGTTTCACAAGCATTGATTCTTCGGCAGTTAACCTTCTTTATGGTCCAGTTCTCACATCCATACAAGACTAGTATTCCTGGAATACTAGTTCAGCAATAAAAAGGAAAAATGACATAAATTCAACAACTTAAATGAACCTCAAAGAAATTACCCTGAAGGAAACAAAAGTGAACCTCAAAAGAATATATCCTACATGATTGCATGCATTTAGCATCCATGAAATAACATGGTTATAGAGATGCAGAACCAGTTAGTGGTGGCGAGGTGTTCCTGATGGGGGTTGGTGATGTGGCTGTAAGCAGAAGGGCATCTTGTGGTGATGAAACTGCATATCTTGATTATGGTGGTAGTTCCATGAAGCTGCAGGTGTGAAAAAGTTTCGCAGGACTGCACACGCAATGCACACGTATCAGTGAGTGCATTTGTAACTGGTGGAAATCTGAGCAAGCTCTCTGGACTGCATCAGTTTCAGTTTTTCTGGTATTAGCATTGTGCTATAGTTACGTCATCTGTTCACATTGCTGCACAGAACATCTCTGAACATTTCTTCGCCCTTCTGTGAATTTATATCGTCCCAAGATGCAAGACTTAAAACAAATTTAGCGATAAACATAAATACAATAAACTCCTCCTGGGAGAAAACAGTTTTCACATCCCCTCCATTAGCACTTCAGATTGTTAGACATAAAATGAGTGAATCTTTGAGTATTTCAGCCCGTTTTCTATGTGTTAGCAGGTTCAGATGCTCCTCCTTCTCTCTTCTCCTTCCTCTTCTCTCTCCCTCCCTTCCTTTTTTGTTTTCTTCTTTTAATCCTAAATTATTTAGTGTTCAAAACACTTTGAAGCTTACTGGATAAACAGCTGGAGGAAAATAAATATGAGTATTATGTATCACATCTTCAATCTCATTTTGAGTCCTGCAGACTGACTCTCAATATAAGGTAATTTTTACCTGGTCTGATTAGAAATCAAGATTGTCCCTGGGTAGCTTATTTTTTTTAATTTATTTATTTTAATTGGAGGCTAATTACTTTACATTATTGTATTGCTTTTGCCGTACATTGACATGAATCTGCCCCGGGTGTACATGTGTTCCCCATCTTGAACACCCCTTCTGGGTAGCTTTTAAAAAAGACAATTAAGCAAAGAAATGTAGTACTAGATGTATAACCAACCCTGCATCACTGTTTCTGCTCATTCCAAACACAAAACGTATGGGGAGGGAGGTGGGAGGGGGGTTCAAGATGGGGAACACATGTACACCTGGGCAGATTTATGTCAATGTATGGCAAAACCAATACAATATTGTAAAGAAAAAAAAACAACAACGTATAATGGATTTTCAATCTTAAGTAAGCCATGAAGTGATTAAACACACATGTGTATGTTTAGGAATTATATTGTGTACTTTCTTAGAATTTTAAATGTATGTCTCAGAATTCTCCCTCTCTCATCTTTATCTTATTCTTAACATTAGCCCCAAAGGTTGTATTTTCCATGAAGAAAGTTAAGGCACTTCTTTAAAGTTAAATGTGATGGACTAGGTCTCTGTCACAGTTGTTTCTTATCTCTTGAATGAGAAGATTTGGTCAGATATCCATTGTGTGCCTTCTGCAAGTTAAAAACCCACACACGTTCAAAATTCTGAAAAGAAAAGGCCTGCTGAGCTTAAAACATCCTGGAGATTTTTTCCATTCTGATATGCATGTGTTCTTTTATTTTATTCTAGCATCTATCTAAACCTGAGACACTTAGAACCCCTTTCCATTTATAGCCTCATTTATTTGGAGTAGAGCTTATACCTAAAGTTTTCTGAGAAGCAAAAACAGTCAGCATGCATCCAGAAACAATTGAAAATCATGTGCGAGACCTTCTTGCTCCTAAAATCTTTGCAGCAACTCGTTTGTTGGTGGTTCCCATGTGCTTTTGGTCAAATAGAAGGGGGAAGAGTGGAAAGAGTGATAGATTTTATTTTCTTTGGCTCCAAAATCACAGCAGACAGTGACTGCAGCCATGTAATTAAAAGACACTTGCTCCTTGGATGGAAAGCTGTGATAAACATAGACAGCATATTGAAAAGAAGAGACATCACTTTGCTGATCAAAGTCCATATAGTCAAAGCTCTGGTGTTTCCAGTAGTCATGAATGAATGTGATAATTGGATCATGCTGCTGGTAAGTCACTTCAGTCGTGTCCAACTCTGTGTGACCCCATAGACGGAAGCCCATCAGGCTGCCCCGCCCTGGGATTCTCCAGGCAAGAACACCGGAGTGGGTTACCATTTCCTTCTCCAAATTGGATCATAAAGAAGGCTGAATACTGAAGGATTGATACTTTTGAATTCTGGTGCTGAAGAAGACTGTCGAGATTCCCTTGGACTGCAAGGAGATCAAAGTCCCATGTGTTACTTCGTCCTACAAAGGGCCTGGCTTTCCAGCATCTCAGGAAATTTCTCTTTTCCTTTATCATCAGCTTTTCTTGAAAGCTTTTGTTGATCTGTCCACATGCATTCTGGCCTCCATAAAATAAAATAGCTTTTTAATGATAATATCCACCCTCCCTGGTAGCTCAGATGGTAAAGAATCCACCTGCAATGCAGGAGACCTGAGTTCAATCCCTGGGTTGGGAGGATCCCCTGGAGAAGGGAACGGCTACCCACTCCAGTATTCTGGCCTGGAGAATTGCTTGGAGAGAGGAACCTGGCAGCCCATGGGATCACAAAGATTTGGACATGACTGAGCGACTTTCACTAATTTAGAAAGCATTTTCTTGCAATAACAATGGTGACTTACAGATTATCCCCCCCAAATTGGTGATGGTGACTCAGATTTGCTGACAAGGTGACAAAACATATATTTTTTCACTTGGATACTTTTTCCTCAGCCTTCTCTGATTCACTTCATGGCTCTCTCTCACTCTATCTTCTAGAAGGCCAGGATTAAGACCACTAGATTTGGCTTCTTTATAGATACTGGCAGACATCCTCATTCACTTGCCCAGTCACTAGGTCATCACTCCAACTTCTACCACCCGTGTTAGGCTATTCTAGATCTGGAGGACTGTGTGTCAGGCAGAGTTTTCCCTGCACTGGGTTAAGTCTCAAGTCCCTAGTGGGTCTTTGTATCAGATATAAAAGTTGAAGTTGCAGGGCTTAATTTTTGCAGAGGTTGATTAAACTATCAAAATAAGTTACTACCATAAGGAAAGTTATGACCAACCTAGACAGCATATTAAAAAGCAGAGACATTACTTTGCCAACAAAGGTCCGTCTAGTCAGGCTATGGTTTTTCCCGTGGTCATGTATGGATGTGAGAGTTGGACTATAAAGAAACCTGCTGCTGCTGCTGCTAAGTCACTTCAGTCGTGTCCGACTCTGTGTGACCCCATAGACGGCAGCCCACCAGGCTCCCCGGTCCCTGGGATTCTCCAGGCAAGAACACTGGAGTGGGTTGCCATTTCCTTCTCCAATGTGTGAAAGTGAAAAGTGAAAGTGAGTGCTGAAGAATTGATGCTTTTGAACTGTGGTGTTGGAGAAGACTCTTGAGAGTCCCTTGGACTGCAAGGAGATCCAACCAGTCCATCCTAAAGGAGATTAGTACTGGGTATTCATTGGGAGGACTGATGTTGAAGCTGAAACTCCAATACTTTGACCACCTGATACGAAGAAGTGACTCATTGGGAAAGACCCTGATGCTGGGAAAGATTGAGGGCAGGAGGAGAAGGGGACTACAGAGGATGAGATGGTTGGATGGCATCATTGACTTGATGGACATGGGTTCGGGTGGACTCCAGGAGTTGGTGATGGACAGGGAGGCCTGGCCTGCTACGGTTCATGGGGTAACAAAGAGTTGGACACGACTGAGTGACTGAACTGAACTGATATTCTCTTTTGTTACAGTCAAGATTTGTTTTCATTTGCTAGTCCACCAGAGAAAGATTAAAAGGTGAGCACTTTTTAAAGCTCGTTAGTGTCTGTCTACAGGATCTGAGCCTGTGGTGTCAATTGGATGGTTTTATTCATGGTGTTGAAATGTGTTGAAACACATTATGTCTCAGGTCCCACTTCTTTCTCTCTCTCTTGCTTTCCTTTTTTTAAATTTTGGATTATAGTTTCCTTACAGTGTTGTGTACTCCTTTTCCTATTTGGAACCAGTCTGTTGTTCCATGTCCAGTTCTAACTGTTGCTTCCTGACCTGCATACAGGTTTCTCAAGAGGCAGGTCAGGTGGTCTGGGATTCCCATCTCTTTCAGTATTTTAAAAAGCAGAGTCATTACTTTGCCAACCAAGGTCCGTCTAGTCAAGGCAATGGTTTTTCCCGTGGTCGTGTATGGATGTGAGAGTTGGACTGTGAAGAAGGCTGATCGCCGAAGAATCGATGCTTTTGAACTGTGGTGTTGGAGAAGACTCTTGAGAGTCCCTTATACTGCAAGGAGATCCAACCAGTCCATTCTAGAGGAGATCAGTCCTGGATGTTCATTGGAGGGACTGATGCTAAAGCTGAAACTGCAATACTTTGGCCACCTCATGCGACGAGTTGACTCACTGGAAAAGACTCTGATGCTGGGAAAGGTTGGGGGCGGGAGGAGAAGGGGACGACGGAGAATGAGATGGCTGGATGGCATCACCGACTCTGTAGACATGAGTTTGAGTGTACTCCGGGAGTTGGTGATGGACAGGGAGGCCTGGCGTGCTGTGATTCATGGGGTCGCGGAGAGTCGGACACGACTGAGCGACTGAACTGAACTGAACTGAACAGTGTTGTGTTAGTCTCTGCTGTACAGCAAAGTGAATAAGCTGTATCTATGCATATATTCCTTCCTTCTTGGACCTCCCTCCCACGCCCTGATCTCACTCCTTTAGATGGTCACAGAGCACTGAGCTGAGCTCCTTGTGCTGTAAAGCACCCTCCCACTAGCTATCTGTTTTGCACTTGGTGGTCTACATACTTCACTCTCCATCTCCCAGTTCACCCCACCCCATCCCCCACCGTGGATGTCCGCATGTACACTCTCTACATCTGCATCCCTGTTACTTCCCTGGAACTAGGCTCATCTGTACCATTTTGCTAGATTCCACATACATGTGTTAATGCGCATATTTGTTTTTCTCTTTCTTTAAAATCTTCTTTAGGCAAATTTTAACATCTGCACATTCACATAATCAGGGTCAGACATATAGCATGGATATGCATTCCCCCAAATACACATTATTTCTATGACTAAAACAAAATAATTGACATTTCTGTTACGTGAAGTCCCAAGAACATACATCTGCCCTCCATAAACACACCTCATTCCGAGCTAATTTGGACCCTTTCTATGGAAAGAAATGTCTGCATCTCTGGGGCAATAATGAAATTTATTGTAGTTGTGGAAATGTGGGTCTTTGCAGACCTGTGCCTTCTGGATTTGCACTGTTGGGACTTTTATTTGCTAGGCATTGGGGTCTGATTGACCTGTTGGTCATAATTATCTTGTTTATAGACAAGAATTTTATGGTGGAGGCAAATTCATCATCATGGTTAATAACCAGAAACTGAGATCTCTTTTGAGGACATTTTGACTCGTGTTGAAAAACTGTCTTAACTCTCGTCTCCTGAGGACCAAAAATTCTATGTCAAGGGGCTTATTTTATTCATTTCTATATTTCTTTCAACTTTCTGTCTGAATTGAGTCCCAGTGCTACTTATTCTGGGATGTTCCCCAAAGGTAGCCACATCCCCTTGCATCCTTTCTCCTCTAAAGTTAATGGCTTGAATCTGGGGAATTTTTCAAGTCTTTTCCCATGTTGCCCAGATTCTAACAACAGGGACTGTAAATGGATCTATAAACATTTTCTGCAGTTGAGCTTATTTCTACCTTTTCTTTTTAATAGCACATCCTATCCATCTCTGCAAGAACATCTCATCTTAAAGCATTTATTATTTCAATGAATATGTGTTGAGCATCTCCTCTGTACCAAAGTGTTGGGATTGTTGTTGTTTAGCTGCTAAGTTGTGTTTGACTCCTTGTGACCCCACCGACTGTAGCCCACCAGGCTTCTCTGTCCATGGGTTTTCGCAGGCAACAATACCGGGGTAGGTTGCAATTTCTTTCTCCAGGGGATCTTCGTGAACCAGGGATCGAACTTGAGTCTCCTGTTTGGCAGGAGGATTCTTTACCATTGAGCCACCGGGGAAGCCCTGAGATTGCATAGGTGAATAAAATTAGCTAAGATTTCTTTCTTCTTGGGACAGGGAAAGGAGAGGGGAAAACAAATTAATATAGGAGTTCAGTCGTATGGGACCATGTCAGAGCAGTGTGGTGGGAGCAGGCTAGGTGGCTGAGCTGTCTACTCCTATAACTGACGTTTGCCCTCTGGACTCTTCCTTTAGAGGAAATGATGAATGCTTAGTTTTATGGCTGGTTTTATGGATGAGATGCAAACAGTTTTTTACGGGACACGTTCAAGATGAACGCTCTGTTGTTGAATGGTAAGACATTTATCTTCACCAAGATCCAGTAGCAAGCCAGAATCATTCTGAAGAGGACAGTTATTCATTCAAGGAAGATTTACTTTTGCTTCACAATCCTAGGTATCCCTGTTTTATTCTTCCTATGAGAGCTTGACACATATTTTGTGGCACCTTCATCTGCCACAGACAACTTGCCTACCCTTGCATCTGCCAGTCTATAAGACGTATAGAGTGGGTTTGTTTTTTTTTTTTTTTTTTTTGCTTTGAGAATACTACTGCAAGTGGTATTCTCTATTCAGAACTCAAAACTTTCCTGTTGGCTTGCTGTTGAGTAAAAGCGTGACACCAATATGGTGTGGGAAAGTGTTGAGAGGAGGTGCCCCCAAATAGGAAGCCTCCAACTCAGCAAAGTTTGATTCCTTTCCCTTTTTTTTTTAATTTAAATTTATTTTTAAATGGAGGATAATTGCTGTACAATATTGTGTCAGTTTCTGCCATAATATCAATATGAATCAGCCATAGGTATACGTATGTGCTTTGTTTATATTATGAAAAAGGTCATCTGATTTTTTATTTTTTAATTTTTTTTGGCCACTCTGTGGGATCTTCCTGAGCCAGGAATGGAACCCAAGCCTCTTGAAGTGGGAGCATGGAGTCTTAACCACTGGACCACCAGGGAAGTCCTGATTGTTTTACAGTCAGGTTTATTCAGGCCCCATCAAAATTATGGAATAAAAAAAAACTTATAAAAATCTGCCAGCACAAACATTTAAAAGGCTTTTAACAAGATGAATAATCATATTCCAGCAGTTCCTCAAAAGAAGACTCTTCCTTTCGCAGTTAACTGCATTTCACCCTGAGAACAGTCTCTCTCTCTCTCTTCTTTCTTTTGGTTTAGCAGATGGAAGTGTTGTTTTTGAACTTCTAGCTCCCAATTACACGAAATCCTTTTCCTCAAAGGGCTTTTTCTGTTCCAGTTCATATGTCCTGGACCCTGGAGTCCTGCTGGGTCAGAACGTCCCTTGCATGAGCACAAGACCCTGGGAGTCCTTGAGCGACTTTGGAAACGATCAACTTGGCTGTAGACGTCCTCCTACCCTTCCCATCTTCCCCCCTCCCCTGCCCAGATTGTCCATTTTGCCCTGTAATCAAACAAAAGCATGACTTTGTTTTTAACATAAGTTTCTCACAGTGTAGGGAATAGCAGTCTTTTAATTTTCGCTCTAGTCTAGCCAGTGTGGGTGAACACGAACTCTAGTTGCTCAAGTTTGAATAGGGATTTGTAGCCCCAGGTGTGCCATTCTTTTCCTTCCCTGTGGGCAGCCAGTATTTACCCCTGTTGTTATCCTTTTGAATTAACTTCATTATGATTTCGGGGGCTCTATGGGTCTCTTTAGAAGTCTAAACTCCTTCAGTCATGTTTCTCCATAAATAGCCATAGCAATAAATTGTTCCACATGATCCTGAAGAAAACTGTAAAATTTCACTGGAGTATATAAATACATAACCAAATGTAAGGGTATAGCTTTATCCTAAGGGGGTCACCAAGCATCAGATACATTTATATCTTTATTACAGTTTTCCAGTAAAAATTTAAATGTATCATTTATTGAAAAATCAACTTATCACCATCAAGATAAGCAGAAAAATAAATGCTGAGACTATAAGAGGTCATTTTGAAAAAAGTAGAGACAGATATTACTGAATGTTCATTCACTGTAGTTGTAGAGATCATTGAAACAGTTTAGATAGTCCGAAATGATAGGAAGTTAATATAAGAATGTATTCTGTCCTCAGAAGTCATCAGTTGTAAAGAAAGAAGTTTTAGAGATATAGTTGATTCTAAATATCAGATCCAATATTTTGGCTACCTAATGCAGAGATCACGGTTTACATATTGCTGAAGCCTGGCTTGGAGAATTTTGAGCATGACTTTACTAGCGTGTGAGATGAGTGCAATTGTGCGGTAGTTTGAGCATTCTTTGGCATTGCCTTTCTTTGGGATTGGAATGAAGACTGACCTTTTCCAGTCCTGTGGCCACTGCTGAGTTTTCCAAATCTGCTGGCATATTGAGTGCAGCACTTTCACAGCATCATCTTTCAACACTTGAAATAGCTCAACTGGAATTCCATCACCTCCACTAGCTTTGTTCGTAGTGATGCTTTCTAAGGCCCACTTGACTTCACATTCCAAGATGTCTGGCTCTAGTTCAGTGATCACATTATCGTGACTATCTTGGTCGTGAAAATCTTTTTGTACAGTTCTTCTGTGTATTCTTGCCACCTGTTCTTAATATCTTCTGCTTCTGTTAGGTCCATACCATTTCTGTCCTTTATCGAGCCCCTCTGCATGAAATGTTCCCGTGGAATCTCTAATTTTCTTGAAGAGGTCTCTTGTTTTTCCTATTCTGTTGTTTTCCTCTATTTCTTTGCATAGATCACTGAGGAAGGCTTTCTTATCTCTCCTTGCTGTTCTTTGGAACTCTGCATTTAGATGCTTATATCTTTCCTACATGGAACAACAGACTGGTTCCATATAGGAAAAGGAGTGCATCAAGGCTGTATATTGTCACCTTGCTTATTTAACTTATATGCAGAGTACATCATGAGGAACGCTGGCCTGGAAGATGCACAAGCTGGAATCAAGATTGCCAGGAGAAATATCAATAACCTCAGATATGCAGATGACACTACCCTTATGGCAGAAAGTGAAGAGGAACTCAAAAGCCTCTTGATGAAAGTGAAAGAGGAGAGTGAAAAGGTTGGCTTGAAGCTCAACATTCAGAAAACAAAGATCATGGCATCTGGTCCCATCACTTCATGGGAAATAGATGGAAAAACAGTGGAAACAGTGTCAGACTTTATTTTTTGGGGCTCCAGAATCACTGCAGATGCTGATTGCAGCCATGAAATTAAAAGACGCTTACTCCTTGGAAGGAAAGTTATGACCAACCTTGATAGTATATTAAAAAGCAGAGACATTACTTTGCCAACAAAGGTCCATCTAGTCAAGGCTATGGTTTTTCCCGTGGTCATGTATGGATGTGAGAGTTGGACTGTGAAGAAAGCTGATCGCCAAAGAATTGATGCCTTTGAACTGTGGTGTTGGAGATGACTCTTGAGAGTTCCTTGTACTGCAAGGAGATCCAACCAGTCCATTCTAAAGGAGATCAATCCTGGCTGTTCATTGGAAGGACTGATGCTGAAGCTGAAACTGCAATACTTTGGCCACCTCATGCGACGAGTTGACTCACTGGAAAAGACTCTGATGCTGGGAAAGGTTGGGGGCGGGAGGAGAAGGGGACGACCGAGAATGAGATGGCTGGATGGCATCACCGACTCTGTGGACATGGGTTTGAGTGAACTCTGGGAGTTGGTGATGGACAGGGAGGCCTGGTGTGCTGTGATTCATGGGGTCACGGAGAGTCGGACACGACTGAGCAACTGAACTGAACTGAACTGAATGCAGAGAACCGACTCATTGGAAAAGACTCTGATCCTGGGAAAGATTTAGGGCACGAGGAGAAGGTGACGACAGAGGATGAGATGGTTGGATGGCATCATTGACTCAGTGGACGTGAGTTTGAGCAAACTCTGGGAGATAGTGAAGGACAGGGAAACCTGGAGTACTGCAGTCTATGGGGTCGGAAAGGGTCAGACACGACTTAGTGACTGAACAACAACAAAACATCAGATCAGCTTACCAGTATTTCAGTGGATTAAGAAGCTAAGCATAAATATAAGCCAGAAAAACTAAGAGAAAATAGAAATTAATTTTGGGATTTTAACGAAAGGATGGAAACTCATTAGGAATGAAATGATAATAGCAGTGATTTATTTGTGTTTCCATCCTTTTGTTGAAATCCTAAAATTAATTTCTGCATTAATGGGACTTTTGTTTTATGCTTAACTTCTTAATCTGCTCAATGATTTCTGCCCGATCTCTTGCTTTGGGTTATCAATCTTTTAAAAGGATAGAAAATTATCACAAGGGAACACATCAGTAGATTTGACTCTACATGCTGTGAGTTTTTTGAACCCAGAACTCTCTCTTCACGTTCCTAGCATAGGGTCTTTCTGGCCTGCATTTAACCAACTTTTTTTTTTTTTTTTCAATTTTAGGAATCTTTACTTAAAAACAACCTTATCTTAAAATGGAGTAACTTTGGTTTTATGAGCAGCAAGCAAAGTACAGAAGCAAAAATGCATTACAGGAGCATTAAGTTCTACATTAGGTCACAGTGTCTAATCTGAAATCACACCCATAATATCATTTTTCAGGATATTTGGGAAACAGTTATTTTCCAGGATGTCTGAACCATAGCTACTCTATTTTGACTTTGAATTGTAAAAAAAAAAAAAAAAATTTTTTTAATAGCCAAAGCAGATTTCACCATTAATGACGTCAGTGTTTTTCTAGGTATGAGAAGATGCAAGAATTGGAACTCATAAAACCTTTTTCTGAAAAGATCTAACTATCTGAAGGCCTGTTCTGCCAGTTTTTTTTTTTTTTTTTTCAGAGCACAGAGTGCCTCATTCCTGATTTTCATCCTGAACTTCTTTCAGGGAGTGTTGAAGGTCAGCAGCTTGCAATGGTCATGATGTAATCTTTGTAGAGGCAGCTGGCAATTACCAACTTCCAGTCAGCAGGGTCCCTTCATAGCCCCATATCTGACCATGTGACACCATTTCATGGCCATTGTGTCCCGCGGTGCTGGGAAGGCTCATTCCCAGGTCTAGGGAATTGATGGGCCACTCAGTGTGCTAAAATTGGACCAGGCCTTGCAAGTAGCAAAAGTCTCTGGACCACTGTCTTACTAGCCTCCTGGTCCAGGAAAATATTTCCTCTTGTTGCTTTTTCCCATACCCAGAGTCACATTATTACAATTATTGATCTCATATGGAACTGTCAGTTCAGCATTATATCACAGGCTCAGTGAAACAAGTGACATAGAAAATAATATAGCCATAGCTAGCAGTTATTAGTAAAATAAGAATTATAAGTCAAGAACTTTCAATAGATAAAGCCTGGTATACCCCAAGTCACCTGACTTCATTCGTTAAATGATTATAGTCTGGTGTTAATCTCCTGGTTGTACATTATGGAGCATCCTACCTTTATCTGAAGATTGGTTACTGAGATAAGCCTTAGAAACTAACCTAGAGTGTCCTTTTTAATAATTAAATCTTTTAGCAGTATCACATAACAAGGAACTGTCTCAGCAATGAGTCTTAGTAAACACTGCTGCTACTGCTAAGTCACTTCAGTCGTGTCCGACTCTGTGTGACCCCATAGACGGAAGCCCACCAGGCTCCCCTGTCCCTGGGATTCTCCAGGCAAGAACATGGGAGTGGGTTGCCATTTCCTTCTCCAATGTGTGAAAGTGAAAAGTGAAAGTGAAGTTGCTCAGTCGTGTCCGACCCTTAGCGACCCCGCGGACTGCAGCCTATCAGGCTCCTCCATCCATGGGATTTTCTAGGCAAGAGTATTGGAATGGCTTCCCATTGCCTTCTCGTAGTAAACACTAGACACTAACGAAACTAGAAACTTAATTTAACAATTTACAAAGCTTAATATTCCATGATTTTTCATTATGGAGGCCCTGTAGCCAGGGAGGCTTTAACCCATCAAATAAAAAATGAGGTTTGTCAGGGAGCTGGGAAAAGCCAAGCAGCCATCTTGGATTTCCCATAGCTCTGACTCTGATTTCCAGCTATTGATTTTAATTTTTCAATTTAGAAGCAGACTGTTGCCATGGCTTAAGGACATTAGAATGGCACAAGTCTAACAGAGTTTTTGTATAAGCAGAATGAGCTTTTACATGTCTACAAACCCGACAATTGGATTAATTTCTAAAACTAGCATAGGATCAGGCCTATGGTAGAAAAGCATTTGATTTATATGCAGAGGGCTAAGAAGTCAAGAAAACATTATAAATGATCATACGAATCAGGTCCAGCATCTTGGGCAAGCTGTCTACCTCTGATGTCGTCGTCTTCTCATCCTGGTGTAGTGTAGTTTCTTCTGAAAAAAGTCCTTCCATCCAGGTTGGAGACAGTCCTTTAAATTATGTCCTTTTTTTTTTTTTTTTTTTTAGTCCTGGTTGCAGGTCACGAGGCATCTGATCTTCATCCAAAGATAGATCACTGAGATAAGCTTCAGAAACAAACTTAGGGTGTCCTTTAAGAATTCAATTAAATTTTACATTAATATCACATAAAAGCAAGGAACTATCCAAGAAATGAGTCTTACTACCTCCATTGGTAGACCGCCATTAACAAACTGGGATTAACATTTATTGAAACATCCTTTTCTCCCTAAAATCACCCTCATTTTTACCAAATATAACCAAATTAAGACTTGTTTAAAAAATAGATCTGTTCTCAATAAACTTGACCTGATTATTTGTATAACCATAGACCTTTTTTTTTTTTTTGCTGAGACTTTTATGGAGTCTCAAACTTAACTTTATTTTTTTAATTTATTTTTATTGGAGGCTAATTATTTTACAATATTATATTGATTGGTTTTGCCATACATTGACATGAATCTGCCCCGGGTGCACATGAGTTCCCCCTCCTGAACCCCCTTCCCACCTCCCTCCTCCCTTTATCCTCCCTTTGGGTCATCCCCACACACCAGCCCAGAGCATCCTGTAACATGCATTGACCCTGAACTGGTGATTCATTTCACATATGACAACATACATGTTTCAATGCCATTCTCCCAAAGCATCCCACCGTCACCCTCTCCCACAGAGTCCCAGAGACTGTTCTATACATCTGTGTCTCTATTGCTGTCTCGTATACAGGGTTATCATCTGCATCTTTCTAAATTCCATATATATGCGTTAGTATACTGTATTGGTGTTTTTCTTTCTGGCTTACTTCACTCTGTATAATAGGCTCCAGTTTCATCCACCTCATTAGAACTGATTCAAATGCATTCTTTTTAATGGCTGAGTAATACTCCATTGTGTATATGTACCAAAGCTGTCTTATCCATTCGTCTGCAGATGGACATCTAGGTTGCTTCCATGTCCTGGCTATTATAAACAGTGCTGCAATGAACATTGGAGTACATGAGTCTCTTTCAATTCTGGTTTTACAACATTTGCTCCTGAGTTTAGTGCAGGTTTCAGGGTTGTTGGTTTTTGTTTTGTGAGGCAATGTCTTTGATGCTCAAATATTAGAACTGCTGAAGAAAATCATGATAAACTGGAATCCAGGCTCAAGGCATCAAGTTTTCCTAAATGAGATCAACGTCCTGGGTGGAGGAAGGCTCAAGTACTGGGGTGGAGGTGTGGAGATATCACTGTAGACCCCTGATGTCCCATTTCCACACAGGCAGCTGAGATGGTCTCCACTCCCCTCAGGAGTCCTTCGTCACTGCCTTCCTCTCTTCCTTCACAGAAAGCCTAGTGTCCCCACTTCAGGGATAAGGTAGAAGCCATCACAGAAGGGATTCCTCAGGTTCTCATACCTGGACCTGGTGAGCACACTACCAGAGCCATGGCATAAGAAGATATGTCCTTCCAGGGTTCAAAAATCTCCCTTCCCTGGAATCCATCTGTTCTCCCTTAATGGTGACTCTGAAGCCTCAACTATCAGTCCTCTTTTTAAAGATTGTAGAAAAACTTGAGAAAGTCCTAGATTTATGCCAGAAGCATTGGAGATGCAATCTCATCATGCAGAACTGTGCAAGCAATGCTATCTCAAGATTAGATTTCGGGGAAGAGGAGGCATTTGAGTTTTGCTGTTGATTGACAGGGAGATTTCCGGGAGGTTACATTGTCAAGAAGTTATTCCATATTTCACAGAGAACTATACTCAGTATTCTGTAATAACTTATATGGGAAAAGAAGTGAAAAAGAATGGGTATGTATATATGTAAAAGTCTGTTTACTGTACACCTGAAACTATGAATAACACGACATTGCAAATCAACTATACTTCAGTATAAAATAAAAAATTTAAAAATTAAAAAAGAAGGCGTTCCAGGTGGATAAAGAGGGCATGCAAAAGTGAGTTATGTTACAGTGATGATACTTAGTCTAGTGTAGCTTAATTAAGACATTGATACTCATGGAGAGGAGAAATGAGAAATATAACTGGGTAGTGTCAACTGTTTTATGATAGATCTTCTCTAAATTGAGGAATTCATATTTAATTTTGTTAATTAAAATGTTAATTCATTTTAATTTTATTAATTTAGTTAAGATTCAGTCAGTAAGTTTTGCTTAAGGAGCATATTGATTAATTATTAATACAATTGAGTATATTGATTATATTAATTTAGTATATTGATTAATTTATTAATTCTTAATGAGATATTATATGAATCCTGAGAAATTTTTTGTATTATTTGCGTGTTGATTTATGTGTTTTAGTGTATTTTTGTCTATAGACCTTATGTGTATTTATTCACTGATGCTACAAAATATTGTCTCATACATTTTAAATACATAATTCAAAATAAACTTTTTATCTTCCTTTAAAAATATTTTGTAATGGAGCAAAGTGCTAACTCTCATAACTCATTTATATACATCTTATATTTTCTAACAAGAAGTACTTTATTAAGTTGAGTTCTCTGTGTGGCCTTCCTGACCCCCTTTAGCTATGGTAATGATATACAGTTTCTTTCTCATCACTAAGAAAGTATCCTTTAGATAGCTACATCAGTTGGTACTAGCAGGATGAAACCATAAGAATAGCTTATTCATTGTGAAACTGTACATAAGTTTCCATTTAGATTTTATAAAGTTTTTCTTTTTTTCCATTCTTGCTCCTACCACCTTAACCTCTTTCTTGACTACTTCGCATCTGGTCTTGAAATAAGCCTTTTAAGACATTGGTTTCTTATGTGATCCCATTTGATGAATCTTGCATGTAGGTGCCACGTGTGTACTTAGTCTCTCACTCGTGTCTGACTCTTTGTGACCCCTTGAGTTGCAGCCTGCCAGGCTCCTTTGTCCATGGGATTTTTCAGGCAGGAATACTGGAGTGGGTTGCTGTTTCCTCCTCCAGGGCATCTTCCTGACCCAGGGCTAGAACCTTCATCTCCTTCGTCTCCTACATTGTTAGGCAGATTCTTTACCACCTGTGAAGCCGATTCATGGTTGCCATACTCCTGTTCATAAAAAGTGCTTTGATCTTGTCATGTCTCATCCAGAAAACTGTTAATTTGCATCCCCATGCCTTCTTCATAGTCAAGAGAACAGTCTAAGATGTATCAATTACAAGACCACCGATTCTGGTGCCGGATTGCCTTTGAAATCACTCAAGCTGCTCTATTCAGGGGAAGGTGTCCTTTGCTACGTATTACTTTTCTCTCTCTGGAAGGTCATTTCTTCCACAGTTTGAACCTGAGGAAATTGGACCTCCAGCTAGCAGTCCCACTCCCCTTGGCACTAAAGGCTCTTCAGTGATTTCTTGACCCAAATTATCTTTTTCTTCGCTGGCTGCTTATTGCTGTTTTATTTAGCTGACTAAATATTTTCATTGAGGTTCTGATGGAGGGGGGCGGCAAACATTTTTTAGTTATTGACATAAAATGATAATGACAAGATCCATTGTCTTTAAGTGACTGCATTTCAGAGTAGTAACGCACACTACCTGGGTTATTGAAATGTGTGATTTCAGTAACACATCCTGTGACAATTCTATTAAGCCAGTTATGCTAATGCTTCATACCTGTGATTGGAAAGGAAAAGGTGGGGGGCATTGGGAGGAAACTCGTTCCCTCTAACAAAGAAAAACAAAAAGTGCTTTATTTTTCTTCCCATTCCTCATGCTGCTATAATGTCCTGGGCAGTTGGGAGGCTGAAGAATAGGATCTAGGTTAAAGTCTTTAGATTCTTGGCAGTTGTTGGGAAGGACCCAAAGCTGAAGACATAGAAGAATCATGGTTTGAAGCCCAAGTCCTAGGTGTTGGAAAGCTCAAGTAGTGGGACAGTCTCTGAAGAATCACATCCCTGCTCCTTTATATCAATTCTCTACACTAAGGGTTTGATCAAACCACTGGTCAGTTCTAAAGGATTTGATCAAACCAGTCCATGCTAAAGGAAGTCAACCCTGAATATTCATTGGAAGGACTGATGCTGAAGCGGAAGCTCCAATACTTTGGCCACCTGATGCAAAGAGCTGACTCACTGGAAAAGACCCTGATGCTGGGAAAGATTGAAGGCAAAAGGAGGAGGGTGACACCAGAGAACAAGATGGTTTGACGGCATCACTGACTAAATGGACGTGAGTGAGGAAGCTCCTGCAGATGCTGAAGGACAGGGAAGCCTGGTGCCCTGCAGTCCGTGAGGTCGAAAAGAGTTGGACACGACCGAGCGACTGAGCAGCAACACCAGTAACAGTAGGTGGAGACACAAGTGGGTTTGAAGCCAAGATTCTGTGTTAGATTAGGTGGTGGAGTCTAGTTAAAATGAAAGGAAAAGTACTTGCTGTGAAGGAAATAATATTCTTCATGGGCTCTCAGATTCCTGGTTTTGTTTTATTTGTTTGTGTTTGGCAGGAGAGGACTTTGTTAATGGCACCAAACTGAAATAGAATTTGCCCTGGAGGTAATTAGCTATTCAGAAGAATAGAAAAAAAAAGTAATTAGTACCTTACTTCACTAAAATATAATTCGAAATAAATCATGAGGTGGTTAACATTATTTTCATTTGACTTTTTTCAGTTACCTCACATTCAGTATTTTCCAGCCAAGGGAAATGGCTACATATCTGTGGCCATATTTCTTTCTTTCTTTTATTTATTTATTTAATTATGGCTGTGCAGACTCTTCACTGTGGCCCGTAGACTTCTCTAATTGCTACACATGGGCTTAGTTGCTCCATGGCATGTGGGATCACACTTTTCCAAACAGGGATTGAATCCATGTCCCCTGCTTTGGAAGATGGATTCTTAACCACTGGACCACCAGGGTAGTCACTGTGGCCATATTTCTTGGACTATCTGTGCTCTTATAAAATAATTTAGGATTTATCTTGATACCTCTTACCATTATGTGGAGTGTTAGTTGCTCCGTCTTCTCTGACGCTTTGCTACTCCATGGAGTGTGGCCCACCAGGCCTACTCTGTACGTGGAATTCTCCAGGCAAGAATACTAGAGTGAGTTGCCATTCCCTTCTACAGAGGATCTCCCTGACTCAGGGATTGAACCCAGGCCTCCTGCATTGCAGGCAGATTCTTTACAGTCTGAATTACCAGGGAAGCTCCCTTGACATTAAATCCTATTCCTTATCAGATCCTATTGTTTCTGTGTGTGAGATATCCATGAATATATCCACTTCTCTTCTTTACCATCCCACCTTATTCCAAGCTTTTGCCATTTCTCACCTGAATTATTTATTCTTTGGGTGAGACTTCCTTTTCTTTATTTTGTTTTTCTCCTTTACAGCCAAATAGGTCATTTTGAAATATAAAACTAAGTATACTTTCCCTCCCTTTACACTGTCAGGGGAAAATAATTAAAAACACAATTTTCTTCCAGTCCAGAAAATCTCTCCATGAAGGCAGGGGATAAAGAAAACACTTCTATCATTAAGTAATCCTAAGACCAGGATCTGAGACACATGGGCAACCCAGCAGGCATCTGCAAGATAGAAACCTTATCCTCTGATGCAGCCAAGCGGATGCAACCCATCACTAATGTTCTAAAGATAATCAGTAATGAGTCCTGGAGTTAGAAGACTTGAAGGCACCATTTATCACCTACCATTCATCTTAACTTTACTTGGTAATTGGAATGATCATCTATATTAACTAAATGGCCTTACTTAACCAGAGGAAAATCAAACTTCCTAGTTTTTTTTTTTTATTAGATTTTTTTTTCACATGAACCATTTTTAAAGCCTTTATTTGCTACAGTATTTCTTCTGTTTGATATTTTGTTTTTTTTTGATTGGGATGCATGTGGGATCTAGCTCCCCTATCAGGGGTTGAACTCACACCCTCTGCATTGGAAGGTGAAGTCCTAACCACAGGGCCACCAGGGAAGTCACCTCCCAGGTTTTTATTACAGGAAGTTATTTTGCAACTTGAAGCCCTGAAGATTCTGCTGCCCTGCTACAGAAACTGAGAGATGGGGGGCTATCTCCTTTGATGTTCACATCTCAAAGAGATGGCTTCCCAGTCCTTGAGAAAGGAACACAGTCCTAGGTCTGTAAAGCCCACCAGAGGCTGACCTAGTTTTCAAAAGGATTTATATGATTTCAAAAGAACATAGTATTTATAAGTACAGATATTTTAAAGGAAATGCTCAAAGGAAAAGGAGGGTGGAGAAACTCTTTATTTTCAATAGGGAGAATTAAGCCTCTTAGTTTTAATTTGTGTTTGTCTTTACAACACCAGAAGGGTGTCATTCTTCTTAGGATAAAGACAAGACATCTTAAGAGGCTTATCCTGCTGCCTGGTTTCCTTACCTCTCCAGTTCTCTCTGACTCCATGCTCTCTTCAACACAAGTTCAGCTACGTTTTCCTTTATTCTATCAGAATTCTCACCACATTGCTTTAGCATAAGATTATTTTTCTGCTTTACCATCCCCTCAACAAATTTAGCCTTGGTCAGATGTTTTACATCTCAGCTCAGTCCTTGTTTTCACGAAGTGCTGTCTCTTGCAAGAGATTTTAAGCTGCATGACCACTGCCACTGTGTCAGATTTTGCTCACTCTTGCTTTATGCCAAGTGTAAACTGTGTTTTCTTGATGCATGGTAAGCTCTTTACTGATATTTTTAAAGGAATTAATAAAGTTAACATTAAAAATTTATAAATTAGAAAAAGGAATGGGATGGGGTGGGGAGAGGCTCAAGAGGGAGATGCTATATGTATAATTAGAGCTGATTCACTCTGTTGTACAGCAGAAATAAACACATTGTAAAGAAATTATCCTCCAATTAAAAATAAATTTTAAAAATTAATAAAAGAGAATATGATTAAATGTTTAGCAAATATTTAAGTGGAGGTAAGCTTCTTAATGGTTTAAAAAAGGCTGTAGAACTGGAGTCATTCAGTTCAGTTCAGTTCTGTTGCTCAGTCGCATCCAAGTCTTTGTGACCCCATGGACTGCAGCAGGCCAGACTTCCCTGTCCATCACCAACTCTAGAGATTACTCAAACTCATGTCCATCAAGTTGGCGATGCCATCCAACCATCTCACCCTCTGTCGTCCTCTTCTCCTGCCCTCAATCTTTCCCTCCATCAGGGTCTTTCCAAATGAGTCAGTTCTTCGCATCAGGTGGCCAGGGTATTGGAGTTTCAGCTTCAGCATCAGTCCTTCCAATGAATATTCAGGACTGATTTCCTTTAGGATGGACTGGTTGCATCTCTGTGCAGTCCAAGGGACTCTCAAGAGTCTTCTTCAACACCACAGTTCAAAAGCATCACTTCTTTGGCACTCAGCTTTCTTTATAGGACAACTCACATCCATCCATGACTACTGGAAAAACCATAGCCTTGAAGATGGACCTTTGTTGGCAAAATAATATCTCTACTTTTTAATATGCCATCTAGGTTGGTCATAACTTTTCTTCCAAGGAGTAAGTGTGTTTTAATTTCATGGTTGCAGTCACATTCTTCAGTGATTTTGGAGCCCAAGAAAATAAAGGCTGTCAGTGTTTCCATTGTTTCCCCATCTGTTTCCCATGAAGTGATGGGACCAGATGCCATGATCTTAGTTTTCTGAATGTTGAGCTTTAAGTCAACTTTTTCACTCTCCTCTTTCACTTTCATCAAGAGGCTCTTCAGTTTTTCTTCATTTTCTGCCATAAGGGTGGTGTCATCTGCATATCTGAGGTTATTGATATTTCTCCCAGCAAACTTGATTGCAGCTTGTGCTCCCTCCAGCCCAGCATTTCTCATGATGTACTCTGCTTATAAGTTAAATAAGCAGGGTGACAATATACAGCCTTGACGTACTCCTTTTCCTATTTGGAACCAGTCTGTTGTTCCATGTACCGTTCTGACTGTTGCTTCCTGACCTGCTTACAGGTTTCTCACGAGGCAGGTCAGGTGGTCTGGTATTCCCATCTCTTTCAGAATGTTCCACAGTTTATTGTGATCCACACAGTAAAAGGCTTTGGCATAAAGCAGAAGTGGATGTTTTTATCGAACTCTCTTGCTTTTTCGATGATCCTTCGGATGTTGGCAGTTTGTTCTCTGATTCCTCTGTCTTTTCTAAAACCGGATTGAACATCTAGAAGTTCACGGTTCACATATTGCTGAAGCCTGGCTTGGAGAATTTTGAGCATGACTTTACTAGCATGTGAGATGAGTGCAATTGTGTGGTAGTTTGAGCATTCTTTGGCATTGCCTTTCTTTGGGATTGGAATGAAAACTGACCTTTTCCAGTTCTGTGGCCACTGCTGAGTTTTCCAAATCTGCTGGCATATTGAGTGCAGCACTTTCACAGCATCGTCTTTCAGGATTTGAAATAGCTCAACTGGAATTCCATCACATCCACTAGCTTTGTTCACAGTGATGTTTCCTAAGGCCCACTTGACTTCCCATTCCAGGATGTCTGGCTCTATGTGAGTGATCACACCATCTTGATTATCTGGGTCTTGAAGTTCTTTTTTGTACAGTTCTTCTGTGTATTCTTGCCACCTCTTCTTAATATCTTCTGCTTCTGTTAGGTCCCTACCATTTCTGTCCTTTATCGAGCCCATCTTTGCATGAAATGTTCCCTTGGTATCTCTTAATTTTCTTGAAGAGATCTCTAGTGTTTCTCATTCTATTGTTTTCCTCTATTTCTTTGTATTGATCGCTGAGGAAGACTTTCTTATCTCTCCTTGCTATTCTTTGGAACTCTGCATTCAAATGAGTGTATCTTTCCTTTTTTCCTTTGCTTTTTGCTTCCCTTCTTTTCACAGCTATTTGTAAGGCCTGCTCAGACAGCCATTTTGCTTTTTTGCATTTTGTTTTTTCCCTTGGGGATGGTCTTGATTCCTGTTTCCTGTACAGTGTCACAAACTTCCGTCCATAGTTCATCAGGCATTCTATCAGATCTAGTCCCTTAATCTATTTCTCACTTCCACTGTATAGTCATAAGGGATTTGATTTAGTTTATACCTGAATGGTCGAGTGGTTTTCTCCACTTTCTTCAGTTTGATCACTGAGGCAGGCTTTCCTATCTCTCCTTGCTATTCTTTGGAACTCTGCATTCAAATTAGTATATCTTTCCTTTTCTCCTTTGCCTTTTGCTTATCTTCTTTTCTCAGCTATTTGTAAGGCCTCCTCAGACAACCATTTTGCTTTTTGCATTTCTTTTTCTTGGGTTGGTCTTGATCACTGGTCCTCTACATTAGAAAAAGAATAATCAGTTACATTTAGTTTCCCATGTGTAAAGAAACACACATAAACACACACACACACTCACATATACAAAAGGCAAACAATACATTAGAAACATGTAGTAATGAACAAAAGTGAGCGTATTGCTCAGTCTCTCAGTCATATCTGACTCTTTGTGATCCCACGGAGTGTAGCCTAATATTTTCCTCTGTCCATGGAATTTTCTGGGCAGGAATACTGCCTACATTTCCTACTCTAGAAGATCCTTCGGACCCAAAGATGGATTAGGGAGAGGATGTTTTATAAAGAATTAATTAAAAAATCAGAAAAAATTATATCTAAGTAAATACAAGCCACAGGAAAAAATACATCACTAATAACGTGAGAAATGCACATTAAAGTTAGATGTAATATTTAGCAGTGCTTTTTCAATTATACTATTTAATATGAAAGAAGATATAGTAAAATATAACTTTCTTACATTCCTAATGGGAATGCAAATTTGTAACTCTTTGCAAAATGATTTGGTAAATTTATGAAGAACCTTGAAATGTTGATATTCTTTGAACAAGTAAATCCACTTCTGAGAATCTACTCTGGAATTCAGCAAGAACTGAACACGTAATGGTGCTTATGATTCAGTGTGTTACTAGTGTGATACAGGAAACATGATAAATATTCAAAATTGGAAGAATGGTTTTCTAATTTATAGAAGAGAGTTACATATATATATATATGTTGAAATTTCTGTGTAGACACAAAATACCTATTTGAACAGATTGGAAATATGTCCTTTTGTATTTATTGCCAAGTTTAGCAAGTTTATATGCATATATGTTGTATACATATATCTGTGTGTGTGTGCACTTAGTCTCTCAGTTGTGTCAGCTCTTGTGATCCCATAGACTCTAGCCTGCCAGGCTCCTCTCTTCATGGGATTCTTCAAGCAAGAATACTGGAGTGGGTTGCCATTTCCTTCTCCAGGGGAAACTTCCTGACCCAGGGATCGAACCCAGGTCTCCTGTGTTGCAGGAAAACTCTTTACCAACTAATCTACAAGGGAAGCTCTCTCTCTATATATATGTAGTTTCAAAGAGTTTCAAAGAGTCGGACAAGATTTAGTGACTAACACTTTCACTTTTCACGTATACAATATTAAGTAACAAAACAACATTCCACTTATTTACTATGACCTATATTAAAGGTTAGAGTTTGTATGTATGTAAGAATCGTCAAAAAGACGTTTTACCTTCAGGTGATCTAAGCACTCTTATTTTGGTATGATCCATTTAAGGAGAATATTCACTGAATTTTTTTCCCCAACTAAAACATCTATTGTTTATTTCTTTATTTTTTATTTAGGCATGGTTTTTCTTTATGTGTTTTATTTGTATTTCAGATAAATACCTCTTCCAAGATATTATTTGCATTTAGAATAATAACTATTTATTATCACCTTTCATAAAGCTGAATATGAATCTGTTTGTTGGAATTAGAGATATATAACTAAATTTTCTATACATACTAAAAAAAATTCAAAAGCTGGTACATTTGATTCAGTGCATATTATATTTTCAGTTTCACTATGTTTTTACAAAATTATTGAAAACAGATTTCAACTCTGAAAGAAAATACATCTTGACCATGTAGAAAGAGGTGTAAATAGAAAACCATAAGGAAAATATTTGAACAAAAGTTAAGTATAAGAGATGGAGTGTGAGGTTCTTGAATTCAGCATTTTTTCTTCCTCTTAGTTCATAGCCTATTTACTTTGGGTTCTGTTTTCCTGGCAAATCATTGACAGGTCCCTGAAGACATTAGAGATTCTGGTAAGTTACATATACTTGGCTTGGTGCACTGGTTGTGGGAATAGTATTGCTCCCATTTTCCTACAAAAGCTGCAGGCCAAAACAAAAACCAAAAATAAATAATAAATAAATAAAGGAGAAGAAAAGGAAAAAAATACAAGTTAAGGCAAATTTAAACATTATAAAATGATCAGTTCAGTTTAGTTGCTCAGTCCTGTCCGACTCTGCAACCCCCTGGACTGCAGCACGCCAGGCCTCCCTGTCCATCACCAGCTCCCAGAGCTTGCTCAAACTCATGTCCATCGAGTCAGTGATGCCATCCAACCATCTCATCCTCTGTTGTCCCCTTCTCCTGCCCTTAATCTTTCCCAGCATTAGGGTCTTTTCCAGTGAGTCAGTTCTTTGCATCAGGTGGCCAAAGTATTGAGGTTTCAGCTTCAACATCAGTCCTTCCAATGAATATTCAGGACTGATTTCCTTTAGGACGGACTGGTTGGATCTCCTTTCAGTTCAAGGGACTCTCAAGAATCTTCTCAGAAGCATCAGTTCTTTTGCTCTCATCTTTCTTTATAGTCCAACTCTTCACATCCATACATGTCTACTGGAAAAATCATAGCTTTGCCTAGATGGACCTTTGTTGCAAATTATAAAATGATAAATCAGATATGATATCCTTATTTTACAATATTCCTTATTAATTGATAACTGGAGGTAGATTTTAATAGAATTCTCTGTTTGATCCTATTTGACCTATATGCACATTTTTCTATGGTGTGAGAGTTGTTTGGCAGTACATAGCTTGTAAGACTACAGTTACTAAAGAAATTGCTTTCACTGTATTGTGTTATTTTCTAATTAAAAATAAAATTTAATCACTATTATAATATCAGCTTACAGTTAAAGAGTGCGTTTTGAAAAATATTAGGCATCACCTACTGTACCAGGATGCTAATTTGTATCATTTTGGTATAGCAGTGAGGTAAAAGTTACAGAGGCATACCAGTCACATACCAGAATGTAACCTCTCACATCCCTCCATGTAAGAGTAATTAGATCTCATTGCTTTTTAAAAAAAAATAATTCTAAAAAATATTCTTTAATAAAAAAGTTTAAATTCTTAGCAAAAAATGCCCTTTAAAATAGTGAATGGTGTACGTTTTCATTTAAAACAATGTAGATAACTGGAAAACTGATTTATTAACTTGATTAAGTAAATTACTTGATTTTTTTCACAAATAAGACTTCAAAAATATGAACTCATTTTACCCACCCCACCCCAACCCCAATTTTTAGTGATTTTGTGATTTAAAAAAAAATTTTTTTTCTTTTTGTGTATTTCTCATCACTTCGATATGATTAGATGAGATTCTGGTGAGCAAACTGAGAAAGACTGAGCATGCACCCATGCATGCATGCTGGAGAGCAAAATGGAATTACTTTACTGTTAATAAATTTGCTGTGTGTTCTGGGCCAGATTGTTGTTTTTCCTATCAGCCTACCATGTTGGTATTTTTTTCTTTTTTTTATGTTTTTTTTTTTTTTTAATGTGGACCATTTATAATGCCTTTGTTGAATTAGTTGCAGGATTGCTTCTGCTTTCTGTTTTGATTTTTTTGGCTGCAGGGCCTGTGGGATCTTTGCTCCCCAACCAGGGACTGAACCCTCATACCCTGCATTGGAAGGTCAAGTCTTAACCACTGAACCGCCACGGAAGTCCCATTTTATTTTTTCCTTACTCAGAGATCATGTTGAATCATAAACTTTGAAAGAGGAGAATATCCACAGGGATCATGAAAAACTACATCATGACTGTTAACACTAAGCTGCCTGCTACAGGTGATACAGTTTGGTGAGAGTATATTTAAAGCAGAATTATGAACTTTTTATGAACTAATAGAGAGATACCTAGAAAATGAAAAAAAAAAACCCTCATGATTTTAATGACAGAATAGTCTGTAATTTCTCTTTTTAAAAACAAGTATAATGTAGAGATGGACACAACTGTGTAGAGGATTGGGGAGAGTCGCTTTGAATTAGCGTGTGGTCTCTGTTTCTCATTGGCATAAAAATATCTGTCTTGCTCTTCCTCTTTTTTTAAAAAAATCTATTTTATTCTGATTCTAGGGAGGAATTGAAATTGGTTAGGGAAGTACTTTGGTTTCTTGATAGACAAGGATAGAAAAACAGAATTTTCAAGAGTTTGATATTCATTATATTTATTAATATTTCTGATGTATTACAAATCATATGATTTTTAACATAGGAATGGTGTCCAGATTTCTACTGCATTATGGACTCCTCAAAATTAGTCTCACATGTTGTAGTTAGTTATGGGTACACTAATTTGCAGAGGATACCGACCAGGACAGGTAGAAGAATGAAAACTTTCTCTGCCTTAAAGTGCAAGGGTAGAGAGTGCGTATAAGAACTCTGTTTAAATGCCTGGAAATATCTAAACTTCTGAGGGAAGTGACCACCACCTTGTTTATTTAAGTTGACGTGGTAGCCTTAAAAAAATAACAGCAGGTGTTTTACTGCCCACAATTCTGTGGTCAGGAGTTCAGTCAGGGCTTCGCAGAGTGCTTTGTGAGATGTCAGCCTGCTGGACTTGATTATGACTGCAAGGTCCAAGATGGTGTCACTCATGTGGTGGTCCTGGTGCAGCCTTTTGGCTGGAGTTACTTGATTCTCCTCCATAAAGTTTCTCTCCATAGAGTGGCCCAGCATTTGGGAGTTAGCCTAGGCTTGCTTGGCTTGTCCTAATTTCCAGCAGAGTGAAGGCAAGAGGGAAGATGCTTGCTAGATGGTAGCGTTTTTACCTAGCACTGTATGGATGTGAGAGTTGGACTGTGAAGAAAGCTGATCGCCGAAGAATTGATGCTTTTGAACTGTGGTGTTGGAGAAGACTGTCGAGAGTCCCCTGGACTGCAAGGACATCCAACCAGTCCATTCTAAAGGAGATCAATCCTGGGTGTTCATTGGAAGGACTGATGCTAAGGCTGAAACTGCAATACTTTGGCCACCTCATGCGACAAGTTGACTCACTGGAAAAGACTCTGATGCTGGGAAAGGTTGGGGGTGGGAGGAGAAGGGGACGACAGAGAATGAGATGGCTGGATGGCATCACCGACTCTGTGGACATGAGTTTGAGTGAACTCCGGGAGTTGGTGATGGACAGGGAGGCCTGGCGTGCTGTGATTCATGGGGTCGCGGAGAGTCGGACACGACTGAGCGACTGAACTGAACTGAAATGTAGCTTACAGTGGATGTTTCTTTCTTTCCTTCCTTCCTTCCTTTGTTTCTTTTCTCTCTCTCTCCTCCCTCACTCCCCTCCTTCATTTCTTGGAGTATAGTCACTTTACAATATTGCATTAGTTTCTACTGTACAACAACGTGAATTAGTTATCCCGGGCTTCTCAGGTAGCCCTGCAGTGCTGGAGAAACAGAAGACTTGGATTCTATCCCTGGGTCGGGAAGATTCCCTGGAGGGGGGCATGGCAACCCATTGCAGTATTGTTGCCTGGAGAATCCCAAGGACAGAGAAGCCTGGCGGGTTACCATCCCTAGGGTCGCAGAGAGTCAGACACGACTGAAGCGACTGAGCAAATATATATACGTATATGCCCTCCCTCTTGGACCTCCTTGCCCCACTGGGTGTTCTTTAAATTAAACTAATTGATAAAGGAAACTTTTTTGGTTATGATTCAGGGCAGCAGTAAGATAATAAGAAGCTACAGGAAGAATTGTCTCGTATTCAGGAATGGCCTTTATCCTGATAAAGGCAGTGGATTCCCTGTCACTGACTGACTGCCAAGGCTGGCATACATCTTTTGTGGATGATTTAGAAGATGTCTCTCTGAGGAATAGAAGAAAGTAGCTCTTGAAGAACACCTGAATTTTAATTTTATATGATTCTACCTTGTGTATCCTTGGCTTCCAAAAAGCTGCAGTCACCACGATATAAGTGAAATAGCAAAGTAGAGTTTATTTTTGTAATTTTCTCTCTGCACTTCAGAATTTCTCTCTTCTTAAAAACCATTCTTCCGTTTTCAGCACTTTCCAAAGCCCCACGTCTACCCGTCACCTACTGACTCTCCTGTTCCCTCTAGTTCTACTCTTTATGCAAACAATTCGAAACATCAAATTTATGTTCTATTCTTCATGTCCAAACAAAAACAGTTCTTACGGCTCAGTGTTTTTGTGTTTCATCTGATGAAAATAATTCAAGAGAAGTTACGGATTTAAAATAAACTGAATGATCTCAGAGGGTGTTTATGCATAAGTTGTGTGGCTTTGGTCATTTAATCTTGTTTGACTCTTTGTGACCCCCTAGAATGTAGTCCGCCACGCTCCTCTGTCTATGGAATTCCCAGGCAAGAATGCTGGAGTGGGTTGACATTTCCTTCTCCAGGGTATCTTCCTGATCCAGGGGTGGGACTCTGTTCTCCTGCGTTGCAGACAGACTACTGACTGAGCCACCAGGGAAGCCTTTATGTGTGTTAATCCCCATCAATCTCTAAGTGTCCAGGCCCGGATGAGGCAAGAACAGGAACCTCCTTAGCTCGATTTACCTCCCTGAAGCCATGCTGAGCCCACTCACTTTTTTCAGTGACTCCTGTCATGAAGGGCAGTGCTGTAAAAACACGCACCTTGAACTGAGAGAGCTTGGTCTCGCAAAACTTCTGCAAATATCTGAACTCAAGAATCATAAATATATGGATGTGAAGAGTTGCTTGTATGTAGAGAAAAGAATATCGTTAGGAACATAATTTCCCCGTGGTACTTTCAAATGTCCCATGAGATCAACTTGAATTTACCAACAATGCCTCTTCTTCCTAGCATGCTTTTTTTCTTTTCCTTTTACTGTTCCCACAGCCTTTGGTTCTGAGAACAAGAAGCATCTATCTGAAGGAAACGAAGGTTCCCAGGATAATTAAATGGAAAGGGAATAGAAGTGAGAAACAGAGTGGATCTCATGTCTGCTGGCTGATTTATTTTAAAACCTGTACAAGTGATCTTGTGTTTATTTTTAAGGCCGTACATGGATAAAATATAAATGTGGTCTACATTTAAAATCCTAAATGATGTCCTATATGTTAACACAAGAGATAGCATAGAAAGACTACAAGGCTGAAGTTATTTTCTTGATTTTGACAGTCTTTTATTATAATAGCATACCTAACAGAAATTATATGTAACATAAAAATCCATCCACATTTTTTTCTGACAGAGTGATCACAAAATGTGTGATGTTTAAAATAACCAATCTTTATTTTGTGTTTTTTCTTACACGTGGTACTGGAAACAAAACACTTAAGAGGAACCTAGACAATCCAAATGTTTGAACTTCCAAGTGATCTTTGAGTCTCAATTTTATTTCTCTCACTCCTGCTGAGAAAGTATACACAGTTTGAAAGTTAGTTTACTTCAGCAGTGCTTTTTCCCCCTTTAAGCTGATGATAAACATATGGGAGTGGGATTGAATTAGAGATAAGATGTTGATTTCTATTGAATACTCAAAAAATGTAAGTTATCAAAAAATTTTTAACTATCCAGTGATTGGCCGAAGTTTATTAGAAATTCAGTAAATGGATGTAAAATCATCCTGATGTGGAGCTTATAGGAAGAAACATGGTTGGTGTTTATTTCATAATTGGGGCTATGACTATTTGGCTTAGAGCTTAGAGTGATAAAGTTATGGTATTCAAGGAAAAGAATTAAGAAGCAGAAAGGGATGCTGAAATTCACACAGTGGCAGCAACAATATTATTATTATTATTTTTACACCATTTTTTTGTTATCTCTTGGTTTGTTATTTTTGGAACCATATATCTAGAAAAATATAAAATATGTTCTATGTATTATATATAAAATGGAAATAATATATGTATAATAAAATGACACATAGTATAATATATAATGGTATATATATTATATATACATGCTATATAATAATTATAATTAGGTAATAGTATAATTATAATGTAACATATACATGTATGTATGTATACATATGTATACATATATAGTATGTTATATTATAATTATTATTCTATTATATAGTTATAATTATTATATCATAACATTGGAGAAGGAAATGGCAACCCACTCCAGTGTTCTTGCCTGGAGAATCCCAGGGAAGGGGGAGCCTGGTGGGCTTCTGTCTATGGGGTCACACAGAGTCGGACACAACTGAAGTGACTTAGCAGCAGCAGCAGCATGCATATATAATGTTATAATTATGTAATTAGAATTATACTTAAAAGACACTTGCTTCTTGGAAGTAAAGCTGTAACAGACCAAGGTAGTGTTTTATGAAGCAGAGATATCAATTTGCTGGCTAAGGTCCCTCTAGTCAAAGCTGTGGATTTTCCAGTAGTCACGTATGGATGTGAGAGTTGGATTCTGAAGAAGGCTGAGCACAGAAGAACTGATGCTTTTGAGCTGTGATGCTGGAGAAGACTCTTGAGAGTTCCTTGAATTGCAAGGAGATCCAACCAGTGAACCCCAAGGAAATCAACCCTGAATATTCATGGGAAGGACTGATACTGAAGCTGAAGTTCCAATACTTTGCAACTTGATGTGAAAAGAGCTTGATGCTGGGAAAGATTGAGATCAGGAGGAGAAGGGGATGACAGGTTGAGATGGTTGGATGGCATCACCAACTCAGTGAACATGAGTTTGAGTAAACTCCGGGAGGTAGTGACGGACAAGGAAGCCTTTTATGCTGTAGTCCATGGAGATGCAGAGTCAGACACAACTTAGTGACTGAACAATAATAACATCTATAATGTTGTAACATATAGTGGAATATATATTATTAACATGTTATAATATATAACAGTATATATAATATATATGTAACAGATATTATATTTGTATAGTTCTATAAGAAGACTCTTGAGAGTCCCTTGGACTGCAAGGAGATCCCACCAGTCCATTCTAGAGGAGATCAGTCCTGGGTGTTCACTGGAAGGACTGATGCTAAAGCTGAAACTGCAATACTTTGGCCACCTCATGCGACGAGTTGACTCACTGGAAAAGAGTCTGATGCTGGGAGGGATTGGGGGCGGGAGGAGAAGGGGACGACAGAGAATGAGATGGCTGGATGGCATCACCGACTCGATGGACATGAGTTTGAGTGAACTCCGGGAGTTGGTGATGGACAGGGAAGCCTGGCGTGCTGTGATTCATGGGGTCGCGGAGAGTCGGACACGACTGAGCGACTGAACTGAACTGATACTCCTAAGAAATATTTGAACAGATGGAGAATATACACTAGAGATAATCACTGATTTTAAAGTATATACATATAAATACATCTACTTCCATGTCTATTAAAAAGTAGGCTTCTGAGAAATCAAATGGTATATCTTAGAGTTATATCTATAAGGCAAGAGAGACCTGGGTTTCATTTACATCTTTTTGACACTAGATTCACAAAACCCTTTAACTTTGAGGATTCTTCATTTCGTCATTTGTAAGTCGGTGGGACTGAACCAGAAGACCATTTCTAGTTCTAGTTTGTTTGACTGAAGAAAGAAACAGGCCAATCTTAGAGCATCTGTAAGAATTAGCGATCCGCCTTTGGTGCCTTCTCACCTGCATTTCTTTGACACTCCACCCTCTTCTTTCCTGCCCGTCTTCCTCTTGCTGAAAATATTCAGGTGTCAGAGCCCATGAGGTTTCCTACTGAACTCCTTTCTTCTTGCAGAGGTTTGTGGTGGCTTTTATAACTTGCCATTTAGTTTAACCTCTACCAAAATACCCAGGCCATTTCCAATTAAACTGTATTTTCAACTAGCTGTAAGAAATAAATACTTGAATGAACTAAGTAGCAGGCTTCCAGATTCTCTGGTTTTAGTATGCATCACTTGTTGAAAGTCCGTGTTTGGAGTCTAGGCCCTCTAGTCCCTGAATGTCCATTTTAAACAAATTCTCTAACAGATTCTGATGCTCTTTGAGAAACAGTGGTCTCGGATTTTTGTTTATTGCCAGAGATTTAGAAGGATTTAATTCAAATCATAGACGGAATATATGGAGTTTCTGACATAATGCTTCAAGTCACACAAAATTATACATAATTTTATAGGTTTTGCTCCTTAGACTATTCTCAATCTGTGGGGTAGGGCTGTTTTCTCCAGAATAATTGTATTATTTTTATCCAATGAATTTTCCGACATTGTATTCCCCCTAGAGCTCAAATGTTAAAAAATAGAGTCCTTACTGAGAAAGATGGAAGGAAATGAACTTTCAGAATTGCAGATTTCTTTGAATGACAGAATACTGGTTTACCAGAACCTAAAACCTAAAAAGAATTAACAACAACAAAAAAAGACAACTATATAAACTGATCTTCCTAAGTTACTTACTGTAGAAGTCCAATGCCCAGAATAGGTTTTTAATATTTTTATTTATTAGTTACTGTTGTTTTCTCTAATTCCCCTCATATACTCATTTTCATGTTTTATAAATGTTTTCCTTGTTTAATGAGTAATTCTATGAAATTCCTTAAAATCTATTATTGCTCAATGGATGGCCTTAGGCCTTATTAGAAATACCGAATCTTTGGATCCAGTCCAAACTTACTGAATTAGAACCAACATTTTATAAGATTCCTAGTTGACTTGCATTTGTTTTAAAACTTGAGGAAGGCTACTATAAAATGCTTTTTCTAGGGCTGTACCAGACTGGAGTTTACTTTTAATATATTACCTAGTGAAATTTTAATAATAATGTTTTAAAAAGCTGTATTGTTTTTGTATAAATTGCATATGTTTATTGAAGATATAAAGGTAAAGAAATGGAAATAAGGAAACTCATTCAGCCTCTCAGAAAAAAAACATTGTTAACATGATAATTGTAGATATCTCTGTATACAGATGCAGATACAAATAGAGAGATGGATGGATGGATGGATGAGGAAAGGTTGAGAGAGAATTTTGCTGAAGTGGAATCATGCTATATATAAAACATTTAAAAATAAAAGATACTAAGTTAATTTTTTCCTGAAATCGGAATTACTCAGAATTGATAAATACAAAGAAATTTAAATGTGATTGAAGATATTGCTGAACTTGAAGCAAGCATTTCTTTATAAGAAGAGATCTTAGATTTTAAATGTCTTCTAAAATGTGATAATATTATGAGATGGATGTGTTTCAAGTTCTGAAGACATCTGTTATCTGTCTAATGAAGGATGGGGAAATAAATATCTTGCACTGCCTTGCACTTCAGCCTCCTGATTTTATTTCTTGAAAACAATTTTTTCTTTTTTTGCAATGGCAAGGTTTCTAATATTCACATTTGATTCTACCATCATAATTTTAATTGTTTAAGCTTACTTTTTTAGGGGTATAATTATCTTATCAATAGTACTTATCACATTTCCCATCCTATTTTTATTTTGATTCATCTCTTAAATGCAAATATTTCATTAAATATTCTTATTCTCTCCCAAAGACAGTCCAGTGAGTATTGCTTTCTTTAGCTTCTCGAGTTCTTGAGAAGGCACATGGTCCTTTTACTAAAATATAAAACGAAGTACATGAATATATACTTATCTTGTTATTCATTGTTGCTTTATACTGGAGATATTGATGTGTTTTCAGAGGTTATTTTCCTGAAGAAATCTCAGATCACTTTGATATAACCTAACACCCCCTCTTGTACTTAGAGGATATATATACAACTATTTTCTATAAAGTTGAGTAACTTTACCAGAATATCTTGGTTTTACTATCAAAACTATCACAGTGTGCCAAAAGTTGCTATGAATTTTAGCTTCATTTATTTCAGTCCAGTTTTCTTTGATAAAGTTTTACATTTGTTTTTCTCCAGTTTTCTTGTTCTCTTTTTTTGGAACTCTGTCTGTGCAGACAGATTTCTTTGTTTTTCTCCTGTTTCAACATAATAGTAACAGGTTTTGTTACAAGAGGGAGGTTTCATAACGCCCTAGACCCTCATGTTTAGAATTTTCCTTCTGCACAATCACTATCCTTAGAAATTAGCCCCAGTGTTCTGTTTCAGATTGATGAATGTTCTGAATTGTGGCCTCAGGGTACACACAGAGGTTACTTGGAAAACACTCAAGATTTATGAGAAGAGGTCCATCTGTTGATGATATGAATGTCAAATTATTGGCTGCTATCACTAGAAGACCCACATGGCTCCAAGATGGCAAATAATTCATTAGGCTCACTTCTCAGAGGTTATGTAGTTTCCTCTATGGTAAAGACACAAGGGTGTCCCAGTTGGCTCTAGTAGTAAAGAATCAGCCTGCCAGTGCCAAGGCACAAGAGGCAAGGGTTCAAGTGCTGGCTTGGGAAGTTCCCTTGGAGAGGAAATGGCAACCCACTTCAGTATTCTTGACTGGGAAATCACGTGGACAGAGGAGCCTGGCAGGCTGGGGTTGCAAAGAGTCAGACATGAGTGAGTGACAGAAAACACATGATAAAGACATATGGTATGATACCAGGAGTATCAGTTCAGTTCAGTTCAGTCGCTCAGTCGTGTCCGACTCTCCACGACCCCATAGTATAACTAACAAAATAATAACAATAAATTTACTTTATTAAGATTAAAATGTTTCATAGGTATCATAAATGAAGTGAAAAGACAATCCACAGAACAGAAAAAAAAATATTTGCAAGGCATATATTTGAATTCTATATATTTGTCAGTTCAGTTCAGTTCAGTCACTCAGTCGTGTCCGGCTCTTTGCGACCCCATGAATCACAGCACGCCAGGCCTCCCTGTCCATCACCAACTCCCGGAGTTCACTCAAACTCATGTCCATCGAGTCGGTGTTGCCATCCAGCCATCTCATTCTCTGTCGTCCCCGTCTCCTCCTGCCCCCAATCCCTCCTACCATCAGAGTATTTTCCAGTGAGTCAACTCATCACATGAGGTGGCCAAAGTGTTGGAGTTTCAGCTTTAGCATCCAATGAACACCCAGGACTGATCTCCTCTAGAATGGACTGGTGGGATCTCCTTGCAGTCCAAGGGACTCTCAAGAGTCTTCTCCAGCACCACAGTTCAAAAGCATCAATTCTTTGGCGATCAGCTTTCTTCACAGTCCAACTCTCACATCCATACATGACCACTGGAAAAACCATAGCCTGACTAGACGGACCTTTGTTGGCAAAGTAATGTCTCTGCTTTTTAATATGCTATCTATGTTGGTCATAACTTTCCTTTCAAGGAGTAAGCGTCTTTTAATTTCATGGCTGAAATCAGCATCCGCAGTGATTTTGGAGCCCAGAAAAATAAAGTCTGACACTGTTTCCACTGTTTCCCCATCTATTTCCTATGAAGTGATGGGTCCAGATGCCATGATCTAAGTTTTCTGAATGTTGAGCTTCAAGCCAACTTTTTCACTCTCCTCTTTCACTTTCATCAAGAGACTTTTTAGTTCCTCCTCACTTTCTGCCATAAGGGTGGTATCATCTGCATATCTGAGGTTATTGACATTTCTCCCGGCAATCTTGATTCCAGCCTGTGATTCTTCCAGCCCAGCGTTCCTCTGGGATGTACTCTGATGATGTACTCTGCATACAAGTTAAATAAGCAAGGTGACAATATACAACCTTGACGTACTCCTTTTCCTATTTGGAACCAGTCTGTTGTTCCATGTCTAGTTCTAACTGTTGCTTCCTGACCTGCATACAGGTTTCTCAAGAGACAGGTCAGGTGGTCTGGTATTCCCATCTCTTTCAGAATTTTCCACAGTTTATTGTGATCCACACAGTCAAAGGCTTTGGCATAGTCAATGAAGCAGAAAGAGATGTTTTTCTGGAACTCTCTTGCTTTTTCCATGATCCAGTGGATGTTGGCAATTTGATCTCTGGTTCCTCTGCCTTTTCTAAAATCAGCTTGAATATCTGGAAATTCACGGTTCATGTATTGCTAAAGCCTGGCTTGGAGAATTTTGAGCATGACTTCACTATCGTGTGAGATGAGTGCAATTGTGCGGTAGTTTGAGCATTCTTTGGCATTGCCTTTCTTTGGGATTGGAATGAAGACTGACCTTTTCCAGTCCTGTGGCCACTGCTGAGTTTTCCAATTTGCTGGCATACTGAGTGCAGCACTTTCACAGCATCATCTTTCAGGATTTGAAATAGCTCCACTGGAATTCCATCACCTCCACTAGCTTTGTTCGTAGTGATGCTTCCTAAGGCCCACTTGACTTCCCATTCCAAGATGTCTGGTTCTAGGTGAGTGATCACGCCATCGTGATTATCTTGGTCATGAAGATCTTTTTTGTACAGTTCTTCTGTGTATTCTTGCCACCTCTTCTTACTATCTTCTGCTTCTGTTAGGTCCACACCATTTCTGTCCTTTATCGAGCCCATCTTTGCATGAAATGTTCCCTTGGTATCTCTAATTTTCTTGAAGAGATCGCTTGTCTTTCCTATTCTGTTGTTTTCCTCTATTTCTTTGCATATATATATATATTTGTAACCTACAATATTACAAATCTACATTATATATTTGTAATATACAATATATGTAACAACTTTTACAACTCAATAATCAAAGAATAAGTCACCCAGTTTTAAAAAGTAAGTAAAGGGTACAAATAAACATTTCTGCAAAGGACGTGTACAAATGGCCATGAAACACAAGAAAAGATGGTCAGCATTATGACCATCGGAGGCCTGCAAATAAAAACCACAGTGAGAACCTGCCTTCCACCCACTGAGATGGTTTTGATATAAAAAGACACAATAGCAAATGTTGACAAGGATAGGGAGTAGTCAGCACCCTCAAATATTTCTGGTGGGCATGTAAAGTGGTACAGCTGGTTGGAAAACAGTCTGGCAGTTTCTGAAAAGGTGAAACATAGATTTACCATGTGACCCAGCAATTCTACTCCTAGGTGTTTAGTCAAGAGTTAGGGGATCATACATTCATGAAAAACTTGTACATGAATGTGTATAGTAGCATTATTCATAATAGCTCCCAAATGGAAGCAAATTGTATGCCCTTCAATAGGGAAATTAATAAGTGCAAATGTGATATGTCCATACAAAGGAATACTGCTCAACAACAAGGATGTAGTAAGTACTGGTGCAAGGTACAACATGGGTAAACCCTGTAAACATTATGCTAAATAAAAGGAGTTGGTCATAAATGATTGTGTGTTGTATGACCGTTCACATGAAATATTCAGAATAGGCAATTCTATAAAAACACAAAGTAGATCAGTGGTTGCCAGGAGCTGGGGGTGGGACAAGAGTGGGATGTAGAGCCATTGCTCATGGGTGGATGGATGTGAGGTTTCTTTGGAGGGGCTGAAAATGTTCTAAAATTGGATTTGATGATCGTTGCACAGCTCTGCTAATACACTGGAAACCACTGAAATGGATAAATAGATTTAAATAGGTAAATATTCTGCTATATGAATTGTTACTATTGTGCAGCCGTTCAGTCATGTCTGTCTCCTTGAGACCCCATGGACTGCAGCACACCAAGCTTTCTTGTCCTTCACCATCTCCTGGAATTTTCTCAAACTTACGTCCATTGAGTTGACGTTGCCATCCAACCATCTCATCCTCTGTCTCCCCCTTCTCCTGCCCTTAATCTTCCCCAGCATCACTGTCTTCAGTGAGTTGGCTCTTCACATCAGGTTGCCAAAGTATTGGAGCTTCAGCATCAGTCCTTCCAGTGAATATTCAGGGTTGATTTCCTTTATGATTGACTGATTTCATCTTCTTGCTGTCCAAAGAACTCTCAAGAGTCTTCTCTAACTCCACACTTCAAAAGCATCAATTTCTCTGGTGCTCAGCCTTCTTTATGGTCAGACTGTCACATCTATACATGACTACTGGAAAGCTTCCTTGGTGGTTCAGTTGGTTAAGAATCTGCCAGCAATCCAGGATGCCCAGGTTCAATCCCCCGGAGAAGGGAAAGGCAAACCACTCTAGTATTCTTGCCTAGAGAATTCCATGGACAGAGAGGTTTGGTTAGCTACAGTCTATAGGATCTCTAAGAGTCAGAATGTGTGAGCAACTAACACTTTCATTTTGAAGCTATATGAATTACATCACAATAAATTCACTAAAAAGAAAAGTATATTAAAGCATATATATGGAATCTTGAAAATGGTATCAGTTCAGTTCAGTCGCTCAGTCGTGTCCAACTCTTTGCAACCCCATGAATCGCAGCATGCCAGGCCTCCCTGTCTCCTGGAGTTTACGCAACCAACTCCTGGAGTTTATGCAAACTCATGTCCATTGAGTCGGGCCACCTGACCGTCTCATCCTAAGTCGTCCCCCTCTCCTCCAACCTTCAATCTTTCCCAGCATCAGGATCTCTTCAAATGGGTCAGTTCTTTGCATCAGGTGGCCAAAGTATTGGAGTTTCAGTTTCAGCATCAGGCCTTCCAATGAATATTCAGGACTAATTTCCTTTAGGATGGACTGGTTGGATCTCCTTGCAGTCCAAGGGACTCAAGAATCTTCTCCAACACCACAGTTCAAAAGCATCAATTCTTCGGTTCTCAGCTTTCTTCACAGTCCAACTCACATCCATACATGACCACTGGAAAAACCATAGCCTTGACTAGATGGACCTTTGTTGACAAAGTAATGTCTCTGTTTATAATATGCCATCTAGGTTGGTCATAACTTTTCTTCCAAGGAGTAATCGTCTTTTAATTTCATGGTTGTAGCCACCATCTGCAGTGATTTTGGAGCCCCAAAAAGTAAAGTCTGCCACTGTTTCCCCATCTATTTGCCATGAAGTGCTTACGGGATGAACTTTGTTTTCTGAATGTTGAGCTTCAAGACTACTTTTTCACTCTCCTCTTTCAGTTTCATCAAGAGGCTCTTTAGTTCTCTTTTACTTTCTGCTATAAGGGTGGTGTCATCTGCATATCTGAGATTATTGATATTTCTCCCAGCAATCTTGATTACTGCTTGTGCTTCTTCCAGACCAGCATTTCTCATGATGTACACTGCATATAAGTTAAATAAGCAGGGTGACAATATACAGCCTTGATGTACTCCTTTTCCTATTTGGAACCAGTCTGTTGTTCCATGTCCAGTTCTAACTGTTGCTTCCTGACCTGATACAGATTTCTCAGTGGCAGGTCAGGTGATCTCGTATTCCCATCCATTGAAGAATTTTTCCACTGTTTATTGTGATCCACACAGTCAAACACTTTGACATAGTCAATAAAGCAGAAATAGATGTTTTTCTGGAACTCTCTTGCTTTCTCCATGATCCAGTAGATGTTGGCAGTTTGATCTCTGGTTCCTCTGCCTTTTCTAATACCAGCTTGAACATCTGAAAGTTCACAGTTCACGTATTGCTGAAGCCTGGCTTGGGAGAATTTTGATCATTACTTTACTAGTGTGTGAGATGAATGCAATTGTGCGGTAGTTTGAGCATTCTTTGGCATTGCCTTTCTTTGGGATTGGGATGAAGACTGACCTTATCCAGTCCTATGGCCACTGTGGAGTTTTCCAAATTTGCTGGCATATTGAGTGCAGCACTTTCACAGCATCATCTTTCAGGATTTGAAATAGCTCAACTGGAATTCCATCATCTCCACTAGCTTCATTCGTAGTGATGCTTCTTAATGTCCAGTTGATTTCATATTCCAGAATGTCTGGCTCTAGGTGAATGATCACACCATCGTGATTATCTGGGTCATGAAGATCTTTTTTGCACAGTTCTTCTGTGTTCTTGCCACCTCTTCTTTATATCTTCTGCTCCTATTAGGTCCATACCATTTCTGTCCTTTATTGAGCCCATCTTTGCATGAAATATTCCCTTGGTATCTCTAATTTTCTTGAAGAGATCTCTAGTCTTTCCCATTCTATTGTTTTCCTCTATTTATTTGCACTGATCACTGAGAACGATGAAAATGGTATAGTTCAACCTATTTGCAGGGCAGGAACAGAAACACAGATGTAGAGAATGGATGTGTGGGGGCAGTAGGGGAAAGGGTGGGTGGGATGAATTGGGAGAGCATGTTTGATATAAATATTGATAACACTACCATGTGTAACATGGATAGTTAGTGGAAAGCTGTTGTATAGCACAGGGAGGTCAACTCCTTGCTCTGTGATGACCTAGCTGGGTGGGGTGGGGGAGAATGGGAGGGAGGTCAAAGAGAGAGGGGCTATATGCATATATTACGGCTTACTCACAGAGTTTTCAGGCAGAAACTAACACAACATTGCAAAGCAATTATACTCTAATTAAAAAAGAAAATAAAAAAGTCCAGTGGAATGCAGTCTTGCTTCCGTGTTTCTCTGGGTCCCTGGTGGTTGTAGCAGTTTTCCCAGTCAGAACATTTCCCCAAGGTCTTTTCTCTGCTCCTCTTCTGGCACCCTGTCTCTCTCCTTCCTCCCCTCAACCCAGGTGGTTCCTTTCATGTCCTGGTGAAGATCAGAGCTAAACCCATGCAGCTGGCTCAATTCTTCCCTTGCTTTCTTTTTTATTTTACAATCACTGCATAATTATATCCTACTTCGCTCCCAAAGGCTTAGGTTTTGATTTGCGAAAACCTCTGGTGAAAGTAAAAGTGCAAACCTAGATCATTTTTTAAGCGGTTGTTTTTGGGATTTAGGGCTGTGGGAAATATCTCATAATTCACAGGAATTGTAAGTTCTGCTGTTAACTTTTGGCATGTCTGGAGAAAATAGAAATATATTTTGACCAAAGCATGTTTTCCTGCTAGTCTTTTGACAAGTCCACTCCGCTAATTTTTTTTTTAACATTTTGCTAAGAATGAGGATTAAGTTTTTTTCTTTTCCTCTTGTCCAGGGGAACATTTCATAAACTTCCGATAAGAGCCCACTCTTCTTATTTTGGTGAAGTCAGTTATTATTCCAGACTTTTCTCAGCTTTTTACATCCTGAGGAAAACCGCACTGCTTAGTCTTGTGGGAGACGTTATTTGTATTACAAAACAAATTTGAACATGTGTAATGAGACGTGAAAGTGCCAAGCCTGCCAGTGTGCTCTAACACTGCTCCGGGCATTCTTTTCCAGTGAATTTTATGTCTGCGAACAAATTAAGATGAAAAACCTGCTCAGTTAGAATATGGAACCACATCAAAGATGTGCTCAAACCATCAGAAAGTTTCTAACATATAATAGCATTCACTGCCAGACTAGACATATTAGGCAAATTTATTTCCAACTTCTAAATCCAAAATTCCCCAAGTGGCCCTTTTCCTTTTAAAATTGAAACCACTTTTAATTAAAGCACTTCTATTAGTTTGGGATAGGGTTACTAAAATAGGAAATGTATATGCATAAGTGGTTTTTTAAAAAAATTTATTTTAATTGGAGGCTGATTACTTTACATTATTGTATTGGTTTCACCATACATTGACATGAATCCGCCCCGGGTGTACATGTGTTCCCCATCTTGAAGCCCCCTCCCACCTCCCTCCTCATCCCATCCCTCTGGTTCATCCCAGTGCACCAGCCCCGAGCATCCTGTATCATGCATCGAACCTGGACTGGTGATTCGTTTTACATATGATAATATACATGTTTCAATGCCATTCTCCCAAATCATCCCACCCTCACCCTCTATGTAAAATTTGTGTATGTTTTCAAAAGTAATTTTTAATACGTAGTACAGTCACACGGTTTAGAATTTTGAAAGTGTGCAAACAGAAATAGAAGAAATAGAATGAAAATATGCTTTCCCCCAGTTTCCATTTTCACAGGCAGTTAAGCTGGTCCTTTGTTTCTGGTATGTGACTCAAGAAACATTTTCTATGGAAGCAAATATACACACACGTGTGTGTGCTTAGTTGCTTAGTCATGTCCGACTATTTTTGAGCCCATGGGCTGTAGCCCACCAGGCTCCTCTGTTCATGGGATTCTCCAGGCAAGAATACTGGAGTGGGTAGCAATTCCGTCCTCTAGCGGATCTTCCCAACCCAGGCATCAAACCTGGGTCTCTTGCGTATAAAGAATCTCTGGATTCTTTATAGTCTAAGCCACCAGGGAAGCCTATATGCATATATATGTATATAAATATATATATACACACATACATTTCATTTTTCGTATTTACAAAAGTACTAGTAACTATATAGAGTCCTATTTTGTACATTCTTTTTCACTATATAAGAAGTCCTGAAGATATCCATTGTTCCAACATGGACTGGTTCCTCAAAGATAAAAAATGTAACTTAAAGATATACTTCAGAATTTTTTAAAAAATTGTTTGCTTTTTGTCTGGTCTCCTTTTATTTCCCAATATTTTCTTTTATCCCCTTTTATCTTCCAGTATTTTCTTTTCCATCCTATTCTTACTGTCACAGATTTACATTTGAGAATATAATGGTAGTGTGATTTTTTTTTAAGTTGCTATTGGGTCTGACAAAATTTATCTTTCTGCAGTTATACGAGAAGAGACTTGATTAAAAATCCCTTATGAGATGTACACAAAACAGTTTGTTGAAATTAAACTTTACTATTCTGATTTTAGAATCCTTACAATTGTAGTACATTAAAATGTTAATTCTCTAAGATATTGCTGAGAGACAGATGGGATAATTATCTACATATCAAATACAATTATTTGGAAGCTACAAATTAAATCATGAACCAAATTTCTTATGCATGAAGCTTAACTCTAGTGAATTCCTTTGAACTGTCAGTCAGTAGCTTTTAACAGCACCACCACTATATTTTAAATGAATGTTTGGCTTACAGAGTTGCTAAATAGTTATATATAATCAATTTATGACAATATACAATATCTCACAGTACTTATTTCTTTATTTTACTTTCATCTATCCATCTATCCATTCATTAAGTGTTTTCCTTAGTGTCCTAAAATCATTTCATCTCGTAGGATATGGACTGGTTAAAATTATAGAGTGCATTATAAGATAATTAAAATAAATGCTGTGTAATCAAAAAGTGAGTCTTAAAAGTCTTGCTAAAACATAACAGAATAAGTTATGGCAGAAGATAGGATGTTCTCTTTGCTAAAACAAGAATCAACATATTTTTCCTATGGAAAGAATCAGATATTAATTATTCTAGGCCCTGTAGACTGTAAAGACTCTTTTATAACTAGTCAGCTCTGCTGTTTTAACCCATAGACAACTTGTAGATGAATGAATATGTTTGAGCTGAAATGAAACTTTATTTATGGGCATTGAGATTTTATTTTCATGTGCTATGAAATCTTCTTCTTTGAAATTATTGCAGACATTTTAAAGTATAAAAATGTACTTCGTTCACAAGTTATGTATAAAAAAGAACAGGCAGTGGGTGAGATTTGGTTTTTGGGCTATTGTTTGTTGAGCCCTGAAGTACAGCAAGATATGTTGTTGGATTCTAAACAAAATTCATTTAATTTCTAATTGATTATTTTTTGCTTCAGTGTATTTAAAGTGCTGATTATTAAATACCTTAATTGTTTTTCTCTTATATGTTCAATTCAGTGTGTTACTTAGGGAAGAGGTATAATTTTGAGTAATGTATAGATAGCAGACACTTGGTACTTTATCTCAGTTAATCCAGTCACCAAGTCTATGAAGTGGATAATCTTATTTCTATTTTATAGATGAAGTAATGAGGAGGAGAAGGATAAGCAATTTCCAAGGTTATGTAATAGCTAAGAGATGGGTTATAGTTTTTAACAGAGGTTGATCATACTCCTTGGCTATAGAATTGAACATCTATTTTTCTGTGGAATAAATATGCTGCTTCCGCATAGTTCCATAGAACTTAGCACAGTTCTATGCTCATGAGCTTAGGTATTCAAAGTTTTGTCGTTGCCTGTTGGTTGGTTGATGTTCAGTGCTGCTATTTTCACAAAGATATAAACAGGAAAGTTGAATTCATAGTTACTTTCATTACGCAATTTTCACCTGAGTGATTTTGATTTATCCAGTTTCCTTTTAAGGGGAATTGGATTGGAAAATCGGCAAATGGAGTTTAACATTGAGTATTTTTTTTTCCAAATGTGGTCCTGACTTGGAGTTATATGCATAATTTAATTTTTATTTTTGTAATTTCAGTTCATTTCCTCTTGAATCCTCAGATGTTCAAAATGTTGGATGACAGCCAATTTTAGGAGATTGTTTTTCTCAGTGGTTTGAGGAAGAATGAAAAGTTTTTATAGAGGGATTATAAAATACATTAAAGCCCATATTCTTTCTTATAGACTTAAAATAATTAAGAGTGTGATCTTTTTAGTCAACAACAGCATTGAATTATAGCCATATTGTTGATAGTAAAATTTGGCTACCCTTAAAAATAGACTTCAACATGTACATGCATGCCCTAGTAGCTTGAAATATTCTAATTAATTGGTTGATTATGACCCCTCTACCGTCATCAGCCATGCTGTTAACATATTCTCTCTTTAGTGCAGACAAATATACGTTCTAAAGTCCTTTTAGATTTGTGGGTCTATCTTCATTGTACAAGAGCATTCTGTAATTAAATAATTAAATTATTGGTTCCAAATCATAGGGCTTTAGAGATCAGACAGTGTCTTTAATTTCAATGACTGTTTAAAGGCTAATAATTAGAAGATTCACTTACTGACCTGCAGATGTCAGAGAAAAAATATATTCCTTATCTGCTGCCACAATTTAAAGCTGAAGCTAATGCTAAGATCATACCATCACATTTTATTCTATCGATAAGAGTTGAAGTCATTACTTAATGACTACCGAGATAAAGGAGGGGGAAAATGCCCTTTAAAAACGAAAGAAAGAAAAGAGTAGTTTACTTAAAATAAAAACTAAATATTGTGTGTGATGAAAATACCTGGCAAGAACATGGAATAATGCTGTTCTACATAACAGATGTTAATACCATTACAAACATTAGCTTTTCTAATTTTTGTTGTTTTTTACAGACTGTTAGATATTAATCATAGCTCAGTCGGTAAAGAATCTGCCTGCAATGCAGGAGACCCAAGTTCGATTCCTGGGTCAGGAAGAAGGAAATGGCAACCCACTCCAGTATTCTTGCCTGAGCAATCCCAGGGACAAAGGAACCTGGCAGGCTGCAGTCCATGGGGTTGCAAGAGTCAGACACGACTTAGTGATTAATTCACCACCAAGACATTACTATTTTGAGATTCATACACATTAAGTCAGAAATCTACAGTTAAAATGTTATAAGCTTATTGAAAAATATTAAACATGCCAATGACTACATTTTATGTATGAATAATAATGACTTTAGAAAACCCTAACAGGGCATAGTATTCTCAGTAGCCCATCCAATGCCCAATACACATGGAGAACTCAAATGTTTATTGAATGAAATAATGGACTGATCTTCTGTATGCTTTATTTTATCCAAATCTTATTTTCTCATATCCCTATTCAATCTTCAGTAAATAGTCCTACTATTTGTTTTTATAACTGAAGAAGCTCAGTTAGTTTATAATTGATAATTTCATTGAAATATAATAGTTATTTAAAAGTATTCCTTGTATCCATTTCTGACTTCTGTCTTTGGAAAATTATTTACCAACATTTTGTATGAAATGCATGAATGCTCTCACTTCAACAAGATATAAATCTGTAACCTAATAAAACACAAAGAGGGAGTTAAAGCCATTTATTTATGTATTTTTCATTCAAATAGAGATATTGATACATTTTATGGAAGTGCATACTTCATTTCTCAAGCTCTAATCCTCTGAATACATTTTTAAGTTACTATTTCAACTTGGATGGTTCCAGGATAGTACGAGGAAGTTAGAAAATTTTGAGAGTAATTTTTAGTAAAGTCTCATTTTAATATGACAACATCATATATAGTTGTAGATGCTTCAGGTTAGGGTTCCCTCTGAATACCTATAACTTGTATTACACATGGGCTTCCCCGATGGCTCAGTGAGTAAAGAAACTGCCTGTAATGCAGGAAACATGGGTTTGATGCCAGTGTCAGGAAGATCCCCTAGAGGAGAAAAGTCGCACCCACTGCAGTATTCTTGCCTGAAAAATTCCATGGACAGAGAAGCCTGGCAGGCTGAAGTCCAAACGATGTAACATATAATATACATATTACATATAACATCCTTGTCCTGTAAGGGTCATGACGCCACAAAACCAAAGTACAAAGAAATGTACAAAGAAAATGAACATTATTCAAAAAAAAATTTCTTGGACTATATATAAAGAGCCCAAACTGAGATAAATTTTACTACGTTTTTTCAAATACTTGTTAGAGTTGTTTTTTTTTAATTAAAAAAATTATTTTAATTGGAGGCTAATTACTATTCAGTTGTCTTTTTTCCTTGAAATTGTCATTAATTGATTCAAGGTCTCTGGTTTTCCCACTTCCTATGAATTATAGATACTGCTTTTATTATTATTATTAGTTGAAGTATAGTTGATTTGCAATATATATATAAATATTCATTTTCAGATCCTTTTCCATTATATATTTTTACAAGATAATGACTGTAGTTCTCTGTGCTATACGGTAGGTCCTTGTTGTTTATTTTATATACAGTAGTGTTTTTTGTTTAATCCCAAACTCCTAGTTTATTCCTCCCCTGACTTTCCTTCAGTAACCATCTATGTTCTCTAAGTCTGTGAGTCTGTTTCTATTTTGTAAATAAGTTCATTTGTATCATTTTTTTTTAGATTTCACATATGTGATATTACATGATATTTGTCTTTATCTGATATACTAATCTCTAGGTGCATATATGTTGCTGAAAATGGCATCATGTTATTCTTTTTACGGCTGAGTAATAGTTCTTTTTGTATGTATGTACCACGTCTTCATCCATTCACCTGTCAATGGATACTTAGGGTGATTCCATGTCTTGACTGTTGTAAATAGTGCTGCTGTGAATATTGAGGTGCATGTATCTTTTCAGATTATAGTGTTCTCCAGATATATGCCTAAAGTGAGATTGCTAGAGCATAATGGCAACTCATTTTTTAAGGAATCTCCATAATATTCTCCATAGTGACTGCACTGATTTACTTTCCTGTCGACAGTGTAGGAAGGTTCCCTGGTCTCCACACCCTCTCCAGCATTTATTATTTGTAGACTTTTTGTTGATGACCATTCTGACAGGTATGAGGTCATACCTCATTGTAGTTTTGATTTGCATTTCTCTTAGCAATGTTGAACATCTTTTAATATTGCCTTCAAGTGAATAATTTTTAGGACAGACATTTTTACAGATAGGTAATGGAAGGTTTGGGGGCGGGAGGAGAAGGGGACGACAGAGAATGAGATGGCTGGATGGCATCACCGACTCTGTGGACATGAGTTTGAGTGTACTCCGGGAGTTGGTGATGGACAGGGAGGCCTGGCGTGCTGTGATTCATGGGGTCGCGGAGAGTCGGACACGACTGAGCGACTGAACTGAACGGAACTGAACTGAATGATTTAAAAATTTGGAATTTTGTCCTTTGAGATTTCAAAGAGAAAGCGAAATTAGAGAAAAATAGGAGGGTAATTGGCCATTTGATGAATACATCGTAGTGGCCTCTCCTTGATACGGCCACGGCTCAGTGTCTCAGAGTCCTGTTGGAATGCTGCACATCTCATTTCCTGAGTGCATCCAGAGTTTGTAGTTTCAAACCAACTGATTCATGCTCAGCACACTATAGTATGACCGAGATACAGTCCATAATATCAGGGTAGTGACTTTGTTCTCATTAAATCATATGCATGTAAATGGAAGTCATAATCAAAATCGTACTTCCATAGGTATACATATATCCCCTCCCTTTTATGGCTGATTCATGTTGAGGTTTGACAGAAAACAGCAAAATTCTGTAAAGCAATTATCCTTCAATAAAAAATAAATTAATTAAAAAAAATCATACTTCCATAACAGAATCAGAAAAATAAAAGGGAGTTGGTGATTTTTAATTGATCTCTAGTATGTAATTCGTGTAGCTAGTCTTCCCTAGGAGAAGTGCAAAAATTTTTCTCCATTACTGAAAGGTTGACAATTCATCTGTCTTTGTTGTCCCCTCATTGAGATGATTTGGCAGGGAGAACTCAGTGAAGAGTGTCAGTTCTGTAAAACAGTCTTTTTTCTTACAGATCTTTAAGATATACATATATATATATAAAATACATTGATAAGTGAATAAGAGCGTCTGCTTTCTTCTATCTCAGGGTTTTAGCTTTTAATCAAATGTCCACGTAGGCTCCTGTTCTTTTTTTTTTTTTCTTTAAAATTTTTAAAGCCTAAGATGCAAGGTTTCTTTTACTATGTTATTTTCTACTAAATTTTAATTTATTTTGCAACAGCTTCCTTCATATCGCCACTTCCTTATTATTTTTCATTTGAGAAAAATCTTAGGACATATCAGCTCAAATAATTAGTCTCTTAAGTCTAGCAAATATTATCTTAATAATAATTCTGTGGCATGTGCATATTTATTGCCTGGAGAAGGCTTTCAAAATGAGAAATTTAAAGTAATGTAACTAGCCAGTGTGTGCTTTGAATACAGAAACAATTTTCCTCATAGTCTACTAGGCAATCAGTTTACTCCATGGAACAATACCTCTACGATTTTCTCTCAAAGTATAAATGTACAAAAATTGGTTATCTATCAAAGGTATTGGAAAATGGACAATTATGAGCTGTGGGAAGCAGTCTTTTCAAAATATCATTTTCTCCCCAGTACTTTTATTTCTTAAGTAAAAAAGAAATCTTTTTCACCCTCATTTGTCACCCTCCAAACTTTTGTCCATTAAGTGCAAGAATATTGGGGCTTAAAGCAGATATCTTGTGTTATCCCCAAATTGTGAATGAACATCAACTTTCGGTGAACAAAATTACTTTTTTGATTATCTATGAAGTGGTTCAGTGATTTAGAATATGCTTACAATGCAGGAGACACCAATTCTATCCCAGCATTAGGAAAATTTCCTGGAGAAGCAAATGGCAACCCACTCCAGTGTTCTTACCTAGGAAATCCAATGGACAAAGGAGCCTGGTGGGCTACAGTCCGTGGGGTCAAAAAGAGTTGCACGTGACTGAGCCACTGAACAACAATAACGCTGAGAAGTCCACTGGCTCAGACAACGTGATACCCGTGGAGAGGACTTTGCTGCCTTCCAGCTGCTCCGTCTACCCGCTCATTACCACTTAGAAGTTTCTTCCCATAGCACGTAGTTCAGCTTGTAATTGAACATTTATCGCTGTGTTTATTTTCTGATTCTTTTGATTCTAATATAAGCTCTGTGAGAACAGTTTTTTTTCTTTTATTCACTGCGTTATGTATGCTATCAAGGACAAAAGAAGACACAAGTTATTGAATGAATAGACAAAAGCGTCTGTAACCAAGCTGAGACTTTTCTTTCCACATGGATTGATTTAAAGAAATGCTGGATTTCTGGCCTGAGAGGAAGCTGTCAAATCTCATTTTACACTTTGGGACACTAAGCATGCCAGAAGATGGAAGAATTTAAACAGTTCCCAGATGCATTGATCCATAATAGCGATCACTTATCATTGGTTCCTATTGAAACCTATTTCTTTCTGTATCACCGTATTTCTCTTTCAAAGTAATTCTTGCTCTGAGACATAAGGTCATCTCCACCATGATCTCTCTTTGTAATTGAGGGATAATTTTCATGTTTACATTGAGTCTTGAGAGGCCCAGTAATTGTTGAACATTGAAAGAGAACTTTACTACATCAGTAGTTGTTCTCAGAATCATTCTGTCAGCATCTGAAAGAAAACCTTGTGATTTAAAATACTTTAGTGGGTGTTAGCAATACCTCGATTGAGCTGTAGTATCCTTGATAATCACCTTAGTCCCTAACTTGGTAGTGCAAATTCTGTCCACTCTGTCAGGTATATAATCCTTAGTTTGCTCAGAAAAAGAATGAAATTTTACTGTGACCAAATAGAAGTTCCTGTTTATGTCAATTATTTGAGGATCTCCTTTGCTTTTGAATTGCTACTGCTGTCCTCAGGAAGGGGTAAATTTTGAGTGATCAATGAGTATTTGCTGGAGGAGGGGACAGTATTCTCAGAATTGTATGAGGCGGTAAGCAGTCTGAGCTCCTTTATTACATTGTATTGCTTTATGTTATAAATCATATGGTTTTAAGCCTTGGTTTATAAGAAAAGCTCAACAACTAGATTATGCATCCAAGCATATTAACAAAGTGGGGTATTAATCCTGTAAACATCCCTTTTCACATGCAAAAGTTCAAATAGAAAGGAGAAATAATTTATTTTGGCTCAGCCGCAGGGGATCATTAAATGTTCCAAAAGTTGTGTTCTGCTGATAAATTATTGGAGACTGCAATGTAGTCACAATTTTTTGACATTTTTATTTTTATTTCATGGAACTCTGCTAAAGAGTATGATGATGAACATTCTAGTGAAATAAGAAACATATGGTGGTCTCAAGCATTCTAGCTTCTCTCTTGTTTATCTCAAGATTTTCCTTCTGTTCTGGTTAATAAGACTCATGTTCCAAGTATGAGCTTGGAAATGTTAAAGGGTTCCAGTGTGTGAAATTTTAAAAATGAGCTTAGCTGTTGAATGATTCTGCTGATTTAGTTCTGGAAACTCAAATGATGTCCAAATACATTACATGGAAATGGTACAAATCACCTACTTTTCCCTGATTCTTGCTTGGCTACTGCTGGTGTTTATGATACTATTCAGAGTCAGAATGAGTTGTTCCTGGCAGCATGCACTGTTAGCCCAAACTCTGATGTTTTTGAAAAATGTTTCATGGACTAAAGTTTTAAGTCAGAATATTATTTCTGTTGATCCTCATTTGCAATCACTGTGAAATAAATGGATGTGAACATGTGATAAGGTATTCCTTTCCTAAGAGGGAAACAACACTAATGAAAACTTTGTTTACTAAACCACCCCCCGTCCCCCCCACACACACTTTTTTTTAAAAATAGAAAACCCTGTAATCACTTTTATTTCTTTTTATTTTTTTTTTACTTTACATTATTGTATTGTTTTTGCCATACATTGACATGAATTTGCCCCGGGTGTACATGTGTTCCCCATCTTGAACCCCCCTCCCACCTCCCTCCCCATCTCATCCCTCTGGTTCATCCCAGGGCACCAGCCCCGAAATGTGGTATTGAGCAAAGGAAGCTAAATTACAACTTTGAGGATTTTGACAGTTATACATAGTTAACTCACAGACCCAGGTACTCCCTGCTGCTGCTGCGTCGCTTCAATCATGTCCACCACTTTGTAAAACTTGTAAATGCTGGGAAATACTGCTTCAGCTGTGCTTCTGCACTTCCACCAGCAGCCATTTGGTCTAATTACATTAAATTGCTGGAATAAAGGCATCTCTGATTACTTCATGGAGAGAGACTCTAGCACAGCCTGACTAGAGATCCTGCTGTAATCATCTCTGGACCCTTGAGTTATTTTTGCTATTTCAATAGATTTACAAGTCTACATTTCTCAGTGATAATACCGAGATGCTTACTAAAATGTCAGTCCTCTGTGGGGTAAAAATTTATCAATCTTGTGTGATAATGATGGTTATGAATACTAGCCTAATAAAGATATGAGAAAGACAATCAAGAGGCTACTGCATGTCGGTTTCTATATTAGGTATTTCAGCCGCGTTCTCATTTCATTTTGGCTAACATTGCTGCTGCTGCTGCTGCTAAGTCACTTCAGTCGTGTCCGACTCTGTGTGACCCCATAGATGGAAGCCCACCAGGCTCCCCCGTCCCTGGGATTCTCCAGGCAAGAACACTGCAGTGGGTTGCCATTTCCTTCTCCAATGTGTGAAAGTGAAAAGTGAAAGTGAAGTCACTCAGTCGTGTCCTACCCTTAGTGACCCCACGGACTGCAGCCTACCAGGCTCCTCCATCCATGGGATTTTCCAGGCAAGAGTACTGGAGTGGCTTGCCATTGCCTTCTCCGCTAGCTAACATTAGGAAGTAAGAATTACTACTCCACTTTGACCACCTTGAAGAAACTGTGAATCTCAGAACGATTAAGCAACGTTGCTGTGTTCAACGTCTGATAGCTAGCCCGTCTGTGCACGTCCTGTGGCTCTGAATTTTGTCCTTTTTCCTAAAATTATAATCCTCACATGGTACCCTGTTCTTTAGAAAGTCTCCTTGGAAATTCTGCTCTAAGAACTGTGAAAATCTTTTCCCTAATTGTGTTCGTGAAAAAGTATGGGTCCATCTCAATTGAGAACAAAATGCCTCCTAAGCTCCGAACAGCAAAGTCCATACATTGTACCAGAAAGAGTGGAAGGAGCAACCCCCATAGTCTCTTATGAAGAATATAACATGGTGCTCGATCCCTGGTAGTGATTAGGGTGGCTGAGATGGTTAAGAATCCACCTACAAAGTGGGAGATGCGGGTTTGATCCCTGAATCAAGGAGATTTCCCTGAAGGGAGTGGCTATCCACTCCACTCTTCTTGTCTGGAGAATTCCATAGACAGAGGAGCCTGCTGGTCCAAAGAATCAGACAGGACTGAGCAAATAACACTTACACTTTTCAGTGATTAGATTCAAAACTTGCGTTCTGTAAATTTGCTATTTCCCTTACGTATTTGGCCTTTAATTTGTTCTTTTAGATTTCTTTTCTGAATTTAACAAATAGCCCTGGAAATTTGGGAGGGGCTGAAGTCCAACTGGTTGAACTAACTAACTAGTGAGTGGGCTTCCCTAGTGGTTCCGCAGTCAAGAATCCGCTTGCCAATGCAGGAGATGCAGGTTTGATCCCCAGACTGGGAAGATCCTCTGGAGGAGGAAATGGCAATCCCCTCCAGTATTTCATGCCTGGGAAATCCCATGGACAGAGCAATATGGCTGGCTATTGTCCATGGGGTTGCAACGAGTTGGACACAACTTGGCAACTAAACAACAACAAGCCTAGTGAGTAGCAGTTAGGATGAGGATCTCTAAAATCTGACTTTGGATATCATATGATCTCCTGCATAATGTCCTTGAAAATGACCTAATGTCACCAGAGAGCAATTATTTGGATCTTTGTAGATGACGTCCAGAAAGTGATCAAAGTGATTTTACATTTTAGGAAGTAAAACCATGGTCAAACACCGTGATAGTCATGTTTCTTGGTACAGATGGTGCACTTTCTGTCATTAGTGCTTTATTTTTATTACATAAGTAGTATGTGGTCACTATGGGAAAAATGGAAAATATTGATTAAAAACAACCACTTAAATCCAAAACATAATTTCACCAATGATAATAACTTGATGTATAATAGTCCATATTTTTTTTTGTCTATTTTGAAATGTTTGGGCTTTATATAAACAGAATCAAGCAACAATAGTATTTGGTAACATATTTTTTTTATTTATTATTTTTCCACTGAATTTATTATGATTAGTATTCCATAATTATTTGTGATGGCTTAATATTTCATACTTACTGATGTATAGAAAATATTTATCTGATTTTCTCTTATTGGGCAGTTGCTGCTGCTGCTGCTAAGTCGCTTCAGTCGTGTCCGACTCTGTGCGACCCCATAGACTGCAGCCCACCGGGCTCCCCCGTCCCTGGGATTCTCCAGGCAAGAACATTGGAGTGGGTTGCCATTTCCTTCTCCAATGTGTGAAAGTGAAAAGTGAAAGTGAAGTCGCTCAGTCGTGTCCGACTCTTAGCGACCCCATGGACTGCAGCCTACCAGGCTCCTCCGTCTATGGGATTTTCCAGGCAAGAGTACTGGAGTGGGTTGCCATTTCCTTCTCCCTATTGGGCAGTTACGTTGCTTCTATTTTTCACAATCCAAACAAGATTATAATGAACAAGATTATAGAAAGAGTTTATATACTTCTGTGCGCCATTGTCATCATATAAATTGCTAACATCTTCCTAACATTATCACTGCCTTTTAATGAGATGTGTATTTTATATATGTCTATATTTTTATTATTTCATATATATATACACACATTTTTCTTTCATATACTATTGTCATTCTAGTTATGCCTGGATGAAACTTCTCCACATATACTTATAACTTTTTTATTTTATATTAGAGTGTAGCTGATTAACAGTGTTGTGATATTTTGAAGTGCACAGCAAAGGGACTCAGCCATACTTATACATGTATCCATGTCCTTCAATATGTCAGCCATTTTAAAGGGCACATGCTAAACAGTAATGTTCTCTTGGAATATAACATTTAGTGTATATATATATGTAAATTGCAGAAAGACCTTGCTGTTTGAAATATGATCACTCACATTCTTCTGAGTTGTAAGGCTTGTGTGTTTGGTAGACATAGTCTCAGAACCGTGGACTTTTCTGAAAATTGCATCTGAATTGTTTGTTATCTGTTTTTTTTTTTTAGCATGAAAAGTTTGAATCTATAACAAAGTCATTTTTCTTGAGTATAAGATGATACTTTCCTTTTTCTATTATTGAAGTACAGTTGATTTACAATGTTGTGTTCATCTCAGGTGTACAGCAATGTGTGATTCAGTTATATTTGCCAATGTATTTCTATATATTCAATCTATTTCCTCAGATTTTTAAAAAAATATATTCTTTTTCAAATTATTCGTTACAGTTTATTGATAAAGAAAGGTGTATGTGTTATATTTTCTGAAACAAGTGATATGTTCTATATTTTGAACATCAAACATCCTGAGAATAAATGCAGATAAAAGATTTTTGGAAAGTAGCAGAGAGGAATGTTGTGACAACTTATTCACTATGCACAGTGTTCTGTGAAATAATCACGTTAACGTAGTCCGTTCTTCCTGCATCATCAACATTTCCTTAATAGTCTGTCAAGCAATGCCGAATTACAGATAGCATTAAAGAAATTAGAATCAGCTGCTGGATCTGAAATGTTGACATCCCATAAAATCTTTCTTAAGTCATGGTAAAAGCAAAAGACTCCGTTCCTTTCATCTTGCAACAGGATGAAAGGAGTTTGTGGCTGTAAACATATTTCTTTCTCTTGAACAAATACCTGAGCAGAAGATCATAATGTCTCCACAGCTAGTTCCTTGTGGCTCCACTTTCGTGCCTTTTCCACGACTCCAGTCATCAATATCTGACTCACGAGAAAGGTACTGTAGAGTAAGCTAAAACATCAAGGGGTTGAAAAAATGAAAACGATATTCAGCTGCTTTTGTCGACATGGATAGAGCTATCAGTATTTGTTCTTTTTGAATTTATTGCTCCCAAATAGAGCACTTTGAATAATTTGTGGTTTCAGCAAACTTGTGTTTCATGTTTTAATATATTTATTTTAATCATATATTTAAGAAAATTCTTTTCGCCTTTAGTATTATTTAATTTAGCACTTTATTTTTGAGATACTGTGGAATGATTGAGTATATAAAATATGCTCCCACTGTAAGTCATTATTAAATTGCTCTGATTCAACATAATATTCTTTTTTTTTTCTAGCATTATTATTTAAATGGAAGTTATTTTGAATACGTTAAGCCCAACATTTGGTCTAAAGAAAGCCATTCAGTCATATTAAGATACACATTCAAGAGTTAAATACTTATGTACAGCCTAACTGTAGGCGTAACAGGTATGGGGCAATCTAATACACAGATATGTATTGCCTGAATTTTTCTGTTCTTGATTGAATACAATAGCTTTTGTTTTCCCAAAATTCCCATGGCTGCTTCCGCTCCTTTTATCCATACATTTTAGGCCAGACTGCCTGCCTTGCAGATGGGTTGTTGCAAATACGTTGATGTCACCATTCAAGGGAATAATTCTACCAAATGAGAAAGGGATAGTCTAACCAACTTTTATTACTGACAAACAGTCATGAGTCAATAAGAAGGAAACCCCGTAAAAGATAAATCTCTACTCCATTAATGATTATATATTTTATGTTCAACACTGAAAACTAAAGTGCTTCTTTCTCAAATGGACTGTGGTAAAGTAAATGTTTGGGGAATAACCCATAATGAGTAAAGATTTATTGCATTTATTGTTGGCTCTAAGTTCAATAACACCTTCTGTGGCTTGGATATCATTAGGAAATTAGAGGTTAATTCATGTCATTCCTGTTCCATCCTTGCTTGGATAAAAAAGTCATGTGAGGCTCACATATTATTTGTTTTTGCAGTTGAAATGGCAGCTTAGTATTTACTGTTATGCTCAGAGGAAAACAAAGAATAACCCTTGGCTGTAATATTGGGAATGAAATATTTTTTCAGAATAATTTCACATTTCTTTCCAAGAATATTATCTTATGCAGAATTAGAAGTACTTGCTTTCTACATGTTTACAATGACCACAGCACTGATGTACTAAAGAAATTAAAACCTTGTTTAAAAATGAGACAGGCTATTTTGATTAAAAAAGCGTGACCTTTTATTTTATTTTTTACCTGGAAGTGGTCATTTTCCCATAGAACTGATGATGGAAATTATTAGACCAGTGAAAGATAGCTGTCATTCCATTATTGGTTGTTATCATTTGTTTTTCTTTAAAATGCTTATTAGAGGTAGTTAACCAAATTCAATTGGAGGCTAAGAAAGTTGATAAGTTAAAAGTAAGGGAGACATGGCAGAAGAAATCTGGTACATCAGCAAGATCCATGATCTGGGAATCAAACTTGAGTTCGCTTCTTTCTCTGACACTATGTATGAAAGAAATTCACCTCAGTGACATTGCTTATCTAATTTGGGTTTTAGTTTCTGTCTATAAATCTAATTCTAAAGAATTTTTTGTCCAGAAAGAGTTATAGTCCTTTATATCTAATGTTTTTATGAAATAAAATGTAAGACATATGGGAATAAGTCTTCAACATTCATCTCATTTTCATTGCAAAGTTGCACTTCTTTTAGATCCCAGCTTCATGACTTACTAGCAGTGTGATTATGGGCAAATAGTGAACTTCCTGAGCCCCATCTAGCTCATTTATATAAAGAGAATAGTAATTCTTAGTTATTTTGTAATATTAAAAAAATGCCAAATGTGTGGCTAAAATGGTGGAGTTGGAAGACCCTGAGCTCACTTCCTTCCACATGCCGGAATTCTAAAATTATAAGTACTTATAGTTCTAAAATTATAAGTACTTAATAGAGCAAATATTGATGAGAAAGACATGAAGATAAGCCAAACAGATTTTCCACTATTAAAGTTATAAAGAAGGAACCACAATGATACATGTTATAATTAACACTCACATCCCAAAGTAGGCAACCCATGAATCGGGATAATCACAATTGCAGGAATTCTCTTAAAGGAACAAGGGGTATGAAACCCCCTTGGGCTCTCCATCCTGGAGATCTGCACTTGGGAGACAAGCCTCCAGGATGTCTGGCTTTGAGGCCAGCAGGATGTACCCATGGGAGAGCCAGAAAGTGGTATGAAACAGAGACTTTGCTTTTAAAGGGCACACACAGAACCTCATATGCTTGGAGTCCCAGCACACAGGCAGTATTTGAAACAATCCTGGGCCAGGGTACTTGCTCATATTGGCAATCACCCCAGGGAGGCAGTAAGTTTGAGCTCCTACTGTGGATGTAGACACTGGCAGCAGTCATTTTCAGCAACTCATTCTATCTCAAGGGCAGTGGTCCTAGCAAGCACTGTTTGAGGAATTCTCCTTCAATCTTTCTGGGTCGGGAAGACACCCTGGAGAAGAGAATGGCAACCCACTCCAATAATCTTGCCAGGAGAATCCCGTGGACAGAGGAGCCTGGCAGGCTGTAGTCCATGGGGTCACACAGAGTTGGACATGACTGAAGCGACTTAACATTCATGCAGATGCTGACAGCAGTCATTTTCAGGAGCTCATTCTATCTCAAGGGCAGAGGTGCTAACAACCACTGCTTGAGGAATTCTCCCTCCATCTTATTAGTAATTTGGGCTGACCTACTCCAAAGCAGGTCCCACCTGGCCCTATAGGCAGTGACCAAGACCCAACTCTGGCCCTCAGGGGTTCAACACTAGTAAGGTGGTCCCTGGACCCTATAACCACTGCCCTCAACATGGCCCAACTAAACTGCCTCCAGTGTGCCCACAAAGGTTGGCTTTCCCACAATGGAAGAGACCTCACAGGTCACATGGAGGGCATGCCTAGAACATATGGCTCTGGTGACCAGGCGAGAATGTGCTATTGGGTTCTGTAACATGGCTCCTACATAAAACTATTTCTCAACAACCAACCTACCTAATACAGAAAAATAAACACAGAAAATTCAGCAAAACAAAGAGACAGAGGAATATGTTTCATATGAGTAGACAAAACTAAACCTCAGAAAAATAACTGAAGTGGAGGTAAGCAGTCTACCCAATGAAGAATTTAAGGTAATGATCATAAAGATGCTCAGTGAACCCTGGAGAACAATAGAAGAACACAGTGAAATTTTAACAAAGAAGGAGAGGATATAAATAAGAACTAAACAAAATTGAGGAATAAAAAACTGAAATAAATACACTAGAGGAGATCAATGGTAGATTAGATGATGCCAAGAAATGGATCAGTAAACTGAAAGATCACTGGAAACGTTCATCCATGTTGAACAGAAAAAATGAAACAGAATTTTAAGAAATGAGAATACTAAACTTCTGTCACCAAACCTGAAGGGAGAAACTGTTAGAAACACAACAATAGTAGAGGATTTTAACACCACACTTACCCCAGTTACATCCAGACAGAATTAATAAGGAAACGCTGCAGTAATGACATGTTTGACCAATTGGGCTTAATAGATTATTATAGAAACTTCCATCTAAAAGCAGCAAAATATGCATTCTTTTCTTATGTACTTGGAACATTCTTTAGGATAGATAACATGGTAGGCCACAAAACAAGTATGGATAATTTTATTGATTGAAATCTTATCAAGTATCCTTGGCAACCACAATTGTCTAAGATTAAAAATGAACTATAAGAAAAGCTACAAAAAAGCCCACACAAACACATGGAGGCTAAACAATATGCTACTAAACAACCTGTGGATCACTGACTAAACCAAAGAGGAAATTAAAAAAAAAAAATGCCTGGAGACAAATGAAAATAGAAACACACTGTTTCAAAATCCAAGTGCTGAAGCAGAAGCAGTTCTAAGAGGGAAGTTTATGGTGATACATGCCTAATTCAGGAAATGAGAAAAGTCTTAAATAATCCAGCTTTAAAGGAACTGGAAAAAGGAGAGCAAACTAAACCCAGAATTAGAAGGAAAGAATAAAGATCAGAGCAGAAATAAGTGAAATAGAGATAAAAATAGGATGCTAAGAACTGGTTCTTTGAAAAGATAAAATTGATAAACTTTTGGCCAGACTCATCAAGAACAAAAAGAGACAGGCTCAAAATCTATAAAATCAGAAATGATAGAGGAGAAATTATGACTGACACATAGGAAATAAAAAAGATCCTAAGAAATTGCTCTGAACAATTATACAGCAATAAAATGGACAACCTAGAAGAAATGGGTAAATTCCTCGAAACCTACAATCTCATATGTTTGCTTGAGCAAATCAGAAAGCATGGAAAATTTGAACAGATGTTACCAGAAATGAAATTGAGTCAATAATTTAAAAACTCCCAAAAGATAAATGTCAGGGGCCAGATAGCTTCACAGATGAATTCTCCCAAACATTTAAACAAGAGTTAAAACCTAGTTTTCTCAAACTGTTCTGAAAATTGAAGTGGAAGAAGGGTTTCCAAACTCATTCTACAAGACCAACTCCATCCTAATACCAAAACCAGAGAAAGACACCACAGAATAGAAATTTATAACTTGATGTCTCTGATAGACATAGATACAGAAATCCTCAACCAAATATTAGCAGACCAAATTCAACAGTACATTAAAAGGATCATAAGCTATCATCCAGTGGGATTTCCTCTAGTGATGTAAGAATAGTTCAGTATCTATAAATCAGTCAACATGAGATACCACAGTAACAAATGAAGTATAAAAATTATATGATTATGTTAATAGAAGCAGAAAAACTTTTGACAACGTTCAGTGTCTATTTGTGATAAATCTGTTAATAAAGGGCATAGAGGATGCATATCTCAACAAAATAAAAGCCATATTTGACAAGCCCACAGCTAACATTCTCCATGGTGAAAAGCAGAAAAGCATTTTTTCCTAAGATCAGGAACTAGACATGGATGCTCACTCTCAACCACTTTTACTCAGTATAGCTTTGGAAGTCCTAATCACAGCAGTCAACCAGGAAATAGAAATAAAAGGAATCTAAATTGGAAAGAAAAAAGTAAATTGTCACTATGCAGATGATGTGATCCTATATATAGAAAATCCTAAAGACTCCGCCAAAAATTGTTAGTGCTTATCAATGAATTTAGTAAATTTTCAGGATGCAAAGTTAATATACAAAAATCTGTTGATATGCCTTAATGATAAACTATCAGGAAAAAATTAGGAGAATCTCATCTACAACTGCACAAGAAAGAATAAAATACCTAGAAGTAAATCTAACCAAGGAGGTAAAAGACCTGTACATGGGAAACTATGAGATACTGATGAAAAAAAGTGAAGACAGCACAAACAAATGGGAAGATATACATAATCATGGATTGAAAGAATTTGTATTGTTAATATGACTATACTACCACAGGTACTCTGCAGATTCAGTACAATCTCTATCAAAATAGTACTGTAGTTTTTCACAGAACTAGGACAAATAATTCTAAAATTTGTTTTAAAACATATTACACCTCAAATACCAAAGCAGTCTTGAGAAAAAAAACAATAGCAACAACAACAAAGACAAAAAAAGCTGGAAGTATCACATGCCCTGATTTTAAACTGCATTACAAAGCTGCAGTAATCAAAGTAATGTGATGCTGTCACAAGAACAGCCACATAAATCAGCGGAACAGAGTTGGGAGCCCAAAAATAAACTCACACTTATGTGTTCAATTGACCCATAACAAAAGAGTCAAGAATATGCAATGAGAAAAAGACAGCTTCTTTAATAAATTGCACTGGGAAAACTAGACAGCTACATGCAAAATAATCAAACTGAACTACTTTCTCACACTACACAGTAAGTTTTCTACATCCGAATATTCAAGTTGCCAATTTTCAAAGATGATAATGTGTGTTTTTTTTTTAATATACTATCTAGGTTGGTCATAACTTTCCTTCCAAGGAGTAAGAGACTTTTAATTTCATGGCTGCAGTCAGCATCTGCAGTGATTTTGGAGCCCCCAAAAATAAAGTCTGACACTGTTTCCACTGTTTTTCCATCTATTTCCCATGAAGTGATGGGACCAGATGCCATGATCTTCGTTTTCTGAATGTTGAGCCTCAGGCCAACCTTTTCACTCTCCTCTTTCACTTTCGTCAAGAGGCTTTTGAGTTCCCCTTCACTTCTGCCATAAGGGTAGTGTCATCTGCATATCTGAGATTATTGATATTTCTCCCAGCAATCTTGATTCCAGCTTGTGCTTCTTCCAGCCCAGCGTTCCTCATGATGTACTCTGTATATAAATTAAATAAGCAAGGTGACAATATACAGCCTTGACACACTCCTTTTCCTATTTGGAAGCAGTCTGTTGTTCCATGTCCAGTTCTGACTGTTGCTTCTTGACCTGCATACAGGTTTCTCAAGAGGCAGGTCAGGTGGTCTGGGATTCCCATCTCTTTCAGAATGTTCCACAGTTTCTTGTGATCCACACAGTCAAAGGCTTTTTGAGTGAACTCCGGGAGTTGGTGATGGACAGGGAGGCCTGGCGTGCTGTGATTCATGGGGTCGCAGAGAGTTGGACACGACTGAGCGACTGAACTGAACTGAATGTGTTTTTGCATGTCCAGTTACAGAAGTTAGTTCGCATGTCTCACGTATGTTGTCATGTGCATGCATCCTCTACAAGTTGTTGTGCTTTTGTGTGCTTTACTGTACAGTATGGTATAGATTGCAGTAGTACAGTACCTTTATTTCAAGTTCAGGAATGTCCAGAAGCAAGCGTAAAAGCAGTGGTGATGTAGTTAGTACTGCTAAGAAGTGCCAAGCAATAACAATGGAAATAAAAGTGAAAATTATTGAGTGGAGTGAGGTGAAAAGATGCTAGATAAAGCTCATTCATTCAACTGTTAGCACAATGTCAAGATCACGGGGCATGTGAAGTCTGCTGTGTCAGTGATGCTGACGATATCAAAGAAGCATGGAAAAGTGACAGAGGAGATTGAAAATGTTTGGATGCAGGATCAGCGTCAGCATCAAGTCCTGCTCAGCTTAATGTTGATTCAAAAGAAAGATAAAAGTCTTTATGAAGATATGAGAAAGAAAAATGGTGAAGAATCAAGGGGCACATCTTTTAATGCTAGCTTTGGCTGGTTTCCAAGGTGACTCAATGGTAAATAATCTACCTGCCGAGCATGAGACAGGAGTTCGATTCCTGGGTGAGAAAGATCCCTGGAGAAAGAAATGGCAACCCGTTCCATTATTCTTGCCTGGGAAATCCCATGGGCAGAAGAGTCTGGCAGAGTATAGTCCATGGGGTTGCAAAGACTCAGACATGACTTAGTGGCTAAAACATCACCACCTATGGCTGTTTATCAGTTCAAGACCAGAGCCAATCTTTACAATATAAAACTAAGCAATGATGCAGTGAGTGCAGATATGTTAGCTTCCCAGGAATTTCCTGAACACTTCAAGAAATTATTGATGAAGATGTATATTTACCCAAGCAGATTTTTAATGTAGATGAGACAAGACTGTTCTGGAAGATGTTGCCAGAGTAAAGTTACATCAATAAGAAGAAAAAGTTGATGCCAGGATATAAGGCAGCAAAGGAGAGGCTAAATCTGTTGTTTGGTGGTACTGCTTCCGGTGATATGAAACTATAGTCTGCCTTAGTTTATTATTAACCCGTGAGCCCTTAAAAACATGGCCAGGGGCTCTCTTCCTGTTGTGTGGAAGAGTAACCCCAAATTCTCGGTTTTACAGGCAATTTTCCAAGATCTATTTTTCTATCACTTTATCCTAGAGGTAGAGAAATATTGCTTGGGGAAGGATGTCCCGTTCTTTTGCCACACAACAGTGCCACTCAACATTCTTTTGCCACCCATTCATGCACAACTTTCATCCCAACATCAAAGTAGCACATGTGTATGTATGCTCAGTCATGTCCAACTCTTTGTGACCTCATGGACTACAATCTACCAGGCTTCTCTGTCCATGGGATTTTCCAGGCGAGAATACTGGAGTGGGTTGTCATTTCCTTCTCCAGGGACTCCTCCCGACCCAGGGATTGAACCCACATCTCTTGCATCTCCTGAATTGTCAGGTGGATTCTTTACCACTAGCGCCACCTGGCTTTCCTGGTGTCTCAGATGGTGAAGAATCCACCTCTAATGCAGGAGACCTGGGTTCAATCCCTAGGTTGAGAAGCTCCCCTGGAGAAAGGAACTGCTAGCCACTCCAGTGTTCTGGCCTGGAGAATTCCATGGACTGTATAGTACATGGGGTCACAAAGAGTCAGACACTACTGAGCAACTTTTGCATTCACTTTCAGTGCCACCTGGGAAGCCCAAAAGTAGTCCATCTACCACCAAATACTACTTCGCTCATCCAACCTATGGACCGGGGAGTTGCAGAAACTTTCACGAAATATTTACACCACACTTTTTTTGTCAGACAGTAAAGGTTAGTGGTGAATCAGGAGTAACCTTGTGATAGTTTTGGAAGGACTATAACATCTACAAGATCATTAAAAAAACTGACTTTGCTTAGTATGAGGTTAAGGCCATCACCACCAAGGGGGTTTAGAAGAACCATTACCTGCACATTATGATTTTTGAAGATTTGAGAAATTGGATGAGGAGTCCAAAAAGGTCTTCAGCAATTTAGTGACCCTCACCAAGAAGCTGGAGGTAGATCTTCAAGAGGATGATTACACTGAACCCCTTGCTCTACAACACAGGAGTTTACTAATGAAGACCTCATGGAATTGGAGTCCCAGAGGAAGGGCTAAGAGAGACAAGAAAGGGAAGAAGTAACTGAAGAATGGAAGAGATTCACAACACAGGGAATGGCAAGGGGATTTTCTTTATTTAAGGGGGCTCTGTTAGTTGTTGAGGCGCAGGAGTGAAGAATGTAGAATGGTACATGAAGGTTGCCACAGCCATTCAGAAAGCAATCTGTGCTATCATGTCATCTATGATGAGAAAAAGAGCTACTACCCAGACCTCCCTGGGTAATTTTTTCAAGAGGGTACATAGAATTGAATCCAGCAAGGAACCGGAACCTGTGCCATCAGCATCAGATATGACTGAAACTGCAGCTTGCTCTCTGACTCCTGTTGCTGACAATCCTTCAGCTCTACCATTCCCACCTTCTCTCCATTTTCCAGTCAGTAACACTTCTTGCCCGGAGAAGGCAATGGCAAGCCACTCCAGTACTCTTGCCTAGAAAATCCCATGGATGGAGGAGCCTGGTGGGCTGCAGTCCGTGGGGTCGCTAAGGGTCGGACACGACTGAGCGACTTCACTTTCACTTTTCACTTTCACACACTGGAGAAGGAAATGGCAACCCACTCCAGTGTTCTTGCCTGGAGAGTCCCAGGGACCGGGGAGCCTGGTGGGCTTCCGTCTATGGGGTCACACAGAGTCGGACACGACTGAAGTGACTTAGCAGCAGCAACACTTCTTGCCTGTTCACGCGATGCCAGTCCCTATATGCCAGCTGTTTTACTGTACTGCTGCACTTTTCAAGGTATTATACTCTAAGATTAAAAATACTTTCTTTATTTTTTGTGTTTGTTTGTTTCTTAGGAATTATTTGTGTGAGAAGTATTATAAATCTATTACAGCACAGGACTATGTAGCCTATCATGTTAGTTGGATATCTAGGCTAACTTTGTTGTACTTACCAACATGTTGGATTTATGAATGTGCTCTCAGCATGGAACTTGTCCATATATAAGGGACTTACTCTCTACAAAAATAAATTAAAAATGGATTGAAGACTTAAATTAAGGCCTGAAACATAAAACTTCTAGACGAAAACACAGGTGGTGCACTATTTGATCTTAGCCTTAGGAATATATTTTTGGATCTCTCTCCTCAGGCAAAGGAAACAAAAATAAACAAATGAGACTACATCAAACTGAAAAGCTTTGAGACAGTGAAGGAAGCTTTCAACAAAACAGAAAGGTCATCTACAGGATGGGAGAAGATAATTGCACACCATATACCCAATAAAGGGGCTAACATTAATATCCAAAATATACAAAGAGTTCATCAGTTCAGTTCAGTCTCTCAGTCGTGTCCAACTCTTTGTGACCCCATGGACCACAGCACCCCAGGCCTCCCTGTCCATCACCAACTCCTGGTGTTTACCCCAAACTCATGTCCATTGAGTCGGTGATGCCATTCAACATTCTCATCCTCTGTCATCCCCTTCTCCTCCTGCCCTCAATCTTTCCCAGTATCGGGGTCTTTTCAAATGAGTCAGTTCTTTGGCCACATCAGGTAGCCAAAGTGTAGGAGTTTCAGCTTCAGCATCAGACCTTCCAATGAACACTCAGAACTGATCTCCTTTAGGATGGACTGGTTGGATCTCCTTGCAGTCCAAGGAACACTCAAGAGTCTTCTCGAAAACCACTTTTGAACTGAAAGCATCAATTCTTCGGCTCTAAACTTACTTTATAGTCCAACTCTCATATCCATACGTAAACATTTGGAAAACAATAGCCTTGACTAGACAGACTTTTGTTGGCAAAGTAGTGTCTCTGCTTTTTAATATGCTGTCTAGGTTGGTGATAATTTTTCTTCCAAGGAGTAAGTGTCTTTTAATTTCATGGCTGCAGTCACCATCTGCAGTGATTTTGGAGTCCAAAAACATAAACTCAGCCACTGTTTCCACTGTTTCCCCATCTATTTGCCATGAAGTGATGGGGCCGGATGCTATGATATTAATTTTCTGAATGTTGAGTTTTAAGCCCACTCTTTCACTCTTCTCTTTCACTTTCATCAAAAGACTTTTTAATTCTTCTTCACTTTCTGCCATTAGAGTGGTGTCATCTGCATATCTGAGGTTATTGATATTTCTCCTAGCAGTCTTGATTCCAGCTTGTGCTTCATTCAGCCCGGCATTTCGCATGATGTATTCTGCATATTATTAAAATAAACAGGGTAACAATATAAAGCCTTGACGTACTCCTTTCCCGATTTTGAGCCAGTCTGCTGTTCCATGTCCAGTTCTAACTATGGATTCTTCACCTGCATATGAATTTCTCAGGTGGCCAGTAAAGTAGTCTGGTATTCCCATCTCTTGAAGATTTTTCCACAGTTTGTTGTGACCCACCCAGTCTAAGGCTTTGTCATAATCAGTAAAGTAGAAGTAGATATTTTTCTGGAACTCTCTTGCTTTTTCTACGATCCAATGGATGCTAGCAATTTGATCTTTGGTTCCTCTGCCTTTTCTAAATCCAGCTTGAACATCTAGAAGTTCATGGTTCACGTACTGTTGAAGCCTGACTTGGAGAATTTTGAGCATTACTTTGCTAGCATGTTAGATGAATGCAATTGTGTGGTAGTCTGAACATTCTTTGACATTTCCTTTCTTTGGCATTGGAATAAAAACTGACCTTTTCCAGTCCTGTGGCCACTGCTGAGTTTTCCAAATTTGCTGTCATATTGAGTGCAGTGCTTTCACAACATTATCTTTTAGGATTTGAAATAGCTCAACTGGAATTCCATCACCTCCACTAGCTTTGTTCACAGTGATGCCTCCTAAGGCCCACTTGACTTGGCATTTCAGGATGTCTGGCTCTAGGTGAGTAATCACACCATCGTGATTAACTGGGTCGTGAAGATTTTTTTTCTTTTTTCTTTTTTATTATTCTTACTTCTTCTTCTTCTTTTTTTTTTCACTTTACAATATTGTATTGGTTTTGCATACATTGACATGAATCCGCCCCGGGTGTACATGTGTTCCCCATCTTGAACTCCCCTCCCACCTCCCTCCCCATACCATCCCTCTGGTTCATCCCAGTGTACAGTTCTTCTGTGTATTCTTGCCACCTCTTCTTTATATCTTCTGTTTCTGTTAGGTCCATACCATTTATATCCTTTATCGAGCCCATCTTTGCCTGAAATGTTCCCTTGGTATCTCTAACTTTCTTGAAGAGATTTCTAGTCTTTCCCATTCTATTGTTTTCCTCTATTTCTTTGCATTGATCATTTAGGAAGGCCTTCTTATCTGTCCTTGCTATTCTTTGGAACTCTGCATTCATATGGATATATCTTTCCTTTTCTCCTTTGTCTTTAGCTTATCTTCTTTTCTCAGCATTCAGCAGGTGTTTATTAAAATTGTATTAATGATTAAGTACATTTGGAGACCATAATTTTTGTTGGTGATGAATTTTTTCCCTCTTGTTCATATTAGTCATTTGGGATTGTTTTTTTCTTCTATTTCCTTTCACCCATATTTGTTAAGTTGCCTTCCATATAATTAGAATAAAGTGATTGAGCTATGTAATTGTTAAAGATGCTTAAGTGGAAAAACAGGTTTCTTGACCAACAAATTGGATTTTCTCACAGCAACTGCTGAACTAAACAAATTAAAAAATCATTTGAACATCTGCAGATTACAGTGAGAAATGAATTCAGCTTGAGGCTTTGTATAATATATTTCTTTATATTAATTTGTTCTTTCATGTGCACCAGGAACTTTGTTTCACATTAAATTATTTAAACTAATTGAAACTTTTAAAATTGAAACCTTATATTTTATTTAAATGAAAGATTTTGAGTTATTAAGTATATATCCTTCATATGCTAGAAACCTATGTTATTTTCAAAGGGCACACACTGATTTATAACCCGAATAATAGGTTCCTATTAATACTCTTCCTCATGAAAGAAATTCAAGCAGCTTTTAAAGTACTTGAAACTGTAAAGATAATGGCCTCATTTTGGGGAAATTTGTTAGATTATTAGTATCCTTGATTTTTATGTCATTGTTTTGCTAGTGAAGTGTCTTTATTTACCTATGAATCTCTCTGAACACATTTCAGTTAATTTTAACTAACTTCATTTTTGTGTGATGGATTTCTATGTGTGTTCTTTCAATCTTTGTGGTAGTAAAACTTTGATAATGAAAGGAAAATTACTGAAGCTAATAAATGGCTCTTAAATGCTCTGAAGTCCACCTTTTCCATTCCCATTAAAATGAATAAAAGATAATTTGCCATTACAAAAGACCTTTTGTTTCTTTAACAGGAAGTTTTGAGGGATATAACGTAGAACCAACACACCATGGGGAATGCAAAAAAAATGTGTAAGGCAGTCAGTGCCTTTGTGTTGGTAACATTTGAAGAATAGACAAGCATACATTATACTCAACAAGTAAAATTATTAATACAACATAGGTCCTGAGCAAGAATCAGAACAAGTGCTACAGTTGACCCTTGAGCAACACAGGTGAACTGAGTATGTCCACTTGTATGTGGATTCTTTTTAATGGTAAATATTACAGTAGTACCGGGTCTGTGGTTGGTTGAGCCAAGGACACAAAAAGCTGACTGTAAAGGTATAAGTGAACTTTTGACTGATTTCTAACCTTTGCATTGTTTAAGGTTAAACTCAATATATAATTTGGATACATATCTACCTGCAAGACAGGAGAACCAGGTTCCATCCCTGGGTTGGGAAGATTCCCTGGAGAATGGAATGGCTACCCATTCTAGTATTCTTGCCTGGAGAATTCCATGGACAGAGAAGCCTGGCGGGCTACAGGCCATGGGATTGCAGAGTCGGACATGACTGGGAAACTCACACTTTATTTTTTCAGGTGTTTTTGAACATTTGAATTGTCCACATCTCATGAATCCTCACTTTTAGCTGACTTTTCCATAGCTTCATCATACATTATAGATCTAAATTTGACCTTTCCCAGAGCAGGCTCACATATCTATCAGTGAAATTCCCTTTTGTAAAGGAACATTGAACTCACAAACAATAACACTGTTAACTTATTCCTGAATGAAGCTTATCTAACAAACATTTCTCCATAAGCCATATCCCAGCCTGTCATCTAGGAACCCAGACAGCACCTGAGCATTGCAGCTTTTGGGTTCTTTTGAAGAGTGAAATCACCAACAGAAAGCACACCAAAACATGCAAAATACATGATACTAAATAGACCATGGAAAAGGCACTTCTTTGAAATATGGGAGCTGGCGTAAGAAAACAGGGCACCATCTTGTTCGATCTCAACTGGGAACTTGACCTAAAGACTTGCACTTTTTGCTGCTTCATGAAAACCCACAGATGACTTGAAAACATTGACAATAATGATTTGGTCATTTTCTGTCTGTTCATTAGCTATTTTCCAGCAAATAAAAATCACCAAAATACACTTTTCTAATATTTGCTTTCCTGTTAAATGACACCTATATCTATCAGATACTTAAGCTAGAAATCTGGGAGTCAAATTTGACTTGTTTTCTTCACAGGGACCTTGATATACAACATATCACCAAATTGTCTTATTTCTAGTACTAACAAATGTTTGTTTTTAAATTTACTTGACATCTTTTTTTTTTTTTTCCCTGAACTACTGGGTTTCCGCACATTTAATCTTGACCCTTTTAATGCAATCTCTATACTGATTAGATCTATAAAAAACTACAGACATAACAGTTGTCTCTGTAAATGGCTCGCCATTACTTTAAAGTCCAAGTTCAAACTCCTTGATATGATTTATAAAACCCTGCCACATTTTCTTGATTGCTTTCCATCTCTTTTTCTGCTCCAGTCACAATATATAAAATAGATATAAAACTGGAGATTCTATAGAAAAACACTCCCTTGTATTCATAAAAATTGAAACCTGACATTTTATTTAAATCAATTTTTCTAAGCTAGGAGACAGTTTAATGCTACTTTAGATATAATTTGATTTTCCTGTCTACTTATAGTGAGAGATGTATGCAAAATGAAATTTTGATATCTAAAGCTACCTCAATAGCTTATATCCAAAGTTCTAAATCCAATAGCATCAATGTAGAAATATCCTAATTCAATTCTAATGTCATTTTTCAATATTATTTATGTTGATAATATTCGAGATATAGGAACATGAAGATCTTGCTTAGCATTGAAAATAAATCATATAATTTTAATGTGAACTGTATATTTTACATCATATCATACATCATTTTGCCTCTTTATTTTTATACCACTGGCATCCAGTTACTCATTTTTGAAAATGAATCTTGATTTCTCTCTGGGAAACCAGCTTTTCTTCTATCTCAGTCTACCCTACCCCTAACCAAGCTGTAGATTTGAGACTTAAAGGTATGACTAAGGCTAAGCCAACTTCAGAGAACTTCATCCCTTGACCTCAGTGTTTAATTTAGGGATGGATACATGGCACGATCAAATCCATTGACAGCCTGTGATCAATGAAATTTTGGTAAAGACTTCCTTATTTTTCTTTCTGCATTTAACATGAATAGATGTAATTTCTGGAGCAGTTGAATTCATCTCATTACTATAAAGGAAAATCTGTTTCAGGATTAAGTAAGGGAAATGAAGTTGAGAGATGGAGGGAAATGAAGTTGAGAGATGGAGAAAAATAGTCTTGGTGAAATTGATGAGCTCCTGCTTCAAGCCATTCCTGCAGTCAACCTTAGGCTGGCACTTTTCTATTATGAAAGAGTTTAAATTCCTTTTTAATTTAAAAGAGTTGGAATAGGTCTGTATTCTCAGTTGAAAACTGAAGAGTCCTAAGCAATGCGACACATAACAATATAGTCATTTCAGTCATCTGCAATTTTTTTGCATCAGAGCATAAATATGTAGTTTTAGTAACTTCATTACTTTAGATTTTACTGAGTTGTATGATAAGATTATTTTCACATATGCACATCTATTCATCAGAAACTGCTGGAATCTCTATTATTTATACCTTTTGTATATGTACTGTTGTTCATCATTTGCATATTAAAGACCTATAACTCCTTTAAGGACAGCAAAATTCATGTTCTCACTTTAATTTTTAACTTTTCTTAATATGAATTAACACAAAGTACATTTACAAACAAGTTTAATTAAAAATGAAGGGTGAATTGTTATATATACACAGAGACAATTAAAGCTAGTTTGAAATGGAATTGCCAAGAACAGATTCTTTCTTCACAAACATACTGGTTAAATATAACTATGGAGATTTTATATTCTTTGGTTTTTGGAGAAAACTACACATATTATTGGTGCTTTTTTCCCTTAAATAAAGGAAAATATGATTCCATCATTAAGAGGAAAATCTCCTTTATAATTGATTCTGTTATTTTTACAAGATGTCAGGCTTTAATTTCACATCAACTTTTTTCCAATCCAAAGGAATGCCTTTCTTGTTAATAGAGTGTCAGTGTGTGCTCAACTTTTGTGAATGTAAAAATGAAATACACATATTTCATAAATAGTAGAATCCCAGGGACGGGGGAGCCTGGTGGGCTGCCGTCTATGGGGTCGCACAGAGTCGGACACGACTGAAGCGACTTAGCAGCAGCAAGCAAATTTTCATGGTACTAGTATTCCCAAAATTATTATCTATTTTATGGTGTGATATGACTGCCTTTTAAGAGAAACCTAGCAACTTTGTATTTTGCAAGTCTTCTTAATAGGGACTAGAATGTGAGGTGATGGCCTTCTGAATTCTGGTGACTGGCCTCAGGATGCTTGAAAAGGCTGTGCTATATTCTTTCCCATAGCTGTGGATGCTGGTAAAATGGTCTTCATCTAAAAAAGTTCTGCAAGTGCTTTACAGACATCTTGATAGTTTCTTTCCAGGAATATTAGCAGTGATGATAAGCCAGGATGTAGAATTTTCCCCAGTTGTTTATAGTACTCTAAAGCTCTTGTCAGTTTTCCTAAATCAGAGACATGAGATATGAGGCTGAATTTTTGGAATGGATTCTGTCATCTATTATGGTTTTGTTTCTTTTTTTTTTTTTTGAGATGAATTCTGTTCATTTTGTTTCCCTCTTAACAAACTGATGATTGGAATTCAGACTTAATTCATCAGGGAGATATGGTACATGCTTTATTTCGTGAGCGAATGGTTTCACAATTCTAAAAGACGTGTTTTGGCAGAATTTCCAAAGTGATAATTTTGTAATTTAATGATCTATTAATGTGTAAAAGAAAAACACCCAACAAAAATAAACAAATGGAAATCAACTGTCTTATATTTTATATAAATATAAAGATATCATTGAGTAGTGTTTAAATGTGTAAATTAATATTCAAAAACTGTATATGTACTTATGTAAATGTTTAAGTAAATATATGTCAGTATTTACATAGTACACATTTTTTGGCCATATTTTATGAGTAATTTATGCAGAATTGAAAAATTGTTCTAAAAGTATTAGAAAGAAGAAAATATATTCTCAGTAGTGCTCTGCCATAGAGAAGAAATAATAATACTACTGTTTATTTTGGTGGGCAGAGGAAGGAAGGTTGAAAATGTTACTGGGAAATTTTAAATAAGCCCCAGCATCAGAATGTATAATGGAAGAATGGTGGAAAATTAGAAAAATCTTCAGAAGAGATTTTAAATTGAGAATATGATTTGGCAGATAAGAATGTAAATAATCATGAGCAAAAAAACAAACTTTTATTATTTTTTATATATATATTTTTTCTTTTTTTAATAATTCAACCTTCAGCAACTATATTGCATACCTATTGTGTATATCTGGCACTATGCTGGGTTCTGAGAACACAATCAAAATGAGCCAAGTAACTGGTGAACCTGTTTGCAGGGAAGGAATGGAGATGCAAAATAGAGAATGGCCATGTGGACACAGCCAGGGAAGGAGAGGGTGGGATGAGTTGAGAAGGTGGCATTGGTTTACATACACTATCGTGTGTAAAATGGAGAGGTAGTGGGAAGCTGCTGTATAGCACAGGGAGGTCAACTTGGTGCTCTGTGATGGCTTGGGGGAGGGGTCAGGAGGGAGGCCCAAGAGGGAGGGGATTATATACACAAACATATATACATATGGGCTTCCCAGTGGTGCTGCCTGCCAGTTCAGGGGATGCAAGAGATGCAGCTTCCATCCCTGGGTTGGGAAGATCCCCTGGAGTAAGAAATGGCAGCCCACTCCAGTACTCTTGCCTGGAAAAATTCCATGGACAGAGAGCTTAGTGGGGTACAACCCATAGGGTCACAGAGAGTAGGACAAGACTGAGTGGTTGAGCCCACAGCAGATAGATAGATAGAGTTGGGCTTCCCTGGTAGCTCAGCTGGTAAAGAATCCGCATGTGATGCAAGAGACCGCAGTTCAATTCCTGGGTTGGGAAGATTCCCTGGAGAAGTGATAGGCTACCCACTTCAGTCTTTAGGACTTCCCTGGTGGCTCAGACGGTAAAGAATTTACCTGTAATGCAGGAGACCTGGGTTCAATCCCTGGGTCGGGAAGATCCCCTGGAGGAGGGCATGGCAACCCATCCCAGTATTCTTGTCTGGAGAATCCCCAAGGACAGAGTAGCCTGGTGGGCTACAATTCATAGGATCACAAAGAGTTGGACATGACTGAGCGACTAATCATCCACATTTATATAGTTTTGACTGACTCATGTTGTTGTACAGTAGAAACCAACACAGCATTGTAAAGCAATTACCCTCCAATTAAAAAGAAAAAGAACAAAATAGATGCAGCTCCTGCCCTCACAATTTTAGAGCCAAGCAAAGCCATTACTAGCAGCTTCAGAGGGACACACAGCAAGAAACATGCCCTCAAATCAACTCTCAGAGTTTGATGTTATTAATGATGCATTCCATCTGGTACTTGGTAGCTTCCTGTCTATTTCAGTCTATTTTTGCTCTTTATTCTTGCAAAGCACTAAGCTAAGCTGTTTCTGCTTCTCTCAAGGAGGGTGTACAGTTTCAAAATGTAAATGTACCCAATTTATAATTATATAAATATTTTAAGTTATCCTTTTTCTTTCTAACATTGCTGTGTTCAGTGCCCTATGCCATAGAACTAGTTTTTTCTTGTTTTCTCTAAGTTTTAAAACCTTTCAAAAGATCATTCCAATACATGGTAATAAGTCCTATGGTCAAAGGAATTGAATGCACTGAACAAAAACACATATGTGTCACTTAATTGTGGTAGAAGGTTCCGGTGGCGTCTAAAATGAGACCTGAAAGAAACAGAGCAAGGCTGAGAAGAAAGGCAAAGGAAATCTTAGTTGAAGAGTTGTTCATTTTGGTAAAGATCCAGCTGAGTATTTTCTGTTGTAAAGTAGTGCACCCACAGATTTAAAACCTGTTAACTTGTATGATAATGAAGTCTGGTTGAGGAAATAAAGAAGAATTATGGCATACTAGAGTGTCCATATCATCCATGGCAAATCAGGAGAGCGCATTTGCAAATTAACAAATGTGTTCTTCCTTTTGGAACAAGGTTATTTGGGAGTCTCTGTTTGCTAGCATAGAGGCCAGATGGCAGCAGTCACAGATTGCCATCTTCTGCATGCTGGTAGTTGTCAACTTCAGATGCTAATGTGGTATCAGAGGCAACTACTGCCAAATAATTTTTAAGTCTATATATATGAGTGAACATCCACTATATTCTAGGCACTGGGCAAACAGTTATAAGCAAAAGCTGATTAGTATTGTTTTAGTGGAGCTTGTGGTTTAATGAGGCTTTAAGAAGCTGTGTGATGGCAAATTTTATCCTCTCTTAAACTAATTCTGAAGTTTTATAGAACTCTGGGTAGCATAATTGGGATTAATTGGGGAGAGGGAGGGACTAAGCATAGGGAAAATGAGCAGGTAGATCAGAGTATCTTCTTTCTCAGACACAGTAAGGTGATGGGAAGATAAAAGTGGGTGGTTATTTCCTTTCCAATACTTTGCTCTGTGTCTATACATCACTCACCCAAGGGATTCAACCTGGCAGTTTCTGCAGTCATATCTAATTAAAGGTCATGCCTTAGAATAGGAGAATAATATTAATATGTGCACAAATGAGAAGTTGATTGGGGTATAATTATATGACTTTTGTCTGTGCCACCGGAAGGGTGGATTTAATATCAGCTCAGATTGGGGAAAGATTTCAGGGAAAAAATATCAGAAATTTAGGTGTTGGTTATGCAACGTTGGAGACATCCATTTGAGAAAAGTTCAGTAGGCAGTTTAATTTGAATGTATGAGTTCAGAAGAGAGGACTTTGCAGGATATATAAATTTGGCAAACTTGGGCATAGAGATGCATTACTTTTTGATTATAGTTCCAAAAGGGTAGATTTTAAGAAGAAAAGGGAATGAACTAGCCAAGGATACTCAGAAGGAGTAAACATAAAGTGGGAGGAAAACTAAGAGAATAGAGATTCAAGGATGAGGAAGTGATTGATTATGCCACATGCTGACAGGCTATGTCAGAGGCCTCATGCCTGATTTCTGCATTGTGCCACGTAGAGGTCATTGGTGACCTAGGCAATTGCAGATTTGGTCTGGAAGTCGAATAGGCTTAATAAGGAACAAAAAGTGAGGAACTGGAGCCAATGGTTTTAGGCTTTGTAAATGTTATGACTAAATTGTGTCATGCAAAATTTGTGTGTGTGTGTGTGTGTGTTATCACTCACTCACATATGACTCTTTGTGACCCCATGAACTGTAGCCCACCAGGCTTCTCCACTCATGGGATTTCCCAGGCAAGAATACTGGAGTGAGTTGCCATTCCCTTCTCCATGGGATCTTCCTGACCCAGGAATTGAACCCAGATCACCAGCATTGCAGGCAGATTCTTGAAACCTTAATCCTCAGTACCTTAGAATGTTAACTATTTGGAGACAGCACACTTAAAGGGATAATTAAGTTAAACTGTTCAGTTCAGTTCAGTTCAGTTGCTCAGTCGCATCCAACTCTTTGTGACCCCATGGACCACAGCATGCCAGGCCTCCCTGTCCATCACCAATTCCCGGAGTTTACCCAGACTCATATCCATTGAGTCAGTGATGCTATCCAAGGTGATGTAGTCCCCTTTTCCTCCTGCCTTCAATCTTTCCCAGCATCAGGGTCTTTTCAAATGAGTCAGCTCTTTGCATCAGGTGGCCAAAGTATTGGAGTTTCAGCTTCAACATCAGTCCTTCCAATGAACACCCAGGACTGATCTCCTTTAGGATGGACTGGTTGGACCTCTTTTCAGTCCAAAAGACTCTTAAGACTCTTCTCCAACACCACAGTTCAAAAGCATCAATTCGTCAGCTCTCAACTTTCTTTATAGTCCAACTGTCATATCCATACATAACCACTTGGAAAACAATAGCCTTGACTAGACAGACTTTTGTTGGCAAAGTAATGTCTCTGCTTTTTAATATGCTATCTAGCTTGATCATAACTTTCCTTCCAAGGAGTAAGGGTCTTTTAATTTCATGGCTGCAATCACCATCTGCAATGACTTTGGAGCCCCCAAAAATAAAGTCTGCCACTGTTTCCCCATCTATTTCCCATGAAGTGATGGGACTAGATGCCATGATCTTAGTTTTCTGAATGTTGAGGTTCAAGCCAACTTTTTACTCTCCTCTTTCACTTTCATCAAGAGGCTCTTTAGTTCTTCTTCACTTTCTGCCATAAGGGGGTGTCATCTGCATATCTGAGGTTATTGATATTTCTCCTGGCAGTCTTGATTCCAGCTTGTGCTTCTTCCAGCCCAGCGTTTCTCATGATGTCCTCTGCATATGAGTTAAATGAGCAGAGCGACAATATACAGCCTTGATGTACTCCTTTTCCTATTTGGAACCAGTCTGTTGTTCCATGTCCCGTTCTATCTGTTGCTTCCTGACCTGCATACAGATTTCTCAACAGGCAGGTCAGGTGGTCTGGTGTTCCCATCTCTTTCAGATTTTCCACAGTTTACTGTGATCCATACAATCAAAGGCTTTGATATAGTCAATAAAGCAAAAACACACTGTTGTCCTTATCTAAAGGGGAAATTTGATCACACAGAGACACCAGTGATGCTTGAACTCAGAGGACGGACCCTGTGAGGACACAGTCAGAAGTTGCTGTCTGCCAGCCAAGGAGAAATCAACCCACTGGCCCCTTGATCTTAGACTTCTAGTCTCCAGAACTATGAGAAAATAAATTTAAGTCATGCAGGTGTTTTGTTATGGCAGCTCTAGAAAGCTAATATCACAAGTCTCAGTGTCAGTGCATTTCTTCCATGGTCAAGGTGGCCGAGTGCATTCACCATCTGCAAGATGTTTCCCTTAGTTCAGGCACTGATGATGTATATTGTTTTTCAATAACCCTGGTTCTTTCTAGGGGACTTCTGTGGGGGATTTCTGTGGTGCTTTTCATGGGGTATTTCTTTGCCAGTTCTCCTGTCAAAATAGAAACGCCATATCATCAAAAATGGGCAGATTACACCATTATGAACAGCGGAGTTAATAATCATTTATTTCTCCTATTTCTTAATTTCTTGTCTTTTCTGGCTTCTAAAAGATTTCTCTTACTTTCCTGCTAGCTAAGACATACATGTTAAAAAGTGGAGTGGTGTGTATGTTTAATACTATTTTTTTTAAGTTTTCATGGTATTTCATTTGGGGAGAGTTTATGGAGTGTGTTTTACGATATTGTCAAAATAAAATCCTGAATTACTTTGAAGGTTTTTGTTTTCCTTTTGTAATAAAGCAATTGGCTCTTTTCTGCATGTTGCTGATATGATCATAGTTGCTTGCTTTTTGATCCAGCTGGCTTGTCATTAAACTCAGAGACAATATATATTAAGTAATTGCCAGTGTCTCTGATTGGGTTCCCTGGAAGTAGACCCAATTATCCAGCTTATGGTGAAGGAGGTGGATCTGGGTGCTAAATTTTCATGTCTACCATATTCAGTTATATGTACTTAATCATGATACAGTCTTAGCAATAATATTTATCTAATAAATTAATTGAAGCTGAAGTAGCCATTTTTTTATGTAAATAAATTTTAATCCAATAAATTCCAAATGTATCTATCAGCCATGGTGGTATATGAAATACACCATTTTAGTGTATTTTATAATCAGAAAAAAAAAAGTGCAGAGGTTAAAAAATAGAAAATTTGTGGTCAAAAGTGAAAGTGTTATTCCCTTAGTCATATCTGACTCTTTGCAATCCCATGGACTGTAGCCCACCAGGCTCCTCTGTCCATGGGATTTCCCAGGCAAGAATACTAGAGTGGGTTGTGATTTCCTTCTCCAGGGGATCTTCTCAACCCAGGGACTCAACCTACTTCTCCTGAATTGGCAGTTGGGTTCTTTACTACTGAGCCACCAGGGAAGCACACATGATGTGAGATAGAGGTCCAATTTCTTATTTTTTTCCTATTTGTATGCCTATTTAAAAATATATATATTTAAAGTTCCTTTTTTTCCTATTGATCTCTCATAATGTTTTTGTTTCATAGTAATATTTAATAAATTCATGAGTCAATTTCTTGACTGTTGTATTCCCCTAATCAATTTTTCTTTCTCCATGCCATGCTTAGAATCTTTTGATTACCATAGGATCCTAGGTCTTGATATCTGTCAGGTAGAGAGGATATCTACTTTTTATTCTTCTTCACAAAATGTCTTGTTTAATCTTTCACCATCTATAGAATCAGCTTATCATGTTCCACAAAATTGCCTGTGTGATTTAGATTGGAATTTTATGTAATTTTTGGTTTATTTTATAACATAAATACCAAATTGTTTATCAAAGCAATTGGGACAACTTAAATTATGCTGGTAATTAATAAGGAACCCTTATTAATTTGAGAAGAAATTTTTAGAGTATAATTTCCAAAAGGTTAAAAAACATGTCTCTCATACAAATATGAACTGAAATGTCAAAACTTATACTCAGCTCATTAATTAATGAGGGATACAGCACTAATTTCAAACTGGTAGAGTATTGAAGAAGCTAGGTGTTTCTAGGCAATGATAAAATAAGATGTCTGGGTTAGTAGTCCCACCTCTAGAAGTTCTGTGGAACATTTGGTGTTTTCTCTTTTGTTGGGTGGAGATTTGTTGCTTAACTATTTGACACAACTCTACTCACTAAGGTCTGTTCCTTTACTGTTGAAGAAATGCACAGAAAATGTAAAGTCAAGTTGAGCAGTTTATTAAAAGAACATCTTGAAACCTTTTTTCCTGTTTCCAAATTTTGGATACTTTTTCTGACAAAATTGACAGCAAATGTTTCTCTAATATAACATTTTCACATTTTTAACTATATCATTGTCTATCTTCTTGGACAATTTTAGGAAAAAAAGTATTGGGAAAATTCTCTGAGAGAAGTTATTTGCCTGTTAAAATGATGCAATAATAAACAGGTTTTTATATCACTGCTATATTTTTTGTCATCTACATAAGTTTAAATTAATTAGATGTTTACATTTTATGTTCTTGAGTAAAAATATGGAAGATATATTTACTATTTATTAGAAAAAATACGTGATTATTTTCCTGTATTTTTTTCATAATCAGTCAACAAAGCTTAAAGTTACACAATTACGAAAGTGAATTGTGGGAAAATGGTGGATCGTTAATATAGAGAACCAGGTAGAAGAACACCATACAGTTGTTAACAATAATGATCTAGACCCACATTCTCTATGTTTGAGTAAACATAATTATGTTATAAATCTGCAGGTGTAAGATAATTCCCTCTATACCATTGGTTAAATAATTGAAATGTCACCAGACATTTGGAGATAAAGCAAAACTAAGTTTATTTAAACTCCCTGAGGCTAGGAATTAAACAGTAGTCATGTTTCATAGGATGATGTTTGAAGTAAGATCTTTATTATAGTTCGGAATAAGTATAAGAGGGATCTTTTATGGTGAAAGTGGTTTCAAATGATAAAAATTCTTGATAAGTCCCTTTGAACTGGCGGAAACAACAAAGTGAGGGTTTTGAACGAGTAATAAGACTATGCAAGACTATGCACATAAGTGATGTATATTGTCCCCAGGAAGTTGATCTGGAGAGATTTTCTGGAGTAAACAGTGAAGTTATTTATTGCTTTATATCCTTATTTTTCCTAAGCAAATGCTTCTTGGAGGATTCTTCAGTTCAGTTCAGTTGCTCAGTCGTGTCTGACTCTTTGTGACCCCATGGACTGCAGCATACCAGGCCTTGCTGTCCATCGCCAACTCCTGGAGTTTACTCAAACTCATGTCCATTGAGTTGGTGATGCCATCCAACCATCTCATCTGCTGTCATCCCATTCTCTTCCTGCCTTCAATCTTTCCCAGCATCAGGGTCTTTTCAAATGAATCTGTTCACCCCATCAAGTGGCCAAAGTAATTGGAGTTTCAGCTTCAGCATCAGGCCTTCCAAAGAATATTCAGGACTGATTTCCTTTAGGATAGATTGGTTGGAGCTCCTTGCAGTCCAAGAGACTTTCAAAGAGTCTTCTCCAACACCACAGTTCAAAAACATCAATTCGTCAGTGCTCAGCTTTCTTTATAATTCAACTGTCACATCCATATATGACTACTGAAGAAACCATAGCCTTGACTAGACAGACCTTTGTTGTCTAAGTAATGTCTCTGCTTTTTAATATGCTGTCTAGTTTGGTCATAACTTTTCTTCCAAAGGGTTCAGTTCAGTTCAGTTCAGTCGCTCAGTCATGTCCGACTCTTTGCGACCCCATGAATCACAGCACGCCAGGCCTCCCTGTCCATCACCAACTCCCGGAGTTCACTCAAACTCATGTCCATCGAGTCGGTGATGCCATCCAGCCATCTCATTCTCTGTCGTCCCCTTCTCCTCCTGCCCCCAATCCCTCCCAGCATCAGAGTCTTTTCCAGTGAGTCAACTTGTTGCATGAGGTGGCCAAAGTATTGCCGTTTCAGCTTTAGCATCAGTCCTTCCAATGAACACCCAGGATTGATCTCCTTTAGAATGGACTGGTTGAATCTCCTTGCAGTCAAGCGTCTTTTAATTTCATGGCTGCAGTCACCATCTGCAGTGATTTTGGAACCCCAAAAATAAAGTCTGCCACTGTTTCCACTGTTTCCCCATCTATTTGCATGAAGTGATGGGACCAGATGCCATGATCTTCGTTTTCTGAATGTTGAGTTTTAAGCCAACTTTTTCACTCTCGTCTTTCACTTTCATCAAGAGGATCTTTAGTTCTTCTTCTCTTTCTGCCACAAGGGTGGTGTCATCTTGGAGGAATCAACTACATCAAATTGACATCAGTGATCCACAGTTTTTGTTTTCCTTCCATAAATATTTGTTCTAGAAACATTTTTTAACTATCAGCATTCCAGAAAAAAGTTATTTGCTATTGTCTTGTTGTTTGTCTCACACAGAAAGTATCTTTTTAACTTTTATAACAACCATGTTAATGGAAGTAATATCCGCATTTTATAGGGAATGAAAGTTAGGAAATCTGGTAGTCAAATGCATATCATTTGATCCCAACGTCTGTGCTCTTATCCCTCTTAACCATTATATTAAAGTAAACAAAAGGAACAAACGAACATACCAACAAACGATTGTGGGGATGAAGTCAGTTTCCCTAGAAAACACAGTCGTTTTATTGTAGTATTTATTGAGTGAAATTATATTTGTGATTGTTTTCTCCCTCTTTCCAGGTTGTGCAACCGTGTCTTTAATAGTATTCAACCCCTATGATTTTTCTATTAAAGTCATGTATATTGCTCAAGTGCGACTTCCCTGGTGGTTCACATGGTAAAGAATCTACCTGCAGTGTAAGAGACCTGAGTTCAATCCCTGGGTCAGGAAGATCCCCTGGAGAAAGAAATGGTTACCCACTCCAGTATTCTTGCCTGGAGAATGCTATGGATAGAGGAGCCTGACAGACAACAGTCCATGGGGTTGCGATGAGTCAGACATGACTGAACAACTAACACTTTCACTTTTCATGTTACTTAAGGAAGAATATTAAGTGATAAAATAAATCCTAGAGAAATATATGTCCTCAGTGAACTGTGTCTATTACTGACCTGGGACTTTTTCCTTTGAGGTGCAGAATGGAAGAGGCTGCTTGAAGGACTGATCTCAAATCTAATGTCACTGGTGCAAAGAATTTAATAAAACTAAAAGGTGCTACTTTCACTGCATGTGCAAGTCTCCACCTAGTTTCTGCTTTCATACTAACAATTAGCATCTGTTGCACGTGACCAGACTATTTGAGATCCAATGATTCCCTCCCCCAAAACAAACACATTTCTCCTCAAACTGGGGTTTGCTACTTGATCATGCCACCCATTCATAGCAATCCTGGGCTGTGGGAGCATCGTTATAGTTTCCTTCAAGGTTTTAAAATGACTGGTTCAAGAGTCCAGTCTGAGTTAGAAGTTACATGGTGTCTTCTTTCCTCTTCTTGTAAGTATACAGAAAAAGAAAAGAGGATTTACACATTGTAGTTGATGGGAGATTTGATTAGGAGGTTGTCAGGTTTGTGGTGGGGTTGTGCTACCTATACACTTCTAAATCATTCTGTGAATAACAGCTTTATATTTTAATAATATATGTTTGCATGTATGCATGTTTATGTATATATATATTAATATCTTACAGGTGTATACATATATATAATATGCATATTTATAGCATCTTATGGGTGTGTATATATACATATATATATCTATCTTTATACCCTTTATAGTCATTAAGTCACGTCCAGCTCTTTGTGATGCCATGGACTGTAGCCTGCCAGGCTTCTCTGTCCATGGGATTTTCCATGCAAGAATACTGGGGTGAGTTACCATTTCCTTCTCCAGGAGGTCTTCCCAACCCAGGGATCGAACCCAGGTCTTCTGCATTCCAGGCAGATTCTTTACCACTGTGACACCCCCGAAGTGTAACTTTATACCTAAAGCTAAATCCTCTCCTAGCTTTGTTTATCTTCTGCTTCCCATGCTTAGGTTTAAACTAAATTGAGATTACTTAAATTTAAGTATTTTAAACACAATGGGGAAGTACAGAGAGTAGGTCTTGAAAATGAGCATTGCACATCAGGACGTGAGTTTTCAAACTGAAGAAAAACTTGAATACAAAAGTATTCTTGGGTTCACTTCTTATTTGTTTTCCCCTGGAAGCCACAAGATTGTGGGTTTCCAGTTACTGGCAAGCTGTGATTACCAAGGAGTGACAAAAGCATAAATGCAGTTATTGAAGGGCATCAGTGTTATGTTACCCAGAATGAAAGAAAGCTGATGAGTGATTAGCACCCCAGAATCTTTCCTCATAACATTACATGTATCTATCTAAAATCATGTATCGCTGATCCTGCTCACAGCACCAGTTATCTCGCTGTATCTCACTGAGCACACTGTTCGCTGAACTCTGGGTAGGCAAGGCATGAGCTAAGAGGCTGGAAGAAATCTCAAGAGTTGCGGAACTGCAGGACACAGTTATTATTGCCTGGATGATGCAGCAGCCATAGCAGCAGCTGTACCATAACCTAACACAATACAACCTCTCTCCTGACTGGCACAGTGCCCATAACAGTATCATCTCCTGCTACTGCAGCAGCCGTCTCAGGAGACACTCTATATTCTCTCATCTCATGGCTGACCCAATGGACCCAGCCAGTGACACATCAGTAATGCCGCTGCTTTTTAGGTGGATCTTACATATCCCTACAGCACAAAGTAGCTCCTGACCAAGCCAGTACCCCCTGAAGGTATGCACACTGCTGTAAATGATCTCAGCTGTTATATAGTCATTATTTACAAAATGTGGGGCAAGGAAGTCTGAACACACCATCGTGGCTAATTTGTTCTCTCCCCACACATCACTACATATATATATACACATTACTATGTATATACATATATATTTAAATGCACACATGTACATGCACAAATATGCATATATATATGCATATACATATAGTAGATGGTTTCCCTTTCTGAAAATGGCATTATTTAACACTTTATTTTTACAGTGCAGAGAATACTATTGAAAATCTACAGAATTAATCTTTGCTTCCTTATAAGTTCAGTTCTATTCAGTCGCTCAGCCGTGTCCCACTCTTTGTGACCCCATGAACTGCAGCATGCCATGCCTCCCTGTCTATTACGAATTCCCAGAGTTTAACCAAACCCATGTCCATTGAGTCAGTGATGCCATCCAACCATCTCACCCTCTGTCATCCCCGTCTCCTCCTGCCCTCAGTCTTTCCCAGCATCAGGGTCTTATGAGTCAGCCCTCTGCATCAGGTGGCCATAGTATTGGAGCTTCAGCTTCAGCGTCAGTCCTTCCAGTGAACACCCAGGACTGATCTCCTTTAGAATGGACTGGTTGATCTCCTTGCAGTCCAAGGGACTCTCAAGAGTCTTCTCCAACACCACAGTTCTAAAGCATCAATTCTTCGGCGATCAGCTTTCTTCACAGTCCAACTCTCACATCCATACACGACCACGGGAAAAACCATAGCCTTGACTAGATAGACCTTTGTTGACAAAGTAGTGTCTCTGCTTTTTAATATGCTAAGTTGGTCATAACTTACCTTCCAAGGAGTAAGCGTCTTTTAATTTCATGGATGCAGTCACCATCTGCAGTGATTTTGGAGCCTCCAAAAATAAAGTCTGACACTGTTTCCACTGTTTCTCCATCTATTTCCCATGAAGTGATGGGACCAGATGCCACGATCTTAGTTTTCTGAATGTTGAGCTTTAAGCCAACTTTTTCACTCTCCTCTTTCACTTTCATCAAGAGACTCTTTAGTTCTTCTTCACTTTCTGCCATAAGGGTGGTGTCATCTGCATATCTGAGGTTATCTGCATATAAGTTGAATAAGCAGGGTGACAATATAAAGGCTTGACGTACTCCTTTTCCTATTTGGAACCAGCCTGTTGTTCCATGTCCAGTTATAACTGTTGCCTCCTTATAAGATGTTACTAACGGAGATGGGAAAGTTAAGCATATATAAGTATGAAAAGAATAAGATGGACAGAAAGATGTTGGCAAGTGACTTAGGAAAGACTCCATAAAATTTTGAAAATGAGGTTATTGGTGTGCATAGTAAAGACTGGAAGCCAAGTAGAAGCTCCTTTGAAGCACTTGAGCTTGAACAATCGAAACTAATTCTGGGGGAATGAAAAATTGATAGTAGTTTCATTTATTTATTTTTTTACAAGGTTCCATTTGAATGGTTCAGTTCAGTTCAGTTCATTTGCTCTTTCATGTCTGACTGCAGCATGCCATGCCTCCCTGTCCATCACCAACTCCCGGAGTTTGCTCAAACTCCTGCCCATTGAGTTGGTGATCCACCCATCTCATCCTCTGTTGTCCTCTTCTCCTCCCACCTTCAATCTTTGCCAGCATCAGGGTCTTTTCAAATGAGCCAGTTCTTCCCATCAGGTGGCCAAAGTATTGGAGTTTCAGCCTCAACATCAGTCCTTCCAGTGAACACCCAGGACTGATTTCCTTGCCGTCTAAGGGACTCTCAAGAGTTCACAGTTCAAAAACACCACAGTTCAAAAGCATCAACTGTTCAGCACTCACCTTTCTTTACAGTCCATCTCTCAAATCCATACATCACTATTGGAAGCACCATAGCCATGACTAGACGGACCTTTGATGGCAAAATAATGTCTCTGCTTTTTAATATGCTGTCTAGTTTGGTCATAACTTTCCTGCCAAGTGCCTTTTAATTTCATGGCTGCAATCACCATCTGCAGTGATTTTGGAGCGCCACCCCTCCAAATAGTCTGTCACTGTTTTCACTGTTTCCCCATCTATTTGCCATGAAGTGATGGGGCCAGATGCCATGATCTTAGTTTTCTGAATGTTGAGCTTTAAGCCAACTTTTTCACTCTCCTCTTTCACTTTCATCAAGAGATTCTTTAGTTCTTCACTTTCTTCCATAAGGGTTGTGCCATCTGCATATCTGGGGTTATTGATATTTCTCCCGGCAATCTTGATTCCAGCTTGTGCTTCTTCCAGCCCAGCGTTTCTCCTGATGTACTCTGCACATAAATTAAATAGGTAGGGTGACAATATACAGCCTTGATGAACTCCTTTTCCTATTTGGAACCAGTCTGTTGTTCCATGTGCAGTTCTAACTATTGCTTCCTGAGCTGCATTCAGATTTCTCAAGAGGCAGGTCAGGTTTTCTGGTATTCCCATCTCTTGAAGAATTTTCCACAGTTTATTGTGATCCACACAGTCAAAGGCTTTGGCATAATCAAAATTGGTAGCTTTGTTAAATAATTTATTTACCAGAAGTTAGGAGTGAATATTTGGAAACGGATAAGAACCTTCTTTAGAGTCAACAGTCAAAGGGCAGAATTAAACAAACACTTCTCAGTATCCCTGTGATGGTCTGATGATTGCAGTGCTCTTTTGTAATACTTCACAGATAACCTGGAACTCTCCTAATAATGAAAAATTAACTTGAAGAGAAGGCAGGAAGCAAGAAGTAGTAACTGAAAGACCAGTGTCCCAATTCTGTCTCAGTTCAGTTCATTTCAGTCACTCAGTCATGTCCGACTCTCCGCGACCCCATGAATCACAGCACGCCAGGCCTCCCTGTCCATCACCAACTCCCGGAGTTCACTCAAACTCATGTCCACAGAGTTGGTGATGCCATCCAGCCATCTCATTCTCTGTCGTCCCCTTCTCCTCCCTCCCCCAACCTTTCCCAGCATCAGAGTCTTTTCCAGTGAGTCAACTTGTTGCATGAGGTGGCCAAAGTATTGCAGTTTCAGCTTTAGCATCAGTCTTTCCAATGAACACCCAGGATTGATCTCCTTTAGAATGGACTGGTTGGATCTCCTTGCAGTCCAAGGGACTCTCAAGAGTCTTCTCCAACACCACAGTTCAAAAGCATCAATTCTTCGGCGATCAGCTTTCTTCACAGTCCAACTCTCACATCCACTAGCTATAAATCTGGGCAAATCACTAAAATTATTTGAATTCAACTTTTTTTTTAATAAAATAAAAGCAATGACTGCTTTAGTCAAGTACTGTAACAATTAATAAATCAACAACAGTGGAATTTTTTTCTAAATGTTAATTAAATCATGGGGAGATGGTGCAAATAAACAAGCACATCCAAATTAATAAAGAAAATAAATTGCAGGGAATGACCATTAAACACAAGGCAGACCAGTTGGAGTACGGAAGAGATTTCAAGGATTCAGCCCACTACAAACCCAAGTATTTTATCCTCAAGTAGTTATGACCTAAGGAAGAAAAAGAATATGACTTCATTTCTTCCACTGGACTAGCAACTCAGAGTCCTTAAGGTTTGTGCCAAAGAAAGAACTCAGGACCATACTACCCCTTCATTCAGGTATTGAATGGAAGTAGGTCCCTAGTAGGTGTCAAGAAATTTAAATATTTAAGACATAAGCATGAACAAAATGCAGTATGGTCCCCACCATTGTAGAGTTTACAATCTAATGGACTTATGTTGTACTACTGAGAAGTGCTACTGTCACCATCGTGAAGAGTGATTGGAAGAGAATGAGCCAGTTAGACCAGAAAGTCCAGATCAGCACTCCCTTGTTTGCAATGAGTGCAGTAATTGTAAAACTGACACATGGACAGTATCAAAGGAAGGCAGGAAGGGAACAGCACTAAAGAGACACAGAGGAAGAATTTTCCTTTGGTAATGATCTCTGTCTACCATGAGTTCCCAAAGAGAATATCAGCAAAACTTTGACATCCTAAACAGAGTCCAAGGTATTATCAATGCTCAAAATAAAAAAAAAAGTGTTCTTGAAAGTTTGGTGCATTAACAACCTGGGTCACCATTATTTTTTATATTTTAAAATTAGTAAAGAGGAATTTTAAGACTGAAATAAGAAAATTGCTTTTTAACAAGATACTGCATAATTTTTATGCTAAATTCAAGTAACCAGAGCAACAGAAAATGGGGAAAGAGATTGAAATCAGTATTAAGTCCTTGATATTTGTAAGGAAAATTGATTATGGTTATGCAAAAACAAAAAACAAAAAAAACCTACAGTACTAAGAATTGTTCAAGAAAATAACTGGGAGATTTTTAGTTTATATTTGAAGAATAGTATAAAGATAATAGCACGTGAACCTTAGTTATGAACATAGAATAAAAGCTTCTAAAATAAAATGAATCCAGCAGTATATTACATAAATAGTTCACTACTACAGAAACAATATTCCACGATTGAAAAAAAAAATTGCCTAGTATAAAAATACCTAAAAATTGGGCTTTCCTGATGACTCAGATGGTAAAGAATCTGCTTACAACGTGAGAGACCTGAGTTTGATCTCTGGGTTGGGAAGATCACCTGTTGGAGGGCATGGCAACTCAATCTAGTATTCTTGCCTGGAGAATCCCATGGACAGAGGAGCCTGGCAGGCTACAGTCCAATGGGTCACAAAAAGTTGAACATGACTGAGCGACTAAGCACATGACAATATAAAAACAACTAAAATAATTTACCAAGTCAATAAATCAAAAAAAAAATACACCATCAACTGATAGATTCAAGATTTTTTTTAAACAATCAGAATTCATTCATTCCTGTTGATTTTTAGTAAAATATAAGTATTCATTGCAATTTCATGGTCAATAATATAATTACTGCTAAAGCACTAGATGCCTTCTAGGAAAACATACCATGGTTATTTGATTGTTGTTTTCATCAAAAAGTTCTAGTCGATGTAATAAGACAAAAACAATGAAAAGGGAATACAGATATTGGAAATTTCCAGACGACATGATTGTCTGCCTAGAAAACTTAAAAAATAAGCGTGATAAATATCACTACTTATAAAAGAGTTCAACATGGTTGTCAATTACAATATAAAAAAAATTCAAAGGTCAGAACAGCACAGTTTTAGAACAGTAAACAAAATTATAGGATCTGCCCAAATAAAGCAACAACCAACATATTATTAACCTATGGTAACGTATGTCAGTAGGAACAGATATGGCGTAGTAATGATTGCTATTCTACTTTATTTTTATTAACTACAATCACATATCCACTGTTATATTGGGATAAATAAGACAAAATGATCTTAAATTTGATTCTGAGTATAAAAATGTGAAAAATGACATTTTAAGGAGTAATGAGGGCAGATTTGCTCTAGTGTATTTTTCAAAACTGTGTGGTTTTAGAATATGCTAAAATTACCTACTGGATAGAGGTCAGTTCAGATAAAGTTAGATGGGAGGAAGGAATTCATAAAAGAAGAGAAAATAAGGAAGAGAAGAAGAAAGAAAGGGAAAAAAGAGGAAAGGAGGGAGGGAGGGAAAGAAGAAAAGAGAGAGGAAGTAAAAGCACATTTAAATCTGGAAAGGGAACTACTAAGCTGATTTAAAATCAGCTAAAATCATGAAAAAAAATGGGAAAGATAAAAACTAAACTCTGTCCCACCCAACTCCCGGAGCGCTAGAAAAATATCTGGTGCTGGACAGTTCCCAAAATATACACTATACTAAGCTGCCTGGATTCTTGTACGGTTGCCATGGATTAAATAAGTCTCCATTCTATATTATAAATATAAATATAAATGGCCTGTTTTTTGTACGTGATGGAAGACAGGGTTCAAAAAGTGTTTTGCTTATTTTTTGTTTGTTTTTTTTGATTTTACCTTTGAAAAGTGTTTGTATGAATGTATGCTTTAATATCATCCATGTTCCTCAGCGATGTTGACTCAGATCACTAGATTAAGTAACTGTGTTGCTTCACATGATATTATAATGTGAATGGAATTTGGAAGTTATTTAATGAGAGACCTTACACCATGCAAAATCATTTTTAACTTCAGGAGAAAATCCAGTCGCTTGCAAGCTGTTACTTAGTCTTTGGCACATTTATATGTATTGGAGAATGCTGAACTTTATAGTGATGGCCATTTCAGAACCGGGTAATACCATTCATAAATCTCATATTTTCTATAATTAATCCTATACATCACATTATGAGTCATCTCATTTTAATAATGATGGTCATTTCAGTGTTTAAAGCCAGCCATTGAGTAAGGTTAAATATTTCCAGTTCTTTAAACTTGTCCTTATATGAAATGCTTTCCAGGTATCTCCTTGTTTGCTTAAGGATTTAGATGATCTCATTTTAGTTGAAATATGCACCTCTGCTATATACCCAGTACTGCACTCCAGGTATTATCTGATGAATGCACTGATACCATCATAAGCTTGATAATTCTAGGGAGCAAATCGACATGGTTTTTGTATTACTTGTATAATAGCCATATGTCCTTCTCAAATTTGCTTTTGAATCCATAGCAAATTTGAATTAATGTAGCTTAATATCAGTGTCACAGTTACTTTATTAAAATGAACTTTTTTTCACTTGATCAACAAGGGCAGCAGGTCCAGCAGTGGCTTTCCAAGATGCCAGTGGATTGTGGGTCTTTCCGTGTGTGCCTGTGTTTTGCAGCATGTGTGAGTGTGAAGGTTTACATATATGTATAGGGCGTGTGCATGCACACAGGCATGCATATAGAGATGTTCTGTCAGAAGATATTACTGCAATTTCCATGGCTTCTTTCTAGAGAAATTAACAAGTAAAGGGAACCTTGATGTTTGTCATTTTATACATAAAGTTTAAAAAAAAAAGATAGAAATCACCAAAGGATACAAAAGAAAGAAAATGTTGATGGGTGAGAATATTGTCTTTAGGGATAAGAGAGAAAGTTGGAGCAATTCAAGATTTTATAGCTGATAAAATTTATAACTGATAAAACTTGGTTAGCTATTGATAACAAAAGCCCTTTGTCTTTACTGCATAAGAGATTGCTTTTAAAATTTTCCTAGATCTTCTTGAATATACACCTTAGAATTTAGGAGTGAAATATTTCTCTGGGACGTGAACATCTTCCTGTGTCAATTATTTTCTCTCCTGTTTTTATCTCTCGAGTATCCCATCAAAACAAAAACCAAACAAAAAGCCAACCTCCAAACTATCTACTTTACATAGATTACATTATAAAGATTTTGTGATATTTAGTTCATTTCAGTCACTCAGTCGCATCACACTCTGTGACCCCATGGACTGCAGCACGCCAGGCCTCTCGATCCATCACCAACTCCCGGAATTTACTCAAACTCATGTCCATCGAGTCGGTGATGCCATCCAACCTTCTTATCCTCTGTCATCCCCTTCTCCTCCTGCATTAGGGTCTTTGCTAATAAGTCAGTTCTTTGCATCAGGTGGCCAAAGTATTGGAGTTTCACCTTCAACATCAGTCCTTCCAATGAATGTTCAGGATTGATTTCCTTTAGGATGGACTGGTTGGATCTCCTTGCAGTCCAAGGGATTCTCAAGAGTCTTCTCGAACACCACAGTTCAAAAGCATCAATTCTTTGGTGCTCAGCCTTCTTCACAGTCCAACTCTCACATCCATACATAACCCCGGGAAAAACCATAGCCTTGACTAGACTGACATTTGTTGGCAAGGTAATGCCTCTGCTTTATATGCTGTCTAGGTTGGTCATAACTTTTCTTCCAAAGAGCAAGTGACTTTTAATTTCATGGCTGCAATCACCATCTGCAGTCATTTTGGAGCCCAGAAAAAAAAAAGTCAGCCACTGTTTCCACCGTTTCCCCATCTATTTGCCACGATGTGATGGAATCAGATGCCATCTTCGTTTTCTCAATGTTGAGTTTTAAGCCAACTTTTTCTCTCTCCTCTTTCAGTTTCATCAAGAGATTCTTTAGTTCTTTGCTTTCTGCCCTAAGGTTTGTGTCATCTTCATATCTGAGGTTATTGATATTTCTCCCGGCATTCTTGATTCCAGCTTGTGCTTCATCCAGCCTAGCCTTTCTCAAGATGTAATCTACATATAAGTTAAATAAGCAGGGTGACAATATACAGCCTTGACACACTCCTTTCACGATTTGGAACTGTCTGTTGTGCCATGTACATTTCTAACTGTTGGGTCCTGACCTGCATACAGATTTCTCAAGAGGCAGGTCATGTGGTCAGATATTCACATCTCTTTAAGAATTTTCCAGAGTTTGTTGTGGTCCACAAAGTCAAGGGCTTTGGCATAGTTAAGAAAGCAGAAGTAGATTTTTTTTCTGGGACTCTCCTGCTTTTTCGATGATCCAGTGGATGTTGGCAATTTGACCTCTGGTTCCTCTGCCTTTTCTAAATTTAGTTTGAACATCTGGAAGTTTACAGTTCATGTGCTGTTGAAGACTGGTTTGAAGAATTTTGAGAGTTACTTTACTAGCTTGTGAGATGAGTGCAATCGTGTGGTAGTTTGAGCATTCTTTGGCATTGCCTTTCTTTGGAATTGGAATGAAACTGACCTTTTCCAGTCCTGTGGCCACTGCTGAGTTTTCCAAATTTGCTGACATATTTAGTGCAGCACTTTCACTGCATCATCTTTTCAGATTTGAAATAGCTCAACTGGAATTCCTTCACCTCCACTAGCTTTGTTCAAAGTGATGCTTCCTAAAGCCCACCTGACTTCACATTTTAGGATGTTTGGCTCTAGGTGAGTGATCACACATTCTTGACTGTGGGTCGTGAAGGTCTTTTTTGTACAGTTCTTCTGTGTATTCTTGCCACCTTTTCTTAATATCTTCTGCTTCTGTTAAGTCCACACCATTTCTATCCTTTATTGTGCCTATCTCTACATGAAATGTTCCTTTGGTATCTCTAATTTTCTTGAAGAGATCTCTTGTCTTTACCACTTAATAGTTTTCCTCTGTTTCTTTGCATTGATAGCTGAAGAAGGCTTCCTTATCTCTTCTTGTGATTCTTTGGAACTCTGCATTCAAATGGGTATATCTTTCTTTTTCTCCATTGACTTTGCTTCTCTTCTATTCACAGCTATTTGTAAGGCGTCTTCAGACAACCATTTTGCCTTTTTGCATTTCTTTTCCTTGGGGATGATCTTGATCCCTGCCTCCTGTACTATGTCATGAACCTCCATCCATAGTTCTTCAGGAAAAGTTAAATATTTTTTTGTGTTTCTGAGCATTAAAATTTTTTCTGACTGTTTTTGAAATCTTCAGATCAGTTCAGTTCAGTCGCTCAGTCATGTCTGACTCTCCGCGACCCCATGAATCGCAGCATGCCAGGCCTCTCTGTCCATCACCAACTCCCAGAGTTCACTCAGACTCAGATGCATCAAGTTGGTGATGCCATCCAGCCATCTCATCCTCTGTCGTCCCCTTCTCCTCCCACCCCCAATCCCTCCCAGCATCAGGGTCTTTTCCAATGAGTCAACTCTTTGCATGAAGTGGCCAAAATATTGGAGTTTCAGCTTCAACATCAGTCCTTCCAGTGAACACCCAGGACTGATCTCCTTTAGGATGGACTGGTTGGATCTCCTTTCTGTCCAAGGGACTCTCAAGAGTCTTCTCCAGCACCACAGTTCAAAAGCATCAATGCTTCAGCACTCAGCTTTCTTCACAGTCCAACTCTCACATCCATTCATGACCACTGGAAAAACCATAGCCTTGATTAGATGGACCTTTGTTGGCAAAGTAATGTCTCTGCCTTTTAATATGCTATCTAGGCTGGTCATAACTTTCCTTCAAGGAGTAAGCGTCTTTTAATTTCATAGCTGCAATCACCATCTGCAGTGATTTTAGAGCCCCCCAAAATAAAAGTCTGACACTTTCCTCTGTTTCCCCATCTATTTGCCATGAAATGATGGGACCAGATGCCATGATCTTAGTTTTCTGAATGTTAAGCTTATGCCAACTTTTTCACTGTCCTCTTTCACTTTCATCTGGAGGCTTTTTAGTTCCTCTTCACTTTCTACCATTAGGGTGGTGCCATCTGCATATCTGAGGTTATTGATATTTCTCCTGGCAATCTTGATTCCAGCTTGTGCTTCTTCTAGCCCAGCATTTCTCAAGGTGTACTCTGCATATAATGTAAATAAGCAGGGTGACAATATATAGCCTTGACATACTCCTTTTCCTATTTGAAACCAGTCTGTTGTTGAAATCTTAACTTACAGTAAATGTATTTAAGATTATTTGAGAAAATTTCAGATGATGATTATTCAGAATTCACCAAGTTTGAACACAATTGTTTTTTACTCAGTGTTTTGAAAATTTTATTTATGCACTATCATTTGAGAGAAGTTGCTTGAATTCCGGGAGAAAGCACACAGATTTATTAGAATGCTACTATGTTTTAGAGTGTTGATACCAGTTTATAGCAGATTAAAGGTAGAATATTCAGTCCCTTAGTTGATTTGTCTGGTTAGTAACTTACCTCTGGTGACTTTAATGTTCCACTTGCCAACACCACTCCTTTGTTGATCAAGCAGTATTTAATATGATACAGATACATAAATAAGAATGTAAAGTGAGCCATATATCGTGTCCTAAATAGGCTCAAGGTAAAGAGAAGCCTTGTTAAAATTCTATTTCCAAGCTCAGTTCCTTAAGATTCAGTAGATCTGGGGTGGTTAGTTCCACCTGAATTTTTTAACCATCCAGTTGATTCCTATGACAGAGAAAAAACTGGGAATACACTGACATATGAAAGACTTTTGCATTGTTGCTGTTTTGAGCTACCAGGAAAGCCCTGAATCATGCATACCACTCATTTATCTAGTAATACAGATAACTGAATTAGCTGCATATGATATTTAAACTGAGTATGTCTTTAAAATTAGAACATAACTGGTACTCTAAAAAAAAAATAGTGTTTTAACTCACTTCTCATTTTCTATGGTGGGGATTTGCTCAAATTATATAATGTATTACATCACATAATTTATTGTTATTTTCATATATCTTACTCTTTAGTTTAATTGTGTTTTTATTTTTGTTTGCAGGGTGCAAGTTGAATTTTATATGAATGAAAACACATTTAAAGAGAGACTAAAGTTATTTTTTATCAAAAACCAGAGATCAAGTAAGTCTTTCATTTTATTCCCCTGTCTATATTTTGTATATATGTTGACTGTAAAAAAAAAATACAGCTATACAGTTCTTTTTCAAAATATCTTTTATATACAGGAGTAAACATGATAATCGTCTCTGTCTGGCATTAATGTTTAAAAAGGAGTAGATGTTGCCTCTGGTGATATCAAAGTATCTTGACATCTTTATATCTTCAAGTCTGGTATCATTTAGTAGACTTCTATTTGGATTGATAGAAATACTGAGGAAAATCATTTAAATGAGGGTTCCCCATATTTTCACTGTGAGGGACATCTAAAGCTTGTTTTAAGAAGACTCTGGTAATTCCAGGTGATCATAATGGGGAATAATTTTCTGATTTAGTGTTTAGTAGGGGCGAGTTTACCTGTCACACCTAATAGCAAGAAACATGTAGGGTGTCCTGAAATGTACAACACCTTCCCCTGGAGATTTAAAATCAGGAAGTGCAGAGCCAAGCTCAGCATATAACATCCCAGGAATTCTGCCATAAAATACATTTGGGAAACTTTGGAACTTCAAGAGGGCATGAAATTGGCATAGTCACTGACCTCTTAAGCCTGTTCGGGATTGAAGTGTCAGCCATACTTCTTACCTCTCCACAGTACCATGTGTTTCTTGGGTGGCTTAATGTGCTTCTGTAGACTTCATGGAGAAAAACTTGAGTTATGAGAAGTTTCCTGAATACTGACCACAGGAGGTATTTCAATCTGTAAGACCCACAGATCAGAGAATCTTAATGGCTGGTTAGTTCAGGGTTAGGTTAATAATATCTAGTGCTTCTCTATATCTGCTTGGCTAGAGGTCGCACCAATAGATATTACCTGAAGAGGCCACATCATTTGCATAGAAGATTTCCTTTATTTTAGTACTAAAATTTCTGTCTCTCCAGGCCAGAAAGAATACCCAGCTTTGACTAAAGTATTATTTAAGGAGACCAGTTCTATAAAACCTGGGCAATTTCGTTAACAGTCAAAAGACTTTATTAAGAAACTAACCTGTATGTACCTAGCATTTTAATTAGGAAAACCAAGGAAAAATTACACAGTTAATAAGCGTTAACCTTTTACTGTTAAATATTACCTTAAGTACACTCACCTATAGCAAAGTAAAATCAAAATGGCATTTCATTTGTAGATTTTATTAAGAAATAATTATTGGAAGACCTTTCTCAGAATTTTATTCATAATGTGTAAATCTGGTACCACCTGATAATTGTAGGAAAGGTAATGCTTCTTTTAATCAGATTTTAAGCACATTTTGCTTAATGTTAATTACTCTTCTCCAACATCAAATATCACAGCCATGTACAAAGATACACACTTGGCTGTGTTATTTCCCACAAAAAAAGTTTTTAAAATTTCATCAGTATTTAAACCTATAATGAAAAGAAGTTGAATCTCAAAAATGGGGGTGTGAGTGGGTATATTTCCCATTATATGCTATTAGGATTTCTTGGTAATTCTATAATTACTATCTAAATGTATAATACATAATTATATATGATTATAATTTCTCTATAATCAAATCTGCAAGGTGCTCAGAAGATAAAAAGTTTATAACTTATCCTTGTGAATTTATAAACAACTAGATTTTCTGGCTAATTAAAATTTTTCCCCAAATTTATATATCTATGCTGCTGCTGCTAAGTCACTTCAGTCGTGTCCGGCTCTGTGTGACCCCATAGACGGCAGCCCACCAGGCTCCCCCGTCCCTGGGATTCTCCAGGCAAGAACACTGGAGTGGGTTGCCGTTTCCTTCTCCAATGTGTGAAAGTCAAAAGTGAAAGTGAAGTCTCTCAGTCGTGTCCGACCCTTAGCGACCCCACGGACTGCAGCCTACCAGGCTCCTCCATCCATGGGATTTTCTAGGCAAGAGTACTGGAGTGGCTTGCCATTGCCTTCTCCGATATATATATCTATAAAATGGTTAAACTTTTAAGCATATGTAAACCAATGTTGATTGGCTATGATTTTTACGGCGTCGAATGCTCAAAAGTTGAATTACTTAGTGTATAATATCCACTATCATTTGCAGTTCATACAAGCTGTCATTCTCATTTTTTGTTTCAATCTTCAGGCACTTAGAACTTCAGAGTGGGTAAACAATTATGGTAGTGTAGTTTCTAAACACAATTTAAGTGCTGTACTTAAAATTGATATTTTTGACAATTCTTTTTAGGTATCTATGAACTGAGTTTAAATGAAAATCCAATTTTTGTTATTTGTTTAAAGGTCTAAGAATACGTCTGTTCAATTTTTCTCTCAAATTATTAAGCTGCTTATTATACATAATCCGAGTGCTACTAGAAAACCCTTCACAAGGAAATGAATGGTAAGGTGTCTTTGTCTGATTTTCTGCAATATTGTTTTGATTAGTTTAAATTGTATCATAAGTTTTGAGGTAAAACTGGTAATAACATTATGTTAGTTTTAGGTATACCACACAATCGTTCAATCTTTGTATATGTCACAGTAAGTCTAGTTACCATGCATCACCATATAAGCCATCTCCTTTACCCATTTTGTCCCCATCCTCACCCTTTCCCTTTGACAACCAGCAGTCTATGAGTTTTGTTTCATCAGCTATTTTTATTAATGTTTAAATGCAAGTGAAATCATATGGTATTTGTCTTTTCTCTAACTTATTTTATTCAGCATAGTGGTCTCTATGTCCCACCATGTTGTCACTGATGTCAAGCTTTCCTTCTTTTTATGGCTGAATGACATTCCCCTGTGTGTGCATCTTTTTTATTCCTACATTCATCAATAAACACTTGAGTTGTTTCCATATATAGCTATTGTAAACACTACTGAAAAGAACATATGGGTATGTATATCTTTTGGAATTAGAGTTTTTGAGTTTGGGGAGGGGGGTACAAATACCCAGAAGTAGAATATTTGGGTTATATGGTAGTTTTATTTATTTATTTTTTTTGAGGAGCCACCAAACTCTTTTCCATAGTGGCTTCACCAATTTATCTTCTCACAAATCATGTAAGAGAATTCCCTTTTCTCTAAAACTTTCAGTACTTTTTCTTTTTATTATGATCATTCTAACAGGTATGAGGTGATTTCTCACTGTGATTTCGAATTGGATTTCCCTAGTAGTGTTGAGAACCTTTTCATGTATCCATTGGACATCTGCCTGTCTTCTTTGAAAAAGTGTCTATCTGGATTCTGTGAAAATTTTTATTCCTTTTTTTTTGTTTGTCTGTTCTACTATTGAGTTTTCCTTTTCAGATATACGATTTGCAAATATTTTCCCATTCTAGGTAGCTTTTTCATGTTATTGATGGTGTGCTTTCCTGTGCAGTAGCTTTTCAGCTTGAAATAGTCCTACTTTTTTGTGTGTGTGTTTGTTTCCTTTGCTTTTGACATCAGATTCAAAAAATCATCACCGAGGCCTATGTCAAAGGACTTACCACCTATTTTCTTCTAGGAGTCTCATGGTTTGGTTTCACACCTTACATTCAAGTCTTTCATCCGTTTTTGGTTAATTTTTATGTTTTGTATAAGACCCTGGTCTTTGTTGTTGCTCTGTTTCCCAGGTGACTCAGTGGTAGACAATGCATCTACCACTGCAGGAAACATGGGCTCAATCCCTCGGTCAGGAAGATCCTTCGGAGAAAAAAATGGCAACCCATTCCAGTATTCTTGCCAGGAGAACCCATGGACAGAGGAGCCTTGTGGGCCAGGGGGTTCACAAAGAGTTGGACAGAGAAACAAAAAAGATAGTGGTCTAATTTCATTTTTTATGTGTGTTCTATCTTCCCAGCTCAATATATTGAAGAGACTGTCCTTTCCGCATTGTACATCCATAGCTCCTTTGTCATATATTACTTGACTATATATGTGCGTATTTATTGTTGGGCTCTATATTCCATTTCATTGCTCTATGTATGTTTTTAATGCCAATACCATGCCGTTTTTGTTGCTATAGCTTTGAGTATAGTTTGAAATCAGGGAGCATGATTCCTCTAGGCTTGTTCTTCTTTCTCAAGGTGCTTGGCTGTTTAGGGTCTTTCGTGGTTCCATAAAAATCTTTAAATTGTTTGTTTTAGTATTGTGAAAATGTCATTGGAATTTTGATAGAGATTACACTGAAATTTTTGATTGCTTTGGATAGTATGGACATTATTATTATTATTTTTTAAATCAAGGTATATAATATTTTATTTATTTATTTATTTATTTTTTACTTTATATTATTGTGTTGGTTTTGCCATACATTGACATGAATCTGCCCCGGGTGTACATGTGTTCCCCATCTTGAACCCCCCTCCCACCTCCCTCCCCATACCATCCCTGGTTCATCCCAGTACAGCAACCTCGAGCATCCTGTATCATGCATCGAACCTGGACTGGCGATTCATTTCCTATATTATAATATACATGTTTCAATGCCATTCTCCCAAATCATCCCACCCTTGCCCTCTCCCACAGAGTCCAAAAGACTGCTCTATACATCTGTGTCTCTTTTGCTGTCTCATATACAGGGTTATTGTTATCATCTTTCTAAATTCCATATATATGCGTTAGTATACTGTATTGGTGTTTTTCTTTCTGGCTTACTTCACTCTGTATAATAGGCTCCAGTTTCATCCACCTCATTAGAACTGATTCAAATGTATTCTTTTTAATGGCTGAGTAATACTCCTTTGTGTATATGTACCACAGCTTTCTTATCCATTCGTCTGCAGATGGACATCTAGGTTGCTTCCATGTCCTGGCTATTATAAACAGTGCTGCAATGAACATTGGAGTACATGTGTCTCTTTCAATTCTGGTTTCCTCAGTGTGTATGCCCAGGAGTGCGATTGCTGGATCATATGGCAGTTCTATTTCCAGTTTTTTGAGGAATCTCCACACTGTTCTCCACAGTGGTTGTACTAGTTTGCATTCCCACCAACAGTGTAAGAGGGTTCCCTTTTCTCCACACCTTCTCCAGCATTTCTTGCTTGTAGACTTTTGGATAGCAGCCATTCTGACTGGCGTGAAATGGTACTTCATTGTGGTTTTGATTTGCGTTTCTCTGATTATGAGTGATGTTGAGCATTTTTTTATGTGTTTGTTAGCCATTAGTATGGACATTATAACAATACTAATTCTTCCAATCCATGGGCACAAGATATCTTTCTATTTCTTTGTGTCTTATTTATTGAATAATTTGTTTTATCAGTGTATGGTTTTCAGCATACAAGTCCTTTCACCTCCTTGACTAAATTTGCTTCTAGGAATTTTATTCTTTCTGATGCAATTGTAAATGAGGTTGTTTTCTTAATTTCTTTTTCTGATATTCCATTATAATTTATAGAAATGCACAGATTTCTGTGCAGTCATTCTACATATCCATAGAGAGTTGGTTCCAGGACCCCAGCACAATACCCAAATCCACAGATGCACAAGTCACTTACATGAAATGGCATAATATTTGCATATAATTCATGAATATCCTTGCATATACTCTATGTTATCTCTAAAATGCTTATAATACAAATCTAGTGTCAGTTTAGTTCAGTCGCTCAGTCATGTCCGACTCTTTGCGACCCCATGAACCGCAGCACGCCAGGCCTCCCTGTCCATCACCAACTCCTGGAGTTCACCCAAACCCATGTCCATTGTGTCGGTGATGCCATCCAACCATCTCATCTTCTGTCGTCTGCTTCTCCTCCTGCCCTCAATCTTACCCAGCATCAGGGTCTTTTCAAATGAGTCAGCTCTCCACATCAGGTGGACAAAGTATTGGAGTTTCAGCTTCAACATCAGTCTATCCAGTGAAAAACCAGGACTGATCTCCTTTAGAATGGACTGGTTGGATCTCCTTGCAGTCCAAGGGACTCTCAAGAGTCTTCTCCAGCACCACAGTTCAAAAGCATCAATTCTTCAGTGCTCAGCTTTCTTTATAGTCCAACTCTCACATCCATACATGACCACGGGAAAAACCATAGCCTTGACTAGATGGACCTTTGTTGGCAAAGAAATGTCTCTGCTTTTTAATATGCTGTCTAGGTTGGTCATATCTTTCCTTCCAAGGAGTAAGCGTCTTTTAATTTCATGGCTGCAATCACCATCTGCAGTGATTTTGAAGCCCAGAAAAATAAAGTCAGCCACTGTTTCCCCATGTATTTGCCATGAAGTGATGGGACTGGATGCCATGACCTTAGTTTTCTGAATGTTGAGCTTTAAGCCAACTTTTTCACTTTCCTCTTTCACTTTCATCAAGAAGCTCTTTAGTTCTTCTTCACTTTCTGCCATAAGGGTGGTGTCATCTGCATATCTGAGGTTATTGATATTTCTCCAGGCAATCTTGATTCCAGTTTGTGCTTCTTCCAGCCCAGCGTTTCTCATGATGTACTTATTCTGCATGTAAGTTAAATACACAGGGTGACAATATACAGCCTTGACGTACTCCTTTTCCTATTTGGAACAAGTCCAATTCTAACTGTTGCTTCCTGACCTACATATAGGTTTCTCAAGAGGCAGGTCAGGTGGTCTGGTATTCCCATCTCTTTTAGAATTTTCCAGTTTATTGTGATCCACACAGTCAAATCTAGTGTAAATGATAGTAAATAGCTGCTAGCATGGGGAAAATTCAAGTTTTGGTTTTTGGAAATTTCTGGAATTGTTTTTTCATATACTTTTGATCCCTGGTTGATTGAATCTGCAGATGTAGACCCCATGGATAAGGAGGGCTAAATGTATGCTGATTTTGTATCCTGCAAATTTGCTGAATTTATCTATTGGTTCTAACAGTTTTTTGGTAAAGTTCTTAGGGTTTTCTATAGGCAGTCTCATGTAATCTACAAATAGTTTCAGTTTTACTTCTTTTTTTTTCCATTTTGGATGACTGCATTTCTTTTTCTTGCTTATTTGCTGTGGTGAGAACTTACAGTACTACGTTGATAAAAGTGACAAGAATGGTCATCTTGTCTTGTTCTCGATCTCAGAGGGAAAGCTTTTATCTTTTCATTGAGTATGATGTTAGCTGTGGATTTGTCATATATATGACCTTTATTATGTTGAGGTCCGTTCCCTCTATACCTGTTTTGATGAGTTTAGAAATTGTTATAAAACCAAAACATAACACATACATTTTTGTGGCACTACACAGTGTTTAGAAAGTCCTATTCTTCCCCACCTACCTCTTTCCTAAACATCCCTCTAAAGGACGAGAAGTTGCTGACCAGATTGAAGTGACCCCAAGATACTCATTGGACTGTATTTTCACAAATGAACAGGGTCGCTATATTAATGGGCTTCCCGGGTGCACTAGTGGTGAAGAACCTACCTGCCAATGCTGGAGACTTGAGAGACCTAGGTTAGATCCCTGGGTCTGGCAGATCTCCTGGAAAAGGGCATGGCAACTCATTCCACTATTCTTGCCTGGAGAATTCCATGGACAGAGGAGCGTGGCAGGCTTCAGTCCATAGAGTCTCAAAGTGCTGGACATGACTGAAGCACGGATATTGAATCAAAATTCAACAATGCCTTTTCTGTATATGTTGAGTTCATTATATAATTTTTTATCTATTTGGTTAAAGTGGTTAGTGTTAATGAGATGTTGAACCATCTCTGAATAAATAAATCCCAGGAATAAAGCCAATTTGATCATGATGTATGCATACTAAGTTGCTTCAGTCGTGTCAGACTTTTTGCAACTCTAAGGACTGTAGCCGGCCAGGCTCCTCTGTCCGTGGGATTCTCCAGGCAAAAATACTAGAGTGGGTTACAATGCCCTCCTCTAGGGATCTTCCTGACCCAGGGATCAAATTCATGTGTCTTACATCTCCTGAGTTGATGCAGGGGTTCCTTTACCCTAGTGCCACCTGGGAAGCCTGTGTATCTCGTAACTAATTATTATAGTTAGTTTTACTGCTTTTTTCTTTTAACCTTAGTAATAGTTTAATAAATGGTTAGTTCACTAGTTTTATTTTTATTTACGTTTACCTGTGAGATTTTTTTACTGTCTTATGTTTTCTTGTTACTGGATAGTGCCTTTACAGCTTAACGAAGTCCTTTTAACATTTCTTTAAACGGGGGTTTAGAGGTGATAAAATCCTTTGGCTTTTGCTTATCTGGAAATTTCTTTATTTCCCTTCAATTCTAAGTGATAACTTTGCCAAATAGAGTGTTCTTGGCTGTAAGATTTTTCTTTTGAGCAATTTGAATCTTTCATGCCACTCTCTTTTGGCCTGCAAACTTTCTTCTTAAAAATCGGCTGATAGACTTATGGAACTTCCCTTGTATGTAAAAAGTTGTTGTTTTTCTTTTTTTTTTCTCTCTCTTGCTTTTAATATTCTCTTTAACTTCTGACATTTTTATTATAATATGTCTCTCTCTGGGTTTGTCTCATTTGTAACTCTCTTGTCTTCCTGGACATAGATGTCTTTTTTCTTCCCTGCTGCTGCTACTGCTAAGTCACTTCAGTCGTGTCCGACTCTGTGCGACCCCATAGACGGCAGCCCACCAGGCTCCCCCGTCCCTGGGATTCTCCAGGCAAGAACACTGGAGTGGGTTGCCATTTCCTTCTCCATAGATGTCTTTTTTCTTCCCTAGGTTAGGAATATTTTGTCATTATTGCTTTGTGTAATCTTTCTGTCCCTTTTTCTCTCTGTCTTTTTTGTCATCCCACTGGAAAATACTCTGATGCTTGGAGGGATTGGGGCCGGGAGGAGAAGGGGACGACAGAGAATGAGATGGCACGACTGAGTGACTGAACTGAACTGAACTGATTGTGTGTATATTGGTCTTTCAGATGAAGTCCCATAAATCCCTTAAGCTATCTTCACTCTTTGTCATTTTTTTTTTCTTTTTGCAGCACTTACTGAAAGAATTCCACTATCTCGTCTTCAAGTTTGCTGTTTTTTTGTTTTTTTTCTTCTGCTTGATCTAGTCTTCAGCTGAAGCCCTTTGTTTCATTTTCCAGTTCAGTTATTGAATTCTTTAGCCCTGTGACTTTCATTTTGGTGCTTTCTGACATTTTCCATCTCCTTTTTGAACCTCTCACTGTATTCATGTTTTCTCTCAAGTTTGGTGAGCATTTTTATGAGCATTATTTTGAACTGTTTATCAGGTAAATTACTTATCTCCATTTCTTTAAGGATTTTAAAAAATTCAATCTTGTTCTTTCTTTTGAAACCTATTCCTCTGTCCTCATTTTGCTTTTCTCTCTGTGTTTCTTTGTATTAGACAAAACAGGGTACCTCTCCCAGGTTTGAGGGAGTGTCCCTGTGTAGGCCGTGAACCTTATTGTTCAGCCCTGTCTTAGCTCTTGGTTATCTCTCTGTGTGATGGTTTAAGCACCCTGATTTATTCTTGATAAGTTCCACATTTTGAGGTTGTACTAAGCCCTGTCGTGTTCAAAAGTAGCGGTTTCAGTTAGCCCCTAGTTTTGGCTAAGTGGAAGCCAGACCCTTAGGGAGTAGCTTTAAAGTCCTGTGGGACCACTGTCTTTGCTGGCCTCCAGACAGGTGATTTGGGTGTGACAGTTCTACAAGTCAGGGCTCCAGACAAATGTGTATGCTCCTGTCTGTGAGATCCTGGCGAGCTGTGGCAAGACCTGAGAGAGTGCAAAGATAGCATTCAGTACCCTGGCTTTTGCTCCTTGAGCTCCTCTGTAACCTCTCGAGGTGTGGAAGGTCTGAAGCTTCCCTCACGCTGAGACCCCAGAACAAGAATATAGGCCTTTTTTAGTGGCAAGCTAGAGATGTATTTCAGGCTGCTGTGTCATGTCATGAGGGTGGTAGCCTGCCCAAACTGTCACTCCTGGTTGTTTCAGTCTCCTGGGGTGCAGAAGTGCAGGCCACCAGAGTCAGATACCCGGGGGCATCTGCTGTATGAACTGCCTGCAGCTACAGGCCTCAGTGGGGCCCCAGGATGGGGGGGGTGGCTAGCAAGGAGAAGGAGCACAGAGATGGCACCTGCCTGTGCCTCCACTTCCTGATAATGTCCAGAAAGACCCTGTGCCCTTGGCAGTTGCTTTAAGATTGGCTAATGCATCAGTCCTGGGTGTTCATTGATGTTGAAGCTGAAACTCCAGTACTTTGGCCACCTGATGCGAAGAGCTGGCTCATTTGAAAAGACCTTGATGCTGGGAGAGATTGCGGGCAGGAGGAGAAGGGGACGGGACGACAGAGGATGAGATGGTTGGATGGCATCACCGACTCGATGGACGTGGGTTTGGGTGGACTCCGGGAGTTAGTGATGGACAGGGAGACCTGGCGTGCTGTGATTCATGGGGTCGCAAAGAGTCAGATACGACTGAGCGACTGAACTGAACTGAATGCATCTCCTGCCTATGTGGTCTAGGTGGTTTTCAGACTGATGGCTTTTCTCTGGGTCTTAGGCTTTCCAGGTGGCGCTAGCAGTAAAGAACCTGCCTGGCAATGCAGGAGACAAAATCAATGCAGGTTCAATCCCTGGGATGGGAAGATACCCTGGAGAAGGGCGTGACAACCCACGCTGGTATTCATGCCTGGAGAATCCCATGGACAGAGGAGCCTGGCTGGCTACAGTCCATACGGTCGCAGAAAGTTGGACACGACTAAAGTGACTGAGTATGAGTAGGGAGACTGAGTCTACATGAAGTGAAAGTTGCTCAGTTGTGTCCGATTCTTTCCGACCCCATGGAGTGTATAGTCCCTGGAATTCTCCAGGCCAGAATACTGGAGCAGTTAGCCTTTCCTTCTCCAGGGGATCGATCTTCCCAACCCAGCGATCCAACCCAGGTCTCCCGCATTGCAGGCAGATTCTCTACCAGCTGAGCCACAAGGGAAACCCATTTCTTCTAGCACTTGGTTCCTTAATTCTAAATAATAAGTGTACACTGCTCTTCCTTGTTTTGCCAACTTTGGACAGTAACTAGGAGTTTCCTACTTTGGTAGATCAAACTTAGTCTACATATGAACCCCTCAAGAGCAGGCTTCCTGTACCCCATGCCTTTTGGGTCTTCTGAACCTAAATCCTACTTGTTTACAAGCTGCTGTTTCTCCAGGCTCATTTCTCCAGGTCCCAAGAGTGTCTGTGTGGAGCAGAGAGCCCCCGCTCCACACAGAGAAGCCCTGTGTGGTGAGATCCCACCTGCCCCTGGGTCACTGTGTCAGTGGCAGGGTTTTTGGTAATACTGCATCTCTGCCTCTCCTCGTTGTGTTGTTGTCTAGCCGCTCAGTCATGTCCGACTCTTTGCAACCCCATGGACTGTAGCCCACCAGGCTCCTCTGTCCATGGGATTCTCCAGGCAAGAATACTGGAGTGGGTTACCATTTCCTCCTCCAGGGGATCTTCCTGATACAGGGATTGAACCCATGTCTCCTGCGTGGGCAGGTGGATTCTTTACCACCGAATCACCTGGGAAGCCCCTTCCCTCTCATATTGGTCTCATTATGGCCCTTGTATTTCTTGTTGTGGAGAAGCTGTTCTGCTAGTTTTCGGGTCTTTTTCAGAGGAAATTGATCCATACGTGGCTATAGATTTGGTGTGTCTGTGGAGGAGGTGTGTTCAGGATCTTCCTACACTGCCATCTTGAATCACCTCCTGAATTGTAGTGTAAGTTTAAAGAATGTTATATGGAATTTATTTCTTCAATGAGTGTTTGTCACAAATAAATTGATCTGGTTTTCAGTTAATACATGAATGTAATCTTTGTAGGTTCTTTTAATATCTCTCTCTTTTTTTGTTGTTAACTAATTGGCTAATGCTAATACTTGCCACGTACCCACACAATTTTTATTGCTAGTCAAAATACTGTAAGTAATGCTTTGAAATGGATCAGTCTCTTTAAAAACCCCAATACTTTTCTGTTCTTGATTCACATATACTCCAGAAAGGTTTACTGTTTTGTATTCCAGCTTTGTATATATTTTCAGTTATAGTTTAGAGGCCACTTAAAAAAAAAAAAGTTTCTTGAGGGCATTATTCTAAGTGAATTAAGCCAGACAAAAAAGTAAAGATTGTGTGACCTCACTTGTCTTGAGATGGGGGAAATCTTAAGACAAAACAAGGCAACAACAAAGCTAGTTATTTACTCTTGAATAGTAACAGCATATATTCAGCATTTATTGGGATGTTTAATTCAAGTCTCAGATTTAGATTGTGTAGTTCTTTATCTAATTTGAGTTAAATGACATTGATTTATTTTAACTTACTTTTCCATTCATTATTGCTTTTATTAAATTGCATATCTATTCCTTTAAAGGCTCTCCTTTTAATTTCTGTCCTTGCTAGAAGCAGTAGGAAATGGGACTGGCTGTGTGATGGCCTGAATAATTATTATCTCATCACATACCTTGAGTCTCAGTCCAGCCTACTAAATTGAAAATAATTTTCAAAGCTGAAAACAAATTTGATGGCTAACTTCTGTACAATTATTTTTTCATGTAGAGGTTTGCCCTAAGAAAATTTTAAAAAAGTTAAAAGATCAAAGAAAAATGGAAAATGAAGGGATCATATGCATTTAAATGAATTGATTACTCTTTGGCTTATTTAGACAGTGAAAATGATTTCTTATGTGTTAAAGGGTTTGGAGATGAGCTAAAGATTAACAAGTGAAATTTCATTCTATAATAATTTATCTGATAGTTCTTTATGAAATAATTTATTTAATGAATGTAATATGGTTATTTCACTAACTCTTTAATGAATACTTGGTGTGTATTCATAGTGTTGAAAATGAAGACATAGCCACGAAAAGTAACAGTCATTACCCTCTGGAAATTTTCAACCCTTACAAAGGTTTTATATTTTACAGATCTTGTAGTTTTTGTCATTGGGATGGTTGTTTTATTTATGTTATCTCTTTCAGTACACAGTTAGTCTTATTATCCCACCTTCATGTAAAGAAGCATGTTTTCTCCTCTGTCCTTCACTTTGAGAACCTCAGCACTAATCATTTTAGCCTTGTTTAACTTACTGGCCTCAGGAAGCCAGCACCTTTCTTGCCTCCCACCCCCCAAATTCTAACTACACGCTCATCTTCTCTACTTGGAGGTCTGATAGTCATAGCAAAGTTGTCATGTTCCAATTGGCTTCTGTGATTTTCTGCATCTCAGTGAATGACAACCCCCTCCTTCCCCAAACCCTGCTCCACCCACAGCCTCCCACATTTTGGCTGATAGCAACTCCATCTGAACAGTTGCTGAGGCCAAATGTTTGGGAATCAGTCATTCTTCATTTCTCTTTTTTTCCCCTCACATTCTCCAGCATGTGTAAAACCAGCAGAAAATTCCATCATGTCTACCTTCAGGATGGATCCAGCATACAGTCCCTTCTCAGTGCTACCATTCTGGCCAAGCCGTCTTCCCTTTACCTGGCTTACTGTACCCTTCCTCCCTGGTCCTCCTAATTCTGCCTTTTCCCCTCTTTGGTTTATTCTTAATGAAGCAGCCAGTATTCCAGTAAAGTCAGATCCTTGCACAGCTGTGGTCTGAGTATTGAAGTCCCTACGGAGGATGTAAGAACCCCATTTTCCTCACCACCTCTCCCCCTGCACCCATTTTGCGCAGCCTCTCTGGCGTCTTCTCTGTTCCTGGGTCTCATTAGCCACTCTGCTGGCTCAGGGCCTTCATACCTGCTCTTCCCTCTGTCTGAAATTCCCTACAATCAGATCACTCTGGCACGCTTCCTCAGATCTTTACTCAAAATCAGATTTGTAGTGACGGCTTAGCTGAACATCCTGTTTAAAACTATATTCTCCTCACAAGACTCCCTGGAATACTTTTTTCCCTTTCCTTTTACATTTCTCTCCATTGCCTCTATCTCTTTCATACGGTGTGCGTGTGTTACTTGTTTATCTTGTTTTCTGTGCATTCCACGTAGATTGCAGTGGATATTCCACGAGGGCACAGGTTGTTTGTTGTCTGAATCCTCAGAACCTGGCACCAGTATGGCACTGAGTAGTTATTTATTACAAGAGTGAGTGAGTCCAGGACGGAATGAAGGTCCTTTTCAGTCTGACCTTTGCTTCCTTCACCTCAACAGCCTCATGCTCCAGCCCTGCTGACCTACTTGAAGCTGCTTGTACATACTCTGCTCTCCATTGTCTCAGAACCCTGAGCATTTTCTCCCAGTTCTCAGACCTCTGTCTTTCACTCCTGTCCCTCCACATCCATTATTTCTCACCTTACCTCAGGACCCCTGGACCTTCCGGATAACAATTTGTTGGATAAAACTTGATGTGACACTCTTCCTTGGCATCATGCCCTATAACCTGGTGCCACTGTTCTCGGATGGATAGTAGTCTTGGAGCAAGAGTTTATTTCCCTGACCCGGGATTGAACCTAGACACCAGTCCACCAGGGGCTAAAAACTGGAAGCAAAATTCTCTGATTCTTACCTAATTTGGAAGCAAAAATGTCACAAGGAGGCAAAAACTGCAAAACAGGTACAAAGTTTACCATTAGAGACACACAGCACAATTGGAGAACACAGAGAAACAGCTTGTTTTGTTTAAGTCAGAAACAAGACAGAAACTCAAACCCAGAGAGGAAGGGTATGGGCATCCTCTCTAATGAGGAGAAGCACAGTAAGTCAGAAACTGGACTGAAATCCACACTCACAAGTGCAGGAGTCCTGAATGAGGAACGCAGTTAAGACGTGACTTAAATCACTCATATGGGACAGTCCTTCTGGGTCTTGATTTACGTTTGGCCAGTTATCTTGTTTCTCTCTTCACTCACTGGTCCTAGGACCCTCCCCAATGTGCGTGTGCGTCTTTTCGCTAAAATGGATCCCGTCTCACCTGTGGGTGCGTGGCCACAATTATTACGGACCCCTTCCTTTTTGACCCTCAAGGAGCCTTCCTGCGCAAGTTCAGAAGTGAAGTCTTCCTTGAACTCAGGAGTGGGCACCTTATCTCTTTACTTCAGCAGAGCTCAGCTTCAGCCACTAGCTTTGTCCCCAGAGTGTCTGGGTGAGAACAAAGCTTCAGTCTTACCCCGCTAAACGAACACCAGCTGTCCATTTTAGGAGTCCGTCTATCTCCCATATCACCAGTCTGGGTTAGGACTAGTTTCTGGGGATTCTCCAGGTGTCCCCCATGTATTTTAGAAACCAACACACCAGCATTGTTTTTAAAACTTGGTGATTTATAAATGAAACGTACTTTACAGATACCTGAGAATCATAAAATGAGGCACGACAGAATCCTTTTTACAATGAAAGAGCATCGGCAAGTAATAGCAGAGTGAAATAATATTATTTGAAAACATTGAGGAGCAGTTTCCAATAATTAACTTCTCTGTCATATTAGTAAGAATGTTCAGCTGTAATTATAGAGGGTATACATTTGAAAAATCAGATTACTGCAATTAAAAAAACATAACAAAATAACTCATGGCTCCATTTTGAATACATTATTCTGTTTAGTTCTCGTCAGGGTAGTATTGGTTAATGAAAAACATCAGTGACCTTTACAGACACAGACTCTATTTTAAAATAATCAGGCTAATTTGGCAAAGAGATTAATTGAATTTGAAATTCTGACATAACAAAGATGCAGATATTTTGTGCCACTTTGCTTTATTTTTAAGTCCCAGGAGTCAAAACTGATGTCCAAATGTTGTGGGTGTGGACAAACGGAAGGATATGAAAATAATTTTACTGTTAATGTATGAAATTGTGCAAATGGCAAGCTCTCATGGAGGCACAGTTTGGAATAAATGATTTAAAGGCATTAGCAAAGGAAACGCACCTGACATGTAGTTTATGGATGTCATTGAGAGCTGAGCCGTCAGCATTGTCTTATTGCCTGCTGGCGCTTACAGTTCTTCACTAGGTCAGAACTTACGCATCCTTTCCCACTTTAAAAATTGTTGAAGTGATTATTAATTTTCAATATCAAATGATAAAGACAAAGTAAGAATCATGTAAATGTGCTCATATTTTATGGGAACTAGATTTACATTTAGAATAAGTGCCTGATAGAGCCACAAGTGTGTTGACATGATGTTCTAATTTTAAAGACCGTTTCTTCTTTAGGGTAATATCTATTAAAATAAGAAATTTAGTTTTTGCAATATGTTTAAATATCTGATGACCAATGAGATTGAACATCATAATGTTGACCTTTTCTTGTCTCGTATGCATTGATTATAGTGTAGATAAAGCATCCCCGAGTGTTCCAACAGGCAATCTGAAAAGCACAAAGGATTTCTTTACCAGATTCCAGTGCTGGTGTTCCGAGTCAGGGTTTATCTTCTCCATATGGTGATGGTCCCGCACACACACAGACACACCCTATAGCGTGGTAAGTTCAATGACCTACATGCAGCCCACTTTCATTTGGTGGCTACGTGCTGTCCTAAGACCCTACACTGCTTTGTAGTCAGCTTTCAGAAAGATGAAGAAACATGGGAAAAGATACAGTTGTTAAAGTTATCGGCCGACGAAGGAGTATCTTTTACTTGTGTTTCATACCCAGATCCCACTGGGGAATCAGTGACGCAGTCATACCATGACATGGAGGCTGAGAAAGTCACCTTTGGCCAAAGAGTAGCTTTTTCCACCCAACTCTGTACCAGGGAAGGGGAAAAAAAATAATGTTGATAGAAAGCCACTGCTGCCTCAGCCCATGCGTGTCTGATGGAAAGACTCTTAAGAGTCTATTATTTCAAAGGCTCAGTGTTTAGTCCTCTCTGCCACACCTCCAACAGCAGTGTCAAGTGTTGTTGTTATTTTAGTCACTAAGACGTGTCCAACTCTTTTGTGACCCCATAGACTGTAGCTCGCCAGGCTCCTCTGTCCATGGGGTTTCCCAGCCAAGAAGGCCATTTCCTTCTTCAGGGGATCTTCCTAACCTAGGGATCAAACCTACATCTCCTCCATTGGCAGGCAGATGTTTTACCAATGAGTCACCTGGGAAGCCCAGTGGGAAGTATACCCATTTTGAAAGGATTCAGTTATTGGAAAATCTTCATAATATATTGTCAAGACTCTACTATGCTTCAGTATCCTGGTCACATGATAAATTTATGTTAAATTTCATCCATCCTTAAAATGTGGCCATTCCTAGTACTCATTTCTTAGGATTTGTTATGATTAAGAGAGTGTCATAATTTTCCTCTTTGATTTAGTGGTCTTAATACTTTTGTTAATACAATGCAAGCTTGCCTACTGAGTTTGGAGCTCTGTCAATGCAAGTTCCTCTTGAGCTGTGACCCACAAGTCTTTCATATGAATTCCGCTTCACCCGGTGACCCTATAACTTCTCTGTTTACTAGATGCTTGTTTCTTCCAGTTAACATTTTTACCCCGGCCTCCACCTCTGCTGCCAAAGCAGTTCTGACATTTTCAGCAGCTATTTCCGTACATTTAGGAGAGGTATTTATTCACCATAAATAAGTGAGCTGTCAAGAGTGGATGGGGTTGCATGTCATTAACTTTCCATATCTAACTACTGTTATTTCCATTGTTTGATATAGTTCTTCCAGTTTTCATAATCATTCTCTAATGTGATTTTTATTTATAGGCCTAGTTAAGTTATATCAATAATAAATTAATATTTATATTATTTTTATTTATATATTATGTGGTGATGGTAGTTTAGTTACTGTCATGTTTGACTCTGCAACCTGCTGTAACCCGCCAGGCTCCTCTGTGTATGGGATTTCCCAGGCAAGAATACTGGAGTGGGTTGCCGTTTCCTTTTCCAGGCGATCTTCCTGACCAAGAGATCGAACCCACATTTTCTGCATTGGCAGCTGGATACTTTACCACTGAGTCACCTGGGAAGCCCATAATTTATTACACATAAATAAAATTATTTCTATAATAATAGCTTAATAATATGAATTTTATTTTTATTACTTTTAAAAATATTTATTTACTTGTCTGCACTGGGTCTTAACTGTGGCATGTGTGGACCTAGTTCCCCAACCAAGGGTTGAATCCCAGCTCCCCTGCACGGGAGCATAGAGTCTTAGCAGCTGGACTACTAGGGAAGTCCCAAAGGTTGTTTCTGTGTTTGTTCCTGTTCTGTTTTTATAGTTTTAAAAAGTGAAATGTTTTATTCTTATGATTGTACAATTGGTTCATGATTGTTGCAACAGAAATACTTAGGGTGAAGAAAAGGAAGTAAAAATTACCTAAAATCTCAATACCTACAAAAAAGTATTTTTAGTATTTTAATGGCCAATCTTTTGTAAATTGCATCAATACACACATACAGGTACCACATTCATGTATAGGATAATGTTATATATGTCATTTTTATCAATGGCTTTCTTTTTTTTCTTGTTGATGGCTTTTTTGCTGTTGTTGATGATAAGGAAGTTAATTTAAATCTCTTGTTGGTTAGGTAGATTCCACATACTATTCTGCCATATGTAATAAGGCAGTAGATATTTCTGTGCAAGTCTGTCCTCTGAGCACCTTTTTGTCAATGGGATTGAAGCTCATTTGGAATTAGAGTCTAGCTGCTGGTTTCAGTTTCCCTCTCATTCATTTTGGTAGTTTTCTAGGAACATGCAGATCAGATCCCACATTCTTTTTTCATGATAAACCTATTTTATGAAGAGAGTTTGGGCACTACCTTTTTGCTAGAATGTGTACATTTTCCTTCTATGTATTTTATTTAATTTAATGCCTAGTTCAGTTCAGTTCAGTCTCTCAGTCGGGTCCGACTCTTTGCGACCCCATGAATCACAGCACACCAGGCCTCCCTGCCCATCACCAACTCCCAAGTTCACTCAAACTCATGTCCATCGAGTTGGTGATGCCATCCAGCCGTCTCATTCTCCGTCGTCTGCCTAGTAAGTGGATGTAAAAGACAACTTTCCACTGGCGATGTCACTTCACATTGGAATTTACATATTAGAATTTTGTAGAAATGTTTTTTTAAGGACTACTGAAAATTTTTTCTTCAAAGCCTTATTTAAATTTAAAGTACTCTGATATTTCAAGATCTATTAAAACAACATGTCAGATCAAAGAAAATGTCATTAATTAGATAGCTAGCTTTTAGTAAATCTGTATTCACTACCAATTTCCTTTTGAAAATGCTCTCAAACTTATGATTAGCAATTTATTTTATGATTTTATAATTTACTTTATGCTTTTGAATTTATTTTATGAGTTTGCTATCTCCTTTTTTGTAGTTTATAGCATATCATTTCTATGTACAAAAAATCAACCTATATATGATACATTCCTCTTCGTTCCCACATACTTTGTTTTGGCCTCATTTTTCAAGTGTTACTGAGAACATAATAAGGTGTGTTCTGGAAAGGAGAGTGGTGCTGAGTTCATCATCCACATTTTGCCTTTCCTGGCTCCATCCATTTGTCTGTATTGAATGCCTAGACTACTGTACTTGAGAAGACATTAAGACCATAATGGTGAGTAAAAGAGATATACTCCATCTTATGGAACTTGCAGTTCAGTGAGGATACAAGTATTAAAGAGGTAGATTTACAAACAAATGTAAGGTTACTCCTGAGATGAGTGGAGGCAGAGGTATGGTGAGTGACATAGCCTAAGAGATTCCTTGGCTGCATTGATCAAGGGGAAGTTTCTGGAAAGATTTCCCTGGGAGAAAATTGATCTGAGAGATCTCTGATGAGGGAAGAGCATGTGAAAAGGGATGAAATAGGAAGCAGTGACTAAGTCTAAGAATGCCAGGGTCGGAGTTTTGGTCTTTATCTTAACAAAAGTAAAGTGTCAGTGTTCAATGGCGTGATGTGATATGACGTGCATTTAGAATGAATCTGTGTAGTTGAAATTTGGAGAAAAAAATGTAGAAAGCAGAAGGAAGTGTAGGGTCCCAGTTATAGGCTTTTACAAGACTACAATTGCAAGAAAGTGATCATTTATATTAAGGTGGTTCTGGCCATAGATATGAAGAGAAGTAGATACATTTTACAGAAATTTGGTGGAAAGAATTGGAAGGGTTTGGTGACTCATGTATGCAGTATTTATAGATAGAGGGCAGGAAAGCACCTAAGATGATGCTCAAGTCTTTGGCTAACCAAACACAATGAAATTTGGTGCCACTTACTGGGATGTGAAAGGCCGAGAAGATCTGTTTTGGTGGGAAATGGTGCAGGTTTGGTTTGGAGCAAAAGAAGTCAGTCATCCAGATAATGTTATATTCTCGAATCACAAAGAATAATATACGAGGTTGTTGTTCTTATTCAGTTGCTAAGCCAAGTCTGACTCTTTGCAAACCTGTGGACTACAGCACATCAGGCTTTCCTGTGCTTAATTTTCTTCCAGAGTTTGCTCAAATTCATGTCCATTGAGTAGATGATGCCATCCAGTCATCTCATCCTCTGTCACCCACTTCTCCTCCTGCTCTCAGTTTCTTCCAGCATCAGGGTCTTTTCCAATGAGTCAATGCTTCAGATCAGGTGGCCAAAGTATTGAAGCTTCAGTATCAGCCCTTCCAATGAATATTCAGGGTTGATTTCCTTTAGGGTTGACTGGTTTGATCTTGCAGTCCAAGGGACTCTCAAGAGTCTTCTCCAGCACCACAGTTTGAAAGCATCAGTTCTTCAACACTTTAGCCTTTTTTATGGTCTAACTTTCACATCCATACATGACTACTGGAAAAACCATAGGTTTGCCTATATGAACCTTTGTCAGAAAAGTGATGTCTCTGCTTTTTAATTCGCTCTCTAGGTTTCATAGCTTTACTTCCAAGGAGCAAGTGAATATACTAGGTATTTTCTTTGAATAGTCTTCTAAAATTTACAGTTCTTTTTTAAACAAGGAATTTTAGAGTTTATTGCTCTTTGTGTTTGTTTAACATATTTCCCAAAATAAAATGATTCAAAGATTTAAAAATACATGCTCTCTTTTGGGATTCCTCGAATACTTTATCACTATAGTGAGTGGGCTTAGTTCTGTTTGTAGTTTTTTTGTTTGCATTTTTTGGGCAATGTAATATAGCTATTTTCATCTTTTCCTGAATAGAGTATGTTGCTGGGAATGACTAGTATTTGAATCAGCTGTGCACCAAATGATGTAGTTAGGGACGAAGTATAAACAGTGAAGAATTGTAACTAGTCGGACATTAGAATATATGATGTTCTTTGCAGACTAAAAACAATTTTTAGCATCAAAGATAATAGTACTTTTAAGACACATTTAAAGACAATTACTCTTTGTTCTGCATAATGTTTTATGCTAACCTCAGTTCCAGGGTGGATTTTTTTTTGGATGGTATATTAAATATTTTAATTAAATATTAATGTGCTTTACAATCTGAAAGTGTTAGTCACTCCAGTCATGTCTAACTCTTTGTGACCCATGGACTGTAGCCACCCAGTCGCCTCTGTCCCTGGGATTTTCCAGACTTAAGTACTGGAGTGGGTTGCCGTTCCCTTCTCCAGGGATCTTCCTGATCCAGGGATCAAACCTGGGTCTCCTGCTTTGCAAGTGAATTCTTTACTGTCTGAGCCACCCCTTCAACCTGAGTTACTGACTTTATTCTGATTATTTCTACTGTTGAATTTGTTCTGCCAAAATATTTTTTAAAAATAATAAAATGCTAGAGTTTATTGAAGGCGTCTAAGTGACTTTTCAGTGAAGTATTGATTAGCAAATGGTTTGGAGTTTTTCTCCCCTGGCATTTTCACTCTTTAAATAAGAGCCCATTGTCTTTTCTTCTGATTAGTATGAAACTGAAAGCAAAATAAAAAAGTTTTTTCCCTGAAATAGAAATGAATATTACCAAAAAGACAATTAAATCAATATAAAAGTTTTTTTCCTAATTTTAATTTTGATGTTAATATATTGTCTCTTTATGTTAACAACATTTAAATATTTTCAACTTTTATCAAAATTTTAAAATGAATGTTTTCTTCACTTGGAAAAATCTAATGTCTTATCATTCTTTTTATAGGTCTCATATCTTTTGGGTGAACAGAAGTCTACCTTTATGGGGCTTACAGGTTATGTACAATTTTGTTTTATTCCTATATATCTAGATGTACTCATATTTTACAGAGCAGTACTACTGAGAAGAAAATTATTGATAGTAAAAATTGATATTAAAAATAAACAATTAAAATTGTTTATTGTTTAATTAATCTTAATGCACACCTTGAAGTTTTTATTTCTTTATGTTAACCTGAGTCTTGCATTCTACCTGTTGAGAATTTCCTCATGGTCAGGATTAGACTTCAGAAAGCTTGAGTAAAACACTGTTTGAAATCACAACAAGTTCTCCAAACTAATTTATGTGTTCCTAAATTCTTAGGTTACATCCATGTTTGAAAAATTAGTCAAAAATCCTTAAACACATTTGCCTTTTTACCTTATATTCTCAATATCAGGGCATGGCAGAATCTTGATGAATAATTGTTAAATGAATAAACAAATGAACCAATCGCTCTTATTACCAATGGGAAGAGCTTGGTCCCTTAGCAGATAATTTTGCAAATAAAACAAAAAGTATGCTCTGACATTAAAAGGGTCCTGAAGAAGGAGTAAGGAAATGTGAAGAGAACAGTGCTTCTGAATTACATATTTGGTGTGTTTCCTGGAGTCCTGTGTGTTGTTATTTGTCCCTTTTTCTGTTGAATTTCATGCCTAGCAAACTTTTTACAACTTCACATTTCCTCTACTCCTGTCTCTTTCCTTCAGATGCTTTTTAGTTTCTGTTAATTTTCAAAAGCAAAAATTATTCAAAGAGTAGAGTCCCTAAGATTAACAGCATTAGAGATTGGAAGATAGTTGAGTCTAGAAGGAATGGAAAGACTCTAAGACTCACTGTTTATAAGCAAACATTAAAATACTTTAAAATCAAATGTTTGGTTTGTCATTTAACACCAGGGTGATTCTGAGATCTGTACATTTTATATGCAACTATGAATTATTTTGATTATGTATGCATTGTGTTTATTACTATGAAATCAAGTTTTTACTGTGTTTGCATATTTCCTATTTTATAAGTTGTGCTTAATGTTTTTTTTAATGAATCTCATAGCAGTGCCATTAACTTACAAATAACTCTTTTCAAATATTTCAGTTTCCGTAAAAATGCAGTTTAATCTCTGAGTTAGATTCCTATATTATCCATCAGTGAGGTGCACACTTGTAAAGTAAGTTAGTATTTTTCTGAATAATTATATATGGTTTTGAAATATATTCTGATCATTCAAATTGTTTTTACTTAATAGTGATATCTTTAAATAAGAACGCTAATTTTTCAATAGGATTTGAATAATTCATCCTGAAAATGGTGTCAAGGTCACCTAACACTCTGTACCTTTAGAATGACACAAATGAGTTAGAAAATTTGCGGGGAAAATCTAAAAAGTTCAACTTTTCTATTTTAATAATGTCTGGCTACTGTTTGCACTTCCAGACTTACTTTACTTATATTGTCATGCATTCATATGTTTTTAAATTATCCTTATGTTTTAATATTCACCTGTATCAAAATTTTCATTAAAACAGGAGTCAGAATCCAAAACTCTAGAGCATCTGCTTTTCTCAGACAGGTTGACAACCCACACAAATCTATGAACAAATATATTTGTTATCTTAAATACTTCATGTTGATGCTTGCTTAGTATTCCTCTCTCCCAAAGTGCTTAGAGTCTTTAACACAAGACAATTTGGATGTCCTTTCTGTTGGAGCCACTGTTCTTTGGGAGTTGAGCTGAGGAAATTGTATTCGGAGTAGAGACGAGAAAGAAAGGTGGGAACTTGTGTCGGGCAGTGCAGGATGCCCGTGTCTGCTGCAGAAGGGGGATTGGTTATGAAGTCTGTTCAGATGGAATCTGAAAGGATCTTGGACCGTTGGCTTTAATGTTCAAGGATGTTACTGTTTACCTTTGTTTGAGGTGGATGATAGGATGCAAAGTATCCCTCTACTCCAAGCTTGTATTCTTTGATTTTCTGTAGGGAACTGCCATTTTTGGCCTGTGAACTGAGAGGGAGGCTTTGTGACTGGTTTTATGGTGGAGCAGTCATGTGACTGTGTGTATCAGGGATACACACGCACACACACAAAATCCAGTCTTTACATATCATTCAAATTCCAGTCATCTGACTATTCTAATCCCACACTTTCGTTTGTGGTAATAAATTTTAAAAGACTTACTGAGGAGTATTAGACATTGTAAAAACTAAAACGCAGTGCCCGGGACAGCCTGTTCCCTACCAGCTGTATATAGAAGTTAGGAGTGTCAAACAGCACCTCTGTTGCTGAAAATTGGTCTCTCTTCACCAGAGTCAAAGAAAAACACGGAGACAGAATTTTGGGTGAAGTAGAAAAGAGTAGCTTTAATTGCTTTGAGAAGGTTAATGCCTTGAAGACTGTGTGACCCCTCTTGGAGGGGTTAGTGAGGAGCTTTATAGTGTTCAAGAAGCAGGATGTGATCAGCCCATGGACAATTCTTAGATTGGTTGGCATCAAGGTGAAGTTGTGAGCATGATCAACCTTCTGCTAGTCTAGGGTCTATGTTCTTGTGGTCGGCAGTTTTCATCTGGACAGGGAGTCTGCTTCCTGTAAAAACAGTCAGGCTTTTATCTGTATCTCTCAGGGAACTGGGATTTCAGTGATACTGTTATGTGCCAGAATTATAGTCTAAATTGTTACCAGTTTTTTAGCCCAACAGCTTTTCCTTGTTTCTGTATCTTCACATTTCCCAATCATTAACTCTTGAGTCAGCATTTTACTTCAAAAGACAAGGACATGGGGCCTTGTATATGGTTTCAATCCCTATACAGTATATGATATATATACACACTCATACATGCACACACATACATAGGCATATATTTATAAATTGATAATATATTCAGAATATATATTTTTGTTGCATCTTCTCATTAAGGTATAATTTATATTTTAGGTTTTAGTGGCATTGATAAGTCTCTTTGAAACAATACTGCTTGGTTATCTCAGTTATAAGGTAAGTTGCTTTAATTAGAAATTTTCTGCCCGTGGAACACACTACTAGCATTTACCCAGTATTCGTCTATTTATAATTCACACTCTGGGGGTAAAGCAAGATCTTCTTAAACCCCTTTAATTATTTTGGGCCTCTCTAGTATGTAATAAAAAGCTGTGGTAATATAGTAATGTTTTCCTTCGTGGCTTAAACACACTTCACTAATTCCTCTGGTCTAATTTACCCAGTATATGCATGCTTATATTAGGCAAGTGAATGGAATTGTTTGGCTTTTTATTGTTCTCAACCTCTTCTCCTGATCTCTACAGAAAACACTCAGGGAGAAAAGTGTGTCTGTTAGGAATTATTGAAATGAATTCCCTTCATTTTTGGCAAAGCTTTGCTTGGCTAACCCAATTCAACAAATGTTTATTGAGCTCTTATTTGATGAAGAGCACCACACTGTGCATTGTTTTTTGTTTTTTTCTCAATGAGTTTACAGTCCAGAAATGGGGGTAGGCAGAAGAAGATTATACAGGCAATAATAATACAAGGTGGAATAATAAGTACATCCCATGAGATGCAAATAAATCTCAGTGGGGGTTCATCAGTTCAATTCAGTCACTCAGTCGTGTCTGACTCTTTACGAACACATGGATTGCAGCAAAGCAGGCTTCCCTGTCCATCACCAGCTTCCAGAGCTTACTCAAACTCATGTCCAATGAATCAGTAATGAAAACCAACCATCTCATCCTTTGTCATCCCCTTCTCCTCCTGCCTTCAATCTTTCCCAGCATCAGGGTCTTTTCTAATGAGTCAGCTCTTCCCATCAGGTGGCCAAAGTATTGGAGTTTCAGGTTCACTGTCAGTCCTTCCAATGAATATTCAGGACTGATTTCCTTTAGGATGGACTGGTTGGATCTCCTTGCAGTCCAAGGGACTCTCAAGAGTCTTCTCCAACACCACAGTTCAAAATCATCAATTCTTTGGTGCTCAGCTTTCTTTTTAGTCCAACTCTCATATCCATACATGACCACTGGAAAAACTATAGCTTTGACTGGATGGACTTTTGTTGGCAAAGTAATGTCTCTGCTTTTTAATATGCTGTCTAGGTTGGCCATAGCTTTTCTTCCAAGGAGCAAACGACTTTTCATTTCATGGCTGCAGTCACCATCTGCAGTGATTTTCGTGCCCAAGAAAATAAAGTCACTGTTTCCAATGTTTCCCCATCTATTTGCCATGAAGTGATGGGACTGGATGACATGATCTTAGTTTTCTGAATGTTGAGTATTAAGCCAACTTTTTCACTTTCCTCTTTCACTTTCATCAAGAGGCTTTTTAGTTCTTCACTTTCTTCCATAAGGGTGGTGTCATCTGCATATCTGAGGTTATTGATATTTCTCCCATCAATCTTGATTCCAGTTTGTGCTTCATCCGGCCTGGCATTTTGCATGATGTACTCTGCATATAAGTTAAGTAAACAGGGTGGAAATATACAGCCTTGATGTACTCCTTTCCTGATTTGGAACCAGTCTGTTGTTTATGTCCGGTTCTAAGTGTTGCTTCTTGACCTGCATACAGATTTCTCAGGAGTCGGGTCAGGTAGTCTGGGATTCCCCTCTCTTTAAGAATTTTTCACAGTTTGTTGTGATCCACACAGTGAAAGGCTTTGGTATAGTCAATAAAGCAGAAGTGGATGTTTTTCTGGAACTCTCTTGCTTTTTCGATGATACAGTGGATGTTGGCAATTTGATCTCTGGTTCCTCTGCCTTTGATCAGTGCAAAGAAATGGATGAAAGTATTAGAATGGGAAAGACTAGAGATCTCTTCAAGAAAATTAGAGATACCAACGGAACATTTCATGCAAAGATGGGCTCGATAAAGGACAGAAATGGTATGGACATAACAGAAGCAGAAGACATTAAGAAGAGGTGGCAAGAATACACAGAAGAACTGTACAAAAAAGGTCTTCATGACCCAGATAATCATGATGGTGTGATCACTCGTCTAGAGCCAGACATCCTGGAATGTGAAGTCAAGTGGGCCTTAGGAAGCATCATTACGGACAAGGCTAGTGGAGGTGATGGAATTCCGGTTGAGCTGTTTCAAATCCTAATAGATGATGCTATGAAAGTGCTGCACTCAATATACCAGCAAATTTGGAAAACTCATCAGTGGCCACAGGACTGGAAAAGGTCAGTTTTCATTCCAATCCCAAAGAAAGGCAATGCCAAAAAATGTTCAAACTATTGCAGAATTGCACTCATCTCACACACTAGCAAAGTAATGCTCAAAATTCTCCAAGCCACGCTTCAACAGTACATGAACCATCAACTTCCATATATTCAAGCTAGATTTAGAAAAGGCAGAGGAACCAGAGAGAGAGGTCATGTCTTGGGATGAAAAGACCTGTTAAGCAGAATCCTTGAACCAGTGATTTCACTACAGTAAGATCATAATTTCACTAAAAAAAAAAAAAAAAAAAAGCAGAACAACAGGGATTTGTAGAATTAGCAAAGGCATAAAATAAGAAATATGCATATAAAATTGGAAGAATGAATAAATATTTAGGTTTCAGAAGCATATGGTGCATTTGGAAAAATATTGTTGGGATAAGTTTGCTACAGTATTGTGAGGGCCTTGTAGAGAAACCTAGAATGAGAAGTTGGTTACAGGATGCTGAACATGAGAGTTCTATAATTGTAACTAAGTTTTAGGATTATTAGTTCAGAATATCTGAGCAAGCAGAAGTCAAAGAGACATTCCACTGAAGTCTATATGCTCTGCTAAGACACGATTGCAGTAGGGAAGGAAAAGTAGGAGTGAGGTTTTGGCCAGGTGAGAGGAATAAACTAATTCAATGTAGGAAAAGTCATGAAAGTAGAAACTGAAGAAATCATCAACAGACTGGCTGAGAGAGAAGAGGAGAACAGAATGTGAAATATCATTTTAAGATTTCCTAAATCCAAATGATAGTACAAGTCAGTAAAACCAAGAAAAATTACATCAAGGAAAAAAATCAGATTGGGGTCAAGATAGATGGAATAATGGAAATTGTTTTGGGAATGATGAATTTGAGGTATTTTTGGACAAATAGATGTGATATGCAGACGACTGAAAAGGAAGATCTGGGACTTGCAGAAGAGATTTATTAAGCTTTGGCAGTCATTTCCAGTGAAATGATGAAGAAAGCATGCAAGTCCATTAAGGATGGGATAGTAACCAGTGGAGAAGAGATGACCCATGTTAGTGGAGATGCTTATGTTGTGGGTCTTGAAAGAATAAAGCAATGAGGGTGGACAGAGGAATAAGTGAGAAGGGTGGAAAGTCTTCCGAATGGTTGTCATAATCATCACTGATTTCCAGTTCACAGTTATTGCATGAACCGTATCAACAGGCACACTCAAGGTTCTGTTTTGGGGGGATTCTTATCTAGCATGTAAATTTCTTTCTCATTTCATAACATAAAGTCTTAAAGGTAACATTCTGTTGACTACTTTTTAATCTTTAATTTAGAGCAAGAAATCTTTTCAAACTCACCCTTTTCCCCCGGCTTCCTTTATAAAATTCTTATATGCACCACCTAAAGAACATAATACCATGTCTAATCAGGTGAAATGGATGAATTAGAAAATGTAGATAGAAAAGAGTAAGTGGTTTCCAAATAAACACAGATGGATTGATTTCCTGATTATGAGGAAAATAAAATATTAGGAATGACTAAGAAAACATATTAGATGAAAGATATGAATGATGGCAGGTTTAGTAAGAAGCTTGAGAAAAGCAATTAGGTTTACAGTTTAGGAGATCATTTGTTATTCACCCTTAAGAGACCAGTTTCAATGGAGTACAATAGAGAGTAAAATTTTCAAATGAAGACTGTTGATTGATCAGTACAGGAGCTCACTAAAAGTAGTAGAATGAGGTAGAAGATTGCCTCGTGATGGTAAAAATCTGCATCATTTAAAATGAGCTGGTAGAAGGGACAGGAAAAATGATGGATGAAGCAAGATTTATAAAAAGTAAGAATAAGCCAGGTTAGGAAGTTGAGGATTACTAATTAGGTTTGGATACATTGTGTTCTTTTCTGAGAACACTGAAGATGGAAAATGGTGCCTGAAAGAATATTTTGAATTTGGAGGAGATAAGCTGGAAAATTTTGCATATAGGTAGCCACTCGGAGAAGGCAATGGCACCCCGCTCCAGTACTCTTGCCTGGGAAATCCCGTGGATGGAGAAGCCTGGTGGGCTGCAGTCCACGGGGTCACTAAGAGTTGGACACGACTGAGCGACTTCACTTTCACTTTTCACTTTCATGCATTGGAGAAGGAAATGGCAACCTACTCCAGTGTTCTTGCCTGGAGAATCCCAGGAATGGGAGAGCCTGGTGGGCTGCCATCTATGGGGTCGCACAGAGTCGGACACGACTGAAGCGGCTTAGCAGCAACAGCCACTCAACCCTAACTTACCTAGAAAGTACTAGCTTAGTGTCAGTTTAGAAGGAGATGTTGAGGAGGACTCTTTAAATGAGTTATTAGTGAATCTCCTCATCAAAATAGATGCTTCATAAACTTGTTGTTAATTGCTAAATTGTGTCAGATTCTTTTGCAATGCCATGGGCTGTATCCATTAGGCTCCTCTGTCCATGGGATTTCCCAGGTAGAAGTACTGGAGCTAGTTGTCATTTCCTTCTCCAGGGGATCTTCCTGATCCAGGGATCAAACCCACATCTCCTGCATTGGCAGGCAGATTTTTTTACTGCTGAACCACAAGGGAAGCCCATAAATATGTACTGATTGGCAAATCTGAATTTTAGAAAACTAGAAGAATGAAAACAATCAAGTAAATTAATATCCAAGGTGTTATCTTCTAAGGTCCTTAGTATGCATGTGATAAATGTCGAATGTAATATACAGAAAGTGATGTACTGAAAAATAAGGATGTGTGTGTTTTTCTCTAATTTACTGAAATATTTTCCACTGTAACAAGAGTATCTTCAAATACATAAACTGGTCAAAATATTAATCTGCGTTTGTGAATGTATTTGCTCCAAATTCTAATTAAAACTTCATATGAAATTAACTTTGAGGCTTTAAATGCTAGTAGTCATTTAAAAAGCACAGACTCAAGATGGAATTATAGTTTCCCCTTGTGATTTTATGGTGCTGACCTTTGTAATCAATTAATTCCTGCCATTTATAAAATGAAAGCAGAGATTATAAGACCTAGAAGGTAGGGCTTGATGATGTATAATATTTTCATTCTGACCTTCATAGACACTAACGTCTAGGTCACGGTGGTTGAGTCTTGAGTGTTACCACACGAAGGCTAACAAGGGCTTATGTGACATGGGGAGGACGGATTGCTGTTAATTACCTTCCTATCTTTTCATTGTTGTCTTTTAGTCATTAAGCCATGTCCAACTCTTTTGAGACCCCATGGACTGTAGCCCACCAGGCTCCTCTGTCCATGGAATTCTCCAGACGAGAGTACTGGAGTGGGTTGCCATTTCCTCCTCCAGGGGAATCTTCACAGGCCAGGGATCAAACCCGAGTCTTCTGCCTTGGGGCATATTCTTTACCATCTGAGTCACCAAGGAAGCCCTTTTCCTTTCATATATTCAGTCAAATTCGTGAACTCTTATGACTCTTTCAATAAGCTGTTGGACACACTGTTGGAATGAAGAAGTGATAACTATTTATAGCACATATATGAGGTAAATCCATATAGCAGAACTTCAAATGAGGTCCTTCTCTCAAATTAGGCTTTTAAGAAAAATTATAGACAGATGTGAATAAATGGATATTGCATTAGGAGTGAAATCCATTTCTAATATTGCTGTTTGATATTTTTAGTTCTGAATATAAAATATACATACATTTTTCTCTTGTTTATATCTATATATATACACAGATAATGTATATATTTACATATACAACATATATGTTTGTACACACTATTTTAGACATTCTAAAATAAGCATGACTGAATCCTTAAAAGGTTTAAACTATCATGGAGACTAAAGTTTTTTAAAATCAAAAGATATAATAGGTAGCAGCAAAGTGAGAGAAACTCTTTAAAGTCTATGTACAGGATGCTCGGGGCTGGTGCACTGGGATGAACCAGAGGGATGGGATGGGGAGGGAGGTGGGAGGGGGTTTCAAGATGGGGAACACATGTACACCCGGGGCAGATTCATGTCAATGTATGGCAAAACCAATACAATAATGTAAAGTAATTAGCCTCCAATTAAAATAAATAAATTTTTAAAAAATTTAAAAAAATAAAGTGTATGTTAAAGTTAGCAGATAATAATTTCAAAATGCCTGACATTCATTTCTTCTGTCCTCTGTCATACAGACAGCAGGTCTGAACTTAAATCATCATTCTGTTCATGTTTGTCACAACTTGGCAAAATATCTATGAGGCTTGCCTGACAGGAAAATTCTTATTCCTCTGTCATGTGAATACCGTCTGTGTCTTTATCAACTGTTTTCAAAAATATAACAGTACTGTATATATATTCATTAAATCAAAAGGAGACAAAAATGCATAATTTCCAAACCTCTGATAATGAAAATTCACCACACCTAGAAAGCTTTGGTTAAATCTATAGTTCTTTTTTCTATACAGTAATCACTTATAAAAAGCATTGGTTCTGAAATGTTAGCTTCATGATGGGCTTATTTCTGGAAAAGAACAAAGAGTTCATCCGAGGACTCCTAGATCCTGGTAATTCTGCTTATTATGCCACGGGAATGGTAAATCTAAGTGTTGTTGGGTTTATGTTTAGAAATACAAAGTAACGCTGCCATAGAGTTACTCCATATTTTAAACTCACCAAAAGAAGGTTAAGTCTTCTGGATTAAATATTTTAAATATAGGCATTCTTAATATTAGAGAAGAAAGTGCTTTTTAAGAGTCTCTTGTTCCCAATTTGGGCTAACAGCAAGTAGATTACCATAAGTCTTATACTTTTTAAAGTGCTTTTTTTTTGGAGTTACCTAGATGATAGTTCTAAACTTGTACTTTCTTTTATGATAAAAATAAAAGCCTGGGACATGTTAGGAAATCATATGTTTTCTTGAATTTTTATTGGTTGAGGAAAGTTGCATCCATACCAAATATAGATTAAATTTTATTTATATTTTACTGAATTATGTCAATAAGAAAAGAAACACGGAGAGTTCTGCATGCTTAGAACAGTTAAAGCTACTTCTTAGAAACTATGTTTTTTCTTTAAGAAGTTACCTTTTGGAAGAAAACTAATGCCTTTCATCTCGTTCAGGAAAATATGATTAAGCGGAACGGGTATTTAACTTAATTTTGAAAGGCATGTGCCTGCCTTTTGGATCTTATTTCACACTTCTCTACATAGTGCCATCTCTAGATTTATGCTTTCTTTTTTTGCCAAAATTGCTTTTATCGTGAGCCTGTATTATGTAGGCTCATGGGGACTCCCTAACAGCCGATGCAACTTTTAGATAATTTCTCTATTTTTCATCAGCTATTTTTAGGGGAGATAATTTATGAATATATCTTTAAGTTCAGAAGACAACCTGAGATTTTAGAACTAAACCTAATGAATATAACTGAAAAAGAGGTTTATTTTTAGCAAAGAGTATATTTCCTCCCTGTATAATTTTAGATTGTGGAAGTCAGTCCTCAAGTGGAAGTTCATTATTTGCCACAGTATACACATGCACACACACGTGCATGTGCACACACACACATTAGCTATGAATCAACAACAGGAATGTGTTTGACATAATGCAGATTAACAGATTTTATTCAGGAGCTTCAGACTGGCATGGACTGTGCTTGAAACAGAGCAAAAAATTGTGAACTAAATGTGTGCTCTCACCTGGACCGCATGAAATTCACTCACGTGAGTCAAGTGAAGTTGTTCAGTCGGGTCCAACTCTTTGTGACCCATGGACTGTAGCCTACCAGACTGCTCCATCCATTGGATTTTCCAGGCAGGAGTACTGGAGTGTGTTGCCATTTCTTCCTCCAGGGAATCCTCCCAACCCAGGGATCGAAACTAGGTCTCTTGCATTGCAGGCAGACGCTTTACCGTCTGAGCCACCAGGGAAGCCCAGTGCTCTCACCTGAACCACATGAAGTTCAAAGTCAAGTGTTGATTAAAGATATAAAAACAAACAAAAAAAGGAAGGAGAAGGATGTTGATGAAGAATCAAAAAACCAAGTGTGGGAGTGTGATCTTGTCTAGAGTGTGTGTAAAGAGGAGGTGAGGAAAGTCTTAAAACACTCAGAAGATTTGAATTAATAGCTGAAAGGTGTGTGTGAATTAACTAGGTAAAGGAAAATTGGAGAGGAAGGTGGGGAGACCAGTTAAGAGGTTGGGGTGGGAATACAGTTAAATTGAGAACCGGACAATCCAAGATACCTTCATGAATCAGAAAGTCTTATTCAACAATTATACTTAGGTAGTGTGTGAAGGGGGAGGATGAGGTGGTTAGATAGCATCACTGCCTCAATAGACATGAATCTGAGCAAACTTTGGGAGATAGAGAAGGACAGAGGAGCCTGTCGGGCTACAGTCCTTGGGGCTGCAGAGTCAGACATGACTTAGTGAATGAACAACAATAGCATGTGAAAAGAAGATGCAAATTTTCTCCAGGATCTTTGGTTTTTGTTTCTGGAGAGTCCGTTAGGACAAACATCATAAATTTTGCTTTTAGGTTGTTCATTTTATTGGCGTATAGTTGCTTGTTGTCATCTCTTATGATTCTGTTTCTGTGGTATCAGTTGTAACTTTTCCTTTCTAATGTTTTTGATTTAAATCCTCTCACTTTTTTATCCTGATGAGTCTGCTAAAGGTTTATCAATTGTGTTCATCTTCTTGAAGAGCCACCTGTTAGTTTCATTGATCTTTACTGTAGTTTTCTTTGTCTCTATTTCATTTTTTTCTGCTCTGATCTTTATGATTTCTTTCCTTCTACTAACTTTGAGTTTTGTTTCTTCTTCTTACACTAGTTGCTTGAGGCTTAAGGATAGGTTGTTTATTTGAGATTTTTCTTGTTTCTTGAGATAAGATTGCATTGCTATAAATTTCCTTCTTAGAACTGCTTTTGCTATATCCCATAGGTTTTGGATTGTCATGTTTTCATTGTCCTTTAAATTTTACTTTTAGGCAAATTACCCACAAGGTGCCTTTGAGGCATTCATGCGAAGCAGCACATTAGATAGTGGAGATCTGAAACTGACTCTCAGATACAATATTGATCCAGGCTAGAGATACAACATTGGAAGTCATTGGTTTATTATTGATAATGAGTTGAAGTTGTAACATAAATGAAATTACCTAAAATGGATATATAGCCAAGTACTCTTGAAATGCTTTCTTCCAGAAAATTTCTGTTGAGCTTTGTGGTCAAAATTTAATGATTTATATGATTGCATCAGGAAGACTTAAAACAAAATTTTTTGAGTGTTTCCACATGGATCCAAGAAAAAGAAATACAAATGCTTAAGTTCAAAATCAATGCAATTATACCAAAGGGAAGAGTATTATAAAATATTTGGAACTTTCATTTATTCAATATCATGCTTATTGAACTCTAATGGTCATAGAACAAATAAGTTCTGTAAAATGTTAAAAAACATGTATCAAGGTAGTTACTGGTGAAGGTTTGGGGATTGGGGCATTCCAAGCAGAAGGAGAAGTGTGAGCCAAGTTATAAAAGATGAAATAGCCTAGCTCGTTCAGAGAACTATATCAAAATCAGTTCTATATGTGGTGAATCTGTAGCTGAATTCAAGACGGGTTAGGAATATACTAGGTACAAAATAAACCAGTAGCCATAGCTCAAATCGTAAAGCTTCATATGATATAATGGGGAGTTTGGATGTTGACAATGGAGACTTGCCATGTTAAAAAGATTCTCTGACTTGGAATATGGAGGATAAATCAGAAATGAACCCAACTGAATCACATTTTAGTCATCAGACTCTCTTAGTGCTTTGAGGGGAGGTAATAAAAAATAAATGTTGTGTTAGATCTGGAAATGAAGAGAGACATCAGAGGGATAGAAGCTTTTGGTTTACTATGAACTAAACTTTTCCAGTGTGCCACAGCTAAGAAAACTAATGCTAATCTTAGTGTACATTAGCAGAAAGACCCTGCCGTGTGACCGGTGATAATGATTCCCATTACAGCCCCCTCCGCTGGTCACATCAGTTTCTTTTCCTGTGTAAAATCATTGACATTAAGGAACAATGTACAGTGACTAGTAAAAAAATACAGTGAGGAAAGAGTAAGCCAAATGTTACGCATTCTGGAAACTGAGTCATGTAAAAAACTGTTAAACGGTAACATTAACCAGCTCAATAAAAAATAGAAGTGTTGCATAATGAAAATTAAGTATAAATGGTTTATTGAATAGGCCTGATTCTGTGCAAGTAGAAAAGCCTTTAGCCCGTCCCACGTTTCTCCTTCAAACGCAGTCATTGTCCTCATGAGCCTTGCTGATCCAGTGGAATCTCAGTGAGGCCCCTTAGTTGTTGTTTTTTTCCAAGACAAATCTCAGTTTAGTATTTAAGAGATAGTGTTCAGTATGTAAAAAATTTAATGTTCTCATCCAGTTTTAGCTTTTTCTAAGCTGGTAACTTCCCAGGTGGCACAATGGTAAAGAATCCACCTGCTGATGCAGGAGACACAAAAAGTGTGGGTTCAGTCCTTGAGCCAGGGAAAATCTCCTAGAGGAGAAAATGGCAACCTGCTCCAATATTCTTGCCTCAAAAATCCCATGGATTGAGAAACCCGGTGGGCAACAGCCTGTGGGACAGCAAAGAGTCAGACACGACTGAGCACACATGTATGCACAGCTGGGAACTCAAGGGGGCAAGGATCTTCTTGGGGGGCTTCTCCTATGTCCACCTCCTCCTTGTCTGAAACCGGCTGATCCTGGCCCCTCAGTGCTGAGGAGGCTCCAGGAGAAGAAAGTCCTGACTGACTGGCCCAGGAATAGTCTGTGGTTGGGTTGCTCTGATGGCAAATACAGACAGGGCTTTTGTGGTTCTCCTAAGGCCTTGGGTGGAAGCTCCTTGATGCCTCAGGCCTCGGTCTGGCCACTCTGCCCCAGGTTCTGGGTGTCCAAGGGCCTCCATCTCTCAAGATTCCCTGTCTCCTCAGGCCCGCAGCCCTTCTGAGTCTGAACTTAAAATGACCATACATTTTATTCTGGAGGGTCTATATCTTGTTCCCAGAAAAGAAGTCGCTCTGTCTTAGTATCAGTGTAAGTGTAGCCTGTTCTTATCTCAACAATTCTTTCTCTTTGCTTGGCTGTTTTGTTGTTTTGTTTGTTTGTTTGTTTTTGGTGATGTTTTAGGCCTTAGCCAAAAACAGCCACTAAGTCTGAGTCCAGCTCTCTAGGTTGTTTATCTGCGCCCTTCTTACAGAGCTGGAGGTGATGAGGGAAGCATCCTTACATCTCTATAAAGAGATGACAGAGATCCTTACAGCTCTGTGCCTTCCACCTGCTCCTCCACCACTTTTTATTTAGCCTGCAGACGGCTCATGAACCAGGGATAACAAAATCTCTTACTGTTTTAGCAACCCAGACGATCCCCGATGTAGAACTTGCTTTATGAAGTGGCGGTGTGCAGGGAAAGACAAAATTAGCCAAGATGGCGTGGTCAGGCTCTCTTGCCCTACAGCCTCTCGCTCTTGCCCCACGTTTGTAAATAATGTTAATGTAATATAACTCAAGTCACTTATAACACTGCACATGTGCGTCATGAGGTACTCGCTTCATCACAAGCTACTTTGTGCTGTAGGGATATGTGAGCTCCACCTAGGGCTGCATTTTACTGCTGCATCACGGCTGTGTCCATTGGGTCAGCCAGGAGAGGGGAGAATATAGGGTGTCTGTTGTTATAGCTGCAGAGTCAGCAGGAGAGAGGCTGTGTCATGGCTGCTATGCAGGCCAGGAGAGAATAAACGTATCTGGAGTTCCTACGGCTCCTCTGGCCTCCTACTAACATCTTAGCTCACGCTTTGCCTACCCTGGGTTCAGCGAACACTGCGAACAGCGAGACAATTGGCGTCATGAGCAGGATCGGCGATGCAAGGTATCTTATATCTCTGCAATGTTTTAAGACTTAGGGACCTCAAGAAAAATAAAGAATCCCAATATTATAGCCAGTGCATGCTCAGTTGCTTCAGTCGTGTCTGACTCTGTGCAACTCTATGGAATGTAGCCTACTAGGCTCCTCTGTCCCTGGGATTCTCCAGGCAAGAATACTGGAGTGGGTTGCCATTCATAAAATAATTAGACATTACAGGAGTCAGATTTCAAGTTGCCTTTCTAACAGGTAGATTTGTTTTGTTTTTTCGTTAAAAGAATAAACTGCGTTAGGGAGTTCTGAGTTCTTTTTCACTGGACATCATTAGAGAAAGTTTCAGGAATGACCTATTAGTCAGTGCAATTGCCCAGAGATGCACAGTTAGAAGGATCTGTGCTTGTTAGAATGCTCTGATGTCACCTTCTTGAAATTACTCATAATTTGTTAATAAGAGGCCCTGCATTTTCGTTTTTCACTGGGCCCCACTAATTATGTAGCCAGACCCGATTAATATTGTTGTACTATATGGGTTGGGAGACTAGAATCCAGATGATTGAGAAAACTCTGCCTTTAAATCTTATTAATCTAAAAACAATGTTAAATGGCCTCCCAGGGCCATTGTTATATGTGTGTGTTTGCAAACTATTTAATATGCTTTATATTATGATATAAAAATTAAGATGGAGTTAAACTTTTTCATTGATTCTGTAAGGTTTCTTGTTTTATTTTTACTAGTAACTTTTTGATGCAAATTATATGATTAAAATGTGCTATGTGCAATATTCATGGATTACTTAAACTCTGCAAAATTGAGAGGGCACAATTACATGTAGCAAAATAATCTCTAAAAGTCATTGCTACATTTCTAAATAATGATTTTGTATTCTGTTAATGTAAGCATCCTTATTGCTAGCAGAATTCTGATGCTTTTTCCCCATTTAATGGGACTCAGTTGTAATTGACTTTTATTTTTATTCTTTTTTTTTTTTTTTTGGAAGGGAAACATCTGGGAACAGATTTTACGAATACCCTTCATCTTGGAAATAATTAATGCGGTTCCCTTCATTATCTCAGTAAGTCCTAAAAGAATCTTTAAAAGAAATAATTTTGATATTAGTCATAAGTAAAATCTTTAAATCTAAATAGCAAAATAATATATTAGCTCAGATGAATGAATTTAGGCTTTTGTTAATGGATTAAATCATGGTGTTAGAAAATAAATAGAAAAGTCAGTTATAACTGGGTTGTGAAATTAAATGAACATTAATGAGATTTTGTTCAATAGCAAAATGAAATGCATTTTAGGAATACATACTCTAGAGGTACCATTTAAACGTGTTAATTTTACCTAAACAGATTAGAAATGAATCACTCCATTTCTTGTGTATATTGTAGAGTTTAAAAAAATAAAAACCAAGTAAAACCAAGTATTTATAAAAGTTTCTCATGCCGAGAATATGTTTATCTTTAGTTTAAGCCACAGGATTTATTAAATCCAGTTCTCTGTTTGCTAAATATGTCGCCAACAACCAAGACAACCAGCAGTCTGCTTCTTCATTAACGTCTGTGGAGGACCAGCTCCCTGGTGGTCCTGTTCAGCTACAGAGCATGCAGCCAGCACTTTCCTCTTGCAAAATTGGATCTTAATCTATATTTGATAAAGCTTTAGTAATGTCTGTTGGGAATATGCTAACACTTTTTATTTTGAATTTTATTTGGAAAACCATGACTACAAGCCAGTATGATCTGAACCTGTTGCTCACTCTGACAATTATTTTAATTTGAGTGATTTATCTAGAGGAACAACTGGCTCCAGATTGAATGACAGGTTAATTAAATATAATTCCAATGGAATACAGTTCCCCAGTGTCACGTAAATGTTTGAATCTGAGAGAGTAAGTGGTAATGTTATAGAAAAGTAAAACACTGTCTCCTTATTACCTCCAGTTCCAGAAAAGAAGATGATATCTATTATAACAGTCATACCAAAAGATTTAGTGATGGAATTAGCACAGTTATAGCTGATATCCCATGAGAGCTGATTATTTTCTTTCTGCTTCTACAATAACTTTGCAAAGAATTTTTCCTTAAGACTTAGACAAGAGTGAAAAGATCCTGTCTGCCCCTTCATTTGAATAATCATATGAGTTTAGAGTATTTGCCACATGTTTTATATCATTATATTGTCTTTAATAACTTATTTTTGTTTTGCTTTTCTTCTCAATCATGTAGATTTCTTGCTTGGAGATAAAAGTTTAGTTTTGATTTGTCTTCCAGATATTCTGGCCTTCCTTAAGAAATCTATTTGTCCCAGTTTTTCTAAACTGTTGGCTTGCCAAACATGCCTTGGAAAATATGATCGTAAGTATAAAATACAAGTGAAAGAAAAAAGTATTTTTCAACGCTCCATTATTTCTTACCTCATTAAAGTGATGTGTTACATAGATGACTAAGCTAATAGACCCTAAGTCTGTTTATATCCTAATGAGAATGAAAAGTGGTGAAACACCTATTGTCAGGCCCCTTCTTTTATAAGTCCCTATGAAATAGTAAAAATAATTCAGATAGTCTAAAGATCACCAAACCAAAGCTGACTGCTGTTTGGATGATCAAACTTATTACCAATATTCTGAAAACAGCGTTGCCTCCTAAAGCAATCTCATTATGAACAGGACCCCTAGGTTTAAGGCTTCAGGAGGTAATGTTGTCAAACTGTAGGTAGTCTCACATTCCATAAATATCTGTGGAGTTTTCTAAGGTGCTGTGTTGGAGCTGGAAGGTCCTCATGTAAAGTCAACTTTTTAGGTTGGGTTTGATTGGGAATAGGGAGGCAGAAGGGGAAGCAGGAAGGAAGAGATGCAGAACTCAGAGATGTGCCACCATTGCATTTTGCCTAAGGCCAACTCTGTTTGAAAGGACTGATTTATAACTAGGACCAAAATATAATAGGCTTGGATACTTACGAGTGAGCTGACATTTACTATTTGCTATTCAGTCATTTATTCTACCCTGGTGGCTCAGATGGTAAAGAAATTCCCTGCAATTCAGGATACCTGGGTTATTTCCCTGGGTCAGGAAGATCCCCTGGAGAAGGGAATGGCAACCGACTCCAGTATTCTTGTCTGGAGAATTCCATGGAGAGAGGAGCCTGGCTGGCAGTCCATGGGGTTGCAAAGAGTCAGACATGACTGAGAGACTAACGCTTTCACACTTTCATTTCTTCCATTTGTTCTACAAGTATTAATATGAGTCTACTCTCAGCTAAGCACTCTGATAAAATAAGCAAGGGATTTAACACCTTTGCTAATGTCTTCATTTTGAAAGAGAATAAAACTACCAACATACAGACTTCCTGTGAGAATTAAGATACATTATATATGCATTCATATATGTGTAAAAATCTTGTATCTAGCATAAAAATAGTAAGAGCTCAATATTAATTTGATCACACTGAAATTAAGTTTGCTTGGAGTCAAACTTGTTTTTCTTTTAAGTAGCTTTTTAACAGAAAGTATGGCAATAGTTTGGCCAAAAGGAGTATTTGGATAGCATTTGAGTATTTACAACCAGGTGAATGTTTCTAAACAGCTCTCAATATAGTAAGTGACCACTAGAGTCTCATGCAAGTTCACAGCTAATAAGGGAAGTGGCATATGGCCTGTGGATGGTTTGCAAAAACATCCTGCTCTCTTAGCTGTCCAGAAAAATATTATTTCACTAACTGTAGACTGCCTAAATTGTTAATGAAAAAAAAAAATTCCTCCCGTACTCTTTGCTAATTTGTATTTATTAGTTGCTGGAAAAAGTAACCTAACCAAGAATGGAGTCATTAGTCAATCACTAAGAGTAAAAGTAGTGCTTTGCATTATTAATTTAGGATTCATTTTCCATCATAATTGTATATTTTACTTCTTTTCTCCCTGATTGGTAAATTTTAATTTGTTTTTCTGTTCATTAACACCTCTGTTAGAAGAAAGTAAAGAATGCAAGGTGAAGTTTTAATCAACTTAGTTTTTTGTTTTCATAACAAAAGTTCTGGTTAAATGTGTGGTAGAAAAAGATAAAATAATGGGTCATTGAGGTTTTATTTTATATTGAAAGTGAAAGTGGCTCAGTCGTGTCTGACTTTTTGTGACCACATGGACTGTAGCCTGGTAGGCTCCTCTGCCCATGGAATTCTCCAGGCAAGAATACTGGAGTGGGTAGCCGTTCCCTTCTCCAGGGGATCTTCCCAACCCAGGAACTGAACCAGGGTCTCCTACATTGCAGGCAGATTCCTTACCAGCTGAGCTACCTATTTATCTCATGTAGTACAGCTATTCACTGTTAAAAAATGTTTATGAAAATTTATAAAACAGAAGACTATAAAGTGAAACATTATGCAAAACTACAAATCTTCCACACAAGCTAGACACTAGCAATAATTTGTATCCTTCTAATATTTTCTATGAAAGCACAGACACACAAAATTGTATGTTTAATTTTATGATTTGAATTTTTGTCAAATATGAGTTCCTATGTCAATAAATATTTATGTTCAAACCATCTTTAATGGATACATGTAAGTCTGCTATCTAATTTTGATCAATTTATTCAACCATTTTCTGTTTCATTTTTAGTTATTTTAATAGGAATGAACATTCATTATTCATATTATAATTTTGCAATAAGATTATGCAAAATATTATACAAAACATTGAAACAAATAAATAGTATACAAAATAGTATAATATGTTATACATCATACAATATATATTGCACAATAAATATGCTATTCGTATTTATATTTTATACAATAAATGATATACAAAATATTGTAAAAATTATTATAATTTTGTAATGAAGATGAACATACATAAATATTCAACTTCCATCTCATAATTTTCATGTGGTTAACTTTTGTAAATTATGTTATGGAATAACTAATTAAATGATGAATGCATGAACTGGAAAGGGCATTCTTGGGAATTTTGTATTCACAAAATTACCAAATTACCAAATTTGTATTACCAAATTATTTTCAAGATATTTATAACAAATTACTTGAGCAATATTACATATCTATGCTCATTTTTTGCCTCTTAAATAACAGTAGGTATTATTATTTTTTAATGTTTTTCAATTGCAAAGTAAACTCATATCTTGAATTCACATTTCTCTTAATATGAATGAAATTTATCTAAACATGTTCATTGGCTATATAATTTTTTATTTTTATGATAAACTGCCTGGCATAGTGCATGCTATTTTTTGTGACTTAGAGAATGAGATATAGTTGTAGTTTGATCAGCTATTACTTTTCCCTCAGTTGAACATATTATTTTCTGATCTTTTAAAATTAGAAATTTCCATAAGACAACATTCTCTTCAGGAAGGGCTTTTGGAGAGTCATTGAACATCTCTTTGTAAGGCGAGTAAACTAAAATTTAGTGCTTTTGTCGTGTTCCATAGTATTAATATTATCTTGGCAATATGAATGTTACAGTGAGGCTTAATTAGACCTAGGCAAAACCAAAAATATGCTGCTATATGCACTTAAAGTATGTGTGTTGAGTATGAACAATACAGTTGAAATGTAATGCGTAGTAACAAATGTAACAAAACTCATGATTATTGAGTATCAGAATTTAAAATATGCTTTTTCTGTATTATTTCAGAATGATCTACACAGAGCCATTCAGCGTACACAGTCTGCAATGTTTAATCAAGTTTTGATTTTAATATCTACATTACTATGCCTTATCTTCACCTGGTAAGACTGTACATCAGCATTTTTATTATGTTTCATTTTAATTATAATAGTAAAAAACAGTATTATAAACCATTTAAACTAAGAGCTGGCAATAAAAATGAATAGATAAATATTTACTATAAAACATAATGGGTCACCTACAGAAACAAAAATAAAATCTTACTTCAGTCTTACAGAAAAAAAGTCAAGAAAGGACATCGATTATTTGGAATTGATATTTACTGCAACTCTGAGGTTTCCCAAATGCTGTAAATAACCAGACCACAAGAATTTTTATTTCATACCGTAGTTGTCAAACAAGAATTTTTCCTTCACACTGCTGACATGGAGATGCCCTTATCTGTCCGTAATCTTCAAAGCAGAACTGCTGTTGAGAACATTGTCACTGCCCATCACTCTCTGCCTGCATCTTCTCCCCTGATGGTCTAACATGCAGCCAGGCAGAAAGCAAGGGCAGACCTGACAGTGTGAAGGAACTGGTACTTTGCTTTGTTATAGAAAACAGCTATTTCTTCCTGTGGAAAGTCCCACTTTGCCAATTACACAGTAATCCAACAAGAAATGACACACTTCCTATATGGATCCATGAAGATACTAACTAAAGATAAAAAAAGAAATGTGAAAATCTGAAATTGAGGTAGAAATGATATATCTGTTTTTCAACTTCATTATGTTTAATTGTGCTCTGACCTGAATTTGACCTACTGAGAAAGAGAAATTAGGAAGTCCTAAAGTAGGAAGAATGCCCTCATCACTAGCATTATGCAATTTTTAGATACAAATATAGCTACAGATATATGTGTGTAAATATAGTTTTAGATACAGAAATATAATGTATGCTTAAGTAGTATGTAATTAATCTCTCTAGTAAATGGATTTAAGATGTTTTATTGCTTACTTTTATATTTAAAAAGTAAACATTTTAGGATATTCTACATTGTTAAATATAAAATATCCCTCTAAAATGGACACAATGCCATTTTATCTTTTATTTATTTTTTTACTCTGAACAGATTGCTTTTATTATTCACCTAGTAAATAACTGCATAAATTTGAAATACTGACAGCAGTGCCTTCTTAAGTCACTAAAGTGTTCTTAATTTTAAGATAATTAAAATTTTAAAATAATTTAGGAGCTTTCTCCTTTTATTGGACTTAAGAAAAAGTACTTACAACTAAAATTTTCATATATATATATATGCTGATTTCTCAATTGGTGGAAAATGACCAAGAGTAAAATGAGTGAGTTATAAATGTTATACACAGTCTGTTAAAGTAAATTTGGTAAAGAGGTAGTTGAAATTTTAATGCTAAAATAAGTACAGATGATTTAAATATAATAACAACTCCAGTACTTTGGTTTGGACTGTGCTCATCACAGTGAACTACCTACAGTGGGGCTCTTACTTTCTGCCTCTACATCTGTTTTTTGAGCACTTTTTATTTTTGAAGGAAGTGACTACACAAATTTTGCTACTTTCCTATGCCAAGGGATGCAACAGTGCTTGTTAAAGGGTTTTCATGATCTATATGAAATTTCCATTATGCAACTTATTAATCTTTTAAATCATTTCACTTTTGTTGTATTTATAATTATAGTTACTTTTTTGTTGTGTGTATATATTGTTAAATTTCAGACACTTGAGTGATAGTTTTTACAAATATTGTCTATAGTTAAAACTGTCACCAACACGTGGATTTGAATCTGTCTTTCAATGTGCAATTTTTGTATAGAATTATGTCTAACTACATAAAATGTTACTGCTTTTAATCACATGTTCATCAATACAATTACATTAATGTATTTTAAATTATAATATCTGGGATAGAGAAATTGAAGTTTGGTTTCTTTGTGTATTGTCTAGCTTTACAAGCAAATGTCTTCATAAACCATGATCATCATAGTAAGGTAGAATAAGTCTTATTTGAATTCACCATAGGAGATGGGGTTACTTACAAGAAAAATATAAAAAATGTTGCATTAGTCATGATACATCATCAGGATATTTTACCACAGTTATGCCACACATATTATAAAAGTTCACACAAAGATGTAAGAACTTACACAGAAATGGCTGTGTAGACTGTCCAAGATTGTTACATCAGCTTAATACACTGGAGATAAAGTTTCCTTATATCTTGTTTTCTGTCATTCTGAAAACAGTTTCCATGGTTCAGTATGGCTGCTTTGGTCTTGCCATTATATCCTAACTCCAGCCTTTTCTCTTAGGAGAAAAGTATATAATGTACTACAATAAATTGCATGCATAATTTCAGCTAGAATTTGGTCATATACCTACACATAGCTGCAGGAGATCTGCAAAAATGTAGCCTAACTGGGCAATATACCCAGTTGAATATTATACCATGAAAAAGAAAGTGGGATATTGTAGAACAATAAGCAATGATGAGTCATAAAATTCTACTCGTATATTTTTTGTTTAAAACTCAGGACTATACTAACTGGGAGGTCTTGGACAGTTTATTTATTTAGTCTTGTTTTCTACATCATTAAATGAATATAATACTAATCACCTTATAAGATTTTTGCTTTTTAAATGAGGGTTAATTGGGTGTGTTTATAAAATGTCTATACAATATTGTAATTAGCATCCAATTAAAATAAATAAATTTAAAAGAACTAGAAAAAAATTAATTAATTAATTTTTTAAAAATGCCTATGAGGGCATGGTAAATTATGATAACACTTCAAAAATTTTAATTTCAGTTTTTCTCTTTATACAAAATGATTTAATTATGTGAACTCAAAAAAGAGATTTACATTAAAAAGTCAGTAATTTATTAATAATACTATAAAACTGAATCAGTATATCTAAAAATGATTCTAGGCAGCAGACAGAGAGAACTGGCTACTTTTTTTCTTCCAGTTTTATTGAGAAATAATTTAAATACAGCACTATACAAAAGTAACATGTACAGAATATTGTCTGCTCATATACATCAGGAAATAATTGCCATGGTAAGTTTAGTGAATGTCTATCATCTTTTATAAATATCAACTAAAATAAAAAGTTTCCTTGTGATAACTCAGAATTTATTCACTTAACAATTTTCCTGTATAATAGAGAAGTGTTAATTATATTAATCCAGCTTTACATAGCATCCATGGAAGATATTTAGCTTTCAACTGAGAGTTTGTACCGTTTGAACATTATCATCATTATATAAAGATACTACGTTATTATTTATTATATTCCACATACTTTACTTTTCATTCACATGAGTCACTTATTTGTAACTGTAAGTTTGTACCTCTTAATTGTGGATGTGACTGGTGATGGAAGTAAAGTCCAATGCTGTAAAGAACAATATTGCATAGGAACCTGGAATGTTAGGTCCATTAATCAAGGGAAATTAGAAGTGGTCAAACAGGAGATGGCAAGAGTGAACATCGACATTTTAGGACTCAGTGAGCTAAACTGGACTGAAATGAGGGAATTTAATCCAAATGACCATTATATCTACTACTGTGGGCAAGAATCCCTTAGAAGAAATGGAGTAGCCTTCATAGTCAACAAAAGAGTCCGGAATGCAGTATTTGGGTGCAGTCTCGAAAACAACAGAATGACCTCTGTTCATTTCCAAGGCAAGGCATTCAATAGCACAGTAATCCAAGCCTATGCCCCAGCTAATGCTGAAGAAGTTGAAGTTGAACAGTGATATAATGACCTACAAGACATTCTAGAACTAACACCCCAAACCCCCAAAGAGATGTCCTTTTCATCACTGGGGACAGGAATGAAAAAATAGGAAGTCAAGAGATATCCGGAGTAACAGGCAAATTTGGGCTTGGAGTACAAAGTGAAGCAGGGCAAAGTCTTTAACAGAGTTTTGCCATGAGAACGCACTGGTCATAGCAAGCACCCTCTTCCAGCAAAACAAAAGATGACTCTACACATGGACATCACCAGATGGTCAATATCAAAATCAGATTGATTATATTCTTTGCAGCCGAAGATAGAGAAGCTTTATTCAGTCTTAGTAAAACCAGACCGGGAGCTGACTATGGCTCAGATCATGAACTCCTTATTGCCAAATTCAGACTTAAGTTGAAGAAGTAGGGAAAACCACTAGACCATTCAGGTATGAGGTAAATCAAATCCCTTACGATTATACAGTAGAAGTGACAAACATATTCAAGGGATTAGATCTGATAGACACAGTGCCTGAAGAACTATGGATGGAGGTTCATGACATTGTATAGGAGGCAGTGATCAAGACCATCTCCAAGAAAAACAATGCAAAAAGGCAAAATGGTTGTCTGAAAATAAACAGAAAATTTATTAAAAATAAATTAAAAATAGCTGAGAAAAGAAAAAAAAGTGAAAAGCAAAGGAGAAAAGGAAAGATATACCCATCTGAATGCAGAGTTCCAAAGAATAGCAAGGAGAGATAAGAAAGCCTTCCTAAATGATCAATGCAAAGAAATAGAGGAAAATAATAGAATGGGAAACACTAGAGTTCCCTTCTAGAAAATTAGGGCTACCAAGGGAATACTTCATGCAAAGATGGGCACAGTAAAGGACAGAAATTGTATGAACCTAACAGAAACAGAAGATGTTGAGAAGAGGTGGCAACAATACACAGAAGAAGTATACAAAAATGATCTTTATGACCCAGATAACCACGATAGTGTGATCACTCACCTAGAGCCGACATTCTGGAATGCGAAATCACATGGACCTCAGGAAGCATGACTACAAGCAAAGCTAGAGGAGATGATTTAATTCTAGTTGAGCAATTTCAAATCCTAAATGGTGATGCTGTGAAAGTGCTGCACTCAATATGCCAGCAAATTTGGAAAACTCCGCAGTGGCCACAGGACTGGAAAAGGTCATTTTTCATTCCTATCTCAAAAAAAGGGCAATGCCAAAGAATGTTCCAACTACCGCACAGTTGTTCTTATCTCACACACTAGCAAAGTAATACTCAAAATTCTCCAAGTCAAATTGGGAAAGGAGTTCGTCAAGGCTGCGTATTGTCACCCTGCTTATTTAACTTATATGCAGAGTACATCATGTGAAATGCTGGGCTGGATGAAACACAAGCTGGAATCAACATTGCTGGGAGAAATATCAATAACCTCAGATATGCAGATGACACCGCCTTTATAGCAGAAAGTGAAGAACTAAAGAGCCTCTTGATGAAAGTGAAAGAGAAGAATGAAGAAGCTTGCTTAAAATTCAACACTGAAAAAACGAAGATCATAGCATCTGGTCCCATCACTTCATGCCAAATAGATGGGGAAACAATACAAACAGTGGGGGTTTTTATTTTAGGGGGCTCCAAAATCACAGCAAATGGTAGCTTCAGCTATGAAATTAAAAGATGCTTGCTCCTTGGAAGAAAAGCTGTGACCAACCTAGACAACATATTAAAAATAGACACATTACTTTACTGACAAAGGTCTGTCTTGTCAAAGCTAGGATTTTTCCATTAATTATGTATGGATATGCAGTCCATGGGATCGCGAAGAGTCGGAAACGACTGAGCGACTGCACTTTCACTTTTTCTTTCATGCATTGGAGAAGGAAATGGCAACCCACTCCAGTGTTCTTGCCCGGAGGTTGGCTGCTGTCTATGGGGTCGCACAGAGTCAGACACGACTGACATGACTTAGCAGCAGCAGCATGTGATTCAAACCATAAAGAATGCTGAGCACCAAAGAACTGATGCTTTTGAACTGTGGTGTTGGAGAAGACTCTTGAGAGTCCCTTGGACTGCAAGGAGATCCAACCAGTCCATCCTAAAGGAAATCAGTCCTGAATATTCATTGGAAGGACTGATGCTGAAGCTGAAGCTCCAGTACTCTGGCAACATGATATGAAGAGTTGACTCATTAGAAAAGACCCTGATGCTGAGAAAGATTGAAGGCAAGAGGAGAAGTGGACCACAGAAGCCGAGATGGTTGGCTGGCATCACCCACTCAATGGACAGGAGGTTGAACAAGCTGCAGGAGTTGGTGATGTACAGGGAAGCCTGGCATTTTGCAGTACATGGGATCACAGAGTCGGACACAACTGAGTGACTGAATAAACGGATATATATTTGTATCTATGTATGTATATTGGTATATACACACAGACACACACACATGGACTCATATATATATATATATATATACATCAACACAATGTAATATACTTGGAGGAGTGCACGGCAACCCACTCCAGTATTCTTGCCCTATGGACAGAGGAGCTTGGCGGAATTCAGTTCATGGGGTTGCAAAGAGTTGCACATGACTGAGCGACTAAGCATAGCACAGCATGATGTAATATATATATATAAAAATATATGTATATATGTATATTAGTCATGTTAAATGCTCTTAATTTATGTCACAGAGCAAGACTGTCAACGCTTTTCCAAATCAGAACTTTTAATAGATATATTAAATATTAAGCCCCGAATGATGTCAAGAAATAATATTTGATGAAAGGACTGTGTTGTTTGTGGATCTCACAGTCTTAAAACTACCTGTTTGGAAAGCTGCTGTATGGCTTAAAATGTATCTTGTCTTCATTGTTGTGAACATTACAGAGAACTATCATTAGGCATCCGCTTATGAGAGACACTGTGCTCAGTGCCAAACCAAAATAACAGTTAGGCTGCCGACCCCTCCCTGTCGGAAATGTGCTCAGAATTGCTTTTCCTGTTATTGTGATGGAATTGGACTCATCTTTCCACATGTCGCTGTGTGCCCCTCCTAATCAACAGTGCACACTTCCAAGACAGCTGGGAGTTGTGATTCAGCCCATGTCTCTGTAACAAAGCAGAGGCAACTGGTCCATCCAGGAATTAAGTGCATGACTTTAGCGCAATTTTCAACGTATTCTAACCAATAATAAGTACTCTAATGTATAATGCATTTTCTGTTTCTAATTTTATACTGTTAAACTTGTCTTTGCACCTACTTTGATTTGAAATTTTTGTTTGAATATGTATTGCACATTTTCATATTATTTCATAGAGTTATATGGTACAAGATATATATTAGGTTAATGGATATTTTGTGTTTTACTAGAGTGTGAGAAAATTAGTTTACCTCTTCAGTCATTTTCATTTTCCTGCTGCTGCCCCAAATCATTGTTTATAATACAGGCAAGAAAGGGTGGTTCTATGCTGGATTTTCTCAGAATTTACTGTAGAAAAAAACAAATTAATTGGAGTGTAATTGCTTTACAACATTATGTTTTTCTTCTGCTGTACAATGAAGTGAGTGTTATGCATGATTCTTCTCATTTTAGACAAGAGAATGAGGGACAGAAAGGAGAGATGAAAAGATAAGCTTTAGTTTATCCAAGGTGCGCAGTTAGTAGAAAACAGAGTTCAGACCCGGAGAAGGCAATGGCAAGCCACTCCAGTACTCTTGCCTAGAAAATCCCATGGATGGAGGAGCCTGGTAGGCTGCAGTCCGTGGGGTCGCTAAGGGTCGGACACGACTGAGCAACTTCACTTTCACTTTTCACTTTCACATATTGGAGAAGGAAATGGCAACCCACTCCAGTGTTCTTGCCTGGAGAATCCCAGGGACGGGGGAGCCTGGTGGGCTTCCGTCTATGGGGTCACACAGAATCGGACACGACTGAAGTGACTTAGCAGCAGCGGCAGAGTTCAGACCTGGACCTAGGCAAATTGGTCCCAAGTGATATGCTTACCTTGTATTATTTGTATGATGTTCTAGAAGTCATTAACCTAGATGTATATAAATTATGCTGCTGCTAAGTCACTAAAAATCAGATAAGTGAAAGTGAAAGTCGCTCAGGCATTTCCGACTCTTTGCAACCCCATGGACCTAATCCATGGAATTCTCCAGACCAGAATACTGGAGTGGGTAGCCTTTCCCTTCTCCAGGTTATCTTCCGAACCCAGGGATTGAACCCACGTCTCCCGCATTGCAGGTAGTTTCTTTACCAGCTGAACCACAAGGGGAGCAGAAAGGAAAAAAAAAAATGATAGTTTTCTCATTTCTATTGTGAATTGTAAATTGCCATTTGAAGCAGGATTATAGTTGAATAAAACAGTAAGATGACGCTTTCTTCATTTGTAAAGACATTTTGGATTAAGTATAGAAAAATACTTTAGCCATCACTTTCTCTTTTCTGTAAATAGTTACTTTAAATTTGGCAAGTTTCTAATCTTTTTAAAAATTTTTTTAGCTTTAGCTAAAACAAATACAATATAGTTAGATAAAATTTCTGCATATATACACGATCATTTTAACAATTTAATCATATTAATACTTACCAAATTATTTCCATTAACCTGTTTTCCCATCTGGCTTTCTACACTTCTGTGTTTTTATAAAGATACAGAAAGAATATATCAAGTGATTCTATGTTGATATAGGATTATGAATGATTTTTTTAACTTTCTTCCTTATACATTCTGCTGTGGTTCACATTTTCAAATGAATATGTGTAAGTTTTGAAAACAAAACAAAGTTACAAAAATTAAGGAATATAAAAAAGAGAACAAAATGTAATACAAGGTACAAAATGTAGTGATCACTTTGTGTATGATTTGTTTGAATAGTTTCTTTCCATTAGTAAAATTATTTTCGTATTTTTTAAAATCTAAATTCTTCTCCTTTCTCTCCTGTTTATCTTTTGAGTCTTGACATTTAGATTGAAGCTCTTAAATTTTCTTGAAGGTTATCTAAATTAATGGGAGATATCCAAGCTTTATGCTTCCCAGTGTTGGAAAAAATTACAAAATATATAATACTTTCTTAATTATCAGTGTTTCCTGCCAGAGTTTTAATATATATATACAAAGTTTCAATTGTTCTTTCTTATCATTTTATATCTAATGTCTCTTTATAGTTGGAAAATATAAGATGCTTAACAAGTGTTTGCAATTGATAGAAAATAATATTCTGCGGTTAAAATCACAGGGCAATGTCCTTATCAATTGGAGATACTTAAACGTAGGCTAAGCATGTTCAAACCATATATTCTGAGAATGTCCTTTAAGTACCTTCTTTAACTTTGTGTTGGATGATGGAAAGCATCTTTATAATCATACTCTTCTCTGCCAATGTGGTTTTATGAAGACATTCTAGTTTTGTAACTTCTATCAAAGAAATATAGCTGAGTAGTAAAACTTCTACAACTTTTTTAATTACAAAGGAATGCTCTTTGAAATAATTTTTATAAACTGCCTACACATACCTCTTAAATAGGAGCTTCCAGATAAATCAAATTTTGGCTGTTAATTTTGTCTCCATATAACTTCTGAATTTATATCTTGAAAATTTTTCTTTTAATTTTGCAATTTTGGGAATAGAACAGTGTGATAAAATTACTAAAATTATCACTTATGTGCTATCATGAGCTTCCCAGATGACTCACTGGTAGAGACTCTACTTCCCAATGCAGGAGACTCAGAAGACGTGGGTTCAATCCCTGGGTCAGGAAGAACCCTGGAGAAGGAAATGGCAAAGCGCCTCAGTATTTTCGCCTGGGAAGTCCCAAGGACAAAGGAGTCTGGTGGGCTACAGTTCATGGGTCACAGAGAGTCAGACACTACTGAATATACTCACACGTGTGTGCTATCGTGCTTTTCTCATTCCATCATGTTTTAGAATTTCTTGTTTGGTTTATTCTTCTATTTATTTCTTTGCTTTTCCTTTTTTTTTTTTTTGTTCCTGAAATCTCACTTTTTTTTTCCCCCATCTGAGTGAAATCACAATCTTCTCCTGAGAAATCTATTTATTATTTTGAAACAAGGAAAATGTATGTTTCTGCATCAGGGTGTAGGGTGGGATGTGTTCACTTTTTATAAACTACTAAACTGCAGTGTCTGTTAACTTCAGATCAATGGCCCATATGACATCAATCATTAACCTTTCTTTGCATATACATGAAGACCGTGCCTAGCAGAGCAAGAACTTTCTTTTAAGAGTAGAAAAACTAGATTCATCATTACTTCAAAAGCAGCACTTCTCCTAGAAAAGGTAAAGCCTCAATACCTCAAATGATCTTAAATCTCATGGGAATTTTAGATTTTAAGCAGACATTCTACAGGAAATGAAAATGATTATTTGGAACAATTTAGTTGGTATTTATTCAATAAATACCAAAGTGTAGGTTCTGGGCTTATTTGAATGCTAATGTCTGAATTACAAGCATTAAATCAAAGTGTTAGATGCTTTCAGCAAAGAATGCCAGTGCTTATTAAATTTTTCCAGTAACTGTGCACAGCAATGGGATTCATAGGGAGTGTATGGATATTTGAGATTATTTATTTCTGCTATGTGACCTTTTTTTCCCTCTGAAAACATTTCAGTGTACAAATTAACATTTACCAGGTGGTAAAAAAGATTACAGTCTCAATATTTCCTTTCATTCAAATTAACATTTCCCTTATAAACCTTAAAAAACAATAATTACAAGTGATTAGATCAGTTCAGTTCAGTCATTCAGTCGTGTCTGACTCCTTGCAACCTCATGGACTGCAGAACGTCAGGCTTCCCTGTCCATCACCAACTCCTGGAGCTTACTCAAACTCATGTCCATCGAGTCAGTGATGCCATCCAACCATCTTATTCTCTGTCATCCCCTTCTCCTATTGCCTTCAATCTTTCCCACCATCAGGGTCTTTTCAAATGAGTCAGTTCTTCGCATCAGGTGGCCAAAATGTTGGAGCTTCAGCATCAGTTCTTCCAGTGAATTCAGGACTGATTTCCTTTAGGATTCACTGGTTTGATCTCCTTGCAGTTCAAGGGACTCTGAAGAGTCTTCCCCAACACCACAGTTCAAAAGCATCAATTCTTCAGTGCTCAGCTTTCTTTATAGTCCAACTCTCACATCCATACGTGACTACTGGAAAAACCATAGCTTTGACTTGATGGACCTTTGTTGGCAAAGTAATGTCTCTGCTTTTTAATGTGCTGTCTAGATTTGCCATAGCTTTTCTTCCAAGGAGCAAGCATCCTTTAATTTCATGGCTGCAGTCACCATCTGCTCTGATTTTGGAGCCCAAAATAAAGTTTGTTATTGTTTCCTCATCTATTTGCCATGAAGTGATGGGACCAGATGCCATGATCTTCTTTTTTTGAATATTGAATTTTTAGGCAAACTTTTCACTCTCCTCTTTCTCTTCCATCAAGAGGTCTTTAGTTCTTTTTCACTTTCTTCCATAGTGTGGTGTCATCTTCATATCTGAGGTTATTGATATTTCTCCCAGCTATCTTGATTCCAGCTTGTGCTTCATCCAGCCCAGCATGAATTAGATATTAAATAAGTGATTAGATATTAAGGTGCTTTTGTTATTATATTGAGAGCCTATTGGGTAAGCAAATTGATTATGATTTTTCAGTCATTTTAAAAAGAATATCATAAGAATCTGTTTTAAATCCTAATTAAAGGTGAAAAGGTTGGCTTGAAGCTCAACATTCAGAAAACAAAGATCACGGCATCTGGTCCCATCACTTCATGGGAAATAGATGGAAAAACAGTGGAAACAGTGTCAGACTTTATGTTTTTGGGCTCCAAAATCACTGCAGATGCTGATTGCAGCCATGAAATTAAAAGACGCTTGCTCCTTGGAAGGAAAGTTATGACCAACCTTGATAGTGTATTAAAAAGCAGAGACATTACTTTGCCAACCAAGGTCCGTCTAGTCAAGGCAATGTTTTTTCCCGTGGTCATGTATGGATGTGAGAGTTGGACTGTGAAGAAAGCTGATCGCCGAAGAATTGATGCTTTTGAACTGTGGTGTTGGAGAAGCCTCTTGAGAGTCCCTTATACTGCAAGGAGATCCAACCAGTCCATTCTAGAGGAGATCAATCCTGGATGTTCATTGGAGGGACTGATGCTAAAGCTGAAGCTGCAATACTTTGGCCACCTCATGCGACGAGTTGACTCACTGGAAAAGACTCTGATGCTGGGAAAGGTTGGGGGCGGGAGGAGAAGGGGACGACCGAGAATGAGATGGCTGGATGGCATCACCGACTCTGTGGACATGAGTTTGAGTGAACTCCGGGAGTTGGTGATGGACAGGGAGGCCTGGCGTGCTGTGATTCATGGGGTCGCGGAGAGTCGGACACGACTGAGCGACTGAACTGAACTGAAAGGTGCATGTTTTATTTTAGAATTGCAAAGCACAGAAATTATTTTGCATGGATCTGTGTCAAAGATAATATGTAGGAATATTTTGTAAAGAAGTAAAGCTCAAAGTAGATTCTTAAATCCAACATTATCCTTGAAACATTTGAAAAGAAAACTGTGTTTTTCTATAAGGAAAACAATAATAAGGCAACATTGAAACTTAAAAAGCATGTTTAATTCATTTGCATTATTTTAATAATTGATATGTTTGCTTATCTAGTATAAGTTTTCAGTGCCTATACTATTTTTCTGTTTTTTAATATTGCTTTTTATAAAGCAGCCATATATTAACAAAAATCTATACATGACATTTTCATAGGGTAGGGCCTGAGATATGTGAAAGTCTCATGCTGAATCTGAGTATCCCCAACCATACACACACTGGGAGCTTTCTGTCTTGAACAGCTGCCTAAGTCTTCCAAGTTCCCAGGCCCCTGTCTTCTAATTCTAGTTCTTATCATTTCTAAGATCCCAAGTGCATCACTGTTATGAATAATTTGCTTTGAAACGATGACTTACCTGTGTGCTCTTGCTGTGAGTGCATCCCCCTCAAGGCAGGGCAATCTACAAGTCTGCTGGCCCTGCTTATGAATGATTTATGAATTCTTGGCCAAAACAGACAGCTATACAATCAGTTAAGAAGATGCTCCCTTCTGGTTTACTCTGTGCTGAAAATTATTTAATTGTTTATGTGTGTTTCATTCAGGTTGGTCTTAACATGGTTATCTTATTTTCTGTTACTTATTATGGACTTCTACAATTTTGTTCTTAAGGGCATCTGTTGTCAGACCAGAGTGACTAGAGTTGCTTTCTTTAGTAAACTCCAAAGTCTCTTATTCTTCGTAATAATGGTAAACATTGCAAACTAGAAGAGTATAATCCTGGGTTGATGTTATGCCTTTTCCATTGATTTATTTCATGACTATAAGTTTGTATCATTTATTGCACACTTATTCATTTACTCCATCCAGGGCTTCCCAGGTGGCTCACAGAGTAAAAAATCCACCTGCAGTGCAAGACACCTGGGTTTGATCCGGGGTCAAGATGACCCCCTGGAGTAGGAAATGGCAACCTGCTCCAGTATTTTTGCCTGGAGAATTCCATGGACAGAGGAGCCTGGTGGACTATAGTCCATAGGGCCACAAAGAGTTGGACATGACTGAGCAACTAACACATACATTTGTTAAGAGCGTAGATCTCATGTTAAGTGTTCTCAGTACAATAATTTTTTAAAGAAGAGCTAAGAACTGAAGTTCAGTGGAGTAAATTTGAAAATCAAATTTGAACAGTTCATGAATTGGGTAGCCCAAAAGAAGCTCTGAAGATCTGTAGAAAAGGAAAGGTTTAAAAGGCAGAAGGAGAGTAGAAAAATGAAGTGTGTTAGCAGTGTTTAAGGCAGGGCTACCTTCCAACTGGAGAAGGCAGGGGTCTCTGCAGCATATGACCTTGCTAACTCTAACCAGGTGATCCAGACTAACTAGTTAAAGATTGCATTCTGGGGAGAGACTGAAACTGTGATTAAGTCCTGGTTTGCTGATGTGGGGCTTAGGAAAAGTGACTCTGTTTGAGGCCTGTGGTTTCTTTCTTTAACAGAAGTGACAGTTTTGATGACTAATTGGATGTAAGGTGAGAGAGAAAGGAAAATTGAAGATGATGTTGAGATTTGCATTTTGGGAAATTGACCAGATGTTGTGCTGTATTCAAGGATAAGGGAATCAAAAGGAATATGGTCAGGAAGAAAAAGAGTCCATTTTAGTTGAGGTGGCTTTAGAAAACTTAAGGTGAGGGGTTGAGTAGCCATGTGTCTCCAGGAGCTCAGAGTTTAGGAGCGGGGTGGGGACCAGGTGGTGAATTTGGTGATCATCAACATAGGAATCATCATTAAAGGTAAAGGATTAGAAAAGATCACCTAAGGGATGAACAAAGTGGAAATTCTGATTAAAAGCAAAGCAGAAATCTCCACAGGGTAGTAAGAAACATTTTATAAAGATAAATGGCACAGTTTGCAAGGAGAGAGGATCTTCATTTACCTCTGTATCCAAAAAAAGGTGGCAGTTAAATATATAAAGTAAAACCTAGTGGAAATGCAAGGAGGACTTGATAAAAAATCTTGTAGCAGAAGATTTTAATAAAGAATCCTATTACCAAAATGGATCCAAGGATTTTTTTTTTTTTTAATTTTTCACTCCTCCAAACATAGCTCTCTATACCATCCAACCCAGATGGCTGTCTATTTTAAACCATAGTCAACGTCAGAGCTTTTATAGTACATTTTCATTATAATAAAAAGAGTTTCTTACCACCAAGCAACAAAGCCCTTGCAGAATTCATACATCTTTTTAAAACACCATAAACTCTATTTTTTTTCTCTTTTAAAATTCCTCATTTTTTAAATCCTGTCTTTCCCTCCTTATTAATTCTTCAGTTACCTAACTCTTTAAATTGCTTAGACACATTCATGTTTCAACTGACTTTTAGAATCTTTGTACTCACGGTCATGTATTATTGCTGTTCTCAAAATTTTCTATTAGTAAATTCTCTAAATTATAATATTTTAAATGTATATTTTATATAGATATAGAGGGTATTATAATTTCTAGATTTTAGAGTGGTAGTCTCAAATCTTTCTGGCACCGAAGACCAGTTTCGTGGGATCTTTCCAGGTGACTTGGTGGGAAAGAATCTGCCTGCCAATGTAAGAGACACAGAGGTGTGGGTTCAATCCATGGGTCGGGAAGATCCCCTGGAGGAGGGCATGACCACCCACTCTAGTGTTCTTGCCTGGAGAATGCCATCCATGTACAGAGGAGCCTGGCGGGCTACAGTCCATGGGGTCACATTGAGTCGGACACAACTGAACATGGTATGTGGAAGGCATTTTTTTCCGTGGACTGGGGTTGGGTGAGTGGGGAATGGTTTGGGGATGATTCAAGCCCATTACACTTATTATGCACTTAGTTTCTAATATAATGCCACCACTGACCTGACAGGAGTCCATGGCCAGGATGTTGGGGACCCCTGTTTCAGAGTACTTGAGTCAGGGTGTTGAGAGCCTCATTTCAGCATTTTCTCCTTTCTCTAAATTCATTGTTTATGCTGGTGGTACCTCCTACACCAAGGTTATAACTTTTTCACCAGCATTTTGCTTTGCATACAAAATATGCATAATATTTCTGATTATCCCTAATAATCCAGGTTCCTCTGTCTACTTAAGATGCTTGCTCATTCCTGCTTATTAGCCCATTGGATTATATTTATTATAGACTTTTGTTCTACCTTTGTATTTAAGTTTTTGGTATTTATTTTTAGGCCTCTCTTTTGCTAGCAAATTGATTTTAGGATGTTCTAAATACCTCATTTGAATTTCATATGAGCTTCTTCCCTCTGGTGAGACTGCTGGGAAGGTGAAAAACCTCTTTCAATCCCCTGCTTTATAATTATCTTTTATATTGACAAATGAAGCACAGTCTTCTTTTCTTCAAGTCAAATATCCCACAAGTGCTTTAACTTTTTTCCCCAGGACTTTTTTTTTTTTTGGTTTGTTTGTTTGCTGTTTACTAAATCTTCCTATTTTCTGATTATAAAGTCAAACCAAACCCAGTGCTGAATAACCACAAAAATTAAGATCCTTTATATAATAGCATTTTGTAAATTGGAAAGTGTCATTTAAATGTAAAGTAGTATTCTTCACTGACGTAATTTTAGTGTAACAAAATTTGTTCCTTTTAGACTTTATTGTCACAGGGACATATGTATATATGCACCTACCTAGAGGGGCTTTAGGTAAAATCAGAAATTCATTGCGTTTGAAGATTTCTTGGTTATGGCCCTTTTTTGCTGTGTGACTTCAGTTAAATGATAGCTTCTCTGAGGTTTCATTTGTCAAATGGAGACAGAAGAATACTACAAAACCTTCAACAAAATGTTAGGGGCAGTTTTCAAAGCGTACATGAACTTTGGTCATTGTAGCAGAAGTAGAAGAAACAAGTCAACAGATAGGAGTGAAGCTTTAAGACAGCTGAGGTGGGGGGAGAAATGAGTTATTCTGAGCTGTCATTATCAGAGAAAAGAAAGCACATGCATTTCTTTGTCATTAGTGTCCTCCTTCTCTATTTCTTGAAGAACTCAGGAACCTCATTCTGTAGGTAAAACGATAGAGACAATATGTTTTGTAAGTATATACTCAAAATGTGTATTATTCTTATAAAAACTTTATATAATGGAAAAACAGCATTGGTTTTCTGCTTATTGGCTTGGTGTTTCTTTAGGCCCCCATAACAGCCTTAGGACATTCTGAGGTATGTGTTACATCTCTAGTCTGGAGGGGTGACCAGTAAGGGCAGAGGGAAAGATTTAAGGAGACTTTTAAGTAATTGTGGCTTCAGGAATGAGCCCTGATTTGTCTGATCAAGATCTGTATCTTTTCTATGCATATGAGGCCTTAACACTGAATGAAGGCAATTCTTTCAGGTACACATTTTGGTGCTTTGAAGGGTTCAACTTTATTCTAGCAGATAAATTAGGACACATGGAGGGAGAAAGGATCATTTGTACTCTGACCTGACTGTCTCCAACCTAATTTTCTTTCCAGACGTTTGATAAGAGTTATTAACAAAATTATCAAGGCTCTTCTAAAACCATCTATAACCTATCACTTCAGCAGCCCAAATCATTTTTAATTCTCTCCAGGCAGTTTTCCCTTATATGTTCTCAAGTCTCCACTATAGAGCCATTCCCTGAAAAAAGTAAAATACTTGGAGTCATCTGATCTCTTCCTTTTATCTCACACTGAGCATCCAATCTATCAGCAAGCATAGGCCAGAATCTCTTCCAGCACATGCCCCTGCACTATCTCTACCCCTCAAAGTGTCTCCATCTTAGATATCTGATCTGTCTGCTGACACCCTTGCTTTCTTTCTTCTGTAGAGCAGTAAGAATACCCTTACAATTTTAAGAAACTCCATCCCCCCCCCCAACAGTGCACTTGGATCAAAATAGCAAACAAAAGAGGTTCATAACATTGTTGAGGAGGCTGTGCTCCAAGAAAAAGAAACGCGAAAGGCAGATGATTGTCTGAGGAGGCCTTACAAATAGCTGAGAAAAGAAGACAAGTGAAAGGCAAAGGAGAAAAGGAAAGATACACCCATCTGAATGCAGAGTTCCAAAGAATAGCAAGGAGAGATAATGCAATAAAATAGAGGAAAACAATAGAATGGGAAAGTCTAGAGATCTCTTCAAGAAAATCAGAGATATCAAGGGAACATTTCATGCAAAGATGGGCACAATAAAGGACAGAAATGGTATGGACCTAACAGAAGCAGAAGATATTAAGAAGAGGTGGCAAAACTACACAGAAGAACTATACAAAAAAGATCTTCACGACCCAGATAGCCACAATGGTGTGATCACTTACCTCGAGCCAGACATCCTGGAGTGTGAAGTCAAGTGGGCCTTAGGAGCATCATTACAAGCAAAGCTAGTGGAGGTGATGGAATTCCAGCTGAGCACTTTCAAATCCTAAAAGATGATGCCGTGAAAGTGCTGCACTCAATATGCCAGCAAATTTGGAAACTCAGTAGTGGCCACGGGACTGGAAAATGTCAGTTTTCATTCCAATCCCAAAGAAAGGCAATGCCAAAGAATGTTCAAACTACCACACAGTTGCTGTCATCTCACATGCTAGCAAACTAGTGCTCAAAATTCTCCAACCTAGGCTTCGATAATAGGTGAATCGAGAATTTCCAGATGTTCAAACTGGATTTAGAAAAGACAGAGTAACCAGAGCTCAAATTGCCAACATATGTTGGGTCATAGGAAAAACAAGAGAATTACAAAAAACTAAGCAAAGCAAAAAATAAATCTATTGTTGTTTCATTGACATGGTAAATCTTTGACTGTGTGGATCACAACAAACTGTGGAAAATTCTTAAAGAGATGGAAACACAAGACCACCTTATCTGCCTCCTGAGAAATCTGTATTCAGGTCAAGAAGAAACAGAACCACAAGTGGAACAATGGCCTGGTTCAAATTTGGGAAAGGAGTATGTCAAGACTGTATATTGTTACCCTGCTTATTTAACTTATATGCAGAGTACATCATGTTAAATGCCTGGCTGGATGAAGCACAAGCTGAAATCAAGATTGTGGGGAGAAATATCAATTACATCAGATATGCAGATGACACTACCCTTACAGCAGAAAGCGAAGAGGAACAGAAGAACTTGATGAAAGTGAAAGAGAAGAGTTAAAAAGTTGGCTTAAAACTCAACATTCAAAAAATGAAGATCATGGTGTCTGGTCCCATCACTTCATGGCAGACATATGGAGAAACAATGGAAGCAATGAAAGACTTTATTTTGGGGGGCTCCAAAATCACTGCAGACAGTGACTGCAGCCATGAAATTAAAAGATGCTTGCTCCTTGGAAGAAAAGCAATTACAAACCTAGACAGAGTATTAAAAAGAAGACACATTACTTTGCTGACAAAGGTCCATCTAGTCAAAGCTATGGTTTTTTCAGTAGTCCTGTAAGGATGTGAGAGCTGGACCATAAGCAAAGGTGAGTGCTGAAGAATTGATCCTTTTGAGCTGTGGCGTAGGAGAAGACTCTTGAGAGTCCTTTGGACTGAAAGGAGATCCAACCAGTCCATCCTAAAGGAAACTAGATGTCCATTGGCAGATGAGTGGATAGCAATATTGTGTTACATATACACTATGGAATATTACTCAGCTGTTAAAAAGAACACATTTGAATCAGTTCTAATAAGGTGGATGAAACTGGAGCCTATTATACAGAGTGAAGTAAGTCAGAAAGAAAGACACCAAATATATTAATGCCTATATATGGAATTTAGAAAGATGGTAATGATGAACCTATATGCGAGACAGCAAAAGAGACACAGATATAAGGAACAGACTTTTGGACTCTGTGGAAGGAGGTGAGGGTCAGATGATTTGAGAGAGTAGCATTGAAACATGTATATTACCATATGTGAAATAGATCACCAGTCCAAGTTTGATGCATGAGACAGGGCCCTCAAAGCTAGTGCACTGGGACAACTCAGAGGGGTGGGATGGGGAGGGAGGTGGGAAGGGGGTTCGGGATTGGGTACACATGTACACTCGTGGCTGATTCATATCAATATATGGCAAAAACCACCACAGTATTGTAATTAAAATAAATAAATACATTTTTAAAAGAAGAAAGAAAAGACCTGATGTTGGGAAAGTTTGAAGGCAGGAGGAGAAGTGGACGACAGAGGATGAGATGGTTGGATGACATCATTGACTCAATTGACATGAGTTTAAGCAAGCTCCAGGAGTTGGTGCTGGACAGGAAAGCCTGGCGTTCTGCAGTCGTGGGGTCACAAAGAATAGGAAGGATTGAGCGACTGAACTGATGGGACTAGATCCCATTATCTTAGTTTTTTAAATGTTGAGTTTTAAGCCAGCTTTTTCACTCTCCTCTTTAATTTTCATCAAGAGGCTTTTGCTTTCTGATGGAAGGATTGAGTTGTCTGCATATCTGACATTGTTGATATTTCTCCTGGCAGTCTTGATTTCAGCTTGTGCTTCATGCACCCTGGCTTTTCACATGATTTACTCTGCATATAAATTAAATATACAGGGTGACAATATCCAGCCTTGACATACTCCTTTCCCAATTTTGAACCAGTCCATTGTTCCATGTCTGGAAGCTTTTGAGACTAATGTAATAATTTTCCATGATTATTTTTGATCCATGGGAGGATGTTAACCTTTTGAGTGTATGTGCATACCCTTCCATCAAATTGATTATAATTCAAAATAATTCCTGAAACTTTTTTTTTAACTTGAAATTTTTAAAAAGTTAAACATAAAAATAAAATGTGTATGTTACAATATATACAGGTAAAATAAGTAGGACTTTTCTTTCTTTTAGATACCTTTATTTTTTATTAGTTTTAAGCTGAAATACAAGGAAGCCTGGTGTGTTGCAGTCTATAGGGTCGCAAAGAGTTGTACACGGCTGAACAACTGAGCTGTTATTCTGTTATCCTCTCCCCCCACTCAATGCACTTGGATCACAACAGGAAATAAAAGTAATTACGAGGCTTTCCAGGGTCTGGCCATGCCTGCCTCTTTGACCTCAACTTATACTGTATTTCCTTTGAACCATGGGGCTGCCACACCACTGCTTTTGATATTATGATAATTCCTGACTTGAGTTTTCTAAACAGTGTGATCGTTTTCTTGTGTAATCTCCACTTAGGTTTTGTCATCCTTAAGGTCTCAGCTCATATGTTAAATCTTTAATTGAACCTTTCTTAACAACTCAGTCAAAAGTCCTGACAACTCTGCTGTACCATCCACCACCGGTGGTTCTGCAATGCACTAGCCTTTTGTTATTTTCAGTCATTTGCCTTCATCAGAAATTAGAGTTATTTCCTTTTACTTATATAAAATGGGTTATGGAGGTGGGTCAAGAAAGATCTCACTGTGATTTATGTCAAAGAGTGTTCTACCTGTTTTCCTCTAAGAGTTGTATATTTTATACTGTGATTCAAAAGGCCACATGCATCCCAGTGTTCACTGCAGCACTACTTAAAATAACCAGGACATAGAAGCAGCCTAAATGTCCATCCACAGAGGAATGGTTAAAGAAGATGTGGCATTTATATATGAAAACAATGGAATATTACTAAGCCATAAAAGGAACAAAATTGAGTCCGTTGCAGTGAGATGGATGAACCTAGAGATTGTGAGACAGAGTGAAATAAGTCAGAAAGAGAAAAACAATTATTAATACGTATTAATGCATATATGGAGAATCTAGAAACATGGGCTAGATGATCTTACTGGCAAATCAGAAACAGTGACACAGAGGAAGAGGACAAACGTATGGACATCAAGGGAGGTAAGGACAGGTAGGATGAATTAGAAGATTGGGATTGATTAATATACACTGTAGATACTGTGTGTAAAACGGGTACCTAGTGAGAATCTACTGTACATCTTAGTGAATGCTCAGTGTTCTGTGGTAACTGAACAGGAAAGAAATCCAGAAAAGAGGGGATATCTCTTTATGTACAGCTGATTCAACTTGCTGAACCCCAAAAACTAACACAACATTGTAAAGTAACTATACCCCAATAAAAATTAATTTAAAAGTAAATAAATTAAAATTAAATAGGTTTTGGAACAATACTGTTTATAAAGTGAGTCTGGGATAAACTACTTGATTGAAGATATAAGATGTAAAACTGATTTTAAGTTCAATCATATCTGAAGATACAAACACTAAAGGACACTTTATAGATTATTCTCCTAGACTAACTTTGATTTACACCTTGCCACAACTACTTAAAATGTGAATCAAAATGTTCTAGATGTTTACATTGCAGGTGGTTAAAAGACAGATTGTTGTAAAATGACTGATGTTACATGAATCTTTTTCTCTTTGCAGGACCTAAGTGGAAGATATTGTAGACAAATTTATCACTCAGGAAAGACAGCATAGCTTAGCCAAATTTCATCTTATTTGGGACATTCACTTAGTTAATTAGCAGCTAAGTAACTTATTAGTCCTTTAGTTCACTAGATTGTAAATTTAGTTGCCTTTTGGTATAGGGAAGATTTAGAACCTACAATTTAAATTAGCAAAATACTTTGAGGCAACTGGTTTCCACTCTGATTATTCTCTCGAACAAAGAATGTATAATTTCACAGTTTTCTTAGAGTAGGCTTGTGTTATTTGATTTCTACAGAGTTGGGAGAGGGGAAGAGAAACTTAATTATATTACTGGTGTTCCCTTTTATAAGGGTAGATACCCTTGGTCAAGGGTTGAATTCCTTCCTTACTGAAATGCTGCCTCTGGAGAAAAAGGCATGGATGGGACAATTTGTTCTCAACCCAGTGTGCCAGGGTACACTGTATGTTCCAGAACTTCCCCAGCAAGGACATTGAAGTTATACTATTCTGTGACATTCATAATTGCCAAGAATGAGGATAAAAGGAATTAGAATAATGTCTCTTAAGTAAAATTTTGAGCTGAATCGGTTTCCTCATGAGTACTAATGAAAAGAAATGGCATATTTATTGTATATGCTCTACCCTGAAAGTGTTATTATTTTGCTTAGTGAGCTTTTTTTTGGATGCAAAAAAATACAAAATCAAAGATCTTCTTGAATGGTAGTACCTTAATTGCTAGTGGTAAAGAACCCACCTGCCAATGCAGGAGACTCAAGAGATGTGGATTCAATCCCTAGGTCAAGAAGATCCCCTAGAGGAGGGCATGGCAACCAATTCCAGTATTCTTGCTTGGAGAATCCCAGGGGCAGAGGAACCTGGTGGGCTATGGTCCATAGGGTCACAAAGAGTCAGACACACTGAAGTGACTTAGCATGCTCACACCTTAATTGCAATATTAATTCCTAGTTTAATCTTTGAACATAAATAATCTGATATGGGAAAGGTCATACAATTTTTTTTTTTAATTGAAGCCATAGGAGCAAACTGTGCTAATGCAAATTATGTTTCCAGTAAATTTCTTTAGTTTAGAATGTGTCATTGACCTCCTGAAACTGTTCTTTGAACAAATATGATCGATAAGGAAAACAGTTGTCATTTCCAGTGAAAGAGAAAAAGAATTATTTACCTAGGACACCATTCTACACAGATAACTGATATATTTGTTGTTAGCTTACAATCAATAAATAACCATCAATTAGTTGAATGCTTAGATGAACCCATCGGATATTTCAAGAGTATTCTGACTCACATATGGTAATATTTGTGTATTATAGAGTTTTCTGAATATTATACTCTATGAAATAGATATAACAGATTGCCATCTCTTAGGGGAAATTTTTCATTTGCCTTTAAGCAGAGATTAAGTATTATGAATGTAAAAGTGTTATCACTATGACAAAGCTTTTCTGTTAATGAACATGATAACAAGATTACATTTAAAGTACTGGATTCAAGTACATCATCACATAAAAATAAGAGCCACTTTTGCTATGAAAGAAATTCCCAGTCTTCACTGTGTGAAGTAATGTTTAAGGTTTATGTTTTCTTTTAGTTTTAGTGACTATTAAGTTTGGATCACTTCAGATAGTATAAGCCTTAATTTGTGCCTTACTTGATATCCAGAGACTGTTGACTAATGGCTGAATATTTGGGTTTAATCTTGTTATGTGACAAAAACTATTAGCAAGATACTCTTGGGGGAACACATTAAATGAGTACGCTGCTGCTGCTAAGTCACTTCAGTCGTGTCCGACTCTGTGTGACCCCATAGACGGCAGCCCACCAGGCTCCCCCGTCCCTGGGATTCTCCAGGCAAGAACACTGGAGTGGGTTGTCATTTCCTTCTCCAATGTGTGAAAGTGAAAAGTGAAAGTGAAGTCGCTCAGTCGTGTCCAACCCTTAGCAACCCCATGGACTGCAGCCTACCAGGCTCCTCCATCCATGGGATTTTCTAGGCAAGAGTATAAAGTGGCCTAAATCAACAGATATGTATTTGACTCTATTACCTATGTGCAGAAATGTATAAACTAGTGTTTACTGCCTAACTTCTTGATAGTAAAATTGAAATGCATCGTAAATCAATTATTTTCTGAAAAGAATCTGGAGATATGTGTGTATATATATATATGTTTTATGAATCTATCTTTAGATATATAGTAGGAATTAAAAGTTGTGTAAGCTAATATTTTATTATCATAAGCTTAATTTTTGAGAACTGAATAAGAATTTTTTTTTTTTTTAAATCAAGCAAGAAAAGTAAGTTGCAGGCAAGAGCTCACAACCTAGAAAATGCTTTAGGACTGAATTTAGTAGCTCTGGTATGCCCATTATTTCCTCTGCTCAGAGTTGGAACTCTGGTAATTTGCATGGACAATGTCTTAAGGGTGATTTGTCAGCCTGGAGGCTGAGAGTCTAGTGTAAATGTAGTTACTTCTTGGAAGGAATAACCACTCAGGGTATCAGCAGACTTTTATTAATGACCTCAACACTACTCGATTTGATCACATCATTTATTCTCTTGCTTAAATTTCTCCTTTTGTGTCTTCAGAGTCTTTAGTATAAATTCTTTGGTGCTGTGTATAAAGCAATTTATAATTTGTCGTATCTTACCTCACTGACTTTATCTTTCCTTATTTGCCTTCCTCTAAAGGCTATCATTTGGAGAAGGCAATGGCACCACACTCCAGTATTCTTGCCTGGAAAATCCCAGGGACGGAGTAGCCTGGTAGGCTGCAGTCCATGGGGTCGCTAAGAGTCGGACACGACTGAGTGACTTCACTTTCACGCATTGGAGAAGGAAATGGCAACCCACTCCAGTGTTCTTGCCTGGAGAATCCCAGGGACGGGGGAGCCTGGTGGGCTGCCGTCTATGGGGTCGCACAGAGTTGGACACGACTGAAGTGACTTAGCAGCAGCAGCAGCAAAGGCTATCATGTAGCCAGACTGCACTATAGTGATGGTCTTCATGGTTGAGGTTTTCATGCAAGATTCTATTTTATCTTTTTTGCAATCAGTAGAAGTTATTTTGAACTGTTCATGACTCAATTGCAAAGCTTTTCCTATAAAGAACACTTTTTTTTTAAAGTAAATATGGTTAGGAAGTAAAAGTGTAAATCAAGAGGAAAGAAGAATGGATATCATACGCCAGAAGTTGTTTTGTGGAATTTACTCAGCGTTCAAATGTTCTTTTGATGAATTTGTGGGGGAGAAAGTGATCTCCCCGTCCTATTCCTCCGCCATCTTCCTCCCTCCCTCTGTTTTGCTTTATTTTTTTTTTTAATTTAAGACTTAAAAAAGAGAGCAAAAGGCAATATGATCTTTAGAACTATTGACTTTATTCTATTACTGGAAAAGGAGCAACTATCAATTTAGGAGGGATCTCTGAAATCACATTAAGACTCCGAAAGCTGGTGTAAGTCACTGGCTTTCATATTTTCAGTATTCTCACATTAAACATCATTTAATATATCCCCATTTTAAAGTCACAAAAATGTACATGAAGAAGAATTTACACATCCATGAGAGTTATGAGCAAACATTGAGCATGTGGAACACACACCCCCCCATAGGTACGTTCACAGATATATACACTCTTTTTATGTCTTTGTCCTTTACTAAAGCATTTCATTAAATGATGTGTTGTCTCAGTAGCCATCCTTGGTTCTTTCATTTTATTTTTATTTTTCATCTAGGAATATATCATATTTTAGCTATATTTTCTGTAATCCCATAAATATCTCATATAAACCACAGCATAGCATGTGCCCAGACACAGTAAAAATCTAAGGATGGCTATTAAGTCTGTGAAGAAGTCTCATCAGGGACCCATTATCAGGTATCACCAGTTTCAATCATCAATATCTGATGATTATCAAATTATATTTACAAATTAGCATAAAAGGAATTAAAATTTTTTCTAGCCATGCAGTTGGCAAGAAGGTATTATTTGGTTATTTCTGCCTCTGCATAACTGGTCTGCAAGAATTTGTTGAATATAGCAGCCTAATCCTTTAGGGAAGTAGTGCCTTAGGTCTGGAGACCGTTTCAAACTTGTTTATCCTTTGAGCATTTGTCATCTGATCCCACAAGACCATGAGCAGAAATTGCCCTTTGTACATTTTCAGCTTTTTCTTGTTATGAGTCTGTCTTTCAGTGTATTTGTTACTATGCACAGAAAGACAAGAGAACAGATCTCTTGGATCTTGTAGAACAGGGATTAGTGAGTGTTTTGTGTGGCAAAATTTAGTCTGCGACTTGCCCTTGCTATATCATGATTGGCAGCAGGGTTGTTAGGCAGTCTGTCTGACACCCCACCTTCTCCTCTTTTCATGGGAGGTTACAAACATGCACCAGGAAGAACTTAGTAACTATGACCAGACAAATTGTCTTAGGTCAGTTTCTATGGGTTTTAATTACATAGTTATACATTTTGTAGTTGGCTGTTTTTATGCTATTTTTCTTAGATTCCTCAAACTAAATATGCCTAAAAGCAAATTTATGCTGTTTCTTCCCCTAAATTGGCCATAACTCTGAAATAGCAGCCACTGTCCATTTTTTAGATCATTCAGTGGAGTCATGCTTAACACCTCCTTTTCTCATGTCACACAGTACCTGATTTTTTAAAATCCCATAGATTTTACCTCCTAAATATCCTGCAGTTCTTCCTGTTTCTGTTCCTCTCAGTCATCACCTCACTCATCTAAAGTGTTACGACCTCCTTATGGGAACAGCCTTACGGATGGGTTACCTGTTTCCACTCCAAACTGTTAATCTCATGACTACCACAGTGATCGTTGGGAAATAAAAATACAATTGTGTCACCACTTGCTTAATGCTTGTTAAAGATTTCCCATGTGCTGTGGGCTAAATACGGAACTTCTTATTATGTTCTCAATTTCCTGCACCAGCGGGATTTCCCCCAGCTTTATTTTTTTATTTCACATCCTTGATCTTTGCTCAGAAGTCATGCTTTTGCCCCTGCTGCTTCGTCTATCAGACTGGACCCCGCTTCCTAAAATTCTCTGCCTTCTCTGCAGACCAAAGTCAGACTCACCTTTTTGTGTTAATGTAAACATCACTTTTTCATTGAACTTGGCTCACCTGATTAGGTTGAATTCCATTGTTATAGGAAATCTTAGCACTAGAGGGTCTCCTGTGTTATTTATATATACTTATATGAACTCCGGGAGTTGGTGATGGACAGGGAGGCCTGGCGTGCTGTGATTCATGGGGTCGCGGAGAGTCGGACACGACTGAGCGACTGAACTGATATTAGTCATCACTTTCTATCTCTTCCACTGCACTGAAACTCCCATCAAGGAAGTATTCTTGCAAGTTTTTCTATACCATTTTCTCCCCCAATACCTGGTACTGTGCCTAAATCTTTGAGCGTTGTTGGCATTCAGTTGCCCAGTTGTGTCTGACTTTTCTCAACTCCATGGACTGCAGCATGCCAGGCTCCCTGTCCCTCACTATCTTCCGGAGTTTGCACTCACTGAATAAGAGAATGAATAAATGTAAACACTTCTCACATGCATATGATCTACAATACAGTGGAAATAAAATTACAAGCACTTTATTGAAGCTTCAGGAGAGAAAAACACTGAGAGCTTTCCAGAAAGCAAAGAGTAATAAATTAAAAATGCTTTCACTAAGTTAATAAGAATATAAGATGATTAAGATGCTGTCTTTATTTGCTCTCTTATTCATGCTATTTTGTTTCAAAAATATGAACATAGTTTTAATAGCTTCCTGCTGGGGATACATTTCCCCATTTTTTCCAGTAAGAGTTTAATCTCTGAATTTTGAAGTCTCCCAAAATGAGATTTTCAAGAAAACATCATTCTGATTTTATAGGATTCTTCTCTATACTATGTCATTTATTACCTATAACTATAAGCCATAATGATGTCATCTCTTTGTTTTCACCTAGTTCAACCTGTTTATCATCTTTCTTATCCCACTGCCTTGTTTCCTTGTTTCCTTTGTTAATTATTTATGATAGAAAATACATTTTACATTGACACACGGTACCCATTTTTAATAAATAATTATGGATGAATATGAATACATGCTCAGCATATAACCTGAGAAACATAGAACAAAATACTACATGATTTTAAAAAACCCTACATGTATATATGTGCATGTGTGTGTGCTCAGTTGCTTCAATCATGTCCTAGTCTTTGCTACCCTGTGGACTATAGCCTGCCAGACTCCTCTGTCTATGGAATTTTCCAGGCAAGATTCCTGGAGTGGGTTGCCATAGCCTTTTCCAGAGGACATATGTATATAATATATACACACACATATATGTACTGATAAAATGGCCCATAGGCTTATGAGCCTATGAGTAATTTACAAAGACTGTTGAGCTAATGCTTTTATTCTGTTTTGGTCATTAATGATGAAAGAAGAGAAAATGTAATAAATGGAAATTTAATGTAAATTCATTAAAAGAAATATATTCTATAAGACAGATAGTGGACAATGTGGAATCTTTAATTGAAGTATTTAATGTAAGAAAGAGCATTTGTCATTCCATTATGGTTGGTGTAGCGTACAGCCTTACATAGTTTCTGACTTGTAGGCTGGTAATCCTTCTTTCATTAGGTGAGTGAAAGAGAAAAAAAAGTATACTTTAAATCATGTAAATTAAGATGTTAGCTTTTCTAAATGGAGGAATATTTGGTGAAAGTGAAACTTAAGAAATAGAGTTTACATTAGTCAGTTTTTTTCCTAAGGGTAATTAGAAATTAAATGTTTGGCATTATGGCTTTGTATGTTTAGTGTAAAATGTAGCCTAATCCTTTTTAAATTGATATAAATATGATTTTTGCATAAACGTGTAAATAGTTTCTTTATAATTATCCTGAGTAAAATTTAACAGTATTTCAGTTAACAAAAAAGTAGAATTTATAATCTTTAATGAGATAAAATTTGGAATCTTCCTTTTCATATGACATGCTTAATTTGGTGATCCACGTTTAAGTAATTACAGTGTTTATGAAAAACTTTGTCTTATTCCTTTAACTTCTTTGTGAGCAGGAAGAGAGGGCTCTTCTTTGTATATCCAGTGCTCGGTTTGGTTGCTGTAGAAGGCAATGGCACCCCACTCCAGTATTCTTGCCTGGAAAATCCCATGGGCAGAGGAGTCTGGTGGGCTGCAGTCCATGAGGTTGCTAAGAGTCGGACATGACTGAATGACTTCCCTTTCACTTTTCACTTTCATGCATTGGAGAAGGAAATGGCAACCCACTCCAGTGTTCTTGCCTGGAGAATCCCAGAGATGGGGGAGCCTGGTGGGCTGCCATCGAAGGAGTGTTACAGAGTCGGACATGACTAAAGCGACTTAGCAGTAGCAGGAAGTCAGTAAAGATCAAAGCATTATATGTGATGCATGTTGGTTCTCATGAATCTGTGGAAGGAATGGTGGATCCTTCTAAAGTACATATTTATGGATTTTAAGAAGGGCTTCCCTAGTTGCTCAGATGGTAAAGAATCTGCCTGTGATGTGGCAGACCTGGGTTCAATCCCTGCATTTGGAAGAGGCTCTGGAGAAGGGAAAGGCTAGGCACGCCAGTATTCTGGCCTGGAGAATTCCATGGACTGTATAGTCCAGGGAGTCGCAAAGAGTCGTACATGATGGAGAGACTTTCACTTTCACTTTCATGGATTTTTAAGTAATATTAAATTGAGATTAAGGGTAGATATGGAACACTTTTAAAATGTTGCATTTTAAAATTACATCTTTTGATCTCAATTAGAAAGATAGGGGAAAAAAAGGAAAAGTAAAAAATCTCCAGGAACTGATAGTTTCATTGTTACATTTCTTCAAGGAACAGTAAGTCCAGGGTGATATAATTCAGGAGATGGACAAAGGTACAAAGTTATCCACATCATTTAATTATTAAGCTAAGCATTTATTCTAAAATACTCAGAGCACAAACTATTAGTTGATGTTCTCACATTTTAGTTCATAAAACCCTAATACTTTGAGATGCTGTATCAAAAGCAAGAAATTTATCTGATATATTTGGTTTAATCTATTCTCAGAGATTTGCAATCAACATTAACTCATTAAAGGAACCTGAAAAATCCTTTACTAAATAAAATATATTTAATTCAGAGTTACCAAATATATTTGACTGCAGACCCCTGTGTCTGGTTCACATCTACTGCCAACTTGGCTTTTCAAGGAACGTGTGTTGAGATACAAGAGTGTAGCCTAAGAGAACTTTAAAAAGATAGATATAAAAATCCTATAGTAATGAATTGCCAAACTCCAGTCACAGTGTATTTACATTAAGGACAACAGCAAAACAAATTATCAAACAAGCAAAAGGGCAAATACTAAATATTACTACCTCAAGGATAGAAAAGAGTAGAATGATGCTAATTTCTCATGCATGTCTTTATTATTTGCCTTGTAATAATTGCATATTACTGTTTTTTGGAATTGAAAATATTAGAACTGCACAAAAATTACCATCAAGTAAGGTTTACCCAAGGAGTATAGGTATGACTTATTATAGGCCTATGTCAATAACATAAGTTATTGTAATACATTGGACATAATATCTTACAGGAGTGATACATTCAATATATCCAAAAATAAAAGTTTATATTCCTCTCCTCCTGCAGAATTTTCCCTACTATTTCTTTTCTTATGCCTTCATTATATGTTGCCTTTATTCTATAAATCGTATTGAAAATAAACAAATATTGGTTGAAAACCAAACAAAACACTGTATTGTTCATGAATGTTTTGTTTGGTTTTCATATGGTTCTAGTCATGCAGTCTGTCTTTATCCTTATTGATTTTGGAAGTCCTGAATGATATGAAATCTCAAGGGCTTTTCTGTTTCTCGTGTATGTTGTTTTTGTTGTTTAGTTGCTAAGTGCTGTCAAACTCTTCTGCAACCCCATAGAGTGTATGTAGCCTGATAGCTTCTCTGTCCATGGGATTTCCCAGCCAAGAATACTGGACTGGGTTGCTATTTCCTTCTCCAGGGGATCTTCTCGACCCGGGGGTTGAACCCACATCTCCTGCATTGCTGGCAGATTCTTTACCACTGAACCACTGGGGAAGGTAGTAATCAAGTTCTGAGTTGGTATTTAAGACATATTTGATTAGTTGGCATTTTGTGCTCTGCTGCTGCTGCTGCTGCTCTACTCTGTATAATTTAGATGCATGTCCACTTGGTTTAAAAAACAAAACTTGTCAGAGTCCATACTATAAAATTCCTCAAAAGTTTTTTGTGTGTGTGTGACAGTGATCTTGAAAATAGTGTCACAAATCAATAGTCATGCAAAACTAAATTGCATTAAGGCAGAAATAGCTATGTGAATGATTTTTGAAATTCCAGTTTAAGCTCAGTATTGTGAGTATTGGCCAAAATTATGAGAAGCACATAAATATGTGTATGGCAAGAATATTTGCTTCTCAAAATGAATTGAGTTTCTAAAACTGGGTATAGTTAATCTTCATGAGATAGAAAATTAGTAAGTTGTATAAAATTAAATGTCTATTTAAATGATAGCAGTGAACTTGAGTTAATATGTAAAATATATAAAAAGAAAAAATTGTATTTTTCAAAATATTATGATTTTAATATTTAAATCTTAAAATATTGCCCTATAATGATATACTTAGTAGTTACCTAAGTCAATGAATTTTATAAATAGACACATATATAATATACATTATACAGTCTTTATATAATTACAATAGGAGTTCTTTTATTTAAGCAATCTCAGTGATAAGTAGTGCTTTTTTAAAACAAGTTGCTAGCCTGATATTGACAGATTGACCTATAAATAAAGCTTAATCTTTTTTTTTTCCCCTTTCTGCATTGCCAAGAATTAGTTGTCAGTTTCTGTAAATGACGACAGTGAACCCTCCAAAGGTCAACTGATATCGGCCTGGCTATCTTTCTAAATAAAGATTATAGGTTTACCTTGCAACTTGCCTAACTCTTCTTTTTGGAGCCCTCTGTGTTTCCCCACGATTTTACTTCCCTTCCCAGGTAAGAGTTACAGGGTGGAGGAAAGACTGGACAAGGTTACAGCTACTCATTAATCCATAAGTGGCTTTCTGCCGCTAACAACTCTGTTAGCACATCCACAGTAAAGAGAACAGGCAGGCAGTTTTCACTTTCTCCACCTTCCTTGACTCTTATTAGTAGTACATTTGCACTTCTCACAAGTGGAGAAGGCTTTTTAACACCTTTGTGGATTTACTGGATTCTTATATTTGAGAATTTTTTGTGCTTCTTTTTCTTTTATCCTCGGGCTGTCATATAAATAACAGAATTACTTATGAATTTATTGAAGGTTATGTGTTAGGCATTTCACAGAACATTAGCTCACTTAATTCTCAGAATAACCAAAGGAATAAGTTGATATTATTACATTTGCTTTTCACTAGAGGAGTATGAAGTTTAAAAAGCCTAAGTAGTTTTCCTTAGTCAGTTCAATTCAGTCACTCAGTCGTGTCCGTCTCTTTGCAGCCCCATGAACTGCAGCATGTCAGGCCTCCCTGTCCATCACCAGCTTCCGGAGTAGTCGATGTTGCCATCCAACCATCTCATCCTCTGTTGTCCCCTTCTCCTCCTGCCCTCAATCTTTCCCACCATCAGGGTCTTTTCAAATGGGTCAGCTCTTTGAATCAGGTGGCCAAAGTATTGGAATTTCAGCTTCAACATCAGTCCTTCGAATGAATATTCAGGACTGATTTCCTTTAGAATGGACTGGTTGGATTTCCTTACTGTCCAAGGGACTCTCAAGAGTCTTCTCCAACACCACAGCTCAAAAGCAACAATTCTACGGCACGCAGCTTTCTTTATAGTCCAACTCTCACATCCATACATGACCATGGGAAAAACCATAGCCTTGACTAGACGGACTTTGTTGACAAAGTAATGTCTCTGCTTTTCAATATACTGTCTAGATTAGTGATAACTTTCCTTCCAAGGAGTGTCTTTTAATTTCATGGCTGCAATCACCATCTGCAGTGATTTTGGAGCCCAGGAAAATAAAGTCAGCCACTGTTTCAACTGTTTCCCCATCTATTGACCATGACATGAAGGGACTGGATGCCAGTCCCTTAGTTTTCTGAATGTTGAGCTTCAAGCCAACTTTTTCACTCTCCACTTTCACTTTCATCAAGAGGCTCTTCAGTTCTTCACTTTCTGCCGTAAGGGTGGTGTCATCTGCATATCTGAGGTTATTGATATTTCTTCTGGCAATGTTGATTCCAACTTGTGTTTCATTCAGCCCAGCATTTCTCATGATGTACTCTGTCTATAAGTTAAATAAGGAGGGTGACAATATACAGCCTTGACGTACTCCTTTTCCTGTTTGGAACCAGTCTGTTGTTCCATGTACAGTTCTAACTGTTGCTTCCTGACCTGCATACATGGTCTGGTATTCCTATCTCTTTCAGAATTTTCCACAGTTTGTTGAGATCCACACAGTCAAAGGCTTTGGCATAGTCAATGAAGCAGAAATAGATGTTTTTCTGAAACTCTCTTGCTTTTTCAATGATCCAGCGGATGTTGGCAATTTGATCTCTGGTTCCTCTGCCTTTAGTAATTCCAGCTTGAACATCTGGAAGTTCACAGTTCATGTATTGCTGGAGCCTGGCTTGGAGAATTTTGAGCATGACTTTACTAGCGTGTGAGATGAGTGCAATTGTGTGGTAGTTTGAGCATTCTTTGGTGTTGCCTTTCTTTGGATTGGAATGAAAACTGACCTTTTCCAGTCCTGTGGTCACTACTGGGTTTTCCAAATTTGCTGGCATATTGAGTGCAGCACTTTCACAGCATCATCTTTTAGGATTTGAAATAGCTCAACTGGAATTTCATCACCTCCACTAGTTTTGTTTGTAGTGATGCTTCCTAAGGCCCATTTGACTTCACTTTCCAGGATGCGTGGCTCTAGGTGAGTGATCACACCATCATGATTATCTGGGTCTTGAAGATCTTTTTTGTACAGTTCTTTTGTGTATTCTTACCACCTCTTCTTAATATCTTCTGCTTCTGTTAGGTCCATACCATTTCTGACTTTATTGAGCCCATCTTTGCATGAAATGTTCCCTTGGTATCTCTAATTTTCTTGAAGAGATCTCTAGTCTGTCCCATTCTGTTGTTTTCCTCTATTTCTTTGCATTGATCACTGAGGATGGCTTTCTTATCTCTCCTTGCTGTTCTTTGGAACTCTGCATTCAAATGGGTATATCTTTCCTTTTCTCCTTTGCTTTTCACTTCCCTTCTTTTCACAGCTATTTGTAAGGCCTCCTTAGACAGCCATTTTGCTTTTTTACATTTCTTTTTCTTGGGGATGGTCTTGATCCCTGTCTCCTTTACAATGTCATGAACCTCAGTCCTTAGTTCATCAGGCACTCTATCAGATCAAGTATTGATCAAGTTATGAATAAATGTTTGATTATTACTTTATGATAGCATTGCCAATAGTAATATGGTTATAAAGTTAAGGTCAAACCATTCATTTTAGATTTTAGAAACATTTTTTGTGTAGACTAAGGTGTCATGGATCTGCATGTCTAACATACAGCACATACCTGGCACTAGTAAACCATCGATAAATATATCTTTATGAATGAACATGACTTACTTTTACGATATAGGTCACCTTTTTTCTATTATGAAATATTTTAGTAAGATGTTATAGAACTTACTGGTTTTAAAAATTGATAGGTGTTTTTTAGTAGAGAAATTATAAGAAAATTATATTCATTTGAAACTTTCCATTTCAGTCACTCAGTACAAATGAATCTGAGTAACTTGTATGCATATTAACTAAACAAAAAGGCAAATAGAACATGATGTGATATAGGTTTATTTTTAAATCTTAAATTGGAGCAATTTATTTAATTTCAAATTTTTCGTCAGGGCTTTTCAGGTTGTCCTAGTGGTAAAGGACCCTACTGCCAATACAGGAGAACTGGGTTCCATCCCTGGGTCAGGATGATTCCCCTGGAAGAAAGCATGGCAACCCACTTCAACATGACTGAAGAGACTTAGCATGCATGCATGGGATAATAAAAATTTGGTTAGAGTTAGATAATCACTGAAATCAAGCATTTAAGTGAGCTTTTTTGTCTTAAATATTTTGGCCCAGTCATAAAACATTAAATTTGATCACTAGAAAATTTGAAGGTAAAAAAATGTTTACTATTAACCACCAGCTATGATTATCCTTGGAGAAGGAAATGGCAACCCACTCCAGTGTTCTTGCCTTGAGAATCACAGGGACAGGGGAGCCTGGTGGGCTTCCGTCTATGGGGTCACACAGAGTCAGACACGACTGAAGTGACTTAGCAGCAGCATGATTATCCTACTTCTATTTTCAATTCACGATATAATTTAAGTAGTTTAACTCAGGCTTTGACTAATGGAAAAGATGTATATCTTTTATAAGAAGACAAAATAGGATATTTCGATTATGCATGTGCTGTATTTGAGCACATTCTTGGATTTACTTTATCACAAAATCTGTGACCATCATTAAAATCACTTCTGGGTACAGATGAAAACTAATAATTAAGTGAAATTCATCAATTATGATCAGGGAGAAGAGGCTGTTTTCATTTAATAATGGCTCGAAAGACATCTGTGAATGAAATAAGATAACTCTCTGTGTGAAAATGGATTATAATCACCGAATAGCTTCAAATCTTTATGTAGCATATTGTTGGAGAAGGCAATGGCACCCGACTCCAGTACTCTTGCCTGGAAAAACCATGGACAGAGGAGCCTGGTAAGCTGCAGTCCATGGGATCACTATGAGTCGGACACGGCTGAGCGACTTCACTTTCACTTTTCACTTTCATGCATTGGAGAAGGAAATGGCAACCCACTCCAGTGTTCTTGCCTGGAGAATGCCAGGGATGGGGAAGCCTGGTGGGCTGCCGTCTATGGGGTCACACAGAGTCGGACACGACTGAAGCGACTCAGCAGCAGCAGCAGCAGCACATTGTAGTATTCACAGTGCTAGGAAAAAGAGCTAACATATAAGTGAAATATTAATTTTTATGCATAATGCAATAAAAGGGTATTTCAACGCTTAAAAACTGTCTTAACTTCAAGAATTATATAAAAATGTAACAGTAAACTGTCTATGTATCTACCTGTCCTGAAGGTTCTCTTTTACATTCCCTCAACAAAAGTAGTTGAATTATTGTTTATATAGGTAATCTATGTGAATATAAAAATATTTTTGTTTGTAGAGTAATATAAGAGAAGTAATAGAATAGTATTATGTCTTCATATTTCTTTAAAACATTCTTAGTTCTATTGCCTATAACCAAAATAGTATGTAATAAGTTGTCAGATACTCTTAACATTCTCCACATGTTGCATATTGGTGCCCTACAGCTAGTATCAGACAGTGATGCTGTGTCCATATAATGTGATTAGACTGTCTCTGCTCCCCCCACCCCCGCCTTTTTGTTAAACTTCCCCATGTATTAGTATTTACTTTTGTAAAATAAAAATGTGCAACAAATAATTTCAAAATACTTTTTAAATCTAATTTTGATAATTCTAGAAGAGATTTGAAAGACATTTTGCTTAAATAGTATGCAGATCCTAATTCTGAAATTGATATTAGTGCAAATTCTGCAAAATTCCCTTCTAAACTGTTTCTACCCTTCCAGTAATGTGATTCTTTACATAAACACTACAGAACATAAGGGAAATAACTATTTTCAGAACTTAATGTGAAAATGAATTCCAACAAAGAAGTTACGATTACAGTGTCTTGTAGGCAAATCTCTCTCTAATATTTGAGAGTAATTTGTTTCTTCTATAAAAGATAAGCTGGATACTTTTATTATGATGATGGTTATATGAGTAACTTGATTGAATTGACTTAGTATTAATGCGTGCAAAGTTCACTGTGATATGAATGGGTTTTCAGGAAAAGCTTTTGATTAGAAATAATGAAATATAGCCAATTTATTTCAGTAATTTTTAATTATGCAATTTGCTTGCATATTGCCCAAACAGAATGGGTTTCAATAAGTCAGTGCACTTCAAATTTCCAGAATTTTGTATTTATCATGTTAAGCAGTATTAACTGAACAAATGCTGGAGTTGCAAGAGTAAATTACTGAGAAGAATAAAACCCAATTTACTCGTTTATAAGAACTTGAATATTTCAAAAGGTGGTGGGAAAGTCATTTGATTCTTTTGAGAAAGAAGTATTTAGGCTTGCCCCTAAGTTATATTAACTTCCACCATTAAGGCAATGGTCAGATGAGTACGTTTGTGTGCTTTTTCTTTTCTTTAGTGAGTTGTACTTAGATTATACCTAAAGAGCTTGGTCATTTAAATGTAGGCAACAGAAAGAAATATATTTTACATTCAAACTCTCATTCATTCAGGAATTATTAGTGATCATCATTATGCTCTTGGAACATAACTCTGTTCTAATAGACTGCATTCTTACAGAGGTTTATGGACAATTGGCATCAAACCCAACAAATGACTAAAACTATTTTTTTTTAATTAAGCACAGTAGGAAAGACAAGGAGTATATATGATGGTCAAGTTAGAAGTAAAGACTTGAAGGATGTGAGGAAATATCCATGAAATACCTGGGCAATATGTTCCAGCCAGAGAGAGTCGTCCATGACAAAACCCTGAATCTGGGTGATGCCTGTCATGTTGGTCAGAAATCGAGAATGCCAGTGTAAATGCAGAGCAAACCACAGGGAGGAAACTAGTGAAACCACTAGAAAACTAGAGAAAACTAGAAACCTAGTCTGTAAGGCATAGGGAGGGGTCAGATGGAGGAATAAGCTAGAGACAAATATCATTAGATCACAAAGGTCATTAGAGTTTAGTCTTACATGGAATAGATTCCCTGTTCCAGGGGTTTAAGGAGAGAAATAACATGGCCTGACCCATGTTGTCATAGGCCACTCTGGCTCATGTGCTGAGTATAATCTATTGGAAAAGTAAAGATGTCTTAAAAGGCTGGACAAGGAGTTTCTGTACTTTAAACCTTGAATAGCACTTCTTGGTCATCCTAATCAAGCCATCTGTGCTTCATCTGCATGGAAGTTGGAAGGAAAATTTAGAAGTACACAGTGATTTCCTTTGACAGCTTCAGAGAGGTATAATTTACATGCCATGAAATTCATTCATGTTAAGTGTAGAATACAACCATGTTAATATATCTACAAATTTCTACAGTCATCACCACAAGTCTAGTTTTAGAACATTTTCATCATCTTATTCCCACCATTACTTCCAAGCAACCATTAATATGCTTTCTGTGTCTTTTCTGAACATTTCATGAAAACAGAATTATACAGTATATAGTCTTTTACATGTGACTTCTTTCACTCAGCATCTTTCTGTGTCTTATCATATTTTAACATGCATCAGTACTAGATTCCTTCTAATTTTATTGGTGATTTTTTTATGTTGCAAGTCTCATTTCTCCAGCATTGCACATATATGCATGTTTCATAGCCTCCTTTTTTTTTTTTTTTAGTTAGTAGCAGTACTATTTCTAATGCTATTTTAGCGATTCTACTTTGGGAAAACCTTGTAACATTTCTAGCTTCTCCCTTACTTTCATACCACCAACAGTTTCGTACAGATAATCGGTGTACCTAAAGACTCCTTTTGAGAGTCACCTTGCAATGTTAACTCCTCAAGCCTTTCTTGTATACAGTGGTCCCTCTGTATTCCAAGTTCCCACATTTGTGGATTCAACCAATCACAGATTGAAGATATTAGGGAAGAAATTTCTGGGACATTCCAAAAACCAAAAGTTGAATTTGCTGCATACTTGCAACTATTTGCATAGAGTTTGCAACTTATTTACAACGAATTTTATAGGATTTGTATGGTATTAGGTATTATAAGTAATGACGCTTTTGAACTGTGGTGTTGGAGAAGACTCTTGAGAGTCCCTTGTACCGCAAGGAGATCCAACCAGTCCATTCTAAGGGAGATGGATCCTGGGTGTTCATTGGAAGGACTGATGCTAAAGCTGAAACTGCAATATTTTGGCCACCTCATGCAACAAGTTGACTCACTGGAAAAGACTCTGATGCTGGGAAAGGTTGGGGGCGGGAGGAGAAGGGGACAACCGAGAATGAGATGGCTGGATGGCATCACCGACTCTGTGGACATGAGTTTGAGTGAACTCCGGGAGTTGGTGATGGACAGGGAGGCCTGGCGTGCTGTGATTCATGGGGTCGCGGAAAGTCGGACACGACTGAGTGACTGAACTGAACTGAACTGAACTGAACTGAGAGATGATTTAAAGTATACATGAGGATGTGCATAGGTTATATGCAAATACTATGTCATATGAGTGACTAGAATGACTATGTCATTATATCTCTTGTGTCCCCTCGGGGTGGGGGAACCCCTGGAACCAACACCTGGGGATATGGAGGGATGACTGAAATATATACTCATATATCTATACCACACATAAATAACTGAAAAATGTCACTCTGTTTAAAAAGAAAACTATTGACTATTGCTATTTTGATGGGTAGTAGATCTAGTGGATTCTGGTGTCTCTGTTTCCTTTACATGCATTCAAAATGTTTGTGTAAGTCACCCATGAAATTCTGTCTATTCATTTTATATACTATTCAAATATGCTTTGTGATTTGGGGCTGTAAATTTTGACTACAAATAAAATTAGACTATTTCTCTTTGATGTAAGAAAATACTTAAAAATATTTTCTCAAAGAAAAGTATTCAACCATATACAATCCCAGTTACCAAGTGGCTTTATGAAGTGTGCTTTGGCTTTCAGAGAATGATGAGAAATAATGTGGCTGATTTGAAAGTTTTAACTGTAATGCACCTTTGTTTTTTTAGCATCTGTGGAATCCAACATCTGGAACGGATAGGAAAGAAGCTGAATCTTTTCGACTCCCTTTATTTCTGCATCGTGACATTTTCTACCGTGGGCTTTGGGGATGTCACTCCAGAAACGTGGTCGTCCAAGCTTTTTGTGGTTGCCATGATCTGTGTTGCTCTTGTGGTTCTCCCTATCCAGGTAAACACCCCCATGTTAAATTGTATAGAAACGTGCAAAGTCTTATGAAATCAAATCTTCCACATTTAATCAAAAAATGCAGGATGACTTATTAACTGTATTAACACATGCTCTTATACCATCTAATCAATTATTAAAATTGTCTCCAAAATGCCTTTTTAAATTATATTAGAAACATGAGTTTTTTTCCCTTCTGGTCTCAATTGGTAGCTCACATTTCATTTCAGTTTTTTCAAGATGCTTTCTTTTACATATAGAGTATTTACATTAATTATCGGATTGTAGGATAGTATAGTTTTTAATTATAGCATGTTTGTACAAGAAAATAAATTTATGAAACATTGATTTCTTTTGATTCTTGAAGCTACAACTAAAAGCCATATGTTGTCATGAGTGAAAATGGATTGACTATGTTGCTCAACTAAAACAAAATCTGAAGATGATACATAGCTAACATGTAGCATTTTGGAGAATAGATAAAGAAGCAAAGGCACAGAGATATAAATGAGACTGAAGACACATGGGGCAATCTTCAACTTTTTCTTATAATGAATTCTGGCTGTCCATGGGTGGGCAGGTCATAAACAGGATGTGGCCAACAGAAATCAAAATGTATATTCTATTTTACAGTCATTTGACAAAGTTTTTGAAATATCCTTTCCATAGATGCAAGAATGATCTTTCCACTCCTATCCAATCATGCACGTCATCCTCAATGACACCCTCCCCCATACCCTCAGCATCCCTTTAATAACAGCTACTTCCTTGGTGGCTCAGTGGTAAAGAATCTGCCTGCCAATGCAGGAGACATGAGTTCAGTCCCTGAGTCTGGATGATCCCCTGGAGAAGATGATGGGCAACTCACTCCAGTATTCTTGCCTGGAAAATCCCGTGGACAGAGAAGCCTGGCAGGCTACAGTCCATGGGGTTTGCAAAGAGTCAGACACGACTGAGCACGGTTGCATGCACTATAACTGGAACATGGCCTTGTGTGTGTGGTAAGGTTATCTCCCCTTGCAGGCGACGTGGGCTGAAGTTGACAGAAGAATGTGAGAGAAAAATGTGAGACCTTTCTCTTTAACCAGGTGCATGACATATATGGCTGCATAGTCTACTGGACAGAAAGCAGAAGTGCAGGCCTCTTAGTGCCCTGTTATGATACAATAGGAAAATCTCATTATTGTTTCCTGAGAGACATGAAGGCCCTGGGAGGGATTCTGCAATCATCCTGTGAAGAGTCTTGTTGAAGGGAACACTGATCATTTCAATATCCAAGAGTTTCATCTAAGAAATTGAGTTGTACCCAGTAGACAATAGATGAATTGCACTGATTTTTATTTTCATGTCCAGTTCTTTTCATTCACATGTGGAAAATGCATTACAGTTTGAACAGCTGGCCTATTTGTGGATGGAGAGACAAAAGTCAGGTGGAAACTATAGTCGACACAGAGCTCAGACTGAAAAGCACGTTGTTCTGTGTGTCAGCTCACTGAAGATTGATTTACTCATGGACTTTTTAAATGAATTCTATGCACATCCAAGACTCCAGGTAACTTTAAACGGATTATACCTACTAGCATTGGCAAAATCAATTATTGATAGTACAGCCTGTGTTCTGGAGGTTTTTTATTTATATGCTCAAATTTAGAGAAAATGAAGAACTACAAATATAACCTGGAACATAGATAAAAATGCTGGAGGAATACACAGTATGTTAAGTTTCCTTCTGTATCTATAACGAAAGACAGATGGAATTATATTACTGCTACAAAGAAAGGTTTTCTCTGAATTAAAATGATTGCTTTTTTCTCCTTTTGGTAGTGAATAAAGGATATTTTTATGAAACAGTGAAACAACATAAAATACAATAAAACAATAAAAGAATCATCTCAATATCATATGCTCACTTGAATTTTCAGAATTTTATCAAGTGTTACTGATGGAAATTTAGAAGTCTGAAAATTCCATTCTTCCGTTTGTTTCCTGGAGTAAAACTTGGTCTTATTTATAGTAGCAATAAATGACCAAAATTTGATGTAATTGAGATCATGAATTCAGAAAAATCTCTTCTGTCTATGCAGACACTTCCACTTACCATGGTTCTGGGCCAGTGTAGACTTAGGTCACCTCCTTTGCTGTTTAATGCACTTAGTCTAGTCCAGACAGCAGAGAACTACTTGAATTTTCTGTATTTCCCCAATAAACTTCTGTTAAGACATTGGATAATCCTGAAGTAAAGACAGTACTGAGTACTTCTAATTATCTCTAATTAAATAATTTAGAGAACTTTTAACATACTGCTTTTTTGGATTAAAAAATCTAACTTATCAGTGAAACTTGTATAATATATTCTTTTGTTTTTACATACATTATTTTGCGTTTTTGGAGTAACTCCATATTTAGTGTTTTTTTTTAATTACTCATATTAAATAATTTCAGGTGCTTATTATAACCCACAAAGAAAATCTATCTGGGAGAAAATTTAATCCACCCAAAATTTGATTCCTAGTAATTAATTTTGTCTAATATCAATATGGAGAAATCTTAAACTCCAAAAATTCCCACTAGATACAGAGTGATAAAATGGTGGACGTTTGCCAGAGAATTTGAATTCTTATAGATAAATTGTTTTATACCATTTTATCACTGAGAATAGTTTTGCATTTTCTCCAAACAACCATTGTTTTGAAATATTTTGATCACAAACTTTTAAATTTAATTTACTTTGTCAGTATTACCAATATTTGTGTGAATCCTTTTCCATTCAGATATTCATCAGAATATTTTCAATTTTATCAACGTAATAGTGTTACCAAATGACATAAACCATCACCACAGCTTTTCATTTTAAAAGCTACAAGACTGAAGTTTGAGTTGATCCTTAGCACTTCTGGCTGGTATGCAGTTTATCTTTTAGAATCAATCTGAAATCCTAAGGAGGTTCCCTGGTGGCTCAGACTGTAAAAAACCTGCCTGCAATGCAGGAGACTTGGGTTCGATCCCTGGGTCAGGAAGATCCTCCAGAGAAGGGAATGGCAACTCGCTTCAGCATTCTTGCCTGGAGAATTCCATGGGCAGAGGGCAGAGGAGCCTGGCATGGCGTCAAAGAGTTGGAGTGACTGAGTGACCGAGCGATGTTAGTGACTGAGTGACGTCAGTTGTGACGTCAGTCCTGACGTTAGTCGTGACATTAGTCACGACTGAGTGACTAACACTTTCACACCCTAAAGTCAAAATTGAAATTTTCATAGGCTGAAGTGTGTGCTGAGTGTATGTACTGATTTATCTTCTCTTCTTGGTACTAAGTAAATTGAATAAAGTTAGGATGAACATGATGATTTATGAGGTTTTGTATGTTTGTCTGTTATGTTTATTACCGTCTCATGTTATTTAACATATGCCCAGGTTCTAAATGCAAACTTTGATTTATTTCTCTTTTATCATATTTTATCATATTTCATGATGTTCATAGATATTTTATGATGTTCATATTTTATCATATTTCATGATGTTCATATTTTATCATATCTCATTTTATCATATTTCAAGATGTTCATAGATATTCTATTTACCTATCTAGTATAAAATGAAGTATTATTGTTTCTATCCCCTTGCCCACTTTGTTTTGAATAGGATTATTATGTGGTGATTTTGTGTCCTACTGAAATGGATGTGCAGGTCCGAAGGATCCTCCAGATTCCAATGTGGTCACAAAGAGTTATCTACCTTCAAGGTTCGGCCCTTAAAGATCAGGATCTGTTGAGAGCAAAGTAAGTATATCCACTTCCCATCTTGAAGTGTTATAATATCTTCTCTCCTCCAAATTTTAGCAGTTTCAGTACTGCAAGATGTGTTTCTGAATACAAACTTCTGCTTTAGTACCACTGCTGGTCAAATGGGAAGATTAAAAATATAAAATCAGCTTATTTGCTCCTCTTTCTCAGTAAAGGGTTGTTCATCAGACCCTGTCCACATGACACATTGAGAAGTGTGGTATGGCGTTATCATCTCAGGGTGCTGGGAGATGAACTGAGTTATCCAGATTCAGCGAGAGCAGTCTCCAAATCCCTGGATACTGTTTTTATTCGACAAAAAAAATCTTGGGCTAAACACTATGTGAGATGCAAAAGCAGTGTGAGTCAGGGTTTAGATTTTAAGGAGGTTATATTATATACTGGACAGATAAAACTTGTGTTCCCTGGTATCTGAGATGAAAGAGTCCTTTTGGATTGGAGAAATCAGGAGGGTGACAGAGGTCTTAGTTGCTGTCTTCTTGTGCAGGTACCAGGCCACCTGGATTAAAGATGACATAGCTTTGTCACAGTCTTGGGGGGTCACTGCAGCGTGGGAGCAGAGTGAGGGTGTGGTTGGTTAGACTGTAGACTCCAGGAGTCAGGGCCTCTGCAAAACACCCTGCAGAGTTTCAGAAGCCAGAAGAGATCCTTAGTGGAGATGGCTTCGCTCAGTGTTTTGTCTTGTTTGGTAGCTTTTAAATATATCTTTGTGTATATCTTTGAGTTGTCCTATAGAGTCTGTTAGGTTTAAAAGTCTCTTCCTTGAATTTCATAGCAGAAGTGTTTTTTTCTTTGTTGTTGTTTTGATTCTTTCCAGATGGCTTGAGTATGTGTGTTGGTGTGTGTGTTGGTTCATGTTCTCCATGTTTGTGTATGTTCTGTGTTTCTTTATGCATGTCCTCTGTATACTTATATTTGTGTGTGTATGGGGGGTGGATGTGTGTAAATGGTGGAAAAGAACAGAAAAAATTCCCAGACTTCTTTCTGCTGCTTATTCCTGCAAAAGTTAACTAGATAGCTCATAATAGGAACTCTGACATTGTTAAATTTATATATAATAGGTCAATTTAGCTGAGAATTTTTTCAATAATTTAACAATTTGTGAAACAAAAAAGTAGAAACTACCAGGATATAATGAATTGTACATAATTGGAAAATTAAGCTTCTTTGAGAATATATCAGCATTTGTAGTGGATTGCATACTTCATATATATTGTCACTGTACTCATGATAGTTTTAGAATAAGTCATAGTCTCCCAGTATCTCAAGTAAAACACAGCACTAGGTGTTTGCTAACAATCTGCTATCTATACTCATTATTCAGGAATGGTAAAGAAATAGTTGTTTAAACAGTAATATAATTTGGATCTTTATATTCATCTGTATAGATAATAAATATGCTTAATTTATTGTAATGAATTAAGTTCTTCACATGCTAAGAATGAGTAATGCCCATTTTATGTTCAACATGAATTTCTGTGATAACTGAAGCCTTTTGACTACCTAATCAATTAATCCAAGCTATTAGGATTAGCTATTGGTATTTTAGCTAGATCAGTTCAGTCGCTCAGTCGTGTCCGACTCTTTGCGACCCCATGAATCACAGCACGTCAGGCCTCCCTGTCCATCACCAACTCCCGGAGTTCACTCAAACTCATGTCCATAGAGTCGGTGATGCCATCCAGCCATCTCATTCTCTGTCGTCCCCTTCTCCTCCCGCCCCCAACCTTTCCCAGCATCAGAGTCTTTTCCAGTGAATCAACTTGTTGCATGAGGTGGCCAAAGTATTGCAGTTTCAGCTTTAGCATCAGTCCTTCCAATGAACACCCAGGATTGATCTCCTTTAGAAAGGACTGGTTGGCTCTCCTCGCAGTCCAAGGGACTCTCAAGAGTCTTCTCCGGCACCACAGTTAAAAAGCATCAATTCTTCAGCAATCAGCTTTCTTCACAGTCCAACTCTCACATCCATACAAGACCATGGGAAAAACCATAACCTTGACTAGACGGACCTTTGTTGGCAAAGTAATGTCTCTGCTTTTTAATATACTATCTAAGTTGGTCATAACTTTCCTTCCAAGGAGTAAGCGTCTTTTAATTTCATGGCTGCAATCAGCATCTGCAGTGATTTTGGAGCCCAAAAAAATAAAGTCTGACACTGTCTCCACTGTTTTTCCATCTATTTCCCATGAAGTGATGGGACCAGATGCCATGATCTTCATTTTCTGAATGCTGAGCTTCAAGCCAACCTTTTCACTCTCCTCTTTCACTTTCATCAAGAGGCTTTTGAGTTCCTCTTCACTTTCTGCCATAAGGGTGGTGTCATCTGCATATCTGAGGTTATTGATATTTCTCCCAGCAATCTTGATTCCAGCTTGTGCTTCTTCCAGCCCAGCGTTCCTCATGATGTACTCTGCATAGAAGTTAAATAAGCAGGGTGACAATATACAGCCTTGACATACTCCTTTTCCTATTTGGAACCAGTCTGTTGTTCCATGTACAGTTCTGACTGTTTCTTCCTGACATGCATACAGGTTTCTCAAGAGGCAGGTCAGGTGGTCTGGTATGCCCATCTCTTTCAGAATTTTCCACAGTTTATTGTGATCCACAAAGTCAAAGGCTTTGGCATCAGTCAATGAAGCAGAAATAGATATTTTTCTGGAACTCTCTTGCTTTCTCCATGATCCAGCCGATGTTGGCAATTTGATCTCTGGTCCCTCTGCCTTTTCTAAAACCTGCTTGAACATCTGGGAGTTCACGGTTCACATATTGCTGAAGCCTGGCTTGGAGAATTTTGAGCATGACTTTACTAGCGTGTGAGATGAGTGCAAATTGTGCGGTAGTTTGAGCATTCTTTGGAATTGCCTTTCTTTGGGAATGGAATGAAGACTGACCTTTCCAGTCCTGTGGCCACTGCTGAATTTTCCAAATTTGCTGGCATGTTGAGTGCAACACTTTCACAGCATCATCTTTCAAGACTTGAAATAGCTCAACTGGAATTCCATCACCTCCACTAGCTTTGTTCGTAGTGATGCTTTTTAAGACTCACTTGACTTCACATTCCAAGATGTCTGGCTCTAGGTCAGTGATCACGTTATCATGACTATCTTGGTTGTAAAGATCTTTTTTTGTACAGTTCTTCTGTGTATTCTTGCCACCTCTTCTTAATATCTTCTGCTTCTGTTAGGTCCATACCATTTCTGTCCTTTATCGAGCCCATCTTTGCATGAAATGTTCCCTTGGAATCTCTAATTTTCTTGAAGAGATCTCTTGTTTTTCCTATTCTGTTGATTTCCTCTATTTCTTTGCATTGATCGCTGCATAAGATATTTCTTTCTTATCACTCCTAGCTATTCTTTGGAACTCTGCATTCAGATGCTTATATCTTTCCTTTCCTCCTTTGCTTTTCGCTTCTCTTCTTTTCACAGCTATTTGTAAGGCCTCCCCAGACAGCCATTTTGCTTTTTTGCATTTCTTTTCCATGGGGATGGTCTTGGTCCCTGTCTCCTGTACAATGTCACGAACCTCCGTCCAGGGTTCATCAGGCACTCTATCTATCAGATCTAGTCCCTTAAATCTATTTCTCACTTCCACTCTATAATCATAAGGGATTTGATTGAGCTCGTATCTGAATGGTCTAGTGGTTTTCTCTACTTTCTTCAATTTCAGTCTGAATTTGGCAATAAGGAGTTCATGATCTGAGCCACAGTCAGCTCCTGGTCTTGTTTTTGCTAACTGTATAGAGCTTCTCCATCTTTGGCTGCAAAGAATATAATCAATCTGATTTCGGTGTTGACCATCTGGTGATGTCCATGTGTAGAGTCTTCTCTTGTGTTGTTGGAAGAGGTTGTTTGCTATGACCAGTGTATTCTCTTGACAAAACTCTATTAGCCTTTGCCCTGCTTCATTCCGTGCTCCAAGGCCAAATTTGCCTGTTACTCCAGGTGTTTCTTGACTTCCTACTTTTGCATTCCAGTCCCCTATAATGAAAAGGACATCTTTTCTGGGTGTTAGTTCTAAAAGGTCTTGTAGGTCTTCATAGAACCGTTCAACTTCGGCTTCTTCAGCGTTACTGGTTGGGGCATAGGCCTGGATTACTGTAATATTGAATGGTTTGGCTTGGAAACGAACAGAAATCATTCTGTCGTTTTTAAGATTGCATCCAAGTACCGCATTTCGGACTCTTTTGTTGACCATGATGGCTACTCCATTTCTTCTAAGGGATTCCTGCCCATAGTAGTAGATATAATGGTCATCTGAGTTAAATTCACCCATTCCAGTCCATTTTAATTCACTGATTCCTAGAATGTCTATGTTCACTCTTGCCATCTCCTGTTTGACCACTTCCAATTTGCCTTGATTCATGGACCTAACATTCCAGGTTCCTATGCAATATTGCTCTTTACAGCATCGGACCTTGCCTCTATCACCAGTCACATCCACATCTGGGTATTGGTTTTGCTTTTGCTCCATCCCTTCATTCCTTCTATAGTTATTTCTCCACTGAGCTCCATAATGCTGCTGCTGCTGCTGCTGCTGAGTCACTTCAGTCGTGTCCAACTCTGTGCGACCCCAAAGACAGAAGCCCACCAAGCTCCCCCTTCCCTGGGATTCTCCATAATACCTAGGATTAATGCGCTTCTCAGGTAGCACAGTGGTGAAGAATCCACTTACAAATGCAGGAGATGCAGGAGTCGTGGGTTCAATCCCTGGGTTGAGGAGATCCCCCTGGAGTAGGAAATGGCAACCCATTCCAGTATTCTTGCCTGGAAATCCCATAGACAGAGGAGCCTGGTGGGCTACAGTCCATGGAGTCTCAAAGAGTTGGATATGACTGCATGACTGAGCCAGGTTTAACACAACTCCATTTAGTATTAATAATATTAGTGATTGTTTCTTAGCCAAATCAGTCACATTTGCCGGAAACATTCCTCCATACATATGAAAAAGGAGAGTGTGGATGAGTGAGAGGTAGCAGGCTGGTAATTCTCAGAAAATTGAGTTAAGAAAGATGGTACCATTTTTATGTTCATTTCTTATCCTATGTTATGTAGAAATTTGGGATTTAATGTTAACTAACACATTCTTAAGCACGATTCCCACGCAAGACAAGGAGTAAAATTCTCCAAACCATTTCCAAAGGTCAGTTGCATCAGTTTGAGTTTCTTTGTTTAAGATGATGTATAAAAAATGTTATACAATTGTCTTAATAACTTCACACTTTTCCAGAACTGTTTGATTTGGTCTAATTCCATAGAACATAGGAAATACATTGGAGGAAAAAATTTTTTTCTACTGTAATGAACCAGAAAGGCAAATAGTTCCTCATTTTAAAAATACAGAATTTTATGTTTTTAGAACATTGCTTACCAAGCACTGAAATATGCTTATGGTTTATTATTACATATAAGAAATATAGAACTTTTGTATGAAGGGACGGGGTTTGGAACAAGATGATGATTCATCTCTAGGAAATATAAATGTACAGTAGAGTTTGGCTTATGAATACTGAGCAGCTTTGTTTCCTCTCTCTTAGTTTTATTGAAGAATTGCAGTAAAAAAGTAATCCACCTAAACCAAAAGCTTATAAACTCCCTTAACTTATACGAAGTAGATATATATGAACAAAATATATATAATGATAAAGAGAAAATAAAATTTGACTTTTTTCTAACTTCTGTCATCATGAACTGCTGTGTTATACAGCCAAGTCAACAATTATTTTGTTTACAATCGTGATCTGCAAGAAATCCTACTTTCATTTAAGCGTAAGGATGTTCATAGTTTATGTGTACTCTGTATGCACTGGACTGAGTGTTGAAATTCTGTTTTTCAGATGGCCCATAGATATGTCAATGTGTGATTATTTTCCTTTTCTGTCTGCATTTAGGATGGATGATGCTGAGGCCTGTTTTATTCTGAGCAGCCGTTGTGAAGTGGACAGGACATCATCTGTAAGTTTCTAAAATCTCTTTCAGTAAATTGTTCTTTTTGCCTTATGAGATTTTATTATATTTTGTAATCTAACAACATTAAATGTGGATGGCCTTAAAATTTTACTAAAGAGAAGTAAATATCTCTAATCTATCTTGCCAAAAAAAAATAATAGTTGCATTATTGATTATATCAACAAAAATATTCTTGAAGTACTTTCTATTGCTAATGTCTGGATTTTCTGTTGATCACAATGAAATGAGTCATATATAAACAGAACTAGATCATTTTTAATTAAATATATTCTATGCTATGTGATTTTGTTATAATGATCTCAATTTCCTCAACTTAAAAGCGAGGCATATGGATAAGGCAGTCTGCAAAATATCAGTTGGAGCATTTCTAAAAAAGTATGCATTTGTGAAAATCCTATTCAGGATATGTAGGGTGGGAATTGGGAAGCCGTGTATTTTTAAAAGATCACCAGGTGATTTTGATGCACCTCCCAGTTTGGTAATCTCTGGCTTATATGATCTCCATGATTCATTTATGGTCTAAAATTCAAAAAAATAATATTCAAATTTTGTAATTTACCAACTTATAGCTTTTTTTCTGTAAATGCATTCTAATTTCACTACTTTTAAAAAATGCTTTACTCCTTTATGTTGAGGACGTCCTATTAACTCCTGTGTTTTAAACTGGTGAGTCCATCTGTAGTCATATCTGTGGTACACAGACAGATGAGAAACGTGGTGCCTTCTGCAGTGACTGGGGAAGAAGCAAAACAATGTGTGGGTCTTTTAGGGACATGATTTGCACTTTTCTGGACCATTTAATAGGTGTGCTCTGTTACATTCCTTTAGGACTGCAGGTCCTGAATGTGGTAGGCTTTGCATTGTCCTCACTCTAATTTGCTTAAACGTTTTATTCCCTTTTAAATTAACTTGCGTGCGTGTGTGCTAAGTCACTTCAATTGTGTCTGACTCTTTGTGACCCCATGGATGGGTAGCCTGCCAGGCTGCTCTCTCCATGGGCTTCTCCAGGCAAGAATATTGGAGTGGGTTGTCATGCCCTCTTCCAGAGGATCTTCCAGACCCAAGGATCAAACCCACATCTCTTAAGTCTCCTGCATTGGCAGGTGGGTTCTTTAGTGGTAAAGAACCCAGGGAGGCCCTTAAACTAACTTCATCAACCTTTACTGGAAAAGGCACTGTTATGAGCTGAATTGTATTGGAAAAGGCACTGTTATGAGCTGAATTGTGAGCCCTGAATACTTGTATGTTGAAGACCAAACCGCCAGGACCTCATAATGTGAATTTCAGTTCAATCGCTCATTGTGTCCAACTCTTTGCGACCACATGAACCGCAGCACACCAGGCCTCCCTGGCCATCAACTCCCAGAGTCCACCCAAACTCATGTCCATTGAGTAGGTGATGCCATCCAACCATCTCATCCTCTGTTGTCCCCTTCTCCTCCTTCCCTCAATGTTTCCCAGCATCGAGGTCTTTTCCAATGAGTCAGCATTTCACATCAGGTGGCCAAAGTACTGGAGTTTCAGCTTCAACATCAGTCCTTCCAATGAACACCCAGGACTGATCTCCCTTAGGATGGACTGGTTGGTTCTCCCTGCAGTCCAAGGGATTCTCAAGAGTCTTCTCCAACACCAAGTTCAAAAGCACCAATTCTTCAGCGATCAGCCTTCTTTATAGTCCAACTCTCACATCCATACATAACCACTGGAGAAACCATAGCCTTGACCAGACAGACATTTGTTGACAAAGAAATGTCTCTGCTTTTTAATATGCTGTCTAGGTTGGTCATAACTTTCCTTCCAAGGAGTAAGTGTCTTAATTTCATGGCTGCAATCACCATCTGCAGAGATTTTGGAGGCCCCCAACTTAAAGTCACCCAATGTTTCCACTGTTTCCCCATCTATTTGCCATGAAGTGATGGGAGCAGACACCATGATCTTAGTTTTCTGAATGGTGAGCTTTAAACCAACCTTTTCACTCTCCTCTTTTACTTTCATCAAGGAGCTCTTTAGTTCTTCATTTTCTGCCATAAGGGTGGTGTCATCTGCATATCTGAAGTTACTGATATTTCTCCCTGCAATCTTGATTCCAGCTTGTGCTTCATCCAGCAAAGCATTTCTCATAATGTACTCTGCGTATAAGTTAAATAAGCAGGGTGACAATATACAGCCTTGACATACTCCTTTAATATTTGGAACAAGTCTGTTGTTCCATGTCCATTTCTAAGTGTTGCTTCTAGATCTGCATACATGCTTCTCAAGAGTCAGGACAGGTGGTCTGGTATTCCCATCTCTTTCAGAATTTTCCACAGTTTATTGTGATCCACACAGTCAAAGGCTTTGGCATAGTCAGTAAAGCAGAAATAGATGTTTTTCTGAAACTCTTGCTTCTTTGATGATCCAGAGGATGTTGGCAATTTGATCTCTGGTTCTTCTGCCTTTTCTAAATCCCGCTTGAACATCTGGAATTCACTGTTCACGTATTGCTGAGGCTTTGCTTTAAAATTTTGAACATTACTTCAGTAGTGTGTGAGATGAGTGCAATTGGGCGGTAGTTTGAACATTCTTTTGCATTGCCTTTCTTTGGTATTGGAATGAAAACTGACCTTTTCCAGTCATGTGGCCAGTTCTGAGTTTTCCAAATTTGCTGGCAGATTGAGTGCAGCACTTTCACAGCATCATCTTTTAGGATTGAAATAGCTCAACTGGAATTCCATCAACTCCACTAGTTTTCTTCGTAATGATGCTTCCTAAGGCCCACTTGACTTCACATTCCAGGATGTCTGGCTCTAGGTGAGTAATCACACCATTGTGATTATCTGGGTCGTGAAAATCTTTTTTGTACAGTTCTTCTGTGAACTTTTGCCACCTCTTCTTAATATCTTCTGCTTCTTTTAGGTGCGTACCATTTCTGTTCTTTATTGAGCCCATTTTTGCATGAAATGTTCTATTGGTATCTCTAATTTTCTTGAAGAGATCTGTAGTCTTCCCATTCTATTGCTTTTCTCTATTTCTTTGCACTGATCACTGAGGAAGGCCTTCTTATCTCTCCTTGCTATCTTTTGGAACTAGGTATTCAAATGGGTATATCCTTCCTTTTCTCCTTTGCCTTTTTCTTCTCTTCTTTTCACAGCTATTTGTAAGCCCTCCTCAGATAGCCACTTTGTTTTTTTTGCACTTCTTTTTCTTGGAGATGGTCTTGATCCCTGTCTCCTTTACAATGTCACAAACCTCTGTCCATAGTTCATCGGGCACTCTGTATATCAGATCTAGTCCCTTAAATGTATTTCTCACTTACACTGTATGATATAAGGGATTTGATTTAGGTCATACCTGATTGGTCTAGTGGTTTTCCCCACTTTCTTCAATTTAAGCCTGAATTTGGCAATAAGGAGTTCATGATCTGAGCCACAGTCAGCTCCCGGTCTTGTTTTTGCTGACTGTATACAGCTTCTCCATCTTTGGCTGCAAAGAATATAATCAATCTGATTTTGGTGTTGACCATCTGGTGATGTCCGTGTGTAAAGTCTTCTCTTGTGTTGTTGAAAGAGGGTGTTTGCTATGACCAGTGCATTCTCTTGGCATAACTCTGTTAGCCTTTGCCCTGCTTCATTCTGTAGTCCAAGGCCAAATATGCTTGTTACTCCAGGTGTTTCTTGATTTTCTACTTTTGCATTCCAGTTCCCTAAAATGAAAAGGACATCTCTTTTCGGTGTTAGTTTTAAAAGGTCTTTTAGGTCTTCGTAGAACCGTTCAACTTCAGCTTCTTCAGCATTACTGGTTGGGGCATAGACCAGATTATTGTGATATTGAATGGTTTGCCTTGGAAACGAAAAGATTGCATCCAAGTACTGCATTTTGGACTTTTTTGTTGAGTATGATGGCTACTCCATATCTTCTAAGGGATTCCTGCCCACAGTAGTAGATATAATGGTCATCTGAGTTAAATTTACCCATTACAGTCCATTTTTGTTCGCTGATTCCTGGAATGTCAACATTCACTCTTGCCATCTCCTGTTTGACCAATTTGCCTTGATTCATGGACCTAACATTCCAGGTTCCTATACAATATTGCTCTTTACAGCATGGGACCTTGCTTCTATCACCAGTCACATCCACAACTGGGTGTTGTTTTTGCTTTGGCTCCATCCCTTCATTCTTTCTGGAGTTATTTCTCCACTGATCTCCAGTACCATATTGGGTGTCTACCGACCTGTGGAGTTCATCTTTCAGTGTCCTATCATTCTGCCTTTCATACTGTTCATGGGGTCCTCAAGGCAAGAATACTGAAGTGGTTTTCTGTTCCCTTCTCCAGTGGACCACATTTTGTCAGAATTTTCCACCATGACCCGTTCGTCTTGGGTGGCCCCACATGGCATGGCTTAGTTTCATTGAGTTAGACAAAGCTGTGGTCCGTGTGATCAGGTTGGCTAGTTTTCAGTGATTGTGGTTTCAGTCTGTCTGCCCTCTGATGCCCTCTCTTAGTGCCTGCTGTCTTACTTGAGTTTCTCTTACCTTGGGCGTGGGATATCTCCTCTCCACTGCTGCTCCTGACCTTGGACATGGGGTATTTTCTCTCGGCCCCTCCTGCGCCATACAGCTGCAGCTCCTGTGGCAAATTTACTTGGTGGTAAAGTCTTAATAGATATAATCAAGTTATAATGAGTTTATACAGTGGGCCTTACTCCTATTTGAGCTGTTTCCTTGAAAACTGAGGGAATGTGGTGACAGATGAATAACGGAATATATGTGAAGACAGCCTTCTGTAAGCTGGGAGAGAGGCTTCCTGCACAGCCTTCAGGAGGAACCAGCCTCACGAATATCTTGCTTTTGAGCTCTGACCTTCAGAATGTTGAGACAATACATTTTCATTAAGCCACCAAGTTTGTGGTCATTTTTTACCGCAGCCTGAGCAAACTAATGGTCTTCCCAGGTGGCTCAGTGATAAAGAATCTACCTGCCAATGCAGTAGATGAGGGTTTGATCTCTAGTCAAGAGATCCCCTTGAAAAAGGAAATGGCAACCCACTGTCATTTTGCAGTATTCTTGTCTGGGAAATCGCATGGACAAAGGAGCCTGGCAGGCTATAGTCCATACGGTCACAAAAGAGCCGTACTTGACTAGCAACTAAACAGCGAAAAAGCAAACTGATTCATGGCCATAGACCAGACGAATGATTGCAAAATTTATAAAATATTTCTCTTTGAAACATATATATGTTTTGAAATTCATTTGCTCCCCTTCTTCTCCACAGTTACTGTCTTACTTCAGACATGACTCTCCTGGGTCCACTTATGCATTATTGCAATAGTTTCTTAATGAGGTCGGCTCATTAGAGCTCCAAACCTATGTATTGAATAAGTGAACTGAAATTGAACATATTCTAACTTCAGTTCAGTTCAGTTCAGTCGCTCAGTCGTGTCCGACTCTTTGCGACCCCATGAATCACAGCACGCCAGGCCTCCCTGTCCATCACCAACTTCCGGAGTTCACTCAAACTCATGTCCATAGAGTCGGTGATGCCATCCAGCCATCTCATTCTCGGTCGTCCCCTTCTCCTCCCGCCCCCAATCCCTCCCAGCATCAGAGTCTTTTCCAGTGAGTCAACTCATTGCATGAGGTGGCCAAAGTATTGGAGTTTCAGCTTTAGCATCAGTCCTTCCAATGAACACCCAGGATTGATCTCCTCTAGAACGGACCGGTTGGATCTCCTTGCGGTACAAGGGACTCTCAAGAGTCTTCTCCAACAGCACAGTTCAAAAGCATCAATTCTTCAGCGATCAGCTTTCTTCACAGTCCAACTCTCACATCCATACATGACCACGGGAAAAACCATAGCCTTGACTAGACGGACCTTGGTTGGCAAAGTAATGTCTCTGCTTTTTAACCTTATACTTCTGTAATTATTTAGCTGTGAAGCCTGGGACTCTCAAGTGGTAGCTTAGTTTCAAAATACTTGCAGTCTTCCTATATCTATGTAACAAGGGGGAGTAAATATAGGAAATAAATATATAATGTTGCTGTACCCTTTCCAAGCTGAATTTAAAATCTTTCAATTCAACAAATGCATTCCATTTCCTCCTGACACTATAGGATATTGACAGGTTGTGAATAAAAAGACTTCACTCAGGACAGAAGAGATGGTAGATGAGGTGACACCGAAACAAGTGTGGAAGCTACAAAGCAGATGGATGGGTGGTAACTGACATAGCAGACAGAAAAAAAGGTAACATTTAAGCTGAGAAAGGAGAGGAAACAAGTCAGAAGCAGGCTGCTTTCTGCAATGGAGACTCAAGTGACAGGAATAGAGGTATCAGATGCCTCTGGAAGTAAGGTTATACATAGGACTAAATATATGGTTAAAAGTCTTTAAGAGAATTAATTAGATTTCCTGAACCCTTTCATATGTTCATTGCTGGTCCCTTTCCTCATCCTGGGAAAAGAGATTTACTCCAGGAGTTGGCAAATTTGGCCAAAATAAACACTCTGGCTGCCCAGGAATAAAGGGAGGGAAAGTAACCTGTAGCAAAAACTCGTGACCCACGATGCCCGCTGGGAACAAAACATCAGAAGAGAAATCCTCTGATTCAGTATCATTTCCGAGAAGGTTAGAGTGAGTTACTGAAGCGATTAGGGGATGGGGAAACGCAAGAGACTGTTTCCTCTGCCCACTCGTGGTGGGGAACAGCTTAGGCCTCTTGGAGGTACAGATGGTGGGGTTGGGTGGGCCCATCCAGGAACATCCAGCAAGGCACCCCCTTGTGCTGGGCTGACTGGTGCAGCAAGGCTGGTTGGTAGACACTTATGGGGCCGGAAGCATTCTTCCCAAGTGTGTGTGTATGTACATATGACGTGAAAATAAGGTCCTGTGTTCACTCATGTCCCAAGGAGCTTCTGAGTGCTTCACTCCTACATATGTTCATACAACAGTGATCCCTAGACATTTAAGGAAATTACTAACAAGAAAAAGAAGGAACTAAGTACCAGCCATGCAAAAAGCATACAGGAAAGAAGAATTCAGAGAAAAACACAAATGACACCATATGATTCTGGGAAAAGAAATCAATTTTAAAATATGCAATATCCCATCTTTAGTAATATAGTAGTTGAGAAGATGAGAAGAGTATACATGTTTAAAAGAAGAATAGTACGCTATAGAACAAAACAAATTGGTAAAAAACAAGAACATCCAGTGAACCAAGAAGAGTTTATGGAAATTAAATATAGGTAACAAATGATGGATGTGAGAGTTGGACTGTGAAGAAAGCTGATCGCCGAAGAATTGATGCTTTTGAACTGTGGTGTTGGAGAAGACTTTTGAGAGTCCCTTGTACCGCAAGGAGATCCAACCAGTCCATTCTAAGGGAGATCGATCCTGGGTGTTCATTGGAAGGACTGATGCTAAAGCTGAAACTGCAATACTTTGGCCACCTCATGCGACGAGTTGACTCACTGGAAAAGACTCTGATGCTGGGAAAGGTTGCGGGCGGGAGGAGAAGGGGACGACCGAGAATGAGATGGCTGGATGGCATCACCGACTCTGTGGACATGAGTTTGAGTGAATTCTGGGAGTTGGTGATGGACAGGGAGGCCTGGAGTGCTGTGATTCATGGGGTCGCGGAGAGTCGGACACAACTGAGCGACTGATCTGAACTGAACTGAACAAATGAAAAATTAAATAAAATATTCAGAAGATAAATCTAAGGACATTGAAAGAATGAAGAATAATAAAATGAACAGTAAAACCAAATAATGGAAAAGGAGAGTCAAAACAAGAGAAAATTGAAGCAGTGTTCAGGAAGAAAAGGTATCCATATGATAAGAATTTTGGAACAGGGTCTAGAAAAAAGAGGCGGAAATTATTATCAAAGACTTAAAAAAAACAAAATTAAAACAATCAAATTTCTCAGAATGGAGTTGTTGAGAAGGCCCACTTATTGCAGATTAATGACTAAAAATGACATGTTTCCCGGAGAAATTGAGAACGAAATGAAGAAAAGGTAAAGTCAAGAAGGAAACACTCAACCCATGTGTGTGCTTAGTTGCCACTCCCTTCTCCAGGGCATCTTCCTGACCCAGGGATCAAGCGCTGGTCTCCTGCACTGAAGGCAGAATCTTTACCACCTGAGCCACCAGGGAAGTCAGGAAGAGAGCACTCAGCCCGAGGATGGAGAATCAGAATGCTTCAGACTTAGCAATAACACCAGAAGCCAGAAGACAATGGGGCAAGGCTTTCAAAATTCTGAGGGGAAAATATGTTTCCAGTTGGAATTCTCTGAAGTTGCAAAACTTCAGATAGAAAGAAATGTATGGATGTTAAAAGTTTTCAAAATTTCACAGTTATCAGGAAGCTGTTGGGAGCTGTGTTTTACTCCAACTAAGGAGTGAGTGAGGGTGAAGACAGCTCCAGGGAGGGATGGGAATTCCCATGGTGTGGTCAAGGCAGATAGTAGGATAACAGCTGAGCAGAAGACTTTTGAGTGTGAGAAGGGAGGTTTGCTGCTAGAAAAAGATGAAATCGGCATACCCCAATGTAGGTGAAAATTAGGATAGCAAGTTTCCCCTTCTGGGCAGAAAATAAATAAGAAATAGTGGCTAAAATTATTACAATTGTGATAAAAATTATAAAACCACATTTTCACCAAACAAATCTAAAGTATAATTACCTTAAAAGCTGCATTGATGCTGATAATAAATTTCTGAAAATCAATAAGGTAAATTGAACTGTAGCTATAAAATAAGACACATTACATACAGAGGAATAAGCAATTTTGATGAGAAGACAACTGGACAACTGTTTAAGAAAGTTGTCTATACTATTTAATTTTCTGTAAAAATATCTCACTAAAGGACAGGCATAATAAAAATATTTTTATACAAATAAAACCTACAAACAACAGACCTACATTTCTTTTAAAGTTCTTCAAAGAAAAGAAATGATGTCTTTTGAGAACTTAGATTTATATGAAGAAATAAAGACAGCAAAAATGGTAAATATGTACATAAATGTAAATGACTTTAATTTTTTAAATATAATTTATTCTTTAAAGCAAAAATCATAGCAATCATGGAACTTGTAACAAATACAGAAGCGGAAAGAAAGAAAGAAAGTAAAGTCATTCAGTCATGTCCAACTCTTTGCGACTCCATGGACTATAACCCATCAGGCTCTGTGTCCATGGAATTGTGCAGGCAAGAATACTGGAGTGGGTTGCCATTTCCTTCTCCAGTTAGAAGTGAAGTGGATGGCAATAATATGACAAAGATTGAAAGGAATAGTGAAAATACACTAACATAAGATTCTTGTGCTTTGAATATTATTTGAATGAAGAGTTTGATAGAGATTAATATTATAAAACTTAGAATGACCATTGATAAGGATAAAATAGAAGACAAAGTGATACACTAAAAATATTTAGTTAATCCAAAAAGTTAAAAAAAAGAGAACAAATTCAAATGAGACAAATAGAAAAAACAGTGCTATAGTAAATTTAAACCAAAGCATATTACTAACTGTAAATTATGAATGGACTAGACTCACCACCGAATGGCAGGGATCTTCATATTGAATAAGTAAAAGGAATACCGAAGGAAGTATTGTCACAGCAATTACACTCAAAATGGAAATGTATGATTATTAATAGATTAAAAGTAGGAGGATAAAAAGATACACTGTGTGCACAGCTAGTCATACAAAAGCTGGAATGGCTATGTAAGACAGATGAAGAAGACCTCAAGGGCAGAAACATTTAACAGAGGTAAAGAGAAATATTTTATATTTATTAGAGAATCAGTGAATGAAGAAGACATAACACTACTAAGTGTGTATGCACCTTAAAATGAAACCTCAAAACTTATGAAGTATGAAATAATAGAGCAGGAAGTAGCATAAAAAGGGACAGCTATTATTACACATTTCAATATTCCTCTCTCTGTAATTAACAGAACTAATAGAAAGAAAATCATTCAGTTTATAAAAACTTGAATTCATTTAAATCAAACAGATCTAATCAACATATATAGGATTATACTCAACTGCAGAATATATGTTCCTTTCAGGTGCATATAGAACACTCAGAGATGGATCATAGGCTGGATCACAAAAGAAATGTCAAGACAGATAATTGGATTTAAGAAAAAAATTGCAGAATACGTTCTCTGATCAACAGTTCAGTTCAGTCGCTTAGTTGCGTCCAACTCTTGTGACCCCATGGCCTGCAGCACGCCAGCCCTCTCTGTAAATTTGAGTAAACTCCGGAGTTTATGCAAACTCATGTCCATTGAATCAGTGACGCCATCCAATCATCTCATCCTTTGTTGTCCCCTTCTCCTGCCTTCAATATTTCCCAGCATCAGGGTCTTTTCCAATGAGTCAGTTCTTTGCATCAGGTGACCAAAGGATTGAAGTTTCAGCTGCAGTATCAGTCCTTCCAGTGAATATTCAGGACTGATTTCCTTTAGGATGGACTGGTTGGATCTCCTTGCAGTCCAAGGAACTCTCAAGAGTCTTCTCCAACACCACAGTTCAAAATCATCAATTCTTCGGTGCTCAGCTTTCTTTCTAGTCCAACTCTCACATCCATACGTGACCACTGGAAAAACCATAGCTTTGACTAGACAGACCTTTGTTGGCAAAGTAATGTCTCTGCTTTTTAATATGCTGTCTAGGTTAGTCATAGCTTTTCTTCCAAGGATCAAGTATCTTTCAATTTCATGACTGCAGTCACCATCTGCAGTGATTTTGGAGCTCAAGAAAATATAGTCTCTCACTGTTTCCATTGTTTCCCCATCTATTTGCCATGAACTGATGGGACCAGATGCCATGATCTTCGTTTTCTGAATGTTGAGTTTTAAGCCAACTTTTTCACTCTCCTCTTTTACTTTCATCAAGAGGCTCCTTAGTTCTTCTTTGCTTTCTGCCATCAGGGTGGTGTCATCTGCATATCTGAGGTTATTGATATTTCTCCTGGCAATCTTGATTCCAGCTTGTGCTTCATCCAGGCCAGCATTTCTCATGATGTTCTCTGCAAATAAGTTAAATAAGCTGGGTGACAATATACAGACTTGACATACTCCTTTCCTGATTTGGAATCAGTCCATTGTACCGTGTTCAGTACTAACTGTTGCTTCTTGACCTGCATACAGATTTCTCAGGAGGCTGATCAGGTGGTCTGGTATTCCCATCTCGTTAAGAATTTTCCACAGGTTCTTGTGATCCACACAGTCAAAGGCTTTAGCATAATCAATAAAGCAGAAGTAGATGTTTTTCTCCAACTCTCTTACTTTTTCTATGATCCAATAGATGCTGGCTATTTGACCTCTGGTTCCTCTGCCTTTTCTAAATACTGCTAGAACATCTGGAAGTTCACAGTTCATGTACTGTTGAAGCCTGCCATGGAGAATTTTCAGCATTACTTTGCTAGTGTGTGAGATGAGTGCAGTTATGCCGTAGTTTGAGCATTCTTTGGCCTTGCTTTTCTTTGGAATTGGAATGAAAACTGCCCTTTTCTAATCCTGTGGCCACTGTTGAGTTTTCCAAATTTACTGACATATTGAGTACAGCACTTTCACAGAATCATCTTTTAGGATTTGAAACAGCTCAGCTGGAATTCTATCACCTCCACTAACTTTGTTCATTGTAATGTTTTCTAAGGCCTACTTTACTTCACATTCCAGGATGTCTGACTCTAGATGAGTGATCACACCATCATGATTATCTGGGTCATGAAGATCTTTTTTGTATAGTTCTTCTGTGTATTCTTGCCACCTCTTCTCTTCATAATAGAACTTAGCTAGAAACCAATAATAAACTTTGGTAGAGAATACCCACACATATGAAAATTAAATGATACATTTCTAAATAACCCATGGATGAAACATGAAGTAACAAGGAGAATTAGAAAACTTTTAATTGTAACTGTGATGAAAAGTGCAACATTTCAGAACTTCATTGCTGGTCCAGTGGTTAAGAGTTTGTACTTCCACTGCAGAGGACTTTGGTTTGATTCCTGCTCCGGAAACTATGATCCCACATTCTAGGTGGCATGGCCAAAAAATGAAAAGAACTTAAAAAATTTGACCTGTTTAAAAATGCAACATTTCAAAATTCCTAGGATGCAGCTCAAGTAGTGCATAAAGAGAGATTCATACCTTTACCTTCTTTTATTACAATAGAAGTATAAATTTGAATATCAGTGAGGAAGTGGATTCAGCAATTAGAGTCTTTAAAAGTGGTTTTTCTGAGTGGGAGCAGAGAATATAGCAAGAACTTATGGGTAATGTCTGACTGAGGAAAGTTTTCTCTAAGTGGGAAAATTTGTTTTCAGTTTTTTATTTATTGAAGTATATTTGAATTCAGTTCAGTTCAGTTCAGTCGCTCAGTCCGACTCTCGATGACCCCATGAATCACAGCACGCCAGGCCTCCCTGTCCATCACCAACTCCCGGAGTTCACTCAAACTCATGTCCACAGAGTCGGTGATGCCATCCAGCCATCTCATTCTCCGTCGTCCCCTTCTTCTCCCGCCCCCAACCTTTCCCAGCATCAGAGTCTTTTCTAGTGAGTCAACCCATCGCATGAGGTGGCCAAAGTATTGCAGTTTCAGCTTTAGCATCAGTCCTTCCAATATTTGAATTCAGTTCAGTTCAGTTCAGTTCAGTCGCTCAGTTGTGTCCGACTCTCCGCGACCCCATGAATCACAGCATGCCAGGCCTGTCCATCACCAACTCCCGGAGTTGACTCAAACTCATGTCCACAGAGTCGGTGATGCCATCCAGCCATCTCATTCTCCATCGTCCCCTTCTTCTCCCGCCCCCAACCTTTCCCAGCATCAGAGTCTTTTCCAGTGAGTCAACTCGTCGCATGAGGTGGCCAAAGTATTGGAGTTTCAGCTTAGCATCAGTCCCTCCAATGAATACCCAGGATTGATCTCCTCTAGAATGGACTGGTTGGATCTCCTTACAGTACAAGGGACTCTCAAGAGCCTTCTCCAGCACCACAGTTCAAAAGCATCAATTCTTCGGCGATCAGCTTTCTTCACAGTCCAACTCTCACATCCATACATGACCACGGGAAAAACCATTGCCTTGACTAGATGGACCTTGGTTGGCAAAGTAATATCTCTGCTTTTTAATATACTATCAAGGTTGGTCATAACTTTCCTTCCAAGGAGCAAGCGTCTTTTAATTTCATGGCTGCAATCAGCATCTGCAGTGATTTTGGAGCCCCAAAAAATAAAGTCTGACACTAATGTGTTAATTACTGCTATACAGCAAAATGATTCAGTTATATATATATATATTTGTATATATTTAATCAATGATATTTAAAATATATTTTTATATTTATATATATAAATATATATATAAGATGACTCAGTGGTAAAGAATCTGCCTGCCAATGCAAGAGACCCAGCTTTGATCCCTGGGTCAGGAAGATCCCCTGGAGGAGGAAATGACAACCCCCTCCAGTATTCTTGCCTGGCAAATCCCATGGACAGAGGTGCCTGGCAGGCTACGTTCTGTGGGGTTACAAAGAATTGGACATGATTGAACATCTAAACAACATATACATACATCATACATACATACATACATAATATATATATTCTGTTTAGTATTATCTTCCATGATAACTTGTCACAGGATATTGAACATAGTTCCCTGTGCTGTAGAGTAGGACCTTGCTCTTCACCTGTCTTAGCAGTTTACACCTCCTAGCCCCAAACTCCCAATCCCGTGCTCTCTCACTCTGTCCCTCCCCCCTCACCCCCTTGGCAACCAATCTGCGCTCCTGGTCCTGAGTCTGCTTCAGCCAGGTCCCACTCTTTGTGACCACATGGACTGTAGCCCGCCAGACTCCTCTGTCCATGGATTTCTCTAGGCAATTATACTAGAGCAGGTTGCCATGGCCTCCTCCAGGAGATCTTCTAACCCAGGGGTCAAACCTGCATTTCCTGCATTGCAGGTGGATTCTTTACTGCTGAGCCTGAGCCACCACACAAGCTCTTAAGTCATACTTCAATTGAAAAAAAAAAAAATCTGTAAGGTGTAGAAAATATATTTTAAATATCATTGATTAAATGCTAGGATATCTCTCAGGAATTTAAAAATTAAAAAAGGATTAGGAAATTATTAACAAAAGCTATGTATGTCTTAAAAATAAGATCGGTTCATGAAACAGAGAAAAAAGTCTAAGACACTTTAATTTTGAACAGCTTGTTCACTCTATCAGTAGATGTGCTCTTAATTTAAACATCTGTTTAAAGCTAAGTCTTTCTCTGAGTCTTTATAATGCAGGAAGCATAGTTAGTTTAGCTCCTGGATAGCCTTTCTTTTAAGGCTTCCCTGGTGGCTCAGTCCGCCCACAATGCAGGTGACCTGGGTTTGATCCCTGGCTTGGGAAGATCCCCTGGAGAAGGAAATGGCAATCCACTCCAGAATTCTTGCCTGGAGAATCCCATGGATAGAGGATCCTGGTGGGCTGCAGTCCATGGGATCACAAAGAGTTGGACACCACTGAGTGACTTTCACTTTAGCCTTTCTTTGCTGTGGGTGAAAGAATTTGATTTGCTTAGCTGAACTAGGCATATGAATTTTTACTTAGAGTGATCTGGTTCTGAAAAAAACTTTTGCTTTGCTTTTTTAGTTTTTTTTTTTTGACAGTATTGATTTTTAAACTTATTAGAAATAAAAGGAAAAAAGAACTACATAATAATCCCCTCATTGATTCAGTTAAGTTCAGTTGTTCAGTCATGTCCAACTGTTTGCGACCCTATGGGCTCCCTGTACATCACTAACAAACTCCTGGAGTCCCTGTACATCACTAACAAACTCCTGGAGTCCAACCAAACCCATGTCCATTGAATCAGTGGTGCCATCCAACCATCTCATCCTCTGTTGTCCCCTTCTCCTCCTGCCCTCAATCTTCCCCAGCATCACGGTCTTTTCAAATGAGTCAGTTCTTCCCATCAGGTGGTCAAAATATTGGAGTAGTTTCAGCTTCAGCATCAGTCCTTCCAATGAATATTCAGCACAGATTTCCTTTAGGATGGACTGGTTGGATCTCCTTGCAGTCCAAGGGACTCTCAAGAGTCTTTTCCAACACCACAGTTCAAAAGCATCAATTCTTCGGCAATCAGCTTTCTTTCTTTTCTTCGGTAGTCAGCTCTCACATCCATACCTGACTACTGGAAAAACCATAGCCTTGACTAGACGGACCTTTGTTGGCAAAATAATGTTTCTGCTTTTTAATATCTTGTCAAGGTTGGTCATAACTTTTCTTCCAGGAGTAAGCGTCTTTTAATTTCATGGTTGCAGTCACCCTCTGCATTGATTTTTAGTCAGTTCAGTTCAGTTCAGTTGCTCAGTTGTGTCCGACTCTTTGCGACCCCATGAATCACAGCATGCCAGGCCTCCCTATCCATCACCAACTCCCGGAGTTCACTCAAACTCATGTCCATCGAGTTGGTGATGCCATCCATCCATCTCATTCTCTGTTGTCCCCATCTCCTCCCACCCCCAATCCCTCCCAGCATCAGAGTCTTTTCCAGTGAGTCAACTCATCGCATGAGTTGGAGCCCCCCAAAATAAAGTCTGTCACTGTTTCCATTGTTTCCCAATCTATTTGCCAGGAAGTGATGGGACCAGATGCCATGATGTTAGTTTTCTTGGTATTCTTGTCGATTCAGTTCAGTTCAGTTGCTCAGTCATGTTTGACTCTCTGCGACCCCATGAATCACAGCACACCAGGCCTCCCTGTCCATCACCAACTCCGGAGTTCACTCAAACTCATGTCCATCGAGTCGGTGATGCCATCCAGCCATCTCATTTTCGGTCGTCCCCTTGTCCTCCCGCCCCCAACCTTTCCCAGCATCAGAGTCTTTTCCAGTGAGTCAACTTGTCGCATGAGGTGGCCAAAGTATTGCAGTTTCAGCCTTAGCATCAGTCCTTCCAGTGAACACCTAGGATTGATCTCCTTTAGAATGGACTGGTTGGATCTCCTTGCAGTCCAAGGGACTCTCAATAGCCTTCTCCAACACCACAGTTCAAAAGCATCAATTCTTCGGCGATCAGCTTTCTTCACAGTCCAACTCTCACATCCATACATGACCACTAGAAAAACCATAGCCTTGACTAGACGGACCTTGGTTGGCAAAGTAATATCTCTGCTTTTTAATATACTATCTAGGTTGCTGCTGCTGCTAAGTCACTTCAGTAGTGTCCAACTCTGTGTGACCCCATAGACAGAAGCCCATCAGGCTCCCCTGTCCCTGGGATTCTCCAGGCAAGAACACTGGAGTGGGTTGCCATTTCCTTCTCCAGTGTGTGAAAGTGAAAAGTGAAAGTGAAGTAGCTCAGTCGTGTCCGACCCTTAGCGACCCCACGGACTGCAGCCCACCAGGCTCCTCCATCCATGGGATTTTCTAGGCAAGAGTACTGGATTGGCTTGCCATTGCCTTCTCCGACTGTCTAGGTTCCGTTCCGTTCCCTTCCGTCGCTCAGTCGTGTCCGAGTCTTTGCGACCCCGTGGACTGTAGCCTACCAGGCTTCTCAGTCCATGGGATTCTCCAGGCAAGAATACTGGAGTGGGTTACCGTTTCCTTCTCCAGGGGATCTTCCCGACCCAGGGATCGAACCCGGCTCTCCTGCATTGGAGGCAGACGCTTTAACCTCTGAGCCACCAGGGAAGCCGCCATCACTAAATATCAATTACAGATTAGAGACCACTTACATACGGCTGATCGCCGAAGAATCGATGCTTTTGAACTGTGGTGTTGGAGAAGACTCTTGAGAGTCCCTTGGACTGCAACGAGATCCAACCAGTCCATTCTAAAGGAGATCAATCCTGGATGTTCACTGGAGAGACTGATGCTAAAGCTGAAACTCCAATACTTTGGCCACCTCATGCGACGGGTTGACTCACTGGAAAAGACTGATGCTGGGAAAGGTTGGGGGCGGGAGGAGAAGGTGACGACAGAGAATGAGATGGCTGGATGGCATCACCGACTCTGTGGACATGAGTTTGAGTGAACTCCGGGAGTTGGTGATGGACAGGGAGGCCTGGCGTGCTGTGATTCATGGGGTCGCGGAGAGTCGGACACGACTGAGCGACTGAACTGAACTGAACTGAACATACGTTTATACATATGTGATATTTCTCACAACAATCCTGCAAGGAAATTCTTACTAGCTCCATTTTGTCAATTAATAAAGTAAACCAAGGCTCATGTTAGCCATTTTATTTAACCTTCTTAAGAGTATAGGGTTAGTCGTTCACAGACTTGTGTTTATACCCTGCTCAGTGTCAAAGAAAAATTGTACTAGACAAAGTTGAACATGCAAGGAAGACTACTGAAGCCTGGGGGAGAGATTGAATTCAACTCCTCTGAATCAAAAGGCTGGAGGAGTTTGATGTACTGGGTTGGGGAGCTTGGTCAATGTGACTAGGTCATCATTTGCTAAGTGTTCTGTATGAAAGTTAGGCTCCCTTCTGCCCACAGGAACTGGAGATGGGGAAAATTTCACCTTTGATGATCACATTTCAAAGAGATGACCCCCAGGCCCTTGAGAAAGACTTTTCTCTGTTGTAAAACTGCTGAGAAGCCTGGGAGAAGATTTACATCTCAAAGGAACAGAGGAAGAATTTATAATTGAAATTTTTCAAAAGTAAATGCTCTAAGAAAAGAGAAGTCAGGGATCTACAGTTTTGAAGAAGCCTGTCAGAAAGTCAAGCATGGGGAAACTTTAAGGTCATCTTGGTCATCCATCTCCAAAGACCTGAGTTACAAAAAATTCTTTTTGTAACTCATAAAGAATTTATCTGAGAGCACACTATTAGCTTCTTTCTAAATGTGAAATATATATATACATATTTTTTCTGATTATTACATGCATTTTGGAATATGTGAGCTGAATTAAAATGTTTGGGATTTCAGGGGAAGAAATATAATTTTTCTCTAAATTTTACCTTCTGTGACTGAGAACACCTGTAATGAAAGACAGCTTAACACAAGCAAAACAAACAGAAATTTAATAGCATGTGTACCTCTTGTACTCATGGGAGATACCTAGGAAAACTGAGCACACCCACCCCTGCACCCCCAAATGTCCAAGTCACAACCTCAAATATTGTCTTCAGCTAAAGACAAAAGAAAGTGGTTGGTAGAAGGAAGGTTAATTCTGGGTAGTTATCCAGAAAAGTACAGTAAGCTTATTATGCAGATTTAAGTCTGGTGCCTTCTCTACTAATAAGTTTCTTGTGATTTGTAGTCCTCCTTCTTGGTACAAAGAGAAAGATATCCTTACAAATGGAGATTCCCTTTTGAATATAAATTTCCCTTACAAAAGGATGAATTGTACTCTGATTTCAGAACTCCTCCTGTGTCTGCTTTTTCTCCAAAATAATCAGCTCAAAATAATCTTTATGCTAAAAAGGCATATTTTGGGTAGCCTATTCTGCTACTGTTCACAATTTAAGTTTTGTTTTTTTTTTAAGTTTGCTTTGTTTTAAGCAGATTCATTTGGGACAGTAAAACACTTTAGTACTTTATCATTCCATTGTTTTATTCCCTAGTTATATTCTTTAGGAGAGTGAAAAGGTTGGCTTGAAGCTCAACATTCAGAAAACAAAGATCATGGCATCTGGTCCCATAATTTCATGGGAAAGAGATGGAAAAACAGTGGAAACAGTGTCAGACTTTATTTTTGGGGGCTCCAAAATCACTGCAGATGCTGATTGCAGCCATGAAATTAAAAGACGCTTACTCCTTGGAAGGAAAGTTATGACCAACTTAGATAGTATATTAAAAAGCAGAGACATTACTTTGCCAACCAAGGTCCGTCTAGTCAAGGCTATGGTTTTTCCCGTGGTCATGTATGGATGTGAGAGTTGGACTGTGAAGAAAGCTGATTGCCGAAGAATTGATGCTTTTGAACTGTGGTGTTGGAGAAGACTCTTGAGAGTCCCTTGGACTGCAAGGATATCTAACCAGTCCATTCTAGAGGAGATCAATCCTGGGTGTTCATTGGAAGGACTGATGCTAAAGCTGAAACTGCAATACTTTGGCCACCTCATGCGACGAGTTGACTCACTGGAAAAGACTCTGATGCTGGGAAAGGTTGGGGGCGGGAGGAGAAGGGGACGACCGAGAATGAGATGGCTGGATGGCATCACCGACTCGATGGACATGAGTTTGAGTGAACTCCGGAGTTGGTGATGGACAGGGAGGCCTGGAGTGCTGTGATTCATGGTGTCGCGGAGAGTCGCACACGACTGAGTGACTGAACTGAACTCATATTCTTTAGACTGTTTTTTCAATTTTATTTTGCTTTTTATTCAGTCCAAAGGTTAGCCTGTTTTCAAAATGATCTTTCTTACCAATTCATAAAATCATAGAATTCTAAGCTATGACTATTAAACTTGCTAAGACTCCTGGGGTTCACAAGTACAATTTGTATTTTAGTCTGACCAAAAATACTTTTTGGCAAATTCTTGATAAATTCTTCACTGGACTTCAGTTATGTAGTTTCAAGAGAGCCTATTCTTTTTGTCAATCACATTCATTGTTATTCATTTGACATTTGTCAATGATTATGAAATTTTGAGACATATGGACATAACTTTGTTTAAAAAGAATAAATAGATGAGGGAAACTCAAGAGGATTACAGTCTCTAGTTGAATTTGGTATTAAGGGGTGTGTGTTGAGTCGTTCAGTTGTGTCCAACTGTTTGCAGTCCCATGGTCTATAGTCCACCAGGCTCCTCTGGGGATTCTCCAGGCAAGAATACTGGAGTGGTTTGCCAGGTCCTACTCCAGGGGCTTTTCCTGACCCTGGAATTGAACCTGCATGTCTTATGTCTCCTGCATTGCCGGGAAATTCTTTACCACTGTGAATTCCCAGAACTTGGGAGAGGACTTATAATGAAAAGGTTTCATTTAAGGGATGTAGTGCTAAGTCGCTTCAGTAAGCCACTCCAGTACTCTTGCCTAGAAAATCCCATGGACAGAAGAGCCTGGTGGGCTACAGTCCATGGGGTCGCTACTAGTCGGACAAGACTGAGCGACTTCACTTTCAGTTTTCACTTTCACACATTGGAGAAGGAAATGGCAACCCAATCCAGTGTTCTTGCCTGGAGAATCCCAGGGATGGCGGAGTCTGGTGGGTTGCCGTCTATGGGGTCGCACAGAGTCGGCCACAACTGAAGCGGCTTAGCAGCAGCAGCAGCAGCAGTGCTAAGTTGCTTCAGTCGTGTCTGACTGTATGCGACCCTATGGACAGCAGCCCACGAGGCTCCTCTGTTCACAGGATTCTCTAGGCAAGGCTACTGGAGTGGGTTGCCATTTCCTTTCTCCATAAGGGATGTAGGTAGGGCTTTGGCTAATACCAACAAACACTAGAAAACAGTACAGGATTTCAGCTCTGAAAAGAACAGTTCCAAATAGATTCTGTCTCTCTAAGGAAAGAGAAAGTAAGCATTTGAATTTACTCCAGTTACCTTGTTGCTCAGTCCCCTGGTTTCCAGTAACATTCTCAGAAGGTTGTATCTAGAAATTCTGACAGGCAGTCAGGTTTTTACCAGTACATGTCTGTTATCCAAAGTAGGATTACAGTTCCTGAGAAGTCATTGTCAAGATCAGGGGAGTACAAATAATCTTAAAACTGGAATCCTGGATAGTGTTTTGGTCCATCAAAAAACAAAATATAACCCAGCACATTTGAAGATTTAATTGGCTTTGATAGGTGATTCATGAATCAGAAAGCATCCATCTAGCAACTAGAAGGGAGCTCTGATGAGTGATAGAAAAAAATGAAGGATTTTATAGAAAAGAGAGTGGATCCAGAAAGTCATTAGCAGAGGAAAGAGAGGGATATTTTGAGCCAGGAGCAAGGATCTTACCTTGCAGATTACCTCCTCTTCCTGTGGGGATATGAGCAGGGTCCAAGTGACATCTTACCTCATTGCTGCTGACCAGGAAATTCCAAACTGTTTGATTAAGATTGCACTTCTGATGAAGGTCGTAAGTGCTGTCTGGTTATGTATTAAATCTAGGGTTGTTGTGATGGGCTTTAGCACATCACCAAGTGATACCATCTTAGGCCTGTGGTTTTCCTCTTTAATGGGCCCCACACATACTGTAAAACTTTTCTGTTTAAAAATGGCAGGAAGATAAAATTATACTAACAGTCCTCTGAGTTTAGATACCAAGGTCCAGAATGCTAAGCTGAGGCTCCTTGAATAAATCTTTCCTCTGATACAGATTATTTTTGAAGACTGAGTTATTGCTGAGCCTATCGGTATTTGATTAAAACACAGTGGCTTTTGATCATTTGCTTTCTAGTAACCTGTTAGTCTAAAAGGGCAGCAACATATTTTAAAGTTATTGTATCTTAGGGGTTTTGGTTATATGTTTTGTTTTCAACTATTTTATTTTAGAGGTCTTCCCTAGTGCCTCGGTGGTAAAGAATCTTCTTGCCAATGTAGGAGACACGGGTTTTCATCAGAAAGATCCCCTGGAGAAGGAAATGGCAACCAACTCCATTATTCTTGGCTGGAAAATCCGCTGGACAGACAGAAGCCTGACAGGCTTCCATCCATGGGGTTGCAAAAGAGTGACATGACTTAGCAACTAAAAACACCACCATTTTACTGAAGAACATTCTGAATTACTTTTGTATGTATAATAAGTATATATCGAATTTGAACCCTGCTTTTCTAAAGGTATCAGTTACAAGTAATTTTAATGAAATTTCGTAGTTTCCTTGTTGTTTAGTTGCTCAGTTGTATTTGACTCTTGAGAGCCGATGGAATGTAGCCCGACAGGCTTCTCTGTCCATGGGATTTCCCAGGCAAGAATACTGGAGTGGGTTGCCATTTCCTTAATTCAGTCATAAAGCCAAACTAACTAAGGGTAGATAATATATGTTACAGATACTTTGTATTGTAATTGAATTTCATCTCTTACATTATAGAAACCTATATATGTAGTCCAGTCTTACAGTTTATAAGACAACCTAATTGTGAATAAGATGAGCCATTTTACTCAGGTGCTTTTAAGTTTCATCTGGCAATCCTCTCCAGTGTTCTTGCCTGGAGAATCCCAGGGACTGGGGAGTCTGGTGGGCTATCGTCTATGGGGTCACAAGAGTCGGACACGACTGAAGCGACTTAGCAGCAGCAGCAGTAGCAATGCAGTCTTTACTGTGTTTTCTGTGCATTTGTAATTCTAAATGCAAGAATTACTTTTAGCAAGAATTTTTTAATAAACTAACACATTCTACTGTTTCTAAGAAAGATTTGTTCTCCAGTTTACTGCAAAACTTTTTACTCTCTGGTATAAATGTTTTGTCTTTATCCAGTCGTCTATAAATATTTATTTACAAATATTATTTTAAGTTTCATGACTTGCTTTTATGCCATCTTAAATAATGTCCAATAGATAAATTAGCAAAGCATACTTAAAATAGTTAAAAAAAAAAGTCTATCATTTTCTAAGTGCTACAAATATGTTTTCTTAGATTTTATTATTGGAAAAGTCCTTTATATCACCTTTTTGAAGGATTTTTCTCTATACGTAAAATTCTGGTTTCACAGTTTGTTTTGTTTTGTTTCCTCCTCATTCTAAACTTTAGGTTGTTATTTCATTGTCACCTGATTTCCATAATTTTGATGAGAATCCTTGGTCTTATGACTGTTTTTCTTTGGCTGCTTTCAAGACAGTATCCTTTTCTTTGGTTTTCAACAGCTTGACTGCAGTGTTGTTAGGTGTGGTTGTCATTTTGTTTACATAGTTTGGGATTTGCTGAATTCTTTAAATTCGTAACTTTGTGTTTCATGAAATTGAGCCGTTTCTGACCATTATTTCTTCAGATAATTTTCTGCTCTAATTTATCTTTTATTTCTTCCCTGGGAATCCAATTACATTACTTAAGATGTTTTCACATTTGTTCCCAAAGTCCCTGAACTCTGTTCCTTTTCCTGTTTCTTTTTTCTTTGTTTTTCAAATTGGATAAACTCTACTGATCTGTGGTCATGTTCATTGACTCTTTCCTCTGTCACTTTCATTTATTTCATAACCCATCCAATGAATATTTTTCAGATATTTTAGTTTTCTATCTAACTTTTTAAATATTTTTCTACTACTCTACTGATTTTCTTTTCTGATTATTAGAAGCATTATTTTCCTTCACCTCACTGATTACAGGAGCTGCTTTAATCGGTCTGATCATTTTTACATTGATCATCTATGTGCTAGCAGCTCTTGGGTATTGTTTGTTTGTTTCCCATGAAAATAGGTCACATTTTTCTGCCACTTCACATACTCAGTAATTTTGCATTGTATTCTGTTTATCATGCTTTGGGGTGAAGCCTTGGATTCTCTTGTACTCCTCCAACAATATTGATATTCTTGTTCTAGCAAGAAGTTAATTTGATTCAACTCAAAAGGCAAACTCTATCACCCTTACTGTTGGCAGTGATTCAAATCTTAGTTCAGATTGCCTTTTTTCTGCCCCATGCATACGCAGTTCAGGGGTCAGTTCAGTTCAGTTCAGTTCAGTCGCTCAGTCGTGTCCGACTCTCCGCGACCCCATGAATCACAGCACGCCAGGCCTCCCTGTCCATCACCAACTCCTGGAGTTCACTCAAACTCATGTTCAGGGGTCAGCCAACGTATAAATTTATACACACAATTTTTAGTTTCTTTTCTCTTTCTCTTCAGGAATTTCCCAGTCAGCCAGAGCAATGTTTAACCAAATACCTTGGCACACTATGAACTGGTCAAGTTGATTCATGAAATTAACTACCACACCATTTTCGGCTCCTTGTTACCTTTTGGAAGGCACACATTACTCACCTAAAGAATTCTGGTTTTCTATTCAAAAACGTTCATGCGACTTAAAGTTACAAACCATTGATAACAGTTTATTCTTTCTGCACAAATAGTGCCTCAAATCTACTTGTATTTTTAATCTTCTGTTTCCCTAATAGTTCAGTTCAGTTCAGTCGCTCAGTCGTGTCCGACTCTCCGCGACCCCATGAATCACAGCACGCCAGGCCTCCCTGTCCATCACCAACTCCCGGAGTTCACTCAAACTCATGTCCACAGAGTCGGTGATGCCATCCAGCCATCTCATTCTCTGTCGTCACCTTCTCCTCCCACCCCTAACCTTTCCCAGCATCAGAGTCTTTTCCAGTGAGTCAACTTGTCGCATGAGATGGCCAAAGTATTGCAGTTTCAGCTTTAGCATCAGTCCTTCCAATGAACACCCAGGATTGATCTCCTTTAGAATGGACTGGTTGGATCTCCTTGCAGTCCAAGGGACTCTCAAGAGTCTTCTCCAACACCACAGTTCAAAAGCATCAATTCTTCGGCGATCAGCTTTCTTCACAGTCCAACTCTCACATCCATACATGACCACGGGAAAAACCATAAACTTGACTAGACGGACCTTGGTTGGCAAAGTAATGTCTCTGCTTTTCAATATGCTATCTAGGCTGGTTATAACTTTCCTTCCAAGGAGTAAGCGTCTTTTAATTTCCTGGCTGCAATCATCATCTGCAGTGATTTTGGAGCCCAAAAAATAAAGTCTGACACTGTCTCCACTGTTTTTCCATCTATTTCCCATGAAGTGATGGGACCAGATGCCATGATCTTTGTTTTCTGAATGTTGAGCTTCAAGCCAACATTTTCACTCTCCTCTTTCACTTTCATCAAGAGGCTTTTGAGTTCCTCTTCACTTTCTGCCATAAGGGTGGTGTCATCTGCATATCTGAGGTTATTGATATTTCTCCCAGCAATCTTGATTCCAGCTTGTGCTTCTTCCAGCCCAGCGTTCCTCATGATGTACTCTGCATAGAAGTTAAATAAGCAGGGTGACAATATACAGCCTTGACATACTCCTTTTCCTATTTGGAACCAGTCTGTTGTTCCATGTACAGTTCTGACTGTTGCTTCCTGACCTGCATACAGGTTTCTCAAGAGGCAGGTCAGGTGGTCTGGTATGCCCATCTCTTTCAGAATTTTCCACAGTTTATTGTGATCCACAAAGTCAAAGGCTTTGGCATAGTCAATGAAGCAGAAATAGATGTTTTTCTGGAACTCTCTCGCTTTCTCCATGATCCAGCCGATGTTGGCAATTTGATCTCTGGTGCCTCTGCCTTTTCTAAAACCTGCTTGAACATCTGGGAGTTCACGGTTTACATACTGCTGAAGCCTGGCTTGGAGAATTTTGAGCATGACTTTACTAGCGTGTGAGATGAGTGCAATTGTGCGGTAGTTTGAGCATTCTTTGGAATTGCCTTTCTTTGGGAATGGAATGAAGACTGACCTCTTCCAGTCCTGTGGCCACTGCTGAGTTTTCCAAATTTGCTGGCATATTGAGTGCAGCACTTTCACAGCATCATCTTTCAAGATTTGAAATAGCTCAACTGAATTCCATCACCTCCACTAGCTTTGTTCGTAGTGATGCTTTTTAAGGCCCACTTGCTGGGAAAGGTTGGGGGCGGGAGGAGAAGGGGACGACCGAGAATGAGATGGCTGGATGGCATCACCGACTCGATGGACATGAGTTTGAGTGAACTCCGGAGTTGGTGATGGACAGGGAGGCCTGGAGCGCTGTGATTCATGGCGTCGCGGAGAGTCGCACACGACTGAGTGACTGAACTGAACTGACTTCATATTCCAAGATGTCTGGCTCTAGGTCAGTGATCACGTTATTTTAACTATCTTGGTTGTGAAGATCTTTTTTTGTACAGTTCTTCTGTGTATTCTTGCCACCTCTTCTTAATATCTTCTGCTTCTCTTAGGTCCACACCATTTCTGTCCTTTATCGAGCCCATCTTTGTATGAAATGTTCCCTTGGAATCTCTAATTTTCTTGAAGAGATCTCTTGTTTTTCCCATTCTGTTATTTTCCTCTATTTCTTTGCATTGATCACTGAGGAAGGCTTTCTTATCACTCCTAGCTATTCTTTGGAACTCTGCATTCAGATGCTTATATCTTTCCATTCCTCCTTTGCTTTTCACTTCTCTTCTTTTCACAGCTATTTGTAAGGCCTCCTCAGACAGCCATTTTGCTTTTTCATTTCTTTTGCATAAGGATGGTCTTGGTCCCTGTCTCCTGTACAGTGTCACAAACCTCCGTGCAGAGTTCATCAGGCACTCTATCAGATCTAGTACTGTCAAATAAAACTTGCTGTGATGATAAAAATCCTCTGTATTATATATCTCCACAATTCTAATATAACATTGAATTTGCTGTATGTTGCTTTGAACTCTTGACATGTAGCTAGTGTGATAAAGGAATGTAATTATTAATTTTAATTAATTTTACTAAATGTTAAGTGGCTATGGCTAGTGGCTATTACACAGACAGTGCTACACTGATTATGTGCTTGTCCTCTTTGAAAACAATATGTATTCAGGTCTTCTGTTCCTTTTTGATTCAGCTTGTTTGGTTTTTGATGTTGGATTGTATGGACTGTTGATAGATTTTGGATATCAACCTGGTCATATAATTTGCAAATACTTTCTCCCATTCTGTAGGTTATCATTTCATTTTGCCAATGGTGTCCTTTGCTGTGCAAAAGCTTTTAAGTTTAGGTCCTATTTGTTTAGTTTTGCTTTTATTTCATTCATTTTAGGAAATGGATCCAAAACAATTACTACAATTTATTGTCAGAGTGTTCTGCGTATGTTTTCCTTAAGGAGTGTTATGGTTGCTGGTCTTCCACTTAGGTCTTAATACATTTTGAGCTTATTTTTGTGTTTGGTGGTAGAGAATGTTCCAATTTCATTCTTTTAAATGTAACTATCCAGTTTTCCCATAACCACTTATTGAAGAGACTGTCTTTTATCCTTTGTATATATTTTTCCCCTTTGCTGTCAATTAATTGACCATATGTATGTGAGTTTATTTCTTGGGTCTCTATTCTGTTCCATTGATCTGTGAGTCTGTTTTTGTGCCAATAATGTACTGGTTTGATTACTCTAGGTTTGTAGTATAATCTGAAGACAGAGAGTATGATTCCTCTAGTTCTGTTTTTCTTTCTTAATATAGTCTTGACTATGTGGGGTCATTTGTGTTCCATGCAAATTTTAAAGTTATTTATTCTAGCTTTGTTAAAAATGCCATTGGTATTTTGATATGGATTCCACTGAATCTATAGATTGCCTTGGAGATTACAGTCATTTTAATAATATTAATTCTTCCAATCTGAGAAAACAATATATCATTTCATCTGTGTGGCCTACACTTTCTTTCATTATCATCACGTAGTTTTCAGAGCACAAGTCTTTTACCTCCTTAGGGAGGTTTATTCCTAGATATTTTATTCCTTTTTATGTGATGGTAAATGAGATTACTTCCTTAATTTGTCTTTCTGATATTTTGTTATTAGTGTATAGAAAAGCAACAGATTGCTGTATATTAATTTTGTATCCTGAAACATTAGATTCATTGATGAGCTAGAGTCATTTTCTAGTGGCATCTATCGGATTTTCCATGTAGAGTGTCAGGTTATTTACAGAAAGTAAGTTATTTCCAGTTTGGTTTCTTTTATTTTGTTTTCTTATCTTATTTCTTTGGCTAGAGAGCATGCAGATAGCCAACAGCAGCACAAAAAGATATTCAATAACACTGATCATCAGGGAAATGCAAATCACAATCACAATGAGATATCAGCCACACCTGTCAGAATGGCTATTATAAAAAAATATATAAATAATAATTGTTGGCGAGAATGTGAAAAAAAAGTGGAATCCTTGTACATTGTCGGTGGGAATGTAAATTGGTGCAGCCACTGTCAAAAACAGTATGTAAGTTTCTCAAAAAACTAAAAATAGAACTAACATATGACCGAGCAGTTTCACTCCTGGGTGTATATCTGAAAGGAACAAAAGCACCAATTGAAATTTACACATGTATCCCACTGTTCATAGGAGCATTATTTACAATTGCCAGGATATAGAGCACCCAAGTGTCTATCAACAAATGAAAAGATAAAGAAGATGTGGTGTATATATATACATGTATACACACACAATGAAAAGATGAAAATTTGTCATAAAAAGAATGAAAATTTACCTTTTACAACAACATAGATGGACTTGGAGGGTATTGTACTCAGTAATAAGTCAAAGACAAATGCTTTATGATATCATTATATATGGAATCTATATAATATAATAAGCTAGTGAATATAACAAAAAAAGAGAATAATATTTATTGAGAATAAAGTAGGGTTACCAGTAGGGAGAGGCAGTGAAGGAAGGGCAATAGCAAGGTAGGGTTAAGAGGTACAAGCTATTAGGTATAAAATAAGCTACAGGGATATATGTACAACACAGGCAATATAGTCAATGTCTCATAATAGCTATAGATGAGATACAAACCTTCAAAAAGAGATACAAACCTTTAAAAATTGTGACTCACTATGTTTTAGACTTGTAACTTATATAATGTTGTATATCAACTATACTTCAGTAAAAAAGTAAATAAATAAAATGTAGCTAACATTAGTGAATTTTTCTAATACGGTCATCCCTTTGTATCTGAGGGTTCTGCATCCTCGGATTCAACTAAGTTTGGATCAAAATATTTGAAAAAGAAATTACAGAAATTTTCAAGGAGCAAAACTTGAATTTACTGCCTGGCAGCAACTATTAACATTCTATTTACATTGTACTAAATATTATAAGTAATCTAGAGATGATTCAAAATATTTGGGAGGTGATACATAGGTTATATGCAAATTGTTGTTGTTCAGTGACTAAGTTGTGTCTGACTCTTTGCAACCCCATGAACATCCTCATATTATGTTATGCATAGAGAGTCCTGGAAACCAAAGGACAGTTGTAATTTGCTTTGATTTATTCAATTAAATCAAGCTGATTTATTCAGTTAAATCAGTTATGGGGTGATACTATATGTAAGATTTCATGGTAAGCATGATTTTCACTTCCTTTCTCAATCTTAGCTTTTCTTTATTGAAAAAAAACTTTTTTTGTTACTTTTTTAATATCTGAAAGTTATTGATTTCTTCCAATACACACAATATCTTTACTGCCATATAAAAAGTAAACTAATGTGTTCTCACAAATGGTCTCTGCAGTCATTATCCTTTTACCATCTATGTTAAAATTATTTAACGTCCATCTTTTCCCCATGGAAACTGTTATTGCAAACTCAGTTTTGCCACATTTCTGAAGGTTTCTACCTCTTAATTATTTTCTGGGAAAATTATTTTTATGCTTGTTAAAGGCTTTCCTCTTAATCTCTGCTAATGTCTAAATACTGACAATTAGTACTAATTGAATTATGCATTGTTGATCTCTTTTATAGAAATAGGGCTTCTCTCGTAACTCAGTTGGTAAAGAATCTGCCTACAATGTAAGAGACCCAGTTTCAATTCCTGGGTCTGGAAGATCCTTTGGAGAAGGAAATTGCAACCCACTTCAGTATTCTTACCTGGAAAATTCCATAGATAGGGGAGCCTGGTGGGCTACAATTCATGAAATAGCAAGAATCAGACACAACTTGATGACTAAACCACCACCATAAAAATAGAAAGTTATCTTGTCTTTAATAGTAAGAACTCTCAATGAATGATTTCATACGCTTAATTTTAAACTGTAGATGTAACCATTTCACACACTGATTGACAAATTTTACTTAGTATTATAACACTTTCAGTTCATCTCATGATATTTTGGGTTTTATCATTTCAGGATCACCAAACAATTTTAAGAGCATGGGCTGTAAAAGATTTTGCTCCAAATTGCCCTTTGTATGTCCAGATCTTAAAGCCTGAAAATAAATTCCATATCAAATTTGCTGGTAAGTTTAATCTCAAATGAGATCCTTTAAATTTCCTCAAATTCTTATTGTCATTGTAAGAGTTATGTTTCTGAAGTTAGTGATAATTTATTATATCCATGTTTCTGTATAACAGAAGGATTTATTTTTTATCATCTACTTGTTATAAGAGAATTAATTCACTTTAAAATGTGAATCTTTGTGATAAGTCCTTTCTTTTTTATATAACTTGGTGACTTTGGTTACTGAACTTGCAGAACATCCTAGTAAGCTAATTGAATTAGATTAGCTAATTAGATTAGCTCTGATAGTTGAGTATGAAATAGAGACACAAATTTCAAATGTTACATATATATATATATATATATATATGTAGATAGATAATACTTTACTATAGTTTTTTTATATACATATAAACTTACCATAGAATAGAATAATATAATGTATTCAGGTAATTTAAATCGATTTAATTTGAGGGTAGATATTGAAAACAATTCAGGAAAAAGATACATGTGAATTTCTAATACAAGTTCTGCTTTTTAAATAATTATCCACATGAGATTATGCTTTAAACTTTTAGAAAATTGAACAATAAAATGGTACTGTATCTTTTCTTAAGTGCTTCTGGAGGAACTAATTTTGATCCAGAGGTAATTTATATACGTTTTTTTTCCAAATATAAGAACCCTTCTTTTTTTAAAAAAAATAAAATTTCAACTTAATGGTCTGAAACTTCAAAAGTCTTTAAAAATTAAATCATTTTAAGTGTGTATTTGCAAAATGTATTTCCTTCAGAAGATGTATTCACACATCTTACAATGCTTATCTATTAGTACATGATATTGAAATGAAATTTTATAAACACTGGGCTTCCTTGGTGGCTCAGATGGTAAAGAATCTGCCTGCAATGCAGGAGACCCAGGTTCGATCCCTGGGTCGGGACGACCCCATGGAGAAGGGAATGGCTGTCCACTCCACTATTCTTGCCTTGAGAATTGCATGGATCATGGAGCTTGGCTGGCCACAGTCCATAGGATCGCAAAGAGTCAGACATGACTGAGTGACTAACACGTATAAACACTAAGAAGTTTTAAAGTAGTGATAAGAGTACCATGAAATTATTGCTATTCGATTTGTTCTGAAGTCATCTTTTAGTCTTCCTACTAATGACATCATTTTTTTCTAAAGAAGTATCGGAAATAAAGCGATGACTCTCAACTTTGGTGGCATTTTAGAATCTGTTTTAAAAAATATTTTTAAAGGATTAATCAGAGATTCTGAGCATGTAAATGATTTTGGATGGTGCCAGGGCTTCTTTAAACCTGTTTCCTAAGTCAAAAATTAAAAACAACAGGGAGTGGGCCCACACTGAAGCTGAAGTGCCCTGGTCTCCCAGCTGGTTCCAGGGGTGGGCAGGGCTAACAGACCAGAGGGGGAGGCCTGAGCAGGGAAGACAAGGAAGATGAGGAGGTCTGCTGGAGGACAAGGATGCACCCTGGGCCTCTTGCCAGAGTAGCCCCAGTGGTGGGAGCCAGACAGTGGGCCCAGCTGAGAGGGAGGAACACCAGGCAGTGGGTGGCAGAGGAGGAGGTGCTCAGAGCTGGGAGCAGAACAGAGATTTGGAACTTCAGCCGTCACATTTCTTACCTCATGATGGAAAGTGTGTAAATTAAATGTCAAGAGGAAACCAGGCTGTAGAAATTTAATCCAGTCAGTGTACCTCCAACCCTACAGCTGAATTCATCCTTGTCAGAGATCAAGCCCTGAGCCTTTGGAGTGAGAGCACTGACTCCAGCACCCTACACTACCAGAGAACTGACCCTCAGGAGTATCAAGTACTGAGAACTCACACAAAGGAAACCACTTGAATACAAGACCCAGTATCACCCTACCACCAGTAGCATCCTGTGCAGGATGCCTCATCTAAGCAACAAACAAAATAAAAATACAAACCCAGTCATTAGCAGACAGGATTACCACCTCACTCAGCCTTGCCCATCAGAGGAAACACAAACAAACAAACAAACAAAAAAATGCAGCACAAATCTCACCCTATGCAAAGCTTACACAAACCACTGGGACCAACCTTAGGAGGTCCCATTTATGATTAAAACTCTTCAAAAAATGGGCATAGAATGAACCTACCTCAACATAGTAAAGGCCATATATGATAAGCCTACAGCAAACATTATTCTCAATGGTGAAAAACTGAAAACATTCCCCCTAAGATCAGGAACAAGACAAGAGTATCAAATTTCACCTCTATTATTCAACATAGTTTTGGAAGTCCTAGCTATAGCAATCGTAGAAGAAAAAGAAATAAAAGGAATCCAGATCAGAAAAGTAGTAACACTCTCACTGTTGTAGATGACATGATACTGTACATAGAAAACCCTAAAGATAGTATCAGAAAATTGCTAGAGCTAATCAGTGAATTGAGCAAAGCTGCAGGATACAAAATCAATACACAGAAATCACTTGCATTTCTATATACTAAGAATGAAAAATCAGAAAGAGAAATTAAGGAATCAATCCCATTCACCATTGCAAGAAGAATTAAATATCTAGGGATAAACTTACTAAGGAGACAAAACTGTAAACAGAAAATTATAAGACACTAATGAAAGAAATCAAAGATGGCATAAACAGATGGAGAGATATTCCATGTTGGTGGGTAGGAAGAATCAATATTGTTGAAAATGACTATACTACCAAATGCAATCTACAGATTCAATGTGATCCCTATCAAATTACCAATGGCATTTTTCACAGAACTAGAACAAAAAATTTCACATTCATATAGAAACACAGAAGACCCAAATTGCCAAAGCAGTCTTGAGAAAGAAGAATGGAGCTGGAGGAATCAAGCTTCCTGATTTCAGATTATACTGTGAAGCTACAGTCATCAAGACAGTATGGTACTGGCAAAAAACCAGAATGATATATCAATAGAAGAAGATAGAAAGCCCAGAAATAAACCCATGCACCTATGGTGCCATATTTTTGACAAAGGAGGCAAGAATATACAATTGGGCAAAGACACTCTCTTCAATAAATGATGCTGGGAAAACTGGACAGCTCCGTGTAAAAGAATGAAATTAGAACACTTCCTAACACCATACCCAAAGATAAACTCAAAATGGATTAAGGACCTAAATGTAAGACCGAAACTATAAAACTCTTAGAGGAAAACACAGGCAGAACATTCTGTGACATAAATCAAAGCAAGATCCTCTATGATCCATTTCCTAGAGTAATGGAAGTAAAAACAAAAGTAAACAAGTGGGACCTGGTTAAACTTAAAAGCTTTTGCACAGCAAAGGAAACCATAAGCAAGGTGAAAAGACAGCCTTCAGAATGACAGAAAATAATAGCAAATGACACAACAGAGGATTAATTTCTAACACACACAAGCAGCTCATACAATTGAATACCAGGGAAACAAAGAACCCAATCAAAAAGTGGGGAAAAAACTAAACAGACATTTCTCCAAAGAAGAAATTCAGATGGATAACAAACACATGAAAAGATGCTCAACATTGCTCATCATTCAGTTCAGTTCAGTTCAGTCACTCAGTCGTATCTGACTCTTTGCAACCCCATGAAAAAACAGCACACCAGGCCTCCCTGTCCATCACCAACTCCCAGAGTTCACTCAAATTCACGTCCATTGAGTCAGTGATGCCATCCAGCCATCTCATTCTCTGTCGTCCCCTTCTCCTCCTGCCCCCAATCCCTCCCAGCATCAGAGTCTTTTCCAGTGAGTCAACTCTTCACATGAGGTGGCTAAAGTATTGGAGTTTCAGCTTTAGCATCAGTCCTTCCAATGAACACCCAGGACTGATCTCCTTTAGAATGGACTGGTTGAATGTCCTTGCAGTCCACAGGACTCTCAAGAGTCTTCTCCAACACCACAGTTCAAAAGCATCAATTCTTCGGCGATCAGCTTTCTTCACATCCACAGAGAAATGCAGTTCAAACCTACAATGAGGTATCACCTCACACTAGTCAGAATGGCCATCATCAAAAATTCTACAAACAATAAATGCTGCAGAGGATGTGAAGAAAAGGGAACACTCTTCTCTGTTGTTGGGAATGTAAATTGATACAGTCACTATGGAAGGCAGTATAGAGATTCCTTACAAACTAGAAATAAAACCACCACATGACCCAGCAATCCCACTCCTAGGCATATACCCTGAGGAAACCAAAATTGAAAAAGACACATGTATCATATTATTCAGTGCAGGACTATTTACAGTAGCTAGAACATGGAAGCAACCTAGATGTCCATCAACAGATGAATGGTTAAAGAAGTAGTGGTACATATACACAATGGAATATTACTCAGCCATAAAAAGGAGCACATTTGAGTCCGTTCTAATGAAGTGGATGAACCTAGAGCCTATTATGCACAGTGAAGTAAGTCAGACATAGAAAGATAAATATTGTATTTTAACGTATATATATATATATATGCTGCTGCTAAGTCGCTTCAGTCGTGTCCGACTCTGTGTGACCCCACAGACGGAAGCCCACCAGGCTCCCCCGTCCCTGGGATTCTCCAGGCAAGAACACTGGAGTGGGTTGCCATTTCCTTCTCCAATGTGTGAAAGTGAAAAGTGAAAGTGAAGGCACTCAGTCGTGTCCGACTCTTCACGACCCCATGGACTGGAGCCTACCAGGCTCCTCCGTCCATGGGATTTTCCAGGCAAGAGTACTGGAGTGGGGTGCCATTGCCTTCTCCATATATATATATATATATATATATATATATATATATATATTCAGTACCATGCATATATGAAATCTAGAAAAATGGTACTGAAGAATTTATTTACAGGACAGCAAAAAAAACAAAACAATTGCTCCAGATCCTGGGCCTAAAATCGGCCCTCATCACCAATGGTTCCACACCTATCAACCTCTTCAACACAACCTTTGGTTTGCTGGGGCTTGGGACTGAGGCACAGCCTCAAGCCAAGAAGGCTGCCGGGGGGCCCAGCGCTCAAGAGGGCTTGCTTCCCGTCTGCACCGCTGCCCATCTAACCCTTGGAAACAGCCAGTTTGTGCCTTAGCTCTGTACTGCACTAAAAAATAGTACCTCCTTTGTAGACTTTTTAATAAAATGGAAAAATACATATGAAGTATTACAGCTAGTGCCAGTAAAATTTGTTATTAACATTCAGGAAATGCCAATTCTTTATCTAAAAAGCCTTTGTAACTAAACTGCTGCATTTTTATTATTATTTAGGAAAAGGAGTATTTTTGCCAAGTTTTCATACCTAATAATGACTTGATTTGATAAAATTTTAGGAAGGTAGCAGTGAACACAGAACTGAAGATTCTTAAAATATGAATTTAAATTTGAGTGCCACCATGTACACTTTAGCTCAGCAGATTAGTAATTTGACTGCTATATTTTTCTTCTGTTACATGGCCATAATAATATTATGTCTTTTCATTGGTTAAAATTAGCAGTAATGATGACATAACTGGTATCTGAGACATATTAGGTGTTCAATAAATGGATATTGAATGTGGATCTTAATATGTAGTTTGAGAAGACAGGTTTTGCTTTTGAATATGCTATAACTGAAATTCAGAGCAGATTTTAGTTTTTCTCTTTAGCAAGCCATTGATGGGCTCACAAACAGACCAAACTCACTATCAAAATAACCTATTTTTACAAACAAAAAATTACAAAGACTATTTGAATTTATTCTCTTTCACATTCTTATTTTGCTGTTATTTAGATAAATCCACTGAAATGAATGGACTGTTTTAAGATTCTATCCCAATAGCGTATCTCAGTATTTCTCATTTATGGCATCTGCTGAAATTCCTTTTAATAATATCTTCATTCTTTTATGTAGGAGCTTACACTATCTTGGAGGCACCCTTTTTATGTTATGAAAAGATAAAAGCACCTTAATTTCATCAACATGCCATAAAAAGTAGTTTGAGGTGATATATGAGACTCTCAAACCAAAAATAATATGTTTTATATCTCAGCTTGAGGTTAAAGCAATTATGGACTTAACCTTTCAAAAGGCATTGCATCAAACTGTCACCGAGTTGGCGTTGTAAGTTGTTAAAATAATGGCCTCCAGTGAGCCATGCCCCTGTGTCTGTGGCCCATTGTGATTCCACATTGCAGCTTCTTCCACAAGGAGGCACAGTATACTTCCCCACCCTTTGAATACGGGCTGTCCGGTCACTTGCTTTGACCAATATACTGTGACAAAAGCTGTTAATACACTGTGTGACTTTAGAAACAAAGCCTTGAAAGGCCATGCAGCCTCTGCTTGCCTTTCGTTGGAACATGGCCCAGAGACTATATGTGAAGAATCTGATTTATTCTTTCCAAGGATGAAAAATTCCATGGAAAGTGAGACTTATCCATCCCAGGCACCCCGCCTCACTGGTTCCCAACCTACCCATCAACCACTGATACTCTTTCAAGTTGTCATTTTGCTGTTATCTTGATAAATCCATTGAAATGAATGGATTGTTTTAAAATTCTATCCCAATACTTTATCTCAATATTTCTCATTTTTGGCATCTGTTGATGCTCCCAACTCACCTATCAGCCAATCGTGCCGACCCACAGAATTTCAAGAAATGAAATGTTTAAGTCAATAAGTTTTGGAGTCATTTGTTATATAGCAATAGATAATGAATACTGCTTGCAATAAAATAATAATCATTTTAATCATAAAACATATTTACTTGTTATTGATTATATTTTGTCCTTGTAGTTTCATAAGTATTAAATGGCATGATTCTAGTTATCACAAGATATAAAGCATATTTTTATTTACACTTATTTAATTACCTTCAGTTCACTTAAATTGTGGAACTCATACCCTGACAATCATTGATGTATTTTTCAACAGTAAACCCATGTTTTTAAAATGTGAAAGACAGAAACCTCAAAATTCAACTTACATGTATAGAAACTATTAGAAAGCAAAAATAGTTAACAACGTAGCAACTAGTACTTTACGCAGATATATCAATTGTGTAATTTGTGGATCACTTTCTCCTAAACAAAATGACTATAGTTATTCATTAAAATATGAAACTGTTACAATATATTTAAATTAATTATTATATGAATTATTGTAGTATTAATTATAAATGAAATTAGCATCTACACTTTGATCAGATTCACAGAAGGAAATTCCATATGGACATGATTTCAGCAATAGAAAAGATATACTCTTGCTCATATCAACAAGAGATGAAGTTAAATTGTGAACCTAGAGTTAGAAAGAACAAAATCCTACCCAGAATAAGAGTTACAATAAAAGATTTCTGAATATAAGCTCAAGTACAAATTGTAACGAGAGTCAAGTAGAATAAAAATATTCTTCACAGATAATTTGTTTAATCACCATAAATTTCCAAGAAGAAAATAAACTCAAACTGGTTTAAAGAGAAAATCTTTCAGCAATTTGTCCCTTTTTATAATAAATTTGTCAAAGTGAAAAGATAAATATTGCAAATTCTGGAATGAGACTGACTTCAGTCAAATTTTTGTTCTATTGTATAAGGACTGTATGATGTCAGATTTCTCAGCCTCCCAAGCTAGAGTTTTTCATATGTACAGTGAGGGTAATAAGAGAAACTATATCTTAGGGTTGTTATGATTAAAAAGGAAAATACTCCAAAAACATCAGTTCAGTTCAGTTCAGTTCAGTTGCTTAGTTGTATCCCCATGCATCACAGCACGCTAGGCCTCCCTGTCTATCACCAACTCCCGGAGTTCACTCAAACTCATGTCCACAGAGTCGAGGATGCTATCCAGCCATCTCATTCTCTGTCGTCCCCTTCTCCTCCCGCCCCCAACCTTTCCCAGCATCAGAGTCTTTTCCAGTGAGTCAACATCACATGGGAGATCGCACCTCACATCGCATGAGGTGGCCAAAGTACTGCAGTTTCAGCTTTAGCATCAGTCCTTCCAATGAACACCCAGGATTGATCTCCTCTAGAATGGACTGGTTGGATCTCCTTGCAGTACAAGGGACGCTCAAGTGTCTTCTCCAACACCACAGTTCAAAAGCATCAATTCTTCGGCAATCAGCTTTCTTCACAGTCCAACTCTCACATCCATACATGACCACAGGAAAAACCATAGCCTTGACTAGATGGACCTTTGTTGGCAAAGTAATCTCTCTACTTTTTAATATACTATCAAGGTTGGTCATAACTTTCCTTCCAAGGAGTAAGCGTCTCTTAATTTCATGGCTGCGGTCAGCATCTGCAGTAATTTTGGAGCCCAAAAAAATAAAGTCTGACACTGTTTCCCCATCTATTTCCCATGAAGTGATGGGACCAGATGCCATGATCTTCGTTTTCTGAATGTTGAGCTTCAAGCCAACCTTTTCACTCTCCTCTTTCACTTTCATCAAGAGGCTTTTGAGTTCCTGTTCACTTTCTGCCATAAGGGTAGTGTCATCTGCATATCTGAGGTTATTGATATTTCTTCCAGCAATCTTGATTCCAGCTTGTGCTTCTTCCAGCCCAGCATTCCTCATGATGTACTCTGCATAGAAGTTAAATAAGCAAGGTGACAATATACAGCCTTGACGTACTCCTTTTCCTATTTGGAACCAGTCTGTTGTTCCATGTCCAGTTCTGACTGTTTCTTCCTGACCTGCATACAGGTTTCTCAAGAGGCAGGTCAGGTGGTCTGGTATTCCCATCTCTTTCAGAATTTTCCACAGATTATTGTGATCCACACAGTCAAAGGCTTGGCATAGTCAATGCCACTAGTAATTAGTATTTATCAAATTGATGATTATCATAAATCTTGAGTACCAATGTGTCATTCTCTAAACAATTCTGTATTGTATTATCATTGTCTCCAGGAAAAGTAACTAAGGGTTTTCCATGAAGCTTTACAAAGAGTTTATTCAGTTCAGTTCAGTTTATTTCATGGGCTCCATCGTGTCCAACTCTGTGACCTCATGGACTGCATCATGCCATGCCTCCCTGTCCATCACCAACTCCCGGAGTTTACTCTGACTCCTAGCCATTGAGTCAGTGATGCCATCCAACCATCTCATCCTCTGTTGTCCTCTTCTCCTCCCACCTTCAATCCTTCCCATCATCAGGGTCTTTTCAAATGAGTCAGTTCTTTGCATCAGGTGGCCAAAATATTCAGCATCAGTCGTTCCAATGAATAATCAGGACTGATTTTCTTTAGGACGGACTGGTTGCATCTCCTTGCAGTCCTGTCCAAGGGACTCTCAAGAGCCTTCTCCAACACCACAATTCAAAAGCATCAATTCTTGATCACTCAGCTTTCTTTATAGTCCAACTCTCACATCCATACATGCTGCTGCTGCTGCTAAGTTGCGTGAGTTGTGTCCTACTCTATGTGACCCATAGACGGCAGCCCACCAGGCTCCTCTGTCCCTGGGATTCTCCAGGCAAGAATACTGGAGTGGGTTACCATTGCCTTCTCCCATCCATACATGACCACTGCAAAAACCATAACTTTTACTAGATGGACCTTTGTTGGCAAGGTAATGTCTCTGCTTTTTAACATGTTGTCTAGGTTGGTCATAACTTTTCTTCCAAGGAGCAAATTTCTTTTAATTTCATGGTTGCAGTCACCATCTGCCATGATTTTGGAGCCCCAAATAATAAAGTCTCTCACTGTTTCCCTTGCTTCCCCATCTATTTCCCATGAAGTGATGGGACCGAATGCTGTGATCTTAGTTTTCTGAATGTTGAGCTTTAAGCCAACTTTTTCACTCTGCTGTTTCACTTTCATCAAGAGGCTCTTTACTTTTTCTTCACTTTCTGCCATAAGGATGGTGTCATCTGCATATCTGAGGTTATTGATATTTCCCCTGGCTATATGATTCCAGCTTGTGCTTCGTCCAGTCCAGTGTTTCTCATGATGTACTCTGCATATAAGTTAAATAGCAGGGTAACAATTTACAGCCTTGATGTACTCCTTTTCCTATTTGGAACCAGTCTGTTGTTCCATGTACAGTTCTGACTGTTGCTTCCTGACCTGCATACAGGTTTCTCAAGAGGCATGTCAGGTAGTCTGGGATTCCCATCTCTTTCAGAATTTTCCACAGTTTGTTGTGATCCACACAGTCAAAGTCTTTGACATGGTCAATAAAGCAGAATTAGATGTTTTTTTCTGGAACTCTCTTGCTTTTTCAATGATCCAACGGATGTTGGCAATTTGATCTCTGGTTCCTCTCCCTTTTCTAAAACCTGCTTGAACATCCAGAAGTTCACGGTTCAGGTACTGGCTTGGGGAATTTTGAGCATTGGTTTGCTAGCGTGTGAGATGAGTGCAAGTGTGCTGTAGTGTTAGCATTCTTTTGCACTGCCTTTCCTTTGGATTGGAATGAAAGCTGACCTTTTCCAGTCACATTATTTTCAGTTTTCACATATTTTTCAGAGAAGAGAAAAAGAAAAATATGTCCTTAACTCATTTTATGGGATTATACGAACTTGAATCATAACGTTTTAAGCATATTATGGGAAATGATAATTAGAGAAAAATTTGATTGATTAACATAGTTGAAAAATTATAGAAAATATATTAGTAAGTCAAAGTAACATATTAAAAAATAATATATTGTCACCAGGTTGAAATTATTCTAGAAATAGATCATCATTTTAAAGGAAAAATAATATTATTGCTTCAGTGGATACAAAAAAATAAGCATCTGAAAAAGAATTCAACATCCAGTCAAGATTTTTAAAAAAGGAAATTTAAAAAATGCTAGGAAGCTACAAGTAAGGAACTTCTTAACCTAAGACAACTTATCTACAAAATAGCCTGCTGCTGCTGCTGCTGCTAAGTCACTTCAGTCGTGTCCAACTCTGTGTGACCCCATAGACGGAAGCCCACCAGGCTCCCCCGTCCCTGGGATTCTCCAGGCAAGAACACTGGAGTGGGTTGCCATTTCCTTCTCCTAGAGGAAAACAAATATTTAATGATCCTATATTGAGAGTCCTTCTTTAAAATTAGGTACAAACAAGGATGCATACCAAAACCACATGTACTCAGTGTTGTCCTAGAAATCCTGATGAGTGCAGTAAGGCTACAAAAATAAATAGAAGGTATAAGCATTGTAAAAAAAGAAATGAAATCACCATTATCTACATAAGGTTCTCTACAAGAAAATTCAAAATAATTTTTTTTTCATTAGGGAGCTCATTCATTTATGATTTCCAAAATTGAACCGGTAATTCCCCTTTAAATATCCACTATGAACTCCTGCCTTGTTCCACTAACTAAATAGTCAGTATTCCTTTTAGGTTTCTCATAACTATCTCAAAATTAAGATATCTAGAGTCTGTTTCTCCACATTCTTCCCAGCAGCATATACTTAGAACACAAGCCACAGATCCATGCAAAATCCACTCTTTTATTCATTGTATCTAATCCATCAGGTGCTGGAAGGTTACGCTTCCTGAATATCTCAGACTTATCCACTGACACAACCCTTGTCCATTCCATTATCATGTTTTACTTAGGCTGTCTTAAAACTCTCCTTTTCCGTTTCTTCCTGAGTATTTACAAATTGTATCTCTAAGTTTATTCCTGCTCTCATATTCCCATCATATTTGCTATAACGGTTGTCTTTTGTGTATTGTAGTAGGCAGCAGCATCTTCATACCTCTGATATCAGCCTAAAGTCAATTGTTTCCTCCTTTCAGTATATTGATGACAGCATTCTATTACAACATCATTATTTTTAAAACGACTCTAGTGGATTATTTTTTGTCAGCCTCTGTAGATGAAAAATTGAGTGGTAATATAGCTTTGGTTATGTTAAATCTTTTTTCCTGTGAGAAATAATTTTATCAATGCACTTCTTTTTTAGAAGTGGCAATTGCTACTGAAACATAGGAAGAGGTAATGGCAGTGTTCCCTAGCTATGACTAATAGAAATATGTGGTTTCAGAACATCTTGTCTTCTCTGTGAGCCTCTTGTGGGACTAGCAATTCCAGTAAAGCCTCTCCAAGGTCAAATATCTGATCTGAAATTATCTGGAAAAAAAGATTATGCTTCCACATTGTTAAGCCCTTCATAAATTGTATCTCCCTAGTGACAAAACTGTGATGAAAAAGGCAAAACGTTATAGTAATTCAGGTTTCAGATGTGTTTCTGTAGCCCATGTTTTAATCAGAATATATATATATATCTTTTTCTTCACTGTATATTCCAAAACTCATTTAAAAAAAAAAACACAAAACAAAACAAATAGACAAGAAATAAAAAAGTACTTTACTAGGAAAAGAACCATTTAACTAAAAAGCCTTGAATGAACTTAAAGAATAAACTGTACTCCAGTTTTTCAGTTGAATCTAAACTCATTGCTACTTGTCTCCTGGTCAAATGAAACTACTCAGAAAATCAGTGTGAGATGAACTAATTGCTAGATTTATGTTCCCACTCAAGACTACCTCCTGCAAATAAAGTGCTACATCATCTGTGACCATTCAATTCTTTTTTATCAACGAATTTCTTTCAACTACTAGGTTCTCTGGAAATTTCCCACTTCATTTAACAAATATAAAGTGAAAAGTGAAGTCGCTTACTCATGTCTGACTCTGTCAATGGGATTTTCTAGCAAGAGTACTGGAGTGGGTTGCCATTTCCTTCTCCAGGGAATCTTCCCAACCCAGGGGTCGAACATCTCCCGCATTGTAGACAGACGCTTTACTTTCTGAGCCATCACAAATATAAGAGGCATAAAAATTAAATTGATAAATTTTACCCACAAGTAGAAGTCAAGAATGTAAACGTAATTTTGTACATAAATTTGTAGGAGGAGAGAGGAACATAAAACTCAACTTGTAAATGATTAGTAAATTTTCTATGAATTTTATTTCCCACACTTTGATGCTGATATTTTGTAAGTAGCAGACTTGAATTTAAGTTCATGAGTGAAAAGAAGAATCAGAGTGTAGTAATAAAGCGTTGAGTGAATAAAATACTTTCTCCTCTGCCGCTGAAGCATGCCTAGAAGAATTATTCATGATACTGGGGCTGTAGAAGTTAGCTCTGGGGTATTAAAAAAAAAAAGATTTTAATTGCAAAAAAAGTTAAAATAGGCAAGAAGAAAATTGTTTTTAACAATGTCATTGATGATACTTTATAAACATATTTTTCTTATAGTAGATAATCATGAATAGCTACCATTATAAAAACAATATGTTTAAAATCACACACATACACACACACATCTTGTGGAAATGATTTTACTAAAAGTTTAGCCACCATCAATTTTTTACCGAAGCACCAGATACTCCAGTGCCTGAATTTCTTCTTCCCAAAAGGAAAATGGAAAAAATATTTCCAAGCAATATAAATATTGGAAATTATCTTAGCTGTTTCTAAATAACATATGTATGTGCAAGGCTTGGCTTTTACCAAATGGTGAGGTGTGAGATTTTCATGCTGAATAATTTCTTCATTTCCCATACACACCCACATAAACACCATGTTAAACTTTATTCTTACAGCCTACTTAAGAACATAATGCTTTGAATTCTTAAGTTTCAAAGATGAATTACCAAAACTTTGAAAATTCTCCATTTTTAGATGGAAATAATTTTTCTGATTTTTTAGTTTATTGTGAGGATTGTCAGAAACCACTTAATGTAAGGCCATGTTCAAACTCAGCACAATTTGGAGTTCTTTATTTTTTGTTTGTTTGTTTTTCTCACTATTTTTTACTTTGCAAAAATCAAACATAACATAGTTTAAAAATTATACAATGAAAATCTGTATTCCCCCCATTTATATTCAGTGGTGAACATTTTCCCATGTTTGCTTAATCTTCTCTCTGTGTACACACACACGCACGATAACACACACACAGTCTTTTGCATAAGCATGTTTTTTCTAAGAATTCCTGCTACATACACAGGATAACATTTTCACCTCTAAGAGATGAAATCAATATTTTATTTTTTATTGCATTTGCTTTTCAATTTTTTTATGAGTAATTTTAGATTAACAGAAGCATAGTATGGATAGTACAAAGCACTTCTATGTACCTTTGATATCACATAACCTCTTGGAATGTTAGCTTCTTATATAGCCTTGGCCCACTCAATCAAATTTTTTAAAATTACGTTGGTGTAGATTAAGTTAAATGCATTCCTGTATTTTGCTCCTCCTAATAAAATATCAATCACATATTTTTCATTTCTGTGACTTTTGCAAGTTTAATATTGGACCAAATCATATTTCCTGCTTGTTCTCTTTGAGCTTGAGTAGTTGCTGTTGACCATTAGGGATTTCAAGCCATTTTCTTGTGGACCATTTATAATTTAATTAAGTCAAAGCATCTGTGCTTTTGTCCATCAGTTTTCTTATAGTTGTATATGTCTCAAAGACTCGGTTTCATAGTTTTGAAAATCAGAGAAATGTTTTTCTTCTGTATTAGGATAGTGCCAGGCATATTCTGTCATATCCTAGACGTAGGATTCTCAGTCTGTAAAGAAGTTTCTTGTTCTGAATGTTTCATGAAGAAGACCTGGTTCATATTCTTTTATTCTTACTTACTTATTCAAAACATTTTAATTGGGTCATATCGTGAGCAACAAATTGTTCCAGGAAGTCATGGTACACCAGGGGTGTGTGTGTGTGTGTGTTTCATGTTGTCTGACTCTTTATTGAACCCATGGACTGTAGCCTGCCAGGCTCCTCTGTACATGGGATTCTCCAGGCTAGACTACTAGAGAGAGTTGCCATTTCCTTCTCCAGAGGATCTTTCCAACCCAGGGATCAAATCCACATCTCCTGTATTGGCGGGCAGATTCTTTAACACTGAGCCACCTGGGAAGCCTAAGATGGACTAGCTGTCTATTCCAATGGCAGATTTTCTAATTTCCTTTACCTCTTACCCTTTAAGAGGGCTTTCCTTATGGTTCAGTGGTTAAGAATCCTCCTCCCAATACAGGAGACACAGATTCTATCTCTGGGTCAGGAAGATCCACTGGAGAAGGAAATGCCAACCACTTTTCCAGTATTCTTGCCTGAGAAACCCCATGGACAGAGGAACCTGGTGGACTACAGTCCGTGGGATCAGAGTTGGACATGACTTAGTGACTGAACAGCAACAAATAACTCTTTAATAACCAAAATGTTCATTTGCTTTCCTTCCAAGAATAGCACCTGAATTGAGCTTATTCTTTCTACAGAGACTTTGAATTATAACCTTAGAATCCTCCTCCCTGAGCCTTTTCACACTCCCTGAACATGAAGACTCATGATCCCAATCATGTTTTAATTTAGAAAGTTTTTTTGATTTCATGTATTATCCCCATTGCTCAGATAGTTACTTCTTTATAGAAAAATCTCATAAAGGACAATTTTACCCCCGAAAGAATGCGATCCTAATACTAGTATTGCCAACAAGTGGAGAGAGCAAATATTATAATGGGATATTTATTTAATCTAACATTCTCTCAGATCGTACTGTGTGAGAACATAATGTACACACACTCATGTGTGTGTGTTGTGTGTGGGATTGTTAATTAAGCTTTACTGAGGGGTCACACGGAGAAGGCAATAGCAAGCCACTCCAGTACTATTGCCTAGAAAATCCCATGGATGGAGGAGCCTGGTAGGCTGCAGTCCATGGGGTCGCTAAGGGTCGGACACGACTGAGCTACTTCACTTTCACTTTTCACTTTCACACATTGGAGAAGGAAATGGCAACCCACTCCAGTGTTCTTGCCTGGAGAATCCCAGGGATAGGGGAGCCTGGTGGGCTTCCGTCTGTGGGGTCACACAGAGTCGGACACGACTGAAGTGACTTAGCAGCAGCAGCAGCAGCAAGGGGTCACAAAGAGTTGAACATGACTGAGTGACTGAACTGAACTGAAACAATTAGAATGTTGTTGGAGAAGCAGTAAGAGGCTAATGAAAGTTTTAAGTAAAGTGTAAATTTTTAACTAGATAACAAAGTATTAATAACTCCTTGAGAAATGCAGAATGCAAAAAATAAAAGTGAAGGTGTTAGTCGCTCAGTTGTGTCTGACTCTGTGCAAGCCCATGGACTGTAGCCCACCAGGCTCCTGCATCCATGGGATTCTCCAGACAAGAATACTGGAGTGGTTTGCCATTCCCTTCTCCAGGGGATCTTACCGACCCAGAGAGGGAACCCAGGTCTCCTGCACTGGCAGGCAGATTCTTTACCAACTTTGCCACCTGGGAAGCCCCAGTTAATGAATATATTCATAGTTGCTTAGATATTCATTTATCTTGCATGATTTAAAAACTTAAAACATCTGTTAAGCATGTAGAAAAGTAATACTGTAACTCTGTAGAGTAAAAATAAGCAAAAATGTACGAAATAGTGAAAAAAAAAAACAGAACCCTAAAGCTCAGTTATTTCCTCCCATGTTTCTCTACTGTGAGCCTCCTTTACTTATCATGCTGAACACTTCACTTCTGACACTTCTGGTCCATAAATGTGTGTGTGTGTGTGTGTTTTACCTCCACACAAGCAATTTTCTCCAACACCAGTTGGGTGTCCTAAATTCAGCTCAATTCAAATGATGGCGCTAGTGGTAAAGAACCTGCCTGCCAATGCAGAAAACAGAAGAGATGTGGGTTCTATCCCTGGATTTGGAAGATCCCCAGAGGAGGGCATGGCAACCCATTCCAGTATTCTTGCCTGGATAATCTCCATGGGCAGAGACGTCTGGCGGGCTACAGTCCATGAGGTCACAAGGAGATGGACATGACTGAAGCAACTGGACACTCACTTACATCTATTCAATGATAATGTCTGATCCCACAGGGTAATGGCTCAGACCCACAAGACCACCCCATCCCCATCCCACTTCAGATGATGCGGTAAATAGAGCAAGGTCTGGGAGGGTCCTGAGCATAGGGCCTTTTGTCCCTGTGGATTTGGGGTGCATCACTTTCCCAATGTGTGTGTGTTCACCAACTAAGAAGCCCTCCAAACTCCTGACTACTGGTACTTTATGGCATTTTCCTGACAAAAGCATGACCATTTATTAACTCCACTTCCAGCCCCTGTACCCTTTCTGGAAGATGGGGTTAGAATAAAAAATTTCAAACTTCTAATCACAATTTGGTCTTTCTGGTGACTGGTCCCATCCCAGAGTCATCCAGGAGCCCATCCAGAGTCACCTCATCAGAACAAAAGATGCTTCTAGTTCTCAAAAGCATCTTAGGAATTTACAAGAGCTCTAGGAGCTCCATGTCAGGAACTGGGTTGGAGAAAAATATATTAACAAGGGATGTTCCTAGTGCTCTTATCAACCAGAAAATTACGAGGGTTTCAGTTCTGTGTCAGGAAAACTTCACAAATAGCTTTCAAATATATAAGTGATGTTCCGTCATGATATGAAAACGAATTCTGCAGGAGAAGGCGTAACACAGGAGAAGAGCAACAGAAATCTAGACCTAGACCCCTGTAGTTTTTCGTGCAGCATTCATTTTTTTGTAGCAGTGTCATTAAAACGTGTCTCCATAGAAAGCTGCTCTGGAGATAATATGGAGAAATGCTTGCTGTGAGAGTTTTGTATAAAGTAGTAAAAGCACGCACATGCAGAAATCCAAAAAGGATGGCTGCGTCAGCTAACATCTGTTTACACAATTACATGAAGGTTTCACGAGGAAATAATATGATCTGCACTCAGCTAACCTCTGTTTACACAATTACATGACGGTTTCACGAGGAAATAATATGATGAGACATAACATTTTTTTTCTTTTTTTTTTAATAATTAAGCTCACTTATTTTTAGTTGAAGGATAATTGCTCTATAATACTGTGCTTGTTTCTGCCAAACATCAACATGAATCCACAGTATATACACTTACATCTCCATCAGAACTTGAGCCTCTTCCCACTTCCCTCCCCATCCGACCCCTCTAGGTTGTTACAGAACCCTGGTTTGAGCTCCCTGAATCACACAACAAATCCCCACTGGCTAAGTATTTGAACACGGTACATACACGTTTCCATGTTACTGTCTCCATGCGTCTTCTCTTTCCCCCCACCATGTCCATCAGTCTTGAACACAACAGCTAAACAAAAGTTCATCCTTTATAATTTTATTTATTGTAAGAATAGATGTAAAAAGAAATAAAATATGAGAATCAATATACAAAGTATGAGATGTGGTCTGTATATGAGTTCGTTGTTGTTTAGTCACTAAGCTGTGTCCGATTCTTTTGTGGCCCCATGGACTGTAGCCCACCAGGATCCTCTGTCCATGGGATTTCCCAGGCAAGAGTACTCGAGTGCATTGCCATTTCCTTCTCCAGGGGAATCTTCCTGACCCAGGGTCAGACCCGGGTCTCTTGATTGCAGGTGGGCTCTTTACCACTGATCCACCAGGGAAGCCTGTGTATATAAATTATCCAACTATAATTCATTATTATAAATTTTATTGATATTAAAATGGAGAACATTATGGATGAAATGAGATATGAAATTCCTTAAAATAAGGTAACAGTTTTATTAATACTACTTATATGCATTAAATTATATTTCATTTTATATGAAAACATAATTATAGCTAGAAGGCAAGTTGGTTAAAGATGGTTGTTTTTATTTGTAGAGTTTACATTTCACTTTTTCCCACAAGGTCCAAATTACCAAGTGTAATTAATGCCATAAAAATTTCCAAATAGTTACATCGAAAGAGGAAATATGTTCACTTAATTAGAACAAGGGGTTATGTTTTTATAGACTATAATCATTTGTTTACATGACCAGAAATACTGCTATTATGTTGGCAAAATTTATATACGAATTTTTGTCTTTGCAATTAGCATAATGTTATATAACCTACAACCAATTCTCATTTAATATGTTCATATATCTTTCTTTCTTTCGTGCCCAGTTCCCTTTTTTATTTTTTTCAATTCTTATTCAAGCTATTCTATATAGGAAATAGAAGGGACTAAATGTGATAAATTAGCCAGAATACCTCCTTCAGAATGTTAAATTCACCTTCTAATAAGGAATAAAAAAATAAGTCATTTTAAAAAGTGGTAGCTATTTTTTTAGGCCACTCCACACAGCATGTGGGATCTTAGTTTCCCCAGTCAAAGGTCGAACGTGGGCCCCCTACATCAGGAGCATAGAGTTTTAACACACTGGACCACCAGGGACGTTCCAAGGAGTAGCTGTTTTTAAAACTGCCAAAGTGATTGTAATTAGATGAGGTAAATTATTGCCAAAAATTTGGGAAGTTTGTGTGTTTGAAAATAAGAAAAAGAAATTTGTAAATTGTAAGTTAGTAGTTTTGACAAAATCAGTTTCATTTTGGATTGTTTATTCATTATTCTTTGGTTTTCAGCTTATTAAGATTCAGTTTTGCCTGGGACTAAAAGAAGGAAAATAAAAGCACAATTATTATATAAGAGATCTTTGTGAACTTGGGTGGGACTAGCTTTAAGATGGTTATCTAGTTTAATTTCTAAGTTAAATGGTTTGTGTACTTTTATGGTCTTTAATACACAAGGCAATTTGCTCCCCAGAAATGAATAACTTACCGTTGCAGGCATGAGCAATACTCCTTTAACTAACTTTTGCCACCTGGTTGAATGAAAAATAATTTAAGAACTACTTTACTATTATTGTTGTGGCATGCATGTGTGCTAAGCCCCTTCAGTCACGTCCAACTCTGTGCAACCCTTGACTTTAGCCTGCCAAGCTCCTCTGTCCATGGGATTCTCTAGGCAAAAATACTGGAGTGGATTGCTGTGCCCTCTTCCAGGGAATCTTCCTGACTCATGGATTGAACCTGTTTCTCTTACATCTCCTGCATTGGCAGGCAAGTTCTTTACCACTAGCACCACCAGGAAAGCCCATAGGTGGCAGTTGACATTTATTTAATGCTTACTATGTGCAGTTACAGTTAAAGCTTACAGTTCTGAATAACTTTTTGTAGATTAACTCAGTAACTTTCTTTTTTAATTATTTTTTTTTTATCAGAGTGTAGTTGATTTACAATGTTGTGTTAGTTTCTGCAGTAAAGATGTCAGTTGGGCCTGTGTTGTCTGAAGGCTTGACTTGGACTGGAAGTTCTGTATCCAAGGTGGCCCCTCATCACTCACATGGTTGGCAGGTTAGTGCTGGCTGTGGCAGGAGGCTGAGTTCCTTACCTCCGGGACTTTTCTTTAGGGTTGCTTGAGGGCCTTGTTATGTGGTTGCCTGCTTCCCCCAGACCAGCTGATCCAGGAGAGAGCAAAGCAGAAGCCACAGGGTCTTTTATGACCACCACTCTCTGTCATTTCCACTGTCTCTCATTGGTCACATAGATAAGCCATATTCTGTGTAGGAGGGAACGGATGACACCAGGATCCAATACCAGGATATGAGAATCATAGAGGCTGTTGGTCAAGCAAGCTAGTCTGGGTAGATTATATTATCATTCCCATTACATGGATAAGAAAACTGAGAAACGGAGATATTAAGTGAAATGCTGATGGTGCCGTACTAAGTGGTAGAGCTCGATCTTGAATATGCATTCTGCCTCCAGACCATGTGCTCTTAAGCGATATGTGGTGTTGCCATAATAGCTCATTTTACTTTTATTTTTTATTTTTTTTTATGCGTCGAACCTGGACGGGTCATTTATGATAATGTACATGCTACAATTCCATTCTCTCCAATCATTCCACCTTCACCCTCTCCCACAGAGTCCCAAAGACTGTTCTAAATGCCTATGTCTCTTTTGCAGTCTCTTATACAGGGTTTAGGTTACCATTTTTCTAAATTCCATATATATGCGTTAATATACGGTATTGATGTTCTTCTTTCTGGCTTACTTCACTCTGTATAATTGGCTCCAATTTCATCCACCTCATTAAAACTGATTCAAATGCATTCTTTTTGATGGCTGAGAAATACTCCATTGTGTATATGTACCAAAGCTTTCTTATCCATTCATCTGCAGATGGACATCTAGGTTGCTTCCATGTCCTGGCTATTATAAACAGTGCTGCAATGAACATTGGAGTACATGTGTCTCTTTCAATTCTGGTTTCCTCGGTGTGTATGCCCAGGAGTGCGATCGCTGGATCATATGGCAGTTCTATTTCCAGTTTTCTGAGGAATCTCCACACTGTTCTCCATAGTGGCTATACTAGTTTGCATTCCCACCAACAGTGTAAGAGGGTTCCCTTCTCTCCACACCCTCTCCAACACTTACTGCATGTAGACTTTTGGATAGCAGCCATTCTGACTGGTGTGAAATGGTATCTCATTGTGGTTTTGATTTGCATTTCTCTGATGATGAGGGATGTTGAGCATTTTTTCATGTGTTTATTAGCCATCTTTATGTCTTCTTTGGAGAAATGTCTGTTTAGTTCTTTGGCCCATTTTTTGATTGGGTCACTTAGTTTTCTGGAATTAAGCTGCAGGAGCTGCTTGTATAATTTGGAGATTAATCCTTTATCAGTTGCTTCATTTGCTATTATTGTCTCCCATTCTGAAGGTTGTCTTCTCACCTTGCTTAGAGTTTCCTTTGCTGTGCAGAAGCTTTTGATTTTAATTAGGTCCCATTTGTTTATTTTTGCTTTTATTTCCAATATTCTGGGAGGTGGGTCTTGGAGGATCCTGCTGTGATTTATGTCGGAGAGTGTTTTGCCTACGTTCTCCTCTAGGAGTTTTATAGTTTCTGGTCTTACATTTAGATCTTTAATCCATTTTGAGTTTATTTTGGTGTATGGTGTTAGGAAGTGTTCTAGTTTCATTCTTTTACAAGTGGCTGACCAGTTTTCCCAGCACCACTTGTTAAAGAGACTGTCTTTTCTCCATTTTATATTCTTGCCTCCTTTGTCGAAGATACTTTTAAAGTTTTGATTGCCAGCAGTTGCACATTTTCATGTATCTCTTGTCCACTTATTTTGTGTGTATATTCATATATAAAGCACACCCTGTTTACCCTTATTTTCTACAGAGGTGGCTATTTTTCTCTTAGTGAATTATAGATAGAGATTTTCCTTATTTTAAAATTACAAATATTTTGACTTTTTATTTTTTTATTTTTAGAGAAAAAATGTTTTATTATTTAACATGTTTTTGTTTATCAATAAGGTTGAATTCTTTTCTTTTTTTCCTTTTTTTTTCTTTCTCTCTCTTTTTTTAAATTTATTGGAGGCTAATTACTTTACAATATTATATTGGTTGGTTTTGCAGTTTGCCAGTTGTCTTTGGCTTGTGCGTATGGCGTTTCAAACAAAACTTTTGTCTCTTTTTTGTCTTCTTTATGATTTTTGCCTCTATATTATCCAAGGATCCATCATTTAATAGTTCAAATCAGTTTATTTTTCTAATAGTTACTTTTTAAGGCAGAATTTTTAGCAACCCCTAGAATTATCCCCTCACATCCAAACATGACCACTGGAAAAACAATAGCCTTGACTAGATGGAACTTTGTTGGCAAAGTAATGTCTCTGCTTTTTAATATGCTATCTAGGTTGGTCATAACTTTCCTTCCAAGGAGTAAGCGTCTTTTAATTTCCTGGCTGCAATCAGCATCCGCAGTGATTTTGGAGCCCAAAAATTAAAGTCTGATATTGTTTCCACTGTTTCTCCATCTATTTCCCATGAAGTGATGGGACCAGATGCCATGATCGTAGTTTTCAGTCCTGGGTGTTCATTGGAAGGACTGATGCTAAAGCTGAAACTCCAATACTTTGGACACCTCATGTGAAGAGTTGACTCACTGAAAAAACTCTGATGCTGGGAGGGATTGGGGGCAGGAGGAGAAGGGGACGACAGAGAATGAGATGGCTGGATGGCATCACCGACTTGATGGACATGAGTGTGAGTGAACTCCGGGAGTTGGTGATGAACAGGGAGGCCTGGCGTGTTGTGATTCATGTGGTCGCAAAGAGTCAGACACGACTGAGCGACTGAACTGAACTGAACTGAGAATTATCCCCTAAAGTCAAAAAGAGTGTGTGTGTCATGAAGGACTGAAATGCCAAACTTAGTTTTTGCAATCTGTTGATGTGAACTTCATATTGAAGAATTGTGAGGACTGGTTGGAGGAAGAATATCTTATGGTAGGCAAAGACTCAGCAAGACAAGGTACTTGGCTCAATTATTCCCTTAAGTCAACCTCACTTTGCATCAAGTGACTCCTTCTAAATTTCATATGCCTCCTGGTAAAATTGAAATTTCAATGGCCTTTTGTATGCCTCCTTATTAAGATTGTTAGGTGAATATCTAGCTGATACTAGTGCTTATCTACCTATCTATTGTCTATCATCTATCTCTACCCACCATATATCTCTGCAGAGGCATTTTGGAGGGAAAATAAAATATTTGGTTATTATGGAATGCTGCCAAAGATTAGGCGGTGGCCAATAAGTGTGTCCTTGGGCTTCCCTGGTGGCTCAGAGGTTAAAGCGTCTGCCTCCAATGTGGGAGACCTGGGTTCTATCCCTGGGTCGGGAAGATCCCCTGGAGAAGGAAATGGTAACCCACTCCAGTATTCTTGCCTGGAGAATCCCATGGACGGAGAAGCCTGGTAGGCTACAGTCCATGGGGTCGCAAAGAGTCGGACAAGACTGAGCGACTTCACTTCACTTCAAATACCCAATAGAAGAGGTGAGGTGAGATCTCATTTGCAACTTTGTCCAGGGTAATGACACAGACAAAAAGAACTATCACAGATTGTATGTGACAACTATAAATATGGCTATGGGTTGTCATGGGAAGATCAAGCAAATCGTAGCATCTTCCTTCTTTGGTAAGGAAAGGGTGTGGACTCATATAAGTGCATATTTCTATTTGTCTATTGTTATGAAAGAAAAAACTTTAACTTATTATGGGATTCTGTACTTTGCTGCATGCTATTCTGTGTTATTTTAATCTAAAGTTTATATTTCTGTAAGACAGATACACTTACTACTTATTTGTCTAATATAATACTAGGCATAGTTGCTCTAAGCCTTACATGATTAAAGATGTGGAATTCGATCTTACATCTTCTGACTCTGGTTGCAATGATTCTTTCAGTCAAGTACAGAACCACCTTTGCCACATTTTCCTACTTTATAATTTATTTCTAAGAGTTCTGGGATTATATTTTAATCCTCATAAAATGTGTGGTTCAGAAGGTCTATTTTCCAATTTAAATGACAATGGTTTCCAGAGATTTAGAGTGAAAAAGACATGCAGTAGAATTGTACACCTGGATCCTGCATCCTCCCAAATGATTCCAGGCCTATTTAACTGTTCAGACCTCACATCACCGAAACTCAGTCTTCTGTCTGTTTTGTTAATGCGGCCACCCAGTGCTATCTAAAGCCTCCCTCTTCCACCTCAGGGATGCAGTACTTTTCAATTAGCTTTTAACACAGTGCTGCTCAAAGTGAGGTCCAAAGGCCAGTTTCAGTCTGTAGACTTTTACTAGCTTGTGCATGCTCACTGACTTCAGTTGTGTCTGACTCTGCGACCCTAGGGACTGTAGCCCCCCAGGCTCCTCTGTCCATGGAATTTTCTAGGCAAGAATACTGGATTGGGTCGCCATGCCCTCCTTGACTTTTGCTGGACTACAAAATAAATATCCAGTTGAGACTGAGCATGTAGAAACTTTGATAGCAATCCGACATGGTAACATCCTAGTGCATTGCAGTGTGTTGCTCTTTGGAAAGCAAGTAGACTGGTTTGGATCATATTGAGTTCGTAGGTGAGTCATATTTGGCATGAGTTCTCTGTGTGTGTGTGTTTGTGTTAGTTGCTTAGTCGTCTCCAACTCTTTGCAACCCCATAGACTGTAGCCCACCAGGCCCCTCCGTCCTTGGGATTCTGCAGGCAAGAACACTGGAGTGGGTTGCCATTTATGCAAAATAGAACAGTATATGTGTCTGCAATAAGTTGGAAATTACAAAGAAAAGAGACATCTGTCTCTCATCACAGTTAGCTGAGAAGCCTAGCTCCAGTGTCTCATCAGCGTAGAGTCTTTTGTGCCTCACTTTCCTTCTTTGTCCTGCCCTCTTTAAACCACCTGGACTTTGTGGTCCGTCATAACTGCATATCAGTATACTGTTTCCCTTTGTTGTGATTTTTTATGGCTCCTGATTGACAATAACAAACGTACACACAAACAAAATCCTACGCGGATGGATCCTTTTCCCCTGCTCTTTGGCTGAGTAAATGCTGCTAGAAACAAAATTCACACAATGAGTCAGACTCATATTGCTGAATTCATGGTCCTGCAGCTCACAGGCCCTTCACAGTGTGCACTTTTTTCCCTTATTGAAACATGCTCTTACTCTTGCAGTTACAGTTTCTTTAGCTCATCACTTAATACTTAAATGGGGGAAAACAATGCATGAAAGATTTCCTCAGATTTTTGCTACTGTATTTCCCCAATGTCGCTTCCTTTTCACCCACTCTTTCCTGCTCTTCTCCTGTTACAACAGTATTTCCTTATTTCCATGCTGGTTTCCCTAGTGGCTTAGATGGTAAAGAATCTGCCTTCAACTTGGGAGACCCAGGATTGATCCCTGGGTTGGGAAGATCCCCTGAAGGAGGGCATGGCAACCCACTCCAGTATTCTTGCCTGGAGAATCCCATGGACAGAGGAACCTGGTGGGCTACAGTCCAGGGGATTTCAAAGAATCGGACATGACTGAGTGACTAATACACACAGACATCTCCTTGCTGGATCCAAATGCCTGGTACCCTGTCTGCAACTTTGTGATATTTTTCTCTACTTCGTTTTTAAATCTCTCTTTGTTAATTTATCTCCTTGGAAATTTAAATATCCTCCACCTCTCTGATTTGCTTTTAACAGAATTAAAAGAAATTTTAAGAAAACTTTTAAGAAACTCTGCATGCTTTCTTCACCTTTCAACTAATGACTCTTAATTATCCTTAAAATCTTAGTTTACACATCACTTTTTGGAGGATGTTTTTCTGATTCCTTGAGGGAAAGAAAGGTATCCTTTTTAAATTCTTAAAGCGCTTGCATTCTTGTCGTTTATAAAATTTATCATTGTATATTTACTACTAAAAAGTCTTCTAGAGATGTTTCAAAAACTCTCTGAATCAGTGACTCAAGTCATTTTAATCCAGCTATAATTTTGGCCACATTCTTTCCAAACTCCATCATTAAATGATTGGAGTTTGAGGAACATGGTGTTGGCATTTTTTCAATCATCAGTTCAACTTGGTGGTGATTTGAGCCACTTGTCCATCTGGTAGCAAGTAGTAAGCTTTAAAGAATGTTCAGGAGAGGAAAAACCACTAGAAGATTCACGTATTGTAATGCACATGGTTAATCAATTTTAGACTTGTATAGCTTTTGTAGAGTTCTTTATAGGTGGTTTGAATTTAATATGGATTTAAGCAAGTTACATTACCTCTCTGAACGTCTAATTCCTTATCTGAAAACTGTTTAACACAATATATGTCATAGAACTTTTGTGAACTTTTAATAACACAAACACATACATATATGTATATGAATCATTTAGCATAAAAGGTGCAATACTGTTTGGAATTATTATTATTGTAATATGATTAAGATAATTCAATAAATATTTCATTCATTCTCAATTTTCATGACATCAGTTACTATCACAAACTAGTGAGAAATGCTTTCCATTAGTATCTAAATAAATTGAGTTCTGGAGTCAGCAATTTAAAAAAAAAATTAGTACTGCTGTTTGTGCGACATGGTTTAGAGAAAGAGGTTAATAAAATTAAAACTGTTTTGCTCTAAGATATAGGAAAGTTGATTCCTCTTTTGAGCTTTTAATTAGTGTGATACATTAAAAAAGTTACAGCATTAACATAGCATAAGGATTCAAGCAATTAGAAAAACACAAAAATGTGTTTTATACTCACTATTACTGAAGTGAAATAAATCTGTTTTTTTAATGTTGCCAGCATCAAGCTGAGTTGAATTCTGTATATTTAATAAGAATCTTATATTTAAATCTTGTGAAAGTAAATGACTTTTAAAGCTTTACTTAAATCTATTCTTAGTCATTTAGTGGTTGAATGGTTCACAGTCTTAGAATTGGAAGAAGTGTGATGTCTGCTCATGCGTGCGCGCACGCGCACACACACACACACACACACACTCCAACTGGTAATTTATTGATTTAAGCAACAGTATCAAAATAAAACTCAATTGTTAGGATTGTCTATTCTCCTTGAAGAAGAAGCAATTTTCATGGCAATCAACCCACTCATGCTTATAAACAGAGCCTAATAAGCAAAGGGTTATGTGAGAGATTTATAACACAATTTGTTCAGTTGGTCTACGTAATAAACTCTTTTCCCGTAAAATAAAAACAAATAACATTCAATTTTTAAAATTTACCCCGTTTTGTGTTTCTTTTGAGAGCTCTTTTCCAGAGGATATTTGATTTCTGTAAATCAAAACCCAGGCAAGAGCGGCCGCTGCTGTTTACAGCTTTCCAAAGAGCCGTTACCTAGCAACTGCATAGAAGCTTCCAGTAGTTTAAATCATAGACAAGCTCAGAAAATACTGTGAAGCAGACCTTAAAAAAATTCTGACTTGCTAAAATGAAATTAACAAATCGACTTTCTGTCAAAATAGATCAAAATAGATTTGATCATATTTATCAATAACTTTATAACTTTAATTATAATTGCTTATCTGGAAAGCTTTTAAATCAAAAATGATAAAAATAACAATAAAATAGAAACCACGGATCTCACATAATCCTGCTGTTTTAAAAGTCACAGTTCTTGAAAATGGTTTCCCATTCCTTAAGATGGCTACTATTAACAGTTTGAGTCATGTGGTTACACTTTTTGCACATGTGTCTAGTCTGCTTTTGTGTCAGTGGAGTTATATCCTTTTACTCTTTAAGATTTTAATCTGTGTTCCCCATCTTGAACCCCCCTCCCACCTCCCTCCCATCCCATCTCTCTGGTTCATCCCATTGCACCAGCCCTGAGCATCCTGTATCATGCATCGAACCTGGACTGTCGATTCGTTTCACATATGATAGTATACATGTTTCAATGCCATTCTCCCAAATCATCCCACCCTTGCCCTCTCCCACAGAGTCCAAAAGACTGTTCTATACATCTGTGTCTCTTTTGCTGTCTCGTATACACCCAGGGCAGATTCATGTCAGTGTATGGCAAAACCAATACAATAAAGTAATTAGCCTCCAATTAAACTAAATAAATTTTTTTAAAAAAGATTTTACACTGTGTTATTGACATTATTTCAAGATGGCTTATTGAAATTTCATTTTTAGTAATGCCGAATTGTGATGATAAACATTTAACATCATCTGGCCGGAGAAGGCAACGTCAAGCCACTCCAGTACTCTTGCCTAGAAAATCCCATGGATGGAGGAGCCTGGTAGGCTGCAGTCTGTGGGGTCGCTCAGGGTCGGACACGACTGAGCGACTTCATTTTCACACATTGGAGAAGGAAATGGCAACCCACTCCAGTGTTCTTGCCTGGAGAATCCCAGGGACGGGGGACCCTGGTGGGCTTCCGTCTATGGGGTCGCACAGAGTCGGACACGACTGAAGTGACTTAGCAGCAGCAGCAGCAGCACAAGCTGGAATCAAGATTGCTGGAAGAAATATCAATAACCTCAGATATGCAGATGACACTACCCTTATGGCAGAAAGTGAAGAGGAACTCAAAAGCCTCTTGATGAAAGTGAAAGAGGAGAGTGAAAGGTTGGCTTGAAGCTCAACATTCAAAAAACAAAGATCATGGCATCTGGTCCCATCATTTCATGGGAAATAGATGCGGAAACAGTGGAAACAGTGTCAGACTTTATTTTTGGGGGCTCCAAAATCACTGCGGATGCTGATTGCAGCCAGGAAATTAAAAGACGCTTACTACTTGGAAGGAAAGTTATGACCAGCCTAGATAGCATATTAAAAAGCAGAGACATTATTTTGCCAACAAAGGTCCGTCTAGTCAAGGCTATGGTTTTTCCCGTGGTCATGTATGGATGTGAGAGTTGGACTGTGAAGAAAGCTGATCGCCGAAGAATTGATGTTTTTGAACTGTGGTGCTGGAGAAGACTCTTGAGAGTCCCTTGGACTGCAGGGAGATCCAACCAGTCCATTCTAAAGGAGATCAATCCTGGGTGTTCACTGGAAGGACTGATGCTAAAGCTGAAACTGCAATACTTTGGCCACCTCATGCGACAAGTTGACTCACTGGAAAGACTCTGATGCTGGGAGGGATTGGGGGCGGGAGGAGAAGGGGACGACAGAGAATGAGATGGCTGGATGGCATTACCGACTCTGTGGACATGAGTTTGAGTGAACTCCGGGAATTGGTGATGGACAGGGAGGCCTGGAGTGCTGTGATTCATGGGGTGGCAAAGAGTCGGACACGACTGAGTGACTGAAATGAACTGAACTGAAGTGATCCCTGGGTCAGGGAGATCCCCTGGAGAAGGCAATGGCCCCCCACTGCAGTACTCTTGCCTGGAAAATTCCATGGATGGAGGAGCCTGGTGGGCTCCAGTCCATGGTGCCACAGAGTAGGACACGACTGAGCGACTTCACTTTCACTTTTCACTTTTTCCAGTGATCTAAGTGAGGATGATCGCCATGATCTGTCTAGCATTCTGACCAGCACTTTGTTGTCATCATCTACTCTTCTCCTCAGAAAATCCCATGAGGTAAATCCTATTACTATTCACATTGTCAAAGATGAGGCAAATGAGGCTCTGAGGGAACAGGACCTTGCTCAGGGCCTGACACTGTCGGTGGTGATCCCACTGGATCCCATGCACTTATGCTCGAAGAACAAGCAGCAGGAGAGAGAGCTGAGTCAGAGCAAACAGAAACTTTACAAGGACAGGAAGGAAACACAAGATGGGATATGTGTAGTTTCAAACGAGGAAATGTTTTCTTCAACCAGGGAAGGGAATTAGAAAACATGGACAGGTTTGATCACTGCTAAGGAGTGATTGTTGTCTGCATAATCAAAACTGGCCTCATTTGTGGCCTCACCAGTGAGAGGGAAAGAGTTTAGACAAAACTGGTTTCGTCTGCCAAATATTAACCCAGAAGTTTACAAAACTTGGTCTGGTAACCATATTTTACTGAGGAGCCAATACATGCCATTTCCCCCTGGGTAGCCACCAGACCAAACTTGGGGATATCTGCAGGAAAATGAGGACCTCTTACTAAGAGGAACAAGGAGAGAATAAATATAGATGGTAGTATTTTCAGCCACAGTTCAAATCTTTTTGTCCACCCGAGTATCCATGTACAGTATTTTTTCTATACAGTAAGATAAATGTGTTCAGTATTAGTTGCTCAGACATGTCTGACTCTTCTGTGACCCCATGAACTGTAGCCCACCAGGCTCCTCTACCCCTGGGATTCTCCAGCCAAGAATGGAGAGGGTGGCCATTCCCTTCTCTAAGGGATCTTCCCAACCCAGGGATCAAACCTGGGTCTGCTGCATTGCAAGAGGAGGATTCTTTTCCATCTGAGCCACCAGGAAAGATACTCATCCGTTATTATGAAAAACACACCAAAGTTGCTTCAGTTGCTGAATCTAGCTCCAAGTCCAGGATATCTCGATAATGCAAAGTCATGCCTAGCTGTGGGTCCTAATAGTCTGGCAACGACAAACCAATAAATGAGTTAGTTACCTCCACTCCCACCCCAAAGGTATATATAATAGTGGGGCAAGATAACTGGAAAATGAAAGGGAGACACATGGCAGACATTGGTCGATGGTGATTATCCTGTGGGACAGGAATTGCAAAGACCTTGCACTAAATTTTTTGACTAGAGACCATCCTGCTGTACAGAATAACTTGTCTGTTCCTAAGCATAGATTCTTGTTCACTATTTTCAGTGATTACAGAGAAAGTTGAAATTGGAACAGATTTCCTCTAGTCCTTTCCATGTGTCAGTGATGGTGCTCAAAGTTCTTTTCTAAGAACTTTTGTACACTTGCCTTATTTGGCTTTTCTTGTCCCATGCCCATCTCTGGCTTTGCTGTCATGGCAGCTACCTTGGCATTTCAGTTTGTTGACCCGCTGTTAGTTTTACTCGTTAGTCAAAAATGAACGCTAGTGTCAACTGTCTTGTCGGATTTTACTTCTATGCATTTGAATGGCCAGAGGAATCCAAACAAAATACAACCCATAGGCTAGTCCCACTTTAAATTCACGATCGCAATGTATGGCAAAACCAACCAATATAATATTGTAAAATAATTTGCCTCCAATAAAAAATAAATTAATTACAAAAAAAAATAAAAAATAAATTCACGATCGCTAATTTTTAGGTGTCTTATCAGGTGCCACGCAGTCATTCTGTTTCCCAAATCTGTTTCTTTTTACCCTCTCTTAAACAGCTTTGCCATGCTTTCTCTTCTCACCTCCAGCCTCTTCCCTATCAACATACCAGCCTACTTCACTAAGAAAGTAGGACCATGGGAAGGAGAACAAAGTTTTCACAAACTTCTGCCTACGCACATACTCACCAGCCTGAAGGTAGAACTCCCATATGTTCTACCTCCTCTCCTGTTATTATAGATGAACAATTTTAGCAGCAATGTGACTGAGCAGGGTCATGTGAAAGAATAACGTATTATGTTAATAAGATTACCCAAATTCTGACAGTCTAGGAATGACATTTTAAGGAATTGGAAATATATCCTATAAAGCTTTCAGATTTAGGAAAGGTCATTAATCCATTTGGCAGATTAAACAGCACTCTCTAGCTATTGATAATAATGTTGTATATTTGCCTTGTAACTCCAGTATTTTGGCCACCTGATGCGAAGAGCTGGCTCAATTGAAAAGACCTTGATGCTGGGAAAGACTGAAGGCAGGAGGAGGAGGGGCCGACAGAGGATGAGATGGTTAGATGGCATCACCGACTCAATGGACATGAGTTTGGGTAAACTCCGGGAGTTGGTGATGGACAGGGAGGTCTGGTGTGCTGCGGTTTATGGGGTCGCAAAGAGTCGGACACGACTGACTGACTGAAATGAACTGTAGTCAAGTGTTATTGAGAAATTTATTGTTTTTGAACTTTCATTTGTGTTTAGTTTTAGCTTATTTAAACTTAAATAGCCACACGTGGCCAAGGCAACTGTATTGGCCAGCACAGTTTCATGTTTATTTTACCTAATTATTTAATTATTTTATTGAAGTATAGTTGGTACACAGTGTTGCATTACTTTTAGGTGTATAGCCATGTGAAACAGTTATGTGCTGTGTGCTTAGTTGCTCAGTCATGTTCAACTCTTTGTGACACTGTGGACTGTATAGTCCACCAGGCTCCTCTGTCCATGGGGATTCTTCAGGCAAGAATACTGGAGTGGGTTGCCATGACCTCCTCTAGGGGATCTTCTGAACCCAGGTCTCCCGCTTTGCAGGCAGATTCTTTACCATCTGAGCCACCAGGGAAGCCCAAGAATACTGGAGTGGGTAGCTTAGGATCTTCCCAAACCAGGAATTGAACTAGGGTCTCCTGTTTGCAGGCAGATTCTTTACCAGCTGAGCTACTAAGGAAGCCTGAATCAGTTACACATACTGATAGCTTATGGTGGACGATGTTGGAATCGTGATCTCTGAAGAAGCGAATTGAGCTTCAGGTCCAGGGGCGAGGCGTCAGATACTCAGAACTTCATGTGGCAGAAGTTTCATTACAGTGAAAAAGGGACAGAGAAAGCTTCTGACATAGACATCAGAAGGGGGATGGAGAGTGCCCTGTCACTAGTCTTAGCAAGGGAGCTGTATACTTTCTCAGTTGGTTATTAACAGTAAATCAAAAGAACATCTCAAGGATGTAAAGGTCTTACCAGATACTCCCACAGTGTACATTTTAAGATAACACGGTTAGTCAGATGTTTTTTTAAGAAGGAGAAACATATCTTTGAGCAGGATACATTGTTGTTATATAATCATTGGTAAGGAGTTTAAGGAAAAACATACCCTTGAGGAAGATGAGTTGTTTTGTTGTATAATCATTAGCTCTGGGCTTAAAGGGAAAAAAAAAAAAGTTTTATGTGACTATGACAAAGGGATGTAGAAAAAAATGTTTGTCCTTTTCTTCTCCTTGAGGGCCCAGACTCCTTATCAACCTACCCAAGAATTAACTTTCTCCATACATAAATATACATTTTTTCATACATATATATTTTCTTTTTCCTTATAGGTTATTACAAAATATTGAGTAGAGTTCCCTATGCTATACAGTAGGTTATTGTTGGTTATCTATTGTGTATATAGTAATGTGTATAGGTTAATCCCTCGGGGCTTCCCTGGTGGCTCAGAGGTTAAAGCGTCTGCCTCCAATGCGGGAGACCCAGGTTCGATCCCTGGGTCGGGAAGATCCCCTGGAGAAGGAAATGGTAACCCACTCCAGTATTCTTGCCTGGAGAATCCCATGGACGGAGAAGCCTGGTAGGCTACAGTCCACGGGGTCGCGTAGAGTTGGATACGACTGAGCGACGGAACAGAACAGAACAGAACAGATAGGTTAATCCCAGACTCCAAATTTATCTCTCCCTCTGCTTTCCCCATTGATAATCATACATTTGTTATCTTTATGTTTGTGGATCTATTTTTATTTCATATATAAGTTCTTTTGTGTTATTTTTTTAAGATTCCATACATTAGCAATATCATATGATATGTATCTTTCTCTGTCTGGCTTACTTAATACAATCATCTCTAAATCTATCCATATGGCTGTAAATGTCATTTGTTCATTCATGACTGAGGCAATTGTATTTGCAAACAGTCTTAGAAGGGTGATAAGTGGGATGCTAAAAGGCTGTAAAACAGGACAAGCATTTAGGAAGCTGATTTATTAGCCCAAGTGAGAGATTATTCAGTTCAGTTCAGTTCAGTCTCTCAGTTGGGTCCGACTCTGTGCGACCCCATGAATCACAGCACGCCAGGCCTCCCTGTCCATCACCAGCTCCCGGAGGTCACTCAAACTCATGTCCATCAAGTCGGTGATGCCATCCAGCCACCTCATTCTCTGTCGTCCCCTTCTCCTCCCGCCCCCAATCCTTCCCAGCATCAGAGTCTTTTCCAATGAGTCAACTCGTCGCATGAGGTGGCCAAAGTATTGCAGTTTCAGCTTTAGCATCAGAGATTATTAGTGTTTAAATAAAGGTCCGTGATCCCTTTAGCTGATTTGGAATCCCTCAATCCAGAAAACTCTGAGAAAAGAAAATATTTTAGTATTTCTGTTAGTGGTAAAATCTGACCTGAAGTTATTTGGTAGTAAATCCTGTACTGAACTTCATTTTTTTTTTTTTCAAATTAGTAAAAGTATTCACACATTTAACTGCAAAAACAATAGTGTTTTTAAGCACAGGTTGCTCCCTACATCTAGTACACAGGGTTTGCAAGATGAAGCATATTGTTTCTAAAATTTGAAAAAAAAAATAAATTTTAGTTCTAGAAGCTGATATCTGGCCCTTAAGAGCATGGATAAGCATCAGAAGCCTGCAATAAGTAATTAAGAGTGGGAATGGGGGGAGGCAAGTGAGAAAGAGACAGAGGACCAAAGTGGTACCATTCATAAACCTTGGCAGTCATATGACATTGGGAAATGAGGGGCAAAATAGGATGAAAGAATATTCTGCTTTTGTATTCAAGTTAGGAAATAACAGTGAGCATAAATGTTTGAGGAGGAGGGATGGATTTGGGCCTGAGAGGAGACATCTAGAGATAAATTAAATTTTGATTTGCAGACTGAGTTTCACCTTTCTTAATTTGTGTAGATGAAGACTGTCATGCTATAGGATTCCTTTTCACGTGTCAGTCATCCTTATGGTGAAGTATACGTTTTCTTTATAAAGAGTACTAATTCTTCTTTTTATCTAAGAAGGAATCCCAAGATTATATATTAACTCATTAATCTAAGATGATTGTTTTCAACCTATTTGATCCAGTACCTCTTTTGTATGATAAATATTTTATCACACTTCCTTTACTAGCCTGGAACAAAATTCAGAGTAAATATAAATATCTATATGAATACACTTTACATAATTAATAGAATATGCAATTTGTAATATGAAGGAGAAACAGAAGAGAAATAATTCATAGTAAGAAAGCATATATCTCAACATTGTAAATGCCCAGATATGAATAACCAAAAAAAGACAACAAGAAACAGATGCTTGCACCAATAAATATATGCCTGTTACTGACACTGACAACATTAATGATCAGATTTTAAATTTCTATTAATGACTCACATATAGTATTAACAACATAAACTTTCTTTTAGTTTATACAGTAACTGTCTTCTTAAATAATTCTGTATTTACTAAAATTTTTCAAAACTTTGTATCTATGTAGACAGTTACCTCCAGAAATGTGTACATTGCTTGATGGGTTAATAGACACTGTAAAAACTTTACTTACCTGTAGAAAAAAAGCATATACAGATATAAAAATGATGCCTAAAGCTAATTTTTCTCTTCTATTTCCCACTGATTATTACAGTTTTTGAAAAATTAGCCAGTGCAACATGATTGTACTTCAGCCATTTCCAACCAACCAGAGATACACACGTTAATTGAGGAAAATGGAAGGAAGGGGCCCCAATTTTTTATTTTTTAGCACTGAAGGAAAATAAGATGGAATATTTTCAAACTATCATATACCTACCACATTTTCTCATGGTCCCCTGCTAGAAGAAATGTAGTTTATACATTAAGCCAAGGGAAAGCTAATAGTTGCATATGGTATTCAGTTCAGTTCAGTTCAGTCGCTCAGTCGTGTCTGGCTCTTTGCAACCCCATGGACCTCAGCACACTAGGCCTCCCTGTCCATCACCAACTGCTGGAGTCTAACTCTCACATCCATACGAGACTGCTGGAAAAACCATAGCCTTGACTAGATGGACCTTTGTTGACAAAGTAATGTCTCTGCTTTTTATTATTTTTATTCATTTATTTGTTACTTTATGTCTTTTTTTTTTGGTGATTTTATTTTTTTTTAATTTTTATTGGAGGCTAATTATTTTACAATATTATATTGGTTGGTTTTGCCATACATTGACATGAATCCGCCCCGGGTGCACATGAGTTCCCCCTCCCAAACCCCCCTCCCACCTCCCTCCTCCCTCCTCCCCTTATCCTCCCTCTGGGTCATCCCCGCATACCAGCCCCGAGCATCCTGTAACATGCATCGACCCTGAACTGGCGATTCGTTTCACATATGATAATATACATGTTTCAATGCCTTTCTCCCAAACTATCCCACCCTCACCCTCTCCCACAGAGTCCCAAAGACTGTTTTATACATCTGTATCTCTTTTGTGTCTCGTATACAGGGTTATCATTTGCATCTTTCTAAATTCCATATATATGCATTAGTATATTGTATTGGTGTTTTTCTTTCTGGCTTACTTCACTCTGTATAATAGGCTCTAGTTTCATCCACCTCATTAGAACTGGTTCAAATGTATTCTTTTTAGTGGTTGAGTAATACTCCATTGTGTATATGTACCAAAGCTTTTTTATCCATTCGTCTGCAGATGGACATCTAGGTTGTTTCCATGTCCTGGCTGTTATAAACAATGCTACAGTGAACATTGGAGTACATGTGTCTCTTTCAATTCTGGTTTCCTCGGTGTGTATGCCCTGCTTTTTAATGTGCTGTCTAGGTTGGTCATAACTATCCTTCCAAGGAAGTAAGTGTCTTTTAATTTCATGTCTGCAGTCACCATCTGCAGTGATTTTGGAGCCCCAAAAAATAAAGTCTGAAACTGTTTCCACTGTTTCCCCATCTATTTCCCATGAAATGATGCCATGATCTTAGTTTTCTGAATGGTGAGCTTTAAGCCAACTCTTTCATTCTCCTCTTTCACTTTCATCAAGAGGCTCTTTAGTTCCTCTTCACTTTCTCCCATAAGGGTGGTGTCATCTGCATATCTGAGGTTATTGACATTTCTCCGAGCAATCTTGATTCCAGCTTGTGCTTCCTCCAACCCAGCGTTCCTCATGATGTACTCTGCACATAAGTTAAATAAGCAGGGTGACAATATACAGCCTTGACGTACTCCTTTTCCTATTTGGAATCAGTCTGTTGTTCCATGTCCAGTTCTAACTGTTGCTTCCTGACCTGAATACAGGTTTTTTCTCAAGAGGCAGGTCAGGTGGTCTGGTATTCTTATCTCTTTCAGAATTTTCCACAGTTTATCGTGATCCACACAGTCAAAGTCTTTGGCATAGTCAATAGAACAGAAATAGATGTTTTGCAGGAACTCTCTTGCCTTTTTGATGATCCATCCGATGTTGGCAATTTGATCTCTGTTTCCTCTGCCTTTTCTAAAACCAGCTGAACATCTGGAAGTTCACGTTTCATGTATTGCTGAAGCCTGGCTTGGAGAATTTTGAGCATTACTTTACTAGCATGTGAGACGAGTACAATTGTATGGTAGTTTGAGCATTCTTTGGTCTTGAATATATGGTAATCATACCTTCCAAATTTTCTGGTAGTTAGTCTATCTCATGTCATAATAAATGTATATACTTTTCTTCAATCATGCATTCAATTTTTGTTTTAAAATTTATAGACCCCATATGTTTGGCTATCATATGATTCTAAAGAAAAATTATTCTTCATTTAAAAGTTTTGTAACTTTATTTTCATAGGTTGGGCATTATATACTTTAAAATTATTTGAGAAATATTAAAATAGTGGTTTAAGTCACTGTTCTTTTGCAGATATTTTGAATACTTTTCTAAATTCAAAATAGGACTTAGAATCTACCTGTCTTCCTGTAAACCGTTAAGTCATGGTTATATATTTTGGAGATTTCTCTTATAGATTATTATTACAATACTGACAAGCAGGGAAAAAAAAAGAGGCATTGTTAGATTCTTGAGTTTTTTAAAGAGTAAATCCTAGTGTGTGCACATAGCTTGTAATTTCTTCCATAAAAGGCAAAAGAAAAAAATGAATAAGGAAATGAAGGATAAAGAAAAATAATGCGCTCTTTCATATGCTCACTGATGTTATGCAAACAAGAGTAAGGTTATTATTTATCTGTCTGGAACATTTGATGAATCACTTCCCAAGTAATCTTGTTTCATCATAAATTGTATAGTGTATGTTTTCATTTCATAGATCAGACTCACAGTTTCAACCTATTTCTTCATTAGCTAAAACTGCTATTTTCTGCCTCAGAATATTTATTTTCTTAGAACTTTAAGCAGTCTTTATTTCCCATATCAGCTACAGCAGTTTACTTTGGAAGGGAAGATTTTTTTTCCCCCAAACAAACAAGTTTTTTCCCAAACATTAATTGCTTCTCTAAAATGTGATTTCTGTGGAAAATTGAGCATATGGCATCTGGGCCCTCATTCTTGCATGAAAACAATTTACTTTGGCTGAGTGGCATTACTTCTTTTAACATGACCTTCACTCCCCCCCACCACGTGTCATCATTTCTAGCACTCTATTGTTTTTATGTCATTGAATTTCTTTTTATGCCATTTATTATCATTTCTGACTGGACTCTATCATGTTCTGAATTTATGACCTTAGATCCTAAGGTTAAGGTATAATTTAAATTTATATTTATATCAGGATTAATTTTTATTGATTGATAATTGTAGCTGTTTTGATTGTACAAATTATTACTTGTATGTTGTGCAAATTTTATCTGCCACATTTTTTAGTAAGTACATTTTAAGTCTTTATGTTATGTGACTATGGATTTGATAAATAAATCATGTTATAAATTAGCACTATTATATTTAATACCATAGAATTATCAGAAGTAAAGGAGACTGTGTATAGATAGTCTTCAATTTACTATACAGGCTGTACCTCACACCTACCAACTTCTTACCTTTTTGTACAGATGAGGCATAGGAAAAATCTTTTTGCCAAAGGCTGTCAGTTTTATTAAAGACATATCTGGGGTTAGAACTCCCCGTACCTCAATAACTTACCTCACAGTCTAGTACTCTCTCTTATGAAACATTTTTCCTGGAGATAAATTTGCACATGTGAAAACATCTCTGAAGCAAGTGTATTTATATGGAAGCTTTTGTAATTTTGTTTTCTGTTTTACATATTATTTTAAAATACTACTATTCCAAGGTAAATTATTCTAATTTACCTATTTTATTTCAAACAGATCATGTTGTTTGTGAAGAAGAGTTTAAATACGCCATGTTAGCTTTAAACTGTATATGCCCAGCAACATCTACACTAATTACACTGCTGGTTCATACCTCTAGAGGGCAGTAAGTATATTTTTTCTTTAAGATAATGCATTTTAAATTATAAAAAATAATTATATAAGTGTAGTTATGTGATTTAGAAATACTGTAAGCCTTGGTATGCAGCTAGATGGGTACCTTTACTTGTATTTCTGTGAGTTATCATCATCTGATAGAGGGTAGACAGACAAATACAGACCTACAGCAGGGTCCAAGACATAGAGAATATTGACAGTGATTTGCTGTCTTTCCTAACTAATCAAGAGTTGATTTGTTTTATCCTAAGTTCTATGCCTGCATCATTAGTTAGGCCTAGAATTAGGGTATTGTTTCTATTTTCAAAATTAATACTTAGCAAATAAAATCTTGAAAAACAGGATGACAGCAGTCACTATTGAAAGGTCTTAAAGTCATTCTTTTTCTGTTTCTGAGGTAAGTTTTTATCTGAAAGTTGTATGTACACAAATGAGCTCAAAATTAAAATTTTATATTTATTATAGAATGATAACAAAGTAGTTGATAAAATTAGCTAATGTCGTATAAAACAAATTATTTAATGAGTTTCAGGGTATTGAGGGAAATTATATCATCAGAACCTTTTTTCCTATTTGTTTATTTTGATAGAGTTTCCTAAACCATAGATGTTGTTTTTTACTTGCATTATCAAGTAAAATACAATCAGTGAATATAGTCACTGCTCTTATTTAAAGAGATAAATGTTGCACCACATTTCATACTTTTCATATTCCTTACTTGATATTTTAGACAAAATGTTTGATTTTCTAAGTAAATTCCACAGTGGTGCTTGTAGTAATAATCATTTAAATTTAGTGAGTTAATTGATAGTTGTTTAAGTGAAATGCAAAATCAAATAAATCAAAGAAAAGGAAAATTCTTTCCTGGGATTTAGTACTGCTTGGAGGAAATTGATAATTGAAAAATAGTAAATTCCTTCCGGTGTTTTAAGTAGATTTACCTCTTTTCCCTCTAATTATGTCTCTGCTCTATTGAAACAGAGTTTCCCAGAAGCAATTTTCTCAAAGTTCTGAATAGAAATATTTCTATTGTATACATTTATAAGCCTTTAAGATGTGCAACAGAAGCAGTGTAACAGGACCAGAAATGAAATTGGTTTTCTTGGATGGACTTACTCAGCATTTTGATGGAATTAAATAAAATACTGAAAATTTTGTCACCAACTAATTGAATATTCATAGAACTTAACACATGGCTTCATTATTTTGTCATCCATCTTTGTCACAAATTCGTACAGCTTGAGAGCTGAGTATTTAGTCAGCTTCATTCTTGCACAAATGATAAAATGAAACCCTTAAACATTAACACACATTAGTATTTATAGAATGGTTAAATTACATTTTCCAACTCCTAGTAAATATTATTTATTGGCACACAATAATGCCTGGTGAACATTGCACTTCATATAAATTTAAAAAGAATTTCAGTATCGCCTCAAATAGGACTTTTCCTATGAATTTTGTCATATTAAATAAGAAAGTGATGATCTTGAAAACATTGCTACATAAGTAAGGGTTTCCTATAAGTAAGATTGACCTGCAAAATCATTCCCCAATTAAGTGACACAATAAATTCTTTAATTCACCCCAAGTACTTTCTCTGTAGCAGCTTTATTGAGATATAATTCATATAACATATAATTCACCTGCTAAGGTATACGATTTTGTAGTTTTTTCTATAGTCATAGAATTATTCAACTATCACTACTAAATCCTAATAATTTCATTATCTCATAAACTCTGTACATTTTAGCAATAGCCCACATTGCATCCAAACTCTTCCAACTATAGGCAAACACAAACCTTACCCTATCTCTATAGATTTTTCTTTTCTGGACATTGCATATTACATATGAATGGAATCATACAGTGTGTGCTGCTTTTGGACTGGCTTCTCTAACTTGGCATAATGTTTTTAAGGTTCATCCATATTGTAACATGCATCAGTGCTTCGTTCCTTTTTAAACTGAGTAGTTTTCTACTGTATGGATATATTTCTTTTTACTTTTCTATTAATCAACTGATGGATATTTGGGTTGTTTCCAGCATTGTGGATAAGGCTGTTCTTAATATGAATGTAAAGATTCTTGCGTGGACACGTACTTTAATTTCTTTGGGTCTATATCTAGGAGTGAAATTGCTGAGTCATGAGCTTCCTAGGTGGTGCTGGTGGTAAAGAAAGCACCTGCCAATGCAGGAAACGGAGGAGACACAAAAGACAAGGGTTAAATCCCTGGGTCTCAGGAAGATCCCCTGGAGGAGGAAGTATCAACCCACTCCAGTATTCTTGCCTGGGAAATCCCACGGACAAAGGAGCCCAGTGGGCTACAGCCCATAGAGTCACAAAGAGTTGGATATGACTGAATGACTGAGCAAGCACACACACACCAGTAATTCTATTTAGCCTTTTTTTAGGAACTTCCCAAATGTTTTCTGAAGGGATTATATCATCTTACATTGCCATCAGCAATCTGTCATGACTCCAGTTTCTTCATGTCCTCAGCGATGCTTGTTATTATCTGCTTTTTGCATCATAACCCTCCTACTGAATGCAAAGTGGTGCTTCATTATTGGTTTTGGTTTGCATTTTCCTGATTACTAATAATGTTAAAATTAGTTCATGGGCTTATTGACCATTTTCATATCACCTTTGAAGAAAAACCTATTCAGATTCTTTGTCCATTTTCTAATCACGTTGTTTCTGATTATTGAGTTGTAAGAGCTTTTATATATTCTAGCTTTTCTAGCTTATCTAATGGAGAAGGCAATGGCAAGCCACTCCAGTACTCTTGCCTAGAAAATCCCATGGATGGAGGAGCCTGGTGGGCTGCAGTCCATGGGGTCGCTAATGGTCGGATTCGACTGAGCGACTTCACTTTCACTTTTCGCTTTCACACATTGGAGAAGGAAATGGCAACCCACTCCAGTGTTCTTGCCTGGAGAATCCCAGGGATGGGGGAGCCTGGTGGGCTTCCGTCTATGGGGTCACACAGAGTCGGACACGACTGAAGTGACTTAGCAGCAGCAGCAGCAGCTTATCTAAACGATAAATACCATCACTTCAGGATAGATGATCATCCTAATAGATCAGTTCAGTTCAGTCGCTCAGTCGTGTCCGACTCTCCGCGACCCCATGAATCACAGCACGCCAGGCCTCCCTGTCCATCACCAACTCCCGGAGTTCACTCAAACTCATGTCCACAGAATCGGTGATGCCATCCAGCCATCTCATTCTCCGTCGTCCCCTTCTCCTCCCGCCCCCAACCTTTCCCAGCATCAGAGTCTTTTCCAGTGAGTCAACTCGTCTCATGAGGTGGCCAAAGTATTGCAGTTTCAGCTTTAGCATCAGTCCCTCCAATGAACATCCAGGATTGATCTCCTTTAGAATGGACTGGTTGGATCTCCTTGCAGTATAAGGGACTCTCAAGAGTCTTCTCCAACACCACAGTTCAAAAGCATCGATTCTTCGGCGATCAGCTTTCTTCACAGTCCAACTCTCACATCCATACATGACCACGGGAAAAACCATTGCCTTGACTAGACGGACCTTGGTCGGCAAAGTAATGTCTCTGCTTTTTAATATACTATCAAGGTTGGTCATAACTTTCCTTCCAAGGAGCAAGCGTCTTTTAATTTCATGGCTGCAATCAGCATCTGCAGTGATTTTGGAGCCCAAAAAAACAAAGTCTGACACTGTTTCCACTGTTTTTCCATCCATTTCCCATGAAGTGATGGGACCAGATGCCATGATCTTTGTTTTCTGAATGTTGAGCTTCAAGCCAACCTTTTCACTCTCCTCTTTCACTTTCATCAAGAGGCTTTTGAGTTCCTCTTCACTTTCTGCCATAAGGGTAGTGTCATCTGCATATCTGAGGTTATTGATATTTCTCCCAGCAATCTTGATTCCAGCTTGTGCTTCTTCCAGCCCAGCGTTCCTCATGATGTACTCTGCATATAAGTTAAATAAGCAAGGTGACAATATACAACCTTGACGTACACCTTTTCCTATTTGGAACCAGTCTGTTGTTCCATGACTGGTTCTAACTGTTGCTTCCTGACCTGCATACAGGTTTCTCAAGAGGCAGGTCAGGTGGTCTGGGATTCCCATCTCTTTCAGAATGTTCCACAGTTTATTGTGATCCACACAGTCAAAGGCTTTGGCATAGTCAATGAAGCAGAAATAGATATTTTTCTGAAACTCTCTTGCTTTCTCCATGATCCAGCGGATGTTGGCAATTTGATCTCTGGTGCCTCTGCCTTTTCTAAAACCTGCTTGAACATCTGGGAGTTCACGGTTTACATACTGCTGAAGCCTGGCTTGGAGAATTTTGAGCATGACTTTACTAGCGTGTGAGATGAGTGCAATTGTGCGGTAGTTTGAGTATTCTTTGGCATTCCCTTTCTTTGGGATTGGAATGAAGACTGACCTCTTCCAGTCCTGTGGCCACTGCTGAGTTTTCCAAATCTGCTGGCATATTGAGTGCAGCACTTTCACAGCATCATCTTTCAAGACTTGAAATAGCTCAACTGGAATTCCATCACCTCCACTAGCTTTGTTCCTAGTGATGCTTTCTAAGGCCCACTTGACTTCACATTCCAAGATGTCTGGCTCTAGGTCAGTGATCACGTTATTGTGACTATCTTGGTCGTGAAGATCTTTTCTGTACAGTTCTTCTGTGTATTCCTGCCACCTCTTCTTAATATCTTCTGCTTCTGTTAGGTCCATACCATTTCTGTCCTTTATCGAGCCCATCTTTGCATGAAAAGTTCCCTTGGAATCTCTAATTTTCTTGAAGAGGTCTCTTGTTTTTCCTATTCTGTTGTTTTCCTCTATTTCTTTGCATTGATCACTGAGGAAGGCTTTCTTATCTCTCCTTGCTATTCTTTGGAACTCTGCATTCAGATGCTTATATCTTTCCTTTTCTCCTTTGCTTTTCGCCTCTCTTCTTTTTACAGCTATTTGTAAGGCCTCCTCAGACAGCCATTTCGCTCTTTTGCATTTCTTTTCCATGGGGATGGTCTTGGTCCCTGTCTCCTGTACAATGTCACGAACCTCCGTCCAGAGTTCATCAGGCACTCTATCAATCAGATCTAGTCCCTTAAATCTATTTCTCACTTCCACTGCATAATCATAAGGGATTTGATTGAGGTCATATCTGAATGGTCTAGTGGTTTTCCCTACTTTCTTCAATTTAAGTCTGAACTTCGCAATAAGGAGTTCATGATCTGAGCCACAGTCAGCTCCTGGTCTTGTTTTCGCTAACTGTATACAGCTTCTCCATCTTTGGTTGCAAAGAATATAATCAATCTGATTTCGGTGTTGACCATCTGGTGATGTCCATGTGTAGAGTCTTCACTTAAGTTAAAATATCTAATATATTTTATTAATAACATTGTTTGACTAAAGTAATTTGTTATCCTTTAATTGAAGGTATAGTGAAGATTCACTCATTAATAGAACATGTTTAAAATTTTGCCTTTAAGTATCAGCAGAAATTAGAGACCTCAAATATATTAATATTTAATAATAAGAGAGCAAACTTGGGAGCTAAATTTAGTAGTATAATGGGTAAATGTTGAGTAGTCTGGAAATGCTTTGTTGGGATTATCAAACTACTAATTGAGACAATACCTACAGTAATACTCAAATTTCTCCATTAAAAAAGAAGAAGGAATAATATTATTAAAAGTTCATTCTATAACAAATGGTGATTGACTAAAAATAGTTGATAGTCACAAGCTAAAGACTTAGACCCAACAAACCCAAAAACAAATATAATACAAAATCTAAAATAGTCTAATTTGAAAATATATTTTTAAATTAAATGCTCTGTAGATGGTAGGTACTTAAGGAAATAATAATTGTGAGTTCTGAAGCAAATAAGGTAGACAAAGGAAGCAGGAATTACAAATTAGATTTCCCCACTTAACCTTCATACGTTTGTTAATTCTCTTCCTGTAGCCTGTGGAAATGGGGCAAAGATGGAAACCATGTGTTAAGTATGGTTTTGTTTTGCATTTCCCTGATTACTTCATTCCCTACACCTAGTGAGCCAGGTTTCCCAAGTGGCTTCAGTGGTAAAGAATCTGTCTGCCAATGCAGGAGACGCAGGGGGTCACAGGTTCGATTCCTGGGTCAGGAAGATCTCCTGGAGGAGGAAATGGTAACCCACTCCAGTATACTTGTCTGGGAAATCCCCTGGACAGAGGAGCCTGGCAGGGTTACCGTTCATGGGGTCGCGAACACTGAGTGACTAAACAGGAGGCTTTCACATCAGCTTAGCCATAACCTAGACCAGTGCATCTCGCAAGGCTCATTAATGCTCCTACGATATTACATTTTCTTTATTTAGATGTTAATATACTCATTCCTGTTCTAGTTGATCAGTGAGTCAACTAGATGGGGTCAACTTTAGATGACTTTGAGTAACTGTATTCCTTTTATTCATTGACGTTTACTCTGTATTTTAGCCCTTCTCGGTTTTCCCCTCTTACTCACTTCATTTACATCTGAGTGTTCAGTGCTCTTCCCAGTGACTTTTCTTATTGTCAATTAAATTAGTATTTTAATTTATTTGGCAAACATACGAACAGAAATTTATTCATTGGGCAGATATCACTGTAGGCTGTCAAACATGGACTGTGATGATTTTAGCAAACAGATGCCAAATTATCAGAACAGTTGATAGACATTCAGCTGACCCATCTTGATATTCCATCTCTATTAAAATTTAATATTTTCTTTTCCTTTCCACTTAATTTCACAAAAATATTTATTTCCTTAGTCCCATCCAAGAGGTAATATTCTTCGCTGTTTATGCTTATCAATGGGAAAGAAAGAGAATTGATAAGAAAATATTTCAAAGTTAGATTTTATGAACCTTGGCCACTGATTAGCTATGGATATAGACAAGGGGAAAAGAGGAAGAAAATGTCTTCACACCCTGAGGTTGGTCAGGAGAGAACAATACAATGTTTGGTTTTTGCATAAGGAGAAAGGGGTTTGGGATTGAATCTATTTGCTTTTTTGATGCAGGTACCTTTGCTTGTAGGAATTACTGGTTCCTGAGGAGGGATCAGGGCTTCCCAGGTGGCTCAGTGGGTAAAGAATCCACCTGCAATGCAGGAGACGCGAGAGATGAGCGTTCGATCCCTGGTTCGGGAAGATCCCCGGAGGAAGGCATGGCAACTCACTCCAGTGTTCTTGCCTGGAGAATCCCATGGACAGAGGCGCCGGGGGGGTTCCAGTCCACAGGATCACAAAGAGTCAGACACAACTGAAGCACTGAGCATGCACGCATAAGGAGGGATCAGGGTTGTTCAGGGCCACAGAACTGAAAGGAGAAATGGTGGGGATTTGGGAGAAATGATCACTTAAGACTTTTCCTTGGGAAATTACTCCTTATAGGAAACAGATGGGAGAAAAGGACAGCAAATATAGTGTAGCATCACAGGATAAAAAGGAGCAAGGATTTCCAAAAAAATAACTGGAGTGTTAACAATACAGATGGCTTAAGATGGAGAAGAAGCAAACAGAATTCGGAGGTCACTGGTTTCTGGGAAGTTCTGAGAAAATTTTGGATGATGGAGACTTTTTCATTTTGAGGTAGGGTGAATGTATGAGGAGATGATAAGAAAGCAAAGCCTGGTCAAAGGCTGCCACTTCATTAGGTTTGTCCAGGAAGATAAGAAAGAGAAAGCATGAAAGCAAATAGTTCTGCTGGTTCCACAGAAGTCGGCTTCTTTGATCGTGGCAGTTAAGATTGTCTGTGATCCCTGGTGACCCTTTCTTCATCTCTCCCATGACAAGCACACACACACACAGACATACACTCACCCACTGTCACCCACACACACACACCCAGACTTCAGAACTGGAGGTTTGAGTTATATATCTGAAGGTTTCTCATTTTTCTTCTATACAGATTAACCTGCACAGAAATGCATTTCTGTGTATCCAAAAATCTATTTGGTTACCTGAGAAATGTTTTTCCACCTATTGAAAGATCAACTAGAACATTATTCTATTAAACATATTTTGAGAAATACAGATACTGCTCAGTCCCTTAATAGCTCATCTTCTGTTATCAAATTAGATTTAAGTATGTTCATTTTGTTTATTGAGGACCCTCTTTGCTCTCATCCACATTGATTTTTATGTCCTTAATTTTCATGATTCTATGTATCATGTTCTCCAAATAACATGATCCTAAATATACTTTATGGTTTCCGCCTTCTACATATTTTTACATGCTGTTCCTTCTGCCTTGAATTTTTTTCTTTTGCTTTCCTAGAGGATTTTCCTGAAATTCAAAGATTCTATATCCTTGTGAATATTTTTAAGCTCCCCAATTTAATGTGATGTCTCCTTTCTATGAGCTCATGTAGAATGTTATGATATTCTGCCAGAGTGTGTATTAAGGTCCTTCTATTTTTTCCTACTTGATAGGGCATAATTTCATTTAAGGTAGAGAACATGTCTTATTCATGTCTTATATAATGTTTCATAGCATGAATGCCCAATAAACATTAGTTAAATAAAATGCATTAATGATGATTCATTGAGGCCCGTGGTTCACAGTAGTGTATGATCCCAGTGCCTTCATCTGCTTTTCATGTCTGCTCCACTGAAATGACAGCTAGTAAATAAAAATCACCAGCTTTCATCAGTAGAAAAGAAGAGATGTCAGTGAGCTTTTAGAAGATGGAAAGTGAGTAAAGGAAGAGCTTTTGATGAAAACCTCATCCCAGCCTATGTTTAGAGGGCGATATAGTAGCACAAAACCTCAGTCCCCGGTGGGGCTCTGGGGTACAAGATTCCTAGAAGAAAAAGGACATGTTTTGATGGAATTTCTGTACACAGAACAAGTTACCTCTGTTTCACCCAGCACAGTACCATTTCTCTGTAATTAAGTTTAGTCAGATATTTGCCATTGGGAATATCAGATTTTTCCTAAATGAATTAGTCTGAATTATAAGCTAGCATATAGTGTGGGGTTGGGCTTCAGCCCTCTTCATCTGACATGTAGAGACCCCAGAATAGATTGTCTGAGCCCCTTCATGCTTAATATAAGATGTAAGAAATCATATTCAGAGACAAAGGAATCTACTTAATATCCCTATATATGATACTCAGAACTTTGAAATATGGTTTTTATCATTTGGTGACAACCAGCATGCAGGTTGAAATGAGGGGAATAAATCCAGCTATTGAATAGAGAACATATATTGAATAGAGAATGTCTCTATTCATATTGAATAGCGAACATAAATCCAGCAATAGAAAGAGAACAATATCTGTATTCACACTGGAACTGTTTGGGGTTTATAGGGAAGATTGGGTCTTATACTCACTAGTAAACAAACAACTTTTTTAAGTCAAAAAACTAAAACATTTAAAAGGAGAGTCAAGCATATATTTTCGAAGCAAGGTTAGTCTCCGTAAAGAGAACAAAAAATACATTAAAAAGAAATTTAGATATATTTTTGAACACTGGAGATGGATAAGTAATAGTTCACAAGAATACTAAAGGTTTATGAAAGGGTGATAATGATTGTTCAAAGAAATGCTGAGGAATTTTTGTTTGTAGAATTTAAAATTTTCAGAATATTTAACTTAAATTTTGGTTAATTATGATTGTGGAGGGTCTGATTTAATCTTCAGTAATAAGGAAAATAGTGATAATAAATACACAAATCCAAAATGATTAAAAATGTTTATAATTATTACTCTCAGAAAGATATAAAAAGGAGTTATGGTAGAGAAATAGAAGGTAAAGACCTTTTAAAATTAATAGAGTAATTGCTGAAATTAAAATTCAGTAAAGTCCTTGAAAGATAATATCTCAGAGATCTTGAGGATTTCAGGTAAAACAGAGAGAATATTTAGGAAAACAAATCAAGTACATGAGATCAATCCAAAAGAAGTAATATTTGATTTAGTGGGTGTTCCCAAAAGGATGGAAAGAATATAAGAAATTGTAACAGAAGAAGGTAAGTCAAGTCTTTAAATTCACGGGACTTCTTGCTTATGAATGACCGTGAATGGAAGAGAATAGCACCTAGAGACATAGCATTGCCGAATTATAAAGCAGTAATGGTGAAGAGAAATGATCTTCAACTTGTAGAAAGGCGGAGAAAACTTAATATTGATTAGGACTCTTAACTTTAGACAAGAGTATTCATCAAGGTAGTTTAACTACAAAGAGGTGTATGGAGGAATACGGATAACTCACAGAACAAGAATGTTAGTCTTTACTTAGTCTAAACATGCATGAACAGTTCTCATTACCACACCTGACAACCAGTCCAATAAGGAACTTTGACCTCAGAACACCCTAGGAGCCGACAGTCTCTGTGGCCACATATCTCAGCAATATGGATGCCCCTTGCCTGCCTGTGTCCTTGTTTAACATACTTCTGAAACAAACTTCTGCATCTGTGTCTGACTGATGGAACCTAGGTCACATGTCTGTACAATAACTAAAACCAAAGATTCCTAAAAAGCTATGGTTAAGATATGAAAAGTCAGACAAGTCTCAACAAGAGACTGGACTAAATTAAAAGCAACCTCCAATTAAAATAAATAAACTAAAAATAAATAAATAAAATAATTTTTTAAAAATGTAGCAGAGGAAGTTTCTCTTTTCTCTTACAACTGGAATTATAAACTCAAAGAAAATAACAAGGAAACTGTAATGAATCAAATTAGAATGTGCCATAATACTGAACAATAAGTGGAGGGCAGGTAAAGAAATTTTTCTTTGATATTCTCTCTTGAACTGCTCAGGGAACCACAGAGAAGGTTATATAATTATATTAATAGCATTCCACTTAACTCTTCAGTGGACTATGTTGCGATAATCCTAATACAATCTCTGCTATCAGGCTCTGTGTACTGTTTTTTTTTCCAGCTTTGCTATATCAACATGTTGCGTTGCACAAGTTTAAGGTATACAATGAGTTCTCCACTTTTATGTGAAGCCATTGATTTATTTATAGCCAGTGAACAAAATGTAGATAGTTACATTTTTAACAATGTAAAAAGTTGCAGCAAATGATACTTTAGAGTAAAATTAGGTAGAAGAGATGGAAGGGAAGAGGGTGACTAACAGCTCAACTTACAAAATGGAAAATCAAGAGACTTGTATCTATACTCACTAATACTGTATATACGTACAGCCCTGTGAGGAATCTTTCGTGAGCTAGTTCTCTAGTCTCAAACCTCAGAGAATGTGATCAATACAAGATTGATACAACCTTCTACAATTGATACAATCCTCTATAATGATATAGTAATATAATTTGATAGCACATCTTTATTAAGAGATAACTCCAAACTCTTCATATTAAGCCCAGAATTTGGAAGCATCTTTCCATCAATTTAAGTTGTGAATGAAGTCACATGTTAAAGATAGCACTAGAGTTAAAATATTATAACTAATCCTGGGAAGGATAGAAGGCAAAAGTAGAGGGCAGCAGAGGATGAGGTGGTTAGGCAATATCATTGACTCAATGGACATGAATTTGAGCAAACTCTGGGAGATAGTGAAGGACAGGGAATCTTGGCATGCTGGGGCTTTCCTGGTGGCTCAGGCAGTAAAGAGTCTGTCCACAATGCAGGAGACCTGAGTTTGATCCTTGGGTTGGAAAGATCCACTGGAGAAGGGAATGAAAGGTTGTTGTGGAAAGACACAAAGACACTGGGATTCTCAGCCTCTGGAGGAGAAGAATTCAATCCGGGGCCAGAGACAAGGCTTGATCGCTCAGAGCTTTTGTGTAATAAAGTTTTATTAAAGCATAAAGGAGATAGAGAAAGTTTCTGACATAGACATCAGAAGGGGGCAGAAAGAGTACCCCCTGCTACTCTTCAGCTGGATGTTATATAGTCACAAGCAGTCTGTTAATGAAAGAAAGGAATGTCTTAAAACTCAGAATGGCACCAGGCCCCTCACCCATTAGATGCATTTTGGGATAATCCTGCCACCAGAGGATTCATCCCGCCATGAAATGATTAACTTGAATCTTGTAGAAGGGCAGATTACCATACAAATAGTTTCTTTTTACATAGATTAGGGGAACAATATATGAGTATAACATACTAGTTTGTCAAGTAGGTTCTGAGCCATTTGGTGGAAGATTCTGAGCCATTTGGTGAAGATAGGGTCTGGGGTAAGTGAGTAGTACATTAACAGAGCTTAAGACCAACATTTCCATAAGAAAAATGCATCGGTTAACTGAAGATTTGAGAATAGTTAACTTCAGGTGAAACCAGTTGTCATTATGGCAACACAGTGTTGTAAGAGAAACTTCCTTTTAAATTTGTATAGAGAAGAAAAAAATATCACTAAGAAAAAAAATATCACAATGTTTCCTCCTGCCGCTTAAGAGAGATAAAAATGTCTGACAACTGCAGGCTATTTCCTCTATTTGGAGACCCCTGGCCTTCCTGCCTGTTACCCTCTCAGGAACGGCTATTCACTCCAGTATTCTGGGCTTGGAGAATTCCATGGACTGTACAGTTCATGGGGTGGCAAAGAGTCAGATATGACTTAGTGACTTTAACATACACACCGGGAGATAGTGAAGGACAGGGAAGCCTGTCCAGGGGGTCCATGGGGTCAGGAAGAGTCGGACACGACTTAACAACTGAACATCAACAACAAATTGTGATGTTTGGTCATTTGTTCATTCATCCTTTCCACAGATAATAATCATTTGCATCCATACAGTGTAAGGCACTATGTTAGAAGTTCGATAAGCACAAGCATGCATACATTCTCATCAGAAAATCTAACATTCGATACAAGGCAGCACACACTGTAGACATGGCTTATGTATGTTCGGAACGCGTTATAAATTTCTCCTAGTAGATCTGTTTGGTTAGTACAGTTTCTTTTAGCTATGGTAAGATTAGTTTGCACACCTTGAGGCTAAACCAAATGATAACATGGACAGACACTAAAGAAACTTGCTACTTACACATAATTTTAAAAGAGCAAACAAAAAATCCTCAAAAAGATAAAATGTGAATAATAGCTACAGGAGCTTATGAAACTTCTATGTCCCCAAATATTATTATTTATGGAAGACAACTTTCCTGAAGATGTCACTGTGATGTTCTAAACTAAAAGGACAGATGTCAGAGAGCAATTCAAAAGCCCAAGGGCACAGAGAGCTTGACCGTAAGCTAAGCGTGTGGTACTTATTCTGTGAGCAAGCAGTCTGTGTTCTGAGAGGCAGGGAGATGGCACATTTAGCTATAAATGTTTATGAATGCTGAAGGCGAGCAGTTGAAAATCAGTGGGGTAGGACCTATTTAATAATGGAATTAAAGAGCTGAGACTGCAGTATCATTATGAGAGATGAATTTCTATTTCACCTGACAGTTTAAAAAGTAGATGAAAAGGCTTTGCAGGTGTTTTTAGGATTTGTGTGTGTGATAATTAGGTGACTACTTGAATTAACTGAGCACTTCAGAAAACCACACTAGAGATTTTGAAGAACAAACAAACTTTAAGGGAAATGAGTTTGGAACACTTTCATGTACAATCAGCCTTTCAAACTTAACGTTTGAGCTCTATTTCATTTCTTCTTTTGAAATCTCTTTCAAAAGGGTGTTCATTGTTTATGTTCACTATTGAGAATGCTTGAAAGCTCAATGGCATTTCTCTATTATCGCCACTTTCACAGCGATTTTTCTCATCCTGAGAATGGCAAACAGCTCTCTGGTTCCATCTAGTGGTAGAAAATTGATTATCATCCTCTACATGGTTTTAATCTTAGGACTCAGGTTTTTGTTTTGAAGTCTAATAATATAAAAAACTGGGGAAGTTCTGCTTTAAGAGTAGAGATGCATAAATCTCTTCCTGGAAGACAGAGGCATCTTCAATTTGAGTTTTATTACTTCTTCTACTTAGAGTTCTTGACTACCTTTCTCCTCGGTAAAATAATCCAACTTGTGTGTCAGATTGCTTCCCAGACCAGGAAGAATAAATGTTCATCCAAAGTTGTATGTTAGCTCTTCCTTTTGTAACCTCACCTGTGGTAGAAGTTTCTGCCTACTCCAATATGCCATTTCCACTCCATAAATTACAATTACATTTTCAATGACACAGGCTACCATTTGTCGAAATCAGTCCTTTTGCCTACAGTGTTGACTGTAGATTCCTGACATTGATAGCAAAGGAAAATCAGAATACCATTAAATAATTTTTAAATAAAGTAGAAGCTTTAGACCACATAAATTAATTACATTAATTTTTTAATTAATGTGTGTGTTTTCAGAGACTCTCCTCTAAAGAATATAAATAGTTATCTGGAACCAAGCTGACATTAATTGGTGAACTACTAAAGTATGGAATTAAATAAAATGTTAATTTTAATTAGATTAAAACCTCTGGGTCACTTGTTTTAGGGTTTTTAAAGTCTACTTTCAATGTAATATAATGAGGCAACAAATATAGTTTCTTATCCTCTTCAAAATAAAGCACCAATTAGGGAACTTTATCTTATCTGATTCTGCAATTATAAATTTAAATGACATCCTTTTCCTAAGGCAAAGATTTCCCCCAGTTATATGTAAAGCCTTTTATTATATATCGATGAATGGGTATTTATACCAAAGATACCTTGTGACAGTATGTTCTTTATTCCCATGGAGGTGAAAATAACTTCATTTGGTAATAAATATATAAAAGCAGCTAATTTGGCAATCTGTGTCAATTTTAGTGAATCTGAAACACCATTTATTGTATATTTAAACACATTATTTAGGGTTGAAAAGAACAAAATGTACTAGCAAAACTAAATTTGATAATGTAATGCAGAGGTGTTCAAGATAGCAAAAGGATTTCCACTAATAATTTCACTGTACAACCGTGAAGGCAGTAATGCCTGCCTGCACTCTATAGTTTACCTTTGTTTTGGTGGCATCTTTAAATACATGAAGAAGATATGAACACAAAAATTCAATTTTACCTTCTAAAAGTTATTAGTATGAATTTTACAAAAAAATCACCTTAATAGAAATAGGGAGCTGCCAGTCAAGTAAGCTTTTATGCTATTTTTTTTATTGTATACATTACTGAGTGGGGTAATTCAGTGCATTTCTGAAATAAGAACAGAGAGTGCATTATAATAAGACTTCAAGGTATTGCATCTGGAACAGGAAATTCCAGTTAGATTCTTGTTTTCTCCTTTCGGGAAAAGTTGATGAGGGGAAACTTTGAAAATCAAAACCGTATCAGATTCTTTTACTGAATTCAATTGCCTAGGAAGCACATTTCTACAGTTGCAGACCCAAGCACTTACTATTTGATGGTCCTGTTCCAATGGGTTGGTTTTGTTGCAACACAGGAGACGGTATGTGAGTGAGTTTATTCTCTGGCAATAAATACCCATCCCTGATAGCTCAGTTGGTAAAGAATCTGCTGCAATGCAGGAGACCCCAGTTTGATTCCTGGGTCAGAAAGATCCGCTGGGGAAGGGATAGGCTACCCACTCCAGTATTCTTGGGCTTCCCTTGTGGCTCAGCTGGTAAAAAAATCTGCCTGAAATGTGGGAGACCTGGGTTTGATCCCTGGTTTGGGAAGATCCTCTGGAAAAGGGAAAGGCTACCTGCTCCAGTATTCTGGCCTGGAGAATCCCTAGGGTTTAGTCCACGGGGTCAGCAAAGAGCTGGACGTGACTGAGCAACTTTCATTTTCACTTTCACTTACCTTGAAAGTGTAATAATGGATTAACCAGGGATGTGCACTTTGCATTTGAAAGAAAAGCAAAATCATTTGTCAACTTTATTTTTTTTTTTTTTTTGGTAATTAATTTATTTTTTATTGGAGGCAAATTATTTTACAATATTATATTGGTTGGTTTTGCCATACATTGACATGAATTCGCCCTGGGTGTACATAAGTTCCCCCTCCTGAACCCCCCTCCCACCTCCCTCCTCCCTTTATCCTCCCTCTGGGTCATCCCCGCATGCCAGCCCCGAGCATCCTATAACATGCATTGACCCTGAACTAGTGATTCGTTTCACATATGACAACATACATGTTTCAGTGCCATTCTCCCAAATCATCCCACCCTCACCCTCTCCCATAGAGTCCCAAAGACTGTTCTATACATCTGTGTCTCTTTTGCTGTCTCGTATACAGGGTTATCATTTGCAACTTTCTAAATTCCATATATATGCGTTAGTATACTGTATTGGTGTTTTTCTTTCTGGCTTACTTCACTCTGTATAATAGGCTCCAGTTTCATCCACCTCATTAGAACTGATTCAAATGTATTCTTTTTAATGGCTGAATAATACTCCATTGTGTATAAGTACCAAAGCTTTCTTAGCCATTCGTCTGCAGATGGACATCTAGGTTGATTCCATGTCCTGGCTATTATAAACAGTGCTGCAGTGAACATTGGAGTACATGTGTCTCTTTCAATTCTGGTTTCCTTGGTGTGCATGCCCAGGAGTGCGATTGCTGGATCATATGGCAGTTCTATTTCCAGTTTTTTGAGGAATCTCCACACTGTTCTCCATAGTGGCTGTACTAGTTTGCATTCCCACCAACAGTGTAAGAGGGTTCCTTTCTCTCCACATCCTCTCTAGCATTTATTGTCAACTTTAATTTATGCACCACTGAAAAATTAACTGGAGCAAGTGATATTTCTAACTGGGGAACAATAAGCAGAAAAAAATGTAACTTATTTCAAATTTTTATTTTATTTAAGTGAAAGCAGGTTTATTTAGAGAGATACACATTCCATAGATGGAATATGGTCCATCTCAGAGAGAGACCTAAAATATTGGGTGGTTAGTTTTATAGACTGGATAATTTCATATGCCAGTGAGTGGAGGATTATTCCAACTATTTGGGGGAAGGGGTGTGGCTTCCAGGAATTGGGTTACCGCCCACTTCTGGCCTTTTATGGTCGTGAGAGGGACTTTCCGTCTTGTCCCAAGATTGGTGACTGCAACCTAAAACCAAGGAGGAAAAAGAGTCAAGTATCTCATTTTCTAATCTCCCCACCCTTCCATAGAAAGAAAAGATCAGAGAAGGCCAGTAGAAAAGCACAGTGTATTTGCACCTACCCTGGTTGTGCAGATGGTAAATAATGTGTCTTCAGTGCAGGAGACCTGGGTTCAACTTGCAATCCCTGGGTCAGGATGATCCCCTGGAGAAGGGACTGACAACCCAATCCAGTATTCTTACCTGGGAGTGGCAAAGAGTTGGACACAACTGACTGACTAACACTTTCATTTTCACTAGCCTCATGAAATGAAGTTCATGAAATGACCCAATTAATACTCGTGGAGAATGAGGTGTGTCTGCAGAAAGCAGGGACCAGTATGTCATTCCCCAGTTGGACATCAGTGTATGTAGTTTTCTGATTATTTGAACATGAGGACAAAAGAATCAAAGAGAGAGAGATGGCAGGACCTTCACGACCATGCATGTGTTTCCAGCATCAGAGCTGATGACTCGAAAAGATGTACCTTCTCTCTGAGGTGCCCTGTCTAAGGGTGCTGCTGTGGGGTGAGGAAACCCAAGAAGCCAAAGGCTGTCAGGTGCGCGGGACGTCTGTCTGGGAAGTAGGTAAGGCAGAGTGGACAGGGATGGCACACGGAGGCCCAGCCCTCCGCATCCCACAAACATGGTCACCTGACTCTAGGAGATACCTTTGATGACCAGCGTGAGTCACTTCAGATCCACAGCATTCCAGGGAGAATTAGCCTCAGCTGGGAAGACTGGACTTTCAAATCAGATGAGACTGAGCTTTCTAATCATTGAACGGGATTTGAAAGAAGTGTGAGCTGCCCAGTACATTATTATTACTGGACAGGAATTGGAAATTTGAAAGAGCTTGGGTTAAGGTACAGGGTCTTGAAAATTTTGACATGAAAGTTGCAATTTACTTCACCAGACATTTTTGTTTGTTTTCTCATAAACACTTCTCTATCACCTCTCCTTACACCTCTCCTTTCTTTTTCCAAATATATGTATATATATATATATATATATATATATATATGTAAGACCTTTGTTTAGGGTTTAAGCATTCAGAAAGGAACAGGCATAAGCCTCCTTTGGTTCTAGGATGTGCATGAAGCTTTTCTAAGGCTCTCATGACTATGGTATTGGATTTATGAATTTTTACAGTATGACCTTTTTTTGTTCAGGGAAAATAGAGACTTTTTCAAGCATTGAGCATAAGCTTTTATTCTGTTTCCTCTATTTTCCTAGTAGAATATTTTCTTTTTATATTCTTTTATTTCCTTTATTTTTTCTGCTAACACCTTTTCTAAGAACTGGAGCTGGCATTATTTTGAAAATTAAGGTAGACATAAACCTGTCTGCTGCTGCTGCTAAGTCACTTCAGTCGTGTCCGACTCTGTGTGACCCCATAGACGGAAGCCCACCAGGCTCCCCCATCCCTGGGATTCTCCAGGCAAGAACACTGGAGTGGGTTGCCATTTCCGTCTCCATAAACCTGTCTAGGAATAATCCAGTCAGTTACTATATAAAGAAATTACTATTGCATTACCAGTCAATATGGTAAAGCAGCCTGTAAAAGGTCAGAAATATAACTACAGGCTATATTATTTTACATGATGGAATTTACTTTGAGGCTAACAGTAAGTAAATGCAGAAGCAGACTGTCTTCCCTAAATGGTCATTCGATTTATGTAAACACAGAGTAAATCTTTCTTAAATGGCTTTTCATAATTTTCATGAAGCTTTTCATTCTTTGCTTTTTGTCCTTAGTATCTTTCATGTTTTTTTACTGCTGCTGAGGTTAAGTTCATTTCATGTCCATTTATGATTATGAAACTCAGAGAAGGATTTTTCCCCTCATTCTAATAGCAAATTCATCATAGGGAAAGTAATTAATAAGACCTAAAAAATGATTTTGGTGAAGGAGAAAGGAATTATATAATTAGAAAAGCAGAAAATTTAGTAATTGAGCATGAAGAACACTGTTAGGTTATACTCTGTTTATTTAACAAAACATTTATTAAGACTTACTCTGTCAGACCAGACGTCTTGTCTCAGAGATAGCATGGTAAACAAGAGATGATCCTTTGTCCCATGGAGCCTATTTCACAAGGAAGCAAGACATTAAGGATTAGTTAATATAATTTAATGTTATACTCTGATGCTGGGAAGGATTGGGGGCGGGAGGAGAAGGGGACGACAGAGAATGAGATGGCTGGATGGCATCACCGACTCGATGGACATGAGTTTGAGTGAACTCCGGGAGTTGGTGATGGACAGGGAGGCCTGGCGTGCTGTGATTCATGGGGTCGCAAAGAGTCGGACATGACTGAGCGACTGAACTGAACTGAATGTTATACTATCATGAAGTCCACCGCTGCACAGCTGAAAGAGTAATGACTGTGGGTCCAAGGATGAGGAGGGCATAGGCGGAAGAATGAACAGGTTAAAAGACCTGGATAAATTTCTTGATCAGGGGAAACTAAAGTTTGCTGGAGCACCCAAGAGAAAAGAGACAGAAATGACAGATGAAATTTGGAAGCCAGGCATGGCATAGGTCAGGAGGGATTGGTAGTGATGGTAAGAAAGTTTACCTTTTTCAGATGGGAGGAGGAAACTCTTTAATTATTTTTAACAGGAAAGTGACCTGAAGTGATTTGAGATTTTGAAATTCACTCGTATTGTAGAACCAGTCCATACAAAAGGCAAGGAAATGGAATGGGAATATTTTAAGAGTGTAAGAGTTGATGATGGAGAAAAGGGTAAGTGGTGCGTTGAAGAGTTATTTAAGTGGTAGATTTCTCTTGTATACAATGGAAATAGATTATTTACTCAGCTATATGATTATTTTGTCTCATTAAAAATTAATCTTGAATTAAGTCTGCCCAAATACGTGAAATAGGAAAAGATGAAAGAAAATAAGAATAGAATGATAAGTTGAAAACAAGAGGTTTATGCCTTGTTTTTTAACAAATCTATAGGCTATAAAATGCCCTGTATTATTAATAAAGGTTAGAGTAAAATTTGGCTCTCAAATTCTAGTAGCCCAAAGAAAAGAAACAGAACGGCTACACATTCACACTGAATATTGGAGTATTCAGAACTGAAGCTTCTGAATTAAAGGTAGTGTTTGTTACTAAAGACTTGAAACCACTGATCCTCAGTTTCTTTATCTATGTGATGGGCATAATACTAGCATGCATCTTAAAGGCTGTCAGAAGAATCAGATTCTTCATTAAACAAATATGTTTTGAACTCACTTCACTGTACTCTGTAAAATGCCCTGGTTACTGGATATCCCACAGAAAACAAGATAGACAGTGGTCTGAGAAGTTACGGTGTTTACATTCTGCTTCATGCTGAGTGAGAGATTGTGGCAGAAAGAGAGAAGTAATAACCATACAAATGAAGTTATGTCAGAATCACAAAGACGTGAGTTTCACCCAGATGTATTAATCATTCCAATAATCATATCAACAATATTCTTTTTCAAGTAATGAAGCTGATTTTAAGTTCATATGGAAAAATGAAGAAACGAAAATAGCAAGAAAATTTTTGAAGGAGAGCAATAAAGAGAGGGATTATCCTGATGTATTTTAGAACAATTTTGTACCTAAAATCATTGATATAGTAGTGACTATATCGGAGAAGGCAATGGCAAGCCACTCCAGTACTCTTGCCTAGAAAATCCCATGGATGGAGGAGCCTGGTAGGCTGCAGTCTGTGGGGTCGCTAAGGGTCGGACACAACTGAGTGACTTCACTTTCACTTTTCACTTTCACACACTGGAGAAGGAAATGGCAACCCACTCCAGTGTTCTTGCCTGGAGAATCCCAGGGACGGGGGACCCTGGTGGGCTTTTGTCTATGGGGTCACACAGAGTCGGACACGACTGAAGTGACGCAGCAGCAGCAACAGTGTTAGGGAATGGACAAAGGCAAATCAACGTGACAGACTAGAAACTTGAGATAGAGGCCCATAGGCACCTAGGAATTTGGTGTTTGATAATGGAGTTATTTTAAATCAGTGGGTGAAAAAATGGACTATTCAATAAATTGAATAACTTGGTAACCATTTGGAAAAAAGTTGATACATTCATCATAGTTTGAAGGGAAAATATTACTTTCTGCTTAAATAAAATGTTACTCTCAAAATATTGGTAAAAAGGGGGTGGGGGTGTATAATATACCATATAATGCTGCTTTGAAAGGTAGCAGTGAAAAATTAAATCAACAAAAACTTAAAATCCTCACTATTAGTTTTGGTTTGTTTCTTCACTTTTGTGAACATGCATTTCATTTTAAAAATCTATTTCAGACACTTAAACACACAAGAATATTATCATGAGCATCCATGAACCTAGCATTCCAAATGTTTTTTTATTTCAAATGTTTCTGAAGCCCACATATATGATCTCTGATTTACCTGTCTTCTCCCTCGGACCTAGTTCACTAAATACCCTACCTAGAGCTACTTAATTCTTCGAACATCTTATATTTTATATTTCCCCATGATGCTCACTAAGAATTAGTTCTTGCATTTTCACTTTTAGCTGTATGGAATTTATTTATTTATCCACTCATTCAATCATTAATTTTTGTATTTCTGATGGCCATTTGGTCCTTACGCCGTTTATTCCTATTTTTCTTTTCCATCAGCAAATACACCCAGGTCCACCTTCAGAACACGCCCAGAATCTCCCCTGGTCCAAAGCCATCACTTTCTGGCTGGGTCATTGTGATAAAGTCCTCACTGGTCATTGCCACTGCTTCAGTCTATTCTCAGAACAAGGACTAGAGGGATTTTTTGCAAAATATAAATCAGAATCTTTGCAAATTTTCCCAAAAAAGCCCAACATGATTGTAAGATTTTAGAAATCCCCATGTGACCCGTGTCCCTGCCAGTTATTCCTCTGACCTCATTTCCTCCTCCTCCCTCAGCCCCAGCCAAGCTGGATACCTTGCTTTTCCTCAGCCACACCAGGCACCACCTGGCCCCAGGGAAGCACTTGCTGTTGCTTCTGCCTGAAAAAGTCTTCTCTGCTATGGTTATCTCTCTCATTCTTTTCAGGATTTTTACTTAGATGTCATTCTCTCTGGGAGGTCTTCTTCGATTAATGCATTTATTTTCTAACCCACCCCTGAAAATTTCCCTCTTTTTTCTCCCTACCACTTACCACTTCCAACACATAATTTGCTTTATTGCCAGTTTTCCTCCACTAGAGGCTTCAAGAAAGAAAGCATTTCTGCCCTTTTGTCAACTGCCTTAGCCTTGAAATCTAGAACTTTTCTTGGCACATCCCAAGTGCTCAATAAATATTTCATGTAGGAATTAATAAGTGAGACCCAGACATACCCATCAGTAGAAGATGGAGTGGCTAAGTTCCAACGTTTCTCAAGCAATTAACATGAAGTGAAAAGGAAAAAATTCTGTATATTTACAATTAGCTGAACTTAGAGACTCATTAAAAAATGTTTGGTAAAAAGGTGCCATTATGAAATAGCATGAAGACAAGCAAGTGATTTAAGGAAATTCATTACAGTCATCCTTGTCCAAATCCCTCCTTTTCTGTTTCCTTCCAAGTTACCACATTGCATTTCCATTTCAGCAGTTGGAATTAGATTCGTGATTCGCTTGAACAGCTCTTAGTGCCCTTATGCGACTATTATTTGACCCTATGCTGCCTTTCAGATGCCAAACAAATCCTGATGAATTACTGGCACCTTCTCTCATGTTTTCAGCCCTTTAAATGGATTCTGTCTTTGCCAAGTGCTATCTTGCCAAGCAGCAGTATGGTACATATCAAAGATAGCTTTATTTGTCAAAGGAAAGGTGTTCTTCACCAAGAATAATCATTCTTAGGAAACAGTAGTTAGATGTAGCCATATGTATTCCATAATCAGATGTGTTTTGTTTTATATTTTCCTATTTCCAAAAAATATATTCAGTTCAGTCCAGTCGCTCAGTCATGTCCGATTCTTTGCAACCCCATGAATCACAGCACGCCAGGCCTCCCTGTCCATCACCAACTCCTGGAGTTCACTCAGACTCACCTCCATTGAGTTGGTGATGCCATCCAGCCATCTCATCCTCTGTCGTCCCCTTCTCCTCCTGCCTCCAATCCCTCCCAACATCAGAGTCTTTTCCAGTGAGTCAACTCTTCGCATGAGATGGCCAAAGTATTGGAGCTTCAGCTTCAGCATCACTCCTTCCAATGAACATCCGGACTGATCTCCTTTAGAATGGACTGGTTGGATCTCCTTGCAGTCCAAGGGACTCTCAAGAGTCTTCTCCAACACCACAGTTCAAAAGCATCAATTTTTCGGCGATCAGCTTTCTTCACAGTCCGACTCTCACATCCATACATGACCACGGGAAAAACCATAGCCTTGGTCATAGCTTTCCTTCCAAGGAGTAAGCGTCTTTTAATTTCATGGCTGCAATCAGCATCTGCAGTGATTTTGGAGCCCAAAAAAATAAAGTCTGACACTGTTTCCACTCTTTCCCCATCTATTTCCCATGAAGTGATGGGACCAGATGCCATGATCTTAGTTTCCTGAATGTTGAGCTTTAAGCCAACTTTTTCACTCTCCTCTTTCACTTTCATCAAGAGGCTTTTTAGTTCCTCTTCACTTTCTGCCATAAGGTCGGTGTCATCTGCATATCTGAGGTTCAGTTCAGTTCAGTTCAGTCGCTCAGTCGTGTCCGACTCTTTGCGACCCCATGAATCACAGCATGCCAGGCCTCCCTGTCCATCACCAATTCCCGGAGTTCACTCAAACTCATGTCCACAGAGTCGGTGATGCCATCCAGCCATCTCATTCTGTCGTCCCCTTCTCCTCCCACCCCCAACCTTTCCCAGCTATATTAATATTATGGAAAAAAAGGGTAAAGGTTTTAATAGTAATATTGTTCATATTGTTGACTAGGAATGTTGAAAGTCGCTCCAAAATTCAGCAATGAAGAAGATATACCAGCAAAATAATAATGTAAACTAACATTTACTGAAGATTACTATGCTCTCCAAATCTGCTAAATGATTTGTTTGTACTATCTCATTTAATTCAACCCAGTAACACTGATAATATTTTTTTATGGAAGTAAACTATCATAGAGAAGTTGAAGAACTCACCCAAGATTGCAGAGTTAGGGTTTAGATCAAGCAGTCAGACTCCAAGGCCCAGGATCTTAAGTCTTAAGCTTTCCTGATAGCTCAGTTGGTAAAGAATCCGCTTGCAATGCAGGGGACCCCAGTTTGATTCCTGGGTCGGGAAGATCCCCTGGAGAAGGAATAGGCTACCCATTCCAGTATTCTTGGGCTTCCCTTGTGGCTCAGTGGTAAAGACTCCGCCTGCAACGCAGGAGACCTGGGTTTGATCCCTGGTTTGGGAAGATCCCCTGGAGAAGGGAATGGCAACCCACTCCAGTATTCTTTCCTAGAGAATTCCACAGTCCATGGAGTCATAAAGAGTTGGACACGACTGAGCAACTTTCACTTTCAAGAAGGAATAAAGTACAAATGAAACATACCTGGAAAGTATACATTTATATAAAAAAAAAACTATTGACACTTTGAAAATGTTTATAAAAGTTTTATCTCCCAGTAACCCTTCAAAGAAAACTCAGTTAAAAATATGATAGATATGACTTTAATCTGTACAGAAGCTACAGAGATTATGGTGAAATATTTTTGATTTTTATAAATGTATCACATTTATTGTAGAATGTGTATTTCTTGTACTTAACAGAGTTCATAAGCTTTATTCACCAAGTGGAATTTATTGTACAAAATGGGAAATGATTCATGTATATTCACAATAAATTTTGCATAAATTGAATTTTTAATACATTTCTAAAGCCACTGAGCAGGCTATTCTAGTGGGGAAAAAAGAAACTACATTTTCTCTGATAAACTTATCTTCTTTTTAAAAAGTACTTTTGGAAATCTTTTTCAGAGATTCTTTTATCACAAAATGTATCTTTTGTTAACTTCTACACAATTGGGAGAATGCCACTGCTATAATTTGGACAGAAATAAAGAGTATTTTTTTATGAAAACAAACTAATAAATTGAGATGTATATATTCATAATTTTAAATACAAAGCAAAGTCAAAAACATACAGGGGCCAAGCAGGTATTATAAGTGGGATGAAGTGGGCTATACTATTGAGACTATAAGACAAGTATTATATGCAGGCTGTGCATGCCATGATATACGTAAACAAAGTCTAAAATTCAGTTGCTGCAGCTCACTGGTGCATGATCACAATAAATGCTTTTATTAATTGGATTGTGAAATACTTTTAAAGAATTTGCCATTTAGCAAGCATCTATATTCTGTAGTTTTGAAATTCTTGTAGGTGACGCTTTGTAAATATTTGGTGATCACGTCATCATTTTGAGCACCACACAGATACTTCTTTGAACTATGCTTGTTCCTCGCTGCAGCTGGGAAACTCTGGATTATGTAGGACAGCGACTGTGCTCTGAGCCACATTCACTGTTTGTCTCTGCGTGTGTATGTGTGTGTGCTTTTGTTGCAGAGAAGGCCAGCAGTCGCCAGAACAGTGGCAGAAGATGTACGGCAGATGCTCTGGGAATGAAGTGTACCACATCGTTCTGGAAGAAAGCACATTTTTTGCTGAATATGAAGGAAAGAGCTTCACATATGCTTCTTTCCATGCACACAAAAAGTATGTTTCCGTCTCAGAATGGAATTAAAATATTAATTTACATCGTTTTCCATAATGTAGCCCATATTGGTGCTCATATTGAAGTATTTTTGAATTACTATCATAATTATTGAGACATTTGAATTCTCGCCTTTTGTATGGTCTCTACAAGTTAAGATTCTTGGGTATAAAGTGTAAATTAGTAGGAATATTGACTGAGAGTGAAAGCGTTATTCACTCAATCATGTCCAACTCTTTGCAGCCCCATGGACTATAGCTCATGTCCAACTCTTTGCAACCCCATGGACTATAGCCCACCAGGCTCCTCTCTCCATGGAATTCTCCAGGCAAGAATTCTGGAGCAGGTTGCCATTCCCTTCTCCAGGGGATTTTCTTGATCCAGGGATCAAACTCAGGTCTCCTGTATTGCAGGCAGATTCTTTACTGTCAGAGGCACCAGGAAAACCCAGTATTGACTTTAGCATCTTTTGAATTATCTTTAAAAACATTTTCAGTTCAGTTCAGTTCAGTTAATGCTGTAGAAATTCACAAGAAAATGAATCTTTTGTGTAGATCTAAATTTTAAAGTGTTAATTAAAATACTGTTTTATTTTTTGGCCAAATTAAGATATACATTTGATGGTAAGACCCAGTATAAATACAAAATTTACCAAAAAAAAAAAAAAGCCCTTACTAAATGATATTTATTTTGATGTTTTCTTTTATCTTTTATTCCATTCTTTTTATTAAATATATATATATTGTCTTAAGTATCCAAACTGATTTCACAACACACTAAAGATACTGTTGTGTCTTTTTTTGGTTCGTTTTCTTCTATAAAGACAAGAACTTTGAACTTATAGAATCTTTCAAGCTTTGAAATCTTCCTATTTGAGGCTTTAATTTTACTTTGCCTTTTAATAGTTTACTTATTTTCTTAATATGCAAGCTGAAGAAAAAAATCTAAGACCTTTGCTGAACTTTAAACTTAAACTCCTTTATTTTCTTTTCTAAATTAAGGTTTGGTGTCTGCTTGATTGGTATTAGGAGGGAGGATAATAAAAACATTTTGCTGAATCCAGGTCCTCGATATATTATGAATGCCACAGATACATGTTTTTATATTAATATTACCAAAGAAGAGAATTCAGCATTTAAAAACCACGACCATCAGAAAAAAAGCAATGTACCAAGGTCATTTTATCATGGACCATCTAGATTGCCTGTACATAGCATAATTGCCAGCATGGGTAAGTATAAATAAATTTGAAAATATAATTAATTTCCTTCTTTAAAAAGAATTATAACTATATTTGTTTTTCTCAAAATTCCAAAGTCAAATTTAAAATATACTTGCGTGTATTACAGACTTGGTGTTCAGTCAGTTCAGTTCAGTTCAGTTGCTCAGTCGTGTCCGACTCTCCGCGACCCCATGAATCACAGCACACCAGGCCTCCCTGTCTATCACCAACTCCCAGAGTTCACTCAAACTCATGTCCAAATAACTAAATATACAGAACAAAATTTCCAATCTGTTAAACTGGTAAGAAATTAAAATAGTTCAAAACTTCTAACAATAGTTTCATATATCTGATTAGAATATAAACACCAGACACTTCTGTATTTCTAAGTTCTATGTTCAGTTATCAGTAATGGCTCTTTCAGATTCTCTGTTTCCCCAAACTCCCCAATCTTTTATCTAATTCTTACTGAAGCTGGCTTCTGTGACACAGAAATTTTTTTAAAAAGATTCAGACAAATAAAAACTTCCATTGAATTTTGTCACCAAACCACATACAAACCCACATGCACTAGTTTCTATCACAAGGAAAATGTGTTCCTTCTTTTAATATTTTAATATAAATAACTTCACTTATGCAGCAAGCCATTCTCCATTTCCCTCTTAGGGACTTCACTTTTGTATTAATCCTAATTACTTGAATTCTTTTTTTTTTTTTAAATCACCAATTCATTCTTCCTCCCTGCTTCTCTCTCTCTCTGACCCTCTTCATGTCTCTCCCACACACACACGCTTCTGGACTTCATGCCTTGACATCTTCACAGATAAATTCCAAGTGTTGTATTCAGTTGCTGGCTTGAAATCTTACCATTCCCTCACGTCTCTACCAGTTCAGTCTGAAATCTGCAACCAGTATATCACTGAAACTGCTCTGGCAAGGCCACTGCTCTACTCTTCCTCACTAAATCCAGTGGAATCGTCACAGCATATGACAATATTGACCATGTTCTTCTTAAAACGCTCTAGTGCTATTTCCTCTGCACCCTGCACATTCATTTTCCCTCAATTGTCGCGTCTGCTCTCAAAGATTCAGTTCTCCCCCATAAACTGATGATCCCCTTACCTAAATCATGACCCTAAATCTCTTTTCACAGCAACATATTCAGCTGTCCACGGGCTATTTGGAAAAATCAAACAAGCATTGGAAAAACCAATGTGGTATATTCAAATTGAGCTAATCTTTCTATATGCATTCAAAATAATTTCCTCCTTCATTTTTCTTTTTTTTTTGCTAAAAAATATGATACCATCATCCTTTGATTTGTAGTGACAGATTCTAATGTTTCACTTTTCTTCTCTTCTTGTACTTTGTATTTCACTGAATTACACTAAATTTGATCAAGTGGCCTCTAGCGTCATTCATTGCCGTGTCCATGCTCAGTGTGGTTGCTCTGGATCTCCACCGTCCTGTGCTTCCACTGCAGAATCCCCGCAGTCTCTTCTCCATGCCTCCAGCTTTGCTGCCCTGCACTGCTCTCCACCTTACCACCAGAGTAACACTTTTTACATAATGTTATAATCATGCTCCTGTATTAATCTTTAATTTCTTCCTATTAGCTATTGGGAAAAAAGTCTAAATTTTATACTATAAAATGGTTGACAATTGGATGACCAAAATCTCTTTCTCTTTTTTTTTTTAACTTGAAGCAGTCCTTGTTTTCCCAGGACAGTACCAGGTTATATATATACATTGTCCTGGTGTCATTATGAAGAGAAATCCACTTTGATTCTTAGGAATACCGTCGTTTAGAAGATGAATTACAGGATCACTTTTAAGTATCTTTTTAAAATAATTCCTTCTTATAGTTTTAGTCCCACATTTTACCATTCGTTCAGTTGCTATCCTAAGTCCCAATCATATTAAATTTCTTTCAGTCTTCACTAATAGTTTTTCATCATCCCTTCAATTGCTCTCCTTAGCCCCAATCATATTAATTCATTTCAGTCTTTCCTAACGGTTTTTTACCAACGGGCCTTGATGCACTGTTTCTTTTTTTTTTTTTTTTGATGCACTGTTTCCTCTGAGATGATCTACTCCCCAGCTCCTAACTTTGCTTATGTAACTACCTCTAATCATTTGCATCTCAGTCTTAATATCACTCTTTCTGATACATATTCCATGGCCCTGCTTAGACTTTGTTAGATAACTCAGATTGTCACTGATATTACATATTTTCTCTTCTATAGAAGTTTTACTTGTTGGTTTCACATGTTTAAGAATTACTTGTTGAGTACCTAGTCCATGCCAGGAACTCTACAAATATTTGTGATTGGAGGGTGGAACAAATGGACAGAGAAGCGTTGACATATATACACTATGATACGTAAAATAGATAGCTAGTGTGAAGCTGCTGTATAACACAGGGAGCTTAGCTCGGTGCTGTGTGGTGACCTAGATGGCTGGGAATGGGGAGGGAGTGTGACTCAGGAGGGAAGGGATATATGTATACATGTAACTGATTCACTTCTTTGTACGGCAGAAACTAACAAACATGGTAAAGCAGTTATACTCCAGATTAAGAAGTATTTGTGATTAATTAGAGAACAAATGAAAATTCCTTGCTTCCAGAGCTAACATTTTATCATGGGGAAGTCTGGCCATCAACAATACATATAAAAATCAGTCAAATATTTAGTAGATTAGAAGTCGATAAGTAGTAAGATAAAAGTGAGAAGAAAAATAAAGCTAGCAAAAAGTGTGTATGAATTCTAGGACAACTGAATTTTTAGGTGGCTTGTGGGCCTCATTGAAAAGGTGGCATTTGAGAAGATACTTGACGAAAATAGGGGCATTATGCCTGTGAATGTCTGAAGGTAAAGCATTACTGGAAGAGATAATAGCTGGTACAAGGGCCCTACAGGAAGGGTAGGAACCTGATTGATGTGCTCCAGGATCAATAAAGGGGCCCTCATGATGCAATCACAGTGATTTGATGGTAAGAGTACAGGAGAGGTGGGGAGTGAGGTAAACAGGGGCCAGCTCATGCTGGGCTCTTTAAGTCAATGTAAGAGTTGTAGCTTCTACTCGCAGTGAAGTGGGAGTCATCACGGTTGCAGAGCAATGGCATGGTCTCACCTATGCTGAACTCCATCTTCACAAAATCACTGGGGCTGATGTTGACAGCAGATGCTTAGGGTCAAGGATCCAGTGTATTTTCAAGTGAAAGTGGTAGGAGAGAAAAAATTATGGGTATACTTTGAAAGTAAGTTGCCATTATTTACTCCTGAATTAGAAGTGAACTGTAATAGAGAAGTGTGAAAAACTCAAGGATTTTAGTATCAGTTCTGTTCATTTCAGTCACTCAATCGTGTCCAACACTCTGTGAACCCATGGACCACAGCACGGCAGGCTTCCCTGTCATCACCAACTCCCAGAGCTTGCTCAAATTCATATCCATCGAATATGATGCCATCCAACCATCTCATCCTCTGTCATCCCCTTCTCCTCCTGCCTTCAAAATTTCCCAGCATCAGGGTCTTTTTCAGTGAGTCAGTTGTTCCCATCAGGTGGCCGAATATTGGAGTTTCAGCTTCAGCATCAGTCCTTCCAATGATATTCAGGACTGAGTTCCTGTAGGATGGACTGGTTGGATCTCCTTGCAGTTCAAGGGACTCTCAAGAGTCTTCTCCAACACCACAGTTCAAAAGCATCAATTCTTCAGCATTCTGCTTTCCTTATGGTCCAATTCTCACATCCGTACATGACTACTGGAAAAACCATAGCTTTGACTAGATGGACCTTTATCGGCAAAGTAATGTCTCTGCTTTTTAATATGCTATCTAGGTTGGTTATGGTTTTTCTTCCAAGGAGCAAGCGTCTTTTAATTTCATGGCTGCAGTCACCATCCGCAGTGATTTTGGAGCCCAAGAATATAAAGTCTGTCACTGTTTCCACTGTTCCCCCATCTGTTTGCCATGAAGTGATGGAACTGGATGCCATGAACTTCATTTTTTGAATGTTGAGTTTTAATCCAGCCTTTTCACTCTCCTCTTTCACTTTCATCAAGAGGCTCTTAGTTGCTCTTCTTTTTCTGCCATAAGGATGGTATCATCTACATATATTAGTTTATTGATATTTCTCCTAGCAATCCTGATTCCAGCTTGTGCTTCATCCATTCCGACATTTCATATGATGTACTCTGCATATAAGTTAAATAAGTAGGGTGACAGTATACAGCCTTGACGTACTCTTATCCCATTTGGAAACAGTCTGTTGTTCCATGACCAGTTCTAACTGTTGCTTCTTGACCTGCATACAGGTTTCCCAGGAGGCGTGTAAGGTGGACTGGCATTCCATTCTCTTTAAGAATTTTGCATAGTTTATTGTGATCCACACAGTCAAAGGCTTTGGCAGAGTCAATAAAGCAGAAGTAGATTTTTTTCTGGAACTCTCTTGCTTTTTTGATGATCCAACAGATGTTGGCAATTTGATCTCTGGTTTCTCTATCTTTTCTAAATCCAGCTTGAACATCTGGAATTTCATGGTTCATGTAATGTTGAAGCCTGGCTTGGAGAATTTTAAGCATTGTTTTGCTAGTGTGTGAGATGAGTGCAATTGTGTGGTAGTTTGAGCATTTTGGGCATTGCCTTTCTTTGGGATTTGAATGAAAACTGATCTTTTCCAGTCTTGTGGCCCCTGCTGAGTTTTCCAAATTTGTTGGCATATTGAGTGCAGCACTTTCACAGCATCATCTTTTAGGTTTTGAAAGAGCTCAACTGGAATTCCATCACCTCCACTAACTTTGTTTCCTAAGGCCCACTTGTCTTCACATTCCAGGATGTCTGCTTCTAGGTGAGTGATCACACCAGCATGGCTATCTGGGTCATGAAGATCTTTTTTGTTTAGTTCTTCTGTGTAGTTTTACACCTCTTCTTAATATCTTCTGCTTCTGCTGCTGCTACTGCTGCTGCTAAGTCGCTTCAGTCGTGTCCGACTCTTAGCGGCCCCATGGACTCCAGCCTACCAGGCTCCTCTGTCCATGGGATTTTCCAGGCAAGAGTACTGGAGTGGGGTGCCATTGCCTTCTCCACTGCTTCTGCTAGGTCCATACCATTTCTGTTCTTTATTGTGCCCATCTTTGTATGAAATATTCCCTTGTATCTCTCATTTTCTGAGTAAGGCTTTCTTGTCTCTCCTGGCTATTCTTTGGAACTCTGCATTCAGATGCTTATATCTTTCCTTTTCTCCTTTGCCTTCCCCCCCTCTTCTTTTCTCAGCTATTTGTAAGCCCTCCTCAGACAACCATTTTGCCTTTTTGCATTTCTTTTTCTTGGGGTTGATCTTGATTACTGCCTCCGGTACAATGTCATGAACCTCCATCCATAATTCATCAGGCACTCTGTCAAATCTAATCCCATGAATCTATTTCTCACTTTCACTCTATAAATTTAAGGGATTTGATTCAGGTCATACCTGAATGGTCTAGTGGTTTTCCCTAGTTTCTTCAATTGAAGTCGGAATTTGGCAGTAAGGAGTTCATGATCTCCTTATTCATCACAGTCAGCTCCTGGTCATATTTTTACTGACTGTCTAGAGCTTTCCATGTTTGGCTGCAGAGAATATAACCAATATGATTTCAGTATTGACCATCTGGTGATGTCCACGTGTAGAGTCTTCTCTTATATTGTTGGAAGAGGGTGTTTGCTATGACCAGTGCATTCTCTTGGCAAAACTCTATTAGTCTTTGCCCTGGTTCATTCTGTACTCCAAGGCCAAATTTGCCTGTTAATCCAAGTATCTCTTGACTTCCTAGTTTTGCATTCCAGTCCCCAATAATGAAAAGGACATCTTTTTTGTGTGTTAGTTCTAGAAGGTCTTGTAATTCTTCATAGAACCGTTCAATTTCAGCTTCTTTATTGTTACTGGTTGGGGCATAGAGTTGGATTACTCTGATATTGAATAGTTTGCCTTGGAGAAAAACAGAGATCGTTCTGTTATTTTTGAGATTGCATCCCAGTACTGCATTTCGGACTCTTTGGTTGACCATGATGGCTACTCCATTTCTTCTAAGGGATTCCTGCCCCAACAGTAGATATAATGGTTATCTGAATTAAACTCACCCATTCCAGTCCATTTTAGTTCACTGATTCCTAAAACGTCAATGTTCACACTTGGTATCTCCTGTTTGACCACTTCTAATTTCCCTTGATTCATGAACCTAACTTCCAGGTTCCTATGCAATATTGCTCTTTACAGAATCAGACTTTACTTCCATCACCAGTCACATCCACAACTGGACATTGTTTTTTCTTTGGCTCTGTCTCTTCATTCTTTTTGGAGTTATTTCTCCACTCTTCTCCAGTAGCATTTTGGGCACCAACCTGGGGAATTCATCTTTCAGTGTCATATCTTTTTGCCTTTTCATGCTGTTCATGGGGTTATCAAGGCAAGCATACTTAAGTGGTTTGCCATTCCCTTCTCCAGTGGACCACATTTTGTCAGAACTCTCCACTGTGACCTGTCCATCTTGGGTGGCCCTACAAGGCACAGCTCATAGTTTGATTGAGTTTCATTGAGTTAGGTTTTTAGTATAAGCAGCAGGAAAATGGGAATGGCCATCCATTTAGATTAGAAAGGTCTGGAGGGAACCAGTGGAGATGTAGAATTCAGTTTGGAATACAGTGCATTTCAAATTTCTGTTAGATATTGAGAGAAAAATGTCAAATAAGAGATTCAATATAATAGTCTAGACTTCAGGTCCTACTGTATAGCACAGGGAACTATATTCAATATCTTGTGATAAACTATAATGGAAAATAATACAAAAAAGAATATCTATATGTGTATAGGGTTCCCTGGTGGCTCAGTGGTGAAGAATCCACATGCCAATTCCAGAGACCTTGGTTTGATTCCTGGGTCAGAAAGATCCCATGAAGGAGGAAATAGCAAACCACTCTAGTGTTCTTGCCAGAAAAATCCCATGGACAGAGGAGCCTGGTGGACTACAATCCATGGGGTCACAAAGAGTCAGACATGACTTAGTATGCCTAATATGTGTATAACTGAGTCACTTTGTTGTCCAGCAGAAATTAACACAACACTGTAAATTGACTAAATTCATTTAGGAAAAAAAGAAAACTGAAATGACTCTAGAGTTCAGGAGAGAGGTGTATGCTGAAAAAATTAATTTTGGATTCCTGAGCTTATGTATTATGTTTAAAGTCATGAGACTGAACAAGATCGTTGAGAAAAAAGTTTGTGGGCAGAGAAAAGAATGAAGACAAAGGACCGAATCCTGCAACATGTCAATATTAAATATCAAGGGAATGAGAAGAAACCAGCAGAGGAAACAAAGAAGGAGCTGATTGCTCTTTATCTCAATAAGAGCTCTTTCAGTGAAGTGGTAAGTTGGGGAATGCCAGATCAGAGGAGTTTAAGACAAAATGTCAGAAGACAATTTAGGGAAACTAGGTCTAGACAACTCGCATAAACTTTTGCTGCATAAGAGTAATGGAAATAAACATAAACAGATGAGGCCTGAAAGTGAAAGTCATTCAGTCCTGTCTGACTCTGTGACCCCATGGACTGTACAGTCCATGAAATTCTCTAGGCAAGAATACTGGGGTGGATGGTCTTTCCCTTCTCCAGGGAATCTTCCCAACCCAGGGATCGAATCCAGGTCTCCCGCATTGGAAGCAGGCCTAATTAAACTCAAAAACTTTTGCATGGCAAAGGAAACCAAAAACAAAATGAAAAGGCAACCCACAGAATGGGAGAAAATGTTTGCAAATGATGTGACCAACTAGAGATTAGTCTCCAAAACTTACAAACAGCTCATAAGGTTTAATGTTATCAAAACAAACAACCCAATCCAAAAATGGGTGGAAGACCTAAACATTTCTCCAGAGAAGACCTACAGATGCCCAAGAGCCACATGAAAAGATGTTCAACATCACTAAATTTTAGAGAAATACAAATCAAAACTAAAATGAGATATTACCTAACACCAATCAAAATGTCTATCATAAAAAAAAAACCCACAAACCATAAATGAGGGTAGAGAGAAGGGACCCCTCCTCCACTGTTGGTGGGAATGTAAATTGGTACAGCCACTATAGAAAACAGTATGGAGTTTCCTTAAGAAACTAAAACTAGAAACTAAAATCACTGCGGATGCTGATTGCAGCCATGAAATTAAAAGACCCTTACTCCTTGGAAGGAAAGTTATGACCAACCTAGATAGCATATTAAAAAGCAGAGACACTACTTTGCCAACAAAGGTCCGTCTAGTCAAGGCTATGGTTTTTCCAGTGGTCATGTATGGATGTGAGTTGGACTGTGAAGAAAGCTGATCGCCGAAGATGCTTTTGAACTGTAGTGTTGGAGAAGACTCTCGAGAGTCCCTTGGACTGCAAGAAGATCCAACCAGTCCATCCTAAAGGAGATCAGTCCTGGGTGTTCATTGGGAGGACTGATGTTGAAGCTGAAACTCCAGTACTTTGGCCACCTGATGTGAAGAGCTGACTCATTTGAAAAAACCCTGTTGCTGGAAAAGATTGAAGGTAGGAGGAGAAGGGGACAACAAAGGATGAGATGGTCAGATGACATCACCGACTCAATGGTCATGGGTTTGGATAAACTCTGGGAGTTGGTGATGGACAAGGAGGCCTGGCGTGCTGCAGTCCATGGGGTCTCAGAGTCAGACACGACTGAGCACCTGAACTGAACTGATAACAAAACGACTCACAGAGAAGAAACTAGTGGTTAGCAGTGGGGAGAGTGGCAAAATAGGTGAAGGGAATTAAGAGGTATATTGCCAGATACAAGGATATAATATATAGCACAAGGAAGATCGTCAATACTTTATAATAACTTATATGGGGTGTAAGCTATAAAAACATTGAATCACTGTGTTGTACATCTGAAGCTAATATAAGATTGTAAGTCAAGTTACTTCCGTTAAAAACAAGACTAAACAAGGTAAGTCAACACAGGGTTGGTGTACAAGGAAAACAGTGAAAGACAGTGGGTAATGGACTCTGAAGATGAATGATACAGAGCTGGGATATCATAAGGGGTGGTGGGAAAATGCTCTGAAAGAGGCAGTGAGAACTTTGAGGCTATTTCCCCACCTCTAAAACACAGGCACTCTTTCCGTGTTGCAACCTTCAGAATTGCAAGGAGAGATGTCAGAGAAGAGCCAGGTTTTGTTAGGGGAAGGAAAGGTTCAAAGAAGAAAATGTTTCTGTAATTGTAACTGCTTTTAAAACTGTGTCTTCCCTGCTAAATTTTGACTTCCACATGATCACATCTCCCCGTACTCAGCTTGGTGCCAAATATCAGTGTGGGCAGAATTATCAGGAAGTCACCAAGTTTCCTGTGTTGAGAAGGAAGATGATTAGGAGGTAGTTGGAAGTGATGTGGAGACAAATATATTTGGGAGGGGGTGAAATTCAGAGAACATGACTCCTTGGGAAGTAGGTGGGGATTTAATTCTCAAAACAAGAGTAGGGTTGAGTTTTACCTAAATGTGGGTGTGTCTCTTTCCTTCCAAACAGAAATAAAAGGAGAAAGGTTTGCTGAAGCTTTCTTGTTTACTTGGTTGAAGATAGGGTATTGAAGGATTTCTTCACTAGAAAGAAAGCTTTCTTTCAAAAGATAAAAATAATCTTACTTCAAAAGATAACTTTTCCCTCTGAATTATACAATGTGGTCATCTGTAGAGGATAAATGTCATAAATGTGGGTTTTAATTTATAATATTAGGATGCAGATCATATATGGTTTTATTTTGATGAATTAAATGTATAAAATTTAATGTTTAATCAGATCCACTCACCTGATTAATGGAAAATTAAATCTCGTTTTCTTCAGGATCCTCATCTCCCTCCCAAGATGGATTGAACTATAAATTAATCCTTATTTGTGGTGCTAAAAAGTTACTGGAGTGTACAGTTTCTGATGCCAGCCACTTTTATCTTTGCTCAGAAATGGTGGTCATCATATTGTTTTCTCGGGCGCAGTCATTTTAGACACATTGTGTCGTGCCCCTCCTCACAGGAGTCTTCCCCAGTAACAGCAGACACACCAGGCTCCCTCTCCCTGTAATCTGAGTGTCATGTACAGTCTTTACAGAGGTCCTAGCCTCTGAAACCTGAGTCCCACATTTCACTATTGAGGAATACCCAGGTGGAGAACCCAAATGGTCTCCCCAGTCTTGTTTCTATCAGCTCTCACATTCAGAAACATTGCCTTTTAATCCCTTCTTCTGTGTTGTTCTTGTTCAGTCGTGTCCGACTCTCTGCAACCCCGTGACTGCAGCACACCAGGCCTCCCTGTCCGTCACCAACTCCCGGAACTTGCTCAAACTCATGTCCGTCGAGTCGGTGATGCCACCCAGCCATCTTGTCCTCTGTCAACCCCTTCTCCTCCTGCCCTCAGTCTTCCCCAGCGTCAGGGTCCTTCTCGGAGATTTTTAGAGTTCAGTTGCTGACTTCTTTGTCCATGCTACGAAGAAAGAGATCCTAAAACCCCTGAGGTTTCTTTCTCCCTTTGAAATCTTAGGCTCTCACAGTGAAGAAGGCACGATCAGACGGAAGTTTCAGCGAAATGGAGAGCGTTTTAATAGTTGCTTCAAAAAATAAAACAAAATGGAGACTCAGGGCCTTCAGAAGGGGGCCAGCTCTCCATGAATGCACAGATGAAGGCAGTGATTCTGAAATATGGTGGCAGTTATCACTTAGATTGATTTTTTTTTCCTCCAGAAAGGGAGAGGCAGTCACTTTCCAAAAACTGATGTTTATACTAATGTTACTTAAAAATCTCAGAGGAATTTGTTTCTTCCACTTACTGTTCCTTGAGTATTCCAAGGATTCAAAGTCTTAAGCTATTTAAATTCTCTTTTCTTACTGCCTCAAGGCATTTCCATGATTTGTGTGCTTATGATTTTCTTTTTATGTCAAAAAATTAAATGTAATGATTTCGGAGTATAGCTTCTCATCACTGGGTGAAAAGTTCATCCTCTCCCCTGCTTCCTGTCTCCACTATACTACATCACATAACATAATTCTGCTTTATTTTCTGCATGGTATTTAGTATTTTTGAGAATTAATTTTTCCATTTCTTTGTCCGTTTGATTATCTTAAAGACAAACCCATATGCATAGGAACATTGTCTGTCTTATTCCTTGAATATCTTCGGTGCCTAGAATTGTGCTTGCCACAGAGAAGAGCTTAATAAATGTAAACATTAATTATTCTAATATTAAAAAATAGTTATAAATCAGTAAAAGAAAGATAATTCAGCAATATAAGGAGAAAAGTTATAATGAGAGATCTATAAAAGTGAAATGGACCAAAAATGTTCTTTAATTTAAAATAAATATAAATTTAAACAATTTCTAAAATTTAAATGTCTAAGTGTTTCATGATTTCACAAATCTTATGTTTCATACTATAGACCTAGTTGCAGCAAATACACTTTTGCACAAATACAGAATTTTTTATCCCTGTGGGTAAAAATGCTCAAACTAAAAAGAAGTAAATCATTTTTGAGATTAAAGGGTAAACAGTGCATAGTATATTTCCTGGTTATACTGACTGTGTTTCATCTCACTTTAATCATTAAATGGTTGCCAGTCCTATAGGTGGCAAACAGTTTGATGGATTTTCATTTCTCATTGTTCCAGGTACTGTGGCCATAGACTTGCAAGACACGAGCTGCAGATCAGCAAGTGGCCCTACCCTGTCTCTTCCGACAGAAGGAAGTAAAGAAGTCAGAAGACCCAGCATTGCTCCCGTTTTAGAGGTTGCAGACACGTCATCAATTCAAACATGTGATCTTCTAAGTGATCAATCAGAAGATGAAACTACACCAGATGAAGAAATGTCCTCGAACTTGGAGTATGTTTGTAAGGTTTCCTGGGACTTGTGCTTGCCATGAAAAACTAATGTCCTTCCCTTCTGGACATCCTAGAATCAGTCCTACATACTTCTGCCAAAACACTCCTCTTACTAGCCAGTATCTCTATTGATGATAAAGTATTCTAAGCCCTTGAATTTCTGGCTTTAACAGCTATTTACAGCTTCATTTTTCTTTATGTTACCCTTTATCCTTAAAGAATAAAATATGTATATCAGTATTTCCATAATAAATCTATATCACATTTTACATTTTTTTCTTTAAGCATACAGTTTGCATTTTTCATTTTTATTAAAAATAAGTAATAATGCTTTTATTAAATGATAATGTACCTTCTACCTTTAGTTTGTTTTTCTACTTCCATAATGAAGTTCAATCAATTATTTAGTAACATGTAATGCAGCTTCTTCCATTAAGCTCTTGTTTGTCTCAGCATTCAGCAATCTTTTTTATTTAATATACATCAATAATGTTTTGAATGAATGAATAAATGAAGTACAGTTCTCTTAACTAAGATTCCATAATAAATAGTATCAATATTTAAGCTATTGATCACGTTTTAGCCTATAGTAGAGATTGTTTACTTGTCTTATTCATATATTACGTTGGTGTTTCTTAAGGAAAGCACAGTGTTCAACTGCCTTGACAGTGGAATCCAAAGGAATTTATGTCCCTTGACAGTTTCACTTTATACTGGTTGTGTACAAGTGGCTTTGTTTAAAATCGTCTGACCTACAATGCTTTATCTGTAAATAGGGTTCATATGAAGATTAATTGAGATAATGGAGAAATGTACTTAGAACAATGGTTTGTGCAGAGTAAGCATTCAGTGAGTATCAATTACTATTAGGTGTAGTACTAGTCCTAGTGGGAATGGTAACATCTCTCAGGCACTTCTAATATTTTTCATATAATAGAAGTTCAGTCAATGTTGAATTGAACTAAAATATACTGAAATATAACTGGAACGTAGAAAAATGCTTCTATTAATCTTTCACACTTTCAAATATTTATTACAAGAAACTTAGACATATCCACAGAAGACAATTTCACTCTCCAAGAAATTAATAACACTCAAATAGACTTATGAAATATTTGACAGGAAGAAGGAGCAGTTTGACCACCAGTACATTTCTAGAAATGGTGCTGTGATAGAAATTCTTTCTTTATATATACTTCAGAACAATTCAGAGTTTGCATATTTTTTATTTCCAGAAAAATGGAAAAGACATTGAAGTAATAGAGGAGACTGTCAGCTTCTAAATTTGCAAAATATTCTCCATTTTACTGTCTTAGCTAATGATGTCTGAAAAACAGTTTTAACTAGGTTTGAAATTTCTTGGTTTGAAAGATAAATTTTCTTCATCCAAAAAGAGTTTTCATATTGGATAAAAGACCTTTTCCTCCACTAAATTTTCTTTTGTCTCTTAATTTTCATTTATGCTGTTACTTTGATAGCTTCACTTTGAAATTTTTATAGCCATAATGTACAGGTGACTATCTTATAAAGTCAATAAACAAACCAAGTATCTTTGATAATATTTAAACATTATTTCACCAATAACTCTGGTTTGGTGTGGGTCTGATGGAATAGTTCACTCAACCATTTACTCTTTTTTTCTTTAAAAAATTCATGACTCATGAATATTGATAGAATGAATCATAATAATGAATTTTTCTTTAAATGTTTTATAAAATTAACATTGCTATTTTCTAAAATCTATCTAAATCTTTTAAACTGAAGATTGGAAAGGACCAGTTAGTAAATATTTTAGACTTCATGGTCTTTGCTTCAACTATTCAACTCTGTTTCTGAAGAGATTGGTGAGCATGGCCATATTCTGACAGAATTTCAGTTGTGGACACTGAACTTTAAATTTCATTTAATTTTCACATGAGATGAAATAGTACTCTTCTTTTGATTTTTTCCAGCCATTTTGACTTATGAAAACTAGTTCACAAAACCGTGTGATGAGTCAGCTTTGGTCCATGGCCCTTGTTCCAAGTTGTTTCTTTATCAAAATATAATTGCAACATAAAGCATTACTGAATCTAACTTTATTAAATTGAGGAATGTGACTACAACTGATTTGTCAGACTTTGCCTGCATTATTCAAGGTAATTAGGTATTTAATGTTGTTTTACAGATATGCTAAAGGCTACCCACCTTACTCTCCATACATTGGAAGTTCACCAACTTTTTGTCATCTCCTTCATGAAAAAGTACCATTTTGCTGCTTAAGACTAGACAAGGTAAGCACTTCAGGCTGTTATTTTCTGTAAAACTAAAATGATGGCATCGTGTAGTGGCATGCATTTAAATGATTTTGTACAATTTTTTGACTGAAATATATTTATAGAGTATTATCTTTCAAAAGTAAATGTAATAAATAAGGTGGTGAATTTTACTTTTTTTAACTGCACTAATGATTACCCCCAGAGAAGGCAATGGTAACCCACTCCAGTACTCTTGCCTGGAAAATCCCATGGACGGAGGACCCAAGTCAATGGGGTCACTAAGAGTTGAACACAACTGAGCGAATTCACTTTCACTTTCCATTTTCATGCATTGGAGAAGGAAATGGCAACCCATTCCAGTGTTCTTGCCTGGAGAATCCCAGGGACCGGGAAGCTTGGTGGGCTGCCGTCTGTGGGGTCGCACAGAGTCGGACATAACTGAAGTGACTTAGCAGCAGCAGCAGCAATGATTACCCCAGTGTTTTACCCTCCACTAATGTACTTGAGGAGTTGATCAGTCGTGTTTTTAAAAGGAAAACAAAGGTGCCAGGACCACAAACCAGAGTCCTCCCCAGATCATTTTGGCCAAATAGGCTCTGTGTATTTTACTAGGCATTTTTGCCTCAAATCTCAAAGTGGAATTGCTTGATGTGATGCAAGTTAGGTAGTCTCTGTGTTGTTCTCAAAGATTCATTATCGACTAGATTGGAAGTGTCTTGTTTACTGACTCCTTCTCTGAAGATTTGGTTCCTGGCTGGATGTTCAGGAGAAATCATCCAAAACAGAAACACTGTAAGAAAGCAGGCATTTTTATCTCTTTCACAGCGTGGCTGTTGGGCATGCTCTGTGTAAGAATTTGTTTGCCTAATGAATAAGAAAGCACATAAAAAGGACACTCTGCAACTCCCCACCTCCCAGAAATTAAAACGTGCCACTAATTCTAACCAGGAATTTCTTCTTCTATTCTAAATTTTGGAGTTACCTGGTATAAAAATCCCAGCTCTACTCTTTACAATTTGGAGAGATATCTTTATCATTAAATTTCAGTTTCCATTCCACTGTGTGTTTAGTTGTTCAGCGCTCCCTTGATGGCTCACACGGTAGTGGATCCTCCTGCAATGCAGGAGACCCGGATTCGATCCCTGGGATGGGAAGATCCCCAGAAGAGGCTATGGTAACCCACTTAAGTATTCTTGCTTGGAGAATCCCATGGACAGAGGAGTCTGGCTGGCTGCAGATCATGGGGTCGCAAAGAATTAGACACGACTGACTGACTTACCACAAGCAGGCAGCCCAGGAGAGCTCAGTCAGTAGATCATTACACTTTTAATCTGAGGGTCCAGGGTGCAAGTCACTGTTTGGGCAAGGTTGACCTTTTGGGCTTCCCTGTCTCTCATTACGTAAAGGTTTCACCTGTAATGCAGGAGATGTGAGTTCAATCCTTGGGTCAAGAAGATCCCCTGGAGAAGGAAACCAACTCTAGTATTCTTGCCTGGAGAATGCCATGGACAGAGGAGCCTGGCAGGCTACAGTCTATTGGGTCCCAAGAGTTGAACATGACTTAGTGACTAAACTACCAAGCAGGGAACCTGATACAAGAAAAAGCTAGGCTTTCAGAGGTGAGTCTTGTTGAAGGAGAAATGGAGACTTTCAAAGCCAAAAGATGACAATCTGTATCTAAGAAGGAGAAGTTTCTGGTTGTTGTTGATTTGTCTATGACATTTGGGATTATCCATTCTTTAGGTGGCATCAATCTGCTTGGTACCATTTCTTAGAAGGAATGGAGTAGCCATAATAATCAACAAAAGAGTCCAAAATGCAGTACTTGGATGCAATCTCAAAAACAACATAATGATCTCTCTTAGTTTCCAAGGCAAACCATTCAATATCACAGTAATCTATGTCCCAACCAGTAATGCTGAAGAAGCTGAACGTGAACAGTTCTATGAAGACCTACAAGAACTTCTAGAACACCCAAAAAAGATGTCTTTTTCATAATAGGGGACTGGAATGCAAAAGTAGGAAGTCAAGAAACACCTGGAGTAACAGGCAAATTTGGCCTTGGAGCACGGAATGAACCAGGACAAAGACTAATAGAGTTTTGCCAAGAGAACGCACTGGTCATAGCAGACACCCTCTTCCAACAACGTAAGAGAAGACTCTACACATGGACATCACCAGATGGTCAATACCAAAATCAGGTTGATTATATTCTCTACAACCAAAGATGGAGACGCTCTATACATTGAACAAAATTAAGACCGGAAGCTGACTGTGGCTCAGATCATAACTCCTTATTGCCAAAGTCAGACTTAAATTGAAGAAAGTGGGAAAAACCACTAGACCATTCAGGTATGACCTAAATCAAATCCTTTGCAATTATACAGTGGAAGAGAGAGATAGATTCAAGGGATTAAATCTGATAGACAGACTGCATGAAGAACTATGGATGGAGGTTTGTGACACTGGTTAAAGCGTCTGCCTCCAATGCGGGAGACCCGGGTTCGATCCCTGAGTCGGGAAGATCCCCTGGAGAAGGAAATGGTTACCCACTCCAGTATTCTTGCCTGGAGAATCCCATGGACAGAAAAGCCTGATAGGTTACAGTCCACGGGGTCGCAAAGAGTCGGACACGACTGAGCGATTGAACGGAACGGAACGGAAGGGAACGGAACAGGAGGCAGTGATCAAGAACATCCCTAAGAAAAAGAATTACAAAAAGGCAAAACAGTTTTCTGAGGAGGCCTTACAAATAGCTCTGAAAAGAGAAGCAAAAGGCAAAGGAGAAAAGGAAGATATACCCATTTGAAATCAGAGTTCCGAAGAATAGCAAGGAGAGATAAGAAAGCCTTCCTCAGTGATCAATGCAAAGAAATAGAGGAAAACAGTAGAATGGGAAAGACTAGGGATCTCTTCAGGAAAATTAGAGATTCCAAGTGAACAGTCCATGCAAAGATGGGCACAATAAAGGACAGAAATGGTACAGACCTAACAGAAACAGAAGATATTAAGAAGAGGTGGCAAGAATACACAGAAGAACTGTACAAAAAAGATCTTCATGACCCAGATAATCACGATGGTGTGATCACTCATCTAGAGTCAGACACCCTGGAATGAGAAGTCAAGTGGGCCTTAGAAAGCATCACTACAAATACAGCTAGTGGAGGTGATGGAATTCCAGTTGAGCTATTTCAAATCCTAAAAGATGATGCTATGAAAGTGCTGCACTCAATATGCCAGCAAATGTGGAAAACTCATCAGGGTCACAGGATAGGAAAAGGTCAGTTTTCGTTCCAATCCCAAAGAAAGGCAATGCCAAAGAATGCTCAAATGACCACACAGTTGCACTCATCTCACACGCTAGCAAAGTAATGTTCAAAATACTCTAAGCCAGGCTTCAGTAATACTTAATCTGTGAACTTCCAGATGTTCATAGTGGATTTACAAAAGGCAGACGAACCAGAGATCAAATTGCCAACATCCGTTGGATCATCGATAAAGCAAAAGAGTTCCAGAAAAATATCTACTTCTGCTTTATGGACTGTGCCAAAGTCTTTGAGTGTGTGGATCACAGCAAACTGTGGAGATTTCTTAAAGAGATGGGAATACCAGACCACCTGACCTGCCTCTTGAGAAATCTGTATGCAGGTCAGGAAGAAACAGTTAGAACTGGACATGGAACAACAGACTGGTTCCAAATAGGGAAAGGAGTACATCAAGGCTGTATATTGTCACCCTGCTTATTTAACTTATATGCAGAGCACATCATGAGAAACGCTGGGCTGGAGGAAGCACAAGCTGGCATCAGGATTGCCAGGAGAAATATCAATAACCTCAGATATGCAGATGACACCACCCTTATGGCAGAAAGTGAAGAGGAACTAAAAAGCCTCTTGATGAAAGTGAAAGAAGAGAGTGAAAAAGCTGGCTTAAAACTCAACATTCTGAAAATGAAGATCACGGCATCTGGTCCCATCATGTCATGGCAAATAGATGGGGAAGCAGTGGAAACAGTGGCAGACTTTATTCTGGGGGGCTCCAAAATCACTCCAGATGGTGACTGCAGCCATGAAATTAAAAGACACTTGCTCCATGAAGAAAAGTTATGATGAACCTAGACAGCATATTAAAAAGCAGAGACTACTTTGCCAACCAAGGTCCATCTAGTCAAAGCTATGGTTTTTCCAGTAATCATGTATGGATGTGAGAGTTGAACTATAAAGAAAGCTGAGTGCTGAAGAATTGATACTTTCGAACTGTGCTTTTGGAGAATACTCTTGAGTGTCCCTTGGACCGCAAGGAGATCCAACCAGGCCATCCTAAAGGAGATCAGTCCTGAATATTCATTGGAAAGACCAATGTTGAAACTCCAATACTTTGGCCGCCTGATGGTAAGAAATGACTCATTTGAAAAGACCTTGATGCTGGGAAAGATTGAAGGCGGGAGGAGAAAGGGTCCACGGAGGATGAGATGGTTGGATGGCATCACCGGCTCAGTGGACATGAATTTGTGTAAACTCTGGGAGTTGGTGATAGACAGGGAGGCGAATCATGCTGCAGTACTTGGGGCCACAGAGTCCAACACAACTGAGCGACTGAATTGAACTGAATTGAGTCTAGTTGGAGGAGGTTGTCTGCTCTGTAAATGAGTGCCCACTTTGTGATTAGAGGGTGGGTTAGGCAGCCAACCCTGCTGCATCTATGGAGTCTGTGAGCAAGGATTTTGTTGCCTGGTCTGCTTTACATGAGCTTCAGCAGGCTCCTTCCTGGACAAGGTTTACCAAAAATAAAGTCCATATTATATCCTTGTGTTATTTTTTCTTGCTAATTATGCTGCTTCTAAATTTACTGAAGTAGTTCTTTTTCCTCACTTGAGCTCATAAAAATGAAGTACTTAATAATCTCAGCCCCAACCTGGCACCTTCTCCTTCCATGATCTCTTTGTAAAGGACCTAAATTTATGTGGCCTTAGATCCTGTTTATACTTAACAGTTATTCAGTGGTACTTCCAGTGGGGACCTACTGTCCTTCTCCTTTATCATTTCCTGTGCTCTGTTCTTTCTTATGCCTTAATTCTTCCTTCTGGAATGATCTTTCCACTTTCATGATTACAGCTTTAGAAATCCTGCTAATGAAATCCTATAGTGATAAATTCTTTCCATTTCAGTTTTCTAGATATGTCCTTATTTTGTCCTCCTTCCTAGAGAGAGTTTGGCTGGGTATCCAATTCCAGGTCCTGAGTGTGTTTTTGTTTTTGTTTTATCCTTTAAACACGTTAGGATTTTTTCACTGCCTTCTGTCCTGCACATTGCTGGTGAGAAGTCAGCCATCATTTTAATTTGTGTTTCTTGTAGGTACAGTTCTCTTTTCTCTATGGCTGCTTTTAAGGTCTTCTTCTTGTCTTGATTGTTCTGCAGTATGATAATGTGTATGACCCTGGATTTCTCCTTATTTATTGGGTTTCTAGAACCTGGTGATTTGCCTGCTTCATTAATTCTAGAAAAACCTTAGTCAATCTTTGCATGAATAGTGATTCTCGTCTTTTTTTCAGACATTCTGTTTAATTGTGTATTAGACATTATCACACTGTCTTCTCACACATCTTAATTTTTTCCATGCTACTTTCTCTCTTCTCCCTGTATTCTGAATAATTACTTCAACTCAATCATGCAGTTGATCCCTTCAGATGAACAGAATGTGCAATTTAAATCATTTTTTTGAATTTCTGTTTTAAGTTGTGATACCTTTTAATTCCAAACTAGAGTATTTGTAATTTTTTAAATATCTACCCGAATATTTCCAATATCCTCTTGTTCTCTTCTGTTTCCTTAAACACAGTAAACATGCTCATTTTCTATTCTAAATCTAGTAACAAAGAAGTCTGTAATATTTGTGAGTCTAATTCTGTTACTTATTGATTCTGCTGACTCGAGGTACCTTGTTCCCAAAAAATGTTTTGAAATTTTTTATTCAGGAATGAAGGCAGACAATATTCCAGAGTTGATCATGAATCCACAGAGTATTAACTAATCTCAGCCCAAATAAAAAAAAACCTAGGTAAAGATATAAAGGTTAAAAAGCCAGAATGCTAAAGCAGTTCTCCAGGCAGATAATTTTATTTAAAAGGATCTTGATTTACTAATGCCAAGTCCAGTAAATTCTAGCTCCCTTGGAAGTAGCAGAATACCCTCAGGAAACACATTTTGGTAATGTATTATTATGTTGTTCTTGTTAATATTAGTATTTTACTTTTGAATATTTGCATCATTATCTTGCCAGCTCAGGTATACTTTTAGACAAGTACAGTCTTTTTGTTTGTTTTTTAATGAAAAAAATCCCTTTCAATATCTATCCTTTTGGTATTCAGTTCTTGGAATGTTGCAGGGTTACTTAATTATAATGTTACTCTATTTCTGGAAATGAAAGTCAGAGGTAGATTATTTTTCCAGCTTTCGTGGATTATGATTGACAAATAAAAATTATGTGTATTTGAGGTATTTAACATGATGCTTTGATATACGTATACATTGTGATGATTCTTTAATATTGATACCCAGATGTCATCTAGCGGCAAGTTCCGATTTGCAGCAGAATGTGTGTACACACATACCACTGCCTTTTCATTCCCCGTATCAGGCTGCATATCTGGGATTCATTGGTTTTGTCCATGCACACCTTCAGGCTGGAGAATTAGGCATAGAAAAGTGTAACTATTTTCAAGTTGATTGGAAAACGAAGGATTCACTAGGATGGACTAATTTCACATTTCTTTGTCTCCTAAATTTTTTCACCCAGTTTTAGTGGAGTGTAAAAATGGTATTTCTGTGTATAATTTTTCTTCTCTAGAGTTGCCAGCATAACTACTATGAGGACGCAAAAGCCTATGGATTCAAAAATAAGCTAATTATAGTTGCAGCTGAAACAGCTGGAAATGGATTGTATAATTTTATTGTTCCTCTCAGGGCTTATTATAGACCAAAGAAAGAACTTAATCCCGTAATACTGCTATTGGATAACCCGTAAGTATATCTTAAAGTACACAAGCAAGACAAAAATTTGTTAATATTTTATCAAAAATAACTTAATTTAGAATTAAATTTAGAATATTTTAAATCAGAAACATTATGGCATATATGGGAGATATATTCTGTGCTGTGGTACAAAACAATCATTGAGTATGATTGTGTTTCACAAATACAACTTAAAACATAACAAGAGTACTCTGAGCCTTTTGTTTAAGACTGTTTTTGCAAATGGTCATCTCTCTACCAGTGGGAAACATGCCAGTGAAATAATTACAGTTATTTTCCTTAAATTAATCAACTAGCCTGGAAAATCTCTGCCAAAAGTGGACAATTTTGTTGTCTTTATAAAGAACCATTAATTATCAGAGAAGCATATTAATGATCCATTTTATGTCATATCATAATACATCATCATTACTTCTTATGATTCGTCCACTGTTAAAACATATATCCTGTAACATAACATGAATAGTTTACACTTTACCATGTTCTTTTCTTTAGAAAATGTTTGATTAATATACTCTTATGAAAAAAGACTACTTAAACATTTCAAGATCCTTATAAAGATATAAATACACATCACCGAATGGTGTGGTCAAATCCATTGTATGTGCTAAAATTACGATATTTCTCTCTGTGACTCAAATTAGTAGCAGATGGTCCTTAAATCAATACCATAGTTTAGCATCCTCCAATTCTCCTCTTAAATTCTAAAGTGATGCAAATTTTTGGATAAGCTAAATGAGGCCAACATCCAGTGCCTTGTCTCTGCTTTTAAAATTTATGAAAAAAATTTTCTCAAAAGAGAGATAGCTCCCCAATATAACTTCATGACAGTATTTATTCTGAATATATGAATATCAAGATTCTCATGGATGCATCTCTTTTTAGCATCAGAATCTCAGTGATAATCAATTCAAAAACTTGAGCACACCTCTAGAGGTTTCAGTTGAAGAACTTTAAGGTCTGATGATTCAATGCTTTTTTGATATCGTTTTGGCATCCAGGGAAAGGTGATGTAAATTTAGGGCAGGTGTAGGAAAACAAAAACTTAGACCCAATGTCAGATGAAGTAAAAGTTTAATAAAGCAAATCCTAGCAGGATAAGTGTGGGTTACTGGGTAGCTAGGGTGATAGAGCATGGGATGATCTGACACACAGGAGATTGTCATCCACTATATGAACTCAGAAGTGTCAGATGCTGGCACTTTTTGCTTATGGGGTGGTGTGTCCACTCCCTTAAAAATGCAGGGGTATTTACAAGCTGATTGACTTACAGCAGGTGACTCAGTAGTAAAGAATCTGCCTGGTGGGTGGGGAAGATCCCCTGGAGGAGGAAATGGCAATCCACTCCAGCATTCTAACCTGGACAATCCCATGGACAGAGGAGCCTGCAGGGCTACAGTCCGTAAGGTCACAAAGAGTCAGATATGACTAAGCACACATGCTTGCACAACTCATGCTTGACTTAGAGCATGAGTTCCCATGTCCTATAGCTTGGATTAAAGTGGGTCAACTCAGGCCTCAGAATACAGAGAAGCAGAAAGGAAGAGGCTTGAAAATAAAGAAGTAGAACTGTGCCTACAGCATCCCTGTGTAAAGTTATGGGTAAAAATTATTCTTTCACCTTCTTTATATTATTTCAAGGTATAATTCCTGGTCCTGATATATAAAACTCCTACTTGGGTTCTGGGACCAAATTTCAGTGTGTGTGTGTGTGTGTGTGTGTGTGTGAGGGTTTTTCCACACCTCCAATAAGCAGTTCTCAGGACTCCAGCTCAGTTCTGGGGGAATTCAACTCAGTTCTGACACTCTCTACCCAGAAATAGCATTAGCTTCCCAGGTTGAAGTTTCAGTTCTACAAAATTTCCCCACCCCCACCTCACAGGTTAACATAAGCCAGGTTATCACCTTATAACTGATCATCTGTAGACTGAGAAAGACCCTGATGCTGGGAAAGATCCGGGGCAGGAGGAGAAAGGGGTGGGAGAGGATGAGATGATTGGATAACATCACCAACTCAGTGGGCATGAGTTTCAGCAAACTCTGGGAGATGATGAAGGACAGGGAGCCTGGAGTGCTGCAGCCCATGGGATCACAAACAGTTGGACACAACTCAGCAACTGAACCACAACAATAGACTGGAAGTTTCAATGATCCTCTCAATGAACTTTGATGCCAGTTGCAAGTCCAGGTTATTACCTGTACTTCTGACGGACTGGCTATAACTCAGAAGTTTCCACCAACACCTACTCAAGGTCAAGTTATTTGGTAGAGCAGCTCGCAGAATTCCGATAAACATTTTACTGACTGGATTGCCAGCTTATTATAAAGGCATACAACTAGGAAAAACTGGTGGAAGAGATGCACAGGGCAAGATATGGGGAAGGAGCCTCACTGTCACCCAATCTCTGCCTGTTCTCCAGCCTGGAAGTTCTTTGAACTGTGTCTTTTTGAGTTTTTAATGGAAGAGTCATTACATAGGCACAATTGACTAAATCACTGGTCATTGGTAATTTAACTCAATCTCTTGCCCCTACCCCTTCCTCAAAAATCAGGAGGTGGGACTGAAGTTCCCACTCTATTCAGGCTGGTTTCCCCGGCAAACAGCCTCTGTCCTTAGCTACATTCCAAATGTCATCTCATTTCCATAAACCCAGTTGTCCTGGAAAGAGGCTTGTTATGAAGAACAAGACACTCATTTCACCTTCATGTCTCTTAAGTGATTTCAGGAGGGTAAGAGACCAAATATTATTAATAGAAGGTGCTCCCATGACTCTTATCACTCAGGAAATTCCAAGGGTTTTGGGAGTTGTGAGCTAGAAAATGTGGTGAAGACCAAAGATATGTGCGGAATCTGAATGTGAATGCCAAATACACAGTCCTTATAAATCACAATATTGTACTTGGCAAAAGAGTCAATCTCACCAGATTTGGGAGTGGAGTTTCCTTTTGTCCTTTTCCATACCTAGTTTCCCTAAACAATCTTATTTCAGAATTACTCATCGCATCTTATCCCAGTGAGCAGGTGGCAGGAGTTAGGATTTCTTAACCTGTGTATCTTGTGTAGACTTTGGAATTGCCATGACTAAATCGTTCCCTTTCTGTTTGGTTTTGAATTAACAAGTTACCAAAATGCCCAATTACTGCATTATTGATTTATTTGTATAACAGAATTATAAAATCAAGCGGTTGTGTCCATAGTCTTAATTCCTGAATCTGATCAATCAATCAAAAAATCTGAAAATTCTGTTTCTCTTAGTTACTGGAAAGCTGGTCAGTAATTCAATATAAGTATACATGTAGCTTTTATGAGAGATTATTGTACCTAAATAAGACCATAGTGATCATTTAATAAAATGAATAATCTTTATCACTACCTTTGTTCATTATAGTCATAATTGCGGAGCATTTACTATATGGTAGTCATCCAAGTAGATACTTAGCCTTTATTTCACGTTTTATTTCCATAAAAAATATATCCATGTCATATAGCATGATTTATCCTCTGAAAGATGTACCAAGCAGCTTATGATCTCAAAGCTTACAAATTACAATAACATTTAAACAAATCGGTCTGTGCAACTTGATTACATCACTGTCTCTTATTTCATAGAATGGAGGAACAGGCCAAAGAAGTTACACAACATTTTCCAAGGTCGAATCTAGGATTAGAACCTTCTCCGCAGTTCATAGCTCATTGTTCTTTCAACTATGTGATCTTACTTTAGTTACAGATTTTTGACATATGCAAAAATACATTGTTCATCAATTGTCAAACAAGAATATTTTAATTTTAGATTATTTTGCATTTAAGTATTTTCCTTTGCTTTCCTAAGGAACTACAGTTTGAAATCCAACTATTCACATGACCTTTGTTAAATGATTTTAGTGAGTTTGACTTTTTTTCAAAAAGTTGGGATGAAAGTGCTGTCTGTAAAATTGACCAGCATCCTGTGTATTTCCCAAAAGTGGTGTTGAACAATTTTATTTGTTGTTCTCTGTTCCTTTGATTGAGAATGAGGGAACAAGAATGAACACCAGTAAATAATGTTCCAGGAAGTTTTATGCAATCCTCTTTTTTTAAAAACAATGAAATTGTTTTAAAGAACTTGTTTCTCTGCTGTGACTAGTAGTTTTCAATCTATCCTACAGTATTATAAAGAAATACGATGCTTTCTTCTTTAAAATATGTCTGGGTTATAAGAATTTACACACTAATAATTACACACACTTCTACAAGTACTAGTTAGTTTAGTGGGATTTGACTTTATTTTAAATGAACGTGAGCATTGTTAAAAATAATGTCAATGCATGGCTACTTAGGAGATTTAGTGGAAAAAACAGTTAATTCAATATAAAAAACAGATGAAAATATGGAATTTAAAATGGAAATTAAATTTATGATATTCACATAAATGGTCTCAGTTCTGATTGGTTGGCCATCTGTTCTTTTCTGTTGTGGCACCATACTGATTTTAGACATTTTGATTACCACTTCAACCTTAAAGGTCATCAAAGTGAGTCAAAAAAACTTTGTAATATATTACCCAAAGCTATGCTGATTTAAAGTACAAGATTCAGGCTTATCTTCTTAACTTTTACATCTTGTTTAAACTATCCCTTTACTAAATCAATCTTCTTTGCACATATAGTTATAAGTACCTCCAGTTCAGCTTACTTCAAAATTAATGGTAAACTGTCTGATATATCAGGGTCCTTATTAAAAACATTCAAGCCTTAGACTCAAACAGATCTGAAATAAGATCTAAGCTGACCCTCTTGATAAGCCGTGTGTTACCGAATTTCTGTAAGCCTCAATTTTCTCATTTGTAAAATGTGAATATTTATCTTATTTTGCAATTATATACAATAATGTATATGGAACACTAGTATAGTATCTGACTCATGAAAGCCAGTCCAGAAATGTAGTTTTCCTACCTTGTAACAGTCAACAAAAGGACATTGTCACTATTCAAACTAATGGGTGAGTTTCTGTGAAAACCCAATTAACAACAACAAAAAAGGAAATTTATTTCAAGTTGTTGAAATTGAAATTAAAATACTGCTTCATTTTTAAGGGAGAAATAAGCTTAAAAGTGGGATTATGAAATGATAACAAAATAAACTCTTATACATTCATTTCTTGAATTTGAAATTTAAAAATTGAGTTTATTATAGTGTTAGTTGCTCAACTGTGTTCAACTCTTTGGAGTCCTCCAGGCATCTCTGACCATGGGATTCTCCAGGCAAGAATACTGGAGTGGGTTGCCATTCCCTTCTCCAAGGGACCTTCCTCACACAGGAATTGAACCCAAGTCTTCTGAACTGTAGGCAGATTCTTTACCATCTGAGCCACCAGGGAAGCCCCCAAGTATATTATAGTTATTAGTTAAATGGGGAATAATGATCTTCAACTTGAAAATCCATGAAATTTCATGAAACTTTTCATTTCCTATCATTAACTGGTTAATTCATAGTTGTGTATAATCACAATTTTTGTAATGAAAGTCTGTGAAGATATTTAAACTCATAAATAGTCATCTTTATTACTTGAGTTACAGATAAGACTGATTAATGATGTGCTCATTTTTTCTTTAGTAAGCAGTTTAGTGCCATAAAGACCTTTGCCAGTTTACTTAAATATGTAGACATAGTACATATGATTGATATATTCCTTATATTTCAGGTGTCCTTCCAAGCCACCTTTATCAGTAGAAGTAGTGGGTGGATCTATTTACTACACAAGTCAAATTTTGCAAAGTATGACTTCACCAGTGGCTCAAGGGGTAAAGAATCCACCTGTAATGCAGGAGGTAAAGGAGATCAGGGTTCAGTCACTGGGTTGGGAAGATCCCTTGCAGGAGGAAATGGCAACCCATTCCAGTTTTCTTGTCTGGAAAATCCCATGGACAGAGGAGCCTAGCAAGCTATAGTCCACAGAGTCGCTAAGAGTCAGACAGGACTTAGTGACTAAGCACACATGCACATGGCATACTGGACTCCCTACATTAGATATACCTCATCAGAATTATATATTTACCAGGTTTCAGATGACTTGCCTTGCCTTGTAACATTGCTGGATTCATGTAAGGATGAACCATGCTACCATAATACAGATGTTAATTTCTCAAGATTTGAAAGATTGCTTGTGCATTGTATAATAAATGCATTTGTGGCAGAATGGCATGTCTGTAAGATTCACAAGTTTCCTAACAACAGGCAGTAATTTTGATGTCTAAGTACTTTGAATGATTTCTACTTGACAGAGCAACAAAATGCAAAGACCAGATCTTCAGTTTTAACTCTAATAGCAGGGTTGGCATAACATAAAGACTTACTTTGTTCCTTGTGACCCCAGTACTTCTCATCGCATGGAAAACTTTTTGGTATCTTTATTAAGTTGAATTATTTAATAACATCAAGTACTGTTCCAAGTCTTTGGAAGACAGATATGTTACAGTGGACAAATGGTCAGAGAAGATAGTGTAAACAATGGAAATGATCTGAATTTTTTAAATTAGGAGATTATTTCACACAAGGTATAGCTGTGCAATTAATAACAAGGAATTATGAATATAATTCTGCTATGTAAGTTATTGAGCTATGCGTTTTATCTGACTGGAACTATGTAAGAGAGAGAGAAAATAATGACCCCCAAAATGATACAGTCCAAAGGATCTTTCAAAGCACCACAGAACCTCAGCGCTGTCCCAGTCTGTGCCACTCGAATCCTGATATCTTCTTCCATAACCACAAGGCAGGCAGGAAACAGAGAAGGTCTGAAGTGAGCAGTGTGAATACCCCTTCTAACTGTAAGAAGCAGCACCCAGAAAGAGAATAATTGGCAGGCACTAGTCAAGACCACTACGGAGTATATATGATTCTATTTGTGAAACCAACCTACACCATGAGCTTTAAAAATATTTGTATCCTGTGATTCACTAATGGGAAAACTTCCATGCATGTTTTGGGGCAAATAATAAAACCAAATGCTCGGAAAAAAGTCACCAAAAAAAGTCCAGAGCAGTAATTTTTATAATAGCAAGATATTAGAAACAGCTTGTCACTCCAGGGATTAATAGCATAAAAGTGAAAATAACTTAGAAACTGAATAATTGAGGTTTTATTTTTAAAAATGCATTGTGGTACATTTATAATATGTAGTAATATGGGACCACTTAAAATGGCTAGGAAGTCATTTTAGGAATGAAGGTGGGAATGTCATCAACAGTGAGATTCTTTGGATGTTTTCTTTCTGTGATTCACTGTACTAAATATTATTTTTCTTTAAAGTGAAAACAGATGAGATTGATCAACAGGAAGAAGTGAATCAGAGAGAAGAGACTCCTGGCTGGGATGCTGTTGGGGCTGTGCTCCCCTTTGCCTAGAAGTCCCCTCTCTTCCCCCTTTGCTGGCCCATCTCCCACTCATCCTCAACATCCAAATCAAATATTTCCTCTAGTCTGTCTCCCGAATGCAACCCATTTCTTATTTTTCTGCATATTCTATAATTTTGTGCTTTTACATATGTGTTCCAAAAACTATTTCGTGTAGTACAAGCTAACAAGATAGATATATATATATTTTGCATACACCTCAGTATACCAAAATGTCTATTATGGGAAATTCTTGGATTCAAAGATGCTGAGTGAACAGATGCATGAAAAAATTGATAACTTTATACAATGAATACAATCAATTAGGTAATTTCTAAGGACTCTTCCCGGAGAAGGCAATGGCAAGCCACTCCAGTACTCTTGCCTAGAAAATCCCATGGATGGAGGAGCCTGGTAGGCTGCAGTCCATGGGGTCGCTATGGGTCAGACACGACTGAGCGACTTCACTTTCACACATTGGAGAAGGAAATGGCAACCCACTCCAGTGTTCTTGCCTGGAGAATCCCAGGGACGGGGGAGCCTGGTGGGCTTCCATCTATGGGGTCACACAGAGTCTGACACGACTGAAGTGACTTAGCAGTAGCAGCAAGGAAACTTCCAGGTTTATGAGTCTTTCCCCAAATGTGCATAAAGAGTAAAGATTTCAGTTGTAATACGACTTGCTCAACAGTGTATACTGAGAAAACCAGTAGTGTAAAAGGTGAAATACTTTCATTTTAATTCTGTATTATATATATATATGTATATTGCATGGGTACATATATTTACTTATTCATATGTTGATATATTAAGGGACATGTTGTGATTCTCTATATCTATTAGAGAAAATTACTCTAGATAGACACACTAATTTAATTTCTTATATTTTATATCATCAAAAAAATCACTAGTTTCCCATTTTACAAGATTTTCTCAAGATGAATCATTTCAAACTCTTTGAAAAAACTTTTTAGTCATAAACTAAGAGTATCAATTCTGTAGAAGACTGCCATAATGTTTCTGATTTAGAAAGCAGAAATGCGAAATTGGTGGTTGTTTTTTTTTTAATTACTGAGTGCATTGTATTATTCATCACACATAAAAATGACAGTTTTAAACTAATGTTAAGAGAAAAGGCATTTGAAAATTAATCTTGTCAATGGCATTTAGTATTGGAAATGAGAACTGAGTCAGCTTACTTCCTTCCCTAGAAGTGCTGCCACTGTTGTGACACTGTGTTTCATTTTGTAACCCATGTGCTACTTAGGCCAGACATGCATTTTCTGGATGCCATCTGTTGGTTTCCAATGGTTTACTACATGGTGGGCTCTATTGACAAGTAGGTGACAAAATCTTTGGCACCCTCACCAGTGTGGTGTCCTGTGCTTGTCATGTGCTGTGCCCTGGTGTTGCATGTTGAGTGTAATTTGCCATTTCAGTGTTGTAAATATGATGTATATTGCATGTAGAGCTTATGTTCTCGTGTTATACATCTTGCATTCAAACTTCCTAAGCAGTAATCGGTTGTTGAATTAAACAGATCTTGTTGCATGTCAGTCTTGTTCCATTTCTAAACCAATTCAATTTTGTATCATCTACAGCAGTAAGATTTTTAACTGTTAACATTGTGATAGAGAAAACCTAGAACTTCAACATTGTGCTGCATTGGTATCATCACCATTACTTTTGGAAAACTTTAAAATAATTTGGAATGCTCATTTTTAAGTCAAATTTTTTAATTGGAGCATTTCCTTAGTTTATTCTTAGAACATATTAGAGTCTGTAATTTCTAATAATTTGTTAATTTAAAGTCAAATGTGTGTGATGCTTCAGCTTTAAAATACAAATTCCTTTATATGCATTAACATGACATTGTAACAAATACTAAAATTAAAAGATCATAAAACTAATATGCTTATAAAATGTGTTAATCTTCCATTCTAAAAAAATATCAGCCAGGGCATTGCAAGTAAAATGCTGAAAGTTATCCACTGAAAACTCCCATGTTTACGTTTCCCTTGTAGATGTTAAAAAAACAAAGTTTTGTAACTTTGAGAGTGTTTATTGACTGTGGATACATTAATGGCCAAACAGATTAACACACATTTAGTCTCCATTCTACATGAATATACCTGGGTTTCCCTGGTAGCTCATTGGTAAAGAATCCACCTGCCAATGCAAAAGATGCAGGTTCGATCCCTGGGTTAAGAAGATCCTCTCGAGTAGGAAATGGCAACCCACTCCAGTACTCTTGCCTGGAGAATCTGTGGACAGAGGAGCCTGGCAGACTACTTTCCATGAGGTCACAAAAGGGTTGGAAACAACTTAGCAAATAAACAACTACATTAATATAATTTACATTACTGTTGTCATAATACTAACCAACTAAAATATAGAGGTACTAAAACTATTATTTGAATCCATGAAAGTGAAATCAACCCATATTTTATCATTACTAATGTTTCTTTGATGTGATATTAATAGTATTCTATTAAAATTCATTAAGACATTATATTTAAAAGATACAAAGTAAACCTCTCATCCATCTTTTCTGATGTAAACTATAAAATGAATTCTCCCTCTATAAAAGTATTAATGAGGAAGAAAAGAAGAATGGAAAGGATCAAATTCCTAGCATTAGAGGTGAAAAAGGATTGACTACAAGTCACCAATTATTTAAACTGGGTAATCGGTACAGGAGATTCACTGTAGTATTCTCTTCTGCTAATGTTTGAAATTTTCCTTAAATATAAATGAGCAAACAAAATCTATGAATGAATTAAAGCGCTCTCACAAACACTCCTCTATATTTATACCTTCACATTCTGGTTCTCCTCAAAAAGGAAGTCTTAGAGAAGGGTAGAAAGAGAGGCATTGCCAATTGGATTATCTGTAACTTTTTCAACCATATTGACTTTTTTCTTGTGCCGCCATCTGGTGGCCAAACTGTGTAAAGCACTCATGCTAAATTAAAAACAGTCTTTGTAGATAAGATAGTGGAAAGAAATCTTGATACACACAGAATTACAAAAACAAATTGCTAGTCTACTAAAAAGATGAACAATAAAATACCATTTTAAATGAATACAAATAACCTAAAGTTAGAACATGAAGAATAAAGTTTCTATGTGATTCAGAAATGCCACTCTAAATTTATATAGATCCTATAAATTTCTTTAGATTTAAATTCATACTCAATTACTAAAATCATTTGCCAGTACTACAACAGCCAGTATTTTGAGTGTGGAATTAACTGATATGTACAGGTTTGGCTAGCAAGTAACTGTTTAGTACAAATATTCTCATAGTGACTTTTTTTGTCAAGTCTCAACTTCCTTGATTTATTGACGATGAAATATTCATTTTTATTACAACTTCTATGTATCATTTTTTGATCCAGGTCACCTTATATTACATTAACTTTCCCTTTTCCTATATAGACAATTTGTTTAATGGGGGAAATAAAGATCATAAGAGCTGAAATATGAAAAAGTGAATTGACACTATAATAATAGTGTGTGGTCATAAGATTTAGCATCATTTTTATGGTCCCACAGGGATCATATTTGCTTTCCACCTTCTTCTTCCCTTTAAAAAGTATTTTAATAGATGTAAGAATAACTATAAATTTCCTAGATAAAAGGAACACCCTAGTAAAGTATTCCTGGAAATTTAAACTCGGTCATCATATTGATTAGATGTTATGGTCCTGGCCCCTCTTACCATAGGAAATTTATTTGGGATAACATTCTGTTTCCACAGTTTTAGCCATAAAACCCCTGCTATAGAACACTGTGCATGATTCAAGCAAAATATTTTTTCTGGACTATTCCTGGGGATCTTGGACTCAAAGCTTTGGTAATACTCTCTCGCCTTTTAACAGAGTAAGAAATCTTGCCTCTTGCCTTCCCGTAACAGGAAAATAATCCCCTCTAATGTGAGACAGCTAATTCAAGGGCTCATGCAGTTTGAGACGATCTTTAGGAGAATTAACTGTTCCATTTAAGAATCTAAAAGGAGCTACTGCTCTTTGAGTTTTACACTTTTTACTTTAAACTGGAAGATGTAGAAATCAGTTAGCCCAATTCTTCTTATTTGTCTTCAGTCAACTCTGAACCTAGAATACCCTTGCATTCACTCAAGTATAATCTCCCTTCTCTAATTCAGTCCTATTTTTGAAATTTGTGTGAAGTAGAGGCAATGAGAAATGATTTTCTTGATTCAGCTTTTGCTATAACATTGTTTTTAAATTCAATGCTAGGTAAATTTTTTATCGCTGAAAGGGGAGATGACTGACTCTATGGTAACTCATAGGAACTTGTGTTTTAGTTTAGCAGTTGTTTCCTGCAACCAGCAAATTTAATTCATTTAATCACTTGCTCAAAAGTGTCTAAAAGGCCGGCTTGAAAGCAAATGATATTTGTATATTTTACATGTTTTTGGCTGTGTAGGACCAATCGATAAGACATAGCTTCACACAGATAAATAGACATTTTAAAATAAATATCTTTAATAAATATATTTCCTTGTTAGGCTTCACCACCTAAATTAATACATGTTCATTTCTATTCTTACCAGAAGTGCCTCAGAGAGGAAAAAAAATGCAAATGACATGTTTTTGAAATAATATACTAACTAAAAACAAAGTTCTAACATGCTCTCGTTCTGATTGCAAAATTGGTGTTTTCAGGCTTTATTTATAAAATTCATAAATATTAAAGAAAGATCCTTAATGCATATGCTTTGAAATTATTAAGATCTAATGACGCATAAAGAACCCCCAAATGCAATTTATTTCATATCTCTGGAGAATATTGTATTTTATTAGTTCCCATAACATCTATCAGTGTCCACTCTGTGCAAGCCCCCTATAACAGTAACCTCCTTCCTATAAGCGTGGGGAGCGGGTAGGTGAGTTTCAGCACCATCCTAATACTGAGATTTATTGAAAGTTCACTTTTCTCTGTTGATTTTTATCAAAGCCTAGATGACTTACTCAGGTGTGGAGTGACTTTTGCTGCCAACATGGTGGTCGTAGATAAAGAAAGCACCATGAGCGCCGAGGAGGACTACATGGCGGACGCCAAAACCATCGTCAACGTGCAGACCCTGTTCAGGTAAACGTCTGGGCAACCTACCCCTTCCGCTGACTTACTGTTAACCATCCGTGAAGCACCTCGATCATAAAACAGATGTAATTTAGGACCTAATGTGTGACTGGGTCGTATGTGAAATTTAATTTTTAACACAAGGTCAGCAATTCTTTTGAAAATAAAAAGAATAATACATCTGTTTTCTTATATAGTTTAACAGATTCTAAAAAGTTGTGTGTGGTAGCAGTCATGATTTTTTTTTTTTTTTTTAGTGTTGTGCTTGTTCTGATTTTACTTTTATGCCTAGCAGTGGCCAAAGATATGCATTTACGTACTGAGTAACCAGGAATAAAAGATTTCAAGGCTCATTTACCCATGTCAGGAGCTAAGTCATAAGCTTATCCTCGCTGTTTTACTGCCTTTTGTGAATTCAGCCCACCCAGATAAGAATTCCTGTTATAGTAGTCTTTGGGTAAGAATGAGCAATAGCGACCAGATAAAAGTTCATGCTGCGAGCAAAATCAAACGCACTAGTAGGGACTTTCCTGGCAGTCTAGTGGTTAAGGCTTCACCTTCCAACGCAGGGGTTGCAGGTTCAATCTCTGTGTTATAGCAAATTCAATAAAGACTTTTTAAATGGTTCATAAGAAAAAGGAAAAAAACAAAAAACAGTCAGTTTACCTCTAAAGAGAGTCACCAGTAAATTGAGACATCTGCATCACTTGGAATGATTCTTTCTAAATTCATTTAATATTTAAATATCTAAAAGATCATTATTTCAATTTTATGAGTTTTGCAGAAGTCTAAAGGAAGTATCTGAGCTACCAAATTAAGAAAATGAATAAAACAATCTGAACTTGATTTTTTTTCTCCCCTCCCTTCACACCTTCATATTATAGCAGAACATGTATTGAGGGTAGTTATCTGTTTACAGTTTGAGGTCAGAATTCTGGAGAGTGGAGATTTGTGTCTCATTTAGGTTATTACATGAATTTAGGTAAATTACTTTTCTTCTCTAAATCTTGATGTCTGAATCATAAGGTTGTTGGAGATATAACAACATATACCTGCCTGGTCAATTTCAGTTTCTCAATAAATGTGCTCAGCTGTGTTCAGCTCTTTGTGACTGCTTGGACTATAGCCCACTGGGCTCCTCTGTCCTTGGAATTTTCCAGGCAAGAATACTGGAGTGGGTTGTCATTTCCTTTCCCGGGGATCTTCCCGACCCAGGGATCAAACCTGTGTCTCTTGCATCTCCTGCATTGGCAGGCTGATTCTCTACCACTGTGCCATCTGGGAAGCCCCAATCAATGTTCTGCATGCTGTACTAAGTCATTTCACTCATGTCTGACTCTTTGCAACCTTTTGGACCATAGCCCTCCAGGCTCCCCTGTCCATAAGGATTCTCCAGGCAAGAATACTGGAGTGGGTTGCCGTGCCCTCCTCCAGGGGATTGTCCCCCAGTGAATGTTAGCTGCTGTAATTATTAACCATATAATTATCACCTCCCTGGGGCAGAGTGGAAAAGCTGTAGACCTTGGAACAATATAGCAACAAACTTCATCTGACATCTATCTCAGAGGTTCCCACAGAAAATTCCTAAATGTGACTTTGAGTGTATTTCTTAACCTCACTGAAATTCAGTTTCCCTTATCTATAAAATGCATGTGGAGAATAATTCACTCTTCTTGCAGTACCAGTGTGAAGACAGGAAATCAAGTATGTAAAGAATCTCTCCATCATCTGGAAAATCTACCATGAACTTGCCTAGAACCTCCTCCTGTTCAGAAGGAGTAATACATCATCTGAAGTCATTGTAATGGGGTGGATCATTTAGAATATAGCTCACTAGTCATTGAGCTATGTAAGTAGTACATTTAAAAGTAGCATAACACCTGCTTAAAATATGACATATTATATATAAGCATTTTTTTTCTCTTTAGAGAATGAAAAAGGTAATACAGGGTAGAAAATTAATGCAGAAGGATGAGATTTATAGTCAATGAATAAAATCAAGTCATAGTGTTTTATTCCATGCTTGGCAAAAGCTAATTATAGTTTTAGCAGGAGAGGGTCCTGGGTCTTTAATTAAGCAGGCTATTTTAATTTTCAACTTACAATGAGTTTATTTGTATTATAGTGAAATTTCTATTGATTTGATATATGTTCTGAATGAATTATTTTTATGTCAAGAGAATAATAAATCCCCATTTAACTGAGAGATGCAAAGTGTCTAATTAATCATTTTAAATGAACCAGAATACCTAAGGGCAGATACACATGTGCTTGCTGATGGTGGCAAGCCTGCCTGCCCTGAGTACCTAGTGGAAGAGCGCCACCTCTCGAAAGGATGAATGGAGAGCAGACGTGCGCCTTTGGACTATTTCGCTATTAAAGTGGCCTATCTTCTGCAAGATACGTTAGAAATTATGCAATTTGTATAGTGCAAAAACACATCTAGAGCGAATAGTTTCAAACAAATTTGAGAAGCACTATCAGATACCCAGATGCTGCTCTTCTCTTTCCTCTGTTCATAAAGGCATTATTATTTATCTAAGTACAAAACAGTATTTTTCAGGAAAAAAGATGTTTGAGACCCACAGATATAGAAAACAAATTCATGGTTACCAAAGCGGACAAGGGGAAGAGGGATAAATTAGGGGATTGGGATTAACATATACACACCACTATACATGGGGGGCTTCCCCTGTGGCTCAGCAGTAGTGAATCCACTTGCCAATGCAGAAGACATGGGAGACTCGGGTTCAGTCCCGGGTCAGGAAGATCCCCTGGAGGAGGGCATGGCAACCCACTCCAGTATTCTTTCCTAGAGAATTCCTTGGGCAGGGAAGCCTGAAGGGCTGCAGTCCATGGGGCCACAAAGAGTCAGAGACAACTGAGCATGCACACAAGGCAACTACTATATATAAAATAAGCAGCCTATAAGGGAAAAGAACTTGAAAAACAATAGGTATATATGTATGTGTAACTGAATCGCTGTGTGGTACACCTGAAACTAATGCAGCGCTGTAAATCAGCTGTAATTTTTTTAAAATACGGTAATACTTAAACGTTAAAGAAATCTAGGAGACTTTTTGATGGAGTAATTCATCAGTTAATTAGGCATGCTGAACTAGGCTAGTCTTATATAATAATAAAAACCAGATATCAGTATGTCCCTATGGTATATATAATAACATTTATGTAGATAAATAACCAGAATTGTAGACTTGGTAGTTTCATTTTATCACCCTTGAGGTCACTCTTCCACAATGCTTATAGGTTTCAGTTCCTGATTCACTGTGACTCTTGCCAGCCCTGCTTCTACCATAATTCTTGATGATTTCAAAAATCCTAGGCAGATGGTGCTTTGGATATCTGGCCTTAGTCACCCATTCTCATGTGAGTGGAGAATCAATAGTTTCCACTCCATATTCTGAGTTGCATTCAACTCTCTGATTTTCTATGTCATTTCTTCTCACATCCCCAACTCTGAACCGTCCTTTTTCACTGGAATCTACTGTCCACTGATCCTACTGTTCTTAGTCACCTGAGGGCTCTTCTTCCTTCCTTACCCCAATTCAGTTCCAAGATCAATCATGATAAACAGCCCTGTGTTGATCCTCTAAATAATCACTGATGATCTACTGCAAGCTAACACCAGTTTCGACTCTGCTCCTCTTTTCTCTCTTCCTCTTACTCCCAGTTTTCTGACCTTTCATCTTTTCTGTCCACCACTTTGCATGAAATTTCTAGAGGCAGATGACAAATTGCAGAGGGAGGATCCACTTACTCTTATTGTAAGCATCAAGCTCCCAGAAGTCCAGTCAGTGTGTGGATTGCAGACTATTAGGATAGTATTAGCAGATATTAGGATAAAAGCTTAGGGCCCCATCTTCAAGAGAACTAGATTCTTACACATTGAGTTTGCAGGAGGGAATAATGTTAAAAATGAATTTGTTGTTGTTCAGTCGCTAAGTCATGTCCTGCTCTTTGCAACCCGTGGTCTGCAGCATGCCAGGTTCGTCTGTCCTCCACTATCTCCAGGAGTTTGCTCTTTAACCACCTCATCCTCTGCTGCCCCTTTCTCTTCTTGCCCTCAATCTTTCCCAGTATCAGGTCTTTTCTAATGAGTTGCCTCTTCACATCAGGTGGCCAAAGTATTGGAGCTTCAGCTTCAACATGTGTCCTTCCAATGAATTTTCATGGTCTATTTCCTATAGGATTGACTGGTTTGATCTCCTTGTTGTCCAAGGGGCTCACAAGAGTCTCCTCCAGCACCACAATTTGAAAGCATCAATTCTTTGGCACTCAGCCTTCTTGATGGTCCAACTCTTACATCCTTATGTGACTACAGGAAAAACCATAAAAGTCATTAAAGACAATTTAATACAATTTGATACAAACAAATGTTAACACTTCACATAGTGTGCAATTTCCATTCCCAAGGGTCCAGAGAACTGCAAAATGGGATGCTCTGCTGTGCTTAGTCATCAGTCATGTCTGACTCTTTGTGACCTCATGGACTGTAGCCCACCAGGCTCCTCTGTCCATGGGATTCTTCAGACAAGTGTACTAGAGTAGGTCACTATTTCCTACTCCAGGGGATCTTCCTGACCCAGGGATTGAACCAACGTCTCCTGAGTCTCCTTCATTGCAGGCAGACTCTTTACCTGCTGAGCCATGGGGTGGGTGGAAATAAGCTTTTTAAGATTAAAGAATAAGAAACAAGGAAGAGAAACAATAGAAAATAAGGAAATAAGTACCAAGCCCAGAGTTGGCTTGGCATTTGCGGATTGGCTGACTGGATGTAATCTCTGGTTGAGTGGGACATTTACAGGGATAGGAATGTGATTTAAGTTTTGGTTTGCAGATATGGCATCGGGACAGGAGCCATTCCGTCTTGGACCTGGGGTTTATTTCAACAGTAATATCTCTAAAATATCTCAGCCAGTCCTTGCATTGTAATGACCATCATTCATTTCCTCAAAGAAGAGCCAGTTCTAATCAGTTTATTAGTAAAACACACGGTATTGACAGAAATATAGCTAATAGAAGCCATTTCAACTCTAGGATGTACACTCTCTGATGAAAAACAAAACTGAGGCACCCTGGGTAGTGAAACTAAATGCTAGCTGCAACTGGAGTTTATCTTAAACTTGACTCTGAACCTATCACACTGTTTGTGCTGAAGTATTTTAATATGAGAGATAGCCTAAGAGTCATTCAGCTGATATTGATGAACTTTGGGATTTAAATCGGAAGAGTTCCAAAGTCTGACATCAACTTCACTTGAATCTAGGTAGTCTGAATGTACCCAAACTCTTGCATCGTCCTGCCAAGCAAGGCTGTTGAAAGGACTAAGTGAGATGATTTCTGAGACGTACATAATAGGCAGATAGTAATAGGCAGTTTCTACTTATTAATAGAATGTGTCTTGTAACCCAAGAATGTGTCCTTTAAGCAAACTTGAATTGCTGTTTCTAAAATACTGTGGCCACCAAAATGTGGCACCAGGCAAAACCACCAAGCATCGTGGTTAGTTTATTAATTAGAAAATTGGGACAAGAATTTAGATGCATTACTTCTTTGGCTTATTCATTTCTAGGAGACAATCAAATCTTGTGATCTCCTTAGTATCTGGATGTTTTAGATGAATAAAATTACTGTATGCTGTTACTTTATATAGGGTGATGCTACATTTTATGTTAGCATTTCTGTGTAGCGGTTTGAGCCATGCCATTTTAACTTGATTAGTTTGGCATTCTGTTTGGATGGGAGGCCTTTTGAGTTTTACATTTTCTGCTTTTAAAACTGTGAAGGAATATGTTAGAAAAATCTTCAATCTGTGCTTATATTAGAGATAAAAACAGGGTAGAATTCAAGTACGAAATGAAAGTTAAGAGTGCTCTAGCTCACAACTTACTAATATAACTGATATGACCAGTCTGGAATAAGGTTGAATTTGTTATTCAGAAGCTCAGATTGATCACTTGAGCTCCTACCTGCCCAGCTTGCTAGGACACACAGCTTTACTGACCAGGGCTCTTTTCTCCCTGGATTGTCTGAGGACCCTCCAGAGTTAGTCCTCAAAGATCAAAGCAAACAAGACAGTCTCCTTAATTCATTGGCAGTGTTCGTGTGTGTGAGTGGGAAGCAGAAGAGGCTTTTGGGGGTTTGGGGGGATTTGGGGAGAATTCCTTTCCACCTGGAGTTGCATCTGAAACATCGCTTTGTGATAGAACCCTGGACAACAGATTTTAATGTACCTTCACCCAGTGTGACAGTTACCTGTTTGCTGTTTGGGCCCCAAAATACCCACCCAGGAAGTGATTTGTCTTTAGCATACAAAATCTAGAGCGAGGTACCCAGAGTGTTTAACACTCCAACACTTAGGGAGAACCCCTGAGGCGTGTGCTAGGATGGCTGGGCCAAGAGGAACCTCCAGACTCAGCCGTGCTTTGTGCCAGCATATGGTGTCTCTGCAGAAGGACCTGAGCGGATCCTTACCCAGATGCATGCCTCTCTCCTGGGGAGTTCCCTTTGTGGGCTCCTGCTTCCCTGGTGGCTCAGAGGGTAAAGCGTCTGCCTGCAATGCGGGAGACATGGGTTCAGTCCCTGGGTCTGGAAGATCACCTGGAGAAGGAAATGGCAACTCACTCCAGTATTCTTGCCTGGAGAATCCCATGGATGACGGAGGAGCCTGGTGGGCTACAGTCCACGGGGTTGCAAAGAGTCGGACACGACTGAGCGAGCGACTTAACCTTAACCTTAAATTGCTCCATAGAGCAGCAAACTTCCTGTGGATGACCTCTAGCCCAGAGGTTGCCAGGTCCCCTCCCCTGCTTTGCTCAGAAGAGACAGTTGGAATCCCTAGCAGCTGGCCCACCTGTTCCCCTAAGGGCTGTTTCAGAGCACAGAATACAGTACCAGATAAGGTCTTTATCATGGTGTTGCTGTTATTTAGTTGCTTAGCCATTGTCCAGGAGAAGGCAATGGTGACCCACTCCAGTACTCTTGCCTGGAAAATCCCATGGACGGCGGAGCCTGGTAGGCTGCAGTCCATGGGGTCGCAAAGAGTTGGACACGACTGAGCGACTTCCCTTTCACTTTTCACTTTCATGCATTGCAGAAGGAAATGGCAACCCACTCCAGTGTTCTTGCCTGGAGAATCCCAGGGACGGGGGAGCCCGGTGGGCTGCCATCTATGGGGTCGACAGAGTCGGACACGACTGACGTGACTTAGCAGCAGCAGCCATTGTCCAACTCTTTTGCAATCCTTGGACTGCAGCCCTCCAGGCTCCTCCATCCATGGGATTTCCAAGGCAACAATTCTGGAGTGGGTTGACATTTCCTTCTCCAGGGGATGTTCCCAACCTGGAAACTGAACCCGTGTTTCCTGTGTTTCTTGCATTGGCCTGAGCCACCAGGGAAGCCCCTTTGTCAACGTAGATCCTGTTAAAGTGTCTCTCCACCTCCCTAAGCAACCTTCCTTACACATCTCAGAGAAGCACTCAAGTGAGTCTTCCAGGCACATGATTCCTTAAAAAATTTTCAAGTTGAAAGAAAAGCTGATCCTCACTTTCAAATTTAAATTTCTCTTGCTGAGGTTTTACCTAACAAGACACTCTGTATATTTGTGAAATGCTGAACGTTTTCACACTTTTATTAACAAGTGTTAGTACCTGAATTCACCTTAAATAGGCACATCAAAACGTGCCTTGAATAAAAACAACCATTTCCAGCGCCAAAGACATTTTGAAGTGGCAAGTTTTGCTCCACTTTACAAGGAAAATATTAAGCAAGTCATTTAAAGATACAGCCGGAAGGATTGTTAGTTTGGCAACTAATGAAAGAAAATAGAAGAACCTATGTGATCTAGTCCAGTGGGTGAAGAAATGCCTCCCTGAGGAACTGGTATTCAATCTTTAACTAGAAGGGCATCCCAGGAGGTACAGTGGCAAAGAATCCGCCTTCAATGAAGGAGACGCAGGTTCGATTCTTGAGTCAGAAACATCCCCTCGAGGAGGGAATGGCAACCCACTTTTTGCCTGAGAAATCCCATGGACAGAGGAGCCTGGTGGGCTACAATCCATGGGGTCACAAAGAGCCAGACACAGCTGAGTAACAGTATACTCGCTCTTTTACTGGAAAGACTGAGTGGGTGTAGAGATGAGCAGAGAATTCCACAAGAGGGCAGCAAGTACCAAGACTCTGGGAACTAACCAGCGCTTGGAGCAGAGCCGGGGGAAGTCCCACCTAGGCTGACAGGGAAATCAGAAGCCGGACTACTCATGGCTTTGAAGATGAGTTTAATGAGCTGGACTTTATCTTAGGAATAACAGGAAATAATTGAAAGATACAGGATTTTAAATTGTTTTTTGTCAATTAATTTTGCTGTACAGTAGAAACTAACACAAAATTGTAAAGCAATGTTAAAATTAATTAAAAATAAATAAATAAAATATTATTTTAGCCTCAAGGTGAAGAACGGTTGGAGGAAAAGTGAGAACGAGTGGGAGCCAACCAGTTAGAAGGTGTTTGAATTGACAGGACTATAGGAGGAAAAACGTCATGTTAAAAGTAAAAGTAAAAAGGAAATATTATGTCTAGCTTGGCACTAGTAATTATAGTCTTACTGAAGAAATGACACCCATAGGCACTTGGGAAATGATGTAATTCATGAATACTGATACCGAATATGTATCAATGCAAGAGTAATTCCTTTATATAGTGCAAAAACATTTTAATATTTTCTTTAGTTTACATGTGTTAAAATTTTATATATAGGAGATATTTGATGTTTACTATATGGTCACTTAATGACTACCTCAGACTCAGATCTAAAATGTTTTAAAAGTGTTTGTGAAAAATTAAAATATTTTCATATTTGTTTTAGTGCCAATATTCAGTTAGAGTCTAAAACTGGTGTCTCGTGCATTTAAGTGTATCTATATACCTTACATAGTAATATGTACCCCTTGTGATTTAAATCATCAATCCCAGCCACCACAGATCAAATTGAATAGAGTGACATACTAGCTTAGTAATATTTTATTAAATATTATAAATAATTTCCAGATTTTTATGTTCTTATGTTTGATTGTTTTGCTTTAATATATAATGCAGCTAGTCTCAGAGTTCTCTCAGTTTGTGAAATAGAGTGTATGGTATGGTTTTCATCTTTGTGTTGGTTAGCATACCTGAGCATTTCAAAATTATTTATTAAATTAATTAATTCAGGCAGGAAACTAGTGCATAGATATTTTACACGATTATATTTACATCACTGAGTATATTTAAATAGCCCCATCAAAATATGTCTTGAATAAAAAATAACTTCAAATGCCACAGGCATTTTGGGGTAGCAAGTTTTGCTCCACTATACAAAGAAAGTATTAAACAAGTCATTTTAAAATGTAACTAGAGTATTAGAGAAGTAATTGTAGAACATTTTTAGGTAGAACAAAGTACATTATTTTCAGTTGTTATGTTGCTTTATGGTGATACTCAGTTCAGTTCAGTTCAGTCGCTCAGTCGTGTCCGACTCTTTGCGACCCCATGAATCACAGCACGCCAGGCCACCCTGTCCATCACCAACTCCCGGAGTTCACTCAAACTCATGTCCATCGAGCTGGTAATGCCATCCAGCCATTCTCATTCTCTGTCGTCCCCGCTCCTCCCGCCCCCAATCCCTCCCAGCATCAGAGTCTTTTCCAGTGAGTCAACTCGTCGCATGAGGTGGCCAAAGTATTGCAGTTTCAGTTTTAGCATCAGTCCTTCCAATGAACACCCAGGATTGATCTCCTTTAGAATGGACTGGTTGGATCTCCTTGCAGTCCAAGGGACTCTCAAGAGTCTTCTCCAGCACCACAGTTCAAAAGCATCAATTCTTCGGCGATCAGCTTTCTTCACAGTCCAACTCTCACATCCATACATGACCACTGGAAAAACCATAGCCTTGACTAGACGGACCTTGGTTGGCAAAGTAATGTCGCTGCTTTTTAATATGCTATATAGGTTGGTCATAACTTTCCTTCCAAGGAGTAAGCGTCTTTTAATTTCATGGCTGCAGTCAGCATCTGCAGTGATTTGGGAGCCCAAAAAAATAAAGTCTGACACTGTTTCCCCATCTATGAGAGAATTGTTGTTCAGTCGCTAAGCCATGTCCAACTCTTTGCAACCCCATGAACTCAGCACACCAGGCTTCCGTGTCCTTCCCTATCTCACAGAGTTTATTCAAACTCATGCCTGTTGACTTGGTGACGCTCTCCAGCAATCTCATCCTCTGTCACTCCCTTCTCTTCCTGCCCTTAAGCTTTCCCAGCATCATGGTCTTTTCCAGTGAATTTGCTGTTTTTCGCATCAGGTGGCCAAAGGATTGGAGATTCAGTTTCAGTATTAGTCCTTCCAGTGAATATTCAGGGTGGATTTCTTTTAGAATTGACTGGTTGGATCTCCTTGCAGTCCAAGAGACTCTAAAGAGTCTTCCCCAGCACCACAATTCAAAAGCATCAATTCTTTGGCACTCAGCCTTCTTGATGGTCCAACTCTCACATCTTTACATGACTACTGGAAAAAACATAGCTTTGATTATACACAACTTTGTCTGCAAAGTGATGTCTCTGCTTTTTAATATGCTATCCAGGTTTGTCATAGCTTTTCTTCCAAGAAGCAAGTGGTTTTTAATTCCATGGGTGCAGTCAGAATCCACAGTGATTTTGGAACCCAAGATGGTAAGGTCTGCCACTTTTTCTGTTTTTTCCCCATCTGTTGCCTTGATGTGATAGGACTAGATGCCATGATCTTAGTTTTTTGAATGTTGAGTTTAAAGGCAGCTTTTTCACTCTCCTCTTTGACCTTCGTCAAGAGTTCCTCTTCACATTCTGCCATTAGAGTGGTATCATGTACATATCTGAAGCTGGTGATATTTCTCCTGGCAATCTTGATTCCAGCTTGTGATTTATCCAGCTTGGCATTTCCCATGATGTACTCTGCATCAGTTCAGTTGCTCAGGCGTGTCTGACAGCTTGCAACCCCATGGACTGCAGCACGTCAGGCCTCTCTGTCCATCGTCAACTCCAGGAGTTTACTGAAACTCATGTCCATTGAATCGGTGATGCCATCCAACCATCTATCCTCTGTTGTCCCCTTCTCCTCCCACCTTCAATCTTTCCCAGCATCAGGGTCTTTTCAAATGAGTCAGTTTTTCCCATCAAGTAGCCAAATTATTGGAGTTTCAGCTTCAGGATCAGTCCTTCAAATAAATATTCAGGACCACTTTCCTTTCAGATGGACTGGTTGTATCTCCTTGCAGTCCAAGGGATTCTCAAGAGCCTTTTCCAAAAGCACAGTTCAAAAGCATCGATTCTTCAGTGCTCAGCTTTCTTTATAGCCCAACTCTCACATCCATACATGACTACTAGAAAAATCATAGCTTTGACTAGACGGACCTTTGTTGGCAAAGTAATGTCTCTGCTTTTTAATAAGCTGTTTAGGTTGGTCATAACTTTTATTCCAAGGAGCAAGCGTCTTTTACTTTCATGGCTGCAGTCACCATCTGCAGTGATTTTGGAGCCCCCCCCCCCCAGAATAAAATCTGTCACTGTTTCCATTGTTTCCCCATCTATTTGTCATGAAGTAGTGGGACTGGATGCCATGATCTTAGTTTTCTGAATGTTGAGTTTTAAGCCAAATTTTTCACTCTCCTCTTTCTCTGGATAGAAGTTAAATAAGTAAGGTGACAATATACAACCTTGATATACCCTTTTCCCAGTTTGAAGCAGTCTGTTGTTCCATGTTCGGTTCTAACTGTTGTTTCTTGACCTGTTTACAGGTTTCTCAGAGGCAGGTGAGGTGGTCTGGTATGTCCATCTCTTGAAGAATTTTCCACTGTTTGTTATGATCCACACAGTGACTCAGATGTTAAAGAATCCACCTGCAATGCGGGAGATCTGGGTTTGATCCACGGGTTGGGAAGATCCCTTGAAGAAGGGAACAGCTAACCACTCAGCATTCTTGCCTGGAGAATTCCATAGAAGAGGAGCCTAGCGGGATACAGTCCAAGGTTCCAAAGAGTTGATGTGACTGAGCCACATACATGTAGGACTTCCCTATAGCTCAGACAGTAAAGAATCTGCTTACAATGCAGGAGACCCGGGTTTGATCCCTGGGTTGGGAAAATTCCCTAAAGAAGGGAATGCAACCCACTCCAGTATTCTTGCCTGGAGAATCCCATGGACAGAGGAGGCTAATGAGTTGCAGTCCCCCGGGTGGCAAAGAATCAGGCATGATTGAATGACTAACACTACACTTCTACACACAGTCAAAGGCTTTAGTGTAGTCAGTAAAGCAAAAGTAGGTGTTTTCCTGGAATTCCCTTGCTTTCTCTGTGATCCAACGAATGTTGGCAATTTGATCTCTGGCTCCTCTCTCTCTTCTAAATCCACCTTGTACATCTGGAATTTCTCAGTTCACATTCTGTTGAAGCCAAGCTTGAAGGATTTTGAGCATTACCTTGCTACCATGTGAAATGAGTGCAGTTGTATCGTGATTTGAACATTCTTTGGCATCGCCCTTCTTTGGGATGGGAATGAAAACTGAACTTTTCCACTCCTGTGGCCACTGCTGAGTTTTTCAAATTTGCTGGCATATTGAGTGCAGCATTTTAGTAGAATCATCTTTTAGGATTTGAAATACCTCAGCTGGAATTCCATTACTTCCACTAGCTTTGTTCATGGTAGTGCTTCCTATAGCCTACTTCACTTCACATTCCAGGATGTCTGGGTCCAGGTGAGTGGTCACACCATCATGGTTATCTGGGTCATTAAGACCCTTTTTGTACAGTTCTTCTGTATATTCCTGCCACCCCTTCTTAATCTCTTCTGCTTCTGCTAGGTTCTTGTCATTTCTGTCCTTTATTGTGCCTATCTTTGCATGAAATATTCCCTTGGTACCTCCAATTTCTTGAAAAGATCTCTAGTCTTTCCCATTTTATGGATTTCCTGTATTTCTTTGCTTTGTTCATTTACGGCTTTGTTATCTCTGCTTGTTATTCTGTGAATCTCTGCATTCAGATGGGTATATCTTTCCCTTTCTCCTTTTCCTTTCGCTTCTCATTTAATATAATTTTATTTCTAAAATGTTATATATTCAAAATATACTTAAGTCATGTTAAGGTTCAGAAATACGTGTACAGTGTCAGTATTTTAAAGGTATATAATTAAATCTCTTAAACAATCAAATTTGTAAATATGAAGTATTATAATCCAATACAGGTAATATTTTATGAATTTGAAGGACACTGCAGTAAAACATTTCATTATTTAAGTGTTATTAGTTCTAAGATTTCAGTAGGTGGCAGACTAGATAATTCACTCAGTTTTTCAGTTTAAAGTAACATAAGTGAAGTAGGTTCAATTATATAGAACAGAAATGGCACATCGCATAAATTTTGTTGTTTTATCTAATTTCAATTCTAGAAGTCACTTAAACACTCTGACTATATCACTCAATTATTTTATCACTGTCTCTTACTAAAGCCTCAAATATATCTGTCTACATATATATATGGACAGAGGAGCCTGGTGGGCTACAGTCCATAGGATTGTAATGTGTCAGACACAGCACACTGTATGTACGTATTTGATGTATTTTGTTAGAAAAGGATTATAAAGAAAAAAATTAAAGTAATCAAAAATTTTTTATAAAATTCAAAAATAACATATATGAAAGAAAAAGTCATATCTCTCAGAGAAAAAATTTTCTAAAATATGAGATACATTTTTTACTTGTTGACAGCTTTGTTTCCTCAGGAATTCCTTCCATGACCATGCATCTTAGCACCTTCCAAGATGTTCCTATTTAATTTGTGAATCACAGATTTCAGTCAGCCACTTTTAGCATCCTTAGAAAAATATATACATTCATATAATTTATGAACTTTTTGCAGTTTTTTTCTATTACATCAAAAAGTCTAAGCCAAAGGCAGGGATTTCACATTATACTTTTTTTTTTAATCTCATGGAAACCAGAGTTTTCCAATAGTAAATACTTGATATTTATTTACTAAATTAGATGCTAAATATTGTCCTCAGTAAATTGAAACCACAGTAATGAAATTATCATCTAACAACTACTATTGCGGGGTAGATACAGAAGTAGAGACTACAAAAGTTTAAATTAGAGTCTCTGGCATGTTATTAGATATTCTTAATAATACTGCTTTTCATCTGGGTCATCTGAATTTCTTTTCCTACCTCCCTATTTATTGAATGTAGCAGTAATCATAGTAGCTCTCCATCTGGCAGATGGCGATCCCCATGCTAGGCAGAGCTGTGCAGGGTTGGTGCCTGGCAGTAGAGAGGAGTCTGATCAGGGGCCCTGCTAGACAGTCACTGGGCCCACCCTGGAGGGCTGAGCTCACCCCAAGGCCTGGCTCAGACCAGCGCAAACCCAGATACTAAGAAGGCAGAGTCGGGGGTGAGCCATAGGTCCCCAACTCCTCTCAGGGAACAGGAGGTGCAGACAGGAACACAGAACAAGGAGGTCTCCACCTGATGTTCTGGAGATTGCAGGAGTTAATGCATGGAAAGCTCTAATAGGAATGCCCTTTAAATTTATGTGTTATAGAGTTTTGGACATTTTTTTTAAACTTCCAAAAGAAGAGTTTTTTTAAAACTGAACAAAGAGGAAAATCTTAGGTCAGTTAATTTTCCTTTTCAGAAACTCAGATCTTGGATGTGCCTTATCTTCACTGTCCATTTTGCTACTATTATGTATTCATTTTAGTTTCTGCTGTGTCAGATTATTGAATATTGTCTGTGACAGGCCATAACATGGTAAATATCTTTAGTGACATGGTTGTTTTAAAATATTTCTTAAATGAAGACTTTTGAAACTTCCAGATGGTATGAGATTTGTCAGTTGGTGGCACTTCTTAGGCTTACCAGATGGAATAGTACCAGCCCAAAAGTCAATTGATATTTTTTGCCATTAGGCCACTCTTCTAATTTCTCAGGTTTCCCTGGTGGCTCAGATGGTAAAGAATCTGTCTACAATGCAGGAGACCCAGTTTCAGTTCCTGGATCAGGAAGATCCCCGGAGAAGAGAATAGCACCCCACCCCAATATTCTTGCCTGAAGAATTCCATGGGCAGAGGGGCCTAGTGGGTTGCAGTTCATGTGGTCACAAAAAGTCATACATGACTGAGCGACTTTCACTCGCCAACTCACGCTTCTAATTTTTCAGAAGTGTCTGAAAAAATGAACTTTTTATCAAATGTACACACATTGGTGACTTTTGACGGAGAAAATAAGGCTTCTAAAAGAAAGTTGTGTGGAATACAGATTATACGGTGTTTCTCCGTAAACTGTGTGTGCATGCATGCTCAGAAGTGTCCCATTCTTTGCGACACCATGGATTGCGGCCTACCAGGTTCCTCTGTCCATGGGATCCTCCAGGCAAGAATACTGGAGCGGGTTACTATCTCCTACTCCAGGGGATCTCCTTGACCTAGGGATCGAACCCATGGCTTTTGCATTCCCTGCATTGGCAAGTGCATTCTTTACCGTTGCACCACTTGGGAAACCCTGAACTTAACGTATTTATGGGAAAATTTGAATAAACTTTTTTCCAACCCAGTTTAATAATATTTGCTCTCAAAATAGAGGTGAGGCCATGCAATTCTGGTTATATTGCTTCCCACAAAGTGTAGATCTCATCAAACACCTAATGATATCGTAATTTTCGTGTGTTTTGATTAGGTAAGCATCAATACTGTTACAGCAGTGTAACCAAGACGGCATATAGCTTTCACAGATAACTCTGAAATTAAGCATTTTTAAGAGCTGTTTAGATCTTAAATTAGAGGATGATTAAGCCCAGTGGAAACTGACTTCAGGGCCCTTTGGGAAAATCCCAGCAAGCCTGCAGGGAGCCCTCTCACTCCCAGAAGGAGGGAGACTTTCATTCTGGCAAAGTCACAGGTCCTGCTGAAAGGCAGTTCCTCTCTAAGACATCAGATCAAGTGCTCAGGCGCATGTGAGTAACAGCACCGTCCCTCCTGGACCCAGCAGATAATGAGAGTAAGATCAACTTCCCTGGTGACCCAGTGGTTAAGACTTCGCCTTCTAATGCAGGGGATGTAGGTTTGACCCCTGGTCGAGGAGGTAGGATGCCACATGCCTCGTGGCCAAAAAGCCAAAACCTAAATATTGCAACAAATTCAATAGCAACTTTAGAAATGGACCATGTGGAAAAGAATCTTTAAAAACTAACAGGCCAGCTGGAGACGACGTGTCTCTGAGCTCCTAACTGGATGTTTCTGTGCTGCGTGTTTCAGTCGGGTCTGGTGCCTGAGGGCTAGGCAAGGTGCAGCTACCAGCAGGGATTTTTTAAGTGGCCTTAAAAAGCGAAGTCGCCCAGTCGTGTCCGACTTTTTGTGACTCCATGGACTGTAGGCTGCCAGTCTCCTCCATCCATGGAATTTTCCAGGCAAGAGTACTGGAGTGGGTTGCCATTTCCTTCTCCAGGGGATCTTCCTGACCCAGGGATCTGAGCCACCAGGGAAGCCCCATAGTTAAGTGGCCTTAACTAAGTTTAAATACTTATTGTATGGAGAACAAAGGTGATTATCACTTGAAGTGGCTGCTACAGGGGATCTCAAAGTGATGTCGAGACATCAGCTAAAGATCAGATCACCAACCACAGCAACAGTAAGGTGTTTGTTGTGGTTTTATCTTGCCCCATTTTTCTGGGGGAAAAAAATCAACTGTGTGTGTGTGTACACTTGCATGTGTGGATTGTGCAGGAGGATGTAAACAGGAAGAAAGCTTATGTAAAACTCTAGGAAGAGTGTAAATTCTCAGGATTCTTCTAGAACAACACTATCCATTGAGCCTTGTCCTCAGTTCATTACAATGTGTTGTTATTTCAATGACAATATTTGCTTCATTGTAGTAAAATTTGACAATTAAAAGCACATACTGTGAGCATAAGGAGCCACAGGAAATCTTAGAACTCACATTATGGACAATAAGTTCATTGTGGGAAATTTTTGCCAATCCACATATTCATCTTATAAATTTATATTTCATTAATTTTCACTAGGTAACTTTTTCAATTAACTTTATGAGTAGCGAGGAAATGCCTAATAAAGATTAAGTTAGTGAATTTAGTTTTCTTACAGTGCTAAAATGTTTGTTAAAATATTCTTTGGAAAATAGCAATGCATTTCTCTTCCACAAAACAGTTTGTATGGCATGACTTGCTCTCACAACTGCATGTAGTTTAATGCCTGCGGCTAGGAATCACTCACTCCTAAACCTGTTGTTATAAAAACACCATTCTGGATTGTTAGTGTAATGCAAATGTTTCTTTGAAATGTAGGTTGTTTTCCAGTCTCAGTATTATCACAGAGCTCACCCACCCAGCCAACATGAGATTCATGCAGTTCCGAGCCAAAGACTGTTACTCTCTTGCTCTTTCAAAGCTGGAAAAGGTAAGTCGCCACGTGATCAAGTAAGTTGCATTTACCTGTTTGGATTGAAAGACTAACTTGGGAAATTTTTACGTGTAGAAAGAAATGTCATGAAATATTAAAAATGCTATTTTGAATTCCTGTGTGGGGGCTAAAATCTTAATTTATAAGTTTTTTAAAGTGTATAGTGATGGATTTGAATCAGTGATATCACAAGTGAACATGATGGAAATATCTCATTCTGGCATCAGTGATCACAAATTAAAAGGATGATTTATGAAAGAACTAAATGCACCTGGAATATATATATATATATGTGTGTGTGTATATATATGTATGTATATATATATGTGTGTGTATGTATATATGTGTGTATATATATGTATGTATGTATATATACACTCACATATGATGTCTATTATTGATAATATCATTAGTACTATGTCAAGACATCTATATTTGCAGTTTTCAAAAATCCTTTAAATCTTAGAAAACCCATGGGCTTTGTTGAAAGTCAGTCCCCAAATGAGATAATCTGACTTACAATCTGAGACAAAGTCAAGTTTATTGCTTAGGTAACTAAAGGAACCCTGAATACTCATTGGAAGGACTGATACTGAAACTGAAGCTCCAATATTTTGCCCACTTGATGTGAACAGCCAACTCATTAGAAAAGACCCTGATGCTGGGAAAGATTGAAGGCAGAAGAAGAGGGCAACGGAGGATGAGGTGGCATCAGAGGATGAGAGGTTGGATAGCATCACAGATCCAATGAACATAAACTTGGGCAAACTCTGGGAGATGGTAGGGAACAGGGAAGCCTAGTGTGCTGCAGTTCATGGGCTTGCAAAGAATTGGACATGACTTGGCGACGGAACAACAAAGTAAGGGAACTGTCACCTCAAGAGAGTTGTTTTTGTTTTGTTTATAAATATTTATTAAAATTGAAAGTTGTTTGCTCTTCTGTCCCATGAGCATCCATCCAGCTGCTTATCAACTGCTAAGATGCATAGTTGCTGTCATAAATGCCCTTGAAATCGTCGGGATAACCAATCATCTGCCTTTACTTAAAACTCCTTGTTCCTTGACTTGTCGTCTTCGCCTCTCTTCACACTGTTATGTAAAAAGTGTCCAGAATTTGTGCCCTGAGTGAGCCATCCATGGGTAAAAACGTATGTGCTGTGTGCTGAGTTGCTTCAGTCATGTCTGACTCTTTGCGACCCTATGGACTATAGCCCACCAGACTCCTCTGTTTGTGGGATTCTCCATGCAAAAATACTGGAGTGACTTTCACACCTTCCTCCAGGGGATCTTCCTGACCCAAGGATGGAACCCATGTCTCTTACATCTATTGCATTGGCAGGCTAGTTCTTTACTTATAGTGCCACCTGGGAAGGCCTAAAAAACATATATCTGCCATTAAATAAACTTTGGCCCTGACATGTCAAAGACTCAAAATCCATCTGAGAAAAGTGGTTTTAAAATAGACAAAGATGAATTTTCTCAGCACAAATATAAATATGCCTGAAATCAGAGAGAGCTAATTAAGACTCAAGAGAGCCTTGTAGTGGGGGAAGGAAGGTCGAAGTCTATCAAGAACTGAAATTTTATTGAATGAGGCTCTTTCCAAGTGGAGACTTATTAGGATTGTAAGGATATGAGAATAATGATAAGGGAGACAGTGGTCCTATTGCACAACATGTTATTGGGACAGAAAGGCGTGGTTTTCATTCTCAGTGTCCAGGCTGCCTGTGGGGATAAATGGACTTTGCATTCAAGGTGTACGTGACACTAGTATGCTGGGAGATTTCGATATAAGAGAAAAAAAAAATTAAGATCCAGTCTTATACATGTGAAAATGTGTCAAATCTATGCCATCTTCATTATTTGTAATAATATAGAGAGAAGGATGGCTCTATAAAAACATATATAGATGTTTTTTTGGTTGGCTTTTCTTTCACTTTATTTCAGTTCCCTGTTATGCCAGGCGCTGTCTTGATCCCTGGGTGACATACAGTTGAGTGAGGGCTCTTCTGTACTCTTGTCTGGTGATTTCCATCTTCACTGCTGGTCACATACATTATGTTAGTAGAGTCTTAGCACTACTTCTTTTTAAGCACAGTGACACTGCTATTAGAGACTGCTTCCAGATGAGGAAACTGAGTTTAAGACAGACTAAATCACTATTTTTTTCAAGATCGTATAGCTATCAATGTTGTCGAACCCATTCGGCAAGCCAGAGGCATAGTGAGGCCAAAGAAACAGAAAGGTCTGAGTTTGGAGTGGAGAAAGTTTTACTGCAGGGCCATGCAGGAGAAAGGGGAGGCTCCTGCCCTAAAGACCTGAACTCTCTGATGGTTTTCTGGGAAGACTTTTTATAGGCAAAATTGGGAGGGGGACTGCAGGGTGTGTAACTCTCCTTTGATTGGTTGGAGGCTGTGTTCCAGAAATCTCAATGATCAGCCTTCTGGTTCCAACCAGTCTGGAGTGCAGGAGCTTTTGTTCAGCATGAGGTTACCTTCCTCCACGAGGGTGGGGGCCTTAGTTCCTATGAAACTCAGAGATGTGGATCAGATTGTATGCACATCCCCCAAGGAGGAGCCCAGACCGGGGCTAGTACAGACCCATAGCTGTATGATATACAGTATGGTGATTCATATTTTTTAAAATTTATACAAACTAGTGAATATATAAAAAAAAGAACACTAACAGATATGCAGAACAAAGTAATGGCTGCCAGCAGGGCAAGGAAGGAGGGAGGGGCAATCTACAGGGGATTAAGAGGTAGAAACTGTTAGGCATAAATAAGCTATAAGGATATATTGTATAACATGGGACAGACAGCCAATATTTTATAGTAACTATAAATGGATCACTATTGTTTCCTTCTGCATTACCTGACTCCCCTAATTAGTAGCTGAATCTGCCCTTTAGAAATTGGGGAAGGTCTAGGAAACTGAAAAAAAAGAAAGGTAGGGTCCTGCTCAGTTTCATCTCGTCAGTGCATAAGAGAAACATAAAGCCATTCGTGTTCAGAAAACATTCCTTGTGTCAACGCTGCCTTAACACCAAGAACCACAGCTGAATGACTCAGCATCCACAGACAAACCCAGGATTAAGCAGCCAGTGGAATCGATGCTGGCCTGATGTGGCACAGTCTCCTTCATGACTTGTAAGGGAGGATCGCCCCATGATGAAGCCAGACAGGTTCTGCAGTCATATCACTCATGGCTCTACTGCTGTCTAGGAATGGAACTGTATAAAATATTTACACCTTCATAGTCCTTGGCAGTTGCTCTGGAAAATAGTGATGATAGCCAAATGATAGAGTCATTGCAAAGATCACATCACACAATCTGGTCACAATATTTAGCCCAGTTTGGGCATATAATCAGTGCTCAAATAAATAGTCTCAAAAGCATAATTATAAATTAGTATTGTTGACATCATCACTAATAAATATTCTATTGGTTTTATGTTCGGTCACTAAGTCATGTCCAACTCTTTGCAACCCCATGGACTGCAGCACACCACACTTCCCTGTCCTTCACTATCTTCTGGAGTGTGTTCAAGCTAATGTCCATTGAATCGGTGATGCCAACCAACCATCTCATCCTCTGTCACCTTCTCCTTCTACCCTCAATCTTTCCCAACATCAAGATCTTTCCTATGTGTATTTAATTTTATACCAGTTCAGTTGATACAGTAAGGTTATAATTGTGGAAGTTATTTTCAGTATTGGTGAATCTGTGTGTCTGCACTATTGTGTGTCAATTGTGTTAGGGGAAAAGAAGAAGAAGATGAAATTTTGACCAGTGTTGGGGAATTAATTAAAAATAAAAACTTTCCTCCAACCTAAAATCCTCTTCATTAATGTAGAAAAGGTTTGTTTGAATAAGCTTTAAATCAGATTATATATAATATGCATCTCAGAAATCCACTAAAGAGATTACAAGGACAGAAAGACATTGCATCTGTTTATGTAGCTGGGCAGATATATACATACATGTTAATTGTCTTGATCCAAAGGAAAAATAAGTTGTCTTCTATCTTTGCAGCAAACAAGAAGTTACAACTTGGAGCCTGGCATCTAGGCTAAACTCCCAAAGAGACAGACAGGGTACTTTGTGTTCACATTTCAAAAAGATAGTTCCAAGGCCCTCAAGACATTCCTGGGATACAATGCTGTCTGGGGGTTATTCACATTTTCAAAAGTTTTGCATCTGTCTCTAAAAGACAAGGAAAAGATTTACAATTGCAAATTTTCTAAAAGGAAACTCTCTAGGAAATAGAAAGGGAAGGAGATAGGTTTTTTGTTTTGTTTTGTTTTATTTTGTTTTTGCATTAAGGAATTCATTCATTTCTTGAGATTTATATTTACCTTTGCTTGTTCTTGGGGGCGTCCCCAGTGTCTCAGATGATAAAGAATTTGCCTGCAATGCAGGACACCTGGGTTCTATTTCTGGTTTGGGAAGATACCCTGGAGTAGGAAATGGCAATCCACTCCAGTATTCTTGCTTGGGATATCCCATGCACAGAGGAACCTGGTTAGCTTTGGCCCATGGGGGTCCACGGGGTTACAAAGAGACAGACAGGACTGAGCTACTAACACTTTCACTTCACTTTCTTTCACTTGTATCTTCTAGATATTTTCCAAGAAGAATAAAAAATAACGTATTAGCAAATTATTAATAGAGGAGTTAAGGGAACTTGAATTGAAACTATTGGTTTCAATGTTATAAACCCATGGAAAATTCGTAAAAATAATTTTAATTCAGTTACTCTCAGTTATATCTATTGAAATAGGATTGTTGCATGCTGCGGTCTTTTTTACAGACCGGGGCCCAGTGGATCGGAGTTGATGAAAAGAAACCAAAAGAGAGAGAGACTAATATTCCCTGGGTTATGTGGAAAACCAATAAAACCCTAGAATAGGGCTTGTACTGCTCACAAAGGCACAGGGCATCCTCTCGAGGAGGTCTTGAAAGCCTGGGCAGGAAAGTGAGCTTGGCAGGCTTCCATGCTCCAAAGAACTAGCCAGAGAGGGAAAGAAGGACACAGGGGACCCAAGTCTCTAGTGGAACAAGGGTGCTTTATTCATGTTTGCATGAGCTTATATATTGTTATACAAGGAAGCTTTAGGTAAAAAGTTAGGCAAAGAACAAAAAACCAACATATAACAACCATTACCAAGGGAATAACAAGAAATAACAACTGTCACAAGGCCAGAAGACAATCCATATCTTGAGTAAGAGGGTTATGACTAAACAGTTTTCAGTTCAGTTCAGTTCAGTCGCTTAGTCGTGTCCTGCTCTTTGCGACCCCATGAATCACAGCACGCCAGACTTCCCTGTCCATCACCAACTCCCAGAGCTCACTCAAACTCATGTCCATCAAGTCAGTGATGCCATCCAGCCATCTCATTCTCTGTCATCCCCTTCTCCTCCCACCCCCAATCCCTCCCAGCATCAGAGTCTTTTCCAGTGAGTCAACTCGTCTCATGAGGTGGCCAAAGTATTACAGTTTCAGCTTTAGCATCAGTCCCTCCAATGAACACCCAGGATTGACCTCCTCTAGAATGCACTGGTTGGACCTCCTTGCAGTCCAAAGGACTCTCAAGAGTCTTCTCCAGCACCACAGTTCAAAAGCATCAATTCTTCGGCGATCAGCTTTCTTCACAGTCCAACTCTCACATCCATACATGACCACGGGAAAAACCATAGCCTTGACTAGGCGGACCTTGGTTAGCAAAGTAATGTCTCTCCTTTTTAATATGCTATCTAGGTTGGTCATAACTTTCCTTCCAAGGAGTAAGCGTCTTTTAATTTCATGGCTGAAATCAGCATCTGCAGTGATTTTGGAGCCCAAAAAAATAAGGTCTGACACTGTTTCCACTGTTTCCCCCATCTACTTCCCATGAAGTGATGGGACCAGATGCCATGATCTTCGTTTTCTGAATGTTGAACTTCAAGCCAACCTTTTCACTCTCCTCTTTCACTTTCATCAAGAGGCTTTTGAGTTCCTCTTCACTTTCTGCCATAAGGGTGGTGTCATCTGCATATCTGAGGTTATTGACATTTCTCCCAGCAATCTTGATTCCAGCTTGTGCTTCTTCCAGCCCAGCATTCCTCATGATGTATTCTGCATATAAGTTAAATAAACACAGTGACAATATACAACCTTGACGTACTCCTTTTCCTATTTGGAACCAATCTGTTGTTCCATATCCAGTTCTGACTGTTGCTTCCTGACTTGCATACAGATTTCTCAAGAGGCAGGTCAGGTGGTCTGGTATTCCCATCTCTTTCAAAATGTTCCACAGTTTATTGTGATCCACACTTTCAAAGGCTTTGGCATAGTCAATGAAGCAGAAATAGATGTTTTTCTGGAACTCTCTTGCTTTCTCCATGATCCAGCGGATGTTGGCAATTTGATCTCTGGTGCCTCTGTCTTTTCTAAAACCTGCTTGAACATCTGGAAGTTCACAGTTCACATATTGCTGAATCCTGGCGTGGAGAATTTTGAGCATGACTTTTCTAGCGTGTGAGATGAGTACAACTGTGCGGTAGTTTGAGCATTTTTTGGCATTGCCTTTCTTTGGGATTGGAATGAAGACTGACCTTTTCCAGTCCTGTGGCCACTGCTGAGTTTTCCAAATTTTGGCATATTGAGTGCAGCACTTTCACAGCATCATCTTTCAGGATTTGAAATAGCTCAATTGGAATTCCATCACCTCCACTAGCTTTGTTGGTGGTGATGCTCTCTAAGGCCCACTTGACTTCACATTCCAAGATGTCTGGCTCCAGATGAGTGATCACACCATTGTGATTACCCTCTTCGTGAAGATCTTTTTTGTACAGTTCTTCTGTGTATTCTTGCCACCTCTTCTTAATATCTTCTGCTTCTGTTCAGTCCATACCATTTCTGTCCTTTATCGAGCCCATCTTTGCATGAAATGTTCCCTTGATATCTCTAATTTTCTTGAAGAGATCTCTTGTTTTTCCTATTCTGTTGTTTTCCTCTATTTCTTTGCATTGATCGCTGAGGAAGGCTTTCTGATCTCTCCTTGCTATTCTTTGGAACTCTGTATTCAGATGCTTATATCATTCCTTTTCTCCTTTGCTTTTCGCTTCTCTTCTTTTCACAGCTATTTGTAAGGCCTTCTCAGACAGCCATTTTGCTTTTTTGCATTTCTTTTCCATCGGGATGGTCTTGATCCCTGTCTCCTGTACAATGTCACGAACCTCCGTCCAGAGTTCACCAGGCACTCTGTCTATCAGATCTAGTCCCTTAAATCTATTTCTTACTTCCACTGTATAATCATAAGAGATTTGATTTATGTCATATCTGAATGGTCTAGTGGTGTTCCCTACTTTCTTCAATTTAAGTCTGAATTTGGCAATAAGGAGTTCATGATCTGAGCCACAGTCAGCTCCTGGCCTTGTTTTTGCTAACTGTATAGAGCTTCTCCATCTTTGGCTACAAAGAATATAATCAGTGTGATTTCGGTGTTGACCATCTGGTGATGTCCATGTGTAGAGTCTTCTCTTGTGTTGTTGGAAGTGGGTGTTTGCTATGACCAGTGCGTTCTCTTGGCAAAACTCTATTAGCCTTTGCCCTGCTTCATTCTGTGCTCCAAGGCCAAATTTGCCTGTTTCTCCATGTGTTTCTTGACTTCCTACTTTTGCATTCCAGTCCCCTATAATGAAAAGGACATCTTTTTTGGGTGTTAGTTCTAAAAGGTCTTGTAGGTCTTCATAGAACCATTCAACTTCAGCTTCTTCAGCATTACTGGTTGGGCATAGACTCGGATTACTGTAATATTGAATGGTTTGCCTTGGAAACAAACAGAAATCATTCTGTCCTTTTTACGATTGCATCCAAGTACTGCATTTCGGACTCCTTTGTTGACCATGATGGCTACTCCATTTCTTCTAAGGGGTTCCTGCCCACAGAAGTAGATATAATGGTCATCTGAGTTAAATTCACTCATTCCAGTCCATTTTAGTTCACTGATTCCTAGAATGTCAAAGTTCACTCTTGTCATCTCCCGTTTGACCACTTCCAATTTGCCTTGATTCATGGACCTGACATTCCAGGTTCCTATGCAATATTGCTCTTTACAGTATTGGACCCTGCTTCTATCACCAGTTACATCCACGGGGTGGAGCCAAAGCAAACAGTTTTACCTTAGGGTAAAATGTTACTGAAGGAAATCCATGCATGTGTTCCGTCCCATGAACTCAGTCCTGGGAATAGAGTGCCACTGTACTCATTCCTGTCTACCAGGAACTAATGAGGAACAGAGGGTTCATGAGAAACAGAAAACAACATACAGGAATCCTAAAGTTAAACGTTCCCTGACAGTTGCATAGAAACATTTTAGGCTGCTTTCCTCATAGCTCAGTTGGTAAAGAATCCAACTTCAGTGCAAGAGACCTGGGTTTGATTCCTGGGTCGGGAAGATCCCCTGGAGAAGGAAATGGCAACCCACTCCAGTATTCTTGCCTGGAGAATCCCATGGACAGAGGAGCCTTACAGGCTATAGTCCATGGGGGTCGCAAGAGTCAGGCATGACTTAGCTACTAAACACCACCACCACCACTATGGGTTGAATTATGTCTCTCTGCCCTGCCAAAAATGTGCTGGAGTCTTAGCCTCCACTACTTCAGAAGGTGAAATTCTCTGAAGACAGGGTTTTACCAAGGTAAGCAAGATAAAGAAGGCCTTTAGGGCCTAATCCAGAATGATTGGCATCCTTATAAAAAGTATAAATTCAGACCCAGGAACAGATACTTGTAAATGGCAGACAGACATCCACAGGCCAAGAGGAGAGGCCTGGAACAAATCCATCACTGAGTCCTCAGAAGGAACCAAACACATTGTTCCCAGGACTGAGGTCATGGGACGGAAACACATTCATTTCAAACTCTGAGCTTTCAGAACGGAGAGGAAATAAATTTCTGTTGTTTTAGCCACTCTGTTTATGACACTTCCTTATGGCAGAGCTGGCAATCTAACACATGTGCCATCACTGATAATGGTAACTGTTCATTTCTAACTGGTGCTTTTTATCACTGAACTGTTTGGAGGAGGTTGCCATTAACCCCCCCATAGAGCCGCCAGAACTTACACAGGATGGGAGAAACAGAATCTTGGAGGGCACAAACAAAACCTTGTGCACACCAGCGCCCAGGAGAAAAGAGCAGTGACCCCACAAGGGACTGACCCAGACTTGCCTGTGAGTGTCCAGGAGTCTCCAGCGGGAGCGGTGGCCTGCTGCAGGGTTAGGGGCACTGAGTGCAGCAGTGCCTGCTTGGGACCTTTATCTTCATTACCTCCACCATAGTTTGGCCTCAGGTCAAACAATAGGGAAGGAATACAGCCCCCAAATCAACAGAAACTTGGAATAAAGTTTTACTGAGCATGGCCCCGCCCATCAGAACAAGACCCAGTTTCCCCCTCAAGTCAGTCTCTCCCATCAGGAAGCCTCCATACGCCTCTTATCCTTATCTGTCAGAGGCAGACGGAATGAAAACGACAATCACAGAAAACTAATCAAACTGATCATAACCTTGTATAAAACAATGAAACTATGAGCCATGCCATGTAGGGCCACCCAAGACAGATGGGTCATGATGGAGAGTTCTGACAAAACATGTTCCACTGGAGAAGGGACTGGCAAACCACTTCAGTATTCTTGCCTTGAAAATCCCATGAGCAGTATGAAAAGGCAAAAAGAGGACACTGAAAGATTAACTCCCCAGTCTGTAGGTACCCAATATGGTACTGGAGATCAGTGGAGAAATAACTCCCGAAAGAATGAAGAGACAGAGCCAAAGCAAAAACAATACCCAGGTGTGGATGTGACTTGTGATGGAAGTATGATGCTGTAAAGAGCAATATTGCATAGGAACCTGGGATGTAAGGTCCATGAATCAAGGCAAATTGGAAGTGGTCAAAAAGAAGATGGCAAGAGTGAACATTGACATTTTAGGAATCAGCAAACTAAAATGGACTGGAATGGGTGAATTAACTCAGATGACCATTATATCTACTACTGTGGGCAAGAATTCCCTTAGACGAAATGGAGTAGCCATGATGGTCAAGAAAAGAGTCCGAAATTCAGTACTGGGATGCAATCTCAAAAACAACAGAATGATCTCTGTTCGTTTCCAAGGCAAACCATTCAGTATTACAGTAATCCAAGTCTATGTCCTAATGAGTAATGCTGAAGAAACTGAAGCTGAATGGTTCTATGAAGACCTACAAGACCTTTAGAACTAACACCCATAAAGATGTCCTTTTCATTATAGGGGACTGGAATGGAAAAGTAGGAATTCAAGAGATACCTGGAGTAACAGGCAAATTTGGCCTTGGAGTACAAAATGAAGCAGGTCAAAGGCTAACAGAGTTTTGCCACAAGAATGAAGAACATATTGGGCATAGAAAAAACCCTCTTCCAACAACAAAAGAGAAGATTTCACACATGGACATCACCAGGTGGTCAATACTGAAATCACATTGATTACATTCTTTGCAGCCAAAGATGGAAAAGCTCTATACAGTCAGAAAAACAAGACCAGGAGCTGACTGTGGCTCAGATCATGAACTCCTTATTGTCAAATTCAGACTTAAGTTGAAGAAAGTAGGGAAAACCATTAGACCATTCAGGTATGACCTAAATCAAAGTTTACAGTGGACGTGGCAAATAGATTCAAGGGATTAGATCTGATAGAGCACCTGAAGAATTATGGATGGAACTTCATGACATTGTTCAGAAGGCAGTGATCAAGACCATCCCCAAGAAAAAGAAATGCAAATAGGCAAAATGGTTGTCTGAGGAGGCCTTACAATTAGCTGAAAAAAGAAGAGAAGCTAAAGGCAAAGGAGAAAAGGAAAGATATACCCATTTCAGTGCAGAGTTCCAAAGAATAGCAGGGAGAGATAAGAAAGACTTCTTCAGTGATCAAAGCAAAGAAATAGAGGAAAAGGATAGAATGGGAAACACTAGAGATCTCTTCAAGAAAATTAGAGGTACCAAGGGAATACTTCATGCAAAGATGGGCTCAATAAAGGACAGAAATGGTATGAACTTAACAGAAGCAGAAGATAATAAGTAGAGGTGGCAAGAATACACAGAAGAACTATACAAAAAGATCTTCATGAACCAGATAACCATGAGGGTGTGATCACTCACCTAGAGCCAGACATCCTGGAATGCAAAGACAAGTGGGCCTTAGGAAGCATCACTACGAACAAAGCTAGAGGTGATGGAATTCCAGTTGAGCTATTTCAAATCCTAAAAGATGATGCTGTGAAACTGCTGCATTCAATATGCCAGCAAGTGTGGAAAACTCAGCAATGGCCACAGGACTGGAAAGGTCAATTTTCATCCCAATCATACAAAGAATGTTCAAACTACCACACAGTTGCACTCATCTTACATGCTAGCAAAGTAATGCTCAAAATGCTTCAAGCTGGCTTCAACAGTACGTGAACTGCAAACTTCCAGATGTTCAAGCAGGATTTAGAAAAGGCAGAGAAACCAGAGATCAAAGTGTCAACATCCATTGGATCATCAAAAAAGCAAGAAAGTTCCAGAAAAATATCAGCTTCTATTTTATTGACTATGCCAAAGCTTTTGACTGTGTGGGTTACAGCAAACTGGAAAATTCTTCAGGAGATGGGAATAGCAGACCGTGTGACCTTTTCCTGAGAAATATGCATGTAGGTCAAGAACCGATAGTTAAAACTGGACATGGAACAACAGACTGGCTCCAAATCAAGAAAGGAGTATGTCAAGGCTGTATATTGTCACCCTGCTTATTTTACTTACATGCAGAATACATCATGGGAAATGCTGCACTAGACCAATCTCAAGCTTGAATCAAGATTGCCGGGAGAAGAATCTACAACCTCAGATATGCAGGTGAGACCACCCTTATGGCAGAAAGGGAAGAAGAACTGAAAAACCTCTTATTGAAAGTGAAAGAGGAAAGTGAAAAAGTTGTCTTAAACTCAACATTCAGAAAACTAAGATCATGGCATCCGGTCCCATCACTTCATGGCAAATAGATGGGGAAACAACGGAAACAGTGAGAAACTTAATTTTCTTGGTCTCCGAAATTATTGAAGATGTTGACTCCAGCCATGAAATTAAAAGACATTTGGTCTTTGAAAGAAAAAATATGACCAACCTAGACAGCATATTAAAAAGCTGAGACATTACTTTGCCTACAAAGGTCCATCTAGTCAAAGCTACATTTTTTCCAGTAGTCATGTATGCATATGATATTTGGACTATAAAGAAAGCTGAGTGCCAAATTATTGATGCTTTTGAACTGTGGTGTTGGAGAAGAGTCTTGAGAGTCCCTTGGACTGAAAAGAGATCAAACCAGTCAATGGTAAAGGAAATCAGTCCTGATTATTCATTTGAAGAACTGATGTTGAAGCTGAAACTCCAATACTATGGCCACCTAATGCAAAGTCCTGACCTATTTGAAAAGACCCTGATGCTGGGAAAGATTGAAGGCAGGAGGAGAAGGGGATGACAATGGATGAGATTGGTTGGATGGCATCACCAACTCAGTGGACATGAGTTTGAGTGAGTTCCGGGAGTTGGTAATGGACAGGGAAGCCTGGCGTGCTGCAGTCCATTGGGTTGCAAAGAGTCAGACACAGCTGTGCGACTGATCTGAACTGACTGTGGTGCTGGAAAAGAGTCTTAAGAATCCCCTCAACTACAAGGAGATCAAACCAGTAAATCCTGAAGTAAATCAACCTTCATATGCTAGTAAAGTCATGCTCAAAATTCTCCAATCCAGGCTTCAGCAATACGTGAACCGTGAACTTCCAGATATTCAAGTGGTTTTAGAAAAGGCAGAGGAACCAGAGATCAAATTGCCAACATCTGCTGGATCATGGGAAAAGCAAGAGAGTTCCAGAAATACATCTATTTCTGCTTTATTGACTATACCAAAGCCTTTGACTGTGGGATCACAATAAACTGTGGAACATTCTGAAAGAGATGGGAATACCAGACCACCTGACCTGCCTCTTGAGAAACTTATATGCAGGTCAGGAAGCAACAGTTAGAACTGGACATGGAACAACGGACTAGTTCCAAATAGGAAAAGGTGTCCATCAAGGCTGTATATTGTCACCCTGCTTATTTAACTTATATGCAGAGTACATCATGAGGAACTCTGGGCTGGAAGAAGCACAAGCTGGAATCAAGATTGCTGGGAGAAATATCAATAACCTCAGATATGCAGATGACACTACCTTTATGGCAGAAAGTGAAGAGGAACTAAAAAGCCTCTTGATGAAAGTGAAAGAGGAGAGTGAAAAGGTTGGTGTAAAGCTCAACATTCAGAAAACTAAAATCATAGCATCTGGTCCCATCACTTCATGGGAAATAGATGGGGAAACAGTGGAAACAGTGTCAGACTTTATTTTGGGGGGCTCCAAAATCACTGTGGATGCTGATTACAGCCATGAAATTAAAAGACACTTACTCCTTGGAAGGAAAGTTATGACCAACCTAGATAGCATATTAAAAAGCAGAGACATTACTTTGCCAACAAAGGTCCATCTAGTCAAGGCTATGGTTTTTCCAGTGGTCGTGTATGGATGTGAAAGTTGGAATGTGAAGAAAGCTGAGCACTGAAGAACTGATGCTTTTGAAATGTGGTGTTGGAGAAGACTCTTGAGAGTCCCTCGGACTGCAAGGAGATCCAACCAGTCCATTCTAAAGAAGATCGTCCTGGGTGTTCACTGGAGAGACTGATGCTAAAGCTGAAACTCCAATACTTTGGCCACCTCATGCGACGAGTTGACTCACTGGAAAAGACTCTGATGCTTGGAGGGATTGGGGGCAAGAGGAGAAGGGGACGACAGAGAATGAGATGGCTGGATGGCATCACCGACTTGATAGACATGAGTTTGAGTGAACTCCAGGAGTTGGTGATGGACAGTGAGGCCTGGAGTGCTGTGATTCATCTGGTTGCAAAGAGTTGGACACGACTGAGCATGAACTGAACTGAATATTCATTTGAAGGACTGATCCTGAAGCTCCAATACTTTGGCCACCTTATTTGACGAGTCAGCTCATTGGAAAAGACCCTGATGCTGGTAAAGACTGAGGGCAGAAGGAGATGGGGTAACAGAGAATGAGATAGTTGGATGGCATCACCAAATCTATGGACATGAGTTTGAGCAAACTCCAGGAGACAGTTAAGGACAGGGAAATCTGACATGCTGCAGTCCATGTGGTCGCAAAAATCAGACACGGCTGAGCGGTTGAAGGACAAAAATGGAGCATGAAGGGTCTAGTTACCCGACCAGGGATTCAACTCATTCCGACCGCATTGGAAGTCAGATTCTTAACCACTAGACCACCAGGGAATTCCCCTTTTGCTACTTTTATAACCTACTTCTTGCTTATACAAGTTAAGAAAAAAACTAAAGATTTTTAAGCTCATAAGGGGAATTTTTTTTAAGATTTCTAAAGTCTTTTAAAGATTTTTCAGACTGGACTGCTCATTTCTCTCAAAAACTTGAAGAAATTCTGGTATGCTTAATTCCATTCATTTTTCTGGCCAAAATATATCTAAAGTTCGTTCTTAAATATAATGTTTAAGTTATTTCTTTGTCTCCTCACCCCATCTCTCGTAGTTTTTCAAAGCTCCTTTGAGGTTATTGAGACAATAGTGTTGGACTTTGTTGTTTAATCACCGTTTATTCAGTTGTACGTCCTATTTTCGTGGCATCCCGAAACACACACTTTATAAATATTGGGGGCGCTTAATCTCTGACTCCCTATTTAGTCTGTGCACCAAGTTGCTTCAGTCAGTGTCCAACTGTTTGGGACCCTTTGGACTGTAGCCCACCAGGCTTTTCATTCCATGGGGTTCTCCAAGCAAGAATACTCGAGTGGGTTGCCATGTCCTCCTTCAGGGGACCTTCCCAACCCAGGGATCGAACCCACGTCTCGTACATCTACTGCACTGGCAGGAGGGTTCTTTACCACTGTGCCACCTGGGAACGTGAAGTTAATTCTTACTTGAGCTACTTTGTTCTAACATCTGACTAACTGCAGCGAGTAGTGTTCACACATCAATATTAATTAGATGGAGATTTTCCTTTGCAAGGTCTGGGAGTGGCACACAGACTCCACTCAGATGCCATTGGCTAGAACTCAATCCTGTGACCACACCTAACTTCAGGGAAGACTGAGAAAGGTAGTCCAACCATGTGCCCAAGAAGAATTGGCCAATGAGTTTTGGTGGACAGTCAGTATTCTTGGTCATATGTGGTATATCACGCTTACTTTCTTCAAATTTGTAAAAATAAGCTAAACATTCTTGAACATCATGCTTTAGCTTGCTTTTTTTTAATTTATTTATTTTAATTGGAGTCTAATTACTTTACAATATTGTATTGCTTTTGCCAAACATTGACATGAATCCGCCCCGGGTGTACATGTGTTCCCCGTCTTGAACCCCCCTCCCACCTCCCTCCCCACATCAATCCTCTGGGTCATCCCATTCACCAGCCCCAAGCATCCTGTATCATGCAACGAACCTGGACTGGCGATTCATTTCACACATGATAATATACATGTTTCAATCTGATTTTTTCTCATTGTTGCTGTTTTGTTGTTGCTGTTGTTCATTTGTTTGTTTTGCATTATCTTTCTGGTCCTGGATATTCACATTGCCTCACTGATATTATTTATCCAATAATAGAGTCTTCCCTCAGGGTCCACGGGGAATGGGTTTCAGTCCTTTCCCTTCCCACTCTTCAGCAGGACCAAAATCTGAGGATGCTCAAGTCCCTTACATGAAATGATTTAGTATCTGCATATAACCTATGTACCCACATCCTCCTGTGTATTTTTAATAATCTGATTGCTTATAATATCTAATATTATACAATGTAAATTCTATGTAATTAATCATACCTATATAATGAAACTTTGATAAAAACACCGAAGAATGAGGTTTAGAGAGCGTCCTGATTGGTGAACATATTGATGTACCAGGAGAGTGGTGCCCTCAGACTCCATGGAGACCAAAGCTCCTGTGCTTACGACTCTTCCAGCCTTGCCCAGTGTACCTTTTTGTCTGCTGTTCATTTGCATTCTTTATATTCAAATGGTAGTCCTTAAGTATAACACTTTTGTGAGTTCTGTGAGCATTCTGGAAGATTACTGAAATTGTGGGAGTTGTGGGAACCTCCAGGTTTCCATCTCTACTTGACTCCCATACCATGTTTCTGATGCCTGCTCCGTCAACTTTGTTGGATGGACAAGAGGTGCTCAGTATACTAACTAGGTGTGCCTGTCAAAAGGTTCTGATTTAGATGATAAACTAACCTATCATTCTGTTTCTAAGGTAAGGACCATGTGTATCCTAGTGCAGGAGGGTAGTAAGTGCCTTGAAGACCTTGCATTCTTCCCTAAGATAAGGAATGGGTTCTCCCACACCCCAAACTCCTTCAGTATGAACTTGCCTTGGGTTGACTCAGGGGTGTCAGGGGATGTGGGCCTGAGGTTGCCTTGAGTCCTCATGAGCAAGATGAACTCATGGGATGTCCAGAAAATGCAACCCTTCTAAGCTGCCGCTGAGACGGGAACAGACGCGCGTGTGTGTGTGTGTGTGCACGTGCACGTGTCTGTGTGCGTGTGAGTGTGTGGGGGTGTGGTGGGAACCTACTCTTTCCGGTAAGAAGAAAAGTGGAAATGCAGAGATGCTCCTTATTACTGGAACTGCCCCCTTTTTGTGTGCAATACGAAGAAGAAAGAAAGATTGATTTAAAGCCACTGACGACTCAGGGTCCTCTGTCACCTCAGTTCTTAAGCACACACTTCGGTGAGAAGGTCTAATAGGAAACCTGTTCTGGAAGAGATACACATTCAGAGCTTCTCGGCCACCCCTGAGACTCTTTCCTAGGAAAGCTCTAAGCAGGATACACAAAACTCTAGCAACTCGTTGAAGGTGCTTGTATTTTACTGTGAGGGTTTTCTATACTTGAATTCCAAAGGTCACTCCCTGGGCAAGCAACTTTGTCAGAGGAAAGGCAGAGTTAGCTTGGCCAGGACATGAGAATTTGGAAAGAAGATCTGAGGGCTGTTGGTGAAGTAGAGTACAGGTGGGGAGAAAGAGGGAGGAAAAGAGTGGAAAAAGAAGAGAAGATGTCACGTCATACCCTGTTAAGAAGGTCAAGTAGGGTGAATGGTAGGAAAAGCCACTAGATTTGGAGTTATAGTATTACTGTGTGTTGGGTCCGGGCAGAATCTGCTAAGTCTACCCATGTTATCAGCTCATTCTGTATGGCACTGGCTGGACACAGTAAAGAAAATACAATTTATGCCAGAAAAAAATCTTTCTTCCAACAAAACCATGTGTTCACGATAGAAAAACAAGTGGAAGAGATAGGTAAGACCAAGGGTATTAATGTGTCTGGGATCTCTGATTTGGATGTCTGAGATATATTTTAGGTATTTTTAGATAAGTGTCGATCCCTGGGTTTAAAAAGTTCCCTGGAGAAGAAAATGGAACTCAGTATTCTTGCCTGGAAAATCCCATGGGCAGAGGAGCATAGTGGGCTGCAGTCCAAGGGGTTGTGAGAGTCAGACATGACTTAGCAACTAAACAACAAAGTTGTAGACGAGTGGATGTTAGGAAAACACAAAATCATTGCTGAAACTTTAACTGAATCCAGAATTATACCAAGAAAGGAAGTATGCCTGAAAAAAATTAATACAGTATATGTTTGTAGTAGAAGAAATCACAGAAATATTTATTATTGTATCTTGTAAAACACAATAGTCAAAAGGCATACTAAAGTCAGAGAGCTTTGCATAACAGAAAATTTGCAGTTTTTCTCCACCTTCAAACCTCCATTAAAGAACTGAAGTGAGAAGAGAGGGGTGTTGAGTGAACCTCAGATTGTTTGTTTCTTGCCTCTTCAAACAAATGTCATAAATTTTATGCAACAAATTTTCTTTAGATGTAGACAACTACTATAAGTCGAAAAAGATTTATTCATTTGTTCAATAAAAAGTTCATTGACTGTGTGCCAGGAATTTGGAACAACTTATCACTGACTCTGTGGACATAAGTTTGAGTGAACTCCGGGAGTTGGTGATGGACAGGGAGGCCTGGTGTGCTGTGATTGATGGGGTCGCGGAGAGTCGGACACTACTGAGTGACTGAACTGAACTGAACTGAACTGAACTGAAAGAACCACATGCAGAGTACATGAAGGAAACCCTGGGCTGGAGGAAGCACAAGCTGGAATCAAGATAGCTGGGAGAAATAACAATAACCTCAGATATGCAGATGACACCATGCTTATGGCAGAAAGTGAAGAAGAACTAAAGAGCCTCTTGATGAAAGAGAAAGAGGAGAGTGAAAAAGTTGGCTTAAAGCTCAACATTCAGAAAACTAAGGTCATGGCATCTGGTCCCATCCCTTCTTGGCAAATAGATGGGGAAACAGTGGCTGACCTTATTTTTCTGGGCTCCAAAATCACTGCGGATGGTGATTGCAGCCATGAAATTAAAAGACGCTTACTCCTTGAAAGGAAAGTTATCACCAACCTAGACAGCATATTAAAAAGCAGAGACATTACTTTGTCAACAAAGGTCCATCTGGTCAAGGCTATGGTTTTTCCAGTGGTCATATATGGATGTGAGAGTTGGACTATAAAGAAAGCTGAGTGCCGAAGAACTGATGCTTTTGAACTGTGGTGTTGGAGAAGACTCTTGAGAGTCCCTTGGACTGCAAGGAGATCCAACCAGTCCATTCTAAAGGAGATCAGTCCTGGGTGTTCATTGGAGGGACTGATGCTAAAGCCGAAACTTCAATACTTTGGCCACCTGATGGGAAGAGCTGACTCATTTGAAAAGACCCCGATGCTGGGAAAGATTGAGAGCAAGAGGAGAAGGGGATGACAGAGGATGAGATGGTTGGATGGCATCACCGACTCAATGGACATGGGTTTGGGTGGACTCCGGGAGATGGTGATGGACAGGGAGGCCTGGCATGCTGCGGTTCATGGGGTCGCAAAGAGTCGAACATGACTGAGCAACTGAACTGAATTGAACTGAACTGAAGAACCACATGTGGCCCCAGATGCATAAGAAATCCTACCTATTTCTGAAGTAAGACAGCTCATTTGGAACCTCCTATCTAGATGGTTCAAATAAGACTTGTTGACACCAAGGCAATAAATCAGTGATTGCAATGTGATGTAATGGACACAGATACCAAGGGGCACCACTTGCATATCCTTCCTTATCCCTACATTTTAAGTCAGGATGTCCTTATACTCTGGACAGTCTTCTCAACTAGTAGACATGATAGATGTTATGGAGTAACTCTTTCTCCCTGACAGGGCTGATGCTGAGCCCAGCCTCATCTGTCTGTCCAGGGAAAGTCCAGGGGTCTAGTCGCTCTAGTACCATCATGACAGCAAGCAGGAGCAGTGGCCCCAGTTTTCATCTCCAAGACCCCCTCTGTCAAAAGTATGCCCTCCCACCCATTCCTAAAATGATGGACCCAGAGCCATCCCTTCCCTTGAGATCTCCCAAATTTGCTGCATTGGAGACTGGAGCCCCGTTCCCTTGCCTCAGAGAGTGAGGGCTGATGTTTCCATTTGCTTTTCTATGTCTGTCTTTCCTGGTAAGGGGAAGCTGGCAAAAAGAGAAAGAAGTATCTTTGAGGTGACCACTTAAGTACAAGGTGAAGTTTCATCCTTAAGAAATTTGTTCCAGTCTTTCACAAACATTTGCTCTTAGGCCTTTGCTTATTAATGGGCAATAATAGCAACAGAATTTTTCAAAATAAACCCTCATACACCATTATACACACAAACACATGCTTTTTCACTTTTTTTTTTACTGTGGTAAAAGTCATATGTAATAAAATGTGCTATTTTAAACGTATTAAACCGTACAGTTCAGGGACACTAAGTACATTCATGTTATTCTGCAACACTCACCATCATCCATCTCTGGGATTTTTCATGTTCCCAAACTGAACTTGCATCCCCTTTAAAGACGAACTCCCCATACGCCCTGACTCCTGGCATCTACCAGTGTCCTTTCTGACTCTGAATTTGAAATTCTAGGTACCTCATGTAAGTGGATTCAAACAGTGTTTTTTGCACCTACTATATACTGAAATCCTTTTTTAAGATTAACAAATATATATCCTAAAAACAGATTGTACCTTCCTTTTATTTCCCCTTGTGCTTTACAGTAGGTTCTCATTCGTTATCTATTTTATAATAGTATTAATAGCATATATATGTTAATCCCAATCTCCCAGTTCATCCCACCCCCACTTTACCTGTCAGTGTCCATACATTTGTTCTTTATATCTGTGTCTCTATTCCTGCCCTGCAAATAGGTTTATGCTTCCCTGGTGGCTCAGAGGGTAAAGCGTCTGCCTGCAATGCAGGAGACCTGGGTTCAATCCCTGGGTCAGGAAGATCCCCTGGAGAAGGAAATAGAAATCCACTCCAGTAATCTTGCCTGGAAAACCCCATGGACAGATAAGCCTGGTAGACTACAGTCCATGGGATCGTAAAGACACCACAATTCAAAAGCATCAATTCTTCAACCCTCAGCCTTGTTTATGGTCCAACACTCACATCCATGCATGACTACTAGAAAAAGCATAAATTTGACTATATGGACTTTTGTTGGCAAAGTAATGTCTTTGCATTTTAATACACTGTCTACGTTTGTCATAGCTTTTCTTCCAAGGAACAAGCATTTTTTCATTTCATGGTTTTATTTTCACTTTTATCAAGAGGCTCTTTAGTTCTTCTTTGCTTTCTGCCATAAGGGTGGTATCATCTGCATATCTGAGGTTATTGATATTTCTCGTGGCAATCCTGATTCCGGCTTGTGCTTCATCCAGCCTAGCATTTCACATGATGTACTCTGCATATAAGTTAAATAAGCAGGGTAACAATATAAAGCCTTGACATACTCCTTTCCCAATTTGGAACCAGTCTATTGTTCCATATCCAGTTCTAACTATTGCTTCTTGACCTGCATACAGATTTCTCAGGAGAAGGTAAGGTGATCTGGGATTTCTGTTTCTCAAAGAATTTTCCACAGCTTTTTGTAATCCACACAGTAAAAGGCTTTGGAGTAGTCAGTAAAGCAGAAGTAGATGTTTTTCTGGAACTCTTCTTTTTCAATGATCCATCATATGTTGGCAATTTGATCTCTGGTTCCTCTGCCTTTTCTAAATCCAGCTTGTACATTTGGAGGTTCTTGGTTCATGTACTGTTGAAGCCATGCTTGGCAAATTTTGAGCATTATTTGGCTAGAGTTGGAGATGAGTGCAATTGTGCAGTAGTTTGAGCATTCTTTGACATTGCCTTTCTTTGGGATTGGGATGAAAACTGACCTTTTCAGTCCTGTGGCCACTGCTGAGTTTTCCACATTTGCAAATTTGCTGGTATAGTGAGTGCAGCATCATCTCTTAGGATTTGAATTAGCTCAACTGGAATTCCATCATCTCCACTAGCTTTGCTCGTAGTGATGCTTCCTAAGGTCCACTTGATTTCACATTCCAGGAAGTCTGGCTCTGGGTGAGTGATCGCACCATCATGGTTATCTGGATCATTAAGATCTTTTTGTATAGTTCTTCTGTGTATTCTTGCCACTTCTTAATATCTTCTGCTTCTGTTAGGTCCATACCATTTCTGTTTTTTTGACAGAGGAAAGGTATGGCCGGCACAACTTGAAAGGCAGATTGACAAATTAAAACTCAAACGACAGAAAGCTAGACTCCATTGGTTGTGGTCACTCCTACTTGTCTGTGTTTTGTGTCCTCATATATGAGAATATTCAAAAGCTGATATTCCAGATATTATGGTACATTATGTGGCTTCAGGGATTTTTCAAAATTTGATGAAATAATGCTATTGTGTTTGTTCTTTTTATTAACATCACTTCAAATCCTGTTAAGAAATATGTACAAAGGGTAAATAAATGTTTAATGTATGAAAGGATCCAGCTTTCTTAACTGTTGGATATTTTAATTAAGAAAACATGGTTATGAAAACGGCTTCCCAGGTGGCTCAATGGTAAAGAATCCTGCCAATGCAGGAGATGTGGGTTTGCTTCCTGGGTTGGGAAGATCCCTTGGAGAAGGAAATGGAAACCCACTCCTGTACTCTTGCCTGGGTAATCCCATGGACAGAGGAGCCTAGTGGACTCCAGTCCATGGGGGTCGCAAAAGAGTCAGACACGACTGAGCATGCATGCACATTTATGAAAAGTAAAGGGACATTAACGATACAATTAAAGGTGAAGTCATGGTGCATTCACAGCTAAGAACCACATGACAAAATTTACTCTCTTCACGTTTGTTAGAATTTACCTAAGCAGAAAAGCATAAGATAGAGGATGCTCACAAATTATTCTTTTTCAAATTTCTGAACAGAAAGAAAGAGAACGAGGTTCTAACTTGGCCTTCATATTCCGACTGCCTTTTGCTGCTGGGAGGGTGTTCAGCATCAGCATGCTGGACACACTGCTTTACCAGGTACTCAGTGTTTCCTGTTGCTCTCTAAAGTGTTTATTTTCTATTTTATTTCATTTCTATCAAACGAATGATACAAGTAGTGTTTCTCATGGAACTGTAAACTTAAATTGGCTCTGGAAGTAACCCAATATTTTATTTCATGTATTTAATGAATGATCTAAATGTGCCTATGAAAGACATCATAAGAAAAAAATTATTTTTCAGAATAATCTATGAGATATTAGGCATTCTTTGACACCAGTGTCCTACAATGTTTCACATGACATTTAAATTCATTTGCATATTCCTTTATGTATATAAATAGACTATAAATAAAAGTTAAGAAAAATTACTAGGTTAAGAAAAAGACACCTTTCTTTCTAATGCACATTTTTAAAAAATGATACCAAATAATGTCAATAAACTGACAAATCAAGGACATTTTCAACATCTGGTAGCTGTTGCCTACTTTAGAAACATGTAAGGAAAATTTTACAACCTTTAAGACCATTCGGTTTGTTTCTGAATGCCAGAGTTTCACATTGTCATTTCATCATTGCTAAGTTCACAGGGATTTTATTTTATACAAGTACACTAATATTTTTTTAACTCTCCCAGAAGCTGAACAGCAGCAATATTTCATATTCTTTGATTCAAGTATTCAGATAATTTTAAAATACATCCATCAAGTTAAAAGATTTTCATAGGGCTTTAAACAAAAATCAACAACACAAAAACTAGTTGAAATATTTCATTGTAAATTTTAGTCATTACAAACTTTTAAAAAAATATTCTCTTTTGTTCAGCTCATAGTTTTTTGTTATTAAAAATCTAGAATTGTTTTTCTCATGTACAATACCATGCATAAAATTTAAACATATCAGGATATCCTAGAAAATAGTAATTTCCCATATTTTTTAAGGACAGCTTAACTGTACATGTGTATTTAGCACACTGACAAGATGGATTTTTATTTCTTTTTTTAATGGAGGCTTAATGATTGGAGAAGGAAACCGCAACCCAGTCCAGTATTCTTGCCTGAAGAATCCCAGGAACAGAGGAGTCTGGCAGGCTACAGTCCATGGGGTCGCAAGAGTCAGACTCGACTTAGCGACTAAACTACCACCACCTAAAGTGGGCTTCCCTGGTGGCTCAGACTGCAAAGAATCTGCCTGCTAATGCAGGAGACCCATGTTCAGTTCTTGGGTCGGAAAGATCCCCTAGAGAAGGGAATGGCAATCCACTCCAGTATTCTTGCCTGGAGAATTCCACGGATCGAGGAGACTGGTGGGCTATAGTACATGGGGTCACAAAGAGTCAGACACAGCTGAGTGACTAACACTTTCACTTTCAATGATGTGGTAGTGCTTCCCTGGTGGCTCAGTGGTAAAGAATCTGCCTGCCAGTGCTGAAAATCCAGGTTCAGTCCCTGGGCCAGGAACATCCCCTGAGAAGGAAGTGGCAACCCACTCCAGTATTCTTGCCTGGGAAATCCCATGGGCAGAGGAGCCTGGCTGACTACAGTTCATCAGTTTGTAAAAGAGTCGGGCATGACTTTAATCACTAAACAGCAGCAGTAATGCCATGATAAACTTTAATATAACCTGTAAGATGTGATAAGATATTCACTTCACACTCTAAGCTATTCTATGTTTTTCATACACATGATAAATACATATTTTATTTCTGTTGCAGTCATTTGTGAAGGACTATATGATTTCAATTACCAGACTTCTTTTGGGATTGGACACTACACCAGGATCGGGGTTTCTTTGCTCTGTAAGTTACTACTGTCTGAAGTGGAAGATAATTCTGGCAGGCGGTTCTGAAATCCATCTATAATGCTCTTTGGCTGACTCTTCTATATCATTTATTTATTTATTTTTCTAACATGTGCTCAAAGAATAGCATCCTGGTTTTTTAAATGAATTAAAAAATGTTTAGGGAAAACGTTATTTAAATTAATAACCTTGCAGGTAGCCATTTGGAGCAAAATTCACAAGTGTTTTGTTTTTTTTTCCCCCCCAGCTGGCATTTGACATGAACAGTTTCTGACATAGGATGTCATACTGCCAAGGAAAACACTGATCATGTCGTTTAACTTCTGTGTGTTTTGTTGTTGTTGTTTGCTTGTTTTTTTTTCCTTTCTTATCTTTGACCGTGCCCCACAGCTTGAGGGATCTTAGTTCCCTGACCGGGGCCTCCTGTAGGGGAAGCACGGAATCCTAACCACTCGACCCCCAGGGAATTCTCTAACCTCTCTGTTTTATAAATGAGTGTGCTATGTCCAAGTGTATTTCATTAAGTGACTTATTAACAATTCAAATTCATGATTAGCAGAGAGGGAGCAGCGCTTTTGCCTCCTCTCTGGGAGTCCTGTGCTCCTTCTGTTGCACATCTTTCTCAGGAGGGATGCTATAGAACTTTGGATGGACTATTCGTTTTTGTCCTGGAGTGTCCTTTGCACTTCAGGATTTGTGCCATCAGCAGACCCTGTCCACTAAGTCCTAGTAGCACCCTCTAGTTATTGCAACATTCAAACAAGTCCTTACGTACAGGTTTCCAACAATTCCCAGTCAATTACCAGGGATGTCGCCCACTGAGATGGAACTAACGCAATGCCATGCTGCCACAAATTGAGCAGTGGGTTTCTTAAGTTTGAGTTAACCTGAGGGATAAGGTTTAGATGGAATGCAATAAATAACTTCAATATATGGGTGAGCACTTAAGAAATGTTGCTTTGAGATTTTAAAATATCAATGAAATCTACTTTTAAGGAATGAAAAATAACCATTGGGCTTTTTATTTCTTAAAAATTTGGTATGTAAATAATCCAATTATATTACAGATGAAGATCACGGAGGATGACTTATGGATTAGGACTTATGCCAGACTTTATCAGAAGTTATGTTCATCTACTGGGGATGTTCCCATTGGGATCTACAGGACGGAATCTCAAAAGCTTGCTACATCTGAGGTTTGGAAATATCCACATATTCCTGTCTTAATGTTTAATGTGATTGAAAACTGAAATTCCTAAACCTGGAAAATTATTTCTGAAATATTGGCCATTAAATTATGTCAGGAATTTCATAAAGTATTTTTGGCGAAAGTGATATTCTAGAGTTTGGAGTCTGAATGCTTTTTGTAGGTTTTCAGGAAGTAAATTAATTCTAAGTAACCTTTTGACACATAAGAAAAATTCTCAGGGCAAGCAGTCTAGTTTTTAATTTGATCTTAAAGGAGATCAGTCCTGGGTGTTCAATGGAAGGACTGATGCTGAAGCTGAAACTCCAATACTTTGGCCACCTCATGCGAAGAGTTGACTCACTGGAAAAGACTCTGATGCTAGGACGGATTGGGGGCAGGAGGAGAAGGGGACGACAGAGAATGAGATGGCTGGATGGCATCACCGACTCTGTGGACATGAGTTTGAGTGAACTCCGGGAGTTGGTGATGGACAGGGAGGCCTGGCGTGCTGTGATTCATGGGGTCACAAAGAGTCAGACACAACTGAGTGACTGAACGGAACTGAACTGAAACTCCAGTATATTAGCATTTGGAAAGAAAGAAACAGAGGTAAGTTAGGGAGCATGAAACTCACATTTTTTTCAAACTCTAGGTTGAGAACTACTTTGGAGCCAAGGAAAGAACCCCAGGAGCAGTGCCAGACCCTGGCTCAATAATCATAATAGCAAACTAGAGCCTATTAAAAGTGGAACAGAATTTACAGTGCCTGAATACGACTCAAAACATATCCATATTTTAATTTGGTCACACTGTGTGATTATAAATTATGGTTTACATTCTTGAAATATTTCTCTTCTTCAGATACCTCAAAGTTATTCAAAATTTTGTTTAACCATTTCTTTCTTTGGTCTTATGTGAAACAGAACCTCAACTATGAGACTTAGATCTATTGCATGCATTTTAATAGTCATGTAATCATTACATCAGCTTGTTATTAAAATCAATGAATCTTTGTGTGGAAAAGAACTTTATAGGAACCGTAAGGATAATGGAGTAGATTTTTATTTTCCTGTCACAATTTATAGTTTGACATTTAAGTAAGTGATATTGAGGTCAGAAGAAAATAGTTCCATTTTTCTGAGATGCTCTTTGCTGGTTTTGCTGCAGCTTCAGAGGTGCTAAAAGATGTTTTATTGCCATTTCTGCAGCTGAATCTGAGTTTGTAATTGGCTGTGGTCCCCGTGGTTCACACCGCAAAGAGAAGGACCAAATTGGAGACAATCAGGAATGACTGATGGGAGAAACACACCAGACAGTGAAATGTGTCAGACAGCTTGGCAGATACGCCTCAGAGTTTAAAAATAGTGCATCCAAACAATATTATTTGATTAACGTTTAAGAGATAAAAACGTGCTTTCACACCTAAGCAATTAACCACATCTTACTCAAGCTTGATAAAGACAAAGAAGATTTCCACGTAGCAGAATACTATCCTGTTTTTATCTTGTAATATGGATTTTGTAAACTTGAAAATAGTTAATTCTTCCATTGGCCAAGTTCATATTCATGTTTGTCATTTTGTATCATTAAGAGTCTTTTTTGTATGCTGTTAACAGTGCAGACAGGGAAAAGACAATTGAATATCCGTACTGTCATCAAGGAGCATGTAACATTACATCTCAGTCAGTTGTTCCCATCACAAATCAGCAAAATATTTACAAATCCCCAGACCTCCAGCTTATATTAAAAGCACACATCCTTGGAAAAAATAAAAGGGTACTAGGTTAAATGAAGATAATATCCGCTGTCTTCCTATACTGAGTTCAGTTCATCTTTTGGAACACATATTTTTGTTTAAATTTTATATACTACCTATTACAGAAAAAAAGAGGCAATTTAAAGATTACAATAAACTTCAAGTATTTTTGCAGTAAAATATATTAGTAAGGGCAAGAAATTAATGTTACTTTACATCTAAAATGACCTGACTGCTATAGTTGAAAAGGAATTAATTCTACTTTTATTTTTCTGGCAAATAAGGCAAAAATAAAACTTTTGAGTTATATAATAATTGTAGTTTGATACACAAAATGATGTAAATTCGTCTATAGAAAGATTTGCTTTTCCTGATCATTGTTAACAGAGTGAGTATATTATATGTTTCCTTATATGAGATTTAATATTTTGAAATATTTAAGATATAGAAAACATGATGAACATTATCTGGCTTTATAGTTTTGCAAGATGCTAAAGTACCAAAAAAGTGGTACTCAATAAAATCTCATTTTATAAAATCAGGCTCATTCGTGTCTGACTCTTTGTGACACATGGACTGTAGCCCACCAGGCTCCTCTGTCCATGGGATTCTCCAGGCCACAATACTGGAGCGGGTAGCCATTCCCTTCTCCAGGGGATCTTCCCAACCCAGGGATTGAAACCGGGTCTCCTGCATTGCAGGCAGATTCTTTGCCATTTTAACCACCAGAGAAACCTCCAAATTACATTAATATAAATATTTTAGTAAGGCTTAAAATCAAATAGTTTTGAAACTGGAGCTGCTCATTCTCTCCCATTTTCTGCTCAGTGTTATTTCACTGGGCCAAGTGTTCAGAATCTGGAGACAAACAGTTCCAAGAAGCCTATATTTTTAATGTGTTTTTTAATATTTGTAACGATAGTGACAATCCTAAATAGTGGGTTAGACTTGAATTATATTACAACAACAATTATAATTGAAAATTTCACTTCAGCCTTTTAAAGGATGGAAATCTTGTTATCCCATAGAACTGAAGAACAAGATAACATGATTTTTATAACCCCTAAATGTTGAGGGCTTATATATTGACTGGGCAGATCAGTTTTAACCTTTATAACATATTTGAAAATTCAGAATACTTCTATGCATTTACTTGAATGTATACGTAGGAGTGAAAAATAATCTTATTATAGTATCTAAAAATTTAAAAAACAGTACAACTATTAATACCGATAATGATTATTGAATAACAATAATGATGTCAGTTTCCTCTCATGAATATAATCCTTTCATTTACTCTTATCAATTTTTTTTATTTTCTACTAATACCACATTAACTTTTCATCAAATCATAGAAAGATGATTTTAGAAAAAACCTAACAACTTTCTGGCGAGTTTTTAAAATATTAGCTTATTCTTTACCTAATTTTATTCAAAAGTGCTATCATAAGTAATCAAACACATAATTAGATCATAAATGTTATGTGGTATCTGTCATATATTGTCCTGTTGCTAATTGTTTTGTGTATGTATTGTTTACTCATTGTTTAAACTGTGTTTTGTGTGTTTCTTTTCCCTCCCTTTGTGTCAGTGTCGAGAAATAGCATCACAAGTAAGTATTTTGTTTGTCTGACTTTCTTCAAATGGTCTAACATAATGAGTCATTAAAAGAAAACAATATTAAAGGTTAAACTCAGTATTTCAGATTTAAAAAAAAAACAAGCTGAAAAGGTTTAATATGTTATCTTCAAGTTACTGTATCTGTATTTCCTTAATATGATTGCAAATCAATATTACCTATGTGTCTTCAAATTATGTTTATGTATTAATCCAATCGTACATTTTACTGTGTGGTATCATTACCAGTTAGTCACTTACTGGATGTAGATTATCTGTCCTCAAGGGACGTGCCACCTTCTATGCAGTCAGCTGGGACTGAGAAGGAATGGGGGTCTTGACATAAAACATACCTTTAGTTTGCTTCGTAAAGTGGTCTGGACCCCTTTGGAACAGTTATGGGAACAATAGGACCTGAGATGGATTCCTTCTTATACATTCATATTCCTGAAACCTTGATTTATCTTTATGTGATTTGCATTTTTTATTTTATTTTTGGAACAGTTATGGGAACAATAGGACCTGAGATGGATTCCTTCTTATACATTCATATTCCTGAAACCTTGATTTATCTTTATGTGATTTGCATTTTTTATTTTATTTTTGGAACAGTTATGGGAACAATAGGACCTGAGATGGATTCCTTCTTATACATTCATATTCCTGAAACCTTGATTTATCTTTATGTGATTTGCATTTTTTATTTTATTTTCCATTTTCTTCATTTAGATCATGTTAAATAATTGTCATTGTGGCCCTAGTACTTAACACAAACTCCCAAACATTAATAGAATTAAAGAAACTATTACAAATATAAGTATTTTCAACTTTAAAAATTGCATTTTGAATGTCAAAGCAGTGATACAATTCAGCCTACTTTAGAATAATATCACAAGTGTAAAACTTCTGTGTCAAAATTACCAACCAAAAATATGAGTCTATTTTTGAGTTGTTGGAGTTCTGTATTATCATAATTCCAGAAATTTTGACAGAACGACTGGTGTTTTCTCTACAATTTGAAGCCATGTAATAAATGCAAATGTTTATTAAATTATTCTGAGCACTCTACATTATTTATTTAAGGTTTAATAAGCTCTAGCTCTGTTATATTCTTAAATATTCTAATTTTGTTTTTCTATGTATTGATTCCTTTGGAATTTACAAAATATGTACTAAAGAAGCTTCTCTTTGGGCTGTAAAAATGTTTTAGCTGCTTTCTGACATTTTTCACATGATGATACATAGACAATGGTAACATTTGTTTATCATGAAGTTGCTCAGTAGTTCCAGCTACCATGGCTGCCTGCAGGTGATGCAAATTGAAATACTAGTTTAATGCAGAATACAGCACTGGCAAAGACAAGATTTGGGGAGCTTATCTTAGAGTTTTTATGGTTTATTTTTTAGAATATGTTTTGTAATGCTTTGAAAAGTTACTAATGAGTTTAAGCATATATTTCTAAAATTTTTCATTTGTACCAGTATTTAACTTGATCTGATTGACAAGTTTTCCTTTTATTTATAATGCACTGGCAGACATTATTTCAGGAAGTATTTTAAGAACATGTCACAAGCCAAATTGTTTCATCTTGCCTCTTCTAAAGGCATTCTCAAGTGTGAATCCAGACCTGGTCCACAGTGGTAGAAACACTAGTTAGTGGTCACACCATGTCCCTAAAAGGAGTTTGCATTTGGCTAAAAATTGTATTACTTCATGTTTAAAAGTCAAGTTAATTTTTTGAATGTAGATTTTTGGCTGTGTTGTAGTTTTCCATGTCAATTCATATGTTCCTCACTTTTAATTCAGATGTCAAGCTTTACTATCTCCTTTCTTCTCTAACTTACCATTATAGATTCAGAAAGTCAAAGGTTTGGCTCATTTCTGAATTTTTGTAGCCAATTGGAAGTTGACTTGTAACTTTCTTCCTGTAATTGCTTTCTTTCTCATAGTTACTATTCTAGGTCTTAAAATCCTCCAGTTAATTCCCTATGTAAACTAAGCTTCTTCCCTCTAGTTTGCTGACGTTTTCCAATATAAGTATCTCCTCAAAATCGTTTTATGAAGAAAAAGCTCTAACTACATTTTAGATATTAAAATATATTTATCCTTGCAATTCCATTTTTTTTCTTCTACATTTTCTGTGCTTTCCAAATTTTTGTTGTTGTTGTTCTCTCTCAACCCTCAAATATGTTCCGGTTTCCTCCAACCTCAAGAAACATTCCCCTTTTATTCTGTTTTTCTGATTTCATTCTTGTTGTTAAACTCTCAGAAGAGTTCAAATATGATATTCCTTATCCATGTCTCCGTTTTCCTCACTCTTTGATTGATTCTGTTCTTACTAAAAGTCTCTTTTAGCCAAAATCACTGGCATTTTAAATTAGTTGTATATGTTTAAACATTATAGAAGCTTTAACTGGGTTCATTGTTTCTTACATCTTAAAATGCTCTCGTCAGTTTTCATTTTATAAATAACTCTCGTTTATCCTGGTTTATTTCTTTTCCTCTTCTTTGTTTTGTTCAGTTTCTGCCTATAACAACTCATTTTATTTATAAATTTATTTTAAGTCTTTATTGAATTTGTTACAATATTGCTTCCATTTTATGTTTTGCTTTTTTGGCCCTAAGGCATGTGAGATCTTAGCTCCCGGACCAGGAATTGAAGCCACATTCCTTGCATTGGAAGACGAAATCTCAACCTCTGGACCACCTAGGAAGTCCCAATACCACCTCGTTTTAGATACTGATACTGTGATCTTCCATCTGAAAGTCTGTCTCTAATCTCCTGTCCTGAGATTGGCTCTATAACTCAGGACCTCAAGCAGAGGCAGGGACTTACCTCCTATCCTAGGACATGCCTTTGTCTTTGAATTCCAGGAAGTACACCATGATTTAAGTGTGGGCTAAACATCACTGCAGATTGTCCCCCCAAGAGTGTTAATCTTGATCTCTGCCCAATGCTGAACATTTTTTTATTCCACACAGCAAGCTAATATGGCAGATGATGTTATTCCCATTTGTAAATGAGCAGAAGCTGAGTCACTTAACTTGATAAAATAAAAACTTAGGAAGCAGCAGACCTATATTTGAACTTAATCACATTCTGACACCAGAGCCTTTTTTTTTTTTTAAATCATTGGATTTCACTGAAGGAGTCTCTGCCAATTTCTGGCCACTTCTCTCTTTTCCACCATCTGCTTTGAGATCTCAAAGTGCTTTGTTTGAGAATCAACATGGGAACTGACACTTGAAACCAAAACCAGGCATTTGTCAAAACTATGTGCATAGTCTTTCCTCTTTTTCTGCACATGACCTTGGAGAATTCATTGAATCTTTAGGTTTCAGTGATTACTCTGAGGTTGATGGAGGGCACATTTGTGTTTTATGACCTCACTGTTCTAATTACTAAAGAAGAAGAACAAACTCATTATCTGCCATATCTTCTCCGCCTTATCTCCCAGAATTAGGCATTTCCTGAGCCTAGGGGCTTGGAATGAGTCAGCAAACATCCAAGAAAGATTTCTCAGAAAGCAGATGCAAGCTTTGCATGCCTATTCTTGGATTTAATGACTTATTGGTGGATATGCTGTATCCGAATTCTCTTTCTTCAAGATCTTGCATAATACATACAAATAAATGTTCGTTTTCTTTGCATGATGCATATATAGTGGGTTTTTTAAATTAATTTATTTTTTATTGAAGGATAATTGCTTTACAGAATTTTACTGTTTTCTGTCAAACCTCAGCATGAATCAGCCATAGGTATACATATATCCCCTCCCTTTTGAAACTCCCTCCCATCTCCCACCCCATCCCACCCCTACAGGTTGATACAGAGCCCCTGTTTGAGTTTCCTGAGTCGCACAGCAAATTCCCATTGGCTATCTCTTTTACACGTGGTGATGTAAGTTTCCATGTTACTCTCTCCACACGTCTCACCCTCTCCTCCGTTCTCCCCACGTCCGTAAGTCTGTTCTCTGTGTCTGTTTCTCCACTGTTGCCATGTAATTAAATTTTTCAGTACCACTTTTCTAGATTCTGTATATATATGTTAGAATATGGTGGTGGTGGGAATGTAAATTGGTAAAGCCACTATGGAAGACGTTATGGAGATTCCTCAAAAAACTAGGAATAAAACCACATGACCCAGTAGTCCCAGTCCCTGAGGAAACCAAAATTGAAAGAGACACATGTATCCCATTTTTCACTGCAACACCATTTACAATAGCTAGAACATGGAAGCAATCCAGATGTCCATCACAGATGAATGGATAAAGAAGTTGTGGTATATATACACAATGGAATAGTACTCAGCCATACAAATGAATTCATTTGAGTCAGTTCTAATTAGGTGGATGAACCTAGAACCTATTATATATAGTGGATTTTTGATGTCTGCCATACCAAGTCATTTTCTTATTGCTGGATTTCAGACTCTTCTGTATTTCACCCATTCTTTACATTCCTTCTGTCTCTGTTCCTAGAAGAATCAGTTATCCAATTATTTTTCCTCAACAAATAAGTGCTGGACTTGGAACCACATAACCTATGTTTAAAGTTGGCTCCTGCTTTTACTAGCTGTGAATTTGGGCTGTTCTCCACATGTAGCAGAGTGGAAATTAAGTCAGAAAGTTATTAGCCCTTCATTAATTAGAAAAAATCAGAAATTTTTTAAGTGAATTGCTCACAGTTAATGGAAAATAATTCTATATGGCACAGTACATGGACTAACATAGATCTTTTCTCATCATTTCTCACTGCGGCATTATTTTTTAGTGGATGACACTGCGTCAGAAGATGTTTGCGTAAATATGCTTAAATTTATAAATAAAATAATAGTAAGTATTCCAGTGATTTGGATAAATGCCTTATAATATTTTCAAATGTAGATATATTCACTAACCTGAAATGTATTTTAATTCATACACATACACACACCATGAGTCTGAGCTAATCTATAATTTTCTTTCACTTTTCTCTTATAAAATTTTACTCTTGAATACTTTATTTTATTATTCCTTTTTCTAATATTTCCTAGCTCTACTAATTCCTGTCTTGTTTATTGTCAACCCTAGGAAAGCATTTCTTACTTTCATTATTTAACTTAAGCATCTCACTGTACAGATGACTAGCAAACACTTGAAAAGATGCTCAACTTTGCTTATTATTAGAGAAATGCAGATCTAAACTACAATGAGATATCACCTCACAGCAGTCAGAATGGCCATCATCCAAAAGTCTACAAACAATAAATGCTGGAGAGGGTGTGGAGAAAAGGAAACACTCTTGCACTGTTGGTGGGAATGTAAATTGATACAGCCACTATGGAAGATGGTATGGAGATTCCTTTAAAAACTAGGAATAAAGCCACCATATGACCAAGCAATCCCACTCCTAGGCAAATATCCTAAGGAAACCAAAATTGAAAAAGACACATATATCCCATTGTTCATTACAGCACTATTTCCAGTGCTAGAACATGGAAGCAACCTATATGTCCATTGACAGGTGAATGGATAAAGAACCATGGTACATATACACAATGGAATATTACTCTGTCATAAAAAGGAACGCATTTCAGTCAATTCTGATGAGGTAGATGAACCTCGAACCTATAATACAGAGTGAAGTGAGTCAGAAAGACAAAGATAAATTTCATATTCTAATGCATATATACAGAATCTAGAAAAATGGTACTGAAGAATTTATTTACAGGGCAACAATGGAGAAACAGACATAGAGTATATAGTTATGGACATGGGGAGAGGGGAGGAGAGGGTAAGATGTATAGAAAGAGTAACATGGAGACATGTGTAAAATAGATAGCCAACAGGAATTTGCTGTATGACTCAGGAAACTCAAACAGGGGCTCTATATCAACCTAGAGGGGTGGGATGGGGTGGGAGATGGGAGGGAGGTTCGAAAAGGAGGGGATGTTTGTGTACCTATGTCTGATTTATGTTGTTTGACAGAAAACAACAAAATTCTGTAAAACAATTATCCTTCAATAAAAGAAAAAAGTCTCACTGGCACACCTAGTAACAAGAAACTATTTAAATGCATCCAATCTGTTTTATTTAACTACATAGCCCTGTTCACTCAGTGCCTTAAACTGCATGGACATCATTCTTTCACTTTGCCCTGCCACAGGAAATAAATTAAGCCTTCACTCACAGCTTCTTGGTGCATGACTGGTGGAGTTTACAAAATAAGAACTGAATGTAAGATTATAAGGTTCATCTGAGTCATTACAGGTTTCATTAAGAGCAGTAATTTATAAGCTTTAATATACTTGGATCAATATTACCATTTTATATAGATTCTTTACATAAGAATATGAATATTCTTTGAGGCTTAACTTAGCCGCAGCGCCCTATGGATACTTCTCCTTATGACTGAGTGTCAGCATCTTTGTTGCTGCAGAGGTACAGGCAGCAGCATAAGCATTTTGTAGGGCCCCAGGGAGCTGTTTTCAGGAGTGTGGATCTCAACATGGCAACTACTCTTCTTCCACACAAGTAACCACATAATCTCCCTCTATGGTACCCAGGATGTCAGCATTTTCCCTGAACACTCTTTGCAATGGAGTTTGATGCCTGCTTTAGACACACAACCAATGGTCATGGGATAAGGATCTTTCACTGAACTTAGTGTCAGCCATTCCCTTTTTTGGAAACACACAGAGATGTCTTGAGACCTGTGACGCAGAGCCCCAGCTCCATCCTCTTGCCCTTAAATGCCAAAGATTGAAGCTTCTAACTTAAATTGGTGAAACCCAGACAGAAGCATGAGAGAAATGAACAAATGCAACTTAAAACTGTGCAACTCAAAGCAAACACTTGACAGTAGGCAGTGATACAACTCAGCAAGCGTGCTTATCAGCAGGTAGTGCAACCAGTTATCAAGTCAGAGCCAAAAAAACGAGCCTCCGTGACCTGAATACCCTGCTTGCTGTGCCTGTTGTTACAGCTCCGGGTCCTTTCTGACTCCCCAGGCTGCAACTTTAAGTGCTTACTGAGCCCACATCAGTAAATTCTGCCTGATCCAACTTAATCTTCCGTCATTATCCCATACTCTTAATATCCATACGTTCCCTTCAGACTTTGGTCTGTAAAAATTTAAAAACTGAGGTAGTTCTTTTGGAGCGTAACTTCCTAAACGTGATAAAAAGTAAAATGAGTAATATATATGTTGCCTAGTGTCTGCATATTTATGAATCACTTTATGAGGCTCCTAGGAAAATAACACAACCAAACAAAATAAAGTCAAAATTATTTCTCAGTTTGCTTTTATGAACCAAGGAGAGTTATTTAGATTAATGAATTTAAAAGCATTAATTTATAATATTTTAATAATTTATGATTAATTTCCTGCTTCGCTTCAGTCGTGTCTGACTCTGTGCAACCCCATAGATGGCAGCCACCAGGCTCTGCCGTCCCTGGGATTCTCCAGGCAAGAACACTGGAATGGGTTGCCATTTCCTTCTTAAATATCAATTAAATAGCGTTTAGGCTAATAATAAAATTAACTAATTCATGTCTTAAGGAAAGACATCTGCCATGTAGTTAGTAATTATATTGATAATAGTATTCAAGATCCTAAACAGAGAAGAAAAAGATTTTTCTGGGCTTAAAGCACTAGGAAACACATCAAACAGTTCAGTCGCTCAGTTGTATCCGACTCTGCAACCCCATGGACTGCAGCATGCCAGGCCTCCCTGTCCATCATCAGCTCCCAGAGTTTACTCAAATTCATGTCCGTGATGCCATCCAACCATCTCATCCTCTGTCGTCCCCTTCTCCTCCTGCCTTCAATCTTTTCCAGCATCAGGGTCTTTTCAAATGAGTTAGCTCTTTGCATCAGGTGGCCAAAGTATTAGAGTTTCAGCTTCAACATCAGTCCTTCCAATGAACAGTTAGGACTGATTTCCTTTACAATGGACGGGTTGGATCTCCTTGCAGTCCCAGTTCAGTTCAGTTCAGTCGCTCAGTCGTGTCCGACTCTCCGCGACCCCATGAATCACAGCACGCCAGGCCTCGCTGTCCATCACCAACTCCCGGAGTTCACTCAAACTCATGTTCACAGAGTCGGTGATGCCATCAAGCCATCTCATTCTCGGTCATCCCCTACTCCTCCCACCCCCAACCTTTCCTAGCATCAGAGTCTTTTCCAGTGAGTCAACTCGTCGCATGAGGTGGCCAAAGTATTGGAGCTTCAGCTTTAGCATCAGTCCTTCCAATGAACACCCAGGATTGATCTCCTTTAGAATGGACTGGTTGGATCTCCTTGAAGTCCAAGGGACTCTCAAGAGTCTTCTCCAGCACCACAGTTCAAAAGCATCAATTCTTCGGTGATCAGCTTTCTTCACATTCCAACTCTCACATCCATACATGACCACGGGAAAAACCATAGCCTTGACTAGATGGACCTTGGTTGGCAAAGTAATGTCTCTGCTTTTTAATATGCTATCTAGGTTGGTCATAACTTTCCTTCCAAAGAGTAAGTGTTTTTTAATTTCATGGCTGCAATCAGCATCTGCAGTGATTTCGGAGCCCAAAAAAATAAAGTCTGACACTGTTTCCACTGTTTTTCCATCTATTTCGCATGAAGTGATGGGACCAGATGCCATGATCTTTGTTTTCTGAATGTTGAGCTTCAAGCCAACCTTTTCACTCTCCTCTTTCACTTTCATCAAGAGGCTTTTGAGTTCCTCTTCACTTTCTGCCATAAGGGTAGTGTCACCTGCATATCTGAGGTTATTGATATTTCTCCCAGCAATCTTGATTCCAGCTTGTGCTTCTTCCAGCCCAGCATTCCTCATGATGTTCTCTGCATATAAGTTAAATAAGCAAGGTGACAATATACAACCTTGACGTACTCCTTTTCCTATTTGGAACCAGTCTGTTCCATGTACAGTTCTGACTGTTGCTTCCTGACCTGCATACAGGTTTCTCAAGAGGCAGATCAGGTGGTCTGGTATTCCCATCTCTTTCAGAATGTTCCACAGTTTATTGTGATCCACACAGTCAAAGGCTTTGGCATAGTCAATGAAGCAGAAATAGATATTTTTCTGGAACTCTCTTGCTTTCTCCATGATCCAGTGGATGTTGGCAATTTGATCTCTGGTGCCTCTGCCTTCTCTAAAACCTGCTTGAACATCTGGGAGTTCACGGTTCACATATTGCTGAAGCCTGGCTTGGAGAATTTTGAGCATGACTTTACTAGCGTGTGAGATGAGTGCAATTGTGTGGTAGTTTGAGCATTCTTTGACATTGCCTTTCTTTGGGATTGGAATGAAGACTGACCTTTTCCAGTCCTGTGGCCACTGCTGAGTTTTCCAAATTTGGTGGCATACTGAGTGCAGCAGGGACTCTGAAAAGTCTTATCCAACACCACAGTTCAAAAGCATTAATTCTTCGGCGCTCAGCTTTCTTTATAGTCCAATTCTCACATCCATATATGACTATTGGAAAAACCATAGCCTTGACTAGATGGACCTTTGTTGACAAAGGAATGTCTCTGCTTTTTAATATGCTGTCTAGGTTAGCCATAACTTCCCTTCCAAAGAGTAAGTGTCTTTTAATTTCATGGCTGCAGTCACCATCTGCAGCAATTCTGGAGCCCAAATATATAAAATCTGTCACTGTTTCCATTGTTTCCCCATCTATTTACCATGAAGTGATAGGACCGGAGGCCATGATCTTAGTTTTCTGAATGTTGAGCTTTCAGCCAACTTTTTCACTCTCCTCTTTTGCTTTCATCAAGAGCCTCTATAGTTCTTCACTTTCTGCCATAAGGGTGGTGTCATGTGCATACGTGAGGTTATTGATACAGACGAATTGTAATCCTGTACACTAGTTGTTTCTGAATGACAGCAGTGAAGGCTCAAGGGAAAAATTAATGACCAATGTCAGAAATAATATCAAGATAATAGATTAGCTAGGTTTCAAGTTTCACGGAGCAAAGAAAGCAGAGATTTAATTAAACACATACCCTTCCCACACATACTCATTGAAAACCAGATCACCAAAGATGTATGAATATATAGCTTAGTGTGTACATTTAGAACACATAAATAACCAAAAGGGAGTTTTAAATGATAAACAGGAAAGTAACTGACTAGGTTTGATTTTTCTTTCAAAGATAATAACAGAAAGTTGTACATATGACAGAGAGGGACAGGGCAAAGAGAGAAAGACAGAAAGGAAGCAGGACTTGGGTATGAGGGGATAGGGAGGAAGAGGAAAAAACATGTCCTGACCATTGTGGAAAGCAAGTAAAATAAGTTTGTAGATTATTCAATGTTATCTTATAGAGGATATGAAAGATTTTTTCACTTGGACATAAAACTAAACATTGACTTTTGAAGCTACTGGATTGAAATGGTGAGTTAATAGTTAATGGGGACTCTAACTACTAGTAGTAAACTTCATAGAATAATAGATGAAATTGAAGGGTACCTAAGAGAAAATTTATATGAATTATCTTATTTCTAGATATGAATAAAGTCAAACTATTGGAATAATGCTCATTATTCCAGCAAATATTAGCTTTCAGTTCAGTTCAGTTCAGTCGCTCAGTCGTGTCCGACTCTTTGCGACCCCATGAATCACAGCACGCCAGGCCTCCCTGTCCATCACCAACTCCCGGAGTTCACTCAGACTCACGTCCATCGAGTCGGTGATGCCATCCAGCCATCTCATTCTCGGTCATCCCCTTCTCCTCCTGCCCGCAATCCCTCCCAGCATGAACTCGAGTAATTATTTGGCTTTAGAATTTATGGGAGATGTTTGCTACTATTTTCTTGTAACTTTTGTTTATTTTTGCTAGGAAAACCAGGATAACAATTACTGTCACTACTTTCAAGAGGCTTTGCTTTGCTTAAAGTTGTGAAGCATTGGCCTGATGTGATTGAAAATACAACCTAATATTTGATTCCAAATACAGAAGTTTATAAGACTATAATATTCCCTTTTCTTTACTTATCTCTGATTCTGAAAATACATCTAAATACAATGTAACTAGTTATTTTTTTTCTTTTCTTAGACTAAAAACTGATTCTTTATTGAAAATGGAGAGACCATCTTTCTGCAGATTTTTAGTTATAAAAAGAAATGTCCAGGAGACCCAGTCACTTGCAGTGGTGCTTATGGGTTTAAACCCAGATGATCTCTCAAATATTATGATAATTTGACCTCTCTTTTTATATTTTTTTTTATTTTAATTGGAGGCTAATTATAATATTGTATTGGTTTTGCCATACATTGACATGACCTTTTGGAGAACGCAATGGCACCCCATTAGAGAAGGAAATGGCAACCCACTCCAGTGTTCTTGCCTGGAAAATCCCAGGGAAGGGGGAGCCTGGTGGGCTTCCGTCTGTGGGGTCACACAGAGTCGGACACAACTGAAGCAACTTAACAGCAACAACAATGGCACCCCACTCCAGTACTCTTGCCTGGAAAATCCCATGGATGGAGGAGCCTGGTGGGCTGCAGTCCATGGGTCGCTGAGTTGGACACGACTAAGCGACTTCACTTTCAGTTTTCACTTTCATGCTTTGGAGAAGGAAATGGCAACCCACTCCAGTGTTCTTGGCTAGAGAATCCCAGGGACGGGGGAGCCTGGTGGGCTGCCGTCTGTGGGGTCGCAAAGAGTTGGACATAATTGAAGCGACTTAGCAGCAGCAGCAGCAGACATGACCTTTAATGGAAAATATTTTATAGGAATTCTTTTATAAAATGCTCAACTAACACAAAATCACTGCAGATGCTGAATGCAGCATGAAATTAAAAAACACTTACTCCTTGGAAGGAAAGTTATGACCAACCTAGATAACATATTAAAAAGCAGAGACATTACTTTGCCAGCAAAGCTCCGTCTAGTCAAGGCTATGGTTTTTCCCGTGGTCATGAATGGATGTGAGAGTTGGACTGTGAAGAAAGCTGATCGCCGAAGAATTGATGCTTTTGAACTGTGGTGTTGGAGAAGACTCTTGAGAGTCCCTTGGACTGCAAGGAGATCCAACCAGTCCATTCTAAAGGAGATCAATCCTGGGTGTTCATTGGAAGGACTGATGCTAAAGCTGAAACTCTGATACTCTGGCCACCTCATGCGAAGAGTTGTCTCACTGGAAAAGACTCTGATGTTGGGAGGGATTGAGGGCAGGAGGAGAAGGGGACGACAGAGAATGAGATGGCTGGATGGAGTCACCGACTCGATGGACATGAGTTTGAGTGAACTCCGGGAGTTGGTGATGGACAGCGAGGCCTGGTGTGCTGTGATTCATGGGGTCGCAAAGAGTCGGACACGACTGAGCGACTGAACTGAACTGAACACATCTCCAGTGATTTCATTTTCCTGTTTTCTTCTTTAGCAACAATTCAGAAGTCTATTATAGACTGGCACAGTTTAAATCTATATAAAACCTGTAAAATTATTCTTAGGGGAGTCATGAATCCAGATTAGTAGCACTCACTCTCAAACTACTGGATGAATTGATCTATTTTAAAATGACACTTTGTACCACAGATGCTCAGTAACCTTTGATGTGAATGAAATGAGGTAAAAGTCAGCAAAAGAGATACAGTCTTTTGGACTCTGTGGGAGAGCGGGAGGGTGGGATGACTTGGGAGAATGGCATTGAAACATGTATATTATCACATGTGAAAGGAATCACCCATCCAGGTTGGATGCATGATACAAGATGCTCGGGGCTGGTGCACTGGGATGACCCAGAGGGATGGTATGGGGAGGGAGGTGGAAGGTGGTTCAAGACGGGTAACACATGTACACCCGGGGCGGATTCATGTCAATGTCTGGCAAAACCAATACAATATTTTAAAGTAATTAGCCTCCAATTAGGATAAATAAATTTTTTTTAAAAGTCACTCAGTCATATCCAACTCTTTGTGACCCCATGGACTATACAGTCCATGGAATTCTCCAGGCCAGAATAATGGAGTGGGGAGCCTTTCCCTTCTCCAGTACATCTTCCCAACCCTGGGAAATCACCTGGGATTTAACCCAGGTCTCCCACATTGCAGGTGGATTCTTTACCAGCTGAGCCACAAGGGAAACCCTATGACATGAATAACTATTCAATAAAAAATTGAGAGAAAGTTGAATTGAGTCACCTATGTGTGTGCATATATGTAAAGTGTGAAAACAATTTCTGCTATATTTTATGAATCTGACTCTTTATACATTTCTGAAAATTAAAATAAACTGTTTAACACAAGAAACATGTTCTCATTTATAAAGTCTTCAAGTCTTATTATTATGAAGGTATAACTTTTTGTATTTTTCAACCATATGAAGTTATACATATTTAGAAAATAATATAAATTTTAAAAGGATAAAATTTTTATTTTAAATGAAAACTGTTCTTAGAGTAGACATAAATTTTCATTTTTTTATGGAACCATGTAAATATGTTTCTAGATTCATTTCATATAAAATATGGGCTTTAGTCTCTTTATGTTGCTTTAACAAAGTAGCACAGGCTGGGTAGCTTATATAAAATACCAAAATCTCTCTCTCATGATTGTGGAAGCCATAAGTCTAAGGTAAGAGTGGCAGCACCATTAAGTGATGGTTCCGTTTTGATAATGGACTTCTCCTTGAATCCTCATGTGGTAGAAGGGGCTAGAGATCACCTTTGTTAGTCACTCAGTTAGTTCCGACTCTTTGCAACCCCCTGGACTGTAGCCTGCCAGACTCCTCTGTCCATGGGATTCTCCAGGCAAGGATACTAAAGTGGGTAGCCATTTCCTCCTCCAGGGGATCTTCCTGATCCAGAGATCAAACTCGGGTATTCTGTATTGCAGTCAGATTCTTTATCTTCTGAGCCCCCAGGAAAGCCTCAGGGGTCTCCTTTATGAGGGTACTAATTGCACTGATGATTGATCCACCCTGCTGACCTAACAACACCCTGAATTCTCCACCTACAAATACACTTGGGGGTTAGAATTTCAACATATGAATTTTAAAGGGACACAAACATTCAGATCAGACCATCAGTTCAGTCAGTTCAGTCGCTCAGTTGTGTCCGACTCTTTGTGACCCAATGGACTACAACACACCAGGCCTCTCTGTCCATCACCAACTCCTGGAGTTTACCCAAACTCATGTCCATTGAGTTGGTGATGCCATGCAACCATCTCATCCTCTGTCATCCCCTTCTCCTGCCTTCTGTCTTTCCCAGCATCAAGGTCTTTTCAAACGAGTCAGCTCTTCACATCAGGTGGCCAAAGTATTGGAGTTTCAGCTTCAACATCAGTCCTTCCAATGAACAGTCAGGACTCATTTCCTTTAAGATGGACTGGTTAGATCTCCTTGAAGTCCAAGGGACTCTGAAGAGTCTTCTCCAGCACCACAGTTCAAAAGCATCAATTCTTCGGTGATCAGCTTTCTTTATAGTCCAACTCTCACATACATACATGACTACTGGAAAAATCATAGCCTTGGCTAGATGGACCTTTGTTGGCAAAGTAATGTCTCTGCTTTTTAATATGCTGTCTAGGTTCGTCATAACTTTTCTTCCAAAGAGTGTCTTTTTATTTCATGGCTGCAGTCACCATCTGCAGTGATTTTGGAGCCCAAAAAATAAAGTCTGCTACTGTTTCTCCATCTATTTGCCATGAAGTATTGGGACTGGATGCCATGATCTTAGTTTTATGAATGCTGAGCCTTAAGCCAACTTTTTCACTCTCCTCTTTCACTTTCTTCAAGAGGCTTTTTGTTCTTCTTCACTTTCTGCCATAAGGGTGATGTTATCTGCATATCTGAGGTTACTGATATTTCTCCTGGCAGTCTTGATTCCAGTTCATTCTTCACCGAGCCCAGCGTTTCTCCTGATGTCCTCTGCATATGAGTTAAATAAGCAGGGTGACAGTATACAGCCTTGACGCACTCCTTTGTCTATTTGGAACCAGCCTGTGGTTCCATGTGCAGTTCTAACTGTTGTTTCCTGACCTGCATACAGATTTCTCAAGAGGCAGGTCAGGTAGTCTGGTATTCCCATCTCTTTCAGAACTTTACATAGTTTATTGTGATCCACACAGTCAAAGGCTTTGGCAGAGTCAATAAATCAGAAATGGATGCTTTTCTGGAACTCTCTTGCTTTTTCGATGATCCAGCGGATGTTGGCAAGTTGATCTCTGGTTTCTCTGCCTTTTCTTAAACCAGCTTGAACATCTGGAAGTTCACAGTTCATGTATTGTTGAAGCCTGGCTTGGAAAATTTTGAGCATTACTTTGCTAGTGTGTGAGATGAGTGCAATTGTGTGGTAGTTTGAGCATTCTTTGGCGTTGCCTTTCATAGGGATTGGAATGAAAACTGACCTTTTCCAGTCCTGTGGCCACTGCTGAGTTTTCCACATTTGTTGGCATATTGAGCGCAGCACTTTCACAGCATCATCTTTTAGGATTTGAAATAGCTCAACTGGAATTCCATCACCTCCACTAGCTTTGTTCACAGTGATGCTTTTTAAGGCCCACTTGCCTTCACATTTCAGGATATCTGGTTCTAGGTGAGTGATCACACCATCCTGATTATCTGGGTCATGAAGATATTTTTTGTACACTTCTTCAGTGTATTCTTGTCACCTCTTCTTAATATCTTCTGCTTCTGTTAGGTCCATACCATTTCTGTCCTTTATTGAGCCTTTCTTTGCATGAAATGTTCCCTTGGTATCTCTAAATTTCTTGAGGAATTCTCTAGTCTTTCCCATTCTATTGTTTTCCTCTATTTCTTTGCACTTATCACTGAGGAAGGCTTTCTTGTCTCTCCTTGCTATCCTTTGGAACTCTGCATTCAGACCATGACAACTTGTAAATATATTTTTATTTCACAAATATTAGTTTAAATCTTATTTTAAGTTAATAATTATGTGAGACTTTTGACAATTAAAGTACTAAGAAGTCAAGCCAGAGTTCTCCCATTATACATGGAAACAGTGAAAAATAATTCATGGAAGCAAAACAGTAAATCTCTTTCACTTAAATAGTTATTCTGTTTTTCATATTCCACAGAACTTTAACCAAATGAATTTTTCCAAGAATTTGTTTATATTACCTTTATTTCTTATGAAATATAGTCACTGATAGAGAAAATTACACCAAAATACGAGTCATTCCTCTCTTGTTCATACTTGTGTTTTACGTTTATATAGCTCCTCATAATTATTTATTTTTATTTTCCCCATTTTTGTAAAAGATTATGAATCCAAATATTAACTAATATTGATTGAGCATTCACTGAGACAGGCACTCTGTTATTTACTTTTCATGTATCATCTCCTAGATTTGCTTGGAGAAACACTGTGAGCAAAGTAAGAATAGAATGATCACTTTTCAGATAGGACACTGGGGACAGTCTTAGAGAATTTAAGTTACATAACCAGGAATACAGATCAGGTAAGTGTATTTAAACCCAGCTTTATCTGATGCCAGAATATGTGTTTTTAGGCACTCTAAAACTCTGACTCTAAGTTCAGGAAAAGGTCCTACAATGAAATCATGATCCTGTATCCTAGCACCACTCTATTTAATATTTCCTGTTGGTCATGATGTCATGTTAGGAACACAATAGAGCTACAACCAGGTGATGAAATGGCCTTGGGAAAGTATAAATAGATCTTTTAAAATGCACAAGCACATGTGCTTGCACACCCACTCCCCACACATATTTAGTAATAGAATAATTTCATGTTTATTACCAATGACTGACATTGTGGATCATCATTCCTACTAGGATAATATGTGTAGGAGTTTACAGGTGACATGTTTTCTTTATATATTAATGTATGAATTTGCACAATATTTCTATGAGGTGGAACGTGAGTATCATTATTCTTATTTTGCATAGTAGTTATGCAGTTTTATTGTAGGCCCAGAGCTAGAAAGTATCCACAATATCACTCAAATGTGTGTATCTTAATACATATAAATTCAGTATACTTTTTATTATATCCTATTGGAAGGAAGAAAGAACGGAATGCAAATTCCAAGCATACAAATAACTATCTCTGTGTTGTGAGTTTAGAATTCTTAAACTTAATCCCCCAAATCCTTCTGATTTCCTTTTCCTTTAGTTAAACTGAAATATAAAATGAGATGTTACTTTTATTGAAATAATGATGAAAATGCCTTGTGAGTCCTATGGGTTTTTATGTAAATCATGATATTCTTTCCTTTGGGATAATTCAAAACAGTGGTGAATAGGGGACCCAGTATTATTTAGCTCATACATGCTTGATATAATTCCTGGTACACATAACTAAGAAAAGCATTCACAAAGATAAAAAGTGTTTTATCCTCTACTTGGAAAATAAGCTAATCTTCAACTTCTTCCCTAAAATATTTATTAACTTCTGGTTCTGTGACTTGACTTGTCAGTGACATTATATGAGCATAATATCTTACAAAATGACTGTTTCCACATGTTTATGGGAAATAAAACTATTACAGAATTATGACTAGAAAGAGTACTTCAAATAAATTTTAGATTCTGATTCACAAATCTGTGCAATCTGTGTGTCTAAATACGAATGAACTAACATATTTTCATTTTTGCTATAAAGTACATGTAAACTGAAACCACTGAACATAGATTGATATTCTTTACTGATGGTATATATTACTTGCAATTTTATATATTTTACTTTCAGAGGAGAGGATTTTCAGTATATTATCAACCAGGTAAGACTAGAGTAAGTTAAGACTTACAAAGACATCCAGTGTTGCAAAACCACAGTATTAGAAGTTTTAATACTTCCAACCTAAATTCTATAGCTAAAAAGAGGTTTCTATTTTGAATGAAATATTATCTTATTCCAATGGGATTAATGTATACATGCTAGTATATATAAAATAGATAACGATAATCAACAAGGTCCTTCTGTATAGCATAGAGAACTCTACTCAGTATCTTATAATAACTATAAGGGGAAAGACTCTGAAAAATTATGTGTAAATAATACATGTATAATTTGTTTAACCTTCATAGCTTCATAAGAGACTATTTCTTTTGTAGATGGAATTATTCATGTATATATATAGCTAATACATATATATAACTGAATCATTGTACTATACACCTGAAACTAACACATTGTAAATCAATTATAGTCTTTAACTTAATAATAAATCAATCTTAAAAATAGAGAAATAGTTTCTAATTATGCAGTAGTGAAAGTTTAACAAATCGTTTTCATACCACTCTCCACAGTACTGTTTTGAAACAAATGTGAACGAATATTTGCATTTTTTATTGAATTTAACTGTGAGCCAATTTCAATTTCATAGCTTGCCACTAGGAATTGTGTGTAGGGCATTGACTGAACCTCCATAATTCATATTCACTTTAAAGGATCTTATTGGATCTGCCTTCTGACCTTACTTAAATTGGTAATTTAAATCCGATTACTTTGGAAGCCAGCAACAAATGCATGTTGTAGCTCAAACTTCATCCACAGACGGTAAACACAGCGGGTTCATGAACGCAGCTCTTACGCACAACAAAATGAGGAAATTTCCCTTTGCATGTGCATGTTTTAGAAAATAAGGCTTTCTGGTTTGAATCATGGTTCATTTCATATGACTTCCTGGTATGAAAAGCAACAATTCTGAAACAGGAATCTTTTGTTTATATTAATATTACCGAAAGAGTGTGGTAGGGTCCAGCTGCTCACCACTCAGAAGCGAATAAACAGCCCAGATTGGTGGAGAGGAAAGTTTGCCTTATTTCAAATGCCAGCAACTGGGGAGAGGAGGGTGGTGGATGTCTGTCCAAAGGCCAACTCACCCTCTCCTCCTTACACTGGCAACCAGTGGGGATAGAGCTTTTATACACAGAAGGAGGGGCTACATGCAGAAACAGCACAGTCAGCTCTAATAGTCATCTTCAAATTGATCAGCATCATCTTGATTGTTTTAGGTACAGTTAATCCTCAGTTCCAGTGGCCATTTGTTCCCATTTCTCTGAGGCCAGTTCTTGGAATTGTGCCTGCTCATGTCCTGGTTACGGTCTGGTCATCATGTAGTAATTTCCCCACCTGGTGTTTTAGTATCTATAAAACAGCTCAGTTATATGGCTCAGAATATTATGTGCAATCCTTGAAAAAGAACTAAAGGTCCTTGACTATGCTTAATGACTACATTATTATTATTTAGTTTCCTTTGACTGTTTTCCTTTGTTTTTGCATTTCTCACTTCTCTGATTAAACTTATTGACTAAAGTTTCCACATACAAAAAGCAGGCAGAGGTCATGGTGAGGGGGAAAGGACCATAAGGTCTTGCTCCATTTCAGTAAGCGCCTATTATCAAAGGAAAGCTTCTCACTTTAAAACCAGATTTAGTAGTAAAAGAGTAGATCAACATGGACTTTAGGACTTTTTTCATTGTTTTTCCTTCCTATGAAGAGTAGCCTAATGTAAGTTTTCTTTGTGATTCTAGAAATTATATTTGTGAAATATTAATATTTATAGCATACTTTCACTTAGAACACTGAAAACAGTTCCTGAAGTGTATCCTAACATTTTATCAAAACTATTTATGTGGTAAATAACTAATGCATAAATTAAATAAAATATGCTTTTTGTTTTCCTTGGGATCATATGATCCAATAAAAAAGTCACACTTTATAAAGTTCATGCCAATGCCCTCTTTAGAAAGAGCAATAATTTAAAACCTTAAAAATATTATTAACTCCAAAAATAAATGAACTTGCATAATTTTTTTTTAATTTCATGTGGAGTACTAGGAGTAAATTGAGGAAAGTCCATTATTTTGACTTCATTTGAATAACACTATTAAAATATCTAGCTCTTTTTGTTTTGGTTTCAAACAACTCTATTCCAATTGTTTGGTAACTCTGATACATAAAATGTTAAATTCTTTTTATAAAAAAGCTTATACTGGAGTATGCAAGGATATTTTATCTGGTTCACTGTAAGTTTGAAAAACATATTTTCTAATACTTTTAGCAACATAAAATTAGTGTCAATAATGATGATCTTGTTCTTTCTGTAAAAACCTCTCATGAGATATATAATTATATCAAAATTTAGCAAAAAATATATGTATGAATAGAACTCTAGGCTACCTGATTCTTAAGATATCTAATTAGCATACGCACTTCTTTTGAAGTCTCAGATATCCATCAGTGTAGAAGAGTGGGAAGACACCAAAGACGCTAAAGAACAAGGTCACCACCGAAGTAACCATCGCAACTCGACATCCAGCGACCAGTCGGACCACCCGCTGCTGAGGAGGAAGAGCATGCAATGGGCCCGAAGGCTGAGCAGGAAAGGCCCCAAACATTCCGGTAGAACCGCGGAGAAAATGACCCAGCAGCGCCTGAACCTCTACAGGAGGTCAGAAAGACAAGAACTTGCCGAACTTGTGAAAAATAGAATGAAACACTTGGGTCTTTCTACAGTGGGATATGGTATGCTCTTTACAAGTATTGCATGATGTGGGCTTGTGACTTCTTTCCATTAGTTGGAACAGAGTCGGCTCTAATTTAGTAATTTAAGAATCACCCTTTTGTTTCACAGGTCAGTTAGAAAAGACTAGTGACACATCTGACCTCCTAGAGACAATTATGAACATGATATTAAAAAGAAAGGATTGAAAATTTTAAATATTTGCTCAGGTTTCCAGGCACCGTGTTGATCCCATTACAAGAATTACCTTAATTTTAATTTTCACAAAAACTCTTCCATTTTAGAGATAAGGAAACTAAATAACTTGCTAATTAGCTTGGTAATAGCCTGACTGAGGGTTATATCCAGTTCTGTCTGGCTCCAAAGCCTGTTTTACACACATACACACAAACTGTATCTCATTTTAGAAGCCTGGGATAAAATAAATTTGTGGCATTGCTAAGTCAGTAACTAAATGGATAAGCTACAAATGAATGAAAATGTTTCTATAAAATTTGTTTATAGTTAGTTATGATCCAGAAACACAGAGCCTTCAAAACTTTAATCTGAAACTCCAACAGTGCTTGATCTCTTGTAGTGCAGGTATGTCTCAGTGAGTGTTATGCTCTTACACTGAGCATAATATAGATACGTTGCATCTTTGTTTAGTTGCTCAGTCCTGACCGACTCTTTTGCAACTCCATGGACTAGCCCGCCAGGCTCCTCTGTCCATGGGATCTCCATGGACAAGAATGCTGGAGTGGGTCACCATTTCCTATTCCAGGGTATCTTCCCAACCCAGGATCAAACCCAGGTATCCTGCATTGGCAGACAAATTCTTTACCACTGAGCCACCAGGGAAGCCCCAAGCTCTATATTAGATACCTCTAATAACATAAAGATTATGAAGAATATTTGGAATCTAACATCTCAGGGACCTCTGAACTTCTTCACTTATTCTTAATTCAGAATAATTTATCCATTCAACAGATTTTATTAGGTTGTCTTCTGAGTTCCAGACACTGGGAATAAAACAATGACCTATTCAGACAAGACCTCTGCATTTATGGAATTTATATTCTAGTGGCAGCCAGCAGATTTGTTGCATTATTTAATTTCTTAAGGATATTTTCTTATTTGCGAAGATGAAGTAATAATCCCTATGTTGTGGGTTTGTCCTGAAGAGCAAATGGGATAATGAATAATAAATAATGTGCTTAGCCCAGAACTGGCATTCAGCTCATCCACCCATCTACTGTATGTCTAAGAACTGCATGTCTATCTGTGTTTTATATATGAAAATAGTATGATTTTTTTGTTTGTTTGCACCTTTGGGAGGAAATCCAGTAACTGCATGTTGATTGCATGAACAACCAGAGTGCTTACAGATGAGAAAACAGGGTCTCAGATATAAACTATTTCCTTGGGTAACCCAACCCTAGTGTACACTTGAGTTAGTGCTTTAACTTGTGACTTTTGATTCCATATCTTTTTGTGTCTCTGCTGGACCACTTATCTTTCCTACATTACTGTCAGTATTTTGTAGCACTTTACACATTTGAAATGTTTTTAAGTGCTTTAAAATAATTCATGATGATTGATTTAACCATTAGTCTTAATCTACTATGTCTTGAATAAGTCTGGCCTGATTCAAGAGCATGAGCAGATTTATTTTGATATATTAGATATGAGATAGAAAGGACAGGGAAAGGGAAAGTCACAGGATAACTTTTGAGGGCTCTAGCTTGAGCAAGTAGTTCATAATCGTGGCATTCACTGAGCTTAGAAGAGTACTTGGGGTGTAGATAATACATTTAATTTGAGTGCCTGGAAGATTTCATATGGATAATTATCCATAAGAAGCAAGATTTCCACTGGATGGTGTTCAAGAAAAAGAAATGAGATGTGTTTATAGACTTTGACATCATCAGCCTGTAGATTTTAAGTAAGGTGATAGATGGCTTCCCCAGTGGCTCAGAGGTAAAGAATCAGCCTGCGACTCAGGAGACGTGGGTTCAATGGTTGGATCAGAAAGATCCCTTGGAGGAGGGCATGACAACCCACTCCAGTATTCTTGCCTGGAGAATCCCATGGACAGAGGAGCCTAGAGGGCTACAGTCCATAAGGTCGCAAAGAGTCAGACACAACTGAAGCAACTTAGCATGTGTGCACACAAGGTGATAGAAGCTGGTGGAATAACCCCAGATGACAGACTACAGGAGAACTCTAGAAAATACTCACATTTCTGAAATGATGAGGGAAGAAGTAGCTAAAAAAAAAAAGAAAAACAAGAGACTGAAGTGTCTAGAACTGAGTTATCCAAAATATGTAGCATAGTACAATATTATGCTATCAATTGGTTATGTGATTTATTATTGCATTGATCTTTTATATCTTTTGAAGGCAGGTGAGGCCTTGTATAGTCAGACGCTGGTCACTTCCAGTCATGAGAAATTTTATCTTCGACCCCAATGTGATATAAACTTGTATTTCCTATGTGCTTTATGATATAAAAACTGTTGAAATTTTGGAGTAGAGAAGGAATGATTAATAGTGCAGAAAGTACAGTAATATGTCATTGCTGACCTTGGTTAAGTGTCAGTCAGATAGCATGTGTGAAAGGCAGATCCGAGTAGCTTGATTAATAAATTAAGACTTGAATATAGTAGATTTCATATATTAGGGACCCCAAGGTAATAGAATTTTAATCTTCTGTCTATTGCTCCAAAATCTATTGCTTCCATTGCCAAAGTATCATGGTACAAGATGCAGGCTGAAATGTCGGTCATTTTGTCCACATTCCATCCAGGAGGAAGGAGGGTGAGGCCAGAGAAGAAAGGATTATCTCCTCAGTTAAAAAACAGTACCAAGTAGCTGCATACACGATTTCCATTACGTTCCACTGGCAAGCTGTATGCTTTGTTTTCAATGGCCTAAATCTAATATTACAGATGACAAATGGCTCTTGAGAGACAATTATCAGTCTCTGCCAGAATGGTTATTTTTTTTTTTACAAAATTTTATTCTGAAGGAGAGCTGGGAAATATGGAAGTAGCTGGATGAGGAAGTGGACAGGGAAGAGGGATTGTTTTATTTTTTAAGAGCAAAGAGGTATGACCATGTTTAAATAATAAGATTAAGCTACCAGTGGAGAAGTTGAAAGAAAACACAGGAAAAAGAACGCAGTTGGAGCCCTTGCTTAGATACTTGGAAGTGAAGAAAAGATGAGTGTTTTAAAATGCACAAACTTGTAGGTGTTTGTCAGGAAGTTGAGTAATATTTTACATGATAGTAAGAGGTAAAATCCTTTGCTGAGAATGATGGCAAGAGTAAAAGGGTGAGTGTTTTAAAGATAAGCCAGAATGTTTGAAGTCTCAGGGGAAAGGGTGTCCTTTCTGTGCAAGACTGAACTTCTTGTCTTATTCTTCATTTTTTAAATTTATAATATAGAGAATTTCAGACATGAATAAATGTAGAAAGATTAGTATGATAAACCTTTCTGTTGTTTAGCTGCTAAGTCCTGTCCTACTCTTTTGTGACCCCATGGACTGTAGCCCACCAGGCCCCTCTGTCTATGGTATTTTCCAGGTAAGAACACTGGAGTAGGTAGCCATTTCCTTCTCCAGGGCTCTTCCCAACCCAGCGATCAAGCCCGTGTCTCCTGCATTGCAGGTGGATTCCTTACCGCTGAGCCACCAGGGAAGCCCTAAGGAACCTGCATATACTCATTTTTCAACTTCAATAATTATCAGGTCAATTATTATCAGATATTGTTCCATGTATGTGCCCAGTAATTTCCTTCACATCTCATATTAATTTCAGATACATTTCAGATCCATATATTTTGTTTAAGTGCTAAATTAAAGAAAATATAGCCACATGCCATTTTCACACTTAAAAACAATTTTAATATCATCAAGTATTCACTTAGTGTTCAACTTTTTCCAGTGATCTCACAAATGTCATGATTTTTAACACTTTTTATATAAATCAGGATCAATTAAAGTCCATTCACGGAGATGGGTGACAAGTTTGTTAAGTCACTTTTAAGTTTCCCACATCTTGTATTTTTCTTACTCAATCTGTTTCTTAAAGAAACTCACTCTGTGGTTTCCTAGACTCTGAATCTCCAGGCTAAATTGGTTCATTCTATCCTCTGTCTTTTCTTTTTTTAACTATTTTCTGTTACTATTATGAATTCCTAGATATAAATGTATTTTATGTTTTTATATGCATGTTATTAATTATTCATCATATTCTAAATTTGACCACTGGAAGCCTCTTCAGATAGCTTGCTGAGTCCTTTTGTCATGACATCAACCATATGTGATAGACTTGCCTTGCTCTCTGTAGGACTAAATGCTCCCCACCTAAATTAAGTCATCTCTCCCAGGATCACTCAAAATGCTAATCAAATTTTAGAGATATTCATTTTGCTGTGTTTGTCACTTTTTCTAAGTTTCTTGGGGAGAGCTAAAAGATTAGGCAGAAGATAGGTAGACAGATAAACAATTTCACCAGTTCATCAAGAAATTTACAATTAAGATGCAGGCTACTGGGTTTTTATTTAACTTTTTCTGTCCTATAGCTGTACTTTCTACTATGCCAAGATTATGCTCGTCAACAACAATAGAAATGATGGAATTATAAAATTCATATTACTTTTTCACAATTTATATAAAACAGTCTCAGAATAAAAATACAGTGCTACTCTTAACAGTATAATTGCCAAAGCATGAATTTTTAGTGTACTCCTTATAGACTAGCCCAACAGGAATTTTTATTAAAATAATTCCAAGTCTTGAAAAAGTTCTTGCTATAGTTATACCATCAGTTGGATATCAAGTTAGATTCATTTCTGTTTTCAAGGTTTAAGAATTTCTTTTCCTAAAATTTGACTTTGTTTTTTTTTAGTGATGTAAACTTTGTGCACAATTCAAAGCCAAATATTTCATACAAGTTATACTCAAAAAAAATTAATATCACTCTGCATCACTTCTACACAGTCTCCTTTTTTCATGGGTAACTTTTTTTAACTTTATGGTATATTCTTCTGTGTATAAATATAAACTTTAAAATGTAGTTGGTAGCATGATATGTTCCTTTCTCTTTTTCCCACATTGCTTCTTCCACTTAATGGTATATCTTGGAGACCACTGATTTAGTAGAATATAGAAATAGTTTTTATTTCTTTTCGCAGCTGTCTAGTGCTTCATTGTATAGAGGTATAATAGTCTATTAAACTAGTTCTTTATGCCTTTTCTAATTACGAAGAGTCTTGCAATAAATAGGCATATGCATACATCTTTTTGTATTTTTTCCCAGTGTACCTTTGGGATGGATATCTAAAAGTGAGATTATTGGATTAGAGGTTAAATGTATATAATTTTGTTATTAGAAAATTTTTCATCTTTAAATGTGTATGATTTTTCATTTCTACCAGCAAAGTATGAAAGACTATTTACCCAGATTCTTACCAGCAGAAAGTCATTAGACTTTTATGTGTTTTGGCATTCTAATAGATTATTTAAGAGGTATCTCAGTGTGCCTTCTTATTATAATGAGGTATAGCATCTTTTCATGTGATTAAGAGTCATTTTCAGTGAATTGTTTTCATTTCTAGCCAATTTTATAGATTTATTTCTGTTTTTAATAATTTAGAGGGGGCTTTCCAGGTGGCACAGTGGTTGAAGAATCAACCTGCCAATGCAGGAGACACAAGAGACGCAGGTTCCATCACTGGATCAGGGAGATCCCCTGGAATAGGAGATAAGCAACCCACTCCAGTTTCTTCCCTGGGAAATCCCATGGACGGAGTAACCTGGTGGGCCACCATTCATGCAGTTACGAAATGTAGGACACAGTTGAGCAACTGAGCACTCACACACACACACAGTCACATTGGGTAAATTAGAACTATAGCTATTAATTGCAGATATTTCTTTCTCAGCCTAGTTTTTTCCTATACTTCCGTTATTTAATATTTTAATCTTTTTAAATTGTTTCCATTATTATTGATCTATTTTGAGTAACAGGGACACTTTCTCTCTTCCAATTTAGAGGGGAATTCTCCTATGTTTTTCATGACTTATTTGGTTTCACCTTTGGCATTCAAATTTGAGCTGGTGGCTCAGAGGTTAAAGCATCTGCCTGCAATACAGGAGACCCGGGTTCGATCCTGGGAAGATCCTGGGAAGATCCCCTGGAGAAGGAAATGGCAACCCACTCCAGTATTCTTGACTGCAGAATCCCATGGAGGGAGGAGCCTGGTGGGCTACAGTCCCTGGGTTCAATCCTGGGAAGATCCCTGGAGAAGGAAATGGCAACCCACTCCAGTATTCTTGCCTGCAGAATCCCACTGAGGGAGGAGCCTGGTGGGCTACAGTCCATGGGGTCGCAAAGAGTCAGACACAACTGAGCAACTTCACTTTGCACTCAAATATATGATCTATTTGGAACTTATCCTGGTATATTTGGTAGGCAAGGGAACGCATTTTTGTATTTTCTAAGACAATTTTCTACATTGAGTTATATGATGTGCTGTGCTATGCTTAGTCATCCAGTTCTGTCCTACTCTTTGTGACCTCATGGGCTGTAGCCCACCAGGCTCCTCTGTCCATGGGGATTCTCCAGGAAAGAATACTGGAGTGGGTTGCCATGCCCTCCTCCAGGAGACCTTCCCAACCCAGGGATCGAACCCAGGTTTCCCACATTGCTGATAAATTTACCCTCTGAGCCACTAGGGAAGCCCTTAATTATGTGATACCATTTACTAAAATGCACACCCCATTCCATTGATTTTTAGATACTGCTTTTAGCAGATCTCAAATTCATACATGCTATTGTGTCTATTTCTAGACTTTCTCTTTGTTACAGTGGTCTGTGCCTGTTCTTACAAAAATCACCCACTGTTTTAACTGCAGTTATTTTAGTGTATTTTAATATCTGGTAGGGGAGATCCAACCAGTCCATTCTAAAGGAGATCAGTCCTGGGTGTTCATTGGAAGGACTGATGCTAAAGCTGAAACTCCAATACTTTGGCCACCTCATGTGACGAGTTGACTCACTGGAAAAGACTCTGATGCTGGGAGAGATTGGGGGCAGGAGGAGACGGGGACGACAGAGAATGAGATGGCTTGATGGCATCACCGACTGGACGGACATGAGTTTGAGTGAACTCAGGGAGTTGGTGATGGACAGGGAGGCCTGGCGTGCTGTGATTCATGGTATCACAAAGAGTCGGACACGACTGAGCGACTGAACTGAACTGAGGGCTAGGGACCAGAGAAGGCAATGGCATCCCACTCCAGTACTCTTGCCTAAACTCCCATGGACAGAGGAGCCTGGTAGGCTGCAGTCCATGGGATCACTAAGAGTCAGACACGACTGAGCGACTTCCCTGTCACTTTTCACTTTCATGCATTGGAGAAGGAAATGACAACCTACTCCAATGTTCTTGCCTGAAGACTCCCAGGGACGGGGGAGCCTGGTGGGCTGCCATCTGTGGGGTTGCACAGAGTCAGACACGACTGAAGCAACTTGGCAGCAGCAGCAGCAGAACACTTTCTAACACCATCAGTTCAGTTCAGTCACTCAGTCATGACTGACTCTTTGCGACCCCGTGAATCACAGCACGCCAGGCCTCCCTGTCCATCACCAACTCCCAGAGTTCACTCAAACTCATGTCCATAGAGTCGGTGATGCCATCCAGCCATCTCATTCTTTGTCGTCCCCTTCTTCACCCGCCCCCAATCCTTCCCAGGATCAGAGTCTTTTCCAGTGAGTCCACTGTTCGCATGAGGTGGCCAAAGTATTGGAGTTTCAGCTTTAGCATCAGTCCTTCCAATGAACACTCAGGATCGATCTCCTTTAGAATGAACTGGTTGGATCTCCTTGCAGTCCAAGGGACTGTCAAGAGTCTTCTCCAACACCACAGTTCAAAAGCATCAATTCTTCAGCGATCAGCTTTCTTCACAGTCCAACTCTCACATCCATACATGAAACTCAAAATGGCTTAAAAATCTAAATGTAAGAGCAGGAACTATAAAACCCCTAGAGGAAAACATAGGCAAAACACTCTCTGACATAAATCACAGCAGGATATCGGACATGACTGACGTGACTTTGCAGTAGCAGCGGCAGGGCTAGGGACATTTCACTCTTCTTTGTCAGTCTTTGCCTAACTATATTTAGATATTTTTTCTTCTGAATTAATTTTATAATTAAATTATTTGTTTCAGAAGAAAATAAAGGATTATTTCCTTCTACTTTTAGTCCTCCTCCTTCCTAGTTCTTTCAAATCCAAATTCTATCATCTAAACCCACTCTCCAAATATGTCATATTTCTCCCTTTCTTTCCTATTAGTTCCTCTTCTAAGGAAATCATGCCTTCTTCCCTTAATCCTGAAACAAACACATGTCCACATATGTGTGCACACACACTCCTTACTCTTCAATTTGTCTCTTGTGTTTTCTTTTATCTACTAATTACATTCCATGCCTTCGCATCATCACCTCGTGTTTACTCTCAACACACTTCTTCTCTACCCCTTTTCTGAGACACTATCAGATAGAAAGGATTCTTACTTTCCTTCATCTGTCTGCAGCAGTATCCTTTCCCAGATCTTCTTTCTCTTTCTGAAAAATTACCAAACTTGCAGAACAATGCTGCTTTATAAATGATACATTAGAAATGTTTTTTTATACTGTTTAAAGAAAAAATTATATCTCGAATAATAGGAAATAATAAACACTGAAAATGCTTAAAAGCTAAAAAAACACTAAATTGTTAATTTTTGACAAGTAACCTTGCTTCCTGAAGGCACAGATTATCTCTCACTTATTTTTTTTTATCATATTCAATTCCAAAAGAAAGGTAATTCTTTAAAACCAAAGGATAAGTTTTTAATATTTCCTGATACAGCCTGTGTCTACAGGTTAGGTTGAAATAATGCAAATGCTTGTGCATGTATTGGAGTGTCAGCTTTAGCATCGGTCCTTCCAGTGAACACCCTGGACTAATCTCCTTTAGAATGGACTGGTTGGATCTCCTTGCAGTCCAAGGGACTCTCAAGAGTCTTCTCCAATACCACAGTTCAAAAGCATCAATTCTTCGGCGATCCACTTTCTTCAAAGTCCAACTCCCACATCCATACATGACCGCTGAAATGTGCCCTAAATCTAAAAAATTTACTAGTGGAGCACATCTGGCCTCAAGGGTTTGGGAGACAGAATGAGTACCTGCATGTCTTGAGAAATTAACTAATGTGATGACCCACAAATTCTGCTTTTATTGAATTTTTTTGGAAAATGCCTTCAATATAATTTTAAAAACTTACCTCAAAGTTCATGGCATTATATACTAACTGGCCGTGTGTCCTTGGATAAGTCACTGTCTCCCTGAACATCATGTATTTTAACCAACAAATAAGGTAATCAGGTTTTCCCAAAGAGATGTGATATAAAATAATTGACTGCAAAGGACAAAAGATTCTTCAATCTATAAGCTATACTGTACATATACATATACAATCATTATTTTGTGTTAATAACTGGCATTATTCTTCAACTATTTATTTGGCTCTGATACTCACTAAAATTATTATTGATAACCATTGAAATATTCTTAACTATTAGTATGACACACACTTTAAATATTTTATATTATATATTTTATATAGTTATATATTACATATATAATTATATATTTTATATATTATATAAATATATTGGCCATTATAAATTGTCAAGTAAGTGTTCCTAGTATGACCAGTGCTGCAAGTTCTGATTTTGACATGAATACCTTTGTTTCATACTGTTAGTAAACAAGGGAATGTCAATGGGGGGAAAAATCCTTTTAAGTGACAGAGGTAACTACTAGTTAGACATGGCTTTCATTACATCCATGAGGAAGCCTTAGTTTCTTTGTTAAATAAGTTTATAATTTGCCTGAAATAATTTACAGATTAACCAAGAGCTGGTTTTATAGTTAACATGGTGACTTTAATTCTTAGTCATTCTCTTTTTTATGGGATAGAAACAAGCAAAATTAATAGGAAAGAATTGTTATTCCCACTCAAACCTAAGATATATATTGTGGTGGTGGTAGCAGTAATAGTAATAATAATATCATCAACTTCTATTTTTAGATTCTTATAAATCATTGATCATTTTCACATGTTTTAATTAAAAATTCCCCCAAATTCTAATCAATAGGTCAAGTACATTTTCTAGTAAAAGGTTGTAAATTTGTCCTGAACATATTACCAAAGAGGGAAAGGCACCAAACTTAGATATTTTTCTAAAATATTGTATAACATTTAGCACATAGGAAGAATAATATAAGTATCTGAGATCACTATAATGATTTCAATAATTTATTTATATTAATTTATTTCAAAAGAAATAGACTGATACTGAATTTTTACTGTTTTTTGAAATATATAATTTACCATTTCCCAATATGAGTAAAACAGTATTGATATGTACAATCAGTATACTGCCAGTATAGATTTCAAGAAAATAGATGATTTTATGTTATTCTGTATTTCCAGAACTGAAAATATACTGTATTTCCATTCTCACAAGGAAGCAGCACAGGAGGATAAAACCAGGGGTTTTATGTTAATCTCATTCTGTACATGGAATGTTAATAGAAAGAAACAAACTCAGCAGTTTCCTTAATAGATAAAGTGAGGAAGCTTTCAAAAGAGGTAATTGCTGAGATGATAATGATTTAGGATAAACGCAATTATTTCTGCAATGAATTTACCATATCTCCCTAAAGTAAAACTGTAAAAGTTTTGTTTCCTGGAGTTGTATCATAACCTTCCCAGAACATTAATTTCTCAATGATGTCAATATTTTTACATAATTTAACTCCATGGTAAACTTAATTGCACTTAATAATACATGTTTTTTATCCTTACACCTGGAAATCAAATATTGTGCTTTGTCATCTAAGAAAAATGTGGACATTTGAATAAAATAAAATATTTTTGTCATTGAGAAAAAATTTAATTAGTTGAATGAACACTTTCAACATTTTATGAGTTCAGCATTTTAATATGAGTTTCTATAAATAGTCAATGAGAGCAAAAATGAGCTTTCTAAATGCATTGAAACAACAAGAAGTTCCCAATTGTGATGCTTGTTTATAGCCTCAATTTAAATAACTAGAAAAAATATAAACCAATAGTGTACAGGGGTTGGAAAAAATCAGCATATAACTTTGTTACCAGAGAAAAGGTTAACAAATGATTGAGGCCTTTTACAGGCTGGAAGTCATGTAAATGAACCCTAAACAAGAAAATATGACCAGTACCAGTAGAAAAAAAATCAGTCAACAGATTCATAAAATATGAATATTGAGGTAGTTATTATAATACAATATGATCTATATGTTAGATGGTAGAGGAAAACAGAATGATAAGGAGAAAAATTGAAGACATGAAGCTGAAATAGGATAGAATTTGTAATACTTTACTTTTCTGTATTTTACTTGGAAAATATATATTTTTCCAAGTAAAATGTATATTGCATGGGATTTACATAAAAATAACTACTGCAGAATAAAAACATCAATGAACATAAAGCCATAGCAATAGACTACCCAAAATGCAGAATAAAGAAGAAAAGAAAAAGTAAAAACCTTGAAAAGGTGGTGCTAGCTACTTGTGGTATAATATGGAGTAATTTCATAATTGGAGTAACAGGAGGAAGAGAATGAATATTTGAAGAACTAATGATCAGCATTTTTGTCCAAATTTGGTGGGAACTCTATTCAAGATCTCAGAAGCTCAGTGAAGCTCAAGCAGTATAAATATAACAAGGAAAATAATGCCAAGACACAATATTAAAAAATTGCTGAAAGTCAATGATAAAATACCTCAAAAAGAGCAGAAGGAAATGGCTCCTTCCTTTCATGAGGAAGAGACAAATATCAGGACAGTAGAGACTTTCATGTCAGAAACTTCTCAAACCAAATCACAACTGAGAAACTTGTTTCAAGTACTGAAAAAAATCTACCTAATACACCATACATAGCAAAAGTATCTTTCTGAACTAAAAGCAAATAAGGACAGGTGTAAAAAACAAAAGATGAGAACATTTGTCAACAACAGCTCTGCAGTATGAAAGAAATTGTTAAAAGAAATTCTTAAGATAGAAGAAAAATAATGCCAGTGGAACTTTAGATCTAAACAAAATAAGTAAGCATATGTACTCTTGCCTGGAAAATCCCATGGGTGGAGGAGCCTGGTAGGCTGCAGTCCATGGGGTCGCAAAGAGTCGGACACAACTGAGCGACTTCACTTTCACTTTTCACTTTCATGCATTGGAGAAGGAAATGGCAACCTACTCCAGTGTTCTTGCCTGGAGAATCCCAGGGACAGGGGAGCCTGGTGGGCTGCCATCTATGGGGTCACATAGCATCGCACACGACTGAGCAACTGAACTGAACTGAACTGATGGGCAAATGTAAAAGATATATTTCTATTTTTAAAATTTTGTTCAAAAATCATTTACCATTTATGACAAACATTATAAGTTTTATAATATATACATATAGAAGCAAAAGTGTATGGCAATAATAAATAATAAGGAAGAAATAGAATATAGTAAGTTTGTTAATGGCTTCCCAGTTGGTGCTATTGGTAAAGAACCTGTGTGCCAGTGCAGGAGACATAAGAGATACGGGTTCAATCCGTGGTTGGGGAAGATCCCCTGGAGGAGAACATGCAACTCACTCCAGTACAGTTGCCTGGAGAATCATGTGGACCGAGGAGCCTGAAGACACAGTTCATAGGGTTGCAAACAGTCAGACATGACTGAAGTGACTTAGCACACACGCAAGTTTGTTAAATTATATGCAAGGTGATGTGCTATTTAAGAGTAGACAGTGAAAAATTAAAGCTGTGTATTTTAAGCCCTAGAGCAAGGGACAGCAAATGGTAGCATGCCAGTTTTTGGAAAAAATAAAAACAATCATTCTTACTGATTTTTGCATTTTCTATGGCTGCTTCCACTTTCCATTTGAAAAAGTTTAAGTACAGCAGAGCTCATATGGCCTGAAAAGTCTGAAATGTTAACTATTTGGTTATTTAAAAAACAATTGCCAACCAATGACCTAGAGAAGCTACAAAAAAGAAAAATCAAAGAGATATAACTAATAACCAATATTTCAAATAAAATGGAATGATTATAAGAAGAACTGTGTAAAACCTCAGTTAATCCAAAGAAGGCAGAGAAAAAAGAAAGAGGCACAAAGAACATCCGGAACAAGTGAAATACAACTGCAAGATGGTAGATTTAAATCCTACTATATTGATTCTTGATACCAGGGAAGCCTGTCATGCTGCAGTCCACGGGGTATCAAAGAATTGGACGTGACAACAACAATATTAATATTTATATAACATATAAATGGATTAAACATTTCAACTCTCTTCCCTGGTGGCTCAGAGGTTAAAGCGTCTGCCTCCAATGCAGGAGACCTGGGTTTGATCCCTGGGTCGGGCAGATACCCTGGAGAAGGAAATGGTAACCCACTCCAGTATTCTTGCCTGGAGAATCCCATGGACAGAGGAGCCTTGTAGGCTACAGTCCACAGGGTCGCAGAGTTGGACACGACTGAGCAACTTCACTTTCACTTTCCAAACATTTCAATTAAGAGGCAGAAGTCATCAGATGGGATTAAAAGAAGCAATACCCAGCTTTGTTGTCTAAAAGAAATACTTAAAATGTAAAGAAAGAAATAGATGAAAAGTAAAAGCATATAATTATATTTTATGTAATCCCAATTCTAAGGAAAACTTGAATGACTGCATTAATATTAAAGTAGATCCATGCAACAGCTTGGATACTCAACAAAAAGATTTCACAAAGGGGAAAAAAAACCTTTCAAAAACACACTGTAAGATCCTAGCAGAGTGAATGTTTCTACAAATCAGTGTTTCTAAGGGTGGGCATGAGAGGAAGGAATTGACTGCAAAAGGTCAGGAGGGAACTTTCTGTCATTACAGAAATATTCCATGTCATAATTATGGTAGAGGTTGCATTATGCTATGCAGTGTCAAAACTCATTTCATGTGCATTTGGAATTAGTGAATTTCAACAGAATATTAATGAATATCCTAAGATAACGTCAATAACATGCTTAAAATCATATAGAGAGTTTATAGCTAACTTGTTATCAGTTCAGTTCAGTTCAGTTCAGTAGCTCAGTTGTGTCTGACTCTTTGCGACCCCATGAATCACAGCACGCCAGGCCTCCCTGTCCATCACCAACTCCCAGAGTTCTCAAACTCATGTTCATCGAGTCAGTGATGCCATCCAGCCATCTCATTCTCTGTTGTCCCCTTCTCCTCATGCCCCCAGTCCCTCCCAGCATCAGAGTCTTTTCCAGTGACTCAACTCTTCACATGAGGTGGCCAAAGTATTGGAATTTCAGCTTTAGCATCGGTCCTTCCAGTGAACACCCAGGACTGATCTCCTTTAGAATGGACTGATTGGATCTCCTTGCAGTCCAAGGGACTCTCAAGAGTCTTCTCCAGCACCACAGTTCAAAAGCATCAATTCTTCAGCAATCCACTTTCTTCACAGTCCAACTCTCACATCCATACATGACCACTGGAAAAACCATAGCCTTGACTAGAACTTTGATGGAAAAGTAATGTCTCTGCTTTTTAATATGCTATCTATGTTGGTCATAACTTTCCTTCCAAGGAGTAAGCGTCTTTTAATTTTATGCTGCAATCAGCAGCAGTGATTTTGGAGCCCCCAAAAATAAAGTCTGCCACTGTTTCCACTGTTTCCCCAGCTATTTCCCATGAAGTGATGGGACCAGATGCCATGATCTTCGTTTTCTGAATGTTGAGTTTTAAGCCAACTTTTTCACTCTCCTCTTTCACTTTCATCAAGAGGTTTTTTAGTTCCTCTTCATGTGAATCTGTAGACTTGGCCTGTCTTGTTTATTGTTGTCTCCAGATTTAGGATTATTTGTGACTAATCATACCTGAAAGTGGAGTGAAATTCGCTCATTCCTGTCTCTTTGTGACCCCATGGACTATACCCTGCCAGGCTCCTCTGTCCATGGAATTCTCCAGGCAAGAATACTGGAATGGGTAGCCATTCCCTTCTCTGGGGGATCTTCCCAACCCATGGATTGAACCCAAGTTTCCCACATTGCAGGCAGATTCTTTAACATCTAAGCCACCAGGGAAGCACAATCATGCCTAGTTAACATCATTAAACGACCAAACTGGAGAACAAAGTAACAAAAATCATGTGATAAATTATGATCATCAACTAATGATAAAAATGCCTCCTGTAAGTCATTTGGGAGTACTAGAGGATGGCAGCAAAATTGAAAACCATACTTATTTTTAAATCAGATAATATGTTCAATACATTTTTCTTCAATCTCAGACATTCAGTTCAGTTCAGTTCAGTTCAGTCGCTCAGTCGTGTCCGACTCTCCGCGACCCCATGAATCACAGCACGCCAGGCCTCCCTGTCCATCACCAACTCCCGGAGTACACTCAAACTCATGTCCACAGAGTCGGTGATGCCATCCAGCCATCTCATTCTCCGTCGTCCCCTTCTCCTCCCGCCCCCAACCTTTCCCAGCATCAGAGTCTTTTCCAGTGAGTCAACTCGTCTCATGAGGTGGCCAAAGTATTGGAGTTTCAGCTTTAGCATCAGTCCCTCCAATGAACATCCAGGATTGATCTCCTTTAGAATGGACTGGTTGGATCTCCTTGCAGTATAAGGGACTCTCAAGAGTCTTCTCCAACACCACAGTTCAAAAGCATCGATTCTTCGGCGATCAGCTTTCTTCACAGTCCAACTCTCACATCCATACATGACCACGGGAAAAACCATTGCCTTGACTAGACGGACCTTGGTCGGCAAAGTAATGTCTCTGCTTTTCAATATACTATCAAGGTTGGTCATAACTTTCCTTCCAAGGAGCAAGCGTCTTTTAATTTCATGGCTGCAATCAGCATCTGCAGTGATTTTGGAGCCCAAAAAAACAAAGTCTGACACTGTTTCCACTGTTTTTCCATCTCAGACATTACTTCAGGTGAATTACCTTTAAGCTTAAAGTAGTATGCATGCTCAGTTGCTGAGTCGTGTCTGACTCTTTGTGACCCCATGGACTGGACTGTAGTCTACAAGGCTCCTCTCTCCATGGGATTTCCCAGGCAAGAATACTGGAGTGGTTTGCCATTCCCTCCTCTAGGGTATCTTCCCGACTGTCTCCTTTGTGGACAGATGGATTCCTTACCATTGAACCACCTGGGAAGTAGTATATTCAACTATTAAAATGAAAATAAATAAATAAGGTCTTTCCAAAATCTTTTGGAGTTTGTACAGAAATGTATTTATTTTACTTTTTCACATTATCAACTAGATGGTATTTGAGAGCCAAATGTGGTGGAGATTTTCTAATGACCTGTTACGTTTCAGGGCATCATGCTTCAGTCTCCAGGATACAGTATTAACTGCTGTTAATTTACTTAGCCTATGTGGAAATTCATACAAAGGAGAAATTTTTCAAGAAGAATACATATGTCAGAATTGCTTTCTGTATAAAAAAAGGATTCTGGTAATCTCCTGCCCATACAATATGCTTTGAGGTGAAATTGCACCTTATTTGGAGTAAGCTTGTTATACACTCATTGGAATTCCAAGCTCCAGCGTTTTGAATTAGCCGTAACTACACACCCCCTAGTATGACTGGCAGATTTAGCAAAAAGAAATATAGGATGCCTAGTTAAATTTGAATTTCAGATAAACAACAAATGATTTTTAGTATAAGCATGTTACATTCGATATTTAGTATATAAATATGCTTAAACTTGTTAATTTTTAGTCTGAATTTCAGATTTCACAGGGCATTCTCTATTTTGCCTGGCAACCTTATCCCCATAGCAGGATACAGTTCCTTGTGTCTTCCCTGGGATTATGCAACCGAATATATTCCTTTATTTGAATATTAATTTGATAATCTTATGATTATAATATTTTACTGGAAAACTTACTGGAGGCTTCAATTATACTGCAGTTTAACTGCCTTGTAAGATAAGGATTTTTATTTATAGACTTAAATATGTCACATCTGCATATCAACTTGAAAGATCGTAACTGAAAATACTATCTTTCAAAGTCGAGTGACAGTTTTCTAGTTAGAAGCAGATTGTGATAGGTATTATTTTATGAAAATAATATATATATTCCAGTGTAGAAAATTATTAGAATCATCTGTATTGGCCTAAAATTATCTTTAATTTTATGCAGTTATTTTCATGTTGATGTATCTCTATTAGTATGAAATACAGTTTTAGATTTTTGGATGAAACTGGAAAATTTATTATCACTTTTAGGAGCCAAGCTTATCTTAACTGAAGTAACTAGAGAGGACTGTGGCTCTAGAGCAGGTTTTGAAACAGTGCCCTTCTAGCTTAAAATCTTTACCCTTGGGAGGATTAATATTTATTGAGTATGTGTCCTCAAGCCTCTGTATTTACACCTTCTTGTAGCCTTGGAAACTATAAAACCTCAATCCCAAAGCTGTTTCATTTTCCTTTCCAATGTCAAGTCAGCTCTCCAAACTTGAAGTCTGATGATGTCTTCAGAGTGAATTGTCAAAACTTAAAGGGCACAGCTGTTTATTTTTAGAATATGAATTGCTTTAGAGAAAAAGCAAATGATCCAGTGGTACATTTCCCTTGAAATTGACAGATAAATCTGATCCACAGGACTGTGTATTCTTTCAGAATACTACCATGTTTTATATCAGACATTTTGTGTAAGGAAATCAAATGTACTTAGGGTTTTCATGCTATTTAGTTACATATCTGTCGTATTTTTTAAAACACAATGTCATTAGATGATTTTTTTTGCAGTATTTTCCATATGAATGTTCCTGTCTGGGATGGCCATCTATAACCACAATTTTTTATAATTATTAAAGCATAGCAAATCAAGTAAACATCCTGTCTAGCCATTTCTGTATTAGAAATACTTTTTTAGACTTACAAAAAGTATTAGCATAATAGCTTACAAGGTAGCTTATAACTATGGTTCTTTTGAACAGAATTAGATACTTTATTTTTTAACATTTATTGGAACAGAAAATGAGTAGCTGTCAGATGTTTCTAGTGACAGTAATTTGAAAATAGTCAAAGTTATATAAACAGTCATACTGTGGGAAAAACTATAGCAAGTTATTATTGACAACTATGTGGTTTAAAGGTAAGATGCTCTGCAATAATTCCCATAATTTTCTGTAAGTGGTATAACTAACTTGGCATTTGTTCATCTTCTAGATGAAATGAATGATCATCAAAATACCCTCTCCTACATCCTGATAAATCCATCTCCAGATACCAGACTGGAGCTGAATGATGTTGTGTAAGTTGATGTATCTCACATAAGGCCTGTATTTTCAGAAAAGCACAAATTTATTTATTTTTATATTTTTATTTCCCTATAATAGCCCCATATTGTTCTTGTGACATAAATATTTAGAAAATCTCAGTCTAATTTTGGTGTTCAATAAACAAATGCATTTTGTGCACTGCATTGTGTATTGCTGTGTGTTGTACTATACAAAAGCATCATAGAATGGTAGAAGTATAGAAAACAGCTTGAGTTTTGTTTTCAATATATTGAGCAAATATACATTTGGACAAATGATAGAAAATCTGTGGAATAAAAAGAAGAAAGAAGTTCAAAGGAAAACCTAAAATATCCCACACTAGCTAATTCTAAATCCCTTAGACTTTTGCAAAGCCAAGGTAAAACTGGTCAAAATCTCTATTAGAAAAGGGTCTATGGTAGTAATTTGTATTATGCATGTTCACAAAAGTGTTAAAGAGCTGTTTTAAAAGTGTGGTCTATATATCATGACTTCGTCACATGAGTTAAACATGGATTAAATGAGATAGTGTTTTTCTAAACTCAGGAAAGAAGGCATTATTGTGAGTTACTCTGATTATGAAGATGGAGGACTTGAACTAGACTCAGGATAGATAGGATTTGTGCAGGTGGAGAGGAGAGAACATTCCAGAACAGGGAGATAGCTTGAGAAAATGCACTACCTGGGCATCGCATAATGTGTGCCAGCTGGCAATACTACAGAGCTTAGTGTGACCAGACTAAAAGCTTCGTATTGTTAGCATTTGCATTGCTAATAACTAGTTAAATATGATATTTAGTTCAGTTCAGTCGCTCAGTTGTGTCCAACTCTCTGTGCCTCCATGGACTGCAGCACTCCAGGCTTCCCTGTCCATCACCAACTACTGGAGCCTACTCAAACTCATGTCCATTGAGTCGGTTATGCCATCCAACCATCTCATCCTCTGTCACCCTCTTCTCCTGCCTTCAATCTTTCCTACATCAGGGTCTTTTCAAATGAGTCAGTTCTTTGCAGTATTGGAAATATATTAAACCTAACTTTGTAAGGACCTTAGATTAGAAAATAAAGAATTTATGCTCAATCTTCTAGGTAATAAGAGCACTTGGATATATGAGCAGGAAGGTAGCAAAAATTTAGAAAAGTCATTTAGTCGGCTGTTGATGTAAGCCTAGGAGAGAAATTCCTTAAGAGAATCTGCCCCTGAGATCCATGGTTCTAAGGTTTTTCTAGATCAAGGCCTGCTTACACAAGTTAACTCCAGATTGTATTAGTGACATAAAACCAATGCCAAATATTCAAAAGAATTGGTGGGTGTTAGGTCCACAGGATGGAGAAGGCAATGGCACCCCACTCTAGTACTCTTGCCTGGAAAATCACATGGGCAGAGAAGCCTGGTAGGCTGCAGTCCATGGGGTTGTGAAGAGTCGGATACGACTGAGCGACTTCACTTTCACTTTTCACTTTCATGCATTGGAGAAGGAAATGGCAACCCACTCCAGTGTTCTTGCCTGGAGAATCCCAGGGATGGGGGAGCCTGGTGGGCTGCCGTCTGTGGGGTCGCACAGAGTTGGACACGACTGAAGCGACTTAGCAGCAGCAGCAGCAGGTCCACAGGATGTGTGTATGTCTATAACCAGGAAAATAAGCAATAAGGCCAGTGACTTGGAAGTGTGAGGACATTCTGTGACGCAGAGCCTGCAGTGGATCCATGCCAAGTGGTTTAGAACTAAAGTTGGTGTTAATAATATGCCAGCAGTTAGAAACCAGCCTACTTTTAGACGTTGCCAGTTTTCTGGGAGATTTCAGTTGGGACTGAAAGGATTCAGTTTTGTTTTTTGTTTGTTTTTTTTGAAAGAACTTTCTAGGAAGCAATGGAATTGATTGGCAGGATGGAGATAAGATTCTGTCATAACATCTGGATGAGGGTTGTAAAGGCAAAAGCCTACGGAATAAATTTATGGAGGCAAAGTGTAAGAGTCAGAATCTATGTGGTTGAAAAAAAAAAAAACAAAAAAATTTACTCTTTAACTGAAACATGTCAGGATGGTGAGGCACTTTTCCAAGCAGAAAAGAGCAGTCTTTGCGTGAGGAGGAAAGAGAGATGAGGAGCTGGGTTTTCGGTACATTGTTCAATGCGCTAATGGAAATGTCTAGAAAACTTATGGGGATACAGTGCTGAGCTTTGGAAAGAAGCTAGTTCTACGTAGAAATTAGTTATTTTTTCATCTTCTAAATGGATGAAACTTAAAATAATTATTTTTTAAAAGAAAAGATACTTAAAGAAGAAAAAGTAGAAGAATGAATGTTGGCCTATTGAGTAGTAGTACTCAGTTTTAGGGCCAAAAAAATGAATGTGCTTCAAAAACTTCTCAGAAAAATAACATCAGCAGGAGTAACTATAACCCAAAATCAGTGGGAAAAGATTTTATATAAGGCAACAGAGATACAACTAGCAAGTATAATAATGTTTTTTGGGGTTTTTTTTTTGCCGTCTGATAGTTAAAATATTAGAGCTTTGAGGAATCAGATGATGATCATTCCAGCCACTAACGTTCTTAAGGCAGCTGTCAAATTTTATATCCAGTGCTGATGATGAATTTATGGAGCACTTTAAGTTAGATGAAAATATCTTATTTGTGATGTACCTGGCTTTCAACTGCCCATTCTGGAGACTGCACCTCGTATATAATTAAAATATGATAAAACTGCTCTGTTTTTCTCTGTCCATATACACTTATCTTTCCTCCTTTGACCCATAAAATCAGGCAGTTTTTATTAGTTATCCAGTCTGCACTTGTAGTCCCAACTTTTGTATGACTCCTTTTCAAAATTTCAGTATATTTAAATTGATTGCACCTTATTTTTATTTCATAACAAGTCATAAGTTTTTTGAAATTAATATGATTATTTTCCATGATTATTTCTCATGAAATGCTAAGATCATGTTAACCTTTTGGGTGTATGTATCTAGCCTTCTATCAAATAGATTTGCAACTCAAAATAATTCCTGAAACTTTTTAAAACTCAAACATAAAAAGATAATATGGATATTACAACATATACAGGAAAAATAGGCATGGGATTTTCTGCCTTTTAGATACTATTATTTGTATTAGTTTTAAGCTAAAACATCAAATTGACTACTATTTTAAAAAACAAAAAAAGACTCCTTTCCATGCCCTGTAGTTTGGGCATTGAGATAAACAAATTTTAGTATAACTGGAGCAAAAAAAAAAAGGTACCATGACAAGATGTACAAAAAGCACATTCAAGAAATTTATTTTTTATTAGACTCATAAGTTTAGTAGTGATTATAATATGGAAGGGGACTTCTGCAGCTCAATCAATGAATTTAGGGAATAATGGATTATACCCAAACTTTTTATGGTTTTCTAAAGAACCGCATTCAAAAGTTCATTTCAGTTGAAGGCACAACATTAATTTGATTCAAAGAACCATAAATCACTAGATGATATGGAAATAAAAAGTTTAATGGGCACTATTAGTTTTCTTCATTGATCTACCATGCTATCGATATTCACAGTAATTATAAAAAAGGCGCATGGATAACAAAATCCAGTCAATAGATCCAAGTATGCAAATTTCAACTTTCATTTGATGGGAGAAATTAGACTACAGTGCTTTAAATTGCTCTTCTAGTTTTCATTAAAGGACATCAGTTCAGTTCAGTTGCTCAGTCCTGCCCGACTCTTTGCGACCCCATGGACTGCAACATGCCATGCTTTCCTGTCCATCACCAACTCCTGGAGCTTGCTCAAGCTCATGTCCATCGAGCTGGTGATGCCATCCAACCATCTCATCTGTAAGCCCCTTCTCCTCCTGCCTTCAATCTTTCCCAGTATCAGGGTCTTTTCCAATGAGTCAGTCCTTCACAAAAGATGGCCAAAGTATTGAAGCTTCAGCATCAGTCCTTCCAGTGAATATTCAGGACTGATTTCCTCTAGGATTGACTGGTTTGATCCCCTTCCAGTCCAAGGGAATTTCAAGAGTCTTGTCCAACATCACAGTTCAAAAGCATTAATTCTTCAATGCTGAGCCTTTATGGTCCAACTCTCACATGCATACATGACTACTGGAAAAACCATAGCTTTGACTATACAGACCTGTGTTGGCAAAGTAATGTCTTTGCTTTTTAATATGCTATCTAAGTTGGTCATAGCTTTTCTTCCAAGGAGGAAGCGTCTTTTAATTTCATGGCTGCAGTCACCATCTGCAGTGATTTTGGAGTCCAAGAAAATAAAGTCTCTCACTGTTTCCATTGTTTCCCCATCTATTTGCCATGAAGTGATGGGACCAGATTCCATGATCTTCGTTTTTTGAATGTTGAGTTTTAAGCCAGCTTTTTCACTCTCTTCTTTCACATTCATCAAGAGGTTTTTTAATTCCTCTTTGCTTTCTGCCATAAGGGTGGTGTAATTTGCTTATCTGAGGTTGTCGACATTTCTCCCAGCAATCTTGATTCCAACTTGTGCTTCATCCAGTCTGGCATTTCACATGATGTACTCTGCGTAGAAGTAAAGTACGCAGGGTGACAATATTCAGCCTTGATGTACTTCTTTCCCAATTTGGAACCAGTCTGTTATTCCATGCCTGGTTCTAACACTTGCTTCTTGACCTGCATACAGATTTCTCAGAAGACAGGTCAGGTGGTCTGGTATTCCCATCTCTTTAAGAATTTTCACAGTTTGTTGTGAGCCACACAGTCAAAGGCTTTGTCATTTGTCAATAAAGCAGAGAACATCTATGATCCAATATTCATAAATATGTCCTTTAATTCGGACATATTTATGAATATCTTCCTTTTGGTCTTTAAGAGAAGTACAAGTCTTCATTATAGTTTCCATTTTTAAGTTAGTTTCTCCATTTATTTGTGTGACTCCTAACATTATTACAAAGTGATTAAATACTCATTGCATTTGCATCTGAACAAGACATTTTAGGAGCTGTGTTACATGTATTCACTTTCCACCTCTCACTTCCAAGTGCTCTTGGCTTCCCACTGCCTCTAGAACAGAAATGGAAACTTATCCTGAAGCTGAAAGTCCTTCATTAGCATTTTTCTAGGTTCCTTCATGAATTCATCTCCTGTCTTTTCCTGGTCTAACCAGTCGTCTGAAGTCAAACTCATTTCTGAACATGTCAAGGTCATCCCTCGGATGGAACTTTTTTCTCAGTCCAGTTTCCACCCTACTTCTACCTGGAGAGACATCAAACTAACCCCCTCAATAAAACATTCCCTCATTGTCTGCTGTTGTTTTCATCTTTCTGTGGTGTTTGGAATTTCTTTTTCATCCTTTTATCTGCTTCATAAATTAAATCCTCGGCAGGGGTCAGAGACTGTGGCTTTTCATATCCCCAGATCCTAGCTTGTAGTCTAGAGAAGCTCAAGAAACAGACACTCATATCATTAGGCAGTCTAAAGTAAACCATGCTTCTTGAAACAAATTCTAACATTGAAATGTGTGAGTTTGGCAGATGAACATTTACCTACTTACTAATAGAGTGAATTAAGAAAAAAAATTTTTTCCAGTTGCTTAATATCACATAGCCTGAATTTTAGGTTAATTAATTTAAAATGTTATCTATGCACAATGTTCTTCAAAGCATTTCTGAAATCATTAATTTTTTTAGAATCATAGAATATTTAAACTAAAGACTATAGAAATAATTTGATCAAATTATTACTAGTTATGAATGATAAAACTAAGAAAATTCAGATGATATAATCATGGCTAAAATTTAGGTCTCCTTGATAGAAAAACAGCCAAAGTAAAGAATAATAAATCAATATATTTAAAGTGGATAACCCCCAGGGACCTATTGTATAGCATATGGAACTCTGTTCAATGTTATGTGGCAGCCTGGGTGGCAGCTGGGATTGGGGGGAAAAGATACACATATATGTACGACTGAGTCCCTTTGTTGTTCACTTGAAACTATCACAACATTGTTAATAGACTATTACCCTAATACAAAATAAAAAGTTCAAAAAAAGAGAATATATCAACAAAATACTAGAATAAAATATAAATGCTTGATAAGGTGAATATGGTGATGGATTATAACTGAAAGATAATGATTCATCATTCATCCATATTCATCTTCAACGTTTTTAGGAATAGAAATAATACAAGCCCTGCAAAATTTTACAGACCAAATAAACAACACCTCCTTCCACCAACATTTTATAAAGACAAGTTTTGATAACCATAAACACTAAACAAACAAACTTGAAGTAACAATCTAAAGTGTCAGGGTGGATGAGCTTTGCGTTTAGTTGCTACTGCAGTCATTTATTTTGTTTTCTTTTATTAGATACTTAATCCGACCGGATCCACTGGCTTACCTACCCAACAGTGAACCCAGTCGAAAAAACAGCATCTGCAACACCATGGTTCAGGACTCTCGAGAGGAAACTCAGCTTTGATAAAAAGAAAATAATAAACTGTTTTTTTTCCCTCCAAGGATGTTACTTGGAACAACTTTAGATCTTAGGAAAGAAAAAACATTGCTGGCATGAAATAAACTAGATTGGAATATATCCAGTTCTCTCATATTTTAAAAAATCTATTCTCCTGGAAGTATAGAGTATTTTGAAACTTGAAGTACTGCTCATTGGTACTCCTCCTATTAATATTTGAAAGACATCAATGGAATGGTTTTGAAAACCTAAATCAGAACACAAAAATTTAAACCTGATGTTTCCTAGTTTGACAATGATGCAAACCGTAGAAGCCAATTTTTTAAAAGTATTAAGGCTTTATGAAAGTAAACTAGAAATCTAACTGTATTTGGTGCATCCCATTGGATATAGAAGATGGTTGCTCCTCTTAAAATTAAATGTGTCCTATTACCTTGCTGTTCTATAAAAACAGCTCATCGTACTGTGTCTAGTCTTCTCTACACAGATAAACAAATTTATGTGGCTGACTTCTGTGTAAGAATCATAGTTTGCTTTAGAATATGAATCCTTCAGTCATTTTAACCTTTTTGTTACCTTTTCATATGATATGATATCCATTTTAGAATTTCCCATGTTGATAGCATGTTTTATTACTCTGAAGAAAACAAAACAAACAAAAATAAATATTAACTACATGAAATTTTCCCTAACTTTATGTTTGACACACATTGTATGCCAAGAAAAGTATAAAAACAAATATTTGTTGTTATCCTAACATATTGTTCTCCTAAGAGAATACCTAACATAGGGAAAATACTTGAAACACATTTGTCAACTTAAATTTACTCCAAGAATTGAAACTGAAATATTAAGTAATGATTTTCGTTAAAATCTTGAGCTTTAACATTTTTTATATATCTATATAGTATATTTCATTAGAAAGATACTTTAAAAGAAGCATAATTATGCTTTTTATAGACTACAAAGAATTTCAAAACACTAGAAGTCCTCCTTTATGCCTTTAGCATTAATCGTATTCCAAAAAATGCCATATCAAAATTTTACCTAAATTAACTGTACTTTAACATTGTGCAGAAAACATACAAAATAAAGATAGGTAGCTTGGGGGAATTCCCTGGTGGTCTAGTGGTTAGGCCTCTGCGCTTTCACTGCCAAGGGCCTGGGTTCTGTTTCTGGTCAAAAAACTAAGATCCTGCAAGCAGTGTGGTGTGGCCAAACAGAAAAGGTAGTTTTTGCCATTTAAATTTAATGCAGACCATAGAGAATTTGATAGTTATAAAAGAAAAGTTGACCCTTGGTGACTCCAGTGCTCTTACCTGTATTGCATTAGTCCCCTTCAGAAACAGGTTGAAAAACACAGAGCTTAGTTTGCAAGGTAGTTGGAATGTGTTGTCATTCCCATGAAATAGATACTGACAAATTTTAAAAGATATTTTTGTTCCAAATTTTTTTTTCTGAGTTTTACTTTGAGTTTTAATTCAACAGAAAGTAGAATATTTAAAAATAGAAAGAGACATGGTATCATTTCTTTACACAAAGCAGATAAATTTAAAAATTAGGATTAAAGGTAACAAATAAAATCTAATATTCCCCCATAATTTTGTGAATATAAAGTATAAAATGTGAAATTATAGATTACAGCTATTGCATAATTTGGCTTTGAGTATATGAAATGCTTTTTTGTTGTTGTTTTTGTTTAATATTTTACATTACTCTCATTTTAGAACGACATGAACACCAAGAATTTCCCCTGAAATAGGGAGACCCTATATTTAATTCTCTTTAACCAAACAAGGAAATAGAAACACAGCTTAAAGATGGAGTGCTCATACATGTGTATGTGTTATAAACACAGGTGAAATACATTTGACAAACATATTCACATAGAAATTATTCAAAGTGAAGGCAGAATTGAGTTAGTATATATAATGGAAAACAACAATAAATTTAATGAACTTGTTTCATATTTGCACATTGAAATTTAAGTATGATGTTTCTTTGAGTTGCTATGTCTTTACCCATTGCAGTTGTGTTTAGGAATAAATGTAAGGTTTTATGAAATCTTCTATTTCCTCCAATATCTCAAATTGAGTATTTTTGCATTATGACAGTTGCCAAGAGTAGGATTTTACGCTAGGTAGGACCTGACTGTATTTCCTACAAAAATAAAAAATGTGTTTCATAAATTTTAAAATAATTATTTTTGACTATGAACATTAGTCCAAATTTAATATTTAACACAATTCAGATCAGCTTACTATAATGATGATAGTTTATTACTCTTTCTGTTATTTAAAAAATAAAAACACACTTATAAAAGCCTTTTAACAAATGGTTGCCTTTTTAAATTACTTACACTTGCACATGAAAATAAAATATGAAGTCAATAGTAGTTCTTGTAACCCTATGGGATTTGGTTCTGTTTATTGACTATGTACCGTTTTGCTACCAGTTACATTCCTTTAAAATAAATAATAAAATTATTTCTGATGATGAAAAACATTTATTTTGGCAAAACTTGAGTTGTGTAGACAAATTGTAATTTGATTTGCCACAGTTGTATTTTTACCTGTCCCTTTAATATTTCAAAACCAATATAAACATGACGGTGATATCACTGAAAAAGTTAGTGATAAATGAAGTTGTTAAATTACTTAAGGAAAGAAGGACAGGGAAGCCAGAGAGACAGAAGAGAAAGTGAACAAAGGGAAGGGAGGGGAAAGCAGATAGGGAAAGAGATGAAGAGAGAGAAAAAGAAGCCAAAAAAAAAGGGAAGGAACAAAATCAAAAAGAAACACCAATGTAGGTGCCAGAAGATAAAAAAAAAATCTTTTTCTTTTAAAAACTAGAGGATAATGTCTCAAAAGAGTAATTTAAAGGCCAGAAAAACAGTGCTTAGGGAAAACCAATTTTAAATGCAAAACTAGACTTTTAGTCAGGGAAATGGAGCAGAAACTTTTCTCCCCATTACTTCTAAGTGCAGCAAAGAACCCTAGATATGAAACTGAGCAGCACCCTCTGGGCCTTCCTAGGGACAGACACACCCTCCCCCATGTCCTAGGAAAACAGTCAAACAAGACAAAGTAGCACTAACTTAGCCAAAAAACAGAGTCAAGGACACTTAGTTCCTCAAGAGCTCTTAGTCATATTCTGAGCCACACCTTGGAGTTGTTCTGCAGATGCTGAAACCCCCACAAGGGAAGAAGTTGACTACATGCTGACCACCAGCACATAGACCCCAGACCAGTGGGAACCAGAAAATTGATACTTGAGATTCCTGAAAAACCATCCTGTTACCTCACCCCCAACCAACCAGAAGGATGTACATGAGCCAGTTGCATTTGACCCTCACCTTCACCTTGCCTTTAAAAAGCCTTCCTTGAAAGCCACTGATAAGTTTGGGTTTTTTGAACACTAGCTGACTGTTCTCTTTACTTGGTGCCTGGCAATAAATACTGTACTTTCCTTCACCACTGCCTGGTGTCCATAGATGGCTTTGCTGTGCCTCAAGCAAGCAGACCTAAGTTGGGTTGGATGACAAATACTACATATCAGTCCAGCATAAGAAGGCTGAAGAGAAGGAAGATGGACTAGGGAAGTAGGGCTTGAGGAACAGCATGGTGATGAGTTCTCTCGGTTTTCTTTTTGCCTCCTACAATTGCTTTGGATATTTGGAAATACCAATGTCCATGCATGCTCAATCGTGTGTGACTCTTTGCGGCCCCACAGACTGTAGTTTGCCAGGCTTCTCTACCCATGCGATTTCCAAGGCAAGATTTTTGGAATGGGTTTCCATTTCCTTCTCCAGGGGATCTTCCCAATCCAGGGACTGAATCTGCACCTCCTGAATCTCCTGCATTGGCAGGTGGATTCTTTACCACTGTTCCACCTGGGAAACCTCGGAAATGTTAGTGAGAACAGCAAAACCAAGTAAAGCCTGCTCTTTTCTTCTACGGGACCAACTTTGCAGCATATGCAACTGTCACAGCACCAGACTCCTGATGACCCCGCAGTGTGAGTGGCTTGTTCACACAACATCTCCAATATATATGCTGGTCAACACATCCAATGGCCAGCAGATTCTTTCAGCACCCCCAGGATGGTTGTATAAAGTGCCACCAGTGGTACACTCCCCCGTGAAGACTGTCCTGAGATGTTCAGCAAAGAAGTACCACCGAATTTTCTGCAATTCTGTGAACTATAGCAATGCCAACAGCCTGGTTTCGGTCCTGGGGTCTCTTCCTGGATGCTCAATCTCAGCCCTTAAGATAACGCATGCTCCTTATATCTGTTATTGCTGTGTTATTTTCAAGTCCTCTTTACTTATTACTAACCAATCTGTCATTGCTCCAAGGTTCTGATACAGTTAATGGTTAACTGTAACTTTCTTTGTCTAAATCACTGTGTAGTTCTTCAGATTAGATCCTGGCTGAAAAAAATACGTAAGTCAGTAGTTCTCCATCTGAATAAATCTGAGATAACGGTGATATCAAATTCCAAGGCCTGGTCTGAAGGACATATTTTTGGAAAATTCAGCAAATTAAATAGTACCTGCTGGGAAATTTTTAAGACAGACACCACTTACTCTGTGGAGCGTTCAGTCAGTTCAGTTCAGTTCAGTCGCTCAGTCATGTCCGACTGCGACCCCATGAATCACAGCACGCCAGGCCTCCCTGTCCATCACCAACTCCCAGAGTTCACTCAAACTCACCTCCATCGAGTCGGTGATGCCATCCAGCCATCTCATTCTCTGTCATCCCCTTCTCCTCCTGCCCCCAATCCTTCCCAGCATCAGACTCTTTTCCAGTGAGTCAACTCGTCACATGAGGTGGCCAAAGTATTGTAGTTTCAGTTTTAGCATAAGTCCTTCCAATGAACACTCAGGACTGATCTCCTTCAGAATGGACTGGTTGGATCTCCTTGCAGTCCAAGGGGCTCTCAAGAGTCTTCTCCAGTACCACAGTTCAAAAGCATCAATTCTTTGGCGATCAGCTAGACAAGTATTATTTCATTTTGATCTCTGATCATTTTATAGAATTGTTCTCCAGTCTATATTATTTGAAGGAACACATCAGCTTTAACTGTGGCTGATCAATATGAGATTATACCAAATGGTTCTGAAAAAAATGCTATTTGGCATATAATTAAAGATTATGTACTATCTTAGTATTCAATAAAATTTCATTCTACTGTTTATTAATAAAAATGTTGCAATAGAGTTAAAATGTCTGCTTTCCTAAGTAATAGCAGAAATCTAAGAAATTGCACTGTAATTTAGTCACATTTCAAAGAAATACAGAATTGTACTCAGAGCCATATTTTTTATTTTTCTCTGTATACAGATAGGTTTAATTTCATGTGCTAACAGACTAGATAGTTTTGCACTTTAAAATTAAATACATTCCAAAAGGAAAAGTTCCTGAATGTACAGACTGCTATTCCCTGATTTGTATGTTATTAATACTTATATAGAATAAGAAAACTTGAGGATGTCTTGGAATATTTCAACTTAACAAAAGATTGGACCTATGAGATGCTCTTATTACTAAGCCTAAGGTAAGCACTCAAGTTGAGATTTGTAAATACAATTATTGATTTATATTATTTCAAGTAGTATAAATATAATGGAAATATTTATTATTTTAGCTAAGAATTCAAACTTAGACAAAAAATATTGAGGAAAACACTACTTGAAAAATGCTTGAGTTTTAGAGGTTTAGGGGCCAACTAAGCCACAAATGATTTGATTTTGAAAAGAGACTATCTTATGATCACTTTGTAATGAAATTAATTGACTTTTAATGTTTTTGGCAAAAAGCACAGTATGATATGACTATTAAACGACTAACACTTTCACTGAAAAACATGTTGTATAAATAATTAAGTAGCTGTGTTTGATTTACTATCTCTAACTAAAGGAGAAAAATCTTTTATTTTGAAGTACTCAGCCTACTCCAAGTTACTGTGGGAAATCCTCGTTTTTCACTTGTGCTCAGACTGTCAGTTGTGTCTGATTCTTTGTGACCCTATAGACTGTAGCCCACCAGGCTCCCCTGTCCATGGGCTCCTCCAGGCAAGGATACTGGAGTGGATTGCCATGCCCTTCTCCAGCGGATATTCCTGATCCAGGGATCAGACCCGCAGTCTCCTACATTGGCAGTCTCCTACATTTTCTTTACCACTAGCACCACCTGGGAAGAACTTATTAGATGATACTATAAGTGAAAAATCACTTAATAAAATAATTTTATTTTGTCATTTTCAGGTCATTCTATCATTTTCCCCCTTGAGTTTGCTGAAATATTGATAGTGTAAAAGAATTTCAATCTAAAATGGAGCCAGAAAATGCAAAATGGAAAAATCTCAAACACGTGCCTTCAGGAAGACAGAAACTTAAGAAATGAGAAATGATTTGCTGTAAATATGTGATTTACAAAAAACTAGTAATATTGGTATTTCTTAAATGAGAAAGAGTGGGTCAGGATTGCCTTGTACCGACCTCAGGAAATGTCCTTCATGATTTCCAGACGGATGAACAAAAAGTGACCCAGGTCAGGTTGGTCTCAACAAATAAGCTGAACTGAGTTTGTGTGTCTGGTGAGGCTGGTTTTGTCTGAGTAGGGAAATAGCAAGGCTGGTCTCCCCTGGTTTTTCATTTAAAAAAATTCTAACTGAACTCTCCCTTCTTTGTGCTTCTGCCCATAAATACAGTTAACCTCAAGCCCTAAACAGACCTGCTTGTTATTTTGCTATTGATTTCATGTCCCAAGTTGCAATTCCTCTGCTATTCCTGAATAAACTCATCTTTTAAAAAAGTTATTTATTTTTAATTGAAGGATAGTTGCTTTATAATATTGTGTTGGTTTCTGCCGTACATCAACATGAATCAGCTATAGTTATACATATGTTCCGGGTTTCCCTTGTAGCTCAGCTGGTAAAGAATCCACCTGCAATGCAGGAGACCCCGGTTTGCTTCCTGGGCCAGGAAGATCCCCCGGAGAAGGGATTGGTTATCCACTCCAGTATTCTTGCCTGGAGAATCCCCATGGACAGAGGAGACGGGCGGGCCACAGTCCATGGGGTCACAAAGAGTGAGACGACTGAGTGACAGAGCAGAGCACAGCTCACGCATACGTTCCATCCCTCTCGGCCCTGCCTCCCACCCCATCTCACCCCTCCCTCCCACCCCATCTCACCCCTCCCTCCCACCCCATCTCACCCCTCTCGGTTGTCGTCGTCATAAACTTATTTTGTGGCAATTTTGAGTTTGCCTCATTTTCCCTTTTCATTTTGGTCAACAAAACCATGTCTTGTAAATACGCTATTAAATGTGTATTATTAAGAATCTGCAAGAACAAAAGCTTAGCATTTTAGAATTGTCCCTGTAATATTCGTAAGCTTTTTCTTAAATAGAAACTATCCAATATGACAGAATCTGTCTGCTTCATAATCATTTGGATTTAACAGAGACATTTTTCTGTATTAAAAGAATCAAACTTCCCTGACATTTTTCAATATTCCTCAATATCCTCCTTGTGCTTCAGTTCAGTTCAGTTCAGTCGCTCAGTCGTGTCCGACTCTCCACGACCCCATGAATCACAGCATGCCAGGCCTCCCTGTCCATCACCAACTCCCGGAGTACACTCAAATTCATGTCCACAGAGTCGGTGATGCCATCCAGCCATCTCATTCTCCGTCGTCCCCTTCTCCTCCCGCCCCCAACCTTTCCCAGCATCAGAGTCTTTCCCAGTGAGTCAACTCATCGCATGAGGTGGCCAAAGTATTGCAGTTTCAGCTTCAGCATCAGTCTTTCCAATGAACATCCAGGATTGATCTCCTTTAGAATAGACTGGTTGGACCTTTTGATATAAAATAGCCACCAAAACAATCACTAAATTCATGTAACCTTGAAGGAACTTAGTGAAGTAATTTAATGTATTTTTGTATCATGGATAAAAGACAATTTTCATCTGAGTCCAAAATCAATTCTTTGTAACTCTCCCAATATCATCACAGAATAAACTACAGAATACAGATGATGATCAAAGCTAAGTAATTTGTTTTGTGTACACAATATTGATCACTTCTGTAGATTTTCCTGTGTTTTAATTGCCACAACTTATGTCCTGGTACAAATTACTGCACCCACTTACAGAGGCAGCTACTTTGTGCTGGGCATGCAGATGAAGCTAAGTGGTGGGAAATTGTGGCTGTGTGCAAAGGTGATTTGTCATCCAGCACCAGCTCCTCAATCTTGTAACATGGCAATTGTTTCTTACAAACTGATATGTTTTGTCCAAGGCTTTGAGGGCTAGAAACTACTGGCCTTGGTACCTGCATGATGAAATTGGGAAATAAGTTTGGTAGCAGAAAACTGTTCATATGCAAGACCATAACAGATCATTTATTTTTCACTATTGCATTCCCACAGAGTAACTCTTATGCTTTCTGTAATCATTTAATACTTTTTGATATGAATTTACTTTCATTAAGTCCATCCAAGCAATTTTCAAAACTATACACACATAAAAAAATATCAGTAGGGAATCAATAACTTCAGATATTCAAATTGTCTTTAAATCTTTATTTATATGCTTTTCTTTTGATAATACAATTAGAATGGAGTCAAATTTAAATCTCATAATTATAGTTTGCATTTCATAGAGGGGACACAGATAATCATGAGAGCCCAGAAATTTGGTGATAGAGTTAATTCTTTATTCAGAACAAGAGTCCTTACCAGCTTAAACAAAGTTTCCAGAATATAATCATCTCAGTAAGAAAAAAAACAATGGAGGTAATAAGGTTATTAAAAAATACAAGAAGAAAATTTAAGTTTATGTAAATTAAAGACTGATCTTCTGTGTGGTAATATAATTGAGAATCATTAACTCTGAAGCCCTAGCCCTATGTGCAGATCCTCTAAATATTTGTATCTAATGCTGAAAGATGCAGTGTAGATGTTTGAGGTCAAAGATCCTGAAAGCACATATCCAGTTCCAGAAGAAAAAAAATCTGGGTGTTGTATTTGCAGGTAAATATCTATTGGCTTGTACCATCTTTTAGCAGAATTTCATACAGACAAAAACCAATAGAAAGCCACTGAACTAAAGTTCTGAAGGTGAAATTGTTGCTAATATTTTTTGAATCAAAGTCATAAATAGTAACCCATTTTATACCCATTAAAACTTCAAGGATCAAGTTTTTTACGTATCCTTAAAGTCCTGTTGAAAAATATCATTCCCTTTTCTATTTTCTTTCTTTCATTACATCTTCAGTGAAATAGTCTCTCTGAATGCTTTGAATAAATATGTGAAACAAAGGTTAACCCTGTACCACAGTTTCATTTACCTGGATTTTTCTGATACTGTCTCCATCTGACTTTTTATATGGTTGGGAACAGAGGAAGAAAATACAAAAAATGTTTAGTCCTTACATTTGTGTGTTTCATTGATTAAAAAATACATATGGCTATGAAAACACATTTTCCCCATTGGTTTTAACAGTTCATCTATCTCCATTACACTTGCTTTTCATAGGAAACAGACTTCTGGTATACACATTCATTGTGAGGATGTTTGTTCCTTCAGTTCCCTTAAGGGATGAGGTTTCTTCTTTCAGAAAAATTTTGTTTTGAAAATTAAAACCAAATTTTCTCCCTATTATCAGTTCAGTTCAGTTGCTCGGTTGTGTCTGACTCTTTGCGACCCCATGGAAGCCAGGCTTCTCTCTTTAGATTAGATTGTCCCCATGTCTGTGGAGATGTAGAAAGACTAAGAACACATTCACTCACTCTCACTGTGCATAGCTGGTCACGTGGTCCAACCTGCCTCAAGGGCTCAGAAGAGAGAGCTGGAGATACTTAAGGAGCGTAACCAATGGCTGATACCACATACACCTAGACATGCCCTGAGATTTAGGGCCTTGAGTCATAAAAATAACAACCTAAAAGCTCCCAGAAAAACAAAGAAAAGCAAACAGACACACAAATAAAACAGGTCATCTAGAAATTAATGAATTTAAGGTCGGCAACAGATTTCTCTTTGACACGCTTTGTCTAGAATGGAGCTATGCTTTTAAAGTTTTATTTGTTTTTTAAAGGAAATCGTTTCCCACTTTGATCTTATACCAAATAAGACTATCAGCATCTTCTGAGGGTAGAAAAAGTCATTTTGGAGATACGGAAGGACTCAGATAATGTATCTGCCATTCGTCTTTCTTTTCCCTTTATGAGGTTTTTTGTCAGTATAAAAAGCAAAAGGAGAGAACAATGATGGATGAGATGCAAGGTTAGAGAAAAACTATTTGCTGTGTAGAAGGAAGGGGATGGGGTCCTCCATGAAAGAGGTGTCCTGGTTACATGGGACCAAGAAAATCAATCTTGTGATGAATAAGTAAACCAAGATGGGACTAACATGTATGGTTATAAATCTAAAGGGGGTACCCATCCTAATTTCACATTGAAAATTTTTAGATTTCTGAGAACAAATTTTCTCCAGATAGTAGTAAGATGCCTTGCACCTAGAAAATCCATATAACATATGATTTGAAAGTAGAAGTTAATTGCTCGAACATGTCTGTCTCTTTGCGACCCCATGGACTGTAGCCCACCAGGCTCCTCTGTCCACGGGATTCTCCAGCTGAACACTGGAGTGGGTTGCCATGCCCTTTCTCCAGGGAACCTTCCCGACATGCCCAGAGTGCACGTGAGTGCTAACTCTGAGATGGCGCAAGACAACTCCTAAAGTGTATCCCACAGTGCACAGAGTATCTTGCTTTTTACCTTTGGATCATCAGAGTCTGCGATTTCTAGTACAATTTGTTCTCAGCTTCCACAAATCCACAAGTCACTCTGTTCATATGGCACACTGAGGGTCTTAAGGACGTTCAGACGTTATACTGAGCTTCTAGACAAGCTGCACCATGAGGGTCTTGAGCTGTCTGAGGCTCAAGAAAGAGTAATAACCAGTAACCACACCCTTTTGGACATGAGGCCATCAAAAGCAGTGTGAAGAATATAAAATCATCTGGGTTTGATGCTTTGTTATGAATTTTTCTCAATTTCTGTATATCTTGGAGAAGTTTCTTAACTGTTTGGTGCCTCTGCTGGTTAGGCAGATCCAGATGGTGAGGAAAGAGAGGGACCTGACCCAGTGAACAAAAAAATCATTTAAGCTTGTTATTGAGTTTATTTTTTTCCCAAGTGCTTTCTCTGTTTGTCATTATTTGACACTGATCCAGGAACAGGAAATCTCTTCACTGTTAAATAATAAGAAACAAGTCAGTAGCTATAATGAATACAAATAGCAGTATATTGTTTCCTATTTTTGAAATATTGTTTTGCAATTATTGCATATGGATTTCAAAACAGTAGACTTAATTGATATTCTCTGAAGGCAATGGCAAGCCACTCCAGTACTCTTGCCTAGAAAAATCCCATGGATGGAGGAGCCTGATAGGCTGCAGTCTGTGGGGTCGCTAAGGGTCGGACACGACTGAGCGACTTCACTTTCACTTTCACACATTGGAGAAGGAAATGGCAACCCACTCCAGTGTTCTTGCCTGGAGAATCCCAGGGACAGGGGACCCTGGTGGGCTTCTGTCTATGGGGTCACACAGAGTCGGACACGACTGAAGTGACGCAGCAGCAGCAGCAGAGGTAGTAGATATGAGGGGCAAAAACTCCCCAAAATGCAGACATGGAACATATCAAGAAATACAAAATAATTTAGGAGAAGACACTGATTGACAAGAATTATTACATTTAAAGAATTAACTTGGAAAGAAACACAAGTACTTTGGAATATAATTTTATTTCTTTGAACTTATTTTGTGATATCACCACCTTGTGGCCAAATTTAAAATAATTTTCCATTGCAAACTAAGTAAGTTCAGTTAGGTTCAGTTCAGTTGCTCAGTCATGTCCGACTCTTTGCGACCCCATGAATCACAGCATGCCAGGCCTCCCTGTCCATCACCAACTCCTGGAGTTCACTTAAACTCATGTCCATCGAGTTGGTGATGCCATCCAGCCATCTCATTCTCTGTCGTCCCCGCCTCCTCCCGCCCTCAATCCCTCCCAGCATCAGAGTCTTTTCCAGTGAGTCAACTCGTCGCATGAGGTGGCCAAAGTATTGGAGTTTCAGCTTTTGCATCAGTCCTTCCAATGAACATCCAGGATTGATCTCCCCCAGAACGGACTGGTTGGATCTCCTTGCAGTCCAAGGGACTCTCAAGAGTCTTCCCCAGCACCACAGTTCAAAAGCATCAATTCTTCGGCAATCAGCTTTCTTCACAGTCCAACTCTCACATCCATACATGACCACGGGAAAAACCATAGCCTTGACTAGGTGGACCTTGGTTGGCAAAGTAATGTCTCTGCTTTTTAATATGCTATCTAGGTTGGTCATAACTTTCCTTCCAAAGAGTAAGCGTCTTTTAATTTCATGGCTGCAATCAGCATCCGCAGTGATTTTGGAGCCCAAAAAAATAAAGTCTGACGCTGTTTACCCATCTATTTCCCATGAAGTGATGGGACCAGATGCCATGATCTTTGTTTTCTGAATGTTGAGCTTCAAGCCAACATTTTCACTCTCCTCTTTCACTTTCATCAAGAGGCTTTTGAGTTCCTCTTCACTTTCTGCCATAAGGATGGTGTCATCTGCATATCTGAGGTTATTGATATTTCTCCCAGCAATCTTGATTCCAGCTTGTGCTTCTTCCAGCCCAGCGTTCCTCATGATGTACTCTGCATATAAGTTAAATGAGCAGGGTGACAATATACAACCTTGACGTACTCCTTTTCCTATTTGGAACCAGTCTGTTGTTCCATGTTCAGTTCTAACTGTTGCTTCCTGACCTGCATACAGGTTTCTCAAGAGGCAGGTCAGGTGGTCTGGTATTCCCATCTCTTTCAGAATTTTGGGTTTATTTCAATACAGCATCCTATGAACATGTGTGTGTGTGTGTGTGTGTGTGTGTGTGTATGCACGCACACGTGGGATTAGTCACTTAGTTGTGTCAAACTCTCTGAGGCCCCATGGACTTTAGCCCACCAGGTTCCTCTTTCCATGGAATTTTCCAGGCAAGAATACTGGAGTGGGTCGCCATGCCCTCCTCCAGGGAATCTTCCCACCCATGGATTGAACCTGTGTCTCCTGCATTGGCAATCTGATTCTATACCACTGAGCCACCTGGCAAGTCCAAAGACAGCTGGTACTAAGGTAAATACCATTTTTGCTTGAAGGCAAGTCCTCTTTTCCTTCTTACAGGCCTTCAGCATGGGGGTTTGTGTTCATCGCTTCAGGGTTTGGACTGAACTCATAGTTGTTCTGTGCTGTGGCAAATCTCATTGCACAGAAGTCAGAGTGTTCTAGCGACACCTTGTTTTTGTGGTGAGCTAACTGCCAGTGTTTCTTTCTATCTTTGAATGTCTTTTCTCTGCTTGTCTCTGGGCCTCCCATTGTGCTGTCCCTCAAGAAAACCTGCCTAGAGCAGCTCTGCCCAGGGTATCCATTTTATTCTGTGCTTGTCAGTGTGTGGCAGAGTGGATACCGGGTCTTGTCTGATGTTCTGATTAGCTGTGGATTGTAGGCAGCCCTGTCAACCTAGGCTTTGGGATGAAGGTGTCACAAGGTTTTCTGTCTTTCCTGCAGGTGTAACTTTGATCCTAAGATGCCTTCCTGCTCCTCCTCCAGCAGTAGAGTTTCCCTGTTCTCATACCCCAGGAGCTGTAGATTTCTATCATGACTTCAGGGGGAAATGTATGTGGTCCTGTTCCATGGAGACAAAAGCTTTCCATGGAGGAGAGGGAGGAGATGGATTCATGCAGAGTTCTGGCAATGCCCACCATTTGCATCCCCCGGGTGGCCATACAGGTAAACCTTTACCAGGACTCCCCCCAAGCTTCCCTCAGATGCCTGCTGATGTTCATGGAAGAAAAGCCCAGAAAGGAGGACAATTCCCCAGTGTCTGCAGCACAGAGAGTCACACTCTTAAGTGGCCCCTGCCCAGTCGTCAGACAAATATCAAGCATTCTCACTCCACTGCTAACCAACATGCGCTTGACAGCCTGGTGTCCGTCTCAGGTAAGCAAAAGCTTGGGGTTTGTGTCTAGGCATCTGTAGGTGTCGTCTATCACTAGAGAAGTGCAGTTAATTGCCTGTATCATTAAATTAGTGAATTTAAAAAAATACGCCCCTTCCATATTTAAATGATTTCCTTACAAATATGTAGTCGTCTGATCTCCAGTCTCAGAGTTACTTGGTGTCTTCAGTAGCAAGTCTAGCAAAAAGCAGTGCCTGAGAGGAGGCTCATAAGTGTCTCTTAAAGGATGGGACCTGGAGACTGTCATACAGAGTGAAGTAAGTCAGGAAGAGAAAACCAAATTTTGTATATTAATGCATATACGTGGAATCTAGAAAAATGGTCGATGTGAACCCACTTTCAGGGAAGGAATAGAGACACAGACATGGAGAACAAACATCTGGACACCGAGGGGGAAAGGGGGGATAGGGTAAGTTGGGAGATTGCAATTGACGTATATACAGAACTACGTAGAAAATAAATAACTAATGGTAACCTACTGTATAGCACAGGGAACTCTCCTTAATGTTCTGTGGAAAACTGAATGGGAAGGAAATCCAAAAGAGTGGGGCTGTGTGTGTGTGTGTATACACATATATGCATGTGTGTGCATATATATATATATATACCCACACACACATATATATGGCATTAGGTTGAATAGTGAGGAATGGAGATTAATGAGATTCACTTGTCTAGACACAATATGAGCTGAACTCACTGAGCTTTGCTAACAAAATACCAAAACTATTATATATACATATATATATATACACACACATGCACATACATATATATACACATACATATGTGACTGATTCCTTTTTCTGTACAGTAGAAACTAACACAGCTCTGTAAAGCAACTATTTTCCAAAAAAAATTAATTAAAAATAAAAAATAAAGTATGGGGAGTGAGCAGCTGCATGGGATCGACATCAAGTCTGAAAGGCCCCTGACTAATGCTGTAGGACCCCTGAGTCTGCCCCAGGCTCTGCTCAGCCTCCTCTGCAACATCAGAGGAGCAGGGAGTCTCTCGAGGCCCCAGGGGAGATGACTGGCCTGTAGTCTTTTCATCTCAGCCAGGGCCTGCTGCTGTGGCTCTTCTGTCTGTTTCAAAACACACTTCTTATGGATTCACTGGTACAGAAACCCCAAGTGTGCATCCTGAATTAGATTCTGATGCTTTTAGAATCCAGATTGTCAGACCTCTGCCAGGAAAGTGCACAGCTATCTTGCCGACAGTTTGTTCAGATTAATGAAAAGAGCAGTCCAGACACACTTTAGTAAATCAAGCCAGGGGGACTATTTAAAGGATGTAGAAGGAAGCTGGTGACCCTGGCGCTCAGGGCAAAGTGCTCAGCACTGCTGTCAGTCACTCAGGATCCAGGCTTTCTGTCTCAGAATTCTTCTCGGAGATTTTAAGCTTTCGAGGATGCCATCTGAGCGGAGGGCCATTTCAGAACCCCTCCAGTCCCGGTCCTGGTATTTTGTTAGCAAAGCTCATGAGTTCAATTTATAGTGTGACTGGGCAGGTGAATCTCATTAATCTCCGTTCCTCAGTATTAAACCTAAAGCTAAGCTACAGAGTATCACACAGGCAGATGTACAGATATGAAAAGAATATGAAATTCAGCCAGTGCATTGATAACCTCTGTCATTTTTTAGTTGATTTTCAGGCCCTGAAGCCAAAGAGTTCTCTATTATATGCCCTTCCTACAGTCCTGCCCACCTTCCAGTTCAAACAGCCACACTCACACACACATACACTGACACACGCGCACACACACTTCATCTGGAGAGAAACAGAATCACAGAATTTGGGGTTTATTTAACATGACAGGGTAATGTCTTCCTCAGTGAGAAGATTTAAAATGGTTTTTGCAAAGGGAAAAGCTTTACAAAATAGGCTAATTATTTTTGTGAAAGCCCTCCAAATTGTGAAAGTTTTGTAAATTTGTAATTTATAAATTGTGTAAATTTAGACTCTGTGCCAGGATACCCTGATATCAGAGTCAGATGTTACAGCTGAGTTTTCAGTTGGTGACGGACGGGCTGCTTGCGTTTCAGGTGATGTCAGCTCAGATTCCTCCTTGCATCTGGCCACACGTATTTCACAGAACACCAGGCAGCAGACAATTTCAACAACACAGGCAAGCGCACTCTTACAACTTTCCACTAAACGCTTCTGTGTGAACTGGCTCTGGGTTTCAGAATAAGGGGAATAAAGAGGGTTGACAATTTGGGCTTCTTTCCGTCTGGAATGGTCTGGTTTAGGGGAGGAATTTCACCGGGTCCAGCCATTGGTTCAGACCTCTGCAGTAGCCGTCTAAACACTCACCCCTCTTCCATGCATTTTTTCAACTAACTCATTGTCCTTGTTAGAGATAGAAAACCACTTGTAAAATGTAAATTATATCCTGTAATTCCCTAGAATTGCTTCTCGGCCTTTTGGCTAAGATCAAGTGTAGTATGAGGACTTTCCAGGTGGCACAGCAGTAAAGAATCCACCTGCAGTGTAGAAGACAGAGAAGACATGAGTTCTATCCCTGGGTCAGGAAGATCCCCTGAAGGAGGGCATGGCAAATCACTCCAGTATTCTTGCCTGGAATCCCTTGGACAGAAGAGCTGGGCTACAGTAGCATGGCGTTGCAAGGAGTCGGACACGACTAAGCCACTAAGCACACATTTCCCCAGAGCAATAGATTCCTATCACCTTTAGATAAAATTAAAAAGTTGCAGACCTTTTCAAAGTCAGAGTGATTTCATTCTTGCCTCCCTCTGAAGACATGCCTTCTGTTCCCCCAATCCCTCGCTTTGTCTGTTGGATTTCTGTAAATTCAAATTTGCCATCCTTTTTTCCCCCACCTCCGTGACTTCACTCATCTCTCCATCTTCCTACCTCTCATTTTTCTCTCCAAGTCCCAGCCTCACTGCAAGTCCCTTCTCAGTGCTCCATGATGAAGGAGGCACCGTTTACAGACCCTCCAATACAGCCTGTCTGCAGCAATTGGCACTGGTTGAATCGCTCAATTGTCTGAGATTATTTGTCTAGTCTGTATATTTCCCACTTAACTATAAGCTCCAAGAGACCAGGTACTATGTTGATTGCTTATTTTGTTGTCCTTGCATTGAACACAGTGCTTAGAAGATAAGAAATACTTAGGGGCTGATCAACTCACCAGACCTCTCTGTCCTGGGATGTATACTAAAGTCCTCATTAATGACAAAGTGTTATTTTCCTTGCTTCATTCTCTGTGCATAAGTTTTTCTTAGTGGATCCTGGAGGAACTTTCAAGGCACAACACTTATTTCTTCCCCAGCCAGATAGTTTCATAACTTAGCAGTAATTGTGCATTGTTCATCACCATTTCTTAAAATTCGTACTCATCTTTTCTTCTTTTTCTTTATAACTCTTTTGCTCCCAATTTAAGATCTATTGCACTCATGCCAAACAATCGATGTTTCCTAAAGAAATAAAATGACTAGAAAGAAATAGTTACAGTTTCAAAGAAATTTAAAATCAAAATTTGCACATTTTATCCTTTTCCAATGTGTTTAGTTGTGGTTGTATTATGTTTGAATCCATACTGCATTAGTTTCTGTTTTAATGTTTTATTTTTTTTCAATTGCTTGTGTGTTTTATAAATTGGATAGGAGATTAAACAAGATGCATTTTAGACTGGATATCAATTAGAAGGTTGAACATATCGTTAGAAATTATACTTTGATGTCAGTCTATGCCGAAAACCAAGATAAGCTCCTGATTCAAACAACAAAGTTGGGAACAGAGACATACACATACACAGTTTGCACCTAAAATGCCAAGAACTTTTTGTTTGTTTATTTTTGTCACCTTAGTAGCTAACTTAAATTGTAAAGTATTTATAGTAATATGACAGAAATTTTCATTTTCAACCCCATCACACAGAAGAAAAAGGGGATTTTTAGTTACTAACTCACCAGCTCTAAAAGCATATTTTATTTATAATTAGAAAAGTAAAAAGCATTTCTTCTGACCTTAGAGACAAATACTGCAATGTACCAGTGCAATCAGTGCATGGTTTGAAACTGCAAAATAAACTTATAGTTAACTTATACTCTTACTTGGAGAAGGAAATGGCAACCCACTCCAGTATTCGTGCCTGGAGAATCCCATGGACAGAGGAGTCTGGCAGGCTGTGGTCCACGGGGTCGCAGAGTCGGACACGACTGAGCAACTGACACACACACATACTCTTATTTCCAATGAATTTGGAATAATCATAAATGTTTCTGTCATGAACATTTTTCTTTCACTTTTCTTTTTGTACTTTGAATCTTGTCTATCCATTTAGGGAATCTCATGATTTCTGTAACTGACTGGAAGGAATTACCCATTGACACTGAAGATCCTGGAGACTTGCTTTCCCAGCATCCCTTGACTGTGCACCGTTTCTCCACCCCTTTGGGTTGGCTCTATGCTACTTTGATTAAATACAAGCATAGACCATCTTTGTTAGGAAGCGTCTGTCTGTTCCACTAAGAAGGTGGCTTTGAGCAAACCATAACGGGGTCCAAACAGATAAAATCCGCAGCTCCCATCGGCAGCCTAGCTGGGTTCCATCAGTACCGACTTGCCCCTCATTTGTCACCCTCAGTTGTTACGGTCATCTCAGCTGAAGCCACGTGTATCACGTGGCAGATGTCATGGCACCATAACTGGATGCTACTCTGAGACGATCAGATATGAAGTGAGTGCATTTGCCATGTGAACCGTTGTGGACAAAGATACATCCCATCCCACACGCCACTCCACACTGTGCTCCTGTCACTGTTCCATCAGGAGGGGAAGTCTTTTCCTTTTGCCCTCCTTAATTCTGGCCCATGAGAACTTGAGTCAGTAGAATAAGGAAGGGGAAGTCTACTGTGCTGGTGGTCTCTGCTGGCTTTCTCTTGGAACCCATTCTAAAGGAGATCAGTCCTGGGTGTTCATTGGAAGGACTGATGCTAAAGCTGAAACTGCAATACTTTGGCCACCTCATGTGACGAGTTGACTCACTGGAAAAGACTCTGATGATGGGAGGGATTGAGGGTGGGAGGAGATGGGGACGACAGAGAATGAGATGGCTGGATGGCATCACCGACTCTGTGGACATGAGTTTGAGTGAACTCCGGGAGTTGGTGATGGACAGGGAGGCCTGGCGTGCTGTGATTCATGGGGTCGTGGAGAGTTGGACACGACTGAGAGACTGAACTGAACCGAACTGAACTTCTGTTAGTCCATCAGCATAAGACAATAAGCCTCCTCCTAGGATAAATTAACTGACAGGAAGTAGTTAGCATATGCCAGAGTTTTTAAGCAAGATGTTACAGTCAGAGCTGGTGTCAACATAGTAAGGAAGAAGGAAGATGCAACATGTCAGCAGAAAATCAGTCTTTGGTGTCTACAGCTCCTGCTTAGTTTAAGGGACAGACTTTGAGACAGGATCCAAGGATGTGTTCAGTTCAGTTCAGTTCAGTCGCTCAGTCGTCTCCGACTCTTTGCGACCCCATGAATCACAGCATGCCAGGCCTCCCTGTCCAGCACCAATTCCCGGAGTTCACTCAAACTCATGTCCATCGAGTCGGTGATGCCATCCAGCCATCTCATTCTCTGTCGTCCCCTTCTCCTCCTGCCTGCAATCCCTCCCAGCATCAGAGTCTTTTCCAGTGAGTCAACTCGTCGCATGAGGTGGCCAAAGTATTGCAGTTTCAGCTTTAGCATCAGTCCTTCCAATGAACACCCAGGACTGATCTCCTTTAGAATGGACTGGTTGGATCTCCTTGCGGTACAAGGGACTCTCAAGAGTCTTCTCCAGCACCACAGTTCAAAAGCATCAATTCTTCGGCGATCAGCTTTCTTCACAGTCCAACTCTCACATCCATACATGACCATGGGAAAAACCATAGTCTTGACTAGATGGACCTTTGTTGGCAAAGTCATGTCTCTGCTTTTTAATATGCTATCTAGGTTGGTCATAACTTTCCTTCCAAGGAGTAAGCATCTTTTAATTTCATGGCTGCAATCAGCATCTGCAGTGATTTTTGAGCCCAAAAAAATAAAGTCTGACACTGTTTCCACTCTTTCTCCATCTATTTCCCATGAAGTGATGGGACCAGATGCCATGATCTTCGTTTTCTGAATGTTGAGCTTCAAGCCAACCTTTTCACTCTCCTCTTTCACTTTCATCAAGAGGCTTTTGAGTTCCTCTTCACTTTCTGCCATAAGGGTGGTGTCATCTGCATATCTGAGGTTATTGGTATTTCTCCCGGCAATCTTGATTCCAGCTTGTGCTTCTTTCTTTTGTTACTGTGATTTAATATATTGATTAATTTTTGTATATAGAACAATCCTTACATTAGGTATAAATCCAACCTGGTTATGATGTATAATTCTTTTACTATGCTGTTAATTATTTGTGAGTATTTGTTTATTATTCTTATTATTTTTTGGTCAGAATTTATCAGGGATATTTGTCATTTGTTTTCTTTGTCTGGTTCTTATGTAAGGGTAATGCTGACCTCATAGAATGAGTTTGGGGGTGTCTCCTCCTCTTCTTTTTAAAATGTTTGATAAAATTCCCTAATGAAACTGCCTAGTATTTTCATTGTTGAAAGGCTTTTGATTAATGCTTCAATCTCTCTAGTCATACATCAGTATAGATTCTTAATTTCTTCATCATCCTTAGTAAGTTGTATGTTTCTTTGAATTTATCTATTTCTCCAACATAATCTAGTTTTTGAACACATAATTTTTCATAGAAGTTTATTTCTATGGCATCATTTTTATTTCTGTGACATGTGCAATGTCTTCTCTTTCATTCCTAATTTCAGATATTCAGGTTTTGCCCTTTTTTCTTAGTCCAGCTAATAGTTTGTCAATTTTGTTGAGCTTTTAAAAAGTCAGCTTTTGGTTTTGTTGACATTTTCCCATTAAAAAAAATTCTCCATTTATATCTGTTTTCATCTTTATTGTCCCCATTTTTTCTGGGTAGTTTGGGCTTAATTTGTTCTTCTTTTTCCCATTCCTTAAGATGTAAGTTTAGGTTTTTGATTTGAGATTTTTCTTTATTTAGTAGCCGTGTTTACTGCCATAGACTTCTCATATAGTACAGGTTTTATGGCATACCATAAATTTGGTATATTGTATACTTACGTTCATGTGTCTCCATATATTTTTCTAAATTCCTTTACATTTAGAGAAATCTAAATTAGTGACTTCTTAAAATATCTTGTTTTGGCTGTGCTGGGTCTTCCTTGCTGTGCAGTCTTTTTTCTGGCTGTGGCATGCAAGGGCTACTCTAGCTGTGGTGTTTGGGATTCTCATTGCAGTGGCTAGTCTTGTTGTGTAGCACAGGCTGCAGGGTGCACAGGCATCAGCAGCTGTGGCTCCTGGGCCCTGGAGCACAGGCTGCAGGGTGCACAGGCTTCAGCAGCTTCAGCTCCTGGGTCCTGGAGCACAGGCTCAGTAGTTGAGGAGCACGGGCTTAGTTGCTCCACAGCGGGGGATCTTCCTGAATCAGGGATCGAACCCACGTCTCCTGCATTGGCAGGCAGAATGTTTACCACTGAGCCATCTGAGAAGCCCTGTTTGTGATTTTTAATTTTTTTTCCTTATAACCATTAATTGTTTATGACTATGTTAAATTTCACATATTTGTAGATTTTCTGTTTTACTTCTGCTATTGATTACTTGTTTTATTCCACTTTGTTTGGAAAAAATACTTTGTATAATTTTAGTCTTATTAAATTTGTTCAGATTTCTTTTGTGGTTTAACACCTGGTCTATCTCAGAGAATGCTCCATGTACTCTTGAGAAGAATGCATATTCTGCGATTGTTGGGTGGTGGTCTGTATATGTCTGTTAGGTCCAGTTGGTTTGTATTTGTAATCACCTATTTGAGGAGTTTTGCTGGTTTTTACTGGGAGCTTCCCTAATGTGTGTCTAAGATAATTGCAGCCTCGCTAGTGGGGACAGAAATGATGGTCCTAGAGCACCACCTTGTGTCCATATTCAGTTCGGTTCAGTTCAATCGCTCAGTCCTATCAGACTCTTTGTGACCCCATGGTCTGCAGCATGCCAGGCTTCCCTATCCATAACCAACACCTGAAGCTTGCTCTAACTCATGTCCATCGAGTCAGTGATGCCATCCAACCATCTCATCTTTTGTTGTCCCCTTCTCCCCCTACTTTCCTCAATCTTTCTCAGCATGAGGGTTTTTCCAATGTGTCAGTCTTTCACATCAGGTGGCCAAATTATTGGAGTTTCAGCATCAGTCCTTCCAGTGAATATTCAGTACTGATTTCCTTTAGGATTACCTGGTTTGATCTCCTTGCAGTCCAAGGGACTCTGAAGGGTCTGCTCCAAATCACAGTTTAAAATCATCAATTCTTTGGCACTCAGCTTTCTTTACGGTCCAACTCTCACATCCATACATGACTACTGGAAAACTGAAGCTTAGACTATATGAATATTTGTTCGTAAAGTAATACGTCTCTTTTTAATGTGCTGTCTAGGTTGGTCATAGTTTTTCTTCCAAGGAGCAAGCATCTTTTAATTTCATAGCTGCAGTCACCATCTGCAGAGATTTTGGATCCCAGAAAATAGAGTCTCTCACTGTTTCCATTGCTTCCCTATCTATTTTCAATGAAGTGATGGGACTCAGCTTTCTTTCTGAGTCCCATCACTTCAAGATAGAAAGCTGAGCGCCAAAGAATTGATCCTTTTGAACTGTGGTGTTGCAGAAGATTCTTGAGCATCCCTGGGACTGCAAGGAGATCCAACCAGTCCATCCTAAAGGAAATCAGTCCTGGGTGTTCATTGGAAGGACTGATGTTGAAGCTGAAACTCCAATATTTTGGCTACCTGATGCAAAGAGCTGACTCATTTGAAAAAAACCCTGATGCTGAGAAAGATTAAGGGCAGGAAGAGAAGGGGATGACAGAGGATGATATGGTTAGATGGCATTACTGACTCGATGGACATGAGTTTGTGTAAACACTGGGAGTTGGTGATGGACAGGGAGGCCTGGAGTGCTGCGGTTCACGGGGTGGCAAAGAGTCAGACACGCCTGAGCGACTGAACTGAACTGCACTGATGGGACTGGATGCCATAATCTTCGTTTTTTGAATGCTGAGTTTTAAGCCAGTTTATTCACTCTCCTCCTTCACTTTCATCAAAAGGCTTGTTAGTTACTCTTCACTTTCTGCCATAAGGGTGGTGTCATCTGCATATCTGAGGTGATTGATATTTCTCCCTGTAATCTTGATTCCAGCCTGTGCTTCATCCAGCTCGGCATTTCACATGATGTACTCTGCACAGAAGTAAGTGATTTCTGAATTCTCTTGCTTTCTCTATGATCCAATGGATGTTGGCAATTTTTATCTCTGGTTCCTCTGCCGTTTCTAAATCCAGCTTGAACATCTGGATGTTCTCAGTTCACATAGTGCTGAAACCTAGCTTGGAGAATTTTGAGTATTACTTTGCTAGAGTGTAAGATGAGTGCAATTGTGTGGCAGTTTGAACATTCTTTGGTATGCCTTTTTTGGGGACTGGAATGAAAGTTGACCATTTACAGTCCTGTGGCCACTGCTGAGTTTCCCAACCTTGCTGGCATATTAAGAGCAGCACTCTAACTGTATCGTCTTTTAGGATTTGAAATAGCTCAGCTGGAATCCATCAACTTTGTTTGTAGTAATGCTTCCTAAAGTCCATTTGACTTCACACTCCAGGATGTCTGACTCTAGATGACTGATCACACCATCATGGTTATCTGGGTCATTAAGATCTTTTAGTGTGTGTGTAGTTCTTCCGTGTATTTTTGCCACTTCTTAATATCTGCTGCTTCTGTTAGGTCCATACCATTTCTGTCCTTTATTGTGCCCATCTTTGTGTGAAATATTCCCTTGGTGTCTCTAATTTTCTAGAAGAGATCTGTAGTCTTTCCCACTCTATTGTTTCCCTCTATTTCTTTGTTTTGTTCATTCAGAAATGCTTTCTTATCTCTCCTTGCTATTCTTTGGAACTCTGCCTTCAGATGGGTGTATCTTTCTTTTTCTCCTTTGTTTTTTGCTTTTCTTCTTTCTTCAGGTATTTGTAAGACCTCCTCAGAAAGCTATTTTGTCTTGTTGAATTTCTTTTTCTTGGGGATGGTTTTGATCACCACCTCCTGTTCAGTGTTACAAATCTCCATACATAGTTCTTCAGGCACTCTATCAGATCTAATCTCTTTAATCTGTTTGTCCCTTCCACTGTATAGTCATAAGGGATTTGATTTAGGTCATACCTGAATGGTCTAGTGGTTTTCCCTACTTTCTTCAAGTCTGAATTTGGCAATAAGGAGTTCATAATCTGAGCCACGGTCAGTTCCTGGTCTTGTTTTTGCTGACTGTATAGAACTTTGTGTTCGTCTGAAAAGAATATCAGTTCAGTTCAGTTCAGTTGCTCAGTTGTGTCCGACTCTTTGCGATTCCATGAATCACAGCACGCCAGGCTTCCCTGTCTATCACCAACTCCCGGAGTTCACTCAAACTCATGTCCATTGAGTTGGTGATGCCATCCAGCCATCTCATTCTCGGTTGTCCCCTTCTCCTCCTGCCCCCAATCCCTCCCAGCGTCAGACTCTTTTCCAGTGAGTCAACTCGTCACATGAGGTGGCCAATGTATTGGAGTTTCAGCTTTAGCATCAGTCCTTCCAATGAACACCAGAACTGACCTTCTTTAGAACGGACTGGTTGGATCTCCTTGCAGTCCAAGAGACTCTCAAGAGTCTTCTCCAGCACCATAGTTCAAAAGCATCAATTCTTCAGCAATTAGCTTTCTTCACAGTCCAACTCTCACATCCATACATGACCACTGGAAAAACCATAGCCTTGTTGTTGGCAAAGTAATGTCTCTGCTTTTCAATATGCTATCTAGGTTGGTCATAACTTTCCTTCCAAGGAGTAAATGTCTTTTAATTTCATGGCTGCAATCAGCATCTGCAGTGATTTTGGAGCCCCAAAAATGAAGTCTGCCACTGTTTCCACTGTTTCCCCATCTATTTCCCATGAAGTGATGGGACAAGATGCCATGATGATCTTAGCTTTCTGAATGTTGAGTTTTAAGCCAACTTTTTCACTCTCCTCTTTCACTTTCATCAAGAGGCTTTTGAGTTCCTCTTCACTTTCTGCCATAAGGGTGCTGTCATCTGCTTATCTGAGGTTATTGATATTTCTCCTGGCAATCTTGATTCCAGCTTGTGCTTCCTTCAGCCCAGGATTTTGCATGATGTACTCTGCATATAAGTTAAATAAGCAGGGATACAATATACAACCTTGACATACTCCTTTTCCTATTAGGAAACAGTCTGTTCTTCCATGTCCAATTCTAACTGTTGCTTCTTGACCTGCATACAAGTTTCTCGAGAGGCAGGTCAGGTGGTCTGGTACTCCCATCTCTTTCATAATTTTCCACAGTTTGTTGTGATCCACACAGTCAAAGGCTTTGGCATAGTCAATGAAGCAAAAATAGATGTTTTTTTCTGGAACTCTCTTGCTTTTTCCATGATCCAGAGGATGTTGGCAATTTGATTTCTGGTTCCTCTGCCTTTTCTAAAACCAGCTTGAACATCTGGAAGTTCATGGTTAGCCAATCTGATTTTGGTATTGACCATCTGGTGATGTCCACATGTAGTCATCTCTTGTGTTGTTGGAAGAGGACCAGTGTGTTCTCTTGGCAAAACTCTATTAGCCTTTGCCCTGCTTCATTTTGTACTCCAAGGTCAAACTTGCCAGTTATTCCAGGTATCTCTTGACTTCCTGCTTTTCCATTCCAGTTTCCTATGATGAAAAAGACATCTTTTTGTTTGATTTTAGTTCTAGAAGTTCTTGTAGGTCTTCAAAAAACTGTTTAACTTCAGCTGCTTCAGCATTAGTGGTTGGCCATAAACTTGGATTACTGTTATATTGAATGGCTTGCCTTGGAAACAAACCAAGATCATTCTGTCACTTTTGAGACTACACCCAAGTACTGCATTTCAAACTTTTGCTGACTATGAGGGATACTCCATTCCTTCTAAGGGATTCTTTCCCTTGTGGTACTTATAAGGGATTCTTTCCCTTGTGACTTTTTGTGACACTATAGACTGTAGCCTGCCAGGCTCCTCTGTCCATGGGATTCTCCAGGGAAGAAATCTGGAGTAGGTTGTGATTCCCTTCTCCAGGGGATCTTCCTAACTAAGGGGTTGAACCCAGGTTTCTCCAACATTGCAGGCAAATTCTTTACTATATGAGCTACTAGGGAGCCCCAAGAGAACTATCATATGATTCAGCAGTTCTACTCCTGCCCATGTATCTGGAAAAGACACCAATTTGAAAAGATATATGTAACCCAATGTTTGTAGTAATGCTATTTGAAATTGCCAAAACACAGAAGCAATCTAAATGTCCATTGACAGCTGAATGGATAAAGAAGAGTGGTTCATATATGCAATGGAATATTGTAATATGCAGCCACAAAAATAAGTGAAATATCTATGGAGGTACCTAGCGTCTGTCATAGAGTGAAGTAAGTCAGAAAGAGAAAAACAAATATTGCATATTAATGAACATATGTGGAATCTAAAAATATGGTACAGATGATCCTATTTACAAGGCAGCAATAGAAACACAGACATAAAAATGGACATGTGGACACAGTGGTGGGGGTAAAAGAGAATGGAAGGAATTGAGAGATTAGGATAGACACACATATGTATATGTATATTATATATATTGCAGAAGGAAATGGCAACCCACTCCAGTATTCTTGCCTGGAGAATCCCAGGGACAGAGGAGCCTGGTGGGCTGCCGTCTGTGGGGTCGCACAAGGTCGGACATGACTGATGCAACTTAGCCGCAACAGCATATATATATATATAAAACCACGTGTAAATCAGACAGCTCATGGCAACATGCTATAAAGCACAGGGAACTCAGTTCGGTACTCTGTAATGACCTAAACAAGTAGGACGGTAGGGGTGGGAGGGAGGTCTGACATGGAGGGGATGTATGTATAAATATATCTTGTTCACTTCTTTGTACAGCACAAACTAATGCAGCATTGTAAATCAATTATACTCCAATATAATATAAAAACAAAACAACAAAAAATAGCATGATTGCCTCTCAAAGATAATACATTGAGAAATAATAGTCACAAATGAATCCACAAACTATATTTTCAATATATTACTTAGATAACCATGGGTGCGTGCATAGTTGCCCAGTCAGATCTGACTCTTTTCTACCCACGGACTGTAGCCTACCAGGCTCCTCTGTCCATGGGATTCTCCAGGCAAGAAAACTGAAGTGGGTTGCCATTTCCTCCTCCAGGGGATCTTCCCAACCCAGGGATCGAACCCACATCTCTTGTGTCTCCTGCATTGACACTTGGATTCTTTACCATTGAGTCATCTGGGAAGCCTTTGGTAAACATACCCGCGTGGTAAAAATGCGGAGAGACTTTGAATGACAAGTAAAATATTCAAGAAAGTAGGTAATGCCATTCTCTCAACTCATCCCACCCTCGCCCTCTCCCACAAAGTCCAAAAGACTGTTCTGTACATCTGTGTCTCTTTTGCTGTCTCACATATAGGGTTATCATTACCATCTTTCTAGATTCCATATATGTGCATTAATATACTGTATTGGTGTTTTTCTTTCTGGCTTACTTCACTCTGTATAATAGGCTTCAGTTTCATCCACCTCATTAGAACTGATTCAAATGTATTCTTTTTAATGACTCAGTAATATTCCATTGTGTATATGCACCACAGCTTTCCTATCCATTCGTCTGCTGATGGACATCTAGGTTGCTTCCATGTCCTGGCTATTATAAACAGTGCTGTGATGAACAGTGGGGTACACGTGCCTCTTTCAATTCTAGTTTCCTCGGTGTGTATGCCCAGGAGTGTGATTGCCAGGTCATACAGTAGTTCTATTTCCAGTTTTTTAAGGATTCTCCACACTGTTCTCCATAGTGGCTGTAGTAGTTTGCATTCCCACCAACAGTGTAAGAGGGGTTCCCTTTTCTCCACCAGCATTTATTGCTTGTAGACGTTTGGATGGCAGCTATGCTTACCACTTGGATAGCAGCCATTCTGACTGGCGTGAAATGGTACCTCACTGTGGTTTTGATTTGCATTTCTCTGATTATGAGTGATGTTGAGCATCTTTCCATGTGTTTGTTAGCCATCTGTATGTCTTCTTTGGAGAAATGTCTGTTTAGTTCTTTGACCCATTTTTTGATTGGGTCATTTATTTTTCTGGAATTGAGCTGCAGGAGTTGCTTGTATATTTTTGAGATTAATTCCTTGTCAGTTGCATTGTTTGCTATTATTTTCTCCCATTCTGAAGCCTGTCTTTTCATTTTGCTTATAGTTTCCTTTGTTGTGCAAAATCTTTTAGTTTAGTTACGTCCCATTTGTTTATTTTTGCTTTTATTTCCAATACTCTGAGAGGTGGGTCATAGAGGATCCTGCTGTGATTTATGTTGGAGAGTGTTTTGCCTACGTTTTCCTCTAGGAGTTTTATAGTTTCTGGTTTTATGTTTAGATCTTTAATCCATTGTTAGTACATATTTGTGTATGGTGTTAGAAAGTCTTCGTTTCATTCTTTTACAAGTGGTTGACCAGTTTTCCCAGCACCACTTCTTAAAGAGATTGTCTTTTTTCCATTGTATATTCTTGCCTCCTTTGTCGAAGACAAGGTGTCCATAAGTGCGTGAATTTATCTCCAGGCTTTCTATTTTGTTCCTATTTATTTTGCTCCTTTCTATTTTGTTTCTGTTTATATTTCTGTCTTTGTGCCAGTACCATACTGTCTTAATGACTGTAACTTTGTCAGGCAGGTTGATTCCTCCAGTTCCATTTTTTTTTCTTCTCAAGATTACTTTGGTTATTTGAGGCTTTTTGCATTTCCATACAAATTGTGAAATTATTTGTTCTAGTTCTCTGGAAAATACCGTTGGTAGCTTGATAAGGATTGGAGAAGGCAATGGCAACCCACTCCAGTACTCTTGCCTGAAGAATCCCAGGGATGGGGGAGCCTGGTGGGCTGCCGTCTATGGGGTCGCACAGAGTCGGACACGACTGAAGCGACTTAGCAGCAGCAGCAGCAGCTTGATAAGGATTGCATTTAATCTATAGATTGCTTTGGGTGGTATCCTGATTTTCACTATATTGATTCTTCCAATCCATGAATATGGTATATTTCTCCATCTATTTGTGTCCTCTTTGATTTCTTTCACCAGTGTTTTATATTTTTTTATATATAGATCTTTTGTTTTGTTAGGTAGATATATTCCTAAGTATTTTATTCTTTTTGTTGCAATGGTGAATGGAATTGTTTCCTTAATTTCTCTTTCTGTTTTCTCATTGTTAGTGTATAGGAATGCAAGGGATTTATGTGTGTTAATTTTATATCCTGCAAATTTACTATATTCATTAATTAGCTCTAGTAATTTTCTGGTGGAGTCTTTAGGGTTTTCTATGTAGAGGATCATGTCATCTGCAAACAGTGAGAGTTTTACTTCTTCTTTTCCAATATGGATTCCTTCTATTTCTTTTTATGCTCTGATTGCTGTGGCCCAAACTTCCAAAACTATGTTGAATAGTAGTGGTGAGAGTGGGCACATTTGTCTTATTCCTGACTTTAGGGTAAATGATTTCAATTTTTCACCATTGAGGATAATGTTTGCTGTGAGTTTTTCATATATAGCCTTTACTATGTTGAGGTATGTTCCTTCTATTCCTGCTTTTTGGAGGGTTTTTTTTTTTATCATAAATGGATGCTGAATTTTGTGAAAGGCTTTCTCTGCATCTATTGAGATAATCATATGATTTTTATCTTTCAATTTGTTAATGTGTTGTGTTGCTTGATTTGCAGATATTGAAGAATCTTCACATCCGTGGGATAAAGTCCACTTGGTCATGATATATGATCTTTTTAATATGTTGTTGGATTAATTACTTTATATTCTATACTGTTACCTAGCTGCAACACCAGGAGCATACAGTTTTTACAAAATAGTAAATTTGATTTTTGAAATACACAGAGTTTGGTAACCCCCTCTTTTTCATCTTGCTTTCTCTTAAATTTTTGAGAATAAGGATGCATCTCAAACGTATCACTCTATTTTAAGAGATACAAGTGTTGAAATTATACATTTACTAATTGTAGCCCTGTCATATCCAAATTAAAAATGGAAATCACATGTCAATCTATAAAATCAAGATCACAAGTTCAGCTATCTTTCTGTTTGCTGGGGAGAATAATCAGGAAAGGTAAAATGTATTCATTTATAGTTGAGAAATTGTATAACAGATGCTGAGATATATGGAGTATATCAATAATATGTAATTTTCTGACATGCATAGTAAACAAAATGTTTCTGAAATATAGCCTCTTGGCAACTTTTTAACTTAAGAAGTTTTAACTTGTGGTTCCAAATCTAGGCTATTTAAAAGGGATTCAAATGAACTTACATTACAAAGTAATGCAATGGGAAACTTTTGGGTAAACATGATAAATGCAAAAAATGTATTCCTGGTGAATAATAGGTTAGCGACAAAAAATGCCGCAAAAAAGAAGCAAGTGTTATAGCTGACAAACTTGCAAGTACAGAGGGTAAAATAAAAAGCTTCTTTACTTTCTAACCCTCAACGAATATACAGAAGCCAGGAGAGAGTTGGTTCCTTTTCCAGCTGAATATAACTGATATTAAAGGAATTACAAGGCACAGGTTGCTGCTCACAAATAGACTTGCATGCAGTATCAATCTCATGAGAAAATGTATAATTGCTCCTACTGGGAAACAAAATTATTCCAACCAGTATGTTCCTGCTCTCAGAGATGTGAATTATGAAGAAAAATTGGAGAAGTTAAGCTAGGTCTCATGGCAAGTGGAATGCTAGTCATTTAATTGAAGTTTTAAATTCAGCAGGAATCAACAAAAGTCTTCTAAGTGAACTCTTTGTATTTGTAAAATGGGCTGACAAACCCGATGAAATATTACCCAAATTTTCATTCAAGATTAACTGGCTTATAAGTCAAAGAAGCACATCATTTTGCCACAGTACCCTTCATTTTATTCGATCTATTTCTGAATTTTTTATCATGCTTCTTATCTCAGGGATTTGAAATCATTTACCAGTTTATGCTCAGTTGCTGTTTTGTGGGGTGGGGGGGATTCTTTGCAACCCCATTGACTGTAGCCTGCCAGGCTCCTCTGTCCATGGGATTTCTCAGGCAAGAATACTGGAGTGGATGGTCATTTTCTTCTCCAAGGGGTCTTCCCAAACCAAGGATTGAAACCGTTTCTGTCTCTTGCAATTCCTGCATTGGCAGGCAGATTCTTTATCACTGAGCCACCAGGGAATCCCCCAATTACTCGGTTACTGTATAATATAATTAATGAATCACATGAAACAATTTGAAGTGTAAATATTGGAGTGAGTGTTTCAAGTCACCTGGATTGATCTATTTATTATAATTGGACTCTAAGTTTGCTTTGTAGCTTCATGGCACTAGAATGTGGACACCATGAATGCAGAACTAATGTAACAATCTTTTCATTACCACCTGAATAGAACTAAAACTATCTGAATTAACAAATCCAATTAAAATTAAAAATAAGTCATGGTACATTTTATTTTAGAATATAAAATTTTTAAACATAATACTTGTTCAGCAAGTATTGTGTATATTTGTATCAAACATTCAGTAATGAACAAAGCCAGACTGCCTTTTTTCAAGAAACTTTTAGCTTGGTGAGTGAGTCAAGAAAATAAGCAATTTCAATACATTGTAAAGAGTTTTAAGACATGCAAGTTCATATGTTACATAGAAACACAAAACAGAACCTAACCAAGAGGGAGCAACCTAGAAAAAAAGAAAATTTTGGCACATTTTATGTGATCGATAAGTAAAAGTAAACCAAGTTATAAACGACATTCTGAATAGACAGACTAATATATTAGTCTGCAAATGAATTCCTTTCCAGAAGCTTATTTTATTTACAGAATTATTGTTTTGCATAAATTGTCTGCTCCTGGTATTACAGCCAGGTAAGAGTATAAAAGGATTCAGCAATTTCTCTTGGTCTTCCTTCTGTCTATAATGCAAAATTCATTCTTCCAATTCCAATGTTTACAATATAAGTCATTTGTAGATAGAATTGTTGCATGCATCAGTTCAGTTCAGTTCAGTCGCTCAGTCGTGTCCGACTCTTTGCGACCCCATGAATCACAGCACGCCAGGCCTCCCTGTCCATCACCAACTCCCGGAGTTCACTCAAAGTCATGTCCATCGAGTTGGTGATGCCATCCAGCCATCTCATTCTCTGTCGTCCCCTTCTCCTCCTGCCCCCAATCCCTCCCAGCATCAGAGTCTTTTCCAAAGAGTCTAGCCAGTACTTATGGATTATTTTATCAATTTGTTGCCAGTTTTTATTTATCTCTTCTGGTGATGGTGGTTTAGTTGCTAAGTCTTGTCCGACCCTTTATGACCCCATGGACTATAGCCTGCCAGGCTCCCCTGTTCATGGGATTTTTCTAGGCAAGAACACTGGAGTGGTTTGCCATTCCCTTCTCCAGTTATCTCTTTTTAAACTAGCTTAAATCACAATGCTATTTCTTTCTTTCTTTCTTCTTTTTGTCATGTGGCATATGCGATCTTGGTCCCCAGACCAGGGATGGAACCCATACACCCTTCACTGGAAGCATCAAGTCTTAACCAGGAAAGTCCCAAAGAAGCTTAGTTTATGAGTGTTTCTGCACACACAAAAAATGACAACATATTTTTCCTACTTCATAAATCCTGTAAAATTAAATCATTTTAATTAACTAGAACCTCCTTTCTCTATTGAATTCATAACATTAATAAGACCTGGGACTGTAGTGAAGTTAATCTCACTCAAGACATAGATATGTGTTCATTTTTTAAAGCACTGAATATGTTGAAGTAAGATTATCTTGAGAGTTTATTAAATCACCTAAACTGAATACATGTTTATACTCCTGCCTCACATTAATCATATGTCTTTCTTAATCAACCCAGCTCAGTCCTATTTTCCTCTAATATTGAAACAGATAAATATGTCTTTGTTTGAACATGAGATGAGGCTATTGGCTTGAGTTTTGACTATATTTAATAGAAAATGGCTTTTCTGAAAGAAAAGATCAGTCTCAGTAATTGGTGAAGCTCATTCTGTGAAAGATGTGGACAAACTAGGACACTGGAAGGAAATGTAGTTGTGTCTTCTACCACACGCTCACTCTGAGGGAGAGTCGTCTTGAGTAGAAGCAGGAGGAAGTGTAGTACCTTCTTGCTTTTCAAATCTCTTTCTCCTTTTCCCTCCTTCTCTTTTTCCTTCACTCTGTCTTCGTCTCCCTTCCCTTCTTTTTTTTTTTTCTTCCTTAATTAACCTTTTTATTCCAGGTACGGCTGGTGAAATCATGACTTTGCAGGATGCCTCACTTTGAACTTTTAACCAGTAAGCTCAAAGCAAACCCTAAAATGGATATAGAAATTTGTGAGACAATGACAGTTTCCAAAATTTGAAAAACAGGAGATTTAAGGCAGATGATAACACCAAAAAGAATCAGTCAAGTATCAAAATGGCACCCTGGAAATGGTTAAGACTACAATCTAATCTTCTGTGTTTTCATCATATGGTGAAACTACCCTGTCAGGAGACAATAGATGAGGCACAGCATGATTAGGACAAACCAAGGTGACCCCCTCCGACGTGTTCACAGGAGAACAGCCTGGGGGCCATGTGGCCTGCACTGCCGCACAGCGAGACTGACCAGCCCCTTAACCCCACTGCATTCCTGGGAAAAGACAGTGCAAGTACTTCCCTAAGAGGTAAAGACTAACAGGAACCTATACACTCACTCTGAAAGATGGGAAAATGTAACGGAAAAGGAGCGCTGTATGTTGAGTTTAACAGCTTTTTCACTGGAAGAATTTATTGGTCACACACACAACATAGGAAAACTATCCCCTCCCCCCACAAAAAGGTAGGGCAGAAAATTAGATTCACAAGAGAAGTATACATTCAAAGTAGGCAAATATATGGTGCATGTTTTTAAAACAGAAAACTATGAAAATAATTTCACTATGAAATGCTTTGATTCGCATGTGACTTGGTACTTACTTCATATCAACCAGATCCAACTGCTCTAATAAATCTCTATTATATATGTTTCAGAACAGCTATTTTTTTTAAAAAAAAAAATCTATTTTTAAACCAAAACATGAAATCTGTATTTGTGCATCTATGAACAAATCATCCTCCTTAGTATCTTCAGAGATCCAAGATGCTAACAGATTAATAAAATAATTTTTTAAAAAACATCTCAAGCCACAGATTAACAAATATACTTCTTCAAAGTTTCCTGGATGACACTACTAAAAGTATCTTGTATTAATGTACTCTGGATTCTCAGATATAAATACCAGTCAATGGTTGGTTGGCCATTACATGACAACTGTAATTATCCTTAGAACTGAGTCACAGTATAGAGAATGCCTTATCTTTTCTTAGCTGGAACCCTGTAATCTGACCCTGAAATTCGTAAGTATACCGTTCTCTGTCCATTAAGCAGACACACTGACTTTGCAGTCTATGCTGTGTAAGAGGGCAGGTAGCTCTAGCACAGAAGAGACGGTATAATGCGGTGTGGGGGATGACATCAGGGGCACCGTCCCATTTTTATTTATCCAGACTGTCGCCTTCAGCCCTGCATTGAGGCCTCCTTGTATATCGGTTTCCAGCGTGTCACCAACCATCACACAGTCCCCAGGCTGTACCCCGAGGAGGTCACAGGAGTAATAAAATATGGACGGGGCTGGTTTCTCCTCCTTCTGCTCTCCACCCACAACAATAGCATCAAAATAGGACTGACAGGCACAAGCCTCAATCTTCTCCCTCTGGGTCTGTCGTTCTCCATTTGTCAGTAAGAGATGGCGGACCTCCTTTCGAAGTTCAGTGAGCATGGCTTTGACCTCTTCGGCCAGCGTCATGTGCTGTAAACGTGTAGATTTCCACAGGAAATAACATTCTTCAGCTAATTTCCTATTGGCTGCACCGCCTTTGGTTTCCTGGATTGCTTCTTCCCAGTGTGAAGTCCTGAGGTCAGTAATGCACGTATTAGAAGGATGAAAGCATTCCTTGCTGAGTTTAACTTGAACTTTGTTGCAGATGATTTCAGCCTCTTCTTTGTAATGGTATTTTGATTGTAAGAGCTTTATCGCCAAAGCATGAAGTGGGCGGGGCACGAAGGACTGGAAGGATCAGGTTCCGAAAGTGCGCTTTTCAGATATGGTAATCCTTCGTTAATTTCCCTTAAAGGTGAATGCAGAAGAACGCAAGCAAGGGTTTCTTCGGGTCTCGGAAGGGACGGGAAAAGGCTGAAACAGCATCAGTAGGTACGGGAAGCGGAGTGTGCCGCGTCTGTGCAAGAGCTCGTGAATGTAAACGTGCTGAGGGTCACACTCACCGCGGGGATACCTGAGTGAAGTGCTCAGGCGCCAAGGTCCAGCGCACAACGCGCCGGGGGCCCACACTCGCGCGGCCGGGCCGGGAGAGCTGGGTGCGCGCGCGTCCCGGCCGCCCCAAGCCCAGCCGGCAGGAAGCCAGGCGCCCCGCGCGCCGCCGCCGCTCAGCGCCGCAGCAACCCTGCCCTCGTGGCAGCTCTGCGACACCCTTCCGGGAGCCCGCGCGCCGCCAGCGCCATCCGCGCGGGGCGGCCGGCGCACGGCACCTCCGGGGTGAGGGGCCCCGACGCGCGAGGGGCCTACGGGGCAGCGCCAGGGACGCGAGCGGCGAGCGCGCGGAGCCCGCCGGAGCGAAGCGGGAGCCGGGACGTTACCTCCAACATGCCCTTCCGACTCGCGCCGGCCGTGTCGATGAGCGTGTTGTCCAGGTCGAAGAAGACCGCCCGCACTCGGCTCAGCCCCATGCCGCCGCCGCCAGCGCGACCCGCAAACTAGCCGCCGCCGCCGCCACTGCCGCCGCCCTCCCTTCCCTTCTTTTACTGCCCCTCTGTACGTGTGTGGTGTAGTAGTTTTTATTGCTGAATAACAACTATCCACACACTTGGTGATTTACAGAAACTCCCAGGTGCTGTTTCAGGGCTGTGCAGATCAGAAGTTGAGACAGTCCATTGCTGGATTCTCTGGTGTTTCCTAAGTCCAAAATCAAAGTGTCAGCCTAGCACCATTATGCTTTGGAACTTGAAGCCCTCTTCCAAGCACATGTGTTTGTGGCAGAATTCAGCTCCTTGCAGATTTTTAAAAAACATTAACCTATCAAGTTACACTTGAATACTTTGCAAGTAGTACCATTTTTGAAACAAATTTCTGCATTCTGCTGCTTCCCATTAGCCTTATTTCCTTGATGAAGCTCAACATTCTTTCACCTGTTTATATATGACAAATATACATGGATACTTAATGATTTATAGAAGTCAGAGACAGTGTTGGATGTTTGAAGGTTGGTGGGAATGGGAGGGGAGGGGTAAGTCTCAAAGCTAAAGAAGTCACAGCATCTGCTAATAGGAATGTAAAGACACTATGAGGTAGAAACACATAGATGAAGTTAAGAGTTCCAATACAAAATTGGGGTTCAATTCTTTTTGATAAATTTGTAAACGAATACACTGTTAACAATCACAGAGGAATAAAGGAAGGAAGAGATCTTGTCTAAGGTGAAGATAAGGAATACAAGCCATAATTCATGACAGTGCGAGATGAGATGCCCTTTTGTCTTCAAAGGGCAAGGGAAGAGTTGAAAGGTGGAAAACAGGAAAATCCCATGAAGAGGATGGATCCAGGCAAGTGTCATAGCAGTTAAAACATGGCTAGACTGACAGGAGGAGGCAATGGTACCCCACTTTAGTACTCTTGCCTGGAAAATCCCATGGATGGAGGAGCCTGGTAGGCTGCAGTTCATGGGGTCCCTAAGAGTTGGACACGATTGAGTGACTTCACTTTCACTTTTCAGTTTCATGCATTGGAGAAGGAAATGGCAACACACTCCACTGTTCTTGGCTGGAGAATCCCAGGGACGGGTGAGCCTGGTGGGTTGCCGCCTATGGGGTCGCACAGAGTCGGAAACTGCTGAAGCAACTTAGCAGCAGCAGCAGCAGCAGCAGACTGATTTAGGATATACACTGATGTAGACCAAGCCACCATCAATGAAACTAGAAGAACAGTGACCTGAGTCATTGACAAAACATAGAGTCAACATAATACTGATTTTCTGTTCTTAGGAAATCTTAAGTTGCAACAGAATCAGGCATCCTCAAGAGATAGCACGGAAAGATTAAAGCTGCCACTTCTCTGGACTTTCTTGGTGGTCCAGAAACTAAACTCCATGCTCCAGTGCTGGGGGCCTGGGGTGCCATCCTGGGCCAGGGAACTAGATTCCACCTGCTGCAACTAAGATCCAGCACAGCCAAATTATTAAATAAAATTTAAAACATACACACACCTCTAAAACTGTCATGAATCAAATGTATTTTTTCCACATTTTTTTAAATTGGAGGATAACTGCTTTACAATATTGTGTTGGTTTCTGTCATCCATCAATGTGAATCAGCAACAAGTATACATATGTCCTCTCCCTCCTGAAGCCCCCTCCCATCTCCCTCCCCACCCCACTCCACCCCTCTAGGTTGTCACAGAGCACTGGGTGAGCTCCCTTTGTCACACAACAAATTCCCATTTGCTATCTATTTTGCATATGGTAATATATGTGTTCCCATGCTATTCTGCCAGTTAGTCCCACCCTCTCCTTCCCCACTGTGTCCACAAGTCTGTGACCACAGTCTGTGTCCACAAGTCTGTTCTCCATGTGTGTATCTCCATTGCTGCTCTGTAAGTAGGTTCATCAGTACTATCTTTCTAGATTCCATGTTGTTGTTCAGTCACCCAGTCGTATCTGACTCTTTGTGACCCCATGGACTGCAGCATTCCAGGTCTCTCTGTCCTTCACCTGAAACTCCTGAAGTTTGTCCAAGTTCATGCCCATTGCATCGGTGATACCATCCAGCGATCTCATCTTCTGATGCCCTCTTCTCCTTCTACCTTCAAACTTCCCAGCATCAGGGACTTTTCCAATGAGTTATCTCTTTGTATCAGATGACCAAAATCCTGGAGCTTCAGCTTCAGCATCAGTCCTTCCAATGAGTGTTCAGGGTTGATTTCCCTTAAGATTGATTGGTTTGATCTCCTTACTGTCCAAGGGACTTTTAGGAGTTCAAAAGCATTATTTTTTTGGCTTTCTGCCTTCTTTATGGTCCAGTTCTCACAGTCATACGGGACTACTGGGAAGACCATAGTCTTGATTATAACAGACCTTTGTTATACTGTTTCCAGCAGAGTAATGAGGAGAAGGTAATGGCAAGCCACTCCAGTACTCTTGCCTAGAAAATCTCATGGATGGAGGAGCCTGGTAGGCTGTAGTCTGTGGGGTCGCTAAGGGTCGGACACGACTGAGCGACTTCACTTTCACTTTTCACTTTCACATATTGGAGAAGGAAATGGCAACCCACTCCAGTGTTCTTGCCTGGAGAATCCCAGGGATGGGGGAGCCTGGTGGGCTTCCATCTATGGGGTCACACAGAGTTGGACACGACTGAAGTGACTTAGCAGCAGCAGTAGCAGCAGAGTAATGTCTCTGCTTTTCAGCACACTGTCTAGGTTTGTCTTAGCTTTCCTGCCAAGAAGCAATCATTTTCTGATTTCATGTCTGTGGTTACCATCCACAGTGATTTTAGAGCCCAAGAAGAGGAAATCTGTCACTTACTTCCACATTTTCCCCTTCTATTTGCCATGAAGTAATGGGGCTAGATGCCATGATCTTAGTTTTTAATGTTTAGTTTTCAGCTAGCTCTTCCACTCTCCTCCTTCACCCTCATCCAGAGACATAGATGTATAGAACAGTCTTTTGGACTCTATGGGAGAAGACAAGGGTGGGATGGTTTGAGAGATTGGCATTGAGGCAAGTATGTTATCATATGTGAAACAGATCACCAGTCCAGGTTCAATGCATGAGACAAGGTGCTCAGGGCTGGTGCACTGGAATGACCCTGAGGGATGGGATGGGGAGGAAGGTGGGAGGGGGGTTCAGGGTATGGCAAAACCCAATATTGTAAAGTAATTAGGCTCCAATTAAAAGAAATAAATTTTTAAAAAAGAGGCTCTTTAGTTCTTCTTCACTTTCTGCCATTAGAGAGGTATCACTCACATGTCTGAGGCTGTTGGCTGTTTCTCCTGCCTATCTTGGTTCCAGCTTGTAACTCATCCAGCCTGACACATCTCACGATGTGCTCAGCATACAGCTTAAACAAACAGGGTGACAGCACACAGCCCTGTTGCATACCTTTCTCAGTCTTGAACCAATCAGTTGTTCCATAAGGGTTCTAACTGTTGCTTCTAAATTCCATACACATGTGTTAATATACAATATTTGTCTTCCTCTTTCTGACTTACTTCACTCTGTATAACAGGCTCTAGATTCATCCACCTCATTAGGACTGATTCAAATGCATTCTTTTTTATAGCTGAGTAATATTCCATTGTGTGCTTTGTGAAAGTCAGAAATCTTGTGAATGCAATTGGGAATTGAAGCCAGAGAGTTAATATTTGTAAAAATAATATCACATACTTCATTAGAACTTGGAAATTCCAGCCGTTATTCATGTGTGTATTTTGAAATACACTATCCACATCTGCTTGCATAATCCCCTAAAATGGGTATGATTACACTCCATGGGATGCATCTCTGAGGCACCACTTCATCCAAATGCAGGTCAAATGCTTCTCCTGAGACTGTGGACTGCTATATTTTTTCTTTGTAACATGATTTATTTCAACCAATTCAATATTCTTTAATGACAATAGTTAACCTAAAGGTGTTATTTATGGTGAAGTTCAATATAAGGTGCTAGAATGTTTCAAAAATACCTGGCATCATTATGAAGGAGGAAATTATTTTTCATCATATTTAAAGCTTTTCCAATGTATTAATGAAAAAGTACATAAGAAAAGTGTCAGAGTAGATTCCTGTTTTCTACTCCTGAAAAAACTTATCAATTCATTAAGGATATTACAACTGAATCTGACTAAACTAGTTAAGAATACACTCTTTAAAAATGTACAGTGGAATATTATTGCAGCAAAACTTATAAAAAGTATGTGTTATTAATGTCAAATTCTATAAAACTAAAAGTAATTCAATTTATATTTAACATATTTCACTGTATTGGGTTTTATATTTGAAAAGATTAATCCTAAAACATATTTTCCTTAGTAGAATATTTCCCTGATGACTTTAATTTGTAATAATTATGAAAGGAAATTACATTTATTTTGTTGGAAGACTTGATAATATTTTATCTTGAGGATAAGACAGTGTGGCATTTTAAAAATGAACTATTATTTGAATCAAATTAAATTTGGCAATGCTATTAGAATTAAAAAAAAACAAAAAATCTTGGAACATTGGAACACACAATCCTGAGAATCTCTTAAAATGATGAGGTGTACGAAATGTAGAGATGACCATCCATGGTGAGCATTTTAACATGTTCTACAATATAAGTGAATGTTAGTTAAACACTCTATTCCAAATGAGTGAAACTCACCTAATTGGGGCTAACTGATATTCAAAGAATTAAAAGTAACAATATTCATGATGAATAATGAATTTTTTGCTCTCAGTTCAGTTCAGTTCAGTCTCTCAGTCGTGTCCGACTCTCCGCGACCCCATGAATCACAGCACGCCAGGCCTCCCTGTCCATCACCAACTCCCGGAGTTCATTCAAACTCATGTCCACAAAGTCTATGATGCCATCCAGCCATCTCATCCTCTGTTGTCCCCTTCTCCTCCCACCCCCAACCTTTCCCAGCATCAGAGTCTTTTCCAGTGAGTCAACTTGTCGCATGAGGTGGCCAAAGTATTGCAGTCTCAGCTTTAGCATCAGTCCTTCCAATGAACACCCAGGACTGATCTCCTTTAGAATGGACTGGTTGGATCTCCTTGCAGTCCAAGGGACTCTCAAGAGTCTTCTCCAACACCACAGTTCAAAAGCATCAATTCTTCGCCGATCAGCTTTCTTCACAGTCCAACTCTCACATCCATACATGACCATGGGATAAACCATAGCCTTGACTAGACAGACCTTTCTTGGCAAAGTAATGTCTCTGCTTTTAAATATACTATCAAGGTTGGTCATAACTTTCCTTCCAAGGAGTAAGCGTCTTTTAATTTCATGGCTGCAATCAGCATCTGCAGTGATTTTGGAGCCCCCAAAAATAAAGTCTGACACTGTTTCCACTGTTTTTCCATCTATTTCCCATGAAGTGATGGGACCAGATGCCATGATCTTTGTTTTCTGAATGTTGAGCTTCAAGCCAACATTTTCACTCTCCTCTTTCACTTTCATCAAGAGGCTTCTGAGTTCCTCTTCACTTTCTGCCATAAGGGTAGTGTCATCTGCATATCTGAGGTTATTGATATTACTCCCAGCAATCTTGATTCCAGCTTCTGCTTCTTCCAGCGCAGCATTCCTCGTGATATACTCTGCATAGAAGTTAAATAAGCACGGTGACAATATACAGCCTTGACGCACTCCTTTTCCTATTTGGAACCAGTCTGTTGTTTGTCTAAGGCATAGAATTAATAAAACAAGTTCTGATTATAAGCAATTATTGATGCAAGAGAGGAAAGAGTCAGCTTCCTTGAAGAACATAAAATAAAAATGTCAATTATTCTTTTAGTGAGGAGTCTCAAAAATACTCTGAACACTTATATTTAGATATGACTTTACTTGGCTTCTAATACTATGACTCTAACCATAAATGCACATCACCTCTGAAACAGAAATGTTAGGGATTGAAATAAAGGTCCATAATAACGACCCTGAAGCCTAGAAATGAATAGGGGGCTTAGTATGAAAGGCAGGTACACTTGACAACTGAGGGAAGCATTCCTGAAAATGTGCTGATCTTAGGAAAGCTTTACAAAAGCAATTTTCCGTATGAAATAATGGCAAAAGATGTCATCACCTAGTTTTCAAGATGCCGAACACTTTGTTTTCTGTCTCTGGGCTGCAGTGAAGGGCTGCTGGGTGTTCCCACGTCTGCCTCCTGCCCAGGGAAGAACTGGTTCTCTGAGCAGAGAGGACCTGTTCACAAACCATCCCTGGGTTCCTTCCATACTCACTCTACCTACAGAATACTAGGGACGAAAAGCAGTTTCAGTGAGTGGCTTTCGTGTACCAAATGAAATAGTGAACTAAAATGATGCCAACTTGATAGGAGGTAAGGGTACAACGGAAGTGATCAGAAAGTCGGTGTCAGCTTCTGCCACCACTGAACCACGAAGAGCTCTTCCAGGCAGGAGAGGAAGTGAAGCCTTGTAGGTGGTGCAGCTGCATCTTACCAGCCACTGGTGGTGACGAGTTATCATCCCAATAATACCCATCTTTTGAGAGGCAGCCTGTGATTGCACCCTTTGAGATGGTGTTATTTAAGCAATGTGTAGCAGCACTGTTTTAGCAGGGATCTAACGGTGAACTCATCACTTCATGGGAATTATATGGGGAAACAGTGGAAACGGTGTCAGGCTTTATTTTTGGGGGCTCCAAAATCACTGCAGATGCTGATTGCAGCCATGAAATTAAAAGATGCTTACTCTTTGGAAGGAAAGTTATGACCAACATAGACAGCATATTAAAAAGCAGAGACATTACTTTGCCAACAAAGGTCCATCTAGTCAAGGCTATGGTTTTTCCAGTGGTCATGTATGGATGTGAGAGTTGGACTGTGAAGAAAGCTGAGCATCAAAGAATTTATGCTTTTGAACTATGGTGTTGGAGAAGACTCTTGAGAGTCCCTTGGACTGCAAGGAGATCCATCAGTCCATCCTAAAGGAGATCAGTCCTGGGTGTTCATTGGAAGGACTGATGCAAAAGCTGACACTCCAATACTTTGGCCACATGATGCCAAGAGCTGACTCATTAGAAAAGTCCCTGATGCTGGGAAAGATTGAGGGCAGGAGGAGAAGGGGACGACAGAGTATGAGATGGTTGGATGGCATCATCGACTCAATGGGCTTGGGTTTGGGTGGGCTCTGGGAGTTGGTGATGGACAGGGAGGCTTTGCGTGCTGTGGTTCTTGGGGTCGCAATTATCGGACATGACTGAGCTTCTGACCGCAACTGAATAGTGGAAAGTGAAGAGGAACTAAAGAGCCTCTTGATGAGGGTGAAAGAAGAAAGTGAAAAAGCTGGCTTAAAACTCAACATTCAAAAAGCTAACATCATGGCATCCAGCTCCATCACTTCATGGCATGTAGATGGGGAAAAAGTGGAAACAGTGGCAGATTTATTTGCTTGGGCTCCAAAATGACTGGTGACAGTGACTGCAGTGATGAAATTAAAAGACGCTTGCTGTTTGGAAGGAAAGCTGTGACAATTCCAGACAACATATGAAAAAACAGACATCGCTTTACTGACAAAGGTCCCTAGAGTCAAAGCTGTGGTTGTTCCAGTAGTTGTACAAATGTGAGAGTTGGACTCTAAAGAGGCAGAGTGCCAAAGAATTGATGCTTTTGAATGTGGTGCTGGAGAAGACTCTTGAGAGTCTGTTTGACTCTAAGGGGATCAAACCAGCCAATCCTAGAGGAAATCAATGTCAAATACTCATTGGAATGACTGAAACTCAAGCTGAAACTGAAGTTGCAGTATTTTAGCCTCCTGTTGTGAAGATCAGACTCATTGGAAAAGTCCCCGATGCTGGGAAAGACTGAAGGCCAAAGGAGAAGAGGGCAGAAGAGAAGAAGAGGAGAGGAGAGGGCAATGGCTGAGGTCGTTAGAGGGAGGTAGTTAGCATCACTGACTCAATGGACATGAATGTGAGCAAACTCCAGGAAAACAGTGAGGGACGGGGAAGTCGGGCATACTGCAGCCCATGGGGTTGCAAAGAGCTGGCCATGACTTAGCGACTGAATAATAGCAGTGTCACACAGTAACTACTCTGTTTTAGATTTAAAAGTAAGATCAAGACTTTTTAAATTACACTCTCACATCTAGCAAATTGTATTATATAAGAAATATTTTCAATGAGAAATAAGTGATGCCAGGTACTCACAAATGGATTTAATTATGATACAAATACCATAAACTGTGAAGGACTAGGAAACATGGCTTGCTGCAGTCCATGGAGTCACAAAGAGTCGGACATGACTTAGTGACTGAACAACAAAAATAAACTGCATTTTAATAACTTTCCTCGACTTTACCCTGGCTAATACTCTTGCAAATAGGAATAAGCATGTATCTGTATGTGTTCAGGGGGCTGGGTGTCTCAGCAGGATCCCAAGCTGATAGAAGTCTGGCATGACTCAATGTTATATCTAGCCCCTCACACTGTCACCATTACAAGATTAGTCATTATAATATATACTCTAATTATCATAGAGCAAAACATACAGAAGCTTTGATTTGTTGTCATTATCATATCTGCCTTATTAAAATGTAGAATTGTAAAGTATGTATTAATGAAAATGTATTAAGGAGAATGCTGAGGGATTATTTCTATTGCTTCATTAATTCAGAGGTTCTTCATGAATAAACCACAATGTAAAATGTTTAGCAGCGCATGTCTATCAGATCAACAGATTTTCTTTTGTTTATTTTTGCCTTGCTGCTGCTGCTGCTAAGGCGCTTCAGTCGTGTCCGACTCTGTGCGACCCCATAGACGGCAGCCCACCGGGTTCCACCATCCCTGGGATTCTCCAGGCAAGAACACTGGAGTGGGTTGCTATCAAGTATTAATAAACAAGAACTAGGACTTTACCAAAAAGGCCCTAAAAGTCCCCACAGCTTGTCTATACTTCAGACATTTTTAAAAACTAATTTGTCTTGGAGTATATTTACTTAACAATGTTGTGTTAGTTTCTGCTGCACAGCAAAGTGAATCAGTTACATATATTCACTCATTTTAGACTCTTTTTATATATATCAATTATAGAGTATTGACAGAGGGGCCTGATGGATTACAGTCAATGGGGTCACAAAGAGTTGGGCACGACTGATGGACTAAGCACAGCACACAGAGTATTGAACATAGTAGAGCCTTATTAGTTGTCTACTTGTATATAACTGTGTGTAAATATAAACCCCAATCTCCCAATTTATTCCAGACATGTTTTTCTTGATCTCCTTATTCTTTGAGCATCTACTTTAGAAGGTGTGTCAATTCCTTCTCTACCATGATGATATGTGAGTGCTTTATAACCCGGGAATGTCTTTCTCGAGAACCTGCGAGCCCGCCTTCCTAAAAGCAATAATCTGAAAAATGGGTCCCTTTGTCCCAGTCTGTGTGGAAAGGCGGAAGCTTCATTCTGCAAGTGCCGATGCCTGAGCGCAGAGGGGCGCCTCGAGGCTGAGGGCCCATGAGTCTTCTCATGGGCTCACTCAGTGCTTACAGATGCCCCTTCCCCAGTCACTGGTTTCAGGTGAGGTGAGTTCAGGCTTTCTCCTTGCAGTAGTCTTGCCCTTCATCACAGTGTCTTGAATAACAAGATTTCCTTGCCTATTTAATTCTGTCCAGTGCAATGATGTTGGGAGGAGCTGCAGCTCCTTTCTATTAACTAAATAACCAAAGAAAAATCTTACTCTCAAAATCCATAATGATAGTTGCTTCAGTCAGTTAGGGGTGCAGGAACAGAATACCTTGGATGAGGCGCTTATACAATAATTGCTTCTCATAGTCTAAAGGTTGACCGTCAAGGTCAGGAGGCAGCAAGGTCAGGTTCTGGTGAATGTGTTCTTACTTAGATTTTGCCACCTTCTCATTTATCTTCCTGTGGCAGAAAGAAAGAAAGTTCAGTTCAGTTCAGTCGCTCAGTCGTGTCCGGCTTTCCGCGACCCCATGAATCACAGCACGCCAGGCCTCCCTGTTCATCACCAACTCCCGGAGCTCACTCAGACTCAAGTCCACAGAGTCGGTGATGCCATCCAGCCATCTCATCCTCGGTCGTTCCCTTCTCCTCCCGCCCCCAACCTTTCCCAGCATCAGAGTCTTTTCCAGTGAGTCAACTCGTCGCATGAGGTAGCCAAAATATTGCAGTCTCAGCTTTAGCATCAGTCCTTCCAATGAACACCCAGGATCCATCTCCCTTAGAATGGACTGGTTGGATCTCTTTGTGGTACAAGGAACTCTCAAGAGTCTTCTCCAACACCACAGTTCAAAAGCATCAATTCTTCACCGATCAGCTTTCTTCACAGTCCAACTCTCACATCCATACATGACCATGGGAAAAACCATAGCCTTGACTAGACGGACCTTTCTTGGCAAAGTAATGTCTCTGCTTTTTAATATATTATCAAGGTTGGTCATAACTTTCCTTCCAAGGAGTAAGCGTCTTTTAATTTCATGGCTGCAATCAGCATCTGCAGTGATTTTGGAGCCCCCAAAAATAAAGCCTGACACTGTTTCCACTGTTTCCCCATCTGTTTCCATGAAGTGATGGGACCAGATGCCATGATCTTTGTTTTCTGAATGTTGAGCTTCAAGCCAACTTTTCACTCTCCTCTTTCACTTTCATCAAGAGACTTTTGAGTTTCTCTTCACTTTCTGCCATAAGGGTGGTGTCATCTGCATATCTGAGGTTATTGATATTTCTCCCAGCAATCTTGATTCCAGCTTGTGCTTCTTCCAGCCCAGCATTCCTCATGATGTACATAAGTTAAATAAGCAAGGTGACAATATACAACCTTGACGCACTCCTTTTCCTATTTGGAACCAGTCTGTTGTTCCATGTACAGTTCTGACTGTTGCTTCCTGACCTGCATACAGGTTTCTCAAGAGGCAGGTCAGGTGGTCTGGGATTCCCATCTCTTTCAGAATTCTCCACAGTTTATTGTGATCCACACAGTCAAAGGCTTTGGCATAGTCAATGAAGCAGAAATAGATGCTCTTCTGGAACCCTCTTGCTTTCTCCATGATCCAGCGGATGTTGGCAATTTGATCTCTGGTTCCTCTGCCTTTTCTAAAACCTGCTTGAACATCTGGGAGTTCACGGTTCACATATTGCTGAAGCCTGGCTTGGAGAATTTTGAGCATCACTTTGCTAGCGTGTTAGATGAGTGCAATTGTGCGGTAGTTTGAGCATTCTTTGGCATTGCCTTTCTTTGAGATTGGAATGAAGACTGACCTTTTCCAGTCCTGTGGCCACTGCTGAGTTTTCCAAATTTGCTGGCATATTGAGTGCAGCACTTTCACAGCATCATCTTTCAAGATTTGAAATTCATACGTTGAAACCCTAACCTCCAGTGGGATGGTCCCAGGATGTGGGGCCTTTGGGAGGTAATTTGGTCATGAGGGTGGAGTCCCCATGACATCACCCTGCCCGCCCAGCACCCCCTCCCCCTGGCCTGGGCCTGGACCCCATAGGCAGAGGGTGGTGCCGAGGACCTGACTCTTTCTTGTCTGAACTTAGAGCAGCATTTGTTTTGGTGGAGGTTGACAGGAACTTCAGCTCTATTCCTCTTTTTAGAAAGATGGTGATGTCATGGGGACTCCACCCTCATGACCGAATTACCTCCCAAAGGCCCCACCTCCTGGGACCATCCCACTGGAGGTTAGGGTTTCAACGTATGAATTTCTGTGGGGACACAGAGACTTAGTCCAAAACAATAAAAGCTCACACCACTTATAGGCAGCAGAATTCAGTCAGGATGTTCAAGGTACCATGCACTTAACAGAGTGATATTCTCTAAGTTGGTCCTGTTTCCTTGTTTTACATAATTTATCCTGTTAATTATTATAAATATTCACCAACTTTTATATATGGTTCTTGAATCAACTATGGGAAAATTTTCAAAAAGTCCAATACGTTGCTTGGTCAAAGGAATACAAATCTACTTGGCAAATTGGAGCTATATTAAAACTCAGTGAATTCTCCATCATTGAAATCATTAATAGGACATAACAAATTTAATCACAAATTCTTTTAAAGTTCTTTAACATTAATTGAACCTGCCCCTCTTTTCTCAGAAAACAATTCCAAGTTTATTATCTGATGAATAGACACATTATAAATGAAATCTGTTAAAATGACTTAATCATTGAGGTACCATCATTATCACTTCCAAAATATTGTAAGGTTTTTGAGACATAAATTACCACATGTGGTTTACAAAATACTCAGTTCCATTTATGACTGTTCCAGGATATTTCTACTCTATATCATTTCTGGGGGAAAATTTTTATCATTATCCTAAAAATTTAATTAGTCCATTTTGACAAACATCTTTAGAAATATTCAGAATTGTTTAATAGAAAAGTTTGTCTTGAAACACGTGCTGTTATTTTCCTATTTATTAAAATATTTTTAAAGGAATACTAGCAATGGCACTCCACTCCAGTACTCTTGCCTGTAAAATCCCACGGATGGAGGAGCCTGGTGGGCTGCAGTCCATGGGGTCGCTACCAGTCAGACACGACTGAGAGACTTCACTTTCAGTTTTCACTTTTTTGCATTGGAGAAAGAAAGTGAAAACTGAAAATGAAGTATTCTTGCCTGGAGAATCCCAGGGATGGGGGAGCTTGGTGGGCTTCCGTCTATGGGGTCGCACAGAGTCGGACACGACTGAAGCGACTTAGCAGCTGCTGCTGCTGCCAAGTCGCTTCAGTCATGTCCGACTCTGTGCGACCCCATAGACGGAAGCCCACCAAGCTCCCCCATCCCTGGGATTCTCCAGGCAAGAACACTGGAGTGCAGCAGCAGTAGTCCTTAATAAGAGCGTTAGTCATTAATCCTTCCCCTTTTCCTTCTCACAACCAAAAGAACAAAAATATTTAAATTACTGATGTTTTTGAAAATAAATGTCTTCATGATATAAGTAAAAGTAACTGTAATAAAAAGACAGTGATGGAACTTGCTTTGTGGCCCAGTGGTTAAGAATCTGCCTGCCAAGGCAGGGGACATGGGTCTGATCCCTGGTCTGGGAAGATCCCATATGCCGCTGAGCAACGAGCCTGCGCAGCACAGCTAGTGACCCAGGCTCTAGAGCCTATGAGTTACAGCTGCTGAAGCCTGTGCGCCTGGAGCCTGTGCTCCACAACAGGAGAGTAGTCCCAACTGACCACAATAGAGAGAAATGAGCACAGCAAAGAAGGCCCAGCACAGCCAGAAGTAAATTAAAAAAAAAATTTAAAGACACTGACACATTGAAAACATACATGCAACACAATGAAAATGTTAATTTTTGTAAAGAGAATAATTTCAGTTTAGTTCAGTTCAGTCACTCAGTCATGTCCGACTCTTTGCAACCCAATGAACCACAGCATGCCAGACCTCCCTGTCCATCACCAACTGCCGGAGTCTACCCAAACTCATGTCCATTGAGTCAGTGATGCCACCCAACCATCTCATCCTCTGTCGTCCCCTTCTCCTCCTTCCCTCAATCTTTCCCAGCAGCAGGGTCTTTTCAAATGAGTCAACTCTTCGCATCAGGTGGCCAGAACATTGGAGTTTCAGCTTCAGCATTCATCCTTCCAATGTATATTCAGTACTGATTGCCTTTAAGATGGACTGATTGGATCTCCTTGCAGCCCAAGGGACTCTCAAGGGTCTTCTTCAATATCACAGTTCAAAAGCATCAATTCTTCGGCAAACAGTTTTCTTTATAGTCCAACACTCAAATCCATACATGACTACTGGGAAAATCATAGCCTTGACTAGACAGACTTTGTTAGTAAAGAAATGTCTCTGCTTTTTAATATGCTGTCTAGGTTGGTCATAACTTTCCTTCTAAGGAGTAAGCGTCTTTTAATTTCATGGCTGCAATCAGCATCTGCAGTGATTTTGGAGCCCCCCAAAATAAAGTCTGCCACTGTTTCCACTGTTTCCCCATCTATTTCCAATGAAGTGATGGGATCGGATGCCATGATCTTTGTTTTCTGAATGTTGAGCTTTAAGCCAACATTTTCACTCTCCTCATTCACTCTCATCAAGATGCTCTTTAGTTCCTCTTCACTTTCTGCCATGAGGGTGGTGTCATCTGCATATTTGAGGTTCTTGATATTTATCCCGGCAATCTTGATTCCAGCTTGTGCTTCTGCCAGCCCAGCGTTTCTCATGATGTGCTCTGCATATAAGTTAAATAAGCAGGGTGACAATATACAGCTTTGATGTACTCCTTTTCCTATTTGGAACCAGTCTGTTGTTCCATGTCCAGTTCTAACGGCTGCTTCCTGATCTGTATACAGGTTTCTCAAGAGGCAGGTCAGGTGGTCTAGTATTCCCATCTCTTTCAGAATTTTCCACAGTTGATTGTGATCCAAACAATCAACGGCTTTGGCATAGTCAATAAAGCATAAATAGATGTTTTACTGGAAATCTCTTGCTTTTTTGATGATCCAGAAAATGTTGGCAATTTGATCTCTGGTTCTTCTGGCTTTTCTAAATCCAGCTTAAACATCTGGAAGCTCACAGTTCACATATTGCTGAAGCTTGGCTGGGATAATTTTGAGCACTACTTTACTAGCTTGTGAGATGAGTACAATTGTGCGGTAGTTTGAACATTCTTTGGCATTGCCTTTCTTTGGGATTGAAATGAAAACTGACCTTTTCCAGTCCTGTGGCCACTGCTGAGTTTTCCAAATTTGCTGACATATTGCGTGCAGCACTTTCACAGCATCGTCTTTTAGGATTTGAAATAGCTCACCTGAAATTCCATCAACTCCACTAGCTTTGTTCGTAGTGATGCTTCTTAAGTCCTACTTGACTTCACATTCCAGGATGGATGGCTCTAGGTGAGTGTGAGTGATCACACCATCGTGATTATCTGGGTTGTGAAGATCTTTTCTGTACAGTTCTTCTCTGTATTCTTGCCACCTCTTCTTAATATCTTCTGCTTCTGTTAGGTCCACACCATTTCTGTCCTTTATTTAGCCCATCTTTACATGAACTGTTTCCTTGGTATCTCTCCTCTTCTTAAAGAGATCTCTAGTCTTTCCCATTCTACTGTTTTCCTCTTTTTTTTTTTTTTTTTTACATTGTTCGCTGAGGAAGGCTTTCTTATCTCTCCTTGCTATTCTTTGGAACTCTACAATCAAATGTGTATATCTTTCCTTTTCTCCTTTGCTTTTAAGCCAGAAAGAAAAACACCAATACAGTATACTAATGCACATATATGGAATTTAGAAAGATGATAACGATAACCCTGTATACGAGACAGCAAAAGAGTCATTTCTCTTCACAGCTATTTGTAAGGCCTCCTCAGACAGCCATTTTGATTTTTTGAGAAGAATTCACAGGGTACTAAACAAAGAATCAGAGAAGGCAATGGCAAGCCACTCCAGAACTCTTGCCTAGAAAATCGCATGGATAGAGGAGCCTGGTGGGCTGCAGTCTATGGGGTCACTACTAGTCAGACACGACTGAGTGACTTCACTTTTCACTTTCACACATTGGAGAAGGAAATGGAAACCCACTCCAGTGTTCTTGCCTAGAGAATCCCAGGGATGGGGAAGCCTGGTCGGCTGCCGTCTATGGGGTCGCACAGAGTCAAACACCACTGAAGGGACTTAGCAGTAGCAGCAGCAGCAAATAAAGAATACAAATTTATAAGGAGATAAAGAATACTTTGTTTATAAGGAGACTGAGTCTTATACTTAGTATCATTTAGGGAAGTCTGGTAACTCTGGAATAGTAGAATTGCCTGGAGATTATAATGGGTTGGGGCAGGCATACAGTCAGTATTGCAAGACCTTTAGTGAGAACGTCAGCCCAGGGGTTAGAGGTCATGTTCCTCCAAAGGGCAAACTGGAAGCCATCCTCTGGAGACTGCAGCGAGTGTCAGACAGAGGGCTTCTCCATGTGCTATCCAGGCCCTCAGGCCTCAGGGCAAGCGGGTGAGTTGGGGGCCCAGGACTGTTTGAGTACTGTCCCACAGAGCCCCAGAGTCCTCACACGGGCAACCACAGTCCTGGTCCATTCCTCAAGCCTCTGCCCAATCACCACCTCCATGACCTATAAGCTGCAGAGGTCGATATGGGCATGGGCCGGGGAGCCCTGGGCAGCTGGAGGATTTGACCCTGGCTATTAAGGTAAGAGTTCACCAGCTTCTGTCTCTCCACTCATGTTTCCATACTTGGTCCAGCGTTGATAGGTTGTCCACCCCCAGGAGGTGGCAGGAGGTTAGGTTGGTGTACAAAGATCTTACACATCATTTCAGGCTCGCCTCTGTGGTTAGGACTTCTCTCAAAGAGGGTGATTTTTGTGAACTGGGGATTAACCCAAATGGTATTTGCTACAAGTGCGTCTGTCCAGTTTAAATGAAAAGCCTGAGGCCCGGCTGGGTCCTGGGCCCCAGGCTCCCTCAGGGATGAAGTTTGGGTGGGGTCTGGGACCTGGCTCTGAGGCTGCTGCCAGATGAGACCTGCCCCCTCAGCCAGGGCAGGGCACTGGCGGGCGGATGCAGACTGGGTGCAGAGTGGATGTCCTCCTGAGCCCTGGCTGGACACCCTGCCCACCCAGCACCCCCTCCCCCTGGCCTGGGCCTGGACCCCAGAGGCAGAGGATGGTGCTCAGGACCTGACCCTTTCTTGTCAGAACTTAGAGCAGCATTTGTTTTGGTGGAGGTTGACAGGAACATCGTGACCTGACCATGACCTGACCTTAAGAACAAAGACTCTGACACCAGAAGTAACCAGGCCACTCCCTCAGCCTTCCCAGAAAAGGGCTTTGCTGAAAGCTTTCTGGGAGCTCAGGGTTTTTTGTTTGTTGTTTGTCTTTTTTCCTTGTGTGGCCCTGCAGTAAAGCTTTCTCTGCTCCTGTTCTGGTGTTGTCTGGCCTCACTGTGTGTTAGGAACACAAACGTCTGATCAGTACCAAGATGATATTCTAATCAAGAATAGAATCTCTTTTTATTCTCAGCATGTTAGCTTTGTCCCTCCTCACACTGAAATGTTCACTATCAAGTATATTTGGGTGGAGCAGTCCATTTTCTCTCATATAAATTATTTTCATAATCAGAGAGGGATGTGTGAGCATGAGATTCAATTTTTGAAATAAAAATTTACTCAGAAAAAGTAGACTTGTCCATGGAATCGCACTTTCTGCACAGTAGCAGTTGGACTCATCCTGTTCAGAGTCCAATTAACTCTAAGAGTCCTGTGATGAATTGTCGCCATGGTTTTTCCCGTGGTCATGTATGGATGTGAGAGTTGGACTGTGAAGAAAGCTGATCGCCGAAGAATTGATGCTTTTGAACTGTGGTGTTGGAGAAGACTCTTGAGAGTCCCTTGGACTGCAAGGAGATCCAACCAGTCCATTCTAAAGGAGATCAATCCTGGATGTTCATTGGAGGGACTGATGCTAAAGCTGAAACTGCAATACTTTGGCCACCTCATGCGACGAGTTGACTCACTGGAAAAGACTCTGATGCTGGGAAAGGTTGGGGGCGGGAGGAGAAGGGGACGACGGAGAATGAGATGGCTGGATGGCATCACCGACTCTGTGGATGTGAGTTTGAGTGTACTCCGGGAGTTGGTGATGGACAGGGAGGCCTGGTGTGCTGTGATTCATGGGGTCGCGGAGAGTCGGACACGACTGAGTGACTGAACTGAACTGAACTGAACTGAATGTGATAACTCCGAGAAGGCAATGGCAAGCCACTCCAGTACTCTTGCCTAGAAAATCCCATGGACGGAGGAGCCTGGTAGGCTGCAGTCCATGGGGTCGCTACGAGTCAGACATGACTGAGCGACTTCACTTTCATTTTTCACTTTCACACACTGGAGAAGGAAATGGCAAGCCACTCCAGTGTTCTTGCCTGGAGAATCCCAAGGATGGGGGAGCCTGGTGGGCTGCCGTCTATGGGGTCACACAGAGTCAGACACGACTGAAGTGACTTAGCAGCAGCAGCAGCAGCAATGTGATAACTATAGATGGGGAAACAGTGAAAACAGTGTCAGACTTTATTTTTTTGGGCTCCAAAATCACTGCAGATGCTAATTGCAGCCAGGAAATTAAAAGACGCTTACTCCTTGGAAGGAAAGTTATGACCAACCTAGATAGCATATTAAAAAGCAGAGACATTACTTTGCCAACAAAGGTCCGCCTAGTCAAGGCTATGGTTTTTCCAGTGGTCATGTACGGATGTGAGAGTTGGACTGTGAAGAAAGCTGATTGCCAAAGAATTGATGCTTTTGAACTGTGGTGTTGGAGAAGACTTTTGAGAGTACCTTGGACTGCAAGGAAATCCAACCAGTTCATTCTAGAGGAGATCAATCCTGGGTGTTCATTGGAAGGACTGATGCTAAAGCTGAAACTCCAATACTTTGGCTACCTCATGAGATGAGTTGACTCACTGGAAAAGACTCTGATGCTGGGAGGGATTGGGGGCAGGAGGAGAAGGGGATGACAGAGAATGAGATGGCTGGATGGCATCACCAACTTGATGGACATGAGTTTGAGTGAACTGCGGGAGTTGGTGATGGACAGGGAGGCCTGGCGTGCTGCGATTCATGGGGTTGCAAAGAGTTGGACACGACTGAGTGACTGAACTGATCTGAACTGAATGTGATAACACATATTCTGCATTCTGTACTAACTGCCACTTTGTGAGCTGAGAGGTTCACATATGGTGTTAAGTGAGAAGAGCTCACCTTCAACCTTGAGAGTTTGAAGTGCACAGCCTAAACTCTTGTTCTGGATTTAGGTTCCTGCTGATCCACTGAAGGCTGGTGCTTCAAATGGGCTGGTTAACTTTTACTGATGTATCTTCCTCATTTTTTTTTTTCATTTCCATCACTCTGATTTATATACAGAGTTACAACTCTATTTTATACTTTGTTTCATTCCTTAAGTTTTATTTTTCATTCTTCCATCAGCTGGCTGTCTTAAATATCTTCCTAAATTCAGAAAAATGTACAATTTCCTAGTGCCAGTTTTGTACACACTCTACCAGAGAATGGGCTTCCTTTGTAGCTCCGTCAGTCAAGAGTCTGACTGCAATGCAGGAGACCTGGGTTTGATTCCTGGGTAGAGAAGATCCGCTGGAGAAGGAAATCGGAAGCCACTCTAGTATTCTTGCCTGGAGAATCCCATGGAGAGAGGAGCCTGAAAGGTTAGAGTCTGTTGGGTCACAAGACTCGGACACAACTGAGTGACTAAGCACACCAGAGAATAGATGGAAATCACTCTAGTTTATCTACAGTTATAAATGTATTTTATAGTTTTGTTTGCTTCCTTAATTTATGTTTTTTGATTCTTCTGTTAGCCGGCTGCCTTAAATATCTTCCTAAATTTAGAAAGTTAGGACTGTGTGGATCACAATAAACTGTGGAAAATTCTGAAAGAGATGGGAATCCCAGACCACCTGACATGCCTCTTGAGAAACCTGTATGCAGGTCAGGAAGCAACAGTCAGAACTGTACATGGAACAACAGACTGGTTCCAAATAAGAAAAGGAGTACGTCAAGGCTGTATATTGTCACCCTACTTATTTAACTTATATGCAGAGTAATCATGAGGAATGCTGGGCTGGAAGAAGCACAAGCTGGAATCAAGATTGCTGGAAGAAATATCAATAACCTCAGATATGCAGATGACACCACCCTTATGGCAGAAAGTGAAGAGGAACTCAAAAGCCTCTTGATGAAAGTGAAAGAGGAGAGTGAAAATGTTGGCTTGAAGCTCAACATTCAGAAAACAAAGATCATGGCATCTGGTCCCATCACTTCATGGGAAATAGGTGGAAAAACAGTGGAAACAGTGGCAGACTTTATTTTGGGGGGCTCCAAAATCACTGCAGATGCTGATTGCAGCCATGAAATTAAAAGACGCTTACTCCTTGGAAGGAAAGTTATGACCAACCTAGATAGCATATTAAAAAATAGAGACATTACTTTGCCAAACAAGGTCCGCCTAGTCAAGGCTATGGTTTTTCCCATGGTCATGTATGGATGTGAGAGTTGGACTGTGAAGAAAGCTGATCTGCGAAGAATTGATGCTTTTGAACTGTGGTGTTGGAGAAGACTCTTGAGAGTCCCTTGGACTGCAAGGAGATCCAACCAGTCCATTCTAAAGGAGATCAGTCCTGGGTGTTCATTGGAAGGACTGATGCTAAAGCTGAAACTCCAATACTTTGGCCACCTCATGCGACGAGTTGACTCACTGGAAAAGACTCTGATGCTGGGAAGGGTTGAGGGCAGGAGGAGACGGGGACGACAGAGAATGAGGTGGCTGTATGGCATCACCGACTCTATAGACATGAGTTTGAGTGTACTCCTGGAGTTGATGATGAACAGGGAGGCCTAGCGTGCTGTGATTCATGGGATCGCAAAGAGTTGGACATGACTGAGCGACTGAACTGAACTGAACTGAAATTTAGAAATATGTACAGTTTCCCAGTGCCAGTTTTGTACACACCCTAGCAGAGAACAGATGGAAAGACCTGAAGCAGGAGAACCGTGAGGTCTCCCCAACAATAGACATTATAGGATCGGCTGTTGCCATGGCTTCCCTGGTGACTCAGACAGTAAAGAATCCGCCTGCAATGAGGAGACCTGGGTTCAACCCCTGAGTTGGGAAGATACCCTGGAGGAGGGCATGGCAACCTATCCCAGTACTCTTGCCTGAAAAGTCCCCATGGACAGAGGAGCCTGGTGGACTACAGTCCGTGGGGTCACAAACAGTCTGACACGACTGAGCGACTAAGCACAAACTTCCCTGTTCACATGTCTAGGGAATTTGGTAAGACGGGTCAGTGCTGTCGGGTTTGTAGGATGAACATTTGGTGACTGAGGGAAGGAGGGTCTGTCTGTGGATCCTCAAGGAGAATCTTGGGGTGCTGTCTCCAGGCTGTGAGTATAGAGATGATTTTCAAATGAATATGGGACTCTGTTGTCTTCCACTACAAGGTCTACATTATGATGAGTAGTTGATAGAGTCAGAATTTTAGTGAGGAAAGAATTGAGCTCCTGCCCATTTTTAGCTAGTGCTTGGTCCAAGCTGCTCAAATCAGTGCTCAGATCAACTGTGAGACTTTGAGCATCACAGACTTAAGTCACCAAAGCCCAGCACAGATGGCCACCTCCCCAGTAAATGCACATTAACTGCTCATCCAGACTTGGTCAGTGGTAGGGAAACTAATTCTTTGTAGAGCCATCACATGGCCTTTGGTTTAGAAGGTTCTGAGCTCTGAGCCAACTTGGTGGCCAAACAGACCGCTGGTCACTCAGCAAGGTGACCTGGGCTTTTTAGAAGGTTGTTTGTGAGATGGTTGACCATGCAGAGAGGCTGGGGAGGATGGACAGAGTTGGAATCCTGTGGTCCTTCTGAGCGGCTTTGCTCAGAAGAAACTTGTGTTTTGGATCAGGAATTGAAATATAGAGACAAACGGTAGGAGGGGGATTGGAGCTCTTTTTAGACTCAGACGTCTTCCCCAGGGCATCACTCATCCACAGAAAACTAGGGGCAGGAGAATTTGAAGGGGGAAAGCTCCTGGCTCAGGGGTTCAGCACAGGTCTCAGGGGTGCAGGCATCTGTGTCTTCAGGGAACTGTCTACAGTCCTGTCCCATAGCCATCACATCGCAGTGTGCTCTTGGAAAGTCACTTGATCTCTCTAAATTTTAACACCCTCTACTGTGACATACTGGGCTCCAAAATCACTGCAGATGCTGATTGCAGCCATGAAATTAAAAGACGCTTGCTCCTTGGAAGGAAAGTTATGAGCAACCTTGATAGTATATTAAAAAGCAGAGACATTACTTTGCCAACCAAGGTCCGTCTAGTCAAGGCAATGGTTTTTCCCGTGGTCATGTATGGATGTGAGAGTTGGACTGTGAAGAAGGCTGATCGCCGAAGAATCGATGCTTTTGAACTGTGGTGTTGGAGAAGACTCTTGAGAGTCCCTTATACTGCAAGGAGATCCAACCAGTCCATTCTAGAGGAGATCAATCCTGGATGTTCATTGGAGGGACTGATGCTAAAGCTGAAACTGCAATACTTTGGCCACCTCATGCGACGAGTTGACTCACTGGAAAAGACTCTGATGCTGGGAAAGGTTGGGGGCGGGAGGAGAAGGGGACGACGGAGAATGAGATGGCTGGATGGCATCACCGACTCGATGGACATGAGTTTGAGTGAACTCCGGGAGTTGGTGATGGACAGGGAGGCCTGGCGTGCTGTGATTCATGGGGTCGCGGAGAGTCGGACACGACTGAGCGACTGAACTGAACTGTGACATATAGGTTACAGTCCCCACTGTGTCCCTGCTTCCTCCACAGCAGGGCTGGGTGTCAAAGGACATGATAATAGATACTCTCCATGAGCTGTAAAGCCTTGTTTCTGTGAAAAAGCTGAAGAGTAAGTTTTCGTCCCCACTTATTGGTGACATCCAAATGCCCTCTCTGCTTTTAACCACCAGATGCACCTTATTCTTGCCATCGTTCAAGACTGAACACTTCCAGAGCACTTAATGAAGCACAGTCCTGCACTTTTCTATGTATTTATTTGTCTGCATCGGGTCTTAGTTGTGGCACATGGGCTCTTCGCTGTGTCATGCAGATCTTTTGTTGCAGTGCATTGACTCTCTAGTTGTGGCATTTGGGCTCAGTGGTTGCAACATGTGGGCTTGGGTTCTCTGAGGCACGTGGGACCTTAGTTTCCTGACCTGAAATCAAATCCCTGTCCCCTGCGTTGCGAGGCAGATTCTTACCCTCTGGACTGCCAGGGAGGGCCCTCCTTTATTTTTCTAGTATTTTAAGCTATATTTACTCATTCTGGGCCTGATAATACTAAAATTAGGCCATATGAACATTTCTCCAACTCACCACAGGGAACTGAGGCAAAGGGGGATACATATGTCTTTCCCAAGTACCTACTTCTGTTGAACAGGATTTGAATCCGGTCCATCAGGCATGTCACCATGCTCTGCTGAGCTTCTAGGTCTCAGTGATATAGAGATATTTGTCTGCACAGCCAGTCTCTTGGGTGTTTTCAGTGCACATTAAACCACAGATCTTCCTAAGTCCACCTTGGATTCAGGAGGCTCTGCTAGGCATCTGGTGAGGGAGGGGACCGAGGATTGAATTGTGGATCAATCATTATTAGTTCCCGGGTGGTCCTCTGCCAGCAAGATGTCGACAGCTCTCTCCATTTTAGTGCGTTTCTCAGGGTGCTTTGCCCAGAAGGCGAGAAGAATCATCCCTCAGAATCAAGAACATCAACCACCAGCTGAGTCTAGAGGGTTCGTAGCTGGCCACGAAAATGGGTGATGCAGGTGAAGGTACTGCGGAAATTTCCTCACTAAGTTCACTCAGGCATCGTTATTGTAATATGTTCAATGCCTCGTATTTAAGAAAAAAATTGAAATATTAAGCAATGTTCTTTTATTTCATGTTTTCAAACTGAAACGACATCAGTCTGTACTGGTTTAACTATGGAAGGAAAGATGCCTTTAAAGTTCAATATTTGCTTTGTGTTTAAGAGTGAATATGGTCTCTAGCTAAGGTTCTGACATTAGCTAAGTTTTTAACATTAGATTTGATACGTTTCTCCATGAAGCCATGTTTCAAGAATGCTTTAAATAATTAGGCTTTATTCAGCACAGGATTACATTGACATAAAAAGTGTACAGACAATATAGACAATTCCTCTATCCTATCACTCCAGTTTCAGCTAACATGTGTTACTAACAGATGACATATGTAAGGCACGTTTACTGCGATTAGGGAGAGAATGTATTTTTAGTAACTAAATCCATAGTTCACCTAAGATTCTCACTTTGTGTTGTTACATTCAATGATACTGAAATGGAGCAGGACCGTTCATTGCCCCCTTCCCACCCCACTGCCACTTTTATCTGCCTGCCTTTTGCTTGTGGAAAACTTTAGCCCAAGACAAGTTTAATCAGAGAAGTCAAAAATACTGAAACAAAGGAAAACAATTAAAGGAGTAATAATAATGTAGTCATTAAGCACAGTCAAGGACCTTTAGTTCTTTCTCAAGGGCTGTAGATAATATTCTGAGCCATATCCTGTGAGCTGTCTTTCAGACACCAGAACACCAGGTGAGGAAGTTAGCTACATGAAGAGCAGACTGTATCCGGGATTTGAGCTGCCACAATTCTGAGAACTGACCACAAAGAACACCCCTGATGTGAGTCGGCTCCTCACATCAGGTGGCCAAAGTATTGGAGCTTCAGCATCAGTCCTTCCAATGAATATTCAGGGTTGACTTCTTTAGGATGGACTGGTTTGATCTCCTTGCTGTCCAAGGAACTCTGCAGAGTCTCTTAAGCACCACTGTTCTAAGCATCAGTTCTTTGGCACTCAGCCTTCTTTATGGTCCAAGTCTCACAACTGTACATGACAACTGAAACATAGTGTGATTTTTAGTGCTTCCCTTTGTCAGACTGACAGTTTCAAGTCAATCAGGTTCCCCTTAGCTAGAAAACTAAAGGCTTTCTGTCTCATTCCTGAAATTTACATTTCCTTTGCTTTCCTCCACCCACCAGGAAGGTTGTCCAGTAGATCTCAACGCACACTTATTAACCACCCACATCCATATGCTCCCCCAATGTGTCCACATTAGCAAAGTCTTCGCAGTCAGCATCACAGGTGTCCTGACAATTCCTCCACGTCCTCTGAGAGCTCCCTGAGGACCAGCGGGAGGGGCTATCCAGTTGAAAGCTGGAGGAAGAGGCTCTGCCCACCTCTGTGGTGAGTGCCCCTTATTTGTCTGAGATAAAAGTGTTGCTTCATGTCTTTATTTTTCAGTTGAGTTCAGGTAAAGTTTCTCTATTCAAGACAGCTGACACATATAGTTTTTAATTCGGTGGGTTAATGTTGAGTCTCCCAGCAGATAACTTATTCAAAAGGACATTTTTTTTTTTTAAATGACAACATCCATTAGAAACTGTGGTTGGGAGCACATTCCTCAGAAGAAACTTTTCCTTCTTGAAATAAAATGTTCTAATTGCTGGTCAAAATGGGCTTGAGAGAGATTTCAGGAAAAGCTCATGCCTTTCCCACAGGCATCCTCTCTGTTTTCTTTTGGGGCTGTGGACTCAACAACAAATTGACATTTGGTTTTCTGAGAGCAAAAACGAGAACGAGAGATGTGTATGCACAGTCCACAAGATGCTGACACCCTCACACTGTTGTCTTCCCTCTGGTCTCAGGTGCATGTTAGAGCCAACAAAAGCAATTTGCATGCAGGGACATCCCTCTGCTGAGGAACAGGCTAGCTGATGACGGTGGGGTTCTCTTGCCGGCTCTGGTTGGAGAGGAGCCCTGATTCCGGGTGCCTACAGAGGGTGAGGGCTGGGAGCACAGAGCAAGAGACTGATCCGCCCATATGTATATATACACGGTGGTCTCTGTGTTCACAGAACCCAGGGAATCTATGGGCAGATTAACAGTTGACTTCGGCCCAGGCTTCCCTGGTGGCTCAGAGGTTAAAGCGTCTGCCTCCAATGCGGGAGACCCGGGTTCGATCCCTGGGTCGGGAAGATCTCCTGGAGAAGGAAATGGTAACCCACTCCAGTATTCTTGCCTGGAGAATCCCATGGACAGAGAAGCCTGGTAGGCTACAGTCCACGGGGTCACAAAGAGTCGGACACGACTGAGTGACTTCACTTCACTTCGGCCCAGGCATTAGTATGAAAGTCACCTCGAGACCTACATCTTTCTGCCAACTTACAGAGAGTTGTGTAGCTTCATGTGGACAATACAGGTCTCATCCATCAGTGCTCGTGTCATTGCATAAACAGGTAAGAATGGGGAGATGTGTTATTGTATTGGGTAAAGTTACCTTTTAAGTGATCAATTGCTGCAGCACACACCCGAGGGATAGAGGCAACAAAGAACTCAAAATAAAACTTGCTTGTTAGCCTGGTGAACGTGACTCTACTGAAAATCTCCTACCTGGATTACAGACAGTCCGTGCTTACTCTGTGCTTTCTCTAAGTAACCGTCCTACTAAACGTGTGGTCCTTGTGAGTGTGGAGAGACACTGACTCTGTGGACATGCCCAGCCTGTTAGAAACGCTAACATTGATCGAGAAACACGATATCATTGACAGGGGCTGTATTTAAATACTAAGAATTCAGTATTATCAGATCTTGTATATTTGATTTTCTTTAAGACAAATGATTAGTGAATAAATATAATAGCATACTTTACCCAGGATTGAATTACGTCCTCTAACAGAGTTTACTTTTAATCAAGAACAAAGTCTCATGGAAAGCATGATAAGTAGAGTAACAGCAACTGTGGATCCTGGAGGAAGAGTGATGTGGGAAAAATCAAGAGACCGTGGCAATTTAAATAAGCAGGAGGACTCATGGGTCTCTTTTACTGAACAGTATCATGTGTTTTAGAGTTTTCGTTTGTTTGTTGTTTTTTTTTTTTTTTGGATTGAACATTTCCTTTTGATTAGGTTTCTCTTAGCTAGACAGCCAAAGCTCTGTTTTCATCTCCTTCCTCCTCTAAAGAGGATGGATGAACACAAGTTCAGTCCATGCTTGCTAAACTTCCACATCCAAACACACCAACCCATGTCCACAAAAAGAGAAACCCCCTGAATGGTTCGCAAGCAGCCTCACCAGTGTTCAAAGAGCCACTCTGTGTCCATCTAGGATTCACTGAGGACTTGCCAGTCAACGCAAATTGTGACAGGACAGAAGAGACAGTGTTTCTCCAAGCTAAGCTGTTTTTTGTTTTCAAAAAGTAGATTTAGTTTATGAGTATTTGAGGGTGTTCATTCCAGATACAGACGATTCCCTTGGTTGGGATAATGTGGAGTGAGAGTCTTATTACCAACTCATGATGCCTCTGTTCACAGTATATTAAAATTGTTAACATTTGTTACACTCTGTAGAGTATAGAGTTCTCTCTCCTGCAGCATCTTTTCCTCTAGGAAAGGTATTTGGAAATCTCCAACCCAAATGGTCTTGGAAGTTCCGTTCTCCGGGCAAAGGCCTTTCATCCTGAGTATGTGTGCTCTGATCTTGCTGGGTTCCCTGGACTCCACCACTGCTCCTCATCAGGTTTTCTACTGTCCCCAAATGAACCAAAGACTGTGCCTCCATGTGATTTTACCCTCATCGTGTCTTCTCTCCTGTATTTGTATTTGGCCCTTTCTGCACATGAAAGCAATATGTATTCTAGAATCTTTCACTTGGGGAGGAAAACTGTCGATGAGAAAGTTGAGGCTTTCTCGCTGATTTCCGTGGAGAGGGCAAATTGATTTCAAATTCGTGTTGGCAATGAGTGTAGGGGCCCTGGTAACAGAAAGCAGTTTACAAATAGAGAAATATGGCCGATTACCGTGGTTCCAGGAAGAAGCTGCATTATGGTTAATGGTGTACGTTTCTGTCCATGGGAATGGGTGTGTCTCTATATGTAATGTATAGTGTGATTTGTGTACATGTGTGAATATTTTTGTGCTGTGGTTTTCTTGATGTTTGTCACCCTAAACACCACTGTTACTGGTGTCAACTTCCCCACATAAATTCCCATCACCAGTGAATGAGTATGTATATAAAATGAAAGTATACACTCTCACTGTTTGCACTGATTTTATACGAAGTGAACATCCTTTGACCTGGAAGACAAATTCATCACTACCCAAGAAAATGTTTCCAGGAATCTTTTTAACTTTTATTAATCTTTTTCCTGACTGTGCTGGGTCTTCTTTGCTGTGCAAGCTTTTCTCAGCTTGTGGAGAGCGAGGCCTATCCTCTAGTTGTGGTGTGCGGCCTTCTTGCTGTGGAGCCTTCTTTGTTGCAGACCATGGATTCTAGGGCTCTTGGACTGCAGTAGTTTTGGCATGTGGGCTCAGTAGTTGCGGCTTCTGGGTTCTAGAGCACTGGCTCAGTAGTTGTGGTGCATGGGTTTAGTTGCTCTGGGGCATGTGGAATCTTTCTAGACCAGGGATCGAGCCTGTGTCTCTTGCATTGGCAGGTAGATTCTTCCCACTGAGGCACCAGGGAAGCCCTACAGGATTCTTTATGAGCAAAACTGCATTTCAAAATCCCCCTCACTGGGTCAATCACACCTTCATTTAATAGTGGCCCTCATCTCTTCACGCCTGAGGCCAGGGCTGGCGGCCGAGAGGAGCTATCCCACGTCCAATAGGCGGTGGCTGCGCGGGAGCAGGAGGGCCGAGAGGAGCTACTCCACGTTCAAGGTCAGGAGGGGCGTCCATGAGGAGATACCCCTCGTCCAAGGTAAGATGCAGCGGCTGCACTTTCTCGGAGCAGCTGTGAAGAGATATCCCATGCCCAAGGTAAGAGAAACCCAAATAAGACGGTAGGTATTGAGAGGGGGCATCAGAGGGCAGACACACTGAAATCATAATCACAGGAAACTAGTCGATCTGATCACATGGACCACAGCCGAATGTGGTCCACTGGAGAAGGGAATGGCAAACCACTTCAGTATGCTTGCCTTGAGAACCCCATGAACAGTAACAAAGGGCAAAATGTTAGGATACTGAATGAGGAATTCCCCAGCTCGGTAGGTGCCCAGTATGCTACTGGAGCTCAGTGGAGAAATAACTCTAGAAGGAATGAAGGGATGGAGCAAAAGCAAAACCAACACCCAGTTGTGGATGTGACTGGTGATAGAAGCAAGGTCCGGTGCTGCAAAGAGCAATATTGCATAGGAACCTTTAATGTTAGGTCCATGAATCAAGGCAAATTGAAAGTGGTAAAACAGGAGATGGCAAGAGTGAACATAGACATTCTAGGAATCAGTGAACTAACATGGACTGGAATGGGTGAATTTAACTCAGATGACCATTATATCTACTACTGTGGGCAGGAATCCCTTAGAAGAAATGCAGTAGCCATCATGGTCAACAAAAGAGTCCGAAATGCAGTACTTGGATGCAATCGTAAAAAGGACAGAATGATTTCTGTTCATTTCCAAGGGAAACCATTCAATATTACAGTAATCCAGGCCTATGCCCCAACCAGTAACGCTGAAGAAGCCGAAGTTGAACGGTTCTATGAAGACCTACAAGACCTTTTAGAACTAACACCCAAAAAAGATGTCCTTTTCATTATAGGGGACTGGAATGCAAAAGTAGGAAATCAAGAAACACCTGGAGTAACAGGCAAATTTGGCCTTGGAGCACGGAATGAAGCAGGGCAAAGGCTCATAGAGTTTTGTCACGAGAATGCACTGGTCATAGCAAACACCCTCTTCCAACAACATAAGAGAAGATTCTACACATGGACATCACCAGATGGTCAACACCGAAATCAGATTGATTATATTCTTTGCAGCCAAAGATGAAGATGCTCTATACAGTTAGCAAAAACAAGACCAGGAGCTGACTGTGGCTCAGATCATGAACTCCTTATTGTCAAATTCAGACTGAAATTGAAGAAAGTAGGGAAAACCACTAGACCATTCAGATATGACCTAAATCAAATCCCTTATGATAATACAGTGGAAGTGAGAAATAGATTTAAGGGACTAGATCTGATAGATAGAGTGCCTGATGAACCCTGGACGGAGATTCGTGACATTGTACAGGAGACAGGGACCAAGACCATCCCCATGGAAAAGAAATGCAGAAAAGCAAAATGGCTGTCTGAGGAGGCCTTACAAATAGCTGTGAAAAGAAGAGAAATGAAAAGCAAAGGAGAAAAGGAAAGATATAAGCATCTGAATGCAGAGTTCCAAAGAATAGCAAGGAGAGATAAGAAACCTTCCTCAGTGATCAATGCAAAGAAATAGAGGAAAACAACAGAATAGGAAAAACAAGAGATCTCTTCAAGAAATTCAGAGATTCTAAGGGAACATTTCATGCAAAGATGGGCTCGATAAAGGACAGAAATGGTATGGACCTAACAGAAGCAGAAGATATTAAGAAGAGGTGGCAGGAATACACAGAAGAACTGTACAAAAAAGATCTTCACGACCAAGATAGTCATGATAACGTGATCACTGACCTAGAGCCAGATATCTTGGAATGTGAAGTCAAGTGGGCCTTAGGAACAAAGCTAGTGGAGGTGATGGAATTCCAGTTGAGATATTTCAAATCTTGAAAGATGATGCTGTGAAAGTGCTGCGCTCAATATGCCAGCAAATTTGGAAAACTCAGCAGTGGCCTCAGTCTTCATTCCAATCCCAAAGAAAGGCAATGCCAAAGAATGCTCAAACTACCACACAGTTGCACTCATCTCACACGCTAGTAAAGTCATGCTCAAAATTCTCCAAGCCAGGCTTCAGCAATACGTGAACTGTGAACTCCCAGATGTTCAAGCAGGTTTTAGAAAAGGCAGAGGCACCAGAGATCAAATCCCCAACATCCACTGGATCATGGAGAAAGCCAGAGAGTTCCAGAAAACATCTATTTCTGCTTCATTGACTATGCCAAAGCCTTTGACTGTGTGGATCACAATAAACTGTGGAACATTCTGAAAGAGATGGGAATACCAGCCACCTGACCTGCCTCCTGAGAAACCTGTATGCAGGTCAGGAAGCAGCAGTCAGAACTGGACATGGAACAACAGACTGGTTCCAAATAGGAAAAGGAGTACGTCAAGGCTGTATATTGTCACCTTGCTTATTTAACTTATATGCAGAGTACATCATGAGGAACGCTGGGCTGGAAGAAGCACAAACTGGAATCAAGATTGCTGGGAGAAATATCAATAACCTCAGATATGCAGATGACACCACCCTTATGGCAGAAAGTGGAGAGGAACTCAAAAGCCTCTTGATGAAAGTGAAAGAGGAGAGTGAAAATGTTGGCTTGAAGCTCAACATTCAGAAAACAAAGATTATGGCATCTGGTCCCATCACTTCATGGGAAATAGATGGAAAAACAGTGGAAACAGTGTCAGACTTTATTTTGGGGGCTCCAAAATCACTGCAGATGCGGATTGCAGCCATGAAATTAAAAGACGCTTACTCCTTGGAAGGAAAGTTATGACCAACCTAGACAGTATATTAAAAAGCAGAGACGTTACTTTGCCAACCAAGGTCCGTCTAGTCAAGGCTATGGTTTTTGCCGTGGTCATGTATGGATGTGAGAGTTGGACTGTGAAGAAAGCTGATCGCCAAAGAATCGATGCTTTTGAACTGTGGTGTTGGAGAAGACTCTTGAGAGTCCCTTGTACCGCAAGGAGATCCAACCAGTCCATTCTAAGGGAGATCGATCCTGGGTGTTCATTGGAAGGACTGATGCTAAAGCTGAAACTGCAATACTTTGGGCACTTCATGAGACGAGTTGACTCACTGGAAAAGACTCTGATGCTAGGAGGGATTGGGGGTGGGAGGAGAAGGGGACGACAGAGAATGAGATGGCTGCATGGCATCATCGATTCTATGGACATGAGTGAGTGAACTCTGGGAGTTGGTGATGGACAGGGAGGCCTGGCGTGCTGTGATTCATGGGGTCACGGAGAGTCGGACACGACTGAGCGACTGAACTGAACTGAACTCATCTCTCAGTGGTCTTACGGCATTCTGACTGGTCGTGATTCATCACTCTGCCATGTGCCTCATGCCCAGTCTTTCTTTTTAGAGCCTCTGAATGAATCCTCCCCCCTCACCTCAGGTACTTAGTACTGGAGAGCCTCCTTCCTTCTGCAGGGAGCCCCTGGTGGTACCCACACGCCACGCCCTTTTCTTGAGGAATCTGAGAAAAGAGGAGCCTTCACAGATAGATGGAGGAACTTCAGCCCCGTTTTGCCTCTTCAGCTTTCAAGTGTCCAGTCAGCCCTGTTAACTCCATGCACTGTGTTGTTCAGCAGGTCTCTATGACTTTTCCATCTTGAAACTAAAATTTCATAAACATTGAACAGACACGCCCTGTGTTACCTCCTCCCAGCTCTTTGAACCACCCTTCTACTCTCTGCTTCTCTGAATTTTCCTTCAGAAGGCGCAGGTAATTGGCATTGTGCGGTATTTGTGCTCCTTTGACTGGCTCATTTCACCCTTACCAGTGTCCTCCAGTTTGAGTCATATTGCTGCAAATGACAGGATTTCCTTCCTTATGAAACACTGAGTCACATCCCAGTGATGTGTGCACCGCATTTTCCTCATTGAGTCATCTGCTTTTGGGCTCAGGGCAGTTTTTCTCTCTTGGTTGCTCTGTATAATGCAGCAATGGACATGAGACTGTATGTGTCTCTTGGACATTGTAGTTTTATCTCCTTTGGACATGAACTGAAAAGAGTGATTCCTTAATCTTATGATAATTCTCTTAATAATATTTTGAGGGACTTCCAAATTGTTCCATAATGGCTATGCCATTTTATTTCCATAATGGCTATGCCATTTCTACAAACTGGGTACAGAATTTCCATTTCTCCAAATCCTTGACAATATCTGGGTGCTTTTTCTTCCTCTTTTTTTTTTTTTTTTTGTTTCATAATACACATCCTGAAAGGTGATATTTCCTTCTGAGTTGGTTTCCATTTCACTGATACTTAGTGATGTTGAGCACTTTTCCTATATATACTGATCACTTCTCTGTCTTCTATGAAGAAATGTCTGTTGAAGCTTTATACACATTTTTTAAACTCAGTTATTTGCCTGCTGTTGTTTTGAAGTTGAGTTTTACTCATTTCTTATATATTCTGGATATTGGTCTCTTATTCAGATACAAAGTTTTCAGATACTTCCTCTCATTCTATAAGTTACCTTTTCTTTCTGTTGATTGTTGAGAAGACTGTTCTTTCTTCACTTGGTAATTTTAGGCCCTTGGCAAAGATCATTTGGTCACACATGTGTCAATTTATTCGAGATTCCCTTCTTAGGGTTCATTGGTCTCACTGCCTATTTTGTTGCTGGTAGAACACTGTTTTGACTGCTATGGCGTTCTTATGTGTTTTGAATTCAGTAGGCCCTGCCTACTTTTCATTTACGCCACTCTCCCCTTTCCTCCTCTGTCCCCGGCAGTCATCTTGTTCTTCACAATGTGCAGTGCACACCCCAAGCTCTCCCTTTAATGCTGTTCCCCTGGCTCTGTGCATGGCTGTGCCTTCACCTCACTTAGGTGTCTTTTCAAAAGTCTCCTTTTCATCCAATGGTTAGGACTCAGTGCTTTCACTGTCATGGGCCAGGTTTGATCCCTAGTTGGGGAACTATAATAAGATCCTACAAGCTCTGTGGCAAACAACAACAACAACAACACACAAACCAAACGAACAACCAGAAGAGAAGTCTTCTCAGAGGTCCTGAGCACTCCAACTAAAAACACGCCTTGCTGCCAACTGTACCTTCTTGCCTGTTTTATTTTTCTTTACAGTATTTGTCTCTACCTGACACTGTATTACAGATTCTATATTCATTTGTTTTATTGGGGGCGTGGTCCTTATTCTTTTTGGATATTTTTATAGTATGTCAATAAATACTTATGGAATGAATGAATGAAAGCCAGAAGGCTAATATATGGTAAATAAGGAGAGGAATGGTACAAATGAGGCAGGCCAAGTAGGTGCTTTTAAAATACACAAAGCACTGTAGGCCATCTTAAGCTTGTACTTTTCCCTAGAAGTGAGATGCCATTGAAGATTTTAAGAGGAAACAGAGATTTACATTTTAAAAATTTTCAATGAAATTGTCTGTGAGCTCGAATGTTTTACTTACCTTAGGACCTGCCATTCAATGGACCTGCCACTAGGGAATGCAATTTTAGTTGCTTTATATAGCTCTACTTAACAAAAATCACATGTGTGAGATTTAAAATAGCTCCTTCTATACAACAGAATAAACTGGTATCATGTAATTTGTAGTCTAGAGGGGCAATAATTCCTATATGACTTTCAGGATAAAACATTATTTTATAATAATTAAAATTTTATTATTACCAAGCAAAATATACTTTCTTATATTTTTCTATATTATGTTGCTGCTGCTAAGTCACTTCAGTCGTGTCCGACTCTGTGTGACCCCATAGACGGCAGCCCACCAGGCTCCCCCGTCCCTGGGATTCTCCAGGCAAGAACATTGGAGTGGGTTGCCATTTCCTTCTCCATTATGTTATGCCATATTATGTTAAGCCTTGATAAATTTTTGTTAAATGCTGTGCTATGCTGTAATCCAGTATTCAAAAATTCCTAAAGGCATTTTTCTTTTTTATCCTCTACCTCAGAATAGGCCTTCTATTTAAACTATAACATAATATATGAATAATTTTATACTTGATACAGACACATATTTTTATATATTATGTTAAGCTGTGATACAATGATGATAGCTGTGAGATTAGTTTGCTTTTATCCTTAGTTGGAGGATAGTAGTTTAAATGGAATGCCTGTTCTGATGTGGAGGATAAAAAAGAAAAAAGCCTTTAGGATTTTTTGAAAGAAGACTGCACTACAGCCTAGCACAGCATTAAAATGTTTATTTTACAGGTTACTAACATTTCCCAGCATATGCAGAAGCTTTTTACCTAAATGGGATTTTGTTTCAGAAAGGATGGGCTAACTGAGATTGCCTCTGTAAGTCAGGGTTTCCAGACTGTAATTTACTAATGTGAGCTGGGAATCCCAGGGTCGGGGCTCAGACAGCATTGCCCATTGCTATCTTTTCACAGAGCACCTCTTCTGCAGAACAGGGTTTGGTGATTGTGGCTTTGTAGTAGAGCCTGAAGTCCGGCAGGTTAATTCCCCCAGTTCCATTTTTCTTCCTCAAGATTGCTTTGGCTATTTGAGGTTTTTTGTATTTCCATACAAATTGTGAGATTATTTGTTCTAGTTCTGTGAAAAATATCGTTGGTATCTTGATAGGGATTGCATTGAATGTATAAATTACTTTGGGTAGTATACTCATTTTTACAATATTTATTCTTCCAATCCACGAACACGGTATATTTCTCCATCTATTAGTGTCCTCTTTGATTGCTTTCAGTAGTGTTTTATAGTTTTCTATGTACAAGTCTTTTGTTTCCTTAGGTAGATATATTCCTAAGTATTTAATTCTTTTCGTTGCAACAGTGAATGGAATAGTTTCCTTAATTTCTCTTTCTATTTTCTCATTATTAGTGTATAGGAATGCAAGGGATTTCTGTGTGTTGATTTTATATCCTGCAACGTTACTGTAATCATTGATTAGCTCTAGTAGTTTTCTGGTAGAGTCTCTAGGGTTTTCTGTGTAGAGGATCATGTTATCAGCGAACAGTGAAAGTTTTACTTCTTCTTTTCCAATTTGGATTTCTGGCATAAAGACAGAAATATAGATCAATGGAACAAAATAGATAGCCCAGAGATAAATCCACGCACCTATGGACACCTCATCTTTGACAAAGGAGGCAAGAATATAAAATGGAGAAAAGACAGTCTCTTTAACAAGTGGTGCTGGGAAAACTGGTCAGCCACTTGTAAAAGAATGAAACTAGAACACTTCCTAACACCATACACCAAAATAAACTCAAAATGGATTAGAAAGCTAAATGTAAGACCAGAAACTATAAAACTCATAGAGGAGAACGTAGGCAAAACACTCTCCGACATAAATCACAGCAGGATCCTCCATGACCCACCTCCCAGAATATTGGAAATAAAAGCAAAAATAAACAAATGGGACCTAATTAAAATCAAAAGCTTCTGCACAGCAAAGGAAACTATAAGTAAGGTGAAAAGACAGCCTTCAGAATGGGAGAAAATAATAGCAAATGAAGCAACGGATAAAGGATTAATCTCCAAAATATACAAGCAGCTCCTGCAGCTCAATTCCAGAAAAATAAATGACCCAATCAAAAAATGGGCCAAAGAACTAAACAGACATTTCTCCAAAGAAGACATAAAGATGGCTAACAAACACATGAAAAAATGCTCAACATCCCTCATAATCAGAGAGATGCAAATCAAAACCACAATGAGATACCATTTCACACCAGTCAGAATGGCTGCTATCCAAAAGTCTACATGCAATAAATGCTGGAGAGGATGTGGAGAGAAAGGAACCCTCTTACACTGTTGGTGGGAATGCAAACTAGTACAGCCACTATGGAGAACAGTGTGGAGATTCCTGAAAAAACTGGAAATAGAACTGCCATATGATCCAGCAATCGCACTCCTGGGCATGCACACCAAGGAAACCAGAATTGAAAGAGACACATGTACTCCAATGTTCATTGCAGCACTGTTTATAATAGCCAGGACATGGAAGCAACCTAGATGTCCATCTGCAGACGAATGGATAAGAAAGCTTTGGTACATATACACAATGGAGTATTATTCAGCCATTAAAAAGAATACATTTGAATCAGTTCTAATGAGGTGGATGAAACTGGAGCCTATTATACAGAGTGAAGTAAGCCAGAAAGAAAAACACCAATACAGTATACTAACGGATATATATGGAATTTAGAAAGATGCAAATGATAACCCTGTATACGAGACAGCAAAAGAGACACAGATGTATAGAACAGTCTTTGGGACTCTATGGGAGAGGGTGAGGGTGGGATGATTTGGGAGAATGGCATTGAAACACGTATGTTGTCATATGTGAAATGAATCACTAGTTCAGGGTCAATGCATGTTATAGGATGCTCGGGGCTGGCATGCGGGGATGACCAAGAGGGAGGATAAAGGGAGGAGGGAGGTGGGAGGGGGGTTCAGGAGGGGGAACTTATGTAAACCCGGGGCGAAATCATGTCAATGTATGGCAAAACCAACCAATATAATATTGTAAAATAATTTGCCTCCAATAAAAAATAAATTAATTACAAAAAAAAATTAAACTAAATATTAAAATAAAAAATAACAATTTATCAGAAAAAAAAAAAGAACAGGGTTTGGGAATTGCTAACTTATTGAATATTCATTGGAAGGACTGATGCTGAAGCTGAAACTCTAATACTTTGGCCACCTGATGCGAAGAACTGACTCATTTGAAAAGACCCTGATTCTGAGAAAGACTGAGGCGGCAGGAGAAGGAGAGGACAGAGGATGAGATGGTTGTAAGGCACCACCGACTCAATGGGCGTGAGTCTGAGTAAACTCTTTGAGTTGGTGATGGACAGGGAGGCCTGGTGTGCTGCAGTCCATGGGGTCGCAAAGAGTCGAACACGACTGAGCCACTGAACTGGACTGGACTGAACTGAATGTACTGAGACCCAAGGGATGCCGGCATAGGGCATGGAGTACTAGCAAGATGGCTTTCCAGTGGTGACCTGGGCAGTCCTACAAGGCCACCTCTCACCAGGGGCCCTGTGTCTGCTTTACGTTCTGGTAAGTGGAAGTTAAGTAGTGCAAGTGTTAGTCGCTCAGTCATGTCCGACTCACTGCAACCCCATGGACTGTAGCCCACCAAACTCCTCTGTCCATGGGGATTCTCCAGGCAAGAATACCGGAGTGGTTGCCATGCCCTCCTCCAGTGTATCTTCCCAACCCAGGGATCGAACCCAGGTCTCCTGCATTGTAGGTGGATTCTTTACTGTATGAGCCACCAGGAAAGCCCTTCTCTCTGTTGGCACCATCTAAATGTTTTCTGTCTTTGAGCCTGAGTTTTGTAGGTGAAATCTGATGGAACACTGGAACATGCACACAAGCAGAGGCATGGCATTTAGCACAGCGTGCGTGCAGGCAGGGTGAGGCCCACGTGGGCCCCAAGCAGTGGACCTGGCTGCACGCAGCGCCTGTGGGCTGGACCAGTCTCGGCATGCGGGGGTCCGAGGACGCAGCTGAGCTTAGATCTGGATCCACACTGATGGCGCCCTTGAATGTAGCAGCAGGAGAGCTGCTGCAGCGACTGCCACAGCACCCTGGCCCCCAGGAGAGAGGAGGGATCCTTGCGGGGACCACTGCAGGATAGGTTGGGAGGCCGACTTGCCTGTCATTCCCATGGCCAGTCCAGTCCAGTGGTGTCTGCGGATGTATTAACTTCCAGACCGGAGCAACGGGACAGGACCTGTTGGCTCTCAGATAAACTAGTCAACAAAATACTATAAAATAAAATTGTTCTCATGAATAACCCAATAAAGCATATTCAGGGAGTTGCCAGAATTCTTTAAAGATTTGAGAATCTATGGTTTCAAAAACTTCTGCAACACTGCAAAACTGCAGAATTTTCTTCATTTGTAGACTTAGAAATTATATGTAAAGATCATCACAGTCATTAGAAAACAATACAATTTTCATATAAAACTTTGGATGAAACAGTTATTAAAAAGAAAACTGTTTTAAAAATTCCTTGATTGGTTGATGATAGTATACATAAAGAGGCACTTTTGAACTATGTGCAAATCACAAAGTCAGTTTCGGTTTTTTGTACAAACTCCGCAAGTTACAAGAAACGTCAGAAGAAACATTAAAATGTCATTGTATACATCTGCATTTAAAACTAAATTCAAACTTATATGAAACTGGTATGTGTGAAGAATTAAATCTTTCTGGAAAATGGCTCCATAAGAATCATTAGCTCTAAGTACAGAAAATTCTTTCTGAAATAGTTTATCCAAAATTTATGTCTTTGTTGTCACAGTCTATAAAATATTCTTAACAACTCTATTGGCAGTTGCATTAGCAGAAAGCTCTCTCTAAATTAAAAATGATCAAATCATCTGTGGCATTCCATTTGCCAAGAACAGGTGACATCACTTTAAGTTATACCAATTGAAAATTAAATTGCTAACTGTATAATTTTAATGAATTAACAAAAGTACTTTTAGCATTCCATGTCAGAAAACTTTTACTAGTAATCAAGATATAATAGAAAATATTATTTTTAATTTTATCATATAAAATATATATTTTTTCAAATTTGTGTTTATGCTTGTACTCCTAAATAACTATTACCCTTGTTATGTTTTATAAATATTAATGTATTTTTAAGGGAAAATTTATGTTTTTGTGCTTGTTTTTTTTAACTGAACTATAGACTGTGATGGAGAAGACTCTTGAGAGTCCCTTGGACTGCAAGGAGGTCCAACCAGTCCATTCTAGAGGAGATCAATTCTGGGTGTTCATTGGAAGGACTGATGCTAAAGCTGAAACTCCAATACTTTGGCCACCTCATGTGACGAGTTGACTCACTGGAAAAGAGTCTGATGCTTGGAGGCATTAGGGGCGGGAGGAGAAGGGGACAACAGAGAATGAGATGGCTGGATGACATCACCGACTTGATGGACATGAGTTTGAGTGAACTCCGGGAGTTGGTGATGGGCAGGGAGGCCTGGTGTGCTGTGATTCATGGGGTCGCAAAGAGTCGGACACGACTGAGTGACTGAACTGAACTGAACTGATAGTTTATTTACAATACTATGTTAATTTTGCTGTCCAACAAAACTGTTGCTGTCCAACATACTGATTCAGTGTTTTTATACATTACATTACATTTAAAATTATTGCTATTATTTCCCTGTGCTACACACTATGCCCTTGTCTCTTGTTTTTATACATAGTAATTAGTGCCTCAATCTTTAGCCCTGTTTTGCCCCTCTTCCAGTCCCTTTCCCTACCGGTAACCAGTAGTTTGTCCTCATATCTGTGGGTCTGTTTCTGTTTTATCATATTCATTCATTTGTTTTGTTTTTGAGCTTCTGCATATAAGTGAAATAATATAGTATTTGTCTTTCTCTGTCTGACTCATTTCATAGAACATAATACCCTCTAGGTTTGTCCATGCTGTTGCAAATGACAGAATGTCATTCTTTTTAATGACTAAGTAACATTCCATTGTGTCCATTGTGTGTTTCTGCATATATATATGTATATCACATTTTCTTTAGCCATTTTTATATTGATAGAAACCTAAGTTGCCTGGAGAATGTTCATAGCAGCATTATTTATAACAGCCAAGATTCGGAAGTTACTTAGGTTTCTATCAATATAAAAAATCCCAGGGACAGGGGAGCCTGGTGGGCTGCCGTCTTTGGGGTCGCACAGAGTCGGACACGACTGAAGTGACTTAACAGCAGCATGAACATTAGGGTGGGTGTGTTTTTTTTGAATTGGTGTTTTTGTTCTCAAAAACAATTCTCAGTGGAATTGCTGAATCATATGGTAGTTCAATTTTTGTGTATTTTTGCACTTTTAATTTACTTTTCCTCTGCCTTTTGAATAAAGTGTCTCACATTTTCATTTTGCACTGGGCCCAGTAAATTATATAGCCAAGTCTAGATGTGTGTGTGTGTGTGTGTGTTAATAACTCAGTCAGGTTTGACTCTTGTGTCCATGGGATTATCCAGGCAAGAATACTAGAGTGGGTAGCCATTTTCTTCTTCAGGGGATCTTTCAGGGATTGAACCTGGGTCTCCTGCGTTGCAGGCAACTCTTTACTGTCTGAGTCACCAGGAAAGCCCAGTCAAACCTAAAGACTAGACTTGAAAAGATAAAGTTGTTCCTGCTACTTCCTCAGGCAGTGAAGTTTTCAGTGAAGTGTCAAAGTAGTGGACAAATGCATGGTTTGTTTTAGGTTTGGATTCTGTACCAAAAATTACACTTTTCATCAAGCAAGCTTTAAAATCCTCCTCACCACCATAGCATGCTAAGAAACAAAAAGGCAGTGTAGACCAATAGCTGAGAACATAGAAGATACGAAGAAAAGTTTACACATCCGTCATTACCAATAGAATTATCGGCAGTTGATTTCCTTCAAGAATTAGAAAAGTCATGGTCAACTCTTGACAGTGGAAATACTTCAAGAGTTTTCCTAAATGAGAAGTATCCTTAGGATTGAGTACTTCCAGAATGTTAAAAGGATGACTTTTACATAAAGCCTGAGAATCCCTCTGTGTGTGTGGTGGTGTATGAGTGGTCTTGGTGGCAGAGAAGACGTTGGCAGTGACCATGTTGTTCGCATTGTTGGAAGGGATGACTTGCCTGCAGAGATAAGAGGGCAGCACAGGAGCGTGAGGGCCCCAAAAGGCCATGCTGTAAATGTGGAGATTTATTTTGGAGAATTGGATGGTCTGTAATTCTGGAAGCAAAGCAACCTATTTGTTCAGTAATCTTTCTGCTCATAACGTGACACCAAAGAAATAGTTTCCCACAGCATATTTCAACAACAGTCTACTAAAGAGCACTGTTGATTGATAGTATCATCTTTGTAAATCAAGAGGTGTGATGAAAATTATAGCTTCTTTGTGAAGAATTTTCACAGGTTGCTCCCCATAGGAAAAACTGGGCCAGTCTTTGTTCTAAGAAAGCTCTATGGCTACATAGGATGCTTTATGGCTTATTTCACTCCCTTTGATGAATTGATAAAGTGCTTTGAGCAGGCAGGCAGAGCAAAAGCTGTAACTATGGGTCTGAGTAGTTAAGAAGAATAATTACAGTATTGTGACTTTGTATTAATGAATGTTATTCCAGCCCTGACACAATGGAGGAGGACATACAGCCTCAGTGAATATTAATAATCTTTGTTTTTAATGTGACCGAATGTTAAATTTTAAAATTCAGATAAAAGGAATAGGACCTGAAAACCAAATATTTGAACAGACTTAAAGCCATGTCCTAAGAATTTAGAGAACTCTCAGATTTGCAAAAATTACTAGATTATTTAATTTTTGTGTCATTCAGTAAAGTATAATTTAAAACTATAATTCTTCATCTTGAAAACTTAATTAAACACTACATTCTAAGCTTCTATATAATTTCTGGCCAAGAACCATTCACTTTTTTCCACCATTACCAGCACTGGCAATTGGCCTTTTCAGGAACATATTCCACCAAAGAACAAGAATTTATTACTTCTCAGGAAACGCTGAATAAACAATAATGAGTAAAATAGGAGAGGCAGATTTATGCTTGAAAAACACTGGCAGTTGACATAACTGAAAAAAGAGAACCATTTAAAAAATTCAGGTGACTATTGTTTTAAGAAGCATAATGATTCATGTGTAATAATAAAAGGCAATTAAACTTGGTTTCATCTGGGAATAATAGGGAGTGGTAAGGAATGTGGCAAACTAAAGAAGACACATCCAGCTAATTCTTGCCACATATGAATTTTTTAGGAGACGCTGTAAATATTTTTTAATTAAAAAAATATGACTTCTTTCAGTTTTTAAACTTCGGCTAGATTTTTAAATGCCACATAAACCAAACAAAATATGTCATCAGGCTAATTAACTGCAGAGGCAGCCAGTTTGGGAATGCTTGAATACAGAATAATCAAGGCCCATTGAGATGCTATACTAGACAGTCTGCTAGGCTAGTGTTCTCCAAAGAAGGATATAGAAGAAGGAAGGGAAGAGGGAGGGGAAAGAGGGAAAAAACAAAAACATCAAGCTCAAAATGTCTTATTAATAAGGGTGAGCAATCAAAATGAAGTTTAGAGACCTTGGTTGTGCTACACTCACCAGCCATAGCACACCTTACAACTTATGAGATTCAGACACTTTCTCGGCAAAAATTTTAAAAATTACTATAGAACTTCAGGGTAGCTTAAGATGAGCTGAAACTGCATCTATGAAATGCTGTGCATCTTATATATTTTAATCTTATTACCAATCAGCCCACACCATCTAAGTACACAGCAACCTTAACATAGTCACATCATCGTACTTCCTTTCTTTTCCTTCTGTATCAGATCTCACTGACCCATCTCTGCCTTTATTCAAACTGTAAATTTGGATTTTTTACTTTGTCAGTTGCTTGTGACCAAGAGATAGAAGGTCCTAGAAAGGAAAGGCAGAATATTCCTTTTCTAATTGCCCAAAGCTTTCGATTCTCATGTGACTCTTTCCTTTGAATATATAGCAAATTGAATTAAAATCTAAGAAGCTCTTTTTATTCTCATTATTTACAGATCTGTGATTCTCTGATTTTCAGCTCCCTTATGCATTTCTCAGACGTGATGGTGTCATTCTAATGTGCCTTCAAGTATTCATGCCTCCTGCTCCTATCATGGGTCCACCAGAATTTTTTACTCTCCACCTAAGCCTTACCCAGTAATTCTCCCCATCTCATGACAATTAGCACATGCTTGTTAGAACTCTGAGTGTTGGAATTTTAACTACAGTCTGCATCTCCTTGGGCTTCCCAGGTGTCACTAGTGGTAAAAACCCACCTGATAATGTAGGAGATGCCAGAGAGGACGGTTTGATCCCCGGGTCAGGAAGATATCCTGAGGAATAAATGGCAACCTCCTCTAGTATTTTTGCCTGAAAAAGTTCATGCAAAGGAGCCTGGCGAGCTACAATCCATGGGGCCACATAGAGTTGGACAAGACTGAGCAACTGAACTTGAACTGCATCTCCTTAGCTTTCAAGTGTCACACTTGCCAGGCCTTCATTTGAAAGTGTTACTATTTTGCTTAATAGCACATGCTCACTGAGTCAAATTTTGAACACATTTGCCAAGGCAGCTTTTTTTTTCAACAAGCACAAAGGAATACTCTCATATAATCTTTTCTGTGGGGAAAATAAGCACATTCATTCATAAAAAGCACATAGTAAATGATAAGTTTGGAGGTTTTTGTTGTTGTTTTTCTCTTATCCTTTGGCAAAGAAACAAACAAAAAAGGCAAATGCTGAAAGTGATGATGTAGCTGAACCTTTACTACTCCTCTGAGTAAGACCTCTAGGGCTGGAAGAGTAATGACAGAATCTAGATGTTGAGAAATTTTAAATGATCATCATGTGAAAAATTCATTTTATATACACGTGCTAGGTTTTTCTTGTAGCCAATAGTCTTGTCGGAAATAGGGCATGAAATATACTTCAAACTCTATTAAAACAGTAGTTCTGAATCAACCTGCTGATTCATTTGATTTGGGCGGAAAATGTGTGCACTTTATGAATGAAAGAACTGCCCCTGCATTGAATATAAATGGAAAAAAAGAGGGACAATGTTTTGAAAATTGTTTCTAAGGCACTGTATTACTTATCTACTAATTTAACAAATTATCTCAAAATTTGTGGCTAAAACAGTAATAAATGTTATCTTTCACAGTTTATGTGATTCAGAACTTTGAGAGTAGCTTAGCTAGCTGGTTCTGCCTCACAGTGTCTCTTGCTATAACAGTCAAGATGTTGGCCAGGGATGCAGTCGTGTGAAGATTTGATTGAGACTTCAGGATCCACTTCCAGGGTGGTTCACTCCCATGGCTGAAGTATTGGTGGTGCCTGTTGACAGGAGGCTTCAGGTCCTCACTATTTGGACCTTTCCCTGAGGCTTGCTGAGTGTCCTGAATATATGGCAGCTGTCTTCCCCCAGAGGTCACCACAGATGATCCAAGAAATCAAGGTGGAAGCTGTAATGTCTCCATGACATAGGATTCATGTCATGTCAATGTATGGCAAAACCAACCAATATAATACTGTAAAATAATTTGCCTCCAATACAAATAAATTAATTACCAAAAAGAAAAAAAGAAAGTCACATACCGTCATTTCTGCAGCACCCTGTTTATTGCTCAAATCAGCCCTATTTACTATGAATGGAGTTGAATCAGGACATCCATTGGAAGTCAACTTGAAACCTGACTACCACAATCACTCATTAATTAATTCATTAATACATTGATGAAATCTCCCTGAGTGTCTATTATGTAAACCTGTATGGCTAGGCTCTGGAGGTAGTTGCAAAATTTTATTTATGTACTTATCAAGTATTTTTAGTACCTACTGTGTGCTAGACATTCTTTCATGCACTGAGTAATCTGAAAGAGCAAAACAAATCAAGTTTTGCTTCTCTGTAGCTTTTATTTTAGTTGGGGTGGAAAAGAAGAGAGGATAAACAGATAAATGGATAATATGTCAGGATAATAGGAGTCTATAAACAAAAGGCAGGTTCATTTCAGTTCAGTTCAGTCGCTCAGTCGTGTCCGACTCTTTGTGATCCTATGAATCACAGCACGTCAGGCCTCCCTGTCCATCACCAACTCCCGGAGTTCACTCAAACTCATGTCCACAGAGTCGGTGATGCCATCCAGCCATCTCATTCTCTGTCATCCCCTTCTCCTCCTGCCCCCAACCTTTCCCAGAATCAGACTCTTTTCCAGTGAGTCAACTCGTCGCATGAGGTGGCCAAAGTATCAGAGTTTCAGCTTTAGCATCAGTCCTTCTAATGAACACCCAGGATTGATCTCCTTTAGAATGGACTGGTTGGATCTCCTTGCAGTCCAAGGGACTCTCAAGTCTTCTCCAGCACCACAGTTCAAAAGCATCAATTCTTCGGCGATCAGCTTTCTTCACAGTCCAACACTCACATCCATACATGTTAGAGAGAGACTAATAGGAGAGTAGGTCCTATTTTATCTGGATGATCAAGGAAGGCTTCTGTGGTGGGTACCACTTGTGAAACAGCCTGGCTAAAATTGGGGGTGGAAGAGGTGGCCCAGGTGCAGGAGTTGGGAGTACAGTGTTTGAAGCAGAGGAAATATTCAGTGCAATTGTTGATGGAAAGATGTATGGATGAGCAAAATGGTCTATCATTTCAGTTCAGTTGCTCAGTTGTGTCCGACTCTTTGCGATCCTATGAATCACAGCACCCCAGGCCTCCCTGTCCATCACCAACTCCCGGAGTTCACTCAGACTCATGTCCATCGAGTCGGTGATGTCATCCAGCCATCTCATTCTCTGTCATCCCCTTCTCCTCCTGCCCCCAATCCCTCCCAGCATCAGAGTCTTTTCCAGTGAGTCAGCTCTTCGCATGAGGTGGCCAAAGTACTGGAGTTTCAGCATAGGAAGTACTTTATAATGATCTATTAGGGTTTCCCTGGCTACTCTCTAGTTGTGGTGCTCAGGCTTCTCATTGCAGTGCCTTGTCTTCTTGTGGAGCATGAGCTAGAGAGCACAGGCTCAATAGTTGGGACGCATGGGCTTAGTTGCTCCACAGGTCATGTGGGATCTTCCTGGATCAGGGATAGAACCCCTGTCTCCTGCATTGGCAGGCGGACTCTTTATCACTGAGCCACCAGGGAAGCCCCTTCATTTGCATTCTAGGGCCAGATTCCACAAATGCTTGGAATGGGACTGAGTGACCAGCTTTGCATGATAGCACAAGAAGTTGGATGGTACATTTTCCCCAAAGAATGTACCTTGATCTCTTCACCTGCACCAAGGCCCCCTAACTTTCCTTCGCCTAACTCAGAACAACACAAGGTCTGTGTGTATGACTTTGTTACACAGACCTCACTGGTGTTTTTCATGCTTCATAGAGTCAAACATTTTGCTGATGGTGTTCAGTAAATAACAGTGGTCACAGATGGGATGGTTGATGCCTGCAGAGTCTGTTTCCCTTGTGGTTATTTAAACATATTGTCTCTCAAAATAGTAATTGCCTAGTGCTCCAGAGATTCACTTGGCTGGGAAGTGTTCACATCCTAGTCTTAATCCTCAAATTCCTGCTTTTCAGTTCAGTGTTATACTTGTCAATTCTGGGGCAGCTGTTCAGACAAATACTACTGTGGAGATCCAACCACTCAAGGGACTCTTTGTACACAGCTGTGTGAGTGCCAAGGTAGGTTTTAGTGGAAATTGATCTGGATTCTCTCATGAGTATAAACCTGTTACTGTGGTTTTCACAGAGTCTGGGTCTCTTGGGCAGGTGCTTTAGTTATAGCCTAGTTAAATGTTGTTACCCTATAAATCAGTGCAGTCTAAGTAAGTCTAAGTATATTATCAACTTTTTGGGTGGGATAAAACTGACTGGAGGTGCAGATCCAAAGGGGTATGTTATTTTTCTCCATTGAAAGTCAATGCTGAAGGTCTTTTACTTTAAGTACAGGATTGAATGAATGAAAATAGCAGGTGGTAGTCAATCCTCATGGCTCATCTAAGCAACTGAACTTCTCAAAGCTCTAGAAGGGTGCTAATCTGGAGCGGTGGCTAACTCACTGGCCTGTGATGGGAACCAAGCTTTAGGGATTTAAGTTAATGCAAGAACATTTGAACCCATATTTCACTTCTAGTCATTTATAGTCACTGAAAACAAACAAAAAGATTGTGTGACAAACAATACTGGTTGGGCCGGTTTGCACCGTATGACTTGGAGGTGACCTGCATGGTCTGATTTATGATTTCCACCACACTAAGAAGGTTTTTTTCCCCCCTGAAATGAATGGCTTCCATTCATTTATATGAATGGAAGAGTGCTTGAAATTCCAGAGTTACAAAAACATTCTTTCAGATTAACCAATCTTTCTCTTTACATTTCAGAAAAACAAAAGAATATGTCCTGATGGGTGTTTATAGAGATGATTTTTTCCCTCCATGAGTGTTGTGAGATCCTGATGTGCAAAGAGCTTGGGCACCACTGCACAGAGAGGGGCGGAAGGAGGCTGGGGGCGGATCCGGCTCTGCGACCAGAAGCGGCCGTGCTTGTTCAGCTACGCCTGACAGGCGTCTGCAAAAGAGCATCGCATCGCTGTCTCAAACAAACTGTGATTAGAAATAGGTATTCTTGTTATACAAGGAAGCCACGTAGGCGCAATTGGGTGGGCTTGTCAAAGATCATTCAGTGATAAGATGCAAGTTAAATAAAGTTCAGTCACTCAGTCATGTCCAACTCTTTGCAACCCCATGGACTGCAGCACGCCAGGCCTCCCTGTCCATCAACAACTCCCAGAGTTTAGTTAAATTCATGCCCATTGAGTCAGTGATGCCATCCAGCCATCTCATCCTCTGTCGTCCCCTTCTCCTCCTGCCCCCAATCCCTCTCAGCATCAGAGTCTTTTCCAGTGAGTCAACTCGTCGCATGAGGTGGCCAAAGTATTGCAGCTTCAGCTTTAGCACCAGTCCTTCCAGTGAACACCCAGGACTGGTCTCCTTTAGGATGGACTGGTTGGATCTCCTGGCGGTACAAGGGACTCTCAAGAGTCTTCTCCAACACCACAGTTCAAAAGCATCAGTTCTTCGGCGATCAGCTTTCTTCACAGTCCAACTCTCACATCCATACATGACCACGGCAAAAACCATAGCCTTGACTAGACGGACCTTTGTTGGCAAAGTAATGTCTCTGCTTTTCAATATAATATCAAGGTTTGTCATAACTTTCCTTCCAAGGAGTAAGCGTATTTTAATTTCACGGCTGCAATCAGCATCCGCAGTGATCTTGGAGCCCAAAAAAATAAAGTCTGACACTGTTTCCACTGTTTTTCCATCTATTTCCCATGAAGTGATGGGACCAGATGCCATGATCTTTGTTTTCTGAATGTTGAGCTTCAAGCCAACCTTTTCACTCTCCTCTTTCACTTTCAACAAGAGGCTTTTGAGTTCCTCTTCACTTTCTGCCATAAGGGTGGTGTCATCTGCATATCTGAGGTTATTGATATTTCTCCCAGCAATCTTGATTCCAGCTTGTGCTTCTTCCAGCCCAGCGTTCCTCATGATGTACTCTGCATATAAGTTAAATAAGCAAGGTGACAATATACAGCCTTGATGTACTCCTTTTCCTATTTGGAACCAGTCTGTTGTTCCATGTCCAGTTCTGACTGTTGCTTCCTGACCTGCATACAGGTTTCTCAAGAGGCAGGTCAGGTGGTCTGACTTACTGTACAGCAATGGAAGGCAACAGCCAGGAGAGATCTTCTAGAAATTAAAACTTCCTATTACCTGAGAAGGGTTGGGATTTCTTAATGCTTTTATATATAGCCAGATATGTGGGTGACTGCTGTTTCTTTTCTAACCTTTCCTTCTCCAAATGGAAAATGCACTAACCTCTAAGCAGGGAGCCAGATATGGAACTGATTCCATTTCTTTTCAAAGAAGTTATAAAGGACTCAGTGTAAATAACAATGGAAAAAGAAAGCAGAAAAAGACTCTGAGATTCATTTTTATTTTTAAAATATAATCAGCAGTCTCCAAAAGTACTAGGAAAAAAAGGAATAATGAGATTCACAAAATTTTTAGTTACCATACAACATTACAGAAGATAGACAAAGTTTAAATATAGAGAAGATAAAATTATGGTTCAAAAAAAGAGCCATTTTGGTAAGAAAGTGACAGGAGCTGAGAGTATAAAGGCAGTATATGAAGAAGTGAAGGGGTTTAAAAGCTTAAGAAAGAGGAAGAAGAAAAGAGACAAGAATAAGGTATGAAATGGATAGAAATGATTATGAAGGTTAGATACGCTGTCATTTGCTTAATTTCTTTGAAGAAGTCCAGATTATAATAAGATTAAAAGTACTGTCTAGGGACTTCTGGCTGGCCCAATAGTTGTTGTTTAGTTGCCAAGTTGTGTCAGAATCTTTTGTGTCCCCATGGAGTGTAACCCACCAGGCTTCTCTGTCCATGGGATTTCTCTGGCAAGAATATTGGAATGGGTTGCCATTTCCTCCTCCAGGGGATATTCCTGACCGAGGGATCAAACCTGTGTCTCTTGCATTGTCAGGTGAATTCTTGACCACTGAGCCACCAGAAAACCCTTGGTCCATCAGTTAAGACTCTGCAATTCCAATGCAGGGGCTGTTGGTTCAATCCCTTGCTGGGGAGTGAAGAACCCACATACCATGTGGCAAGGCCAAAAAATAAATTAAAAAATAAATAAATAAAGGGAGTAAAAACTAAATAAAAATTACATTGAAAAGCATTGTCTAAAGAGGTAAAGTGCTGAGAAGGAGTAGATAGCAGGCCATAAAAATTAAAATGTATTGAAGTTATAAAACTTATCTATTCTCTTGGTTACCTATGTAGATACAGAAGCCATCTAAGATCATGGCATAAAAGTAAATTGTGATCCAGGAAGCAAATTCTCAAACAGTTTGGACTAGAGTATTATAGGCTTGGTGCTTCCAAGATGGCTCAGTGGTAAAGAATTCTCCTGCTGATGTGGAGATACAAGAGATGTAGGTTATATCCCTGGCTTGGGAAGATATCCTGGAGTAGGAAATGACAACCCACTCCAGTAATCTTGCCTGGAAAATTATATGGACAGAGGCCTGGTGGTCTACAGTCCATGGGGTCACAAAGAATCATACATGAATGAGCAACAGAGTTCATGCACACACACGTGTGCACACACACACATGTGCACACACACACACATTTTAAGCTTAAGATATTATGCTGGTGAAGACAAATTGAAGATGCAAATGGTAGCACAAGGGTCTTGGTGACAGCACCAGACCACCCTGGACATTAGGGGCGTGAGCTACAAGAAAATTAGCAAGCTTCCATACATGACATAGGAGAAACAATGCCCTCAGAGAATACAAATTTTGGCTCAGAGAAGGAAGAAGGACAAAGTCTTAGTAAAGATGGTACCTTTGATGAGCGTGGGGAAAACTCTTTAAAATGGAATTAAACTTAGGCAGAAAGATGGAAGCTTCTAGAAAGTTGGCATTGGAAAACAATCTTGGAGAGAGAAAGCATAAATCATTTGGAGTGTGTGCTTTTATGAAAGAAATTTGATGAAAGAATTGTATTTAGGAATATGGTGGAGAGCAGCAAGAATGAGAAGTTCCAGTCAGACTCAGGCTGAAAACACAACTATGAAAAACCTTAAAAATGCATGGTTTGCTTTTTGAAGTGTTGAAACTTGCTGACAGTTCAGATATCTCAGCGCTATTAACCAGTGTGGTTCACTCGCTAGTTGAGTGGTCCTGCTGCTGCTGTTACTGCTAAGTCGCTTCAGTCGTGTCCGACTCTGTGCGATCCCATAGACTGTAGCCCACCAGGCTCCGCCGTCCCTGGGATTTTCCAGGCAAGAACACTGGAGTGGGTTGTCATTTCCTTCTCCAATGCACAAAAGTGAAAAGTGTAAGTGAAGTCCCTCAGTCGTGTCCGACTCTTCGCGACCCCATGGACTGCAGCCTACCGGAGGATCCGTCCATGGGATTTTCCAGGCAAGAATACTGGAGTGGGTTGCCATTGTCTTCTCCATGAGTGGTCCTAGATGCATCTTTTAAGATCTGGGCATGGATTTTTTCACACGGTGCTCCAAATAACATCAACATCCTGTCCTTAGCAGAGCTGCTAATCCTGATGGTCTGCCCTGGCAGGCTGTGTAGCATTTCTAGCCATGGATCTGGAGACCCATTGGGAAGGCAGTGTCTGGGTAAAATGCCTTGTGTGTGTGTGTGTGCTCAGTTGCTCAGTTATGTCTTTTCTTTACAACCCCTTGGACTGCCAGTCGCCTCTGTCCATGGGATTTCCCAGGCAAGAATGCTGGAGTGGGTTGCCATTTGCTTCTCCAAGGGATATTCCTGACCCAGGGAAAGAACCTGAAGCTTTGCATTGCAGGTGCTTTCTTTACCACTGAGCCACTGAGATTCAACTGATACTCTTGAATACAAGTTTCTAAATTGTTACGTGCCTTTTCATCACTTTTCTGCATCTTTAAATGACTGTTTCTGACAACTTTGCTCAGCTTTTTGTTGTTGGTGGTGGTGTTACTTGTTTGGAAGAACACTTTGCTCCGCTCTCCTGGAAGACCGACCCCTCCTCCCCATTAACATAGCCCTTTGTTGCATCTTCATCAGGCAACTCTTTTGGTCAGGAATTCATCCCTGGTCAAAAGCTCTGGAGTTCTGGAAGATAACACATTTTGACAGTTAATTTCCAAAGGTTGGTGGGGTCAACTCATACCTTCTTTTATTAAATCCTCACCTCAGCAGGATTTTGACAATGTACTGACCTTATTCTACAGCCATTAATGGCTTATGCTGCTGGTACAAGTTAAGGCACTGATTGTCTTCATACAAAATCCCATGGTTGCCTCCTGACCACCTCTGCCCCATACTGTAGCCATTACTCTCTCTCACACACACACACACACACACACACAGAGTTCATGACACTGCTTTGCCTTCAGGGGGACTTTACTGATTTATTGATTTTTAAAAATTTGTTATATATTTTAAAATGTTTATATTGGATTGTAGTTGATTTACAATGTTGTATTAGTTTCAGTTATAGCAAAGTGATTTGATTATACATACATCTATTCTTTTCAAATTATTTTTCCATTTAGGTTATTACAGAATATTGAACAAAATTCCTTGTGCTATACAATAGATCCTTCTTGGTTTAAAAAAAATTTTTTGTAGGTGTTTTTAATTCCTTGGATTTTTACTCCTTGTTGTCTTCAGCGATTTTGTTTTGCTTTTTTTTGTGTGTGGTAGGGGGTGGGTGTTGAATTCGTGAATAGCCAAGTAGAAAAAGCAATAGGCTATACTACTAAATGTACACTCTTCCTTATTTATTGAAAATACACTGAGTGAAATAATCAAATTTGGCTCCAACAGTCAACAAAATTACCCATTTTCAAATTTTTTCCTAATCACCCGGAAGTTAGGAGTAAACATGCATTACCAATTAACTGTGATGAAATCTGGAAAACATCCATACTGTGTCCTTGGTCTTTCCTTGCTGGGTTTCCTGCTCCATATTTGAAACAACAACAGGTCCCTAAGTGATGCTTATGGAAATCATTTTACAGAAAGGGAGCTATTATTTTTTTCTTGAAACATCTTCATATTCTACTCAAGTAACTGCATAAATGAGCCTAACATTTTCCAGTGGACCATCTCCAGTGGGGTTTAGATGTATGGCTCCTGGACGATTAGCAGATTCTCCAGATGACTTATGGAAAATAATGCCCTAAGGGAAGGAATATGCATATTTTAGTTCAGACAAAAAGAGAGGCTGAACTCTTTTTAAAGATGAGTGTGTTTCTTTACAAGAGAACCAAGTGTAAGGGGGAAAGTGGAAATGGCATGCTGTTACATGTTTAACAATTGGCTCTGGTTGGGCGGATGGTTTACAAGCCCTGGTTTAATAGTGTAGGCAAATCTTTGTGATGTAAATACAAGCTAACAATGTGGTGTCCTGGATTTGGAGTAGGAAAGGGATATACTCAATTGGTGCTCAAAAAGAAAAAGTTTGCGCCAACTCTAGCACACCGCTGCCTATGCCTCATAAATAAAAAAAAAAATTATCATAAGAAGCCCAGACAGACCAGAAGCATCATGCCAAAAGCATCCCATGGGTTAAAACTCTCATTATATTTCTGTTAGAAACTACCCACCACAATTGATGAGCATGTTTGCAATTACTTATGAGAAAATAATATTTTGCATTTCCTTTTCTCCTCAGTACTATCAAGGTAAGGAGGATAGGATACACTCAATCTGACATCCCTTTTCTTCCCATTTATAAATCTGTGTTTTCCTTTCAGACCTAGAGATACATAAGTGTATATATATATATATATATATACACATTTTATACAGTATTTACATATATATTTTAATCCTCAATAAAGACTTGCTTAAAGGGAGTTTTCTCTTTAAAATTGAGATGCCTATATTTCTGCATATATTGCTTGAATTGTTATATTAATCTTTATTTTATTTTAGCCTCACAATTTTCTTATGAAATTCAATAGCTATTAGGAAACCAGAACTGTCTGTTTTTTACAGTTTCATTTTAGTTGTGTTTTTTTTCAATAAAATATTATAGCTTTATAAAGTATATTTGACAAAAAATGAAACATAAATTTAGTTTAAAAGATAAAGCATAATATTTTTTACCAAAGGGAATTGCTATGGATATGTATAAATTATGGTTGTAGTGTGGAATTTTGCAATTTTTCATAACAGACACAAAGAGGAAGCTGATGACAGTTACTTAAGAGCAGAAGAAAGTAGTAGTGAGCATACTTGTAACTTTCCAAAAGTATCATTAAAATACTGACAACTTATGTAAAAAATACAGTAATAATAAAAATCTGTATTTTAAAAAATAATTTGCATATTTCAAGTCATGTCATTAGGATTATGAGCTTCTTTTGAGAGCTGGGAACACATGTACACCCGGGGTAGATTCATGTCAATGTATGGCAAAACCAATACAATATTGTAAGTAATTAACCTCCAATTAAATCCATTTTTTAAAAAAAGAAAAAAAAAGAATCAAAAAACTAAAAAAAAAAAAATAAAGTCATGACATCATCTAAAAAAAAGAAATTCAGTGAGCATTTCACTGGCATATCAAAAGTAATTGTATTACAATAAAAAGAGAAAACATTTTTCTCTTGCTAATAGTGTATGAGGTATGATCTCTTTGCTCTTGTGAAAGAAAAGTTTCATTCTGTATTCTTTGATTTCTGTTTCAAAAAACTTTTTTTTAATCTGGTTGACTGAAAATAGATTTTGTTATATTTATGATTCTTTCAGTTTTCTCAGGTTTACCAAAGCTTCAAGGAGCTTATAAACCATAAATTTTCTGGTTAGTCTTGGATTGGATGGAACATATTGTAATTTTAATGGAGGAATTTTCAACAGTGTCAATTACCTTGGATACATTGGTTTAAGTACAGTATGCTGCTGCTGTTAAGTCGCTTCAGTCGTGTCCGACTCTGGGCGACCCCATAGATGGCAGCCCACCAGGTTCCCCAGTCCCTGGGATTCTCCAGGCAAGAACACTGGAGTGGGTTGCCATTTCCTTCTCTAATGCATGAAAGTGAAAAGTGAAAGTGAAGTCACTCAGTCGTGAATTAAAAGTAATTTTACCTATTTCTTCATACAGTGTACTGTCTACTATACTAATTTTTAGTATGGTTTTATTGTATCTCCACTGGGTAATGCTTGACTAGAGTATGACCAGGAGGATGGGAAGCTAAAAAAGATGGAGGAAAAGATTTGATCTGTGGAATTTAGGAATGCTGGAAAAATTACTGTGTGGAAAATATGCAATAAAATCACAATGCCTGTGGTGGACACTCAAGTTATGATAGTCATTACAAGGCAACAGCTAAAAGGTTAGTGAATAGAGTGAGAAAAATGTGAAAATGTTCTTCAAAGGATTTGAGGTCTCTAAAAATTGGATAAAAATGCTATGGGAATAGGAATGGTTCAGTTCAGCTCAGTTCAGTCACTCAGTTGTGTCCGACTCTTTGTGACCCCATGGACTGGAGCATGCCAGGCTTCCTTGTCCATCACCAACTCCCAAAGCTTGCTCAAAATCATGTCCATTGAGTCGGTGATACCATCTAACCATTTCATCCTGGGTCATCCCCTTCTCCACCTGCCTTCCATATTTCCCAGCATCAGGGTCTTTTCCAATGAGGCAGTTCTTCTTATCAGGTGGCCTAAGTATTGGAACTTCAGCTTCAGCATCAGCCCTTCCAATGAATATTCAAGACTGATTTCCATTAGGATTGACTGGTTTGATCTCCTTGCAGTCCAATGGACTCTCAAGAATCTTCTCCAGCACCACAGTTCAATCAACTCTTCATCACTCAGCTTTCTTTATGGTCCAAATCTCACATCCATATATGACTACTGGAAAAATCGAGATGGTAACTTCATGTATACTCATCTTAGTAATGCAATGTTCTTTCTTTCTGTGTGTTTCACAGCTAAGAGCTATTTTTTTCCTCAACAGCATTTCTCAATAAAAGGATCATTTGAGACGTAGGTTCAAGTAAGGATGACTTCACATGTAGTTTACATGGTAAAATAAGTTCTGACAAATGCTATACTATCTAGTATCTTAGCTAAATTTTATTGCCACCAGTATGGACACCATTTAAAATCTCCATCTCATGCATAAATGTCCATCATATCAATATGAAAAGTTTTGCTGCTGCTGCTAAGTCACTTCAGTCATGTCCAACTCTGTGCGACCCCATGACGGCAGCCCACCAGGCTCCCCCGTCCCTGGGATTCTCCAGGCAAGAACACTGGAGTGGGTTGCCATTTCCTTCTCCAGTGTGTGAAAGTGAAAGTGAAGTCACTCAGTCATGTCTGACCTGCAGCCTACCAGGCTCCTCGGTCCATGGGATTTTCTAGGCAAGAGTACTGGAGTGGCTTGCCATTGCCTTCTCCGAAAAGTTTTGCTACTTATAATGAAAAATAAACAATTAGAAAAATATCAAGTCTATGGAATGTAGTCATGCAAGTTAAATTCTACATGAATGGTGCTGCTGGATTTGGAGAGTGTACAAATCTACTGTGTTTAATTTTGCAAAGTTAAAGTGGAGTTATGCTAAATGGGTTGGAAATATAATGCAGCAGATGGTATAAATGCAAAAGTGTTTTTCATTCTTTTCATTTTGAGAGGATTTTAAAATTGTGTGTATATGAAAAACAGTGTCTTAGTTAGTACAGACTTTATACACAAGGCTTATTGGTATTGAGCTTATCACTTAAAACCATTCCCATGATGAGTTGATGGAAAGAGAAAATTTAATATATTTTCATTAAATGACCAGTGTGTACAAATATCACTACCATTCACTTACAACAGAATTGTATGAGTTTTATGGTAAAGGGCTTCCCTTGTGGTTCAGATGGTAAAGAATCCACCTGCAATGTGAGAGACCTGGGTTCGATACCTGGGTTGGGAAGATCCCCTGGAGAAGGGAAATGCTACCCACTCCAGTATTCTGGTCTGGAGAATACCATGGACTGTATAGTCCATGGGGTCGCAAAGAGTCAGACAAGACTGAGCAACTTTCACTCACTCATGGTAAAGGGTGGGTATTTTAGGCAGTTTAATAAAAGAAAATAGGAACTTAGAGATCTATTAATCTTCTCGTTACACAGAGAATATTATAGAAGTGATATTTTCCATTCTTTAAAAGGTTTCACTGGTTTCCACCTATATCTGCCTGCATTTATTATAATATCAAGCTGTTCAGATGAGAGTTAATACACTTTTCTGTCTCTCCTGCTTTATGAAGCTAAGCTTCTGAATGAAAAGGGTATGTATTTAAATGGAATTCTCCTATGGGGCTCATCAAGTCACTTTATACAATGACATGCTAAGAAAGGCGATTTATGATGTGTGACTGACTCTAATGCGACTTCATCATTTCATTTGTTTTCCATTAGTCAGAATAAAGACATATGAACTACATAGAAGTCTTTTTTATTGTACTCCATAGGGGGTTTATAGTATATTAGAATTCTGGTGGAACACAGTATGCCATGAAGTTTATGAAAAAAATGAATGTTTAAAAACATTTTATCTTAAAATTTCTAGCAAGAATTTCAAAACATTCTCAAAGGACATTTAAAAAACTTTAATGGCAAATTCTTTACAAAATAGACTTAGGGAGATAAATGTTGGTTTAGAACTTTGATCAGTACTTTATTTTTTTTAATTTATTTTAATTGATGGCTAATTACTTTACAGTATTGTAGTGGGTTCGGAGAAGGCAATGGCAAGCCACTCCAGTACTCTTGCCTAGAAAATCCCACAGACAGAGGAGCCTGGTGGGCTACAGTCCATGGGGTCGTTACTAGTCAAACAAGACTGAGCGACTTCACTTTCACTTTTCACTTCCACACATTGGAGAAGGAAATGGCAACCCACTCCAGTGTTCTTGCCTGGAGAATCCCAGGGATGGCGGAGCCTGGTGGGCTGCCATCTATGGGGTCGCACAGAGTCGGACACGACTGAAGTGACTTAGCAGCAGCAGTGGGTTTTGCCATACACTGACATGAATCAGCCATGGGTGAACATGTGTTCCCCATCCTGAATCCCCCTCCCACCTCCCTCCCCATCCCATCCCTCAGGGTCATCCCAGTGCAGCAGCCCTGAGCACCTTGTCTCATGCATCAAACCTGGACTGGCGATCTGTTGCACATATGATAATACACATGTTTCCATGCTATTCTCTCAAATCATCCCACCCTAGCCTCTCCCACAGTGTCCAAAAGACTGTTCTATACATCTGTGTCTCTTTTGCTATCATCAGTACTTTAAAGCAATTTACAATTATTGGGTTGTTATAAGTTGTTATGGAAAAATCTGGACAAGTTTTTTGGCCAACCCAGTATTAAAATTGAGCTTTCTGAAGCTTGTTATTCAAATATAAATTAAACAAAAATACAGCTATGGCTATATTTATGGCTTTAATTGAATCAATAAAGCAGTATTTTAGATATCTGTTTTCAACCATATTTTTTTGGTTCCTCTATTTGGGTTTCTAACAAAGGGGTCCCCAGTGGCTCAGACAGTAATTATCAGCTAAAAGCACACAAATGTCTCTGAGAATGAAATATTGAATAGCATCATACATAAAATATTTAAACCATTTGCATAACATTATCAGGCTAGCTAGGTTGTTCTGCTTAAGGGGTATTCATTATTATTACCCTCTCTATCTACTGTTCAAGAACAAGTTGGTGGTGTAGAAGGACGTGCGCTCATCTTCTCCTGTGAGAAGTCCAAAATTGCAACTCACTGCTGAATAACCATCAACAGGAGAATGTTGGAGCCCACCAAAAATAATATCTCATGACCAAGGACAAAATAGAAGCCCCAAGATGGTAGGAGGAGTGAAATTGCATTTAGAATCAAACCCCATATCCACCAGAGAGGCTTGGAGAGCTCAGAAAAAGCCTTATGCATACAAGGACCCAGAGGCCCCACAGAGACTGAGCCAGAACTGCCTTTGAGTGTTTGAGTGTCTCTTTCAGAGCCATGGGTCAGCAGTGGCCTGCTGCAGGGACAGGGGTTCCGGCTACAGCAGACCTGGGTCACACAGTTACCTACCATAGAGCTGCCGAGCAGAAGACCCACAAACTGGAGAACAATAATACCAAAGAAATTCTTGCACAGTTAAGAGAGTTCTAGGAACCACAACAGATTTCCCAACTGGGGATCCAGCAAAGACTGAGAACCCCAGGGAATTTGACTTTGGAGGTCAGTGGGATTTGATTACAGAACTTCCACAGGACTGGGGAACCAGACTCTTGGAAGGCACAAAAAGAAACCTTGTGCACACCAGGAGCCAGGAGAAAGGAGCAGTGTCCCCCAAGAGACTACATCAGACTTGCCTGTGAGTGTCCAGGGGTCTCCAGGGGAGGTGTGAGTCTACAGTTTGGCCTCAGGCCAAACAATAAGGAGAGAACACAGTCCCACCTATCAACTGAAAATTGGATTAAAAAGCAAGAGAGTTCCAGAAAAACATCTATTTCTGCTTCATTGACTATGCCAAAGCCTTTGACTGTGTCGATCACAATAAACTGTGGAACATTCTGAAAGAGATGGGAATCCCAGACCAACTGACCTGCCTCTTGAGAAACCTGTGTGCAGGTCAGGAAGCAACAGTCAGAACTGTACATGGAACAACAGACTGGTTCCAAATAGGAAAAGGAGTACGTCAAGGCTGTATATTGTCACCTTGCTTATTTAACTTATATGCAGAGTACATCATGAGGAACGCTGGGCTGGAAGAAGCACAAGCTGGAATCAAGATTGCTGGGAGAAATATCAATAACCTCAGATATGCAAATGACACCACCCTTATGGCAGAAAGTGAAGAGGAACTCAAAAGCCTCTTGATGAAAGTGAAAGAGGAGGGTAAAAAGGTTGGCTTGAAGCTCAACATTCAGAAAACAAAGATCATGGCATCTGGTCCCATCACTTCATGGGAAATAGATGGAAAAACAGTGGAAACAGTGTCAGACTTTATTTTTTGGGGGGTTCCAAAATCACTGCAGATGCTGATTGCAGCCATGAAATTAAAAGACGCTTACTCCTTGAAAGGAAAGTTATGACCAACCTTGATCGGTTCAGTTCAGTTCAGTCGCTCAGTCATGTCCGACTCTCCGCAACCCCATGAATCACAGCACGCCAGGCCTCCCTGTCCATCACCAACTCCCGGAGTACACTCAAACTCATGTCCACAGAGTCGGTGATGCCATCGAGCCATCTCACTCTCTGTCATCCCCGTCTCCTCCCACCCCCAATCCCTCCTAGCATCAGATTCTTTTCCAGTGAGTCAACTCGCATGAGGTGGCCAAAGTATTGCAGTTTCAGCTTTAGCATCAGTCTTTCCAATAAACAACCAGGACTGATCTCCTTTAGAATGGACTGGTTGGATCTCCTTGCAGTATAAGGGACTCTCAAGAGTCTTCTCCAACACCACAGTTCAAAAGCATCGATTCTTCGGCGATCAGCTTTCTTCACAGTCCAACTCTCACATCCATACATGACCACGGGAAAAACCATTGCCTTGACTAGACGGACCTTGGTTGGCAAAGTAATGTCTCTGCTTTTTAATATACTATCAAGGTTGGTCATAACTTTCCTTCCAAGGAGTAAGCGTCTTTTAATTTCATGGCTGCAATCAGCATCTGCACTGATTTTGGAGCCCAAAAAAATAAAATCTGACACTGTTTCCACTGTTTCCCCATCTATTTCCCATGAAGTGATGGGACCAGATGCCATGATCTTTGTTTTCTGAATGTTGAGCTTCAAGCCAACCTTTTCACTCTCCTCTTTCTCTTTCATCAAGAGGCTTTTGAGTTCCTCTTCACTTTCTGCCATAAGGGTAGTGTCATCTGCATATCTGAGGTTATTGATATTTCTCCCGGCAATCTTGATTCCAGCTTGTGCTTCTTCCAGCCCAGCGTTCCTCATGATGTACTCTGCATATAAGTTAAATAAGCAAGGTGACAATATACAACCTTGACGTACACCTTTTCCTATTTGGAACCAGTCTGTTGTTCCATGTCCAGTTCTGACTGTTGCTTCCTGACCTGCACACAGGTTTCTCAAGAGGCAGGTCAGGTGGTCTGGGATTCCCATCTCTTTCAGAATGTTCCACAGTTTATTGTGATCGACACAGTCAAAGGCTTTGGCATAGTCAATGACGCAGAAATAGATGTTTTTCTGAAACTCTCTTGCTTTCTCCATGATCCAGCGGATGTTGGCAATTTGATCTCTGGTGCCTCTGCCTTTTCTAAAACCTGCTTGAACATCTGGGAGTTCACGGTTCACATATTGCTGAAGCCTGGCTTGGAGAATTTTGAGCATGACTTTACTACCGTGTGAGATGAGTTCAATTTTGCGGTAGTTTGAGCATTCTTTGGCATTGCCTTTCTTTGGGATTGGAATGAAGACTGACCTCTTCCAGTTGTGGCCACTGATGAGTTTTCCAAATCTGCTGGCATATTGAGTGCAGCACTTTCACAGCATCAGCTTTCAAGACTTGAAATAGCTCAACTGGAATTCCATCACCTCCACTAGCTTTGTTCATAGTGATGCTTTCTAAGGCCCACTTGACTTCACATTCCAAGATGTCTGGCTCTAGGTCAGTGATCACGTTATCGTGACTATCTTGGTCGTGAAGATCTTTTTTGTACAGTTCTTCTGTGTATTCTTGCCACCTCTTCTTAATATCTTCTGCTTCTGTTAGGTCCATATCATTTCTGTCCTTTATCGAACCCATCTTTGCATGAAATGTTCCCTTGGAATCTCTAATTTTCTTGAAGATATCTCTTGTTTTTCAACCTTGATAGTACATTAAAAAACAGAGACATTACTTTGCCAACAAAGGTCCGTCTAGTCAAGGCTATGGTTTTTCCTGTGGTCATGTATGGATGTGAGAGTTGGACTGTGAAGAAAGCTGATCGCCGAAGAATTGATGCTTTTGAACTGTGGTCCTGGAGAAGACTCTTGAGAGTCCCTTGGACTGCAAGGAGATCCAACCAGTCCATTCTGGGGGGGGATCAATCCTGGGTGTTCATTGGAAGGACTGATGCTAAAACTGAAAATGTAATACTTTGGCCACCTCATGCGACGAGTTGACTCACTGGAAAGACTCTGATGCTGGGAAAGGTTGGGGGCGGGAAGAGAAGGGGACAACTGAGAATGAGATGGCTGGATGGCATCACCGACTCTGTGGACATGAGTTTGAGTGAACTCCGGGAGTTGGTGATGGACAGGGAGGCCTGGCGTGCTGTGATTCATGGGGTCGCGGAGAGTCGGACACGACTGAGCAACTGAACTGAACTGAACTGTACTGAACTGACCATGGCCCCGCCCATCAGAACAAGGCAGACCCAGTTTCCCACACAGTCAATCTCTCCCATCAGGAAGGTTCCATAAGCCTTCTTATCCTTATTTGTCAGAGGAAAGACAGAATGAAAGCCACAATCCAGAAAACTAACCAAACTGATCTTATGGACAATAGCTTTGTCTAGCTAAATGAAACTATGAGCCATGCCCTGTAGAGCCACACAGGGCAGACATGTAATGGTGCAGAGTTCTGACAAAACGTTGTCCACTGGAGAAGGGAATGGAAAACTACTTCAGTATTCTTGCCTTGAGAACCGTATGAACAGAATGAAAATGCAAAAAGACATGACCCTGAAAGATGAACTCCTCCAGCTCAGTAGGTGCCCAATATGTTACCAGAGAAGAGTGGAGAAATAACTCAAGAAAGAATGAAGAGATGGAGCCAAAAGGAAAACAATACCCGGTAGTGGATGTGACTGGTGATGGAGATAAAGTCTGGTGCTATAGAGAACAATATTGCTTAGGAACCTGGAATGTTAGGTCCATGAATCAAGATAAATTGGAACTGGTCAAATGGGAGATGGCAAGAGTGAACATCAACATTTTAGGAAATAGTGAGCTAAAATGGACTGGAATGGGCAAATTTAATTCAGATGACCATTGCATCTATTACTGTGCACAAGAATCCCTTAGAAGAAATGGAGTAGCCCTCATAGTCAGCACAGGAGTCCAAAAAGCAGTACTTAGGTGCAGTCTCAAAAATCACAGAATGATCTCTGTTCATTTCCAAGGCAAACCATTCAGTATCACAGTAATCCAAATCTATGCCCCCAGCACTAATGCCAAAGAAGATGAAGCTGAATGGTTCTACGATGACCTACAAGATCTTGTAAACACCAAAGAAAAAGATGTCCCTTTCATCATCAGTTCAGTTCAGTTCAGTTCAGTCGCTCAGTCGTGTCTGACTCTCTGCGACCCCATGAATCACAGCAGGCCAGGCTTCCCTGTCCATCACCAACTCCCAGAATTCACTCAAACTCAAGTCCATCGAGTCGGTGATGCCATCCAGCCATCTCATTCTCGGTCGTCCCCTTCTCCTCCTGCCCCCAATCCCTCCCAGCATCAGAGTCTTTTCCAGTGAGTCAACTCGTCGCATGAAGTGGCCAAAGCATTGGAGTTTCAGCTTTAGCATCAGTCCTTCCAATGAACACCCAGGATTGATCTCCCCCAGAATGGACTGGTTGGATCTCCTTGCAGTCCAAGGGACTCTCAAGAGTCTTCTCCAGGACCACAGTTTTAAAGCATCAATTATTCGCCGATCAGCTTTCTTCACAGTCCAACTCTCACATCTATACATGACCACGGGAAAAACCATAGCCTTGACTAGACGGACCTTTGTTGGCAAAGTAATGTTTCTGCTTTTTAATATACTGTCTAGGTTGGTCATAACTTTCCTTCCAAGGAATTAATGTCTTTTAATTTCATGGCTGCAATCAGCATCTGCAGTGATTTTGGAGCCCCCAAAAATAAAGTCTGACACTGTTTCCACTGTTTCCCCATCTATTTCCCATGAAGTGATGGGACCAGATGCCATGATCTTTGTTTTCTGAATAGGGGACTGAAATGCAAAAGTAGGAAGTCAAGAATTTCCTGGAAAACAGATAAGTTTAGCCTTGGATTACAAAATGAAGCAGAGCAAAGGCTAACAGAATATTGCCAAGAGAACTCACTGGTTATAGCAAACACCCTCTTCCAACAACACAAGAGAAGACTCTACACGTGGACATCACCAGACAATTAAAACCAAAATCAGATAGATTATACTTTTTGCAGACAAAGATGGAGAAGCTCTATGCAGTCACAAAAACAAGACTGGGAGCTAACTGTGGCTCAGATCATGAACTCTTTGTTGCAAAATTCAGACTTAAATTGAAGAAAGTAGGGAAAACCACTAGACCATTCAGTTATGACCTAAATCAAATCCCTTACTATTATATAGTGGAAATGACAAATAGATTCATCATATTAGATCTGATAGAGTGCCTGAAAAACTATGGACAGAGTTTCAGGACATTGTACAGGAGGCAGTAATCAAGACAATCCCCAAGAAAAAGAAATGCAAAAAGTCAAAATGGTTGTCTTAAGAAGCCTTACAAATAGCTGAGAAAAGAAGAGAAGAAAAAACAAAGGAGAAAAGGAAAGATATACCTATCTGAATGCAGAGTTTAAAGAGAAGCATGGAGAGATAAGAAAGCCTTCCTGGGTGATCAGTGCAAGCCAATAGAGGAAAGCAATAGAATGGGGAAGACTTGAGATCTCTTCAAGAAAATTAGAGATACCAATGAAACATTTCATGCAAAGATGGGCACAAAAAAGGACAGAAATTTATGGACCACAGAAGCAGAATATATTAAAGGGTGGAAAGAATACACAGAAGAACTATACAAAAAAGCTCTTAATGACCCAGATAACCACAATGGTGTGATCACTCACCTAGAGCCATTCTGGAGTCCGAAGTTAAGTGGGCCTTAGGAAGCATCACTATGAGCAAAACTACTGGAGGTGATAGAATTCCAGCTGAGCTATTTCAAATCCTAAGAGCTGAACTGTGAAAGTGCTACACTTAGTATGCCAGCAAATTTGGAAAATGTAGCAGTGGCCACAGGACTGGAAGAGGTCAGTTTTCATTGCAATCCTAAAGAAAGGCAATGCCAAAGAATGCTTAAACTACTGCACAATTGCACTCATCCCACAAGCTAGCAAAGTAATGCTCAAAATTCTCCAAGTGAGGCTTCAACAAGTATGTGAACTGAGAACTTCCAGGTATTCAAGCTGGATTTAGAAAAGGCAGAGGAAACAGAGATCAAATTGCCAAGATGTGTGGGATCATAGAAAGAGCAAGAGAATTCCAGAAAGACATCTTCTTCTGCTTCATTGACTACACCAAAGCCTTTGACTGTGTGGATCACTACAAACTGTGAAAATTATGAAAGAGATGGGAATACCAGACCACCTTACCTGCTTTCTGGGAAATCTGAATGCTGGTCAAGAAGCAAGAGTTAGAACCGGACATGGAACAAAAGACTGGTTCTAAACTGGGAAAAGAGGACGTCAAGGTTGTATATTGTCACCCTGTTTATTTAACATATATGCAGAGTATATCATGAGAAATGCTGGGCTGGATGAAACACAATCTGGAATCAAGATTGTCAGAACTATCAATAACCTCAGTTATGCAGAAAGTGAAGAAGAACTAACGAGCCTCTTGATGAAAGTGAAAGAGGACAGTGAAAAAGCTGGCTTAAAACTCAACATTCAGAAAACTAAGATCATGGCATCCGGTCCCAACACTTCATGGCAAATAGATGGGGAAACAATGGAAACAGTGGGAGACTTTATTTTCTTGGGCTCCAAAATCACTGCAGATGGTGACTGCAGCCATAAAATTAATAGGTGCTTGCTTTTTGGAAGAAAAAGTATGACCCACCTAGGCAGCATATTAAAAGGCAGAGCAGATTAAAATTTGACAGCATATTTGCTGACAAATATCTGTCTAGTCAAAACGATGGTTTTTCCAGTAGTCATGTATGGATGTGAGAGTTGGACCATAAGGAAAGCTGAGTGCCAAATAATTGATGTTGGAGAAGACTCTTGAGAGTCCTTTGGACTGCAAGGAGATCAAACCAGTTCACCCTAAAGGAAATCAGTCTTGATTATTCATTGGAAGGACTGATGCTGAAACTCCAATATTTAGGACACCTGATGTGATGAACTGCCTCATTTGAAAAGACCCTGATACTAGGAAATATTGAAGGCATGAGGAGAAGGGGACAACAGAAGATGAGATGGCTGGATGGCATCACCAAATGATGGAAATGATTTTGAGCATGTTCCAGGAGTTGGTGATGGATGGGGTGTTGGTGTCATACTGCACTCCATGGGTTTGCAAACAGTCGGACAAGACTGAGTGATTGAGTTGAACTGACTGACCCTCTGTTTTTATGCTATGAATTTTAATGCTATTTACATTAGATTTTTATTTCCACTAATTCTCCCACCTTTTTTTGTCCTCCTTTGATCCTCTTCACATGTCTACACTCTTTGCATCAATTTAGATAAGCTGCAAACCTCAGCTCTTTCATTAAATGAGGTGGCTCATTCAGATTCTCAGAATTCAATCTGAATGTACAGGAAGTAATGCAGAATCCTGCACAAGGATGAAATTAAAATATAAGCAATACATAGCACATCTTCTTTATACATTCATCTGTTGATGGACATTTAGGTTGCTTCCATGTCTTGGCTGTTGTAAATAGTGCTGCCGTGACCATCGGAGTTGTACATTTCTTTTTTATTTCTCCTCGATATGTGCCTAAGAATGGGGTTGCAAGACCATTTGTTGTTGTTCAGTCGCTAAGTCGTGTCCAACTCTTTGTGACCCTGTGGAGCACACCAGGCCTCCCTGTCCCTCACTATTTCCCAGAGTTTGTCCAAGTTTATGTCCATTAAATCAGTAATGCTATCCAACCATCTCATCCTCTGCCACAATCTTCTCATTTTGCCTTCAGTCTTTCCCAGCATCAAAATCTTTTCCAATGAGTTGGCCCTTCTCATCAGATGGCCAAAGTATTAGAGCTTCAGTTTCAATATCAGCTTAATTTCCTTTGGGACTGACTGGTTTGATCTCATTGCTATCCAAGGGGCTCTCAAGAGTGTTCTCCAGCATCATAATTTGAAAGCATCACTTTTTGGGCACTCAGCCTTCTTTATGGTTCAACTCTCACATCTGTACATGACTACTGGAAAAACCATAGTTTTAACTCCATGGACCTTTGTTGGCAAAATGGCGTGTCTGCTTTTAAACACTGTCTAGCTTTCCTTTAATATGACTTCCTTCCAAGGAGCGAGCGTCTTTTTATTTCATGGTTATAGTCACTTTGTGCACTGATTTTGGAGCCCAAGAAAATAAAATCTACCACCATTCCCATTTTCCCCCCATCTATTTGCCATGAAGTGTTGGGATCAGATGCCATGGTCTTAGTTTTTTGAATCCTGAATTTTAGGCTAGCCTTTTCACTCTCCTCTTTCACCTTCATTAAGAGACTCTTCACTTTCTGCCATTAGGGTGGTATCTTGTATATATCTGAGGTTATTGACATTTCTTCCATAATCTTGTGGTAGTTCTATTTTAGCTTTTTAAGGAACCTCCATACCGTTCTTCATAGTGGCTTAAGCATTTTACATACTCACGCGACAATATAGGAGCATTCCTTTTACTCCATATCCTCTCCAGCATTTATTATTTGTACATTTTTGATGATGGCCACTCTGACTGGTGTGAGGTCATACCTCACTGTAATTTTGATTTGCATTTCTCAAATAATTAGCAGTGTTGAGCACCTTTTCATGTGCCTTTTGGCCATCTGTATATCTTCTTTTCAGAAATGTTTATTTAGGACTTCTGTCCATGTTTTGATTGGGTTGTTTGGGGTTTTTTTTTTTTCCTGATATTCAGTTATATATGCTGTTTATAAACTTTGGGAATTAATCCCTTGTCAGTTGAATCATTTCCAATAATTTTCTCCCATTCTGTGGGTTTTCTTTTCATCTTGTTTTTTTATTTCCTTTGCTATGCAAAAGCTTTTAAGTTTACTTTGGTCTGCTGCTGCTGCTGCTAAGTCATTTCAGTCGTGTCCGACTCTGTGTGACCCCATAGACGGAAGCCCACCAGGCTCCCCCGTCCCTGGGATTCTCCAGGCAAGAACACTGGAGTGGGTTGCCATTTCCTTCTCCAATGTGTGAAAGTGGAAAGTGAAAAGTGAAAGTGAAGTTGCTCAGTCGTGTCCGACCCTTAGCGACCCCACGGACTGCAGCCTACCAGGCTCCTCCATCCATGGGATTTTCTAGGCAATAGTACTGGAGTGGCTTGCCATTGCCTTCTCCGTTACTTTGGTCACATATGTTTAATTTTTTATTTCCATTACTCAAGGAGATGGATCCAAAAAGATATTGCTGAAATTTATGTCACAGTGTTCTGCTGTGTTTTCCCCTAAAAATTTTATAGTCTGGATTACGTTTAGGTAATCCATTTTAAGTTTATTTCTGTGTGAGGTGTTATAGAATACTCTAATTTTATTCCTTTCCATGTAGCTGTCCAGTTTTCCCAGAAACACTTATTAAAGTGGTCTCTCCATTGTACATTCTTGCCTCCTTTATCACAGTTTGTTGACCATAGGTCTGGGTTTCTTTTCTTTTTATTTCTTCTGGGTTTTCTATTCTGCTCCATTGATCTATATGTCTATTTTTGTACCAGTACCATACTATTTTGTTTCAACTACTGTACCTTTGCAGTATAGGAAGCCTGATCCTTCCAGCTCCATTTTTCTTTAAGATTGCTGTGATTATTCTGGGACTTTTGTGTTTTCATAGGAATTTAAATATTTTTAGTTCCTTGAAAAATGTCAATGGCAATTTGATAGGGTTGCGTTCAATCTGTAGATTGCCTTTGGGTGTATAGTCATTTTCATGTTATTGCTTCTTTCAATCCAAGAACATTTTATATCTTTCCATTTGTTTGTGTCATCTTTGATTTCTTTCATCAGTTTCTTATAGTTTTCAGAATAGAATTCTCTTGTCTCCTTGAAAGTGAAAGTAAAAGTCACTCAGTCGTGTCTGACTCTTTGTGACCCCCATGGACTATACAAGGACTATATGTGGATGGCATCATCAACCTGATAGACATAAGTTTGGGCAAGCTCTGGGAGTTGGTGATGGACAGGGAAGCCTAGCGTGCTGCAGTCCAAGGGGTCTCAAAGAGTCGGGAATGACTGGGGTGACTGAACTGAACTGGACTATATAGTCCATGGAATTCTCTAGGCCAGAATACTGGAGCGGGTAGCCGTTCCCTTCTCCAGGGGATCTCCCCAATCCAGGGATTGAACCACCGTCGTCAGCACTGCAGGTGGATTCTTTACCAGATGAGCCACAAGGGAAGCCCAAGAAATACTGGAGTGGGTAGCCTATCCCTTCTCCAGTGGATCTTCCCAGCCCAGGGATTGAACCAGTGTCTCCTGTATTGCAGGTGGATTCTTTACCAACTAAGCTATCTGGGAAGACCTTTTGTCTCCTAAGATAGCTTTATTCCCTTGTTTATTTATTCTTTTTGTTGTGATAGTAAATGGGGTTTTTTCCTTACAACATGATCAACTGGGGTTTATCCAGTGATGCAAGAATTTTTCAATATCTTCAAATTAACCATTGTGATGCATTCCATTAACAAATTAAAAAATAAAAACCATATGCTCATTGCAAGAGATGCATAAAAAGCTTTGGATAAAATTTGACATCCAGTTATGATGAAAAAACAAAACAAAAACAAAAAACCTTTCCAGAAAGTAGGCATAAAAGAAACATACTTCAACATGATAAAGGCAGTATATGACAAGCTTACAGCTAACATCATGCTACTCCTGCTGCTAAGTCACTTCAGTCGTGTCCGACTCTGTGTGACCCCATAGATGGAAGCCCACCAGGCTCCCCTGTCCCTGGGGTTCTCCAGGCAAGAACACTGGAGTGGGTTGCCATTTCCTTCTCCAATGCATGAAAGTGAAAAGTGAAAGGGAAGTCGCTCAGTCATGTCTGACCCTTAGTGACCCCACGGACTGCAGCCTACTAGGCTCCTCCATCCATGGGATTTTCTAGGGAAGAGTACTGGAGTGGCTTGCCATTGCCTTCTCCGACAGCTAACATCATACTCAATGGTAAAAAGCTGAAAGTATTACCTCTAAGATTAGGAAGAAGACAAGGATGGTCCATTATCACCACTTTATTTAACATTATTTTAAAAGGCCTAGCAGAGGGATGGGATGGGGAGGGATGTCGGAGGGGGGTTCAGGATGGGGAACACTTTATTTGTTTTATACAGATAAAATAAATTATCTGTAGGCATGGACAATGACAGCAGTAAACCATTCTATGTTGTCAACTGAAACCAGTAACTGATGGTTATAGTTATTTTCTTAAACATCAGCCAGCCTTTTCTTCAGTCATCTCCTTCAACTGACCTCTCCTGAAGTTATTGGTGAGGAACACTGCCTTGAGCTTCCTCTCACAGTTCATTAATAATGGCAAAGCACTATTCTAGGAATTGTGACTAGGAATGGCTGACTCATGTCAATGTATGACAAAACCACTACAATATTATAAATTAATTCATCTCCAATTAAATAAATTTTTAAAATAAGTTGATGTCCTTTAATGGACCAGAACCTGGTGGTCCCGAGTTGATGATAAGAAAGTAAAAGAGGGGGAGAAAGAGGCTGATGTTCCTTGGTTTATGCAGAAAACTAATAAAGCTCTTGACATAGAGCTTGCGTCGCTCTCTCGAGGGGGTGATTCATGGGGTCGCAAAGAGTCAGACATGACTGAGTGACTGAACTGAACTGAAAGGCACAGTGCGCCTTCTCGAGAAGGTCTTAGAAACCCAGGCAGGAGAGTGAGCATGATGGGTTTCTATGCTTCAGAGAATTAGCTGGAGAGAGAGAGAGAAAGAAAGAAAGACATGGGGACCCAAGCTCTGATGAAACAAGGGTGTTTTATTCAACATAGTGTGGGTATATATACTGTCTTACAAGGTAGCTATTTTCAGCAAAGATAAAGATCAAAAGTCCAGACTTACAAATTATCAAGGAAACATAAGACAATCCATATCAAAGAGAGAAATGGTTGTAAATAATCACTTTTACCATATGGTTCATGAAAAGGAAGAGGGTCACAAATAGTTACTCATCACCGTATGGAAAAACTAAAGAAGGAAATGCATACATTCCTCAGCCCCGGGAGAGGTTTGCCACTACACTTAATTCCTGAATATTCAGCAATTAATAAGGAACAGAAGATTCATGAGAGATCCAAAACAGCACACAGGAAGCCTCCTGTTAAATGCTTCCTGACAAAAAATACATAATTAAAAGTCCTAGGATAGCAATCAGTGAAGAAAAAGAAGAAGAATTCAATCTGGAAAACTAAGAAGTAAAATGTCACTGTTTGTAAATGATACGATATTGTATATAGAAAAGACAAAAAATGATACTAGAAACTATTAGAGCTTATCAATTAACTCAGTAAAGTCAAAGAAAAGCAATGCCAAAGAATGCTCAAACTACCGCACAATTGCACTCATTCCACACACTAGTAAAGTCAGGCTCAAAATTCTCCAAGCCAGGCTTCAGCAATACGTGAACCATGAACTTCCAGATGTTCAAGCTGGTTTTAGAAAAGGCAGAGGAACCAGAGATCAAATTGCCAACATCCGCTGGATCATGGAGAAAGCAAGAGAATTCCAGAAAAACATCTATTTCTGCTTCATTGACTATGCCAAAGCCTTTGACTGTGTGGATCACAAGAAACTGTGGAAAATTCTGAAAGAGATGGGAATACCAGGCCACCTGACCTGCCTCTGGAGAAACCTGTATGCAGGTCAGGAAGCAACAGTTAGAACTGGACATGGAACAACAGACCGGTTCCAAATAGGAAAAGGAGTACGTCAAGGTTGAATATTGTCACCCTGCTTATTTAACTTATATGCAGAGTACATCATGAGGAATGCTGGGCTGGAAGAAGCACAAGCTGGAATCAAGATTGCTGGGAGAAATATCAATAACCTCAGATATGCAGATGACACCACCCTTATGGCTGAAAGTGAAGAGGAACTCAAAAGCCTCTTGATGAAAGTGAAAGAGGAGAGTGAAAAGGTTGGCTTGAAGCTCAACATTCAGAAAACAAAGATCGTGGCATCTGGTCCCATCACTTCATGGGAAATAGATGGAAAAACAGTGGAAACAGTGTCAGACTTTATTTTTGGGGGCTTCAAAATTACTGTGGATGCTGATTGCAGCCATGAAATTAAAAGACGCCTACTCCTTTGAAGAAAAGTTATGACCAACCTAGATAGCATATTAAAAAGCAGAGACATTACTTTGCCACCAAAGGTCTGTCTAGTCAAGGCTATGGTTTTTCCCGTGGTCATGTATGGATGTGAGAGTTGGACTGTGAAGAAAGCTGATCGCCGAAGAATTGATGCTTTTGAACTGTGGTGCTGGAGAAGACTCTTGAGAGTCCCTTGGACTGCAAGGAGATCCAACCAGTCCATTCTGGGGGAGATCAATCCTGGGTGTTCATTGGAAGGACTGATGCTAAAGCTGAAACTCCAATACTTTGGCCACCTTATGTGACGAGTTGACCCACTGGAAAAGAATCTGATGCTAGGAGGGATTGGGGGTGGGAGGAGACGGGGACGACAGAGAATGAGATGGCTGGATGACATCACCGACTCGATGGACATGAGTTTGAGTGAACTCCGGGAGTTGGTGTTGGTAACTGAGGCCTGGCTTGTGTGATTCATGGGGTCACAAAGAGTCGGACACGACTGAGCGACTGAACTGAACTGAACTGAATTGATTATCCTTTCACTGTCTATAGTATCTGTAGTGATTTCCCAAAATGTACCATTTTTCACCATTAATTATGATGTTATCATAGACTTTTAAGACAAATATCAAATTAAAAAAGTTCCCTTATACTATCTCTTCTTCTGTTTTCTCTAAATATTGTATAGAATTAGTGTTGTTTCTAAATTTTTTTGGTAGAATTTCAAGTGAAATCATCTTTGCCTGGACATTTCTTTTTGGGAATTTTGAAATTACAGATACAATTTTCTTAATAGTTATAGGACCAAACAAATGATCCCTTTCATACAGGGATATATGAGTTGGTGATGAACATAAACCATTTTATCTAAGTTGCTGAATTTATCTGTATAGAGATGTTTGTTGTATTTCCTTATTATCCTTTTAATTTCTATGGTCTGTAATGATATATCCTGTTTCCTTCTTAACATTGGTACTGTCTTTTTTCACTTTTCTCTTTTAAATAATTTGTTCCTGTTCTCATCTTTTTATTTGTCATTTATGCTCCTTTGGGTTTATTTTGCTCTTTTTCTAGTTTTTTGAGGAAGTGAGCCAAGAATATTGATTTTAGACCTTTATTTTTTAATGTGACTATAGAATGCTATAAATTTCCCTCTCTGACTTTAAGTCTGTCCCACCAATTTTGATATATCATAATTTCATTCTCATTCAGATCAATATATTATTTGATTCCTTTGACTCTCTTGCCTTTGTTTTATAAGGATCCTTGTGGTTACATTGGTCCCACCCAAATAATCCAAGATGATCTTTCCATCTCAAAATTCTTAACATAATTGTATTTGCAAAGTTTGCTTTTCTATATAAAATAACATATTCATAGATTCCAGAAATTAAGACATAGAAACATTTGAGAAGAGAACATTATCCAGTATACCGCAGTAGGATATAAGACCCCAAGAGGAGTGGTCACAAAATAGAGTCTAACAGAATGGACTGTTGAAGAGAAATTGGAACCATGGTAGAAGATAGGTGCTGTGCTAAGTCACCTCAGCCGTGTCTAACTCTTTGCAACCTATGGACTGTAGCCCTCCAGGTTCCTCTGTTCATGGGATTCTCCAGGCAATAATACTGGAATGAGGTGCCATTTCCTTCTCCAGAGGGTCTTATCAACCCAGGGATTGAACCCACATCTTTCCTGTCTCCTGCATTGGCAGGCAGTTTCTTTACCACCAGTGCCACCTGGACTACTGCTCAAAACAGCATCTCCACAGAGAAGGAGAGGAACAAATACTATGATTTTTCTCTTTCCCTAACTTAAAATCTTCTGTCAATACCTCCCAATGTGTGTCTAGATGGAAAGAAGCTAATATTGGAGCCTAGGAAATGCACTGAATGTGCTAGTTCCCAAGGATATAGAGCAAAGCAACATGGGAGAAAGTATAGTATCTCAGTGGAATTCTTTGAATTTGGAAGGGAAATGAAAAAAGAAATTAAATCATAATAATCCATAATACCAGAATCTTTCATCCTTTTCTAGAAAGTGCACACACACACAAGAGAGCTGTTTTGTTTCTAGTTCTTCATGGTTTTTACAATAAAACAATACTGATGCAAAAAGCACTTTGTAAATGTATTATTTGCTTTAAGAAGCCATGGATTATTTAATCAAATGTGTTTTTATTAATAAGAATTCAATACACTAGGTAGTCTTTTAAAGGGAATGGTTTTACAAATTTTTGTTCTTTTATGACAGTCGGACTCTGCTTCAGTATCACGTCTGTAATCAGTGTCCAGAGATTTCAAATGCCTAAGGTTTTGAAAGCCTATCATTTAGTTCCTGCCTTTGCTTTCTGGAAGTACTAATCCAATACAAATCAGACTGCACCTTTGTTGAATGCAGTGTCACTGCACTCTGTATCTGTTAGCCCATTCTAAAATATATGCACAGCTGCAACAGGAACTGGCCCCTGCAGCCAATATAAACTCAGTAGAACAAAATACACTCAACTGTGTTCAGAGGGTGAAACAAACAATGGAGGCACACTACTTCAGAATGCAAATGAACCTACAACTGCAGTGGAAAGTGACTTACTTTAGACAGGCAAATCCAAGGCCTAGAATTAAAATAATTAACCTTTCTGAAGAATGGTTCTAATGCTATGTAATAGTCACCTCTTTAATCTGTTAATTTGTTAATAGTTAAATAGCATTCCAGAGCTGATATAAATGGAAAAAGATAGTTATTGTATTTATGTAGAACAACTGAGTCTTAAAATGCCACTGTATTGATTATATTGACTGACATATTTGGAACAATAAATTAGAAAACCACTATATCTAATTTGAAGAGGTATATTTTGAAATTCAGGATTCATGATTCTTCTTTGGTCATAAGGCCAATTACTTGTTTGACTTATTTACTCCAAAATGTGCACATGTTAAAATCATGTGTGTGTGTGTGTGTGTGTGTGTGTTTGAATTTGGGAGGGTATTAAATGCCCCCTTTTTTAGACACTATATAAACCTTATCAATAATTCTTATAATATAAACATTAATATTTTTACAAACCAAGGCTCTGAAATTAAGTAACAGTAGATAGTATACTGAAGTTGAGAAGTCATGTCTGTGGGCATGGAGGATTTTAAAATAAAACAGTCTCATTTTAATGTTTCATTGGTATAATCATTTTGTGAGTTTAAACAAGAGTGTAGTTTGCTAGGTCCAAAGTTATATTTCTTTAAATTTTGAATTTTTTTCTGACAAATAAATGGCTCCTTGATTTTATTTTGAAGAAATAACTACTAAAATTTATTATGCATTTTTTAATCTCACCAAAATCTAATATATGAATTTTAGAAGTTATAAGACGGGGTAGATTTTTCCACAGTGAATTTGAGTAGTATATGTTCTATCAGAACAGTATGCAATAAGTTAGACCAGGAAGAATTCTCTGAGTAGGCAGCTCAAATTCCTTAGTTTAAGTAGAGATGTACATTTGAGAGCAAATAACTTAGTCTCCTTAGTTATCAAGTTTCTGAATTCTGGAAGGACTGGATCGTTTCAAGGGAAACTAATTTGTACAATGAGGTAAACAAACCTGGGGAGGAAGAGAGAAAGGAAAAACAAAATGTCAGAAAGCTGTTACACAGGGGAATTGAGCCCTTCCTTTTTCTCCCAAAATTTCAATAAAAATCTATAATAGGTGAGGAATATCACTGAAGATGGTGACTGCAGCCATAAAATTAAATTATACAGAGTGAAGTAAGCCAGAAAGAAAAATACCAATACAGTATACTAATGCATACATATGGAATTTAGAAAGATGATAACGATAATCCTGTATACGAGACAGCAAAAGAGACACAGATGTATAGAATAGTCTTTTGGACTCTGTGGGAGAGGGTGAGGGTGGGATGATTTGGGAGAATGGCACTGAAACATGTATATTATCATATGTGAAACGAATCGCCAGTCTAGGTTCGATGCATGATACAGGATGCTCGGGGCTGGTGTACTGGGATGACTCAGAGGGATGGCATGGGGAGGGAAGTGGGATGGGGGTTCAAGATGGGGAACACATGTACACCTGGGGCAGATTCATGTCAATGTATGGCAAAACCAATACAATATTGTAAAGTAATTAGCCTCCAATTAAAATAAATTAATTAAAAAATAAAACACACACTCGCACACAAAAAAACGCTTGTTCTTTGAAAGAAAAGATATGACCAATCTAGACAGCATATTAAAAAGCAGAGACATTACTTTGCTGACAAAGGTCCATATACTCAAAGCTATGGTTTTTCCAGTAGTCATGTATGGACTTGAGAGTTGGACCATAAAGAAAGCTGAGTGATGAAGAATTGATGTTTTTGAATTGTGATGTTGGAGAAGACTCTTGAGAGCCCCTTGGACTGCAAGGAGATCCAACCAGTCAATCCTAAAGGAAATCAGTCTTGAATATTCATTGGAAGGACTGATGCTGAAGCTGAAGCTCTAATACTTTGGCCACATGATGAGAAGAACTAACTCATTGAAAAAGACCCTGATGCTTGGAAAGATTGACTGCAGGGGAAGAAGGGGATGACAGAGGATGAGATGGTTGTATGGCACCGCCGACTCCATGGACATGAGTTTGAGCAAGCTCTGCGAGTTGGTGATGGACATGGATGCCTGGTGTGCTGCAGTCCTCAGGGTCTCAAAAAGTTGGACACAACTGAGCAACTGAACAGACCTAATGGATGTTTTACAGGTAAGATTTCTTATAAAAACCAGTGAAATGCAGAGTCCTTGATGTGGGTTAAATAGGCACAACAGAGAAATAACGTGTATGGAGAGAGAGAAAATTCCTCCCCATAGAGCAGATTGGAAAAAGTAAAGTGAAAATATTGGTCTCTCAGTTATGTCCAACTCTTTGAGACCCTTTCACTGTTTAAGCTACCAGGGAATCCCCTTGGTGGAAAATAATTCACAATTGACTATAGGAAATTGTCACCTTGATAGCACTGACTACAAGGCCATTTGTAACCTAGACAATATTTAACCTACTATTTTCGTTTAGCTACTTTACTTTTCATATTAAGCACTAGACGTTAAAGCCTGTCTTTATGTGAATGTGCCTTATTCTTTTATGCATCCGTGGCTTTGTACAAGAAGCTCCCTCTTATGAAACCCTATAGATATATTCCCCTTTCCCATCTCTTCCTTAGAATAACATCTAATTATCCTTCTAATTTCAACTTTTCCTGAGTGCCAAGTCGTTGGCTCAACTTCATTTTGAGAGAGTCCTGTCATACCCTGTAGTTAATATCTATTATCCAGGTTTTAACTTACATTCTTATCATCTGTCTGTGAAATGAATTATCTTCTGCCACATAGGTGGGCAAAAATGTCACAGCCGTCAGTGATTTCTGACCTCCTAATGTGAATGAGGGCTTGCAAAAGGGAACACAATGCAGGTGATCCAGCAGATGCCACCACGCTCCATGGTGATGCTGAGGAGCTCATGGGTGGAGCTGGGGGATGCAAGAAGCAACCATCCACCACATCTGCCACCCCTTATGGTGACAGAAAACAGGATTTGGCTCCAGATAACTGAGGTGTATATGAAAGGAATAAATTTAGTGAACCCAGAGACTTGCATTTTCCCATACAAAGTAGAGTGCTAATTCCCTAGTTTGATATCTGTTTAGTTATCTTCTTAGTTTTCTTTCCTGTTTAACAATAATCTTTGATACTCAGACTGCCTGCCCCCTTTGTTACACTAGTACATATCTTGACTCCCTCTCCTGCCTCCTTGGAGCAGTTTTCTCAGTGCTACTGAGGATGCTGCCTCTCAGATTTAGAGTCCTTAACCTTGCCACCAAAATACACTATCTCTCTACTTTCAGGATGTGACTTTTTTTTTCTTTAGTTGATATGTCTATTGATCTATTTACTGATTTGCAAGTAAAAACTCAAAATCAGGATTCTGTATTATTGCTAATGCAAACATCAATTGATATAGTAGGAACTAAAAAAAAAAAAGTCTTGAATAAAAGAAGGAGTAACAGTTAAAAAATGAATTGTTTTTTTCCCTTGAGAACTTTCTTCAATGCAATTATTTATACATCAGGAAAAAATACGTGGCATGCTAGTGAATAAACCTGTCAAAAATAAAAGCAATATCCTTTATGGTGTAATTCTTCATTTTCTTAAAATAATTTCCTTATTGTAAGGTTGGACCCTGGTGGCCTTCTTGGCTTCCCCTTCCCAGTGGCTATCTTGGCTCCTTCTTCCCCTCTCCATCCCCCGCAGGAGGGAAAAATCCCGCCAACGCTGAGGAATTTCTGACATAATAACCTCTCTGCTGAGATCTACCCCCTTTCCTGACCTCCAGAGTGACCAACCCGGACTAGCTGACCATTCGCAATCTCACATTCCTGAGCTTTACCCTACTTTAGGCCTGTCCAGGTTATATGTGCCACTTCCTGCCCCGAAGGCATAAAAATCGCACCCTGCCTTTGTTCGGGGTAGAACTCCTCGTGGTCATTCTTGCGGTCAGTGGGTTCTGCCCGGGAGTGCACTGCCAATAAAGCCTGTTACTTTCCCTTGGTGTCTGGGTTATTTCCTTACAGCTTGAGACGCCCGTTTCAGTTTCTGCGACTTTACACTTATAATTGTCAACATTATAGCCTACTTCTTTTACGCAGTTGAGGAAATAACTCGCGGGACTTTTGAAATATTAAGCTGGGGCATTCACAAGAACAATGAATCCAAATCATTATGATTTCTTCTGGCAACACTTCAGAAATACATATGTAGAGAAATTCCAGAATGAAGAGATCTTTATTTCTTGCTGAATGCCTTGAGGGGTGCATACAAAATGTAATTTCAGTGGCTTGAACTGACTTTGATATGACTGACAATTTTTCTCTAAGTGCCCTATGAAAATGTGTTTAACACACCTAACTTGTTTATGCTTAACTGTAGGAAACCTGGTTATATATCCAACAATGTCCCCAGTGGACTTGGTAGTAGGCCCCACCTTAGCATACAATTGGATGTCAGGCGTTCCTTACAACCCAATAGCCATTGTATTCATCAGCTCCTTCCAGGCTGCAAATACAAACTGCCTTAGGACCCAGTCCCCTCTAAAAGGTTTATTTAGAGCTGGTTTTACTACTAAAAACCACCAGGACCTATCTCTTCAGACTCACCTGGCTACACAGTCTCTCCATCCACTAGACAGTTCTCTCTGGGTGTCTAGGAGAACACTGGTTTCAGGACAAATTGTCACCCACTGAAACCTGTGAAAATTCACCCAACGTCCCCTCTGAAAATGAACGTGTGTCAAAAGCCAACTTTTCTAATAACAACAACCACTTTGCGGAATCATCCCTTTGACTCTTTCGCTCTTTCTAAAATTAGGCTTTCTTCTCCATTCCCACTCTTTTTTGCAATCCAGCATCCCTGTGACTCACTCAATAATGTAATTTTATATTATTTCCCATAATCTCTAGTCTTGGATAAGGGTGGATGTCTTTCTTGCTCTACATTATCATTTTCAGATATTTCTTTGACATACAATACTGGGAGCAGGAAGGTGTTGGACTTATGTTCCAGGCATTCATCATGATTGATGCCTCTAATTCACAGCACCTGGCTTATGATCACTCTCCCCAGTATTAATAGTTGTCACCACTTGTGGGAATTTAAAAATTCACATAGAGGATCTAACCATACCTCAGTGTATTGATCTCTTAGGTTCCTCACTTCCAACGATGAATGTTCTCTCCTCCACTTCAGTGACCCTCTCCTAGATGATTCCATGTAAAATCATTAATATCATACATTCATTAAAACATTACGACCATCTTTTCTCTCTTCTCCAATTGTTTTTATCAGGAAACACACCAAATGGATTGGATGAAATGTCTGCAGATTGAAAAAATATCAGTGGCAACATTTCCATGAAGCTTAATTAATGACATTTCACAAACTAATATATCCATTTTTAAATTTATTCTATTCTAAATGTGTTTTGAGGTTTTGTCTTTATAAGAAAATCTAGATGTACATATACTTTTTTCATAATGTATTATTATAATGGATTTACTGCTAATGTATTTAGTGTAAGATGTTCCTATTCATTGAAAACATTATTAATAAAAATATTTTTCATAATTCACTTTCTTCTCATGGGTGTGTATCATCAAAGAGGTGAAATCAAGAGTTGCACGAATGCTGTCAAGGCTGACATTTCTAGCTCTCATGGACCAGCAGTGATGAGATTTACCTTCTGACCTAAAACCAAAGTAAACAGTGAAATAGTCAAAACATTGGCATTTCAGATGTCAGCCAGCAGTCAACATAGGAAATCAAGCCCTGAGAGAATGGAAGCTTATAGTCAGACGTACCTGGTAGGCTATATTACAAGAGGTCACAAAGAGCTAGAAAATTAGGTTTTTCGTTTTGTTTTCTTAATATTGAGCTCTTTGTCTATTTTGGAAATTAATCCTGTGTTGTTTATATTGTTTGCAAATATTTCTCCCATTCCATGAGTTGTCTTTTCATTTTGTTAAGAGTTTATGGAGGGGGAGATCCAAGTGAAGCTCAGATTGGTTTCATAAGCTGAGGAGACAGAGCTGAGACTCCAGGGAGATTAAGAGGGCTGGAGTTCATAAAACAGAATATCAGAAAGGAGAGAGCTGTGCAAAGGGAGAACCCCAGAGATCTGGGGAAGCTTCTTCTGTAGGCAACTGATCTCACCTGCAGGAGATGACAGCTGGGGGAAGAAGGATCTGAGAGGATTAAATGGAACAGTGCTAAGAGCTGAGACAAGAATGGTACCTGTAACCACTACCCACTAGCATCACCAACTCAGTGGAGATGAATCTGAGAAAATTTGGGAGATAGCGAAGGACAGAGGAACCTGACATTTTGCCATCCATGGATTCACAAAGAACTGAACACAGCTGAGTGACTGAACAACCACAACAACTACCCACACTGGAAGCACTGAATTCAAAGCATGATACGGAAAATATTCCAGGTCTTGCTTCAGTGGTAGGTTAAATGTAGCTCTGGACTGAACACTTCTCTTGGTTAGTTCAGTTGCTCAGTCGTGTCCAGCTCTTTGTGATCCCATGGACTGCTGCACACCGGGCTTCCCTGCCCATTGTCACCTCCTGGAGCTCGTTCAAACTCATGTCCATCAAGTCAGTGATGCCATCCAACCATCTCATTCTCTATCTGCTGCTGCTGCTAAGTTACTTCAGTCGTGTCCGACTCTGTGTGACCCCATAGATGGAAACCCACCAGGCTCCCCCGTCCCTGGGACTCTCCAGGCAAGAGAGAGTTGCCATTTCCTTCTCCAATGTGTGAAAGTGAAAAGTACTGCCTAAAAACATGAACTCAAGATGCAAAAGGAGCACTTTTCTAGTAACTGAACTGTAAAAAGAAATACACCCAAGATTTACAGGAATCACCAGCTGTGTTTTCCAAATGGCCTCAGAGATCAGTTAGATCTTTACCACTGTGCTACTGGTTGAAGCAGTGGTAAACTTAAAGGGAATACAATCAAAGAATTTGGGGGTCATGTTTTTTAACTTCTTCAGTTATATCTCAAGTTCATGTTAGTGCATGAATATTGCCCCTTGATTTACTCAACAAATTATAGAAATCACTTGATGAATTCATGATTCAGAGAAAAAGGGCTACTGAGGTAGCAAATGAGGATTAAGGATTTCATACACATCAAACAAAAACTTACATATAATATGTGGGCTTCCCTAGTGGCTTAGATGTAAAGAATCTGCCTGTAATGCAGGAGACCCAGGTTTGATCCCTGGGTGGGGAAGATCCCCTGGAGAAGGGAATGGCTACCCACTCTACTAGGCTTGCCTGAAAAAAATCCCATGGACAGAGGAGCCTGGTGGGCTATAGTCCACAGGACTGCAGAGTTGGACAGGACTGAGCAACTAACATATATACGTATATGTGTGTATATATATATATATATATCTACTTAAAATATATATGCTTATGAAATTAGTGAAAGCTTGGGTCACATTGATATATTTGAGATGTGGATATGATTATTCCCATTGCTTCCATATTTAACTCCCCAGTTTTGCCTATGGCAAAATCTAGGAAAATTTGATAAAATGATGAAAACTAATTAGCAGCTGCAGTTGTTCCTATTACAGTATTCCTATCAGATCAAATTAATATACTATGGTGATTGGTATACAATGAGTCAAGATAAAATGCTTTTGCTGTGATTTTCTACATTGACCACAAAAATTGTCATTATTCCAGCTGACAGTTAATCCCAAATGATCCAAGTAAATCAACATGGAATAAATACTCATACCAGAGTCACCTATAGCAAGGAATGTCTAAGAATTGAAAAGACAATTTATATGCTTTGATCATTCTGTCATTACTTTCATATATGACCTATTTCTAAATATTTTATACATTTACAGTATACAGATAAACTGTATGGATAAGTATACCTTTTGGTTTGAGTGAATGCATTTGCAAATTAATGTAACAGTGGTAAATTTCATGCTCTTAAAATCTGAAGGCCATGAAAATATCATTTTAAAGAATATTACTGTATCATAGAAAAATCAAATTAATAGCTAGGAGTTTTCTCTTCTAGATCAAGAGAGATACTACTTGGATACATAGACATGTGTGTTCAAGCTCTGTCACTCAGTCGTGTCTAACTCTCTGTGACCCAGGAACTGTAGCCCACCAGGCTCCTCTGTCCATAGGATTTCCCAGGTAAAAATACTGGAGTGGGTTGCCATTTCCTACTCCAGGGGATCATCATGATTCAGGGATTGAACTATGTCTTCTGTGGTTCCTGCATTGACAGGCAGATTCTTTTCCACTGAGCCACCTGACATGTACTTGCTTAGGGCTTCCCAAGTGGCTCTGGTGGTAAGGAACCCACCTGCCAATGCAGGAGACAGATTCGGGTTCCATCCATGGTTAGGGAAGATCCTCTGGAGAAAGAATTGGCAATCCACTCCAGTACTCTTGTCAGGAGAATCTCATGGACAGAAGAGCCTGGCTGGCTACAGTCCACTGAATCACAAGGAGTCGGACACTACTGAAGTAACTTATTAAAAACAGGCATGCACATAGGGGGTTATAAATGTAAGACAATGAAGTAGCAAAAATACCATGAAATGTGATAAATGGAATATTTCCTGCCATATCAATAAGCAAGGATGTCACAGTCATCAGCGATTCCAGCCCTCCAGGACCCCTAAGAAGAAGAATCCCTGTGATCAGCAGCCATCAGGCTTCAGTCACTCCCTATCCAGGAGCCCTGAGGAAGCTCAGACTGTGCAAACACAGGATACTGGCCCAGACAGCTGAGATTATATGAAAGGAATGATTTCAGTGAGCCTAGACTCTTGCATATTCCCATACAAAGAAAGGGCTTCCCTAGTAACTCAGATGGTAAAGAATTTGCCTACAATGCAGGAGACCAGGGTTCGATCTCTGAATTGGGAAGATCCCCTAGAGGAGGGCATGGCAATGCACTCTAGTCTTCTTGCCTGGAGAATCCTCAGGGACGTGGAGGCCTGGCGGGTTGCATTCATGCGGTCACAGAGAGTCACACACGACTGAGCGACTAAGCATGAACATGAGAATACATAGAAAAGCACTGAATTCCTTAACTTGAGATATCTGGTTTTCTTTAATTCACAAGAATACTGTTGATGTTTCACACTACCTGCCCTTTGTTTCAAACTTCTATATAATCTGACTCCTACCTGGCCCTCACCCCACTTTCTTAGAGCAGTTCTCTCAGGGCTTCTTGAAATGCTGCCTCCGGGCTTATGTCTGAAAAATATCCACTGAATAAAACAGCTCTTAACTTTTAGGTTGTGATTATTTTTTTAAGTCAACAAGTAGAGCTTTTTTTTTATTATTATTAATTTCCATTTAGAGAAGACAACCTTCCATTAAAAATATTGCATATTTTCATTAAGAAAAGCAAGATAATTTATAACCTTGAGATAATATGATCTTAACAATATGGGGTAAGCGTGCTGTCACTTTAGTTGTGTCTGACTCTTTGTGATTCTATGGACTGTAGTCTGCCAGGTTTATCTTGCCATGGGGACTCTCCAGGCAAGAATAGTAGAGTGGGTTTCCATGCTCCTCCAGGCGATCTTCCCAACCCAGTGATCGAATCTACATCTTTTTATGTCTCCTGCATTGGCAGGTGGCTCTTTACCACTAGTTTCAAATATTTATTAATAACATTAGCACTCATCTAAAAAATTTAAACCTATTTTACATCATTTATATTCATCTTAATATTGATTTCCATCTTTCTAATATGGCAACTTAAGGTCCATCTGAAACTACACCATTGTTCTTTGATACAAGGTTAGTCAGATTTTCTGTGAATCTGACTGACTCAGGTTGTCCCAGACAGTGAATTAAAAATGTGTCAAGATCGAAAGGAAGGCAGAAAACTTATGAAGACATCTAAAGAATGCAGTGTTGAAATTCATGACATAATTTTACAAGCAGGTTGTTTTTACCTGTCTTTCTAGAAGAGCTTATGGTCAACAACTCATTGCTAATAATCATACTCTTCAAAGAGCAAGGCATTACATAATGCTTGTATATATTCAGTTCAGTCCCTCAGTCATGTCTGACTCTTTGCGACCCCATGAATCACAGCACACCAGGCCTCCCTGTCCATCACCAACTCCCGGAGTTCACTCAATCTCATGTCCATCGAGTCGGTGATGCCATCCAGCCATCTCATTCTCTGTCATCCCCATCTCCTCCCATCCCCAATCCTTCCCAGCATCAGAGTCTTTTCCAGTGAGTCAAATCAGCACATGAGGAGGCCAAAGTATTGCAGTTTCAGCTTTAGCATCAGTCCTTCCAATGAACACCCAGGATTGATTTCCTTTAGAATGACTGGTTGGATCTCCTTGCAGTCCAAGGGACTTTCAAGAGTCTTCTCCAACACCACAGTTCAAAAGCATCAATTCTTCGGTGATCAGCTTTCTTCACAGTCCAATTCTCACATCCATACATGACCACGGGAAAAACCATAGCCTTGACTAGATGGACCTTGATTGGCAAAGTAATGTCTCTGATTTTTAATATACTATCTAGGTTGGTCATAACGTTCCTTCTAAGGAGTAAGTGTCTTTTAATTTCATGGCTGCAATCAGCATCCACAGTGATTTTGGAGCCCCAAAAAATAAAGTCTGACACTGTTTCCACTGTTTCCCCATCTATTTCCCATGAAGTGATGGGACCAGATGCCATGATCTTCGTTTTCTGAATGTTGACCTTCAAGCCAACCTTTTCATTCTCCTTTTTCACTTTCATCAAGAGGCTTTTGAGTTCCTCTTCATTTACTGCCATAAGGGTGGTGTCATCTGCATATCTGAGGTTATTGATATTTCTCCCAGCAATCTTGATTCCAGCTTGTGCTTCTTCCAGCCCAGTGTTCCTCATGATATAGTCTGCATATAAGTTAAATAAGCAGGGTGACAATATACAACCTTGACATACTCCTTTTCCTATTTGGAACCAGTCTGTTGTTCCATGTCCAGTTCTAACTGTTGCTTCCTGACCTGCGTACAGGTTTCGCAAGAGGCAGGTCAGGTGGTCTGGGATTCCCTTCTCTTTCAGAATGTTCCACAGCTTATTGCGATCCACACAGTCAAAGGCTTTGGCATAGTCAATGAAGCAGAAATAGACGTTTTTCTGGAACTCTCTTGCTTTCTCCATGATCCAGCGGATGTTGGCAATTTGATCTCTGGTGCCTCTGCCTTTTCTAAAACCTGCTTCAACATCTGGAAGTTCACGGTTCACATACTGCTGAAGCCTGACTTGCAGAATTTTGAGCATAACTTTGCTAGCATGTGAGATGAGTGCGATCGTGCAGCTGTTTGAGCATTCTTTGGCATTGCCTTTCTTTGTGATTGAAATGAAGTGACCTTTCCCAATCCTGTGGCCACTGCTGAGTTTTCCAAATCTGCTGGCATATTGAGTGCAGCACTTTCACAGAATCATCTTTCAGGATTTGAAATAGCTCGACTGGAATTCCATCACCTCCACCAGCTTTGTTCGTAGTGATATTTTCTAAGGCCCACTTGACTTCACATTCCAAGATGTCTGGCTCTAGGTCAGTGATCACGTTATCGTTACTATCTTGGTCGTGAAGATCTTTTTTGTACAGTTCTTCTGTGTACTCTTGCTACCTCTTCTAATATCTTCTGCTTCTGTTAGGTCCACACCATTTCTGTCCTTTATCGAGCCCATCTTTGCATGAAATGTTCCCTTGGAATCTCCAATTTTCTTGAAGAGATCTCTTGTTTTTCCTATTCTGTTGTTTTCCTCTATTTCTTTGCATTGATCGCTGAAGAAGGCTTTCTTATCTCTCCTTGCTATTCTTTGGAACTCTGCATTCAGATGCTTATATCTTTCCTTTTCTCCTTTGCTTTTCGCTTCTGTTCTTTCACAGCTATTTGTAAGGCCTCCTCAGACAGCCATTTTGCTTTTCTGCATTTCTTTTCCATCGGGATGGTCTTGGTCCCTGTCTCCTGTACAATGTCACGAACCTCCGTCCAGAGTTCATCAGGCACTCTATCAGATCTAGACCCTTAAATCTATTTCTCACTTCCACTGTATAATCATAAGGGGTTTGATTTAGGTCATATCTGAATGGTCTAGTGGTTTTCCCTACTTTCTTCAATTTCAGTCTGAATTTGGCAATAAGGAGTTCATGATCTGAGCCACAGTCAGCTCCCAGTCTTGTTTTTGCTAACTGTATAGAGTTTCTCCATCTTTGGCTGCAAAGAATATAGTCAATCTGATTTCAGTGTTGACCATCTGGTGATGTCCATGTGTAGAGTCTTCTCTTGTGTTATTGGAAGAGGGTCTTTGCTATGACCAGTGCGTTCTCTTGGCAAAACTCTATTAGCCTTTGCCCTCCTTCATTCCATGCTCCAAGGCCAAATTTGCCTGTTACTCCAGGTGTTTCTTGACTTCCTACTTTTGCATTCCAGTCCCCTATAATGAAATGGACATCTTTTTTGGGTGTTAGTTATTTCATTAACTCTAAAATGAAGCCAATTTTAGGATGTGCCATTATTTCCTGTACATTACAGAAGGAAACATGTCTCCACTTGAACGATGTAATAATGCTTTTTCACTACTCATGTATTTTCCTTACTTTGTACACAAGGGATGTGGTCTTTTATTTGAGTTATTCAGGGTTTTCTGCAAAAATAAAAGAAAATATACATAAATTAAGTGTTTCTAAAAGACATGCACAAAGTCCATCTCTTTCAAATAACTTTCTGACTGATTTGTTGTTCAGTCACTAAGTCATGTGTGACTCTTTGTGACCCCATGGAGTGCAGCACGCCAGGCCCCTCTATCCTTCACTATCTCCTGGAGTGTGCTGTGCTCAAACTCATGTCTGTTGAGTCAATGAGTCAATCAGTGCCTGCTGATTATACTTTGCTATTGATATAATTTTCTGTGTCATCAAGATCATTGGTGATGCCACATTTATTGAAAGATGAAACTTCTCTCTTAATGATTTTTTCCCAAGCAACAGTGGAGTAGCTAGAAGATCACTGTTCAGTTTCAGATTATCAAGCAAGTTCACATTAGATTTTCCCAACAATACTTTTCAGGAATGTTGCAGAACAGAGAGCAGAGTAACACAAGAGAAGGTCATGTTAACAGAAGAAAGCTGAAAGTTCCAGAGACTTGCAGCTTAAAATTCCTGCTAGTAAACTTGCACCTGAAGGAGTGTGGATCTAGTGTCATTTTAGTGATGCTAAAGATCAAAATGTCAACATCTGCTGGATCATGGAGAAAGCAAGAGAGTTCCAGAAAAACATCTTTTTCTGCTTCACTGACTATGTCAAAGCCTTTGACTGTGTGGATCACAATAAACTGCGGAAAATTCTGAAAGAGATGGGAATACCAGACCACCTGACCTGCCTCTTGAGAAACATGTATGCAGGTCAGGAAGCAACAGTTAGAACTGGACATGGAACAACAGACTGGTTCCAAATAGGCAAGGTTGTATATCGTTACCCTGCTTATTTAACTTATATGCAGAGTACATCATGAGGAATGCTGGAATGGAAGAAGCGCAAGCTGGAATCAAGATTGCCGGGAGAAATAACAATAACCTCAGATATGCAGATGACACCACCCTTATGGAAGAAAGTGAAAAGGAACTAAAGAGCCTCTTGATGAAAGTGAAAGAGGAGAATGAAAAGGTTGGCTTGAAGCTCAACATTCAGAAAACAAAGATCGTGGCATCTGGTCCCATCACTTCATGGGAAATAGATGGAAAAACAGTGGAAACAGTGTCAGACTTTATTTTTGTGGGCTCCAAAATCACTGCAGATGCTGATTGCAGCCATGAAATTAAAAGACGCTTACTCCTTGGAAGGAAAGTTATGACCAACCTAGATAGCATATTAAAAAGCAGAGACATTACTTTGCCAATCAAGGTCCATCTAGTCAAGGCTATGGTTTTTCCAGTGGTCATGTATGGATGTGAGAGTTGGACTGTGAAGAAAGCTGATCACCGAAGAATTGATGCTTTTGAACTGTGGTGTTGGAGAAGACTCTTGAGAGTCCCTTGGACTGCAAGGAGATCCAACCAGTCCATTCTGGGGGAGATCAGTCCTGGGTGTTCATTGGAAGGACTGATGTTAAAGCTGAAACTCCAATATTTTGGCCACCTCATGCACTGAATTGACTCACTGGAAAAGACTCTGATGCTGGGAAGGATTGGGGACAGGAGGAGAACGGGACGACAGAGAATGAGATGGCTGGATGGCATCACCGACTTGATGGACATGAGTTTGGGTGAACTCTGGGAGTTGGTGATGGACACGGAGGCCTGGCGTGCTGTGATTCATTGGGTCGCAAAGAGTCGGACACGACTGAGCGACTGAACTGAACTGAAAGTCATAATTTACACCTTATGTTTTAAAAATCTTAATAACTAGTTTTTAAGCGTTGACCTCAGGAAGATGGTCTTTTGTCTCAAGCTGCGTGCATGGTTTCAATTAATATTTCAAAAAGTTTGATTATGTATAAATATTCCCTTACTTCTCCTTAACACTAGAGTCAAGTTGTGGAGCTAGTAACTTTGTCTTATTTGGCACTGTTTTCACTGCCTGATTAGACCTTCAATTTATGTCTTTCTTTTGTGTTCTTAAATCTATTTTTATTTAGATGTAGTCACATCTATTTTGGGTTGTTCTTTTATCTCCATTTCTCTAGGTATTAATCTATAGCTTTCTGGATCCTGCCACTCATAATAGGCTTTAAAAATTTTGACAATACTCTTTCAAAATTTTCTAGAGGATTCTCTAGTAGAGTTAGAATGATAGAATTATAAATTATTAGAGTCATGTTCGGAGAAGGCAATGGCAAGCCACTCCAGTACTCTTGCCTAGAAAATCCCATGGATGGAGGAGTCAGGTAGGCTGCAGTCCATGGGGTCGCTAAGGGTCGGACACGACTGAGCGACTTCACTTTCACTTTTCACTCTCACACATTGGAGAAGGAAATGGCAACCCACTCCAGTGTTCTTGCCTGGAGAATCCCAGGGATGGGGGAGCCTGGTGGGCTTCCGTCTATGGGGTCACACAGAGTCGGACACGACTGAAGTGACTTAGCAGCAGCAGCAGCAGCAGAGTCATGTTACCAAAACTAGAGATGACTCCTTGCTTTTTAACCCATTAGTAAACCCTTTTGAAGTATAATTGTTATTGTTTCTCACATAGTTTTGAACTAAATTATTTAGATATGACACATCAATTTTTAGGTGGTATCTTATCATTTAAAGGATTTCTCTCTGGCCTTGCTGGTCCCTATGGAGGACTAATCTTTGGACTTACACATATGTCCACCCTGGTTGTTTCTCTTTGTGTCTCCAATTCTGATATAAAATGGATCCAAGAATTCCAAACCCCATCCTTACCTTTCAGGTTGTATTGAAAGTATAATTTTCTTTGTAGGATAATAGAACATATCTCATATAATGCTTTGTCTTGATTTATGTATTTTAAATATTTAGAAACATGTTACATGAGCCTTCATTTTTATGCTTAAGATGGTTAGAGGCTAGTTTTATTTCAGGATTCAATAAATACAAGTACGCTGAAATACTCATAAATTTTCCTTCAGGTTGATTTGATGCAAAGAAAATGGGTTATGCATTTCTGTGTTTATCAGTCATTTGAATAATATTTTCTCCAATGTTCTCTTCCTTCTGATTGTGTAGTTGTTCATACATCTTTTGGTTGAGAAATAATTTGTAATAAAACTGGATCAATTTAGCATGAGAGGTATTTTAAACTTCTCCCCTTCAACTCATCCTTTTTTTGGTAGTAAATGGTAGCATGGGTAAAAATACAATTAACACTAATTATTTATTCAGATTATCACAATTTTCACCTCCAAAAATTAATGAGAATTTTGGGCAACTTCCTCCCAGGTTTCTCCCAGGAGTGGAGGTGTCAATAACATCTGTAATACCTCATGCTGAGGCAGGGAAATAATGAAGTCTATAGCTCAGACACCCTATTGTCTCATAAGCCACAATTTCTAAGTAAAGCACCTGGAAAATTTTTAGTACATTTGAGTTTGGGAAGATTATTAAAGGAAATTATATACTGATTATTTCTAGCATTTTCTTTTATCTAACAAACTGAAATGTAATCTGTGGGTGTAATAACATGCCACCTATAATTTTATTAGTTTCTAAATAAGTGTCTCTATTCAAAAATAAATTTAAAATTACAAACCAGTCAGTCCTAAAGGAAATCAACCCTGAATATTCATTGGAAGGACTGATGTTGAAACTTCAACATTTGGGCCACTTGATGCAAAGAACTGACTCATTGGAAAAGACCCTGATGCTGGGAAAGATTGAAGGCAGGAGGAGACAGATGACAAGATGGTTGGATGACAACATTGATTCAAAGGACATGTGTTTAAGCAAACTCTGGGAGATAGTGAAGGACAGGGAAATCTGGCATGCTGCAGTCCATGGGGTCACAAAGAGTCAGACACAACTTAGTGACTGAACTGTCACAGGAAGGGGAACCCCTTCCAGGGCCTGAAACTGGGCTCTTGTCTAACACTCAGAAATGAATTGTCCGAGGAGACACATGTGCTGACAAAGCAGGAGATTTTATTAGGAAGGGGCACCCAGGTGGAGAGCAATAAGGTAAGGGAACCCAGGAGAACAGTTCTGCCACATGGCTCACAGACTAGGGTTTTATGGTGATGGGATTAGTTTCCTGGTTGTCTTTAGCCAATCATTCTGACCCAGAGTCCTTTCTGGTGGTGCACAGCCTTGTTCAGCCAAGATGGATGTCAGAGAGAAGGATTCTGAGAGGTGGTCAGATATGTGGTGTCTCTTTTTGACCTTTCCTGAACTCTTCCGGTTGGTAGTTCCATGTTCCTTACCAGGACCTTCTGTTGTAAAGTAACTCATGCAAATGGTTAGTATGGTGCCTGGCCAGGGTGGGCGGTTTCAGTCAGTGTGCTTCCCTAACAGAACAACAAAAGTTTACTATTGAATATTATTTTAGATAGAATATTTTCGATGAATTTAAGAATTTAAAGCTTTACTTCAATACTTTGGTCAATTTAAATGAGTCTACCTCTTGTCATTTCAATAAATAATTGAAAATTTTAGTTAAATTGATTAGCATTGAAGAGGAATAGTCCAATTAGAATGATAAATTTAATAAGTTTCTTAAATTTGACTTAACACTTCATAAGGCAAACTCAAAATTTGCCTTATGCATTTTCTTAAGCCATAGGAAATAAAATAACACAGTCAATTTGTAACATAACTAAAAATTCTAAGGAAGAAGTTTATATATATATACATATATAATAAGAAACTTAAAGTGATTCCTCTAAGCTTAAAGGTACACTGGCCTTATAACTTTATTCAGTAGGGCCTATGGAAGGGAAAAATAATCCTCTCTGATGTGTATCTTGTTTTGTATTATAGGGGTCCACTCCTGAATGTTGTCTCATATTTTCTTGTCTTCTTAGATATATACATGATTGTTTTTAAAGATCATGTTTTGAAACTCTTTAGTGTAAAACAATGAGAGTTAGAAGATTATATTAATTTTGGAATTTCTGGTTTAACAGCACATATAGTTTATAAAATTAAAATTCTGGCCATTTCTGTTAAAAAATTGTCAGTGTGGATATGATGATGTAAATATTAATTAATTTTCTCCTAAAGTTTTAATTGGACTTCAAGGAGATCCAACCAGTCCATTCTAAAGGAGATCAGTCCTGGGTGTTCATTGGAAAGACTGATGCTAAAGCTGTCCTTGCTATTCTTTGGAACTCTGCATTCAGATGCTTATATCTTTCCTTTTCTCCTTTGCTTTTCGCTTCTCTTCTTTTCACAGCTATTTGTAAGGCCTCCTCAGACAGCCATTTTGTTTTTTTGCATTACTTTTCCTCGGGGATGGTCTTGGTCCCTGTCTCCTGTACAATGTCACAAACATCCATCCACAGTCCATCAGGCACTCTATCTGTCAGATCTAGTCCCTTAAATCTATTTCTCATTTCCACTGTGTAATCATAAGGAATTTGATTTAGGTCATACTATATTGCAATAAAATTAATTTTAAAAATTAAAAAAAATAAAGGTCCAGTCCTTCTCAGTCTCTTTAAGGCTATTTCCACTGACACAGATATTCAGACACAGGCCCTTTTTATGGACTGGTGCCTTCATATTCTTCCTTGTTCTAGTGATTCTTGATTCCTAGTTACTAAAAGATTGACACACACACACACAATTTTAAAAAAGTGAAGTAATGAATGTACTTATTAAGTAGATGGGAGGAATCTTTTGACAATATATATCAAGTCACCGTGATGTACAATTTAAATAGCTCACAGTTTTATATGTCAATTAAACCTCAATAAAACTAAACAAAAAAATCACATATTTCCTAACCTTATCTGAGGCTCAATTATAAAGAGGCTATACTTTCTGTAGTTTGAACAGACCATGAATTATATCATTCCCAACCCCTTATACAAGGGTACGAAAAAATTACAAGCCAAGATAACGCAAATATTCCTTGGAATTAATGTGTAGGCTTTGTGAAAGATCATTTCTATTTCAGGTTAGAAGTTCTATGTAGTGAATAACATTAAGCTCATGATGGCCATCTTTTACTCCATTTGAAGAGCATCTATCATCACATTCAATGCAAGAAATTCAAAGGGCACCCACAAAATATAGAGGTAAAGCCCTAATATAATTACTTGAGCTCCCAGATCAAGACATACCTGATGAGGTATTAGCATAACATCCTGTTACATAAATATATACTCCACTATTAATATAGATGAAAAGTCATTTTTATATCACACAATACACAAATTCTTCATAATACTGAAATTGGATTTCAGAGTAGGTCATTCTAAATGGCACACTATAAAGTCTAGAATGGAATGAATTAAAATATGGAAGGAAGATAGTGAAAATACTTTTATGTTTTTGTTTTAAACTATGCTCATTCTTCTGTAATATAGTCCTCAACTGCAAATATTGTAAATTTTATTCTCAGACTGGGATAAGGAGAAAAAAACACTAATTTACCCCTTAACCATTGTAGAAGAAAAACACCTGTTAATGGTAGGGAGAAGGCTGTTTGGTTTTTGTTTTTGTTTTCAATAAGGTCCATGTTAAAGATATGAACTGATATCTATTGTCATTGCAGTTACTACTTCTGAATTCTCTGAAAAGACACTTACACAGCTAGTGAAATCTATAGAAATTGACAAACAGGAATCTATAATTTTTTAACCTCTGACTGCAACTCAGTTCTTGTAAACTGAAAAAGAAAGGCTCACTATTAGTACCATCCAGCCCAGGAAAGTGAAGACCTCCTCTACACTCCTTTTAGATACAAACACGAGGGAAGGGGAAAAAAGCACTCAGGGAAAATTACGAAACTGAAAAGTTTCTGGTGAAAGCATTCACCTCACAGCTAGAAGACCTTGACACATGTAGTATATGCTACAGAGTTGTGCCCATCCCCTGTTCTTTCTTTGTGTATATGTGTGTGTTCATTTTATTATGAATAAAAATTTATTTAGAATTTCACAGCTGTATTTGGGCTTTTTTCTTTTTAACTTTACTTAGTATAGTGGCTTCCCAGGTGGCAATAGTGGTAAAGAACCTGCCTGCCAATGCAGGAAATGCAAGAGACACGAGTTTAATACCTTGGTTGGGAAGATGCCTTGGAGAAGGAAATGGCAACCCATTCCAGTATCCTTGCCTGGAGAATTCCATGGACAGAAGAACCTGATGGGCTACAGTTCATAGGGTTGTAAAGAGTCTGACATGTTTGAAGCAACTTAGCATGCACATAGTTGATTTACAATGTTGTGTTAGTTTCAAGTGTACAACAGAGTGATTCACACACACACACACACACACACATGTCCATTCTTTTTCAGGTTCTTTTTCCATAAAGGTTATTACAGAATACTGAGCATAGTTCTCTGTGCCATACAGTAGATCCTGGTTGCTTATCTGTTTTATATATAATAATGTGTGTATGTTAATCCTAACACCTAATTTATCCCTCACCACTCCACCTTTCCCCTTTGGAGGCCATGAGTATATTTTTGAAGTCTGTGAGTCTGTTTCTGGGTTACAAATCAGTTTGAAAGAAAGTGAAAAGTGAAAGTGAAGTCGCTCAGTCGTGTCCGACACTTTATGACCCCGTGACGGTGGCCCACCAGGCTCCTCTGTCCATGGGATTCTCCAGGCAAGAACACTGGAGTGGGTTGCCATTTCCTTCTCCAAGGGATCTTCCCAACCCAGGGATTGAACCTGGGTCTCCTGCATTGCAGGCAGACGCTTTAACCTCTGAGCCACCAGGGAAGAACCTAAATCTGTTCAGTTCAGTTCAGTTCTGTCACTCAGTTATGTCCGACTCCTTTTGACCCCATGAATGCAGCATACCAGGTTTCCCTGTCCATCACCAACTCCTGGAGCCTGCTCAAACTCATATCCGTTGAGTCGCTGATGCCATCCAACCATCTTATCTGCTGTCGTCCCCTTCCCCTCTCACCTTCAGTCTTTCCCAGTGTCAGGGTCTTTTCAAATGAGTCAGTTCTTTGCATCAGGTGGCCAAAGTATTGGAACTTCAGCTTCCACATCAGTTCTTCCAATGAATATTCAGGATTGATTTGCTCTAGAATGAACTGGTTGGATCTCCTTGCTGTCCTAGGACCTCTCAAGAGTTTTCTCCAACACCACAGTTCAAAAGCATCAATTCTTCAGCACTCAGTTTTCTTTATGCTCCAACTCTCACATCCATACATGACTACTGGAAAAATCAAAGCTTTGACTGGATGCACCTTTGTTGGCAAAGTAACGTCTCTGCTTTTTAATTTGCTGTCTAGGTTGGTCATAACTTTTCTTCCAAGGAGCAAGTGTATTTTAGTTTCATGGCTGCATTCACCATCTGCAGTGATTTTGGAGCCCACAAAAATAAAGTCTGTCACTGTTTCCAAAATTTCCCCATCTATTTGCCATGAAGTGATGGGACCAGAAGCCATGATATTAGCTTTCTGAATGTTGAGTTTTAAGTCATCTTTTTCACTCTCCTCTTTTACTTTTGTCAAGAGGCTCTTTGGCTCTTGTTCACTTTCTGCCATAAGTGTGGTGTCATCTCTATATCTGAGGTTATTGATATTTCTCCTGGCAATCTTGATTCCAGCTTGTGCTTCTGCCAGCCCAGCGTTCCTCATGATGTACTCTGCATGTAAGTTAAATAAGCAGGGTGACAATATACAACCTTGACGTACTCTTTGTCCTATTTGGAACCAGTCTGTTTTTTCATGTCCAGTTCTAACTGTTGCTTCTTGACCTGCATACAGATTTCTTAGAAGGGAGGTAAAGTCATCTGGTATTCTCATCTCCTGAAGAATTTTCCACAGTTTCTTGTGATCCACACAGTCAAAGGCTTTGGCATAGTCAATAAAGCAGAAATAGATGTTTTTCTGGAACTCTCTTGTTTTTTTGATGATCCAATGGATATAGGCAATTTGATCTCTGGTTCCTCTGTCTTTTCTAAATCCAGCTTGAATATCTGGAAGTTCACAGTTCATGTACTATTGAAGCCAGCCTTTAAGAATTTTGAGCATTACTTTGCTAGCGTGTGAGATGAGTGCAATTGTGAGGTAGTTTGAGCGTTCTTTGGCATTGCTTTTCTTTGGAATTGGAATGAAAACTGACCTTTTCCAGACCTGTGACCACTGCTGAATTTTTTAAATTTGCTGGCATAATGAGTGCATCACCCTAATAGCATCCTCTTTTAGGATTTGAAATAGCTCAACTGGAGTTCCATCACCTCCACTGGCTTTGTTCGTAGTGATATTTTCTAAGGTCCACTTGACTTCACATTCCAAGATGTCTGACTCTAGGTCAGTGATCACGTTATCGTGACTATCTTGGTCGTGAAGATCTTTTTTGTACAGTTCTTCTGTGTATTCTTGCCACCTCTTCTTAATATCTTCTGCTTCTGTTAGGTCCATACCATTTCTGTCCTTTATTGAGCCCATCTTTGCATGAAATATTCCCTTGGAATCTCCAATTTTCTTGAAGAGATCTCTTGCTTTTCCTATTCTGTTGTTTTCCTCCATTTCTTTGCATTGATCACTGAGGAAGGCTTTCTTATCTCTCCTTGCTATTCATTGGAACTCTGCATTCAGATGCTTATATCTTTCCTTTTCTCCTTTGCTTTTCACCTCTCTTCTTTTCACAGCTATTTGTAAGGCCTCCTCAGACAGCCATTTTGCTCTTTTGCATTTCTTTTCCATGGGGATGTCTTGGTCCCTGTCTTCCTGCACAATGTCACGAACCTCCATCCAGAGTTCATCAGGCACTCTATGTATCAGATCTAGTCCCTCAAATCTATTTCTCACTTCCACTGTATAATCATAAGGGATTTAATTTAGGTCATATCTGAATGGTCTAGTGGTTTTCCCTACTTTCTTCAATTTAAGTCTGAATTTGGCAATAAGGAGTTCATGATCTGAACCACAGTCAGCTCCTGGTCTTGTTTTTGCTAACTGTATAGAGCTTCTCCATCTTTGGCTGCAAAGAATATAATCAATCTGATTTCGGTGTTGACCATCTGGTGATGTCCATGTGTAGAGTCTTCTCTTGTGTTGTTGGACACAGACACAATGGCATTTCCAGAGGCCAACTGATTACATTTTATGGGCAATGACCATATCAAAATGACATATTGATATCATTTTCTCAAAATCATAAAAAAACAAGAAAATATGTTTAGGTATCACATTTTATTTCAATTTAAAGCAAGGATTCAGAGTGGACAATTTGCTACAACCCTGTATTTACACATTTATGAATATTTATGTGTTTGTTTGGAGAAGGAAATGGCAACCCACTCCAGTGTTCTTGCCTGGAGAATCCCAGGGAAGGGGGAGCCTGGTGGGCTTCCGTCTATGGGGTCACACAGAGTCGGACACGACTGAAGTGACTTAGCAGTAGCAGCATGTGTTTGTTAATTTTTATCTGTAGGTTAATAGGTGAGAGAACATTGGTACCTTAAATGTTGTTTTTAAAAATATAAAGGAAACTATGTCTTATGTTCATAAGAGATCTCATTTAAGATCAAATAATAGTAAGTTCATGTTTATAGCATCTCTGAGAGATATAAAATGTATTTTTTAATTTTAAAAATCATAGTTAATTGAGGCTCTTCTAGTATAGAAGCGTCCATGTAGTAGTAAAACTAGCCTGAAAATCAAGAGGAATTGCAATTCAACAAAAAGACATGCTAGGCATTAATTTATTTTGTTGTGGTTGTTGTTTAGTCTGACTCTTTTGTGACCCCTTAGACTGTAGACTGCCAAGCTCCTCTGTCCATGGGATTTTCCAGGCAAGAATACTGGAGCAGGTTGCCATCTCCTTCTCCCAGGGATCTTCCTAACCCAGGGGTCAAACCCATGTCTCTTGCATTGGTAGACCATTTCTTTACCACATAGCAACCAGGGAAGCCTCTTAATTTACATTAGGGCAAATATTAATCATGAAGTTTCTTTCTCATACTATATAAGAATTAGAATTGAGTTGTGCAGTTGACATATTTATTTAATTTTGTTGACTATTATTATTATACATTATTACTTATATACATAAAGTAGACTAGAATTATACAGATAATATCATTCATTTATGAGCTTGAGGGAGAGAACCTGTAACTTGTTTCTTAATTCTGATCTTGGATGTCTTAAATAACAGGACTTAACTTGTGTGAGGCTACAAGCTAGGACATTCAACAAGTAGGCATTCTTGTCTTCTTGATTTTAAGAGAAGACTGACTAGGAGAATTTTTTTGAAAGATTTTAAAATAGAAAAGGAAAAGGAGCAAAGATAAATAGCTATCTAATGAAAAGTAAAAATAATATTTGACCCATCACTCAAGTCTATATGAACAATATTTTTTTAAAACGACATGACAATCAAAAACTTCTTAAAAAAGATAACATTATTTAAATATCCCAATGAGAGCATGAGAGAGACAATGACCACTGCAGATTGCCTTTCAGAAATTTCACCAACTCAAACCAGGATACACTGCATTTCTAGTTTAAGATGAAGCATTTTAAAGTTCATGTTGGGATTTTAGATAAGGTTCTTAGTGCTGGATAAGATAAAGTCTAACTGAAGAAAAGTAAATATTTATTTTTAATAGATATAGAATGTTGGACCCCTACAGAAAATCTGGTTACCTGTGATGAAATGGGAAAAGAGTTCCAAAAAATAGCAATGAGAGATAAGAACGCCTTCCTCGGTGATCAGTGCAAAGAAATAGAGGAAAACAATAGAATGGAGAAGACTTGAGATCTCTTCAAGAAGATCAGAGATACCAAGGCAACACTTCATGCAAAGATAGGCACAATAAAGACAGAGATGGTATGGACCTATCAGAAGCTTAAGATATTAAAAAGAGGTGCAAAAATACACAGAACTATACAAAAAAGATCTTCATGACCAGATAACCACAATGGTGTTTTCACTCACCTAGAGCTAGACAAAGCTAGTGGAGGTGATGGAATTCCAGTTGTGCTATTTCAAGTCTTGAAAGATGATGCTGTGAAAGTGCTGCACTCAATATGCCAGCAGATTTGGAAAACTCAGCGCTGGCCACAGGACTGGAAGAGGTCAGTCTTCATTCCAATCCCAAAGAAAGGCAATGCCAAAGAATGCTCAAACTACCGCACAATTGCACTCATCTCACACGCTAGTAAAATCATGCTCAAAATTCTCCAAGCCAGGCTTCAGCAGTATGTAAACCGTGAACTCCCAGATGTTCAAGCAGGTTTTAGAAAAGGCAGAGGCACCAGAGATCAAATTGCCAACATCCGCTGGATCACGGAGAAAGCAAGAGAGTTTCAGAAAAACATCTATTTCTGCTTCATTGACTATGCCAAAGCCTTTGACTGTGTGAATCACAATAAACTGTGGAACATTCTGAAAGAGATGGGAGTCCCAGACCACCTGACCTGCCTCTTGAGAAACCTGTATGCAGGTCAGGAAGCAACAGTTAGAACTGGACATGGAACAACAGACTGGTTCCAAATAGGAAAAGGTGTACGTCAAGGTTATATATTGTCACCTTGCTTATTTAACTTCTATGCAGAGTACATCATGAGGAACGCTGGGCTGGAAGAAGCACAAGCTGGAATCAAGATTGCCAGGAGAAATATCAATAACATCAGATATGCAGATGATACCACTCTTATGGAAGAAAGTGAAGAGGAACTCAAAAGCCTCTTGATGAAAGTGAAAGAGGAGAGTGAAAAGTTTGGCTTGAAGCTCAACATTCAGAAAACAAAGATCATGGCATCTGGTCCCATCACTTCATGGGAAATAGATGGAAAAACAGTGGAAACAGTGTCAGACTTTATTTTTGGGGGCTCCAAAATCACTGCAGATGCTGATTGCAGCCATGAAATTAAAAGACCCTTACTCCTTGGAAGGAAAGTTATGACCAACCTTGATAGTATATTAAAAAGCAGAGACATTACTTTGCCAACCAAGGTCCGTCTAGTCAAGGCAATGGTTTTTCCCGTGGTCATGTATGGATGTGAGAGTTGGACTGTGAAGAAAGCTGATCGCCGAAGAATCGATGCTTTCGAACTGTGGTGTTGGAGAAGACTCTTGAGAGTCCCTTGAACTGCAAGGAGATCCAACCAGTCCATTCTAAAAGAGATCGATCCTGGGTGTTCATTGGAAGGACTGATGCTGAAGCTGAAACTGCAATACTTTGGCCACCTCATGCGACGAGTTAACTCACTGGAAAAGACTCTGATGCTTGGAAAGGTTGGGGGCTGGAGGAGAAGGGGACGACGGAGAATGAGATGGCTGGATGGCATCACCGACTCTGTGGACATGAGTTTGAGTGTACTCCGGGAGTTGGTGATGGACAGGGAGGACTGGCGTGCTGTAATTCATGGGGTCGCAAAGAGTCGGACACGACTGAGCGACTGAACTGAACTGAACTGAACAGAGCTAGACATCCTGGAATGTTAAGTCAAGTGAGCCTTAGGAAGCATCACTACAAACAAAGTGGAGTGATGGAGGTGATGGAATTCCAGTTGAGCTATTTCAAATCCTAAAAGATGATGCTGTGAAAGTGCCGCACTCAATATGCCAGCAAATTTGGAAAACTCAGCAATGGCCACAGGACTGGAAAAGGTCAGTTTTCATTCCAATCCCAAAGAAAGGCAATGCCCAAGAATGTTCAAACTTCTGCACATTTGCACTCATCTCACATGCTAGCAAAGGAATGCTCAAAATTCTCCAAGCCAAACTGCAACAGTAGGTGAACCAATGTTCAAGCTGAATTTAGAAAAGGCTGAGGAAGCAGAGATCAAATTGCCAACATCCGTTGGATCCTCAAAAAAGCAAGAGAGTTCCAGAAAAACATCTACTTCTGTTCTATTGACTACACCAAAGTTCTTGACTCTATGGATCACAAACTGTAGAGAATTCTTATCGATTATACCTCAGGTAAAAAATAAAAAGACCACTCAGTGGTTATATCTACCTACCAGAGGCCTGAGCTGTGAACCATCTTCAGGGCTGGCTGAGGGAAGAGTCTTCAGAAGGGAACCGCTGAAGAGAGCGCCTGCCCCTTTTCCACCAGTCCAGACCCGAGGTTAGGTGGTGGTTAACTCAGGAGCCGCAGAAGGGCATTCACTCTGAACTCTTGCTGGGTCGCCGCCTTCTCCGCAGTGGCCAGCTTTTCCTTCTCTTGCTCCTCAGAGTCTTCGTGGGAGTAACGCTGAGGCGTGACCACCCGCGGGTGCTCATGGGAGCACCAACCACGCCTGCGCAGAACCCGCCCCGCTGGCTTCCTCGCCACCTTTGCCGAGCCAGATCCCTTGTGATAGCGCTGGTACTTTGTCCTCACAATAGAGGCAAGTCTGTGAGGAGAGCAGAGTAGACAGTTTTACAGAAGATGCCTTTTATGCAGGTGTTCTTAAAAGCCTCAGGGTCCATCACCACTGGAAATCATGGCTCTTGGGAAGCTGCTGGGTTCTGATGAGTGAGGATCCACAAGCGAGGTGACCAGCAGCAGAAGTGGCGCTCATGGCCCAACTTGTTGGCTGGACTTCTTGTAGGATTCGGTGCTGATGGCCACCTGGTTTCCAACGGTAACAGCGGTGCCTGAGCTTCCAGCAGGAGCTTCCTCCAGGTTCCCATCAGATTTAAAGGTACCACCATCACTTTTCTTTCCTAGATGTACCCTTCCATTTGAGAGTCAAGGCTGATGCCACCTCAGCGGGTTCCTGCTACACGGAATCCGAGGACATCCTCCGTTGCTTAGAGGGCGTCAGGGCCTCTGGGCATCATGAAAACTTCCTTTGAGTCAGGATGAGGCACCGAGAACAATGCGGTGTGACCCCGCTCCAGGCTGCAAGGAATGGCCTACTTGGTGGCACTGGTCTTGAGAGGCTTGGTTGTGGCTGTTATTATAATTGTTAGTCAATATTTACTTCTCTACTTGTGAAACAGAAGAGGATTTTATTGATAGATCACCTTAGTGTTAGATGTAGCCTGCAACAAAATAATGTGAAAATTAAACAGCTTAAAATAAAGGTGAAGAAGAAGCCTTGGCTCACGTTTTTTGAGACTTTCATTTCAATTTGATTTTTCTATTCCTTTAGAGGCATTCAGTTCAGTTCAGTCGCTCAGTCGTGTCCGACTCTTTGCGACCCCATGAATCACAGCACGCCAGGCCTCCCTGTCCATCACCAACTCCCAGAGTTCACTCAAACTCATGTCCATCGAGTCGGTAATGCCATCCAGCCATCTCATTCTCTGTCGTCCCCTTCTCCTCCCACCCCCAATCCTTCCTAGCATCAGAGTCTTTTCCAGTGAGTCAACTCGTCGCATGAGGTGGCCAAAGTATTGGAGTTTCAGCTTTAGCATCAGTCCTTCCAATGAACACCCAGGATTGATCTCCTCTAGAATGGACTGGTTGGATCTCCTTGCAGTTCAAGGGACTCTCAAGAGTCTTCTCCAGCACCACAGTTCAAAAGCATCAATTCTTCGGCGATCAGCTTTCTTCACAGTCCAACTCTCACATCCATACATGACCACGGGAAAAACCATAGCCTTGACTAGACAGACCTTGGTTGGCAAAGTAATGTCTCTGCTTTTTAATATGCTATCTAGGTTGGTCATAACTTTCCTTCCAAGGAGTAAGCGTCTTTTAATTTCATGGCTGCAATCAGCATCTGAAGTGATTTTCGAATCCCAAAAAATAAAGTCTGACACTGTTTCCACTGTTTCCCCATCTATTTCCCATGAAGTGATGGGACCAGATGCCATGATCTTTGTTTTCTGAATGTTGAGCTTCAAGCCAACATTTTCATTCTCCTCTTTCACTTTCATCAAGAGGCTTTTGAGTTCCTCTTCACTTTCAGCCATAAGGGTGGTGTCATCTGCATATCTGAAGTTATTGATATTTCTCCTGGCAATCTTGATTCCAGCTTGTGCTTCTTCCAGCCCAGCATTCCTCATGATGTACTCTGCATATAAGTTAAATAAGCAGGGTGACAATATACAACCTTGACGTACACCTTTTCCTATTTGGAACCAGTCTGTTGTTCCATGTCCAGTTCTAACTGCTGCTTCCTGACCTGCATACAGGTTTCTCAAGAGGCAGGTCAGGTGGTCTGGGATTCCCATCTCTTTCAGAATGTTCCACAGTTTATTGTGATCGACACAGTCAAAGGCTTTGGCATAGTCAATGAAGCAGAAACAGATGTTTTTCTGGAACTTTCTTGCTTTCTCCATGGTCCAGCGGATATTGGCAATTACTTTTGTCATATTCCTTCTAAAGACTTATAACATTCCACTTTTTCAAGGGGACGCACCATGCAGCATGTATCTTAGTTCCCTAACCAAGGATCGAATCCCCAGACATTGGAAGCACAGAGTCTTAATCACTGGTCCACCAGGGAAGTCTCTGCAACTTCTGAATACAATGACAATGATTTTCTGAATTCGTTTTTCTCAATATATTTTGACATTATCAGAATCCCCAAATTTTGTCACTTTTTTGTCTGTCAGTCTCTCCTAATCTTTTCTTTCTTACCCAAATTGGCCTAGGTCACAGTTTTCAACCCTCGCCCTGTATTATCCTTGCCTCCTTCACTCTCTATTCAGGTATCTCCTCAAACAAACGCCAAGCCTAGTTTAAAAAAAAAAAAAATCAATCTCCCATATGGAAATTAACTTCTTTGGGAAATCCTACTGAAGAAATACAGAAACATACCCACACGCCTGGCATGCTGTGATTCATGGGGTCGCAGGGAGTCGGACACGACTGAGCAACTGAACTGAACTGAACTGAACTACCTACCAAAATCCACCTCCAACACTCACTCCCATATATAGGCAGGGTCCAATGAATTGATACATTGAATTCATTTTTCGTAACCCGCATCATTGCTTAGCAGTTTGTAATATAATACTCCTCAGATATCCCTAATATGTTTCAAAAAGCCATTCCAAGTAATTAACATGATTTCCTTAATCTTTCTATCCTACCATCACTCCTTCGTTCTCAAACACATCACCACTTCTTCCTCAAAAACAGACTGAAAACAAGCTGACAAACTAGCTAATATATTGGCGCATCACTTAAGTTATTCTCTTCCACTTATCCAACAAATTGCTATTCTCTGTGATCCTTCCCTGTAGTTAATAGCTCCATCTTCCTTTTAAATTACTTGATGTCCTGCATATATCCTTAAAGTTCTCGAATTTAAACAAAATTAAAAACAAAAAAACAAACAAAAAAAACCCTCTGTCCTCTTTTACAAAGGACATCCTGATTGGTCCACTGCAATTACATTTAAAGCACAACTGAAAATAGTTATCCCCCAAATCTAACGATAACCTGTAGAAATGTCAATTAGTTTGAATATCTCAGGCTAGTTGTCTCTAGTAATAATCCATTTTATTTGGGCTTCATGAGAGTCATTGATTTCTGTGAATACATGACGGTGTACATCATGGTATCTAAGAGTCATTGGGCCAAAGTGATCAAGGGAAAACTGTGTAAGTTGGATATTTTGGCAGCCAGCTGCAAAAAAAGAACACCACTATTGAAGTTAGACAAGAGGCCTAGCCATGGACCTTCTAGAAAATTTGTGTTCCATGTGTCAGTAGAATTCCTTGATCCAGGGTAGCATTAGATCTGTGTGAAATGGCAGGGTGAATAATTCCAAGTTCATTATCTGCATTTTAAAATCAGGAATGAATTACTCCTTTAAGAAGAAAATGAAGTGCTAAAAACATGTTTGTGTAAACAGTCTCACTTTTTTCACTTCCTAAATTAAATACTGAAGGAGATCCAACCAGTCCATCCTAAAGGAGATCAGTCCTGGGTGTTCATTGGAAGGACTGATGCTGAAGCTGAAACTCCATTACTTTGGCCACCTCATGCAAAGAGTTGACTCACTGGAAAAGACCCTGATGCTGGGAGGGATTGGTGGCAAGAGGAGAAGGGGACGACAGAGGATGAGATGGCTGGATGGCATCACTAACTCAGTGGACATGAGTTTGGGTAAACTCAGGGAGTTACTGATGGACAGGGAGGCCTGGCATGCTGCGATTCATGGGGTCGCAAAGAGTCGGACACAACTGAGCGACTGAACTGAACTGAACTGAAATTAAATACTGAGATGATTTCAACAGCACATTTGATCCAAGTACAATTTTCAATATTTTTCCTAATGTGTTATATTCCATTGTTCCTAAGGTAATTGTATGACCTTCCTGAAGAAAGCATGATTGGTATTTTTTAACAAGCTCCCTATATCTCTCCCTGAATTCTCACATTTCAGGATATCTTCTTAAATTCCCCCACAGTTTTCTTCAGTGTGCTATACAAATACAAATATTATCACTTTAACTGAATTAATATTTCAGTGCCTTGTCTCTCACCTTCCCTTCTTAACTGGGCTTTTCAGAAGAGAATTTTGTCAATCAGTGCATGTACTTCATCCCCTGACATTCAATACTAAGTCTATTCATTAATAACCATGACTTAATTACAAAATAATTTGGGGTTTTTAATAATCTTCTGGTGGCAAATGCATCAGAGGATTGTTAATGTATGTGATCTCTCCTGAATTTTTGGCACTATTTACTGCTCCCATATCTTGCAAAAATTGTACTCTTGACTTTGATACAGCATTTTTTAACCCCTAACTTCTTTTGTTGTTCTTTATCCTACTCATTGTGGACTTCTTTTACTTCATTCCCTGTTTGAATGGTGGAGTTCATCAGGATTTCTCTTCAGTCATCTTATTTTGTGCTACATGCATATATGCATGCTAAGTAACTTTGGTCATGTCTGACTCATTGCAACCCTATGGACCAGAGCATACCAGGCTTCTCTGTCCATAGGATTCTCCAGGCAAGAATACTGGAGTGGTTTGCCATGCCCTTTTCCAGGGGATCTTCCTGACCCAGGGATCGAACCCACATCTCTCATGTTTCCTGCATTGGCAGGTGGGTTTTTTTTTTTATCACTAGTGCCACCTGGGAAGACCCCTGTGTTACTTGCTCATATCTAAATATCACCAACGTGCTCATGATTATGTAATCTTTCTCCCCAACCCAAACTTCATTATTGAGTTTCAGACCTGTGAAACTGCTTCCTCTTTGGCTTGGTAACCTCAGCTAAAGTGTGGGAGTGAGACTTTGTCCTATTGTCTTTCTGACTTCATATTCTCCTGTTTTACACGCTCTGGCAGTCAAATCACAGCCTTGAGTACCTTCTAGACATCTTTTCTCCTTTAACCTTTGATGTTCAGATTCAACCAAGCTGTGAATTCCTCTACCTTACTGTTTCCAGATCTCTTTGATTTCCAACAAAATCATCATTTTGCTACTGTGAGGGCAATGATTTCCTTTTATTAATCTCAAAGCCTCAGATCATATCACTGCTTAAGTGATCTTTATATAAATCAAAATGTGCTATATATCTTTTCTCATATTTCTTCATGAAATCTTTATTCCCTTTATCTTGCCTTCTAAATATATTATTTAAGATCATTTATAGACTGTTGACCAAGCTCTTCAGTCTCCATCTGCATGTTTTACCCTCAAAATTCATGTTGTCACCCTGCAAAACTCATTTAAGATAAGCAAATGAGCAAGCCTCTGATGTCTCTGGGCTGGCACTCAGCCTGAAGCGACCTTAGTTATTATCCTCATTCTTCATTTAAGTTTCTTCTAAACTTAAAACTTCAGTTTAGAAGTCACCTCTTGTGACTTGTGGAATTTCAGCCTTCGGTATTAACACAACCTTTCTTCTTTGTATTCCTGAGGCTTTCCTGATCATTCTACATTATATGACTTATTTTCATTAGTTTCTTGAAGTCAATAATTTTTGGATTTCCTCTAAAATTTTTTAGCAAAAGCATATGACATGAAATAAAATAGTGAAGTATCATTTATTGAAAATAAAATGAAAGAGGATATCTTGTTCCAGTTAGAGTCGGGTACATCATTTAATCAGGTGATTTTCCTTTGGCTGAGTTTTGCTGATGTTCTCATTGTTTTACTTTTGTAATCATATTACTTTATGGCATCACATAAGAAAAATACCTTTGAAAGAACAAAGAAACATGAAGATATTAGAAAACACAGCGATGAAACATCACCAATTAAGATAAAATACCTTTTAATGTATGAAATTCTAGGTTTTCAGTCAGAATGGCTACTACCCAAAAGTCTACATGCAATAAATGCTGGAGAGGGTGTGGAGAGAAGGGAACCCTCTTACACTGTTGGTGGGAATGCAAACTAGTACAGCCACTATGGAGAACAGTGTGGAGATTCCTGAAAAAACTGGAAATAGAACTGCTATATGATCCAGCAATCGCACTCCTGGGCATACACACTGAGGAAACCAGAACTGAAAGAGACACATGTACTCCAGTGTTCATTGCGGCACTGTTTATAATAGCCAGGACATGGAAGCAACCTAGATATCCATCTGCAGACGAATGGATAAGAAAGTCTTGGTACATATACACAATGGAGTATTACTCAGCCATTAAAAAGAATGCATTTGAACCAGTTCTAATGAGGTGGATGAAACTAGAGCCTATTACACAGAGTGAAGTAAGCCAGAAAGAAAAACACCAATACAATATACTAACGCATATATATGGAATTTAGAAAGATGCAAATGATGTAACCCTGTATACGAGACAGCAAAAGAGACACAGATGTATAGAACAGTCTTTGGGACTCTGTGGGAGAGGGTGAGAGTTGGATGGTTTGGGAGAATGGCATTGAAACATGTATATTATCATATGTGAAACGAATTGCCAGTTCAGGGTCAATGCATGTTACAGGATACTCGGGGTTGGTATGCGGGGATCACCCAGAGGGAGGATAAGGGGAGGAGGGAGGTGGGAGGGGTGTTCGGGAAGGGGAACTCATGTGCACCCGGGGTGGATTCATGTCAATGTATGACAAAACCAACCAATATAATATTGTAAAATAATTAGCCTCCAATAAAAATTTAAAAAAAAGAAATTCTAGGTTTTGTTCATTTTAATACACTATTTTTACATTTTATCCTATGACAATCTTAGATTTATCTTAAAGTTAGCTTAAATTTTGTACTTAGCACAGCCCAATTTTATATATAAAAATGTAGAACTTATAATTTTATTTAAGATTGCTCCATTTAATAACACTTTTTGTGCTGTGCTGTGCTCAGTCACTCAGTCATGTCGAACTCTTAACATATACTTAAAAATGGTCATTACAGAAGAGGGAAACAAGCTGCTTGCTTTGCTAAAGGGAATTGGCACAAAAAGCTGATCACATAACTTGTATCTCTTTTTGCACATATTATGCCAGGAGAAAATGCTTATAAGGCTATTTCACTTACTTGAATATTTTAATGTGCAGTCAATTATGAATGATCATATAGCCGTACTTCCTTATAGTAATAAGGACAATAATAATAGCAGTAATACATATTGTTTAGAAGGGGCTTTCCCTGTGGCTCAATGATAAAAGATCTGCCTGCCAAACAGGAGAAATGAGTTCAGTCCCTGGGTTCAGAAGATCCACTGGAGAAGGAAATGGCAACCCACTCCAGTATTCTTGCCTGGGAAATCCCATGGATGGAGGAATCTGGCAGGCTGCAGTCCATGAGGTCACAAAAGAATTGGACATGACTTAACAACTGGAAAACAACAACAATACTTAAGATAGCAGAGTCAGTTCCTCATAAGATTATTTAAATACATAGAATTTAAATGACAAGAGTTGTGTAATTTAGTGAATGCAATATGACATTTTCAGTAGCATTTGTAGTTGTTCATAATAATGAAGAACAATAAATTATTTCTAGGAGAAGACAATAAATCTCTAAATGCTGTTTGTTTTGACAATACATTTTGGTGTCAGGCTTAAAAAAGTCTATATTCTATTGTGGTATATGTATATTTAGATTATGATATTATACCCATATCTAGACTATGAATGAAGTGAAAGTGTTAGTTGCTCAGTCATGTCTGATTCTTTGTGACCCCTTGCACTGCAGCCCACGAGGCTCCTCTGTCCATGGGATTCTCCAGGCAAGAATACTGGAGTGAATTGCCAATCCTTTCTCCAGGGTATCTTCAAGACCAGGGGTAGAACTTGGGTCTCCTGCATTGCAGGAAGATTTTTTACCATCAAGGCACCAGGGAAGCCCTAGATTATGAATACACCTATTCATAATCTAATATAGTTGCATTATTTTGACTATTTCAATTGTAATTTAAAGGTATGATGTGGAGGACAAATGTATCTAATATACCCACTTAAGTTACCTGTGAAATTAAATATTTCTATCATATATTAGTTAAATAATGAATTTATCTAGGTTAGGAAATCATATTAAGATCCACAAGAATATATTACCATTGAAACTAGATACTTAAAACCTCAGGAGAGTTTATTAAAGATTTATTTTTATTTTTATCAAGGAAATGTATGCAAAATTTCAAAAACAAATGATAACGAAGAGTTTGCAATGACAAGTAAAAGACCAATGTCTTGTGTCTTCTGTCCAAGTACTTTTAGTTGTCTGATATGACAGAGGATTGTCAAGTTCTTCTTTCCTCAATAATAATATTACAAACCCTCAATAATCAACTTTTCCTATGACAACAATGTTCATAAAAATATATTTTTTTAACAGAGTAGAATCTTATAGATCATAATAGGATGTTGTAACACTTACCCTTCTCTCTACCACTCTTAATTTATTTAATTCTCTTCATCTGTTGTATCTTTGTTTTTACATTTTCTGCCATTACTTGATCATTATTATGCAAATTCTGTTCACTTCACTACCAGGACTCAATGGAAATTATATATTTTCTCCTAGAATTATTCAAGTTATAAATCTTTACATCATGTACTGGAAGTGTCACAAGTATAGAGTTCAAATGGAGTCTCTTGTTTACACTAGTCCAGATCACCTTCCAGGCTCTTGATTACTATAGCTAATCTACAGATTTCCCTCCTGCCCCTTCTTACTTTCATAATATTCTACTCACATGATTCAATTCAGATTCATTGATTTCCAGGCTGCCTGTGAGGATGTTTTTCAGGTTCTTCTCTTCACCTTTCTTCTGTACCTGATCTAGTACATTGAATGTAATTTTACTTTCTTTTTGTATCTTCATCTTTTCCTAGAATACATTTTCAAGTAGATGTAAATGTCCTTAACTTTATGAATCCTTCCAATGCTCAAAAAAATCTTTTTGTGTTTTCATATGTACTTCAATACTTTGTCTTGATATATAATTCTTAGTTTAAAAATAATGCTCAGCACATTGAAGGCAGAAATGAACTAAGATATAAGTCATATATAACCTATAAGAAAGTTGGAAGTTATGTGAGTAAATTCAATTTTTTGTTCTTAAAAACTTGTCAGTCAATACCGCTATCCATTAGGAAAGATAACAGATATAAAATTAGATTCTTAGTTTATATACCCATTCATTTGATAAATATTTTTAGCACATACTATGTGCCAAGCAGAGACATTAGTTTGCCAACAAAGGTCCGTTTAGTCAAGGCTATGGTTTTTCCCGTGGTCATGTATGGATGTGAGAGTTGTACTGTGAAGAAAGCTGATCGCCAAAGAATTGATGCTTTCGAACTGTGGTGCTGGAGAAAACTCTTGAGAGTCCCTTGGACTGCAAGGAGAGCCAACCAGTCCATTCTAGAGGAGATCAGTCCTGGGTGTTCATTGGAAGGACTGATGCTAAAGCTGAAACTCCAATACTTTGGCCACCTCATGCGACGAGTTGACTCACTGGAAAAGAGTCTGATGCTAGGAGGAATTGGGGGTCGGAGGGGACGAGAACAACAGAGAATGAGATGGCTGGATGGCATCACCGACTCGATGGACATGAGCCTGAGTGAACTCTGGGAGTTGGTGATGGACAGGGAGGCCTGGCGTGCTGTGATTCATGGGGTCACAAAGAGTCGGACACGACTGAGCGACTGAACTGAACTGAACTGATGTGCCAAGTTGGATATTGGTAATGAAGAATATACTGTTGAACAAAACAGATATGATAAAGACAAAAGCATAAAATAAAGCCGAGCGATTATGTTCTTCAGTTCAGTTCAGTCGCTCAGTCGTGTCCGACTCTTTGCGACCCCATGAATCACAGCACGCCAGGCCTCCCTGTCCATCACCAACTCCCGGAGTTCACTCAAACTCATGTCCATCGAATCGATGATGCCATCCAGCCATCTCATTCTCTGTCATCCCCTTCTCCTCCTGCCCCCAATCCTTCCCAGCATCAGAGTCTTTTCCAGTGAGTCAACTCATTGCATGAGGTGGCCAAAGTATTGGAGTTTCAGCTTTAGCATCGGTCCTTCCAATGAACACCCAGGATTGATCTCCTTTAGAATGAACTGGTTGGATTATGTTCTTATTAGGTTTTAAATAGAAAGAGTGTAATATACTATGATTTAAATTTACATATACTGATTGAAAGAATAGATAGGAAATGGAATAATAAAGTAACATTTACTAATAATAGAGACATTAAAAGCAAAATGTGTGAAATTAGTGAAACATATGTGGGAGAATTACAAAGAGCAGGCAACTTTGATCCAAATAAAAGTTTGAGCTTTATTTTAAATACTCTTTTAAATTATCTGTAAAGTTACTTAATACACCTTTTATCTTTTTTTTTCTCCCCTATTTGCTGACTTCTCTTCCACATTCATAAAAATGTATTAACACTACATATTTAAGAACTGTTAGAAACTTTATATGTTCTATTGGCACTGATGGATGCTTAAGGAATGTTACAATAAGGTGAAATCAGGATATACTCTCAAGATATCTTGGGGACAAAGAGTTTAAATGAGCTTTTAGAAAGCTGAGGGAAAGAACATACACATAATACACCAACACAGTCACTTCTCTTAACCTTAGAAAAATCTTTGGAGGTTGCATGATAAGGTCTATTATAACATGAACAATAGTTAAAAGGGCATTTAGGAATCGAGGTGACTTATTTTGTAAAGAGGATTCTATTGTCTCTTCTATATTAATTATGCTTTTATTGGCTTGCTATATAGAAGATATACTTTTTTTTTTTTTTTTAACTGGGAGCTCGCATGGGACTCGCCCCTTCTTCAGGGCCAGGAAGCGCCTCTCCCAGGAGAGCAGGAGTGACCGTCAGGTTAGCTCGAGCCTCCCGCGGCTCCTGCCCCCGCCTGTGCCCGCTCTGGCTCCGGCTCCTGACCCCGCCTCCACGAGCTCACGCTGTCCCCCGTAGAAGATATACTTTTTACTGTGTAGAATTTATGTGCCTGAAATTAAGCATTAAAAAAAATGAGTTTTAAATATATTTGAATTAAAACTGTTTAAAATGAGAAACTGATTCTGTAAAAAATGTTAATGATAAAGATGACAGCTATCTATTCCTAACCAGATATTTGATTAATGTAGTTATAATTTAAATATAAGTGTTGTTTCCCAGACTGCCGCCTATAGGATTTGTGATAAATAGATTTTCAGTAGTTATGGAACTGTGTGCAATCTATAAATACTGCTTTGTTCTTAAGGAATGTTTTAGTCTGGGTTTTGCAGAAGATAGAACTTGAAACAAAACTTAATGTTGATTATTGTGTAATGTAATTCTAGAACAGGAGAGAGGGACAATGGAAGCAGAGAAAGCTGGAAAGCAAATACAGAGTTTTCTTAAGTTTTGAAGAAGGTTGGTTCTGATGCTGTAATTGATCATCGTCATTTACTTCTCTACTACCTATCATAACATCCCCTTGTTTCTAACCAGTAACATGGCCGTTTTGGGTTGCCTGAGTGGTCTTGCCTTTGTTGGATTATGGTCACTGTAACTACTAGTTGATAGTTATTACTCAGCATGGTATATGAAGTGATGGGCCCAGGGAATGACTCAACTCCAGACGTACCACCTTTGCCTTATTTTGTATTTGGAACCCTACATCCACATCGCAATTCAAGATGAATGCCCCAGACAGTAATGTATCTCCGTTCACCTATTAATGATTGGAGCTCAACGCGGCCAGATGGTAGTGGCACTTGTCAGATACATTCACTTCTAGGAAACAAGACTCCTAAGCCAGCACAACCTAATGTTGTTGGAATGAGAACCCCAAATGGACCAGTGAGTCTGTGGAGGGCAGATCCTCTCCTTTGCTATTCTCTCGCAGATAGTGTTGAACATGATGCATTGACTATGGGCAATTTAGTGCATATTCTGCATCCTAGATGGCAGAGCCCTAACCCTGCAGAATAATATGTCAAAGGTGATATCTTCAGTAGACTGCACCATCACACTGATCAGGAATGCTACTTCTGGAAAAGATAAATGAATCCTGTGTCATAACCAACTCCTTTATTTTTATTTTCTCATTACATTAGTGTAATTGAATTAGAGTAATAGTGCCTCTGTTTTTTTCATTTGCTTTACACTTGTCTCATTAAAGCATTTTACATGTGACACTAATCCTCAAAATGGCTTTGTCCCTTGGTCTTCTCACTCCTCTAGTCCTTTTCATTCCAACAAAAGAATCATCTTTCAGAACTCTCAGAACTTTCTTATCAATCTACTAAAAAAAAAAATTGCACTGGTCCATTTCTTAAGAGCTTGCTATGAATCGATGATATATGGAGGGGAAATGGCAACCCACTCCAACATTCTTGCTGGGAAAATCCCATGGACAAAAAATATGGCAAGTGACCATCCACAGGGTTGCACTGCACGACTGAGTACATGAATCAATAATATAGTTTTGGACTGGATTTTAAAATTTGACACATATTCGTTTTTTGTCTACCATAGAAAATAACTTAGTGTTTTTTGTTTGTTTGTTTTTGTTCTTACTTTTGCTATTCCAAGGATAATTAATATCATTTATATTTCTTACACCTGACTTTGACTCATTTACCATATCACATGTGCTTGGATTAGCTAGAAATTTTAGTTTAATTCAGTTCAGTTCAGTTCAGTCGCTCAGTCGTGTCCGACTCTCCGTGACCCCATGAATCACAGCACGCCAGGCCTCCCTGTCCATCACCAACTCCCGGAGTACACTCAAACCCATGTCCACAGAGTCGGTGATGCCATCCAGCCATCTCATTCTCTGTCGTCCCCTTCTCCTCCCGCCCCCAACCTTTCCCAGCATCAGAGTCTTTTCCAGTGAGTCAACTCGTCGCATGAGGTGGCCAAAGTATTGCAGTTTCAGCTTTAGCATCAGTCCCTCCAATGAACATCCAGGATTGATTTAGTTTAATACTCTAGTATAAATAAAGTTTAAGAATATTGCTCCTCTCAGTGTTTTCATTTTAATCACAATCAAAGCCTTAGATGAGAATGCTGCAGTAGTAATAGAGTACTGGGGTAGGGGCAGTGTTTCTCTTTATTACTGCATTTAAAGAAAACATCATTTTGAGCTTTATTATGATGCCTTCAAGTAAATTTCATTCTTTAGGTTTCTAGACTTCAGAACATTTCACAGATTCAATCTAAATTAAACTAGCTAATATGTTTTGTTTTAAAAATAACACATTTATAAAACAGATAAGAAAATAGTATGTGTACTGAAATGAATTCTTAACTGTTAGGCAAAGTAGCTTTGAACTTAGTTTATAAATATTAAAGAGCACTGATTGTGTATTGGTACCTATACAAATATGCTTGTCTTCCAGTAACTTACATTCTTTATTTTTAATTTTTTAAATTTATTTTATTTTTTTAAAAAATTTTAATTGGAGGCTAATTACTTTACAATATTGTATTGGTTTTGCCATAAAATGACATGAATCCGCCCCGGGTGTACATGTGTTCCCCAACTTGAATCCCCCTCCCACCACCCTCCGTATATCTTACATTCTAAATAAATAAGACAGTGACACAAATCACTCATCTTTTATTTAATTGCTTTACAATTTTCTCCTAAGATGTGTGAAGCTTGAGTATTTAATCAAAAGAAATATAGTATTTGGGAAACTATTGGGAAGAATATTTTCATAAATAAATTTGGGGGTCTGTTGATTATATAGAACTTACTGAATAATTTTACTAATTTAGAAGAAACAACTTTCAACCAGTTAAAGAAGCTGGTGTTGTTTCTAGAAATATCAGAGAAGTGTTTAAGAATTTTACACATTTATGGTGAAACAATAAAAGCTTTTTCTGTGGGTACACTTTAATAAAACTGGAATAAATGCAGGATAAATATTTCCTAGTTATTTGTCATTTTTATTTTATTTCCAACAAAAGATCACCATTATTTTATACTTACCATAGAAGTAATTATGCATGTCCAATATGAAAAAGGAAATGTTATATTGTAGAGTCCAGTGAAAAACATGAACTAATCACACAAGCATTCCAAATTATTTTAAGGTATAGAAAAATGAGACTAAAGTACAGTTCAGATGTGCTCATTCTGAAACTATAGTTCAGTGAAGCATTGTTTTCATTATGAAAGGGAAGTCAGTTTACCCCAGAGCTGTGACAGTGACGCATATGGGACTAAGGGAATTTATCCCATTTGACAAGAATATCCTAACTATGTGCAGTAAATCGATGATATTGATGTAAATTATGTCTAATTTCTACCTTGGGACTAGCAATTTAGAGTTCAGGCCCCAGTTAACCATTAAATTGACCCCTTGTTCATCCCATTTCTCACATGTTTCCCACTGACCAATCAAGATTCCACTGATGCCTTAGAAAACTGTGTTAGCTTAGCTATTCCTAGTGAACACAGGAAGCGAATCCTAACAACATACTGGACTTATTTAATGGAGGTTTACATGAATCTAATCAGAGTCAGAGGAAGCAAATACTTGACAGCCTCTCTGTTCTTTGCAAATACATTATTCAGGAAACTTGGGACAAGGAAACTTTCTTTATGTATGATATTAAGGTTATTCTGTTGTGAACTGGTCTGTGTCAGTTTCAAATAGAAGTAGACTGTGTTTAGAGTTATAGTTCTCCTTGGTCCCTTCAGATACTAGTGAATGAAAGTCGAGTACAAAATTGTTTCACCATGCTGCTGGTTAAGCCCACATTTTTTTTTTTTTTTTCGCAAACTGTCTGGTATAAAAAACACTGCTGCTGCTGCTGCTAAGTCACTTCAGTCGTATCCGACTCTGTGTGACCCCATAGACGGTAGCCCATGAGGCTCCCCCGTCCCTGGGATTCTCCAGGCAAGAACACTGGAGTGGGTTGCCATTTCCTTCTCCACTACATGCATTCTATTCTGGAGACTTGATTTGAAAAATGACTCTTTTATGTGCTCTGATCAAAACTTACTTAAATGATTCATTCCAAGAGGAGGTTTGTATTCTAGAGGCAGAATTATTTTATCCTTAAGAGCAATATGAGGCTGCCACCACTTAGACCCATTGGTTGCATACAGAAACAAGCAGTCATCAAGGCTTGGGTTTCATTCCCAATGGTACCTGCTACATGTTTTGCAAAATGCTCGAGGTCTGCTTATACAGGGATACAAAAGATTTTTAAATGTTTTAAACAAACAATTCACCTGTACTACTAATCTCAACAAAGAAGTCTCACTTTTATAACCTATACAAGCCACTAATTTCATACTTGGATATGCCCTCATAATACTCATATTTAGCAAATCTTTTAATATCAATCAAATAAAACACAACAAAATGCATGAGGCTGTCATATCAGTAGTGTGAGCTTTCTGCTTAGAAAGTTGGTAGACTCTCCAGGAACATAGACTGACCTCATACACACATGCCAGTACATAGCACATCCATAAATAAGACATATTTTTTCAAGTGAATATTTAATAACTTGTAATTTTCTCAGAATAGAGCACAAATGGAAAACTGTTTAACTTCCTTTTGCTTGACCTATATGAGGGAAAGCATTCATGGGAAGGGAATATTTAATATTAGTAAACAGATTCAAACACAGGATTGAATGCATTAGGAAAAACTGTGTCTTCTAGGTATGCTGAGTTTGGAAAACAGTTTCTTTCATTTCTTATTTCAGAATGAGGTTAATATGAAGCTGGGCAGTTAGAATTAAGAGTGTATGACTTTGGTGGAACTGAAGCTAAATTATTCATTTGATCTTTAAAGTAAAGACAAGTTTTGTAAGGGAGACACAGATAGCTTCTTCTTTAAAAAAGTATTTCTCTTTTAAATACTTTAAAAGAGTATTTCTATCAAAGGGCAAGGCAAACTCATAGTGTAGACAGAAGGGAAATTGACATTTTAGAGAGAGAAGCATGAAATATTGAGTTTCTTTCTATGTGATAACTCCTATTTGCCAGTTTAATTAAATAATCAAGAATTTAAATTTCAAGCACTTTTAAAGAATAAATAAATGCATCTAACTGAAACAGCAGAATTCTGTACCATCACAGAAATTAAGTATGCCTTTGTTATCTCAGTGAGTCTTAGGCAGGAGGAGGAAGAGAAGAAAGTCCTCAATAAGGCATTGGTATCAATGCATATAAGTAAATGAGTGTAAATATGTATATTGAATTCCATATATGTGTATACTTCTAATTCAGAAATATTACTAGGGGTCTCTGGAGTCCTGGTGGCATGACTTGACCCCGCCGATGGCTATACTGTATGTTTTACCCCAAGCAAGATTATGTCCACTCTGTGGGGCTCCATTTCCTTTTCAGTAAGACTGCAGAAGAGGAAGGCTTGGGTCTGTGATGTTACCCAGGTTCTAGAATTCTTTGATTCTCCTTATCATTAAATTAAAACTAAATCGTTTCAAAATTTTGTGCCTTCTGTAGATTATCATCAATGGCTCACACTCAGAAAATTAAGTCTGGAAGGCTGGATTCCTTGATAGCTTTGAAACTATTTACTTCTTGGAGAGTTGTATTTCCAGAAACTTACAGCAGGAAGCCAATATGCTTTTAGGTCCTACCTTAAAGCAAGGTAGCACTTTGCTAACTCAAAGATGATAGGAAAATGAAATATGGTGGCATGTGATTTTTCTTACCAAATGCTAATCATATTCTCAATGGCAAATGTGTTTCATATGATAATACTTAAAAGTAACTGTTTTATTTTTTTAATGACTACATTGTGTGAACATCTTGTTTGTGTGAACTTGCAATATATGAGATTTATTTTTTCTAAAAATTATCATTTATATTTTGGATTATACTAAGAGGTAAAAACAAAGGAGAGTTCACTAAAGAAAACTACCCCCAATGTGGCCTATAATTAGAGTGAATTTATGAGATATGCTGCTTTTTACTTAACATTTTAAAGAGATTCATAGCAGTTTTCTGCAGAGAGCCTCAGTTTTTATGAAATGGTGAATTGAAGGGGACAGTGGAAGATCTGCAAGTCACTTCTTTCTCTGCCCCCGTTGCTAACATAATTTCAGCTCTTCCTTTACCCTTAACTATGTCCATGTTTATTAAGACTGGAACTGGACTAACTGGAGACTTTATATTACAGTATTATACATCACAGTTTGATACGTTAAACACAAGGTTTCTTAGCGCACTGAAATTAGCCTCTTAACCACAGAGTGTTTAAGCCTGCAATCTAAGTAGGATAAAATAATTTCTTAAATAAAATGAAAATAGAAATTAAATAGATGTTTAAGTATTAGCCAGTGATTCTGACCACAATAATACATTTGTACTCCCTTTAAAATGATAAGACATGAGTCTTTTCAGCATTCATGATTTATAAATATATATTTAAATGATTATCATATTAGAAAGGACACAGAGCTTTTGTAAATTTTGTAATTAAGCCTATGTGTATACATTTTAAAGACTTACCCTTGTCAGTTTGCTATGACATTATTCTAATATAATTATGCCATGATTATCGCAACTCACTAATATTTTTCCTAGCTATTATAAAAGATTTTGTCCTTTTTAGCCCAAATTATTTTACTGGATCAGAAACCATCTAACAAGTGATGCTTTGGAGATAAATCTATCATTTGTGATTTGAGGGAAAATTTTATCTAATTGAAGTTATGCCATCTGTAATTATAACTATGCTGTTAAATTTTTAAATGATTTCTTTCTATAAAGACAACAATTTACACAGTGAAATGAATTTGCATTTTATTGTTAACAGGGAATTGTAAGTTATAAATTACTATTTGTATTATTCATAAAATTGAGTTTTATTATAAAACTAAAAAAGTTTTAATATTTTATACAAATGCATACAAACCAAGAAACAATGATGGTAATATTTGTGCTTGCAATTTAATCCAAACTCTTATTTGATTTCTAGTTTTCATTTAATTTTTGTGTGCTTAGACGCTCAGTCATGTCCGACTCTTTGTGACTCCATGGGCTGTAGCCCACCAGCTCCTTTGTCCACAGGATTGTCCAGGCAAGAATACTAGAGAGGGTAGCCATTTCCTTCTCCTGGAGATCTTCCTGACCCAGGAATCAAGCCCCCATCTCTTGCATCTCCTGCACTGCAGGCAGATTCTTTACCATCTGAGGCACCAGGGAAACCCTTAATTTTTATGTAATATACATATTTTGAAAGAAATAATTATTAAAATCACTAGATCAAATATTAAAATTCCATATTAACATTAGAAAAGAACTCACTATGACTCTGTTTAGCAAATTGTTTCTTAATAGTAAACATCAGTTTGTTCCTTCAGATCTTCATGACATAGAGTACCTGTAGTCAGAATATGTCTTAATTACTCAACATTTTATTTATTAATATGAAAATACTTTTATAAAAATTATGAAAATAATTATATTTTATGTTAGTTTGAAAATGAAATTTGTTATTGCATCACATAATCTAAAATCCATTGAAGTTGAGGTATTTGTTGACATGGAGTCTAACAGTTATTTTCTGTTAAATGAAGAATTACTTTATTTTATTTTTTAAAATTTATTATTATTTTTTTTATTTTACAATATTATATTGTTTGGTTTTGCCATACATTGACATGAATTTGCCCCAGGTGTACATGAGTTCCCCTTCCTGAACCCCCCTCTCACCTCCCTCCTCCCTTTATCCTCCCTCTGGGTCATCCCCGAGTATCCTGTAACATGCATTGACCCTGAACTGCTGATTCATTTCACATATGACAACATACATGTTTCAATGTCATTCTCTCAAATCATCCCACCCTCACCCTTTAAAAGACAAAAAGGCAGTTTTTCTTGTATTAATAATAAGCAAAATAAAAAAATTTTAACATCTCTACATTCAAAATAATCTCTCTTTATAAGTCAACAAGAAAATAACTCAGAAAGGTAAAAGATACAAAGGATATGAAAAGACAACATGCAGGCAAAAATTGAGTGAATAATATACACTTCTTAAAATGTGAATATAACATTTTATAATATAATATAAATATAAATGTGAATTTATATTGAATTAAAAAGAGGTAGAGGATATAAAGAGGCATTTCACAGAAGAGGATGTGCAAATGACTGGAAGCAATGCAGTACATTTTTACAAATACAGTAGTGACAATCTAATATACATTCTGAGAAGTAGAAATAGTGTAAAGATTATTCACTGTTCTAGGGAATTGTGAATAGGATTATTCAGAGTGCTGCTGGTAGGATGGTCATTTGCTGCTTCCTGATCTGGGTGCTCATTGCATGAATGTGATTACCAGTGACAATATACTGAACTGTGATATTGTTACAATTTGCTTTCCAGTATGTATATTATACTTCATTTAAAATTTAGCACAGAGTGAAGTAAGCCAGAAAGAAAAATACTAATACAGTATACTAACGCATATATATGGAATTTAGAAAGATGACAATGATAACACTGTATACGAGACAGCAAAAGAGACACAGATGTATAGAACAGTCTTTTGGACTCTGTGGGAGAGGGCGAGGGTGGGATGATTTGGGAGAATGGCATTGAAACATGTATATTATCATATGTGAAACGAATTGGTAGTCCAGGTTTGATTCATGACACAGGATGCTTGGGGCTGGTGGGCTGGGATGACCCAGAGGGATGATATGGGGAGGGAAGTGGGAGGGGGGTTCAAGATGGGGAACACATGTACACCCGGGGCGAATTCATGTCAATGTATGGCAAAACCAATACAATATTGTAAAGTAATTAGCCTCCAATTAAAATAAATAAATTAAAATAAAATAAAATTAAGTAGGGGGAGATGAGGGGAATTATGGAAAGAGGATTGTAGTCTGTTTTTCATGTAATTTTAGAGAAGAAACCATAGAATGATAGAATAGTTTGTGATTCACTTTGAGATAAATGGGAAAAATGCAAATAAATTAAATAATTATAAGAGAATGCTGCTGCTAAGTCGCTTTGATATAATAGCATAACAAGAGGAACGCTGGGCTGGAAGAAGCACAAGCTGGAATCAAGATTGCCAGGAGAAATATCAATAACCTCAGATATGCAGATGACACCACCCTTATGGCAGAAAGTGCAGAGGAGCTAAAAAGCCTCTTGATGAAAGTGAAAGAGGAGAGTGAAAAGGTTGGCTTGAAGCTCAACATTCAGAAAACAAAGATCATGGCATCTGGTCCCATCACTTCATGGGAAATAGATGGAAAAACAGTGGAAACAGTGTCAGACTTTATTTTTGTGGGCTCCAAAATCACTGCAGATGCTGATTGCAGCCATGAAATTAAAAGACGCTTACTCCTTGGAAGGAAAGTTATGACCAACCTTGGTAGTATATTAAAAAGCAGAGACATTACTTTGCCAACAAAGGTCCATCTAGTCAAGGCTATGGTTTTTCCTGTGGTCGTGTATGGATGTAAGAGTTGGACTGTGAAGAAAGCTGATCGCCAAAGAATTGATGCTTTTGAACTGTGGTGTTGGAGAAGACTCTTGAGAGTCCCTTGGACTGCAAGGAGATCCAACCAGTCCATTCTAAAGGAGATCAATCCTGGGTGTTCACTGGAAGGACTGATGCTAAAGCTGAAGCTGCAATACTTTGGCCACCTCATGTGACGAGTTGACTCACTGGAAAAGACTCTGATGCTTGGAAAGGTTGGGGGCGGGGAGGAGAAGGGGACGACGGAGAATGAGATGGCTGGATGGCATCTCCCACTCTGTGGACATGAGTTTGAGTGAACTCCAGGAGTTGGTGATGGACAGGGAGGCCTGGCGTGCTGTGATTCATGGGGTCGCGGAGAGTCGGACACGACTGAGCGACTGAACTGAACTGAACTGATAGACATACTTATATCACATGAAAAAGATGGAAATCTCTTATAAAATAACAGAAAGACTCATTTCAATATTGTAGTTAAAGGAATGGTTTAGTAACAGCATAGATTCTCATCAGTAGAAGATTGAATAATATAGTTGAAATGTATAATCATTGTTCTAGGCATTTTAAGGATATTTTTCTCAGATTAACCATATTGCTAAAAACACAAAGCCCAAAACATGCCCACCTTTACTCCAATTCTTAAGACTTGCTCCTTGCCTTTTGCCATTTCAGGAACCTTTTACGTTGATATTAGAGAGCCCACATGCATAGTGGCATCTCTCTTATAATTATTCCCAGCTTACAGTGGGAAGATACTACCAAATTTTCAAAGATAATATCCCCACATATTGTCATCTCTTAGTGCATTTCCCAATGCCTGTTTTGAAGAAAGTATTTTCTGTGAAATCTGAGGGCAAATGTTTCACTGGATATTAAGCAGTTTGCACACACATCGATAATCTTAGCTCCATAAGCTCCATGATTCCTTCTTTCACATTATATGGAGTTATGGTCTTTCCAACTCATTCAATACCAGCCATATTTGAAGCCACACTTTAGTTAAAAAAAATAAATAAAATAAATTGTTAAAACCTGCTATAAAGTTAACACTGAATTCAGAATACTGAATCTATTTCTGTAAGTAAACCCTTTTGACAAGCTCAGCCTGATCAAGTGTTATGCTCCTCCTTCCCTGGTCTACCACCCTTAGATATTTTTGCATGTATTCCTGTGATCTTGACAGTTTAGTTTGTTCAAATGATACCAAATTTTGGTGTGTACCCCAATGCAAACGTTGTACTTTCACCCCCTTCCCAAATGAGAGCCACTTGGATTTAAATATAACTGTAGCAGCAGCAAGCAGCAGCAGTAGATACTGTGGGGCTTCCCAGGTAGCACTAGTGACCCCACCTGCGAATGCAGGAGACATAAGAGACATGGGTTTGAACCCAGAGTGAGGAAGAGACCCTGAAGAAGAGCATAACAACACACTCCAGTATTCTTGCCTGGAGTATCCCATGGACAGAGGAGCCCAGTGGAATACAGTTGATGTGATTGCAAAGAGTCAAACATGACTGAAGCAACTTAGCATGCACTCACACACATAGGTATTACAGTAATGAGAGATAGTAGAGGCAGGTTTTGAGGAAACAGCTCAAGAGAAATCTTTAGAGGGAATTAAACATATGGCAGAAAGTGAAGAGGAACTAAAAAGCCTCTTGATGAATGTGAAAGAGGAGAGTGAAAAAGTTAGCTTGAAGCTCAATATTCAGAAAACTAAGATCATGGCATCTGGTCCCATCACTTCATGGGAAATAGATGGAGAAACAGTGAAAACAGTGTCAGACTTTTATTTTTTTGGGCTCCAAAATCACTGCGGATGCTGATTGCAGCCATGAAATTAAAAGACGCTTACTCCTTGGAAGGAAAGATATGAGCAACCTAGATAGCATATTAAAAAGTAGAGACATTACTTTGCCAACCAAGGTCCATCTAGTCAAGGTTATGGTTTTTTCAGTGGTCACAGTGGATGTGAGAGTTGGACTGTGAAGAAAGCTGATCGCCAAAGAATTGATGCTTTTGAACTGTGGTGTTGGAGAAGACTCTTGAGAGTCCCTTGTACTGCAAGGAGACCCAACCAGGCCATTATAAAGGAAATCAGTCCTGTGTGTTCACTGGAAGGACTGATGCTAAAGCTGAAACTCCAATACTTTGGAAACCTCATCGGCGAGTTGACTCATTGGAAAAGACTCTGATGCTGGGAGGGATTAGGGGCAGGAGGAGAAGGGGACGACAGAGAATGGGATGGCTTTCTGGCATCACTGACTCAATGGACATGAGTTTGAGTGAACTCCGGGAGTTGGTGATAGACAGGGAGTCCTGGTGTGCTGTGATCCATGGGGTCGCAAAGAGCTGGACACGACTGAGCGACTGAACTGAACTGAACTGAACTGAAATACAGAGCAGCTAATTTTAGAATGGGAAGGGGATATTCCTTCCCCAGGAAAAGAGGTTCAAGGGAAATAGGGTTCAAGGCACATAGATTCATCAGAATTCCCCATATTGTCCCATTGTTCTCCAAACCTTAAATAGCTAATTTTAGGACTGGAAATGCTGTGAATTGTAATTCAGTAAACTGCAGGCTCATAATCTGTGTCTAATTTTCTGAAATTTTGCATTGTGGCTAATAAGAATTAAGAGAATTTCAGGGTAATCATAGAAGCTCTCCCATTGTTTGATGATAACTTGAAATGGAAATTTAAATTCATTTCATTGTCTATTTATTTCTGTAATTTCTCAAACGCAGTCAGAAGAACTAACTCAAAACAAAGTATTCTATTCTCTATACCATAATATCATTTTAATATTTAAATAGCTTCTATTTTTTTATTTATTTATTTTATATGTTTCATTTTTTATTGACCACACTTTGTGGCATGTCATATATCTTAGTTCCCTGATCAAGGATCAAACCCATGCCCAGTTGTGGAAGCACAGAGTCGTAACCACTGAACTGCCAGGGAAGTCCCTATGCTGTAATATGTTATTGCACTAGTCACATGTCTCTTACTACATGGATATCCATAGCAGTTTTATTTCCTTCACCTTCAGGTAGAAAATTATGAAACACACTCTTTACACTGTATGCTATGTTCCTCGAGAGTCCTGTTTTCACTTTTGGTTTAACCCTACCTTCAAATTTCTTCAGGTCAGATAATCAACCCCAACTTCCTATCTTCATGGCTTTATTTATCTGGAACTAGTATAGTAAAAAGCAAAGGCAGCAGTTTGCCTTGCTGAGAAAGGTCTGTATATATAGTCAAAACTATGGTTTTTCCAGTAGTTGTGAATGGATGTGCGAGTTGAACAGTAAAGAAGCCTGAGCACCAAAGGACTGATGCTTTTGAACACAGGTGCTGGAGAAGACTCTTGAGAGTCCCTTGGACTGCAAGGAGATCAAACCAGTCAATCCTAAAGGAAATCAAGCCTGAATATTCATTTCAAGGACTGATGCTGAAGCTGAAGCTCCAATACTTTGGCCACCTGATGCAAAGAGATGACTCATTAAAAAAGACCCTGATGCTGGGAAAGATTGAAGAGCGAGAGAGAATGAGATGGTGAGAAAGCATCACCTTCTCAATGGACATGAATCTGAGCAAATTGCCAGAGATAGTGAAGGGTAGGGGCGCCTAGTGTGCTGCCATTCATGGGGTTGCAAATTGAATATGACTTAGAGACTGAACATCAGCAATACTTTCATTCCTAAATAGTGTGCTCATTAAAAAAACAGAAGACACTCTATTTTAAGTGCCTAATATTTTGATGTCTGAGTCCACACAACTGGGAAGTCTTCCTGTTGATTTCTGAAAGTTTTTTTTTTTTTTTAACATTTCCAATATGTTCAATATTAGTGTAAGCACTCTCATCTTCATATTTCTTTAAAGGTGTGAAAGCAAGCAGACACCTACACTGAAACATTTGCAAATAGGATTGGAGTTCAGATTTGGTCTCACTTCAAAGCTTCTTCTTTTCCCCCTGATAAAATTGAGCCTCCTGTTTGTACTGTGTTCTAATTCATTGTCTTTTCATGTCCCCTATTCCTACCAATAGACTGTAGTTCTGTGATGTGTTAAGACCTTTCAAATTACTTTTAATTATTTGGAGCAACATGCAGAAGATATAAAGGCAAATACTATAAATAACCACAGAAATTATGAAAATATATGCCCCAGAGACAAAATTATGCTCAGAAGATCAGAAAGAGAGCCAAGAACTGAGCCTTGCATCACAGAATTCTTAATGGATTTGAGCTAAAATGAGTTTGATTTTATATACCATAGCTATCTACTTAGCCTGCAGCTGCAGAGAAAGAGAAAGTTTCTAATTATAAAATTTATACATCCCAACTGAAGAATATTTGGAAATTACAAAATTCACATAAAATTAAAAGCATGTACAAGTAAACAATGAAGGACAGACTGGATATATTTTTCATGCTCCTGAAATAAATTATTTTTGTAAGCATTTTCCCTGAATGTAACATTAATTATAGATTTTAACATATAGTTTTTTGCATAATTTGGTTATAGAATGCCTGCTACATGCTTAACATCTCTATGGGGTTAGTGGAATTATGCTCTGTTACTTAGTAAACCATATCACTAGTTCAGATGTTTAGCTTGTTTCTAACTTAATCACATTCAATTGTGATCATTTTCTACATAAGAATACATTTCAATTACATATTCCATTGCTTGTTATTATCAAAAATCTCATCCAACCCCCTCACAAAAAAGATGATACCTATTTACATTTTTATACTTAGAATGGGGCTCTCCAGGTGGCATTAGTGGTAAAGAAAACGCCACCAATGCAAAAGACACAGGAGATACAAGTCTGATCCCTTGGTTCAGAAGATCCCCTAGAAGAGAGCATGGTGACGCACTCCTCTATTTTTTCCTGGAGAATCCCATGGATAAAGGAGCCTGGCGGTATAGTCCATAGCATCACAAACAGTCAGACACAACTGAAGTGACTTAGCACATACACATACTTAGAATACACTCCATGATGGAACAGTCCCACTGCAAATTTTATATCCAAGAGAAACTCATAAATGTATACCACAGAACATCAGATCAGATCAGATCAGATCAGTCCAGTCGCTCAGTCGTGTCCGACTCTCCGCGACCCCATGAATCACAGCACGCCAGGCCTCCCTGTCCATCACCAACTCCCGGAGTACACTCAAACTCATGTCCACAGAGTCGGTGATGCCATCCAGCCATCTCATTCTCCGTCGTCCCCTTCTCCTCCCGCCCCCAACCTTTCCCAGCATCAGAGTCTTTTCCAGTGAGTCAACTCGTCGCATGAGGTGGCCAAAGTATTGCAGTTTCAGCTTTAGCATCAGTCCCTCCAATGAACATCCAGGACTGATCTCCTTTAGAATGGACTGGTTGGATCTCCTTGCAGTATAAGGGACTCTCAAGAGTCTTCTCCAACACCACAGTTCAAAAGCATCGATTCTTCGGCGATCAGCCTTCTTCACAGTCGGCGGTATTTTAATTAAGAGCAAAAATTAAGAAAATTTAAATATTGTTTAGCAAGAAATTATGTAATAAATCCATATTTGGAGTATTGTAAAACAGGAAAACAAAGAAGCCATATAAATGTACACAAGTCATGTGATTCTGAGTGAAAAAAAAAAGGTATAGTCTTCTATGATAGGGCAACAGCCAGAAACAGAGAGCACTCTCATATTAGAATAATTCCTGGCAGGTGTACTGTTGAACCTGGAAAAGTGAGAGAAAGTGACAGCCAGGATGTAGCAGGCACCAAGTAGCTACCCCCTTTGGGGACAGCCTCTGCCACTTGTATCCAGTGCCCACTGGAAGCTTCTCTCTTAAAATCTTGTGAGAAATTTTTATTTGTTTTTTACTAAAAAAATTATAATTTAGAGTAGCCCTAAAACTTTTTTGTTTTGATTTAAAGAAATGTGTTCTAGAAGATACATTACAAAAATCGTAGAGATAACTTTTCTGTTTGTTTATTATTATTCTTTATCTTTAATTCTTATTGAATTGTAGTTGCTGTACAATATTGTGTTAGTTTCTACTGTACAGGAAAGTGAATCAGCTATATGTATACATATATCCCCTCTTTTCTGGATTTCCTTCCTATTTAGGTCACCACAGAGCATTGAATAAATTTCCTTGAGCTAAAAATTATAGAGACAACTCTGGAAAGAAGTAAATACTTCCACCCAGAATGTTAAGTGTTTTGATATATTTTTATAATGTTTCTTTTTTTTTTTTGGTGAAAATAAGATTATTTTACAGATGTAGAATAAGAAGGCTTGAGAAAAATGACTGTGCTTCTTATAAACCAAACAAACTTTTTCACCAACTCAATATAAAGTAATGAAATGTGCTGTTAAAAATACTGAGGTGAATAAAATACTGTCTTTGCATGTTATTTGACAGATTAATAAATATTCACAGTGCTTGTGTTGTAATGTGAGCATTGTAATGGATGTGCGGAGAAGGTAAAATGGATGCAGAAAGAAAAAAAGTAGCAAAAAGTTATTCCTGTGTTTTAGGTTTTTGATTTTTAATGGCATAAAGCAACATCCATATATGTGTGTGCTTTCTGCAGGATAGAAATCTGGGCATGGCATAAATGGATTCTTTCCCTCTGGAGCACGAGCCCGAAATCATGGTGTCACCAAAACTGCACTTCTGTTTGTAGACACATACTCTCTTCCAGGATCACTAAGGTTGTCAGGAGAATTAATTCTTCATGGTTATATGAGGTATCATGGTTATATGAGTATTTTCTTACTGGTTTTGGCCAAAAGTTGTTGCCAGTTGCTAGTGGGCCCACTCAGGTCCTAGCTCTGTGGCCCTATTACAAAATTCAAGGACAGCAGGAAAATGTTTCTCTAGCTGTCTCCAAGGGAAGATTGTGTAACATACCTAATCATGGCACAGACTGCCCCATCCTCATTGCCGTATATTAAATAATGTGTGCTGGCGTGCTCAGTCGGGTCCAACTCTTTGCGACCCCATGGACTGTAGCCCGCCAGGCTCCTCTGTCCATGTGGTTCTCCAGACAGGAATCCTGGAGTGGGTCACCATGCCATTCTCTAGGGTATCTTCCTGACCCAGGGATAAAACCCACATCGCCTGCATTAGCAGGTGGATGTTTTAACACTGAACCAACAGAGAAGCCCATATTATCTAATATTGCTTGTTAATTACCACCAATGTTATTAACCATAGTTGAAATGTAATCTGTATAACTTCAATAATATTTACTATTTTTGTCATGATATTACAACTCTCAAGAAATCCAATACATATTAAAGCTTTTTAAATTTATTTTTCCTACCATGAGAGATGAATTATATCACCTTTAAAGCTACATTTTGCTGTAAAATTTGTAATTTTTTGTGCAGAATATATCACATATTTGATTTGTTCTTACATTCAGGTATTTAAAGTAGTCCACTTATTTTCATTTAATTTTTGAAATTCAAATTTTTATTTAAATGTTTTTGACAAACTTTTGGAGAAGGAAATAACAAACTTTAATTCTTTGCTATGAACCATGATTGATACATTTTACATGGATGCTATTTTCTGGAAAAATGTGAAAAACTGACTTGGCTATTTAGAAATCATTATATTTTCAATATTTCTACTTCTTATATTTGTTTAACTTAAAGGAATGTATAACATATCTGGCATTATATGTTGAGACTATTTGTCAAACTGTATAACATTGAGTCAATGAAATACAAATTTATAATTCACTTGTGAATTATTAACACTAATTTTTAAACCTCAAAAATTTGCTAAGGAATTGCATTTCATGCTTAGAAATGTATTTTCTGTCTCAAAGGTTTAATCTTCTATCCTGAACTTATTTTTATTCAAGGCACCTAGGCAAAGTCTAAATGTTCATGAGCTGTCCATCATTTACGTTACATGAATAGATACATAATCATAAATCTGGAAGAATGTACAAAATCAATCAACCAAACAAACTGTGTATAGAACTCAAAAAATGTAAGCTCTAAATGCTCAAAATGCATCCAACCAAAAACTGTAGCAGCTTCTCTACTTAGTAAATTATTTTATTTTTATTCATATAGTTTATTATGACCTTTTAATTTGAGTCAATCTTAGTATCAAAGAGTTAAATAGGAGAATTATGGCTGTTAATTACTCTTTATTTTTTAAAAGTGGAAAGTATCAGACTTTCTTAGACGAGTGTTTCTGCCAATAAATAATTCAGACTTCTCAATATCAGAAGAAAAATCACTTTAAAGTGAGTAATGTATAAATGGAATATTGTGTGCTTATTTCATCTTTATTATTCTTTATTAAATATAAAAATTAAAACTGTCAAACCCTTTACTTTTGAAACTATGTAGTACAAATAGAATCATTGCTAATAAAAAAGTAGAGCTTTGTCTGTTTAAATGTGTATTAATAAAATGAATTCTTAAGCATGATCTTCTGCACAGAGTGGTGTTTTTAAGAAATCTAAAATGTGCATCAATATCCTTACATGGTAGATACGTGTTTACCTTTGTACAGAAATATTTTCTCAAACTTCTGGCTGTTAAACTTTATAAATGAATAAATTAAGAAAATCATGTCATTTCTGACCTCAAAACAATTAGATGATTTGCCTTTTAGCAAACCTTAACTGTATCTCCATCTGTAGAGTAGGTAATTTGAATATGTAAAACTTTTTGAGCCTTCCCTGTGAGCTCAGTTGGTAAAGAATCAGCCTGCAATGCAGGAGACTCCAGTTTTACTCCTGAGTTGGGAAAATTCACTGGAGAAGGGATAGGTTGGTTACCCACCCTGGTATTCTTGGGCTTCCTTTGTGGTTCAGCTGGTAAAGAATCCACCTGCAATGCAGGAGACCTGGGTTCAATCCCTGGATTGGGAAGATCTCCTGGAGAAGGGAAATGTCTACCCACTCCAGTGTTCTGGCCTGGGGAATTCCATGGACTGTATACCCCACGAGGTCACAAAGAGTCGGACACAACTGTGTGACTTTCACTTTTCTCCACCAAGAACTGACAGTGAGTTCACTGTCATAAACTGTATGAATCGGGCCTGGAATAAATACTTTTTATCTTAATTTTCCTCAAAGGTACATGCTCAGCAATTAGAAAATGGGTTCTGCTCCAGCTGACCTACAGAGGTAGTTAAGAGGCCATGAGTCTAGCTGCTTTTGCCTACAAAAGTACCCAGTACACTCGAGAATTTGCTCCTCCACTGAACTGGGATTTGGGTTTCTGAAAAATACAGTAAACTCTCAGTTCAATAAACTCTTCCTAAGGACATCTTGTCATAATGAGAATATTTTATATTTGACACCTCATTTTAAGAAAAAGGAAGTTTCCCATAAGCATAGTTTCTATATTTTTTCATTTGACTTTTGTAAGATTTTATGGAAGTGAAGTGAAGTGAAGTGAAGTCACTCAGTCGTGTCCAACTGTTTGTGACCCCGTGGACTGTAGTCCACCAGGCTCCTCCATCCATGAGATTCTCCAGGCAAGAATACTGGAGTGGACTGCCATTTGGAAGGGTGGCTTAAAATGACAATTTAGCTTTAATTTCTCTTTAACATAATGATTAATCCATTTCAGTGGTTGAAACTAACATTTTCACATTATTTAATTTCCATTCTTTAATTATGATGTTGAAGTTAACATGTTTGTTTCACATTCCATCAAACAATACTGTTTATTTTTTTTCCTATCATTACTGTGTTCAGTGTCTACTGAAACATCACTTGAGAGAATAACCACACTGCAGGTTCTAAACTGAGTTCTCCAATAAGATCAGGGATGTTTATGCATAAATACTATAGCCTTTTGTACCCAGACTGACACATGACATAAAGAAGGTACTCAATAAACATCTTTTGAGTGAATAATAAAAAATAAATAAATAAACTTAGTTCTCATGGAGGAGGTAGATTTAACAGTGCCAAGAAAAATAAATGGGCTGCTGAACCTCTGATTCATTTATTTGAACATTTTCAATTCTCTTGCTTATACTTCTTTGATATTAGTTATTTTGTATTTATAACAGCCTTGCACACATGCATGGTTGTTTCTTAATCAAATATCTACCATATACACTTGTTCTTTCAATACATTTATGTTCCATCTGCCCTTACCTTAACCTTAACTTTATGCTCAATTTCACTTGTTGCCCATCTCAAGTTAATTTATCATGACACGGTTTTCTTAGATATTAATTTAGCATGATTCAAGCTGTGCAGTAAGTTTTCAGTTGCTCAGAAAAGTTGCTGCAAATCTATGTGATTTCAGATGCCTTTGATATGTTTTTGATCTCTTTAGTTAGTGATTCAATTATTCTACAGTATAGCAGTAATTGCTGGCCCAAATTTTACCAAATGACAGATTGCATCCTGTTGGGTTTTATATATGTTTTCCTGTTTTCTAGGACCTTTTGTGATGCTCTGTCCAGGCTCAATGGAACTGTTGTTCTATTTATTTACTTATATTGCATCACATATTATTTTAAATGAACAAAAATGGAAATATATTCATGTATCCATACTCAAAATGAAGGTGAATTAAGCTCTACATCTTGGTGAGAGAATAATTAACTAATGTGTAGATGTGTTAAAAATCACCACAGAAATTAATATGTCTATTGGAAGAGATACTTTTAGGCTATTACACTGTTTCTCATTATTTATTTACAAATTTTATCATTCATCATTAGCCTCACCTACAACAATTATTGTGGTATTCTTACAAAGATTTTCTAGTTCCTACATTTCTTCTGCATTTGTTACTTTAAACTGTTTTCCAAGAAAGATTTGTCCTTTATATCTCTATTTAATCAGATGGATTCATGGTTATTGTATGTCTTTTCTATTGATGCTTTAAAGATTTTGCACATATTTAGCAGCTTACAACAGTGTCTATTTATTATTTCATAGTTTCCATGTGTCAATACTCTGGGCATTGTGTAGTTCATCTGGTTCCTCTGCTCTGAAACCCACAAGATAGAAAACAGGTGTATACAGGACCGAATTATTTTCTAGAGTCCCTTCCAAGTTCACTTAGGTTTTTGGTGGGATTCAGTTACCTGTGGTTATAGGCCTGAAGTTTACTTGCTAGATGTCAGCCAGGCATCATTCTCTGCTTCCAGAGACCACCAGCGTTCTCTGACTCATAGTCCCTTAATAAGCCAGCAGTGATGGGTCGGCCCTCTCATGATCTGAATGTCTCTACTGCCTCCCTCTTTTCTACTGCATCTCTCTGCACCCAGCTTGAGAGAAATCTCTTTGATGTCACAGGCTCAGTTAAATAGACTGGACCCATCTGGAGAACTGGGAATAATCTCCTTGTTTTAAGTTTTGTAAACTTAATTATATCTGCAAATTTCTTATTGCCATATAGCATCACATATTCCAGGCAACAAATATTGAAAGAAAGTGAAAGTGTTAGTCCCTCAGCTGTGTCTGACTCTTTATGATCTCATGAATGGTAGCCCACCAGTCTTCTCTGTCCCTGGAATTTTCCAGGCAAGAATACTTGAGTGGGTTGCCGTTCCTTCTCCAGGGGGATCTTCCTGACCCAGGGCTTGAACCCAGGTCTCCTGCATAGCAGTCAGATTCTTTACCAACTGAGCCACCAGGGAACATCACTTTTCCAGGCAACAAAGATTAAAGAGGTCTAAATCCTCCCTACCAGCTATTTATTTATCTATTTTTCTGCTTTGGTTTATAAGGAAATAATTTTGTACTAGGTTTTGTTGCTCACATTCTTCTAGCTTTGCTCATTAGAAACTTTTTCAGGTTGGTTTCCTTTTCATGTCCCTCCTCCTCCTTTTAAGCAGGTGTAATACTTTGCGACACTACTGATTGCCCCAAGCTCATCTAGTATTAAGTATTTTCCCTGGTCCCTACAGTGAGCAGTTTCTGTAAGGAGCCCTGCTTTCTTTTGTTCTGAATTTCTTACATCTTCAAATCACAAAAACAAAACAAAAAACTCAGATCAAGGTCAGGGGAGGGATACATTTGAAATTAACAGATGCAGACTGCTATATAAAATAAACAACAAGCACCCATTGTATAGAACGGGAACTATATTCAATACCTTGTAATAACCTATAGTTGGAGATGGAGAATGAAATGGTAACCCACCCCAGTGTTCTTGCCTAGAGAATTCCATGGACTGGGGAGTCTGGTGGGCTGCAGTCCATGAGGTTGAAGAGAGTGGGAAACAGCTGAAGTGACTTAGCATGCACGCATAATGGAAAAGAATCTGAAAAAGTATATATATATATATATATGAATTACTTTTCTGTATACCTGAAGCATTGTTCATCATGTGTGTGTGTGTGTGTGTGCGTGCGTGTGCGTGTGTGTGTGTGTGTGTGCTGTCACTCAGTCATGTCTGACTTTCTGCCACTTCGTGGACTGTATGTAGCCCGCCAGGCTCCTCAGCCCATGGAATTTTCAGGCAAGAATAATGGAGTGGTTACCATTTCCTACTGCAGGGGATCTTCCCAACCTAGAGATCGAACCTGTGTTTCTTGCAACTCCTGCATTGGCAGGGGTGTTCTTTACCACTAGTGCCACCTGGTATACTTCAATTTAAAATAAAAATTTCTTAATGATTAAGTAGGAGATAAGAATAAAATCCAGTGTTTATAGCTAACACGCAACTAAGAGACAGAGAACACTACAACCTTCTATTGGTGACTCAGGAGGGACTGTAGTTCAGATTTAGATGCTGATATCCTATTGCTGAGGCTTCCCCAGTAGTTCAGCAGTGAAGAATCTGCCTGCAAGTCAGGAGCCACAGGAGATGCAAGTTAGATCCCTGGCTTGGGAAGATCCCCTGCAGTAGGAAATGGCAGCCCACCTCAGCATTCTTGCCTGAAGAACCCCATGGACAGAGAAGCCTGGCAGGCTACAGTCCATAGGGTTGCAAAGAGTCGGACACAACTGAAGCGACTTAGCGCACACACACACATCCCGTTGTTACCTCACTACTTCCTTAAAATTGAGGCAGTTTTTTTTTTTAATATCATGTCCTTTAATATTGCTTTTCTCCTTTTCTCTTGATTTTTTCCTTTTCAAACTTCTTGGAGCATCATATCTCTTAGCTTCTGTTTTGTATTTCCAGTTAAAAATGTTCTGCAATGTATTCCAAGTTGTTGGTTTATTATTACCTACAGATTCAACTATTATCTGATGCTTGATACATCTACTGAGATTTTTAAAACATTTCTATTTTGTTGTGATTTATAAACATCAGTATAGGCAAAAATAGAAGCATCAGCTTATGACTGAAAAACTTAATAAGATTATTTTTTATCACAATTATGTTATTACTATTAAGAAATGTATGCCTAATATGAAACTATGTTTTTTGTTTTTTTCCCCAATATTTATAATTTTAAAATACTTCTCATAAGCTATACACTGTAGAAATACTCCAAATTAAAATTTGACAGACTTTGAATTTTCATACAGACTAATTTGATTATTGGGCTTTCCTGATGGTTCAGTGGTAAAGAACCCACCAGCCAATAAAGGAGTTGTAGATTTGATCCCTGGGTCAGAAGATCCTCTGGAGAAAGAAATGGCATCCCAATCCAGTATTCTTGCTTGGAGAATCCCATGGCCTGAGGAGCTTGGCGAGCTACAGTCCATGGGGTTGCAAAGAGCTGGACACAACTGAGCAACTAAACAACAAAATTTTGACCTCTAACTTAGAACTTACCAAATCCTGACTCCTACTTAGTTAAGTATTTGATAATTCTCATTTCATAAACAATAATGCAGAGACATGCAGCATTATTCACTACTTTCTTTATTGTGAATAATACTGAGAGCTTCAGGTACATGTTGCTTCATGTAGAAAAGCCATCTTGGTTGAAAGAGGAACATGAGAAAATAAAGTGAACTTCAACTGCCTTCGCAGAATTTGTAAGCTAGTTAAATATTTTTGGCAAAGTCTTATTAACTTGTTGAAACAAATACTATTATAGAGGACCAAATGCAATGCAAGATCCATACTATGCCTTGTGAACAATATAGGAATAGAGTCTCAACGCCTGTTACCATCAAGAAGTTAATAGAGGGCAGATTTTCACCTAAAAATTAAACACATAAAACAACACGGAACGATATTTCAAAAAAGAGATATAGAATGTTCCTGTACATTTTTCCAGTATGAATTTAATATGTTCTTAATCTTTTATTTTTCCCCTTGAAGCCTTCTCTGGCATTTGTGGATGTGTAAAACTCACTGAGTTTATAATCTCACAGCACATATCAACTTTTTGGATTTTTATAAAGTTATATTAATTATGGCAAGGCCTGAATAATATCCATTCTTCCAACTACACCATATGCTCCATGATAGCTTGAGCCACATTTACTATAATATTTAGTTTTATATCTTTTCTCATGACATATAGAAATCAATAGAATGATTATTCAAAACAAAAAACTATTTTCCCTAAAACACAATTTAGCAAATTTCACATGAGAAAAAAACAAATACATTATATTTTTAAATCATGCTTTCCCTCACTTTAACATGTGAGATTTTTTGTTTTATACAGTTTTCACTCTTTTTATATTCATTCCCTATAGAATAGCAATCTGCTATTAACCCAGAATATCAACTTCAAAATAACGATTCTGTGATATAGAGAGGTCATCCTGTGTCTTCCTTTAACCAAAAATGTATTTATGAGTATTAAAGAATAAGTTCTACTTTTATGAAATTAAACAAAACTAAATAAAATATTGAAATGCATAAACCTGTTCTTATCAATGATTCTTTTCTTATTAGGAATTTTTCTTGGCCTAGATTTCCAGCATTGTAATTGCAAGAATTGAGAGGGTACACTGGCATATTGAAAAAGAATGATTTTCACATTATGTAAAATGCTTCCTGAAGGCACTCACATGTGATATTAATAAGGCAGCTAGACTTCATAATTATAGCATTTTGCAACAGGAAATATGGAAATACTTTATTATAGAAATTACATTTTTAAAAATATATTTTATGTACTTTCTCATGTTTGAATGTAGTATACAGTAAGAATTTTTATTGAATCCAGTATTTGCAAAACAGTTCATTCATAGGAGAACCATTTATGCTTAGACTGCAAGTAGATCAAATCAGTCAGTCCTAAAGGAAATCAAGCCTGGATATTCATTGGAAGGACTGATACTGAAGCTGAAGTTCCAGTACTTTGGCCACCTGATGTGAACAGCTGACTCATTGGGAAAGACTATGATCCTGGCAAAGATTGAGGGCAAAAGGAAAAGGGGGCATTGGAGGAGGAGGTGGTTGAATAGCATCACCTACTTAATGGATGTGAGTTTGAGCACACTCCAGGAGATAGTGAAGGACAGGAGAGCCTGGCATGCTACCATACATGAGGTCACAAAGAGTTTGACACAGCTTATCGACTGAACAACAACATTCATGCTAAGTGTTCTCTGCAATCCTGAAATGAAAGGCCATTCAATTCCTGATAGAGGTTTCTTGTGTTGTTTCTTCTCATACCACATCAGATTTTAGATGGGAAGGAATTTGTTAAATGTGAAGGTCCAGTAGTTGTGTTAACTTTTTTCTTCTCTAATTATTTCTATTCTCTGAGCTTTTGCCTCAGGTATCAGTATAAACAAGTGGCAGGAACAGAAACACTCCAGGTATAAAAAGTGGAAATGGAATTAATGGAGGGAAGTAGAAGACTTATAAAATCAACATACGGCCTGAGGAGTGAGATTCAAGATTCTTCCCTGAAATTAATGAGTTCAGACACAAACAGTCACAAAACTACAGAAACAATAAAGAGATCAATGGTTGTCAGGCATCAGAGGAGATGAACAGGCAGAGCAGAGGACATGGTCAGTCGCTTCAGTCATGTCCGACTCTTTACGACCGCGTGAACTGTAGTCTGCCAGGCCCCTCTGTGCATGGGATTCTCTCGGCAAGAATACTGCTGTGGGTTGCCATTTCCTGTTCCAGGGGATCTTCCCCACCCAGGGATTGAACCTGCAACTTCTGCATTGGCAGGCAGATTCTTTACAATCGCGCCACCTGGGAAGCTCACAGAGGACTTCAATGACCTTGAAAATACTATGTGTGCTATTATAATGATAGGTATATGTCATTATGTTGTTGTTCGGTTGCCCAGTTGTGTCTGACTCTGCGACTCCATGGACTGCAGCATGCCCATAAACCCATAAAATGTACAACATTAAGATTGGAAGTCCTAAGGCAACCTATGGCCTTTGGGTGATTATGTGTTGATTTAGGGTCAAGCTTGGTAAAAATAATATATGATCCTGGTGAGTGATATTGACAGTAAGGGAAGCTGTGCATGTGTAGGAGCAGGAGGTATAAGAGAAATCCCTGAACCTCCCGGCAAATATTGTTGTTTACATAAAACCGCTTCCCCCAAATAAAGTCTTTTTTCTTTTTACAATAAAAAGAACAAATGGTCATTGCTATGATCCAGGGATCCCAGCCTCAGCTGCTGTGTGCCGCTGACCTAGAAACTGGCCACCAAAATGCTGGCTTGCTTGCCAGAAGAAATAATCACCATCCATGATACTCTTAAAGATTCCTTCTGGATATCCAACAAAGGCTTCTTAATCTGGAATGTGTCACATCTCCAGAGGCAAACACAAGAAAGTAGGAAAATGATAGGTTTGAGCTTTTCCGTCTCTAAATTCGGGAAGGTGCACTAGGATAGAATGGATACTAAAAAATAGTAAGCCAGGTCCTACACTGATTTCCTACTAAAGATCTATAGAGCTCTCTATGTATATGTAAAATTCCACTAATAAGCAACAACTGTTCCCACCTAATGTACTGCACTCAGTGTGTACAACCCCCCCCCCCCACATGCATTAAACATTTTACCAAGAGACCTCTAAATGTACCTTGAATTACTTCATCTATCTGAGGGCTTCCCCTGTGGCTCGGCAGTAGAGAATCTGCATACTAATGCAGGAGACTCAGAGAAGAGGGCTCAGTCCTCGTATCGGAAAGATCCCTTGAGAAGAAAATGGCAACCCACTCCAGACTTGTGCCTGGGAAATCCCATGGACAGTAGCCCACCAGGCTCCTCTGTCCATGGGATCACAAAGGAGTTGGGCATGAATGAGTGACTAAACAACAACAACAATTATTATTGTAATTCAAAGAACAGCTAGCAACCACTACACACAACCTTTTTATGAGGTGGGGTGGAGGGCAAAATAACCCCTGCTATAGTCCTCATTTATGCAACTGACCATAGTTAATATTTTTCAGCTTTGTTTTTCTGCTACACTTCCTATGTTTCGTTAGTTTTTCAGATGGCCAGTGTTGTTTATCTGGGGGATGAAGAATACTAGAATCTGTTACTGAAGAGTCATAGCTGGAGAGCAAACTAGTCAATTGTAAAATAAATCAACCTGAATATTCAGTGGAAGGACCGATGCTGAATTTCCAATATTTTGGCTACCTGATGCAAAGAGCCAACTCATTGGAAAAGACCCTGATGCTGGGAAAGATTGAAGGCAAAAGGAAAAGCGGGTGGCAGAGGATGAGATGGTTGGGATGGCATCACTGACTCAATGAACGTGAATTTGAGCAAACTCTGGGAGACAGTGGAGGACAGGGAAGCCTGGCATTCTGCAGTCCATGGGGTCGCAGAGTCGGACACAATTTAGCAACAGAATAACAACATAGCTATCTTGATATTATGCCTACTTAGGTTGTATAATCAGCTATTTTCTTTTACCATTGGGCACAGTGGTTAATACAAAGTGCCTTATGTCAGGGCTCTGCAAGCATTGTCATTCATGTATGTTGTAGAAGAAATCTGAAATGAAATCTTTTAATTTCAAAAATTTGCAATCAAATATGCTTCATTTTAAATTTGACATCTGAAACTTTTCATAATTAAAATAGTTCCAAGTTTTGTAGTTTCTGAGGTGCTGTGATTATTGACATTTTAAAATAAAACTTCTGCTTTTTGTTAGGATACAGTCACAAGAGAACTCTGTTGCATGCCAACCACAGAAACAGAAACAGAAACATCTCAGAGCTTAGCTGGCAAGAGATCTAATTAACTAAAATCCAAAAGGTGACAAGTCCGTTAGGGGAGGAGGGACCCACAGCCACTGTCATTCTTGGCTGAGCGGCAAGAAATCAAAGGAGCAGTCACAGATGTGAGAGCACCAGTGCAGAGGATCAGACGTGTCATGCCTGAGGGTGGTCTGGCACGAGAGCATGGAATTCCTGGGAGGCGGGGACAACAGGGATCTCCATGCGATTTCCACGTTTTTACCCAGACTTCTACTGAGAGCTCTGGAGGGTGCCTGGAAGCCCAGCAGGAGGCTGAAAGGGACTCTGTCTGAGCAAAGAGTGCTGATGTCTGAGGGTGGAGCAGGAGGAGAGCGAGCTTCCAGGCGCTTCAAGCCTGGATGGGGAGGAGGCAGCAGCTGCCTTCGATTTGGGAGGAGGTGGGGAGGAACACCGAGACTCCCACAGGTTCAAGGATACAGCGAAAATCTGATGCTGGGGAAGCAACTGAGAGAAACCTGTAACATTCCAAGCTACTTGCTGATAAGAGACCGTCAGGGACACGGTAAAAGAATATACTGTTAAAGATTAAGGAGAGTGTTTGCTGAAGCCGAGTGGTGGAAGGGAGCAAAGAGAGAAACCACACAGGTATCTGGACCCCATGTGGGGTACCAAGCAGTGGCACCGTACCTTCGGGCAGGTAGGTGCCTGGAAGGGATGCCCCTGAAGTGAGCTGCAGGTGCTGCTGAGTCTGAAAGTCAGGCAGGAGATAGGCAAGTCAAGTCTTAACTTCACTGGAGGAAATATAGGCTCCAAAATTACACCTCCCAACCCAGCTCAGTTCCAGTTAAACTGATTTCATCACACATGCCAATAGCCTGACAAAAGGCAAGGTATGACATTTTCTGAGCATAAGTGTTATTATATATAATACAGCAATGTTGCTTACTTCAGTCTCCATTGTCCTATTATAAAACGTTATGTTCAAACAAAATTTTAGAAAATCTACAAAAAAATTGTAAAATACCACAGAGTATCAAGAGAAAAAACAATCAGTGGAACTTGAGCCAAAGATGAAACAGAGTTTGGAATTATCAGACAGATTTATAACAAAACAATATAAATATATTTAATATGCTGCACAACATAAACAGTAAATATGCATAGATAAAGAAATTTAGCAGTGTGTGTGCCAAGTTGTTTGAGTGGTGTCCAACCTGATGGATTGGAGCACACCAGGCACCTCTGTCCATGGGATTCTCCAGGCAAAAATACAGGAATGGATTGTCATTTCCTACTCTAGGGAATCCCAACTGGAGATCGAACCTGCATCTCTTATGTCTCCTGCATTCTTCAGTACAGTTCAGTTCAGTTCAGTCGTTCAGTTGTGTCCTAATCTTTGCGACCCCATGAATCACAGCACACCAGGCCTCCCTATCCATCACCCACTCCCAGAGTTCACTCAAACTCATGTCCATTGAGTCACTGATGCCATCCAGCCATCTCATTCTCTGTCGTCCCCGTCTCCTCCCACCCCCAATCCCTCCCAGCATCAGAGTCTTTTCTAGTGAGTCAACTCATCGCATGAGGTGGCCTAAGTATTGCAGTTTCAGCTTCAGTATCAGTCCTTCCAATAAACACCCAGGACTGATCTCCTGTAGAATGGACTGGTTGGATCTCCTTGCAGTCCAAGGGGCTCTCAAGAGTCTTCTCCAACACTGCAGTTCAAAAGCATCAATTCTTTGGCACTCAGCTTTCTTCACAGTCCAACTCTCACATCCATACATGACCACAGGAAAAACTGTAGCCTTGACTAGACAGACCTTTGTTGGCAAAGTAATGTCTCTGCTTTTTCATATGCTATCTAGGTTGGTCATAACTTTCCTTCCAAGGAGTAAGTGTCTTTTAATTTCATGGCTGCAATCAGCATCCACAGTGATTTTGGAGCCCATAAAAATAAAGTCTGACACTGTTTCCACTGTTTCCCCATCTATTTCCCATGAAGTGATGGGACCAGATGCCATGATCTAAGTTTTCTGAATGTTGAGCTTTAAGCCAACCTTTTCACTCTCCTCTTTCACTTTCATCAAGAGGCTTTTGAGTTCCTCTTCACTTTCAGCCATAAGGGTGGTGTCATCTGCATATCTGAGGTTATTGATATTTCTCCCGGCAATCTTGATTCCAGCTTGTGCTTCTTCCAGCCCAACATTTCTCATGATGTGCTCTGCATATAAGTTAAATAAGCAAGGTGACAATATACAACCTTGATGTAATCCTTTTCCTATTTGGAACCAGTCTGCCTTCATTCTTTGGTAGATTCTTTACCAGTGGTACCCCCTGGGAAGCCCTTATCAGTGAGACAGAAGAATAAAATGTCAAATTAAAATATTGATATTGAAAAGTAAGTTATAGGTGATGAAGAATATTTTGGTGGACTAATTAACTGAACAAAATAGAAGAAATGATTGATACAAAGGAAAAATGATCAAAAGAAATGATCCCAATAACACAAAACAAAAACAAGTGGAAAAATACATTTAAAAGAATGTCCAAGGTCTTGAGACAATATAGAAATGTAATTGGAATGCCAGAAGAGAGAAAAGATGGAATAGAATAAAACTTTGAAGAGATAATGTGCCAACAATTTCCCCGCCTTAACAACCTAAACCAATCAAAGGGGTTTAGAAAACCAAGAGAAAAATAAGTACACCCTGTTGTGTTTAGAGAACCACTTGTTTTATTTCCCTTCTAAATGCTTTAAGACTCCTTAACGGCCTTGCATTTGGTCTTTCTTGGCGTCCGTTTTGTATGTGCGTGAGAAGAATGTCAATTCTGCCATGGTTGTGTCACATATTCTACAGACACAGAGTAAGTCTAGTGGTTTGATAGCGTTTCCAAGTTTTCTGTACCTTGTTGATCTTACACCTGATTGTGCTATTCATTATGCAAGATGGGGTACAGAAATCTCTAAATTTTATTGTTGAATTATTTATTTCTCCTTTCAGTTCTATCAGCTTCATGTATTTTGAGTCATTGTTATTAGGTGAATACAGGTATATAGTTATAACACCCTGCTTGCTATATAATAATAAATATACAGTTATTGTAAAATATCTACAGTCAAGCACTTTTATGTTTTTTTATAATTTTATTTTTTTATTTATTTGCTTATTTTTGGCTATGCTGGGTCTTCATTGCCGGCTTGGGCTTTCTCCAGCTGCCGCGAGTGGGGACTGCCTTTCCTTGTGGTGGGTGGCCTTCTCATTGTGGTGGCTTCTCTTATTGCAGAGCACAGGGTCTAGGCATGTGGGCTTCAGTAGTTGTGGTGTGTGAGCTCAGTGGTTGCAGCTCAGGGGCTGTAGAGCACTGACCCAGTGGTTGTGGCAGATGGGCTTGTTTGCCTTGTGGCATATGGGTTCTTCCCAAACCGGGGATTGAACCTGTGCCCCCTGCATTGTCAGGTGGATTCTTAACCACTTCATTTCTTATCGTTTCTGTGTGCATGGATCATTCCTTTCGTATTCAGTCTATTTGTAATTTTGGATCTGAATTTTGTCTCTGGTAAACTATGACTTCCTGAAACAGTTTCTGCAACGTAGAGCTGTGTGTGATGAAAGAGGCAGGTGCCCTGGCCCTCCTGGAGCTCATATGCAGCCTTAGACTGGGAGCCTGGGGGCAAGGAAGCCCAGAGTTCTTAGCTCTGTCCTCCTGGGGGAGAGCTCTGCCTTGCTGACATGGGGGCGAGGGGCAGGGGGGAGCATGTCTTGGCTCTTACTGTTGTCGCCGAGATTTGGTCAATTTTTGTGATTATGTGTTGCTCTCTTTTCTGTCTGCTCTTAGGGAAAATTGCAGAGACGCCAATTTTATATATGTGTATATTTCACCCATTAAACATTCATTTCACTGGGGAGAGGGTCTGTTGAGCACCTCCCACTGCCATTCTGGAAATCCTTCTAATTTTCACTGTAACACAGATCTGTGGCAATCTGCCCCATTCTATCTGAAAGCAGAAACTTTGCTTGTCTCTTAGTTTCTTAGCTATCACATTTCACTTTGTTAGATTCTTGACTAGCAAAAATAGAAAAAAAAAAAAAGGACAAAGCTTAAAACAATGTCAGGCTCACCTTTCAGAGGTTCCATTTTCTCTAGCATCTTGACCCCTGAAGTCCGAGGCACCTTCAGATCTCTGCTCTCCAGAGTACATCCAGCTACACGAGACAGGTCTCATTCTGATCTTCTTTTTTCTGAACTCTAAGCTGCATACCAATTAAGAGTCAGCATGTGTCTCAAGGAAAAAAAAACAGCAAAAAATATTGGACTCACTTCACTGCTTTTTCTCTGTGCCACGCTGACCCTTAAATCTCAGCTGCCTCAGATGCTTTCTAGGGCTTTCAAATGTCAGCGTGTGGGTATGTCACCTGGCTTTCACAGTTGTTCTCATTGTGATGTTTCTGTGCTGCTCAGTCATAACCAGCATGCTCTTAACTGTCTAAAGAGTGCACCTTGGAGCAGGTGAAATAGAAGCATCTGAAATAGGGTGTGACATCTCTCTTAATGTACCTATTATGCTTAGAACAGAGATTATTTTCCCCCTGAACATGTAATTTTGTGATGAATTCAATGCCTGATGTTTTGTGGGGTTTTGTTTCAGTGGTCACTTTCTGTTACTAGTAATTTTTTTAGATATGTGTCTGCTGCTGCTGCATCACTTCAGTCGTGTCCGACTCTGTGTGACCTCATAGGCGGAAGCCCACCAGGCTCCCCCTTCCCTGGGATTCTCCAGGCAAGAACACTGGAGTGGGTTGCCATTTCCTTCTCCAATGTGTGAAAGTGAAAAGTGAAAGTGAAGTCGCTCAGTCGTGTCTGACCCTTAGCGACCCCACAGACTGCAACCTACCAGGCTTCTCCATCCATGGGATTTTCTAGGGAAGAGTACTGGAGTGGCTTGCCCTTGCCTTCTCCGATATAGTCACTAGCCCTCAGATGTTGGGACAATATCTGATGTTGGGGAGGAAGTGGATAAGGAAACAAATTTTGCCTATGGTTTTATTTTATATTTGGAAATCATGTGAACTATGTGTGAATTTGATCATAGGTCTTCACATCACTCTCATTTCAGTTAAATGACATGTACTGTTGTCAATCAGTATGTTAAATTGAATTGACATATAAGTGTTCAACGAGACTAGACTCTTTTAGCATTATCGTGAAAAATTATTGCATAAAATTAGAATGGATAAGCATAATGATACAATTGAAGCAAACATTCTTCTTCAAAAAAATAGCTAGAATTCCATATATTGTTTAAAAAAAAAGTTTTATGTTTATTAAGAAAGAAGTACACTCACAAGTACATAAAACTGGGTTATGTTTTATTACTGAGTTACATTCAGAGAGATTGCCAGTCACATGTTAAGCAATGCAAAAGAATATGAATTAGAAAGTCAGTGGAAGAAGTGAAAAAAATCATAACAATGAGAGACAGGAGAAATTCATTAGTTGTGCAGGGTTCTTTTTACAGTATTGTATCACAGTTTAATTGCATGATTTTTCTAAGTTGTATAAGAAGCAATGGTACATCTTAATAACTGATGACATTCTCTAATGCATAAAACATTGTATGGATCAATATTTTCTTCTGTGTGCTTAGTATGCAGTGCCTTGAATATAGAATATACCAGATGAATGTTCATGTATATTTGAACTATAGGGTTTCCAGCTTATACACTCAAATTCTGACATCATTTGAAATACTATGTAATTGTGTTTTAACTTGAAAAGTTTAAATAGTTAAATTTTACAAGTGAAATTTCCATTTCTACTTTATATTTTGAAATCTATTAAGGGTTTAGGATAAATTAAAACATATATCTGAGGTTTTTAGAGAAAATGTTTTGATTATTTACAACAAAAGTCTGATTACTTTTGACAATTTTTACAGCAGAGATATAACACTAGAATTTTAAGTCCCAGTTGATAAAATGTTGTAATGGAAAGTCCAGTTTAGCTAGAATCTGTTGCCTTGCTAATCTACATTTTAGAAAACAATGAATGTTCTCTTCCTATTGAATTTAAATATAATATTTTTAAAATTTATTTATTTTAATTGGATGCTAATTACTTTACAATATTGTATTGGTTTTGCCATACATCAACATGAATCTGCCCTGGGTGTACATGTGTTCCCCATCTTGAAAAAAAAGCAAAAAAAAAAAAAATAATAATAATAATATTTTTCCTCTAATGTTTCCTCATATTTTATTTGGAAAACCTCAGCAGAAAGATGAGTCAACTGAGACGCGAGAGACGCCCGGCTCCTGGCGGCGCAGACGCGAGAGACGCCCGTCTCCCGGCGGCGCAGATGCAAGAGACGCCTGGCTCCCGGTGGCGCAGACGTGAGAAACGCCCAGCTCCGGCGCAACCGACCACGTGCAGAATCGTGGCTGAGAAGAGCTACCCCGCGCCCAGGGTTAGAGCGGTGGCCGAGAGGAGCTGTACCACGTCCAGGAGGCGGTGGCTGCTTGGGCACCGGAGGGCCAAGAGGAGCTGATCCACATTCAAAGCAGGAGGGGCGGCCTTGAGGAGATACCCCTCCTCAAAGGTAAGGTACAGCAGCTGCACCTTGCTGGAGCAGCTGGGAAGAGATACTCCACGACCAAGGGAATATAAGAATCCAGTGTTCTGGGGAGGAAGGAACAAGATGGTGGAGGGATAAGACGGCGAGACCACTTTCTCCCCCACAAATTCATCAAAAGAACATTTGAACGCGGAGTAAAGTCCACAAAACAACTTCTGACTACTGGCAGAGGACTTCAGGCTCCCAGAAAAGCAGCCCATTGTCTTCTAAAGGAGAGAGAAGAAATCCAGCTTCACCCACCAGAACACCGACACATGCTTCCCTAACCAGGGAACCCGGACAAGTCACCCGTCCAACCCCACACACAGCGAAGAAACTACATAATAAAGAGAACTCCACAAACTGCAAGAAGAGGGAAAGGCCACCCCAAGCAAAGCAATATAAGCAAGATGAAGAGGCAGAGAAATACCCAGCAAGTAAAGGAACAAGATAATTGCCCACCAACACAAACAAAAGAAGAAGATATAGGGAATTTACCTGATAAAGAATTTCAAATTTTGATGGTGAAAATGATTCAAAATCTTGAAAGAAAAATGGAGTTACAGATAAATAAACTGGAGAAAAGGATTGAGAAGATGGAAGAAAGATTTAATAAGGACTTAGAAGAAATAAAAAAGAGTCAATATACAATGAATAATGCAATAGATGAGATCAGAAACACTCTGGAGGGAACAAACAGTAGAATAACAGAGGCAGAAGACAGGATAAGCAAACTAGAAGATAGAATTGTAGAAATAAATGAAGCAGAGAGGAAAAAAGAAAAATGAATTAAAAGAAATGAGGACAATATTAGAGACCTCTGGGACAATGTTAAACGCTCCAACATTCGAATCACAGGAGTCCCAGAAGAAGAAGACAAAAAGAAAGACCATGAGAGAATACTTGAGGAGATAATAGTTGAAAACTTCCCTAAAATAGGGAGAGAAATAATCACCCAAGTCCAAGAAACCCAGAGAGTCCCCAACAGGATAAACCCAAGGTGAAATACTCCAAGACACATATTAATCAAATTAACAAAGATTAAACACAAAGAACAAATATTAAAAGCAGCAAGGGAAAAGCAGCAAATAACACATAAGGGGATTCCCATAAGGATAACAGCTGATCTTTCAACAGAAACTCTTCAGGCCAGAAGGGAGTGGCAAGACAAACTTAAAGTGATGAAAGAAAATACCCTACAGCCCAGATTACTATACCCAGCAAGGATCTCATTCAAATATGAAGGAGAAATCAAAAGCTTTACAGACAAGCAAAAGCTGAGGGAATTCAGCATCACAAAACCAGCTCTCCAACAAATGCTAAAGGATCTTCTATAGACAGGTAACACAGAAAGAGTGTATAAACTTGAACCCAAAGCAATAAAGAAAATGGCTACGGGATCGTACTTATCAATAATTACCTTAAACGTAAATGGGTTGAAATTTTCAAAAAGGCTAGGAAACAATTCTCATAGCCATCAATAGTTCAGTGTTGAGTTCATGAATAATTTTTAAAGTTTGGGACAAACTGTAGTATTTACTATTTGAAGTACTATTTGTAATTGGCATATTACGATGTAACATTGGTCTTCATTTCCAACTTAAAACGCCTAAAAATGCCTAACAGATTTTTAGATTTGTGAATTTTAGTTGAAATGTATTTTACGATGTTACTAAACCTGCAGAAATATTGAAATATTTCAGAGAACTTATTCACTGTACATTTATTTTATTTATAAACGTTATGAACTGTAAAAAAATAAATAAATAAATAAATGGATTATTGAAACAGTTAAAAAAAAAAAAAAGAAAATCCACACAGACAGAAAGTAGATTAATAGTTGCCAGGTGCTGGGTGTGGTGGGTGGGAATGACTGCTGGCTGATAGGTAGAAGGTTTCATTTTGGATGAAAATATCTGGGAATTAGATCATGGTAATGTGCCCATCTTTGCAAATATACCAAAAACCATTGAATTGTACACTCTAAAATGGTGAGCTTTATGGTGTGTAAATTATATCTCAAAAAATTTGCTGTACTCTTAGTTTTAAAAAGAAAAAGAAAGAAAAGTGAAAAAGAAATTGCACATGTCTCCTGAGAAAATGTGAGCCTACAAAAAGTACAAAAAGTAAATTATAAATTACCCATAAGCCCACCCCACTGACAATCCTATCCACTTATAATAATTTTCTGTGTAACTTTCCACAATATTTCCCATACATCTGCATATTCATGCATTGTTTTTAAAAGTAGGATCCTCTGCAGGTACCTGTTTGTAACTTGCTTTTCCCCCATGTATGAATATAATACAAACCTTTTTCATCTCAATAAATATATATTGCTGTTAAAAAAATAAATAAATTAAATAAAATAAATAATTAAAAAAAAAACTCAGCAAATGTAATGAAGTTTCTCTCACATTATGGTTTGGACCACATGAATCTATGAAGAAGTAATACCACATACTCATATAGTTATGAAACTGCTCCAAAAATGAAAAGAATAATTTCTCGCGTTACACTATTCAGTCATTAGGGGGGTATTTTGGATAAAAGCAACCTCCTTGAGACTTTTGTGTGCTCATCTAAAAACTAAATGTTCTGAACAAATCAGGTATATCCACTGCTCTTTAATTCCGATCTGACTGCAAATATTAGGATTATTTTTATTTTACACATCAACAAATACATTGACTTTTTTCCAGTAATTATAATGTTTTGAGAAATGGGGCCCCAAGTGACAGAGAACTGTTTTTAGTAATTTATTTGGACAACTATCTGTGAATGTGATGACAGCAATTAATTTTTAGTACAAAGGCAAGTTCATTGTAAAATTATGTAATATTTCTACTTTTAAAAACTCAAAGGATATTTCATTGACAATACACTATACAGGCAAAGTCCTTTATTGTACTTCTCAGTATAAATACAGGTAGTATTAGATCAAAATTTGCAATAAAATACATTTCAATATTTCTTATTCCCTTTGCCTATCACTGGAGAAGGAAAATGGCAACCCACTCCAGTATTCTTCCCTGGAAAATCCCACGGACGTAGGAGCCTGGTGGGCTATAGTCCATAGAGTTGCAAAGAGTTGGATACGACTGAGCAACTAACACTTAAACTTGCCTATTTTAACTTAAACTTTTATCAGATAGCAAACTTATTAAGAACAGTTTTCAGTCTGCCCTAAGATGTATCTCATATTTATCAGCATCTGCTCTTTATGTGGTGGTGATGCTTTAGAGGCTAAGTCCTGACTTATTCTTTGTGACCCCATGGACTGTAAACCTCCAGGCTCCTCTGTCCATGGGATTTCCCAGAGAAGAACACTGAAGTGGATTGCTATTTCCTTCTCCAGGCTCTTTATATAGAATGATAATAATAATTTATATTGAAGTGATACATATCAATCATTTGGAGTCATTAGTCATTATTGACCTAAATGGACTAATCTGAGACTAGCTTTCCTACAATGTTATGCAGTTTACCTACCAACAATAAGTAAACCAAATAATTTCAAGAATTGCTTGTCTACAAATAGCTGAATACCTTGCATTTCATACCCTTGTTTCATCTTTGTAGGATGCAAGTTAAGCCTACCAGCCCCATTATCTCCGTCTTTGTCTGTGTCTAATATATTTTGAATCCAGAAGGCCAAATTCAAATAATGTGTCCCTATTCCCAGACTAAATCACTACTTTATAAAACAATAAGATAGCTACTTAATCAATACTGCGTGTAGTTTAACATGCCACAGTGATTCTCAAATGTTTAATTATGTTATATTGCCATGACACAGCTGATTCAAATAAAATATATGCGTGCTTGAATGCTTTGGAAATTAGAAGTTTGCTACTCTGTTTTTTCTTTTCCCTTTCATTTTAATAATGTGGTGAATTTAGCTTAATGAAACATATTTGGGTAAATGGCCAATTGAATTCATTCATTGCTGCACTCAAGAATTTGATTCACTTTAATCAAAACATATTTCTTAACTGTCTTGATTTCACAGTCCCTGTGATAATGTAAAAATCTAATAAAGAATAAATGATTAAATGAACATAGAATTTTGAAAAACTATAATGATATATCAAAGTAATCTAAACAGCACAAGCTCACAGTATTTACTAAAAATGAGCCTCTGATTAAGGCTTCAAGTTGTGAATAACAAGCAGTGATGAATAAAAAGCTATAAAAATTGCTACCTTTTATAGTGATACCTTTCAAATGCAGAATTGAATTCCTGATTGCTTCTAATACATCTCTGAATTTAGAGCCTTGCTTTTACTAATACATCAAATTCCAATGAAGCAGTATTAGATACAGTAAATTGTGTAGAGTTTCCCTCATTACTTTTTATAGTAAGAAATAGAAAAGATGATAAGTGAGATTTCATTCTGCATACTAATGCAAAGAGTGACTTTGGAGCTTGGACATTCTGGCTTTGAGTCAAGATACTAGGGACCAAGGAAGCAAAAAATCAATTAAGAATAAAACCTGTATTAGAACTAATGGTTGCTAGTCTCACAACTCAATGACTAAGCTTTATAAACAAACAAGGAAAGATGAAAATGGGAAAATTTAACAGTCAGTCTCAGACGGTGAAGAATCTGCCTGCAATGCAAGAGACTCAGGTTCAATCCCTGAGTCAGGAAGATCCCCTGGAGGAGGGAATGCAACCCACTCCAGTATTCTTGCCTGGAGAATTCCATGGACAGAGGAGTCTGCGTGGCTATTTACTGTCCATGGGCTTGCGAAGAGTCAGACGTGACTGAGCAAACACATACACACATGCTAAATTTATTTTATTTTGGAAGAAGAAAACAGGGTGGGGAGTATGTAACTGAAGCAAGGAGCTGCCTTAGCTGCTTTTCCTACAATTAAAAAATGCACAGGAAATTATATCTAACTCCCAACAGAGAAGTTTGAAGAAATAACTAAGAAATATGTTATTTGTCCAAACAATTTTGATACTGCAAATATCCAAAATAATTTCAAGCCTTAATAGGTTATCAGAGATGCAGTGTTACAAAATGGAACTTTGGACACATGGACCTTAGAGATTAATTGCCTAGATTTGATTCCTGACTCCACCTCTTGTTACCATGTGAATTTACACAAAATCTTCATCTCTCTGTATCTGTTTCCTCACCTACAAAAATGTAAAACACTACTAATATTCCATTTTGATATTGTAAAGATTAGATGAATTGCCATTTAGATTGGGCCATGGCAAACACTATATATGAGTTAACTACATCTGTATCATATTATCACTAACATTTTCAAGATTTGATAGCTGTTTCAATTCTATAGCTTTCCTAGCAATATAAATTGCATATTAAGTTTGAAAAGAACAATACTCCAAAAGACATTTTTTTTTAAAGTGAAAGGAAAGAAGACTGAAAAATTATTCACTATCCGAAACAGCTTATTTGCACATAAGCTTCTGTATCCAAAATGTATTTGTCATAAGAGAAATGTTTCACTCTAACAATTGGGAGCTATAAATTATTGCTATTTTCAGTCAGTTCAGTTTAGTTCAGTTGCTCAGTCGTGTCCGACTCTCTGCGACCCCATGAATCACAGCACACCAGGCCTCCCTGTCCATCACCAGCTCCCAGAGTCCACTCAAACTCATGTCCATCGAGTCGGTGATGCCATCCAGCCATCTCATTCTCTGTCGTCCCCTTCTCCTCCCACCCCTAATTCTTCCCAGCATCAGTCTTTTCCAGTGAGTCAACTCGTCGCATGAGGTGGCCGAAGTATTGGAGTTTCAGCTTTAGCATCAGTCCTTCCAATGAACACCCAGGATCGATCTCCTTCAGAACGCATTTGTTATAGAGCGTTATTAAGCATTTGCCCACCATTTTACTGTAACAAGATGAAGACGAATCAGGAGTTAAGCAGTGATTTGACTTTTTTCCTCGAGGAATAAAAAGCTCTGTGAAGCCACATGAGAAATAATTGAGGTGTTCATCATCAATAGAGGAATTGAGGAGACCGCTAATTCGATAACCTATAGACTCCCTTGGCGAATTGCTTTAAGTTCTCTTGAGTAAATATTTCCGTAATATTGCTCCAACAAATACTCTGTCAATTGTCCTGTTTATTTCAATATGCCAGTCAATCCGTTGGCTTCTCAGTTGCTTCACTTCTGTGTACTCAAAAATCTTGTTTTATTGCTTACTTCATTATTCACACCCATGTTTGTGAACCAGTGTTTCAACCATTGTTTTGGTACAATAATCTCCTCAGCAGGTAGGAACACATACAAAAAGTCAAGGTGTCCAGAACATGCAAAATGTCATCCACGGGACTTTTTAAAGCAATAGTCTTAAGTAGAGCAAGAATGACGTGTGTATATGTGTGTGTGTGTGTGTGCATGTGTGTGTGTGTGCACGTGCACGCATGCACTGTCAGTCACATCTGACTCTGTGCAACCCCATGGACTATGCCTGACACGCTTCTCTGTCTATGGAATTTTTCAGGCAAGAATAATGGAGCACGTTGCCATTTCCTGGAGAGGCTCTTCCCTACCCAGGGATGAAGCCTGCATCTCTTGTGTCTCCTGCACTGCAGGCAGATTCTTTGCCACTGTGCCACCTGAGAAGCCCCCATATTATATTTGATCTTAGACAAATGACCGAGAAGATGAACCAAGAGTATCTATATCCAGCTTCACTAATTCAGCAAAATCAGTGAATGTGGCTGAGAAGATGCATATAGCCTGGATATCTTCAGTAAACAGCTGCGTGGAAAAATAGTCTCTGGTTGGCTGGATTAATTTGTGTTCCATCCACGTAAAGAAGAAAGAACAATGCCCAGAGTACACCTGGTACACCTGGCTGGAATGGGAAATGGAGAAGCAGGAGGGAACAGGTAAGGTTAGCACAGTCACTGATGTCTATTTAATCTTAACTTGATAACTGTGCTTTATGCAATTTTGTGTGTCTTCTGGACTACATATAAAATAATTGTTCTAAGTTAATTCTTTTATAAATTGCAGGGTTATTAAAGAACTTGATGTGCATGTTTCCAGTTGTTTCCAAATTCACTCACATTATCAAATAAAATTTTTAAATTATACTTCTCAACTTAAAAAGGACAAGATTATAGTTTAATATTGTAAAGTCTCTTGAAAGTAGTTCAACTATTTAAATTTTTTGAAAGGTACTAAAATCATTTACATGTTGTTCTCTGTAAAATTAACCTAGATCAAATATTCAAGTGATCATTATTACAGTAGTACTCAGGAATATTATAACTGAAAAACTTGATATGGTGAAATGTTCATGAAAACTATTTAGATTATTTAAAAGTAATTTTAGAAGTGTTTAAATATTAAATTCAATATTCAATATTTTTAATGTATAAGGTCATTTAAAATGTTCAGCCAAATCTACATAGCAACAAAAGTCCCCTACAGTTTGTCCTCTGTGCTACGTAAATGTTAACATTGTCTATGCTTCCCACATCTGAAAGTAGAAAAATTGCCCTTGCCACAACTTTACCAGCAGCTCTCTCTGCTCTATAATTTAATCTCACTTTTAAGGATCCTACCATCTGACTACAAAGAACATAATCAATCTGATTTCAGTATTGACCATCTGGTGATGTCCATGTTTAGAGTTGTCTCTTGTGTTGATGGAAGAGGGTGTTTGCTAGGCCAGTGCACTCTCTGGGCAAAACTCTGTTAGCCTTTGCTCTGCTTCATTTTGTACTCCAAGGCCAAATTTGCCTGTTATTGCAAGTATCTCTTGACATCCCACTTTTGCATTTGTGTTCTCTATGATGAAAGGACGTTTTTTCTGTGATAGTTCTAGAAGCTCTTGAAGGTTTTCGTAGAAGAGTTCAGCTTCAGCTTCTTCAGTATCAGTGGTTGGGGCATAGACTTGAATTACTGTGGTATTGAATGGTTTGCCTTGGAAACAAACTGAGATCATTCTGTCATTTTTGAGATTGCACCCAAGTACTGCATTTCAGACTCTTGTTGACTATGAGGGCCACTCCATTTCTTCTAAGGGATTCTTGCCCACAATAGTAGATATAATGATCATCTGAATTAAATTTGCCTATTCCCATCCATTTTAGTTCACTGATTCCTAAGATGTCAATGTTTATTTTTGTCATCTCCTCTTTGACTATGTCCAATCTATGTTGATTCCTAATATTCCAGGTTCCTATGCAATATTATTCTTTACAGCTTTGGACTTTACTTTCACCACCAGACACATCCATGACTGAGTGATGTTTCAGTTTTGGCCAGGCCTCTTCATTCTTTCTGGAGCCGTTTCTCCGCTCTTCCCCTGTAGCATATTGAAGTCAGACATGACAGCAACTGCACGGCAACAACAACGATCTGACTATGACCTCCTATCTCTCCTTTTCACTGTTTGTGGTACCACAGATCTGAAAACTTCGAAATTCCACTGGGACCAGAATCCAGTGAACATTACAGTTTATTAAAGATACTAATTTCACATATCCTCACCTCCTTCCTACCCAACTTAGGTTGCATCTTCAACATGATACTCACACCCTTGAAGATGCATCAGTTTTGTTGCACTGTACCTCTGATTCTAAAAAAGAAAAATGATAAAATAGGTAATAAAGCTAAATGCATGATTAAAAACACTAAAATTTTTATAATTAAAATATTATAGAAAATCTTAGCAACTTTCATTTGGGTAAATGTTTCCTCATATACTCACGCAGTGAATGAAGGGTATAATAAAATCAACAAATGTATTAACCAAAATTTTGAAAAGATGTTTGGTCTTCATAGATGCTGACAAAAGAGAGAAAGAATACACCACAGATTGGGAAGACATATTTATAAAATTTGTATGTGAAGTATGCATCTGTTGTTGTTAAGTCATGTCTGACTAAGTCATGTCTCTGCAAGCCCATGGACTATAGCATGCCTGACCCCTCTGTCTTCTGCTATCTCCTAGTGCATGTGTACTCCCATGTGCAGTGACCGACTCTATACAACCCTGTGTACTGTAACCCTCCAGACTCCTCCGTCCATGGGGTTTTCCATGCAAGAATACTGGAGTGGGTCGCTATTTCCTCCTCCAGGGGATCTTCCTGACCCAGCCAGGGATCAAACACACATCTCCTGCACTTTCTGCATTGCAGATAGATTCTTTACAGCTGAGCCTTCAGGGAAAACTATCTCCCAGAGTTTGCTCAAATTCGTGTCCATTGAGCCATTGATGTGTCTAAGCATGTCATCCTCTGCTGCCCCCAACGCCTTTTGCCTTCAGTCTTTCCCAGCTTCAGGGTCTTTTCTACATACCTGACTTTTCACATCAGGTGGCCAAAGTATTGAAACTTCAGCTTCAGCAATAGTTCTTCCAATGAATATTCAGGGCTGATTTATTTAAGGATTAACTGAGGACTGACAATACATTTTGAATATTTTATTTTATATGATGATTAGAGTATCACTAAAGAGATCAGGTTTTCTGGGATCAGTGTTTTATAATTTGCTTTGTTTTTGTGTTAAGAAAAGAGAAAGTAACAATGTGGGAATAGTTGATAAGCAAAAGTCTCATATCCGAAGAATAAGTGGGTTTACTTATTTTCAGAGGTATTCACGGATAAGGACTATGTACAAAAAAGAACGTATAATAATAATAAAATTTGTGACTTCTTATTGCTACTCTTCATACAATTTATACACATAAAAATAACACAATCAGTTCACTTACACCCTTAATTTCATGGTGGACAAATTAAGGAGCTATTACAATAAAAGAAAGATCCACAGTCCAGAAAAGGAGAAAATTTAAATTTTCATCCGTGCCTCCAGGTGCACATATCGAATTCATACTGTTTCAAATTTTCAAAGCCTATCACTTGCCAGAATTGATTTGGGGCATCGGTAGGCAAGAACAAAACCACCAGCAACAAATAGTTTTAAAGGAAGGCAAGCATATCAGGAGTAGCAACAGCGTGCCTAAATCTTAGTAGCAGCTGTATAATATACCGTAGTTCAAATTGCATTAATTCTAATAGCCCACAGTTTTGTCAAATAAGTAGTCAACTTTGAAGAAAAAAAACATGTGGTTAGAATTTTCAAATACCTTGAACAGAGTAGAGTCTTCATAATTTGAAGGAAAAGAGTAAACGTTCACTGACCCAAGGAGTTATCACAGTATGTTCATGTTACGAGTGCTTTATGTATTTTTTTAAGAAGAATAAAGCCAATAATGTTCCCTTTGTGTTTAGATGCTAGGATCAGAAATCTATTATTATTGAATTCTATCTCATGATCTTTAGGGATTAAACTTCAGAGGTGCTGAGAACAGTCACCATAGAGATATGTAACATCTCTTATTGCTTGATTGAGCACAAAAGAGTTAGAAATAATAGTAAGGGTGAATCTACTCTTATTGTGTACCTGAAAAATCATTTATTCTACCTGGGTTCAGTACTCAAGCTGGCCGTGCTAACAGAGCAATGTAGTTAACCTTTCCTATAAGTTAAATGTGCACATGTTCTGTGTAGCACTTGCTTATAATAATTTTCCATCATTTGCAGAATGTGGTAGAAAAATAATTTTCTACCAGTGGTTAGGTGGTTTGAAGATTAATTAAACATTTAAGTTTTTTAACAAGTTACCTGTTTTCAGGGAAAAGAGAATAACAATGTGTGTGGGTGTGTGTAACTGTTTTCTTCAATACATTTCAAAAGGCACATATTCTTCTCAAGAAAATGAGGCTGAAATATATATCTTTTAGAATACATTCACGTTTTTAATAACAGTTTCATTAATGTTATTTTCAAAGTAATTTGTCTTTATTAATTTCACACATATTTACTGAGTGCTTTTTTAAAAATACATTATTGTGGTAAGAATACAACAGGAGATCTACCCTCTGAACACATTTTTAAGTGTATAATAAAGTATTGATAGCTATAAGCACAGTGGTGTTCAGCTAACCTGTAGAATTTATTCGTCTTGCACAGTTGAAAGTTTATGTCCTTTGATGAGCAGATCCTCACATCCCCCCACACTCCCTCCTCAGCCCCTGGTAACCCCCACTGTGCTCTCTGCTTCCATGGGTTTCACTATTTTAGCTACCCTCATTGAAGTGAAATTATGCAGTGTTTGTCCCGTGACTGGCTTATTTTACTCAACATATGTCTTCAAGTTTTACTCAAGTCATAGTATATTACAGAATTTCCTTCTTTTTAATGGCTGAATAAAATTATATTGTGTATACATACCATATTTTCTTGATCCATTTAGCCATCAACGGACATTTAAGTTGTTTCAACATCTTGGCTGTTATGAGCAGTGCTGCAATGAACATGAGCATGCTGACATGTCTCTGAGATCTTGATTTTCATGCTTTTCAGTAAATGCCCAGAAGTGGAATTGCTGGAATACTGGGGAGCATATTTTTTTTGAGGAACCTCTACACTGCTTTCTGTTGCTGCTGCACCATGTTGCATCCCCACAATAGTGGGCAAGGGTTCTAGTTTCTCCACAGTCTCACTGATACTTATCTTCTGCTTCTATGAAAACGACCATACTAATGGGAGAGAGGTGATTTCTCATTGAAGTTTTGATTTACCGTTCTCTGATGATTAGTAGCAGTGAAGTCATGCTCTTATATTACAGAACAATAGTATAATCTTCATTGAGAAAAACAGTAACTACACTTTGACCCAACCTACAGGTGAAGACACAGTGATTTGGTTTTTGTTACTTGTTCAGTGAATAGCCAGGATTAACACACAATAACAGATCAAGTGTTAAAATGAATTGGCAGAGATTGAGGGGTAAGTAAGTCTGTACACTTAGGTGCGTACAGGGGAAAGGAAGCAGTATATGTAGAGAATGAGAGAAGGGTTTAAGCAATTTGATAAGCATATGGTTAGAGAGAGAATATGACATTTTACAATTGAGTTTTGATTAATGCTGCCATTTGTATCAACTGGAACATATTTTAAATTACTTGATCTAGAAATTTCTGGTGACTTAGAAATACTAGAAATGATTGGAGATGACATATGTAGGGGAATATAATGCATTTTATTCTCAACGTGTTAGCCTTGTCCGTTTTCACCCTGCTGCTGTTGCTGCTGCTAAGTCGCTTCAGTCGCGTCCGACTCTGTGCAACCCCATAGACGGTAGCCCACCAGGCTCCCCCATCCCTGGGATTCTCCAGGCAAGAACACTGGAGTGGGCTGCCATTTCCTTCTCCAATGCATGAAAGTGAAAAGTGAAAGAGAAGTTGCTCAGTCGTGTCCGACTCTTAGCAACCTCATGGACTGCAGCCCACCAGGCTCCTCCATCCATGGGATTTTCCAGGCAAGAGTAGTGGAGTGGGGTGCCATTGTCTTCACCCTGAGATATTCACAAATATCTATATTTGGGGGACAGGCCATTTTCTCTCATATAAATTATTTTCTGAATCAGGGCAGAATCTGTAAGCCTTGCATTCAGTTTTGAAATAAAATGTTTGCTCTGAAAAGCTAAATGTGTCCATAGAAACACACTTTCTGTATGGCAGCCTTTGGACTCATCCTGTGCAGAGTCCAGTTCACTCTGAAAGTTCTGTGATGGATCGTCTCCATGGTAATGTGATGATACACATTCTGCATTCTGTACCAACCGCCACTTTGTGAGGCGAGAGGGAGTGTGAGAAGACCTCATCTTCAGTCTTGGGTATTTTAAAATGGGAAATTTAAACTGTTTTCGAGGTAGGTTCCTACTGATCCTCTGAAGGCTGTTTCTTCAAATGGGCTGGTTAACTTTTACTGAAGGTTTTTCCTCACTTTTTAAAAATTATTTCCATCATTCTAGTTTATCTACAGAGATATAAATGTATTATATACTTTTGCTTTAATCCTTAATTTATACTTCTTGATTCTTCTGTCAGCTGGCAGCCTTAAATATCTTCCTAAATTTAGAAAAATGTACAGTTTTCTAGTGCCAGGTTGGTACACACTGTACCAGAGAATAGATGGAAAGAAATGAAGCAGGAGAACCATGATGTCTCCCCAAAAATGGACATTACAGGAAAAGGGGATTACAGCTCAACTCTCTAAATGTAGTTTCCCAAATCTACAAGTACTAGCAGTGTAAATCCAGAAACTTTTACAAATGAAAAAAAAAAAAAACCCAAAACTGTGATTTACTGGTGGAATTTCCATGGGTGGATGTGAGCAGGATCACTGTTTGCCTTTGTCAGGGAGTTTGATGAGACGGGGCAGTGCTGCTGGGTTAGTAGGATGAACATCTGGTCACTGAGGGAAGGAGGGTCTGCCTGTTGATCCTCAAGGAGAATCTTGGGGTGATGTCTCTAGTCTATGAGTATGGACATGACTTTCAAAAAGAATATGGGGCTCTGCTGTCTTCCACTACCGGGTCTAGAGTATGATGAGTTGATACAGTCATAGTTTTAGTGAGGGAAGACTCGAGCTCCTGCCCATTCTTAGCTAGCACTTCATCCAGGCTGCTCAAATCAGTGCTCTGATCAGCTGTAAGACTTTGAGCATTAGAGACTTCATTAAGACTCCAAAGCCCAGCACAGATGGCCACCTTCCCAGTTAACTCACATTAACTCCTCATCCAGACTTGGTCAATGGAAGCGAAGGTAATTCTTGGTGGAGCCATCATGTGGCTTTTGGTTTAGAAAATTCTGAGCTCTGAGCCAACTTGGATGCCAAACAGACCACTGGTCACTCAGCAAGATGACATTCAAAAGGCTGTTGTGACATGGTTGCCCAAGTGAAGGATCTGTGGAGGATGGACGGGGTTGAAATCCTATGGTCCTTCTGAGGAGCTTTGCCTCAGAAGAAACTTGCATTTTGGATCAGAAATGGAAACACAGAGACAAGTGGTGGAAGGAGGGTTTGAGTTCTTTTTTAGGCTGAGTCGTCTTCTCCAGGGCATCCAGCTGTCATCCGCAGAAAGCTAGGGGCAGGGGAATCTGAGAGGGGTTGCATTCACCGTTGTGCACTCTTGGAAAGTCACTGATCTCTCTACATTTCTATACCCTCCACTGTAATGTATGGTTACAGCCTCCACTTTGTCCCCGCATCCTCTCCAACAGGGCCGGGTGTCAGAGGAGGCGATAATAGATACTCTCCATAAACTGTAAAGCTCTGTTTCTGTGAAAAAGCTGGAGTAAGCTTCCATCCCCACTTGGAACCATCAAAATGCCCTCTCTGCTTTCAACTGCTACTAAAGGTCCACCTTATTCTCGACATCATTCAAGACTGAACTCTTCCAGAGCATTTATGAAGCTTTTCTATTTATTTACTTGACTGCTTGGGGTCTTAGTTGTGGCACATGGGATCTTCGTTGCACCGTGTAGATCTTTCGTTGCAGTGCACTGACTCTCTAGTTGTGCTACTCGGGCTCAGTAGTTGCACCATGTGGGCTTAGCTGCTCTGAGGCATGTAGGCTCTTACTCCCCTGACCAGAAATCAAACACCTATTCCCTGCATTTCAAGGCAGATTCTTAACCACTTGACTTCCAGGTAAGTCCCTCCTTCATTTCTCTAACATTTTACCTATATTTAATCATTCTTGGCCTCATAATACTAAAAATAGGTCATATTAACCTTTCCCCAACTCTGTACAGGAAACTGAGGCAAAGAGAGATCCAATTGTCTTTCCCAAGAACCTGCTTCTCCTAAACAGGATCTGAATCCAGTCCATCAGCATGGTTACTATGCTCTGCTGAGCTTCTAGGTCTCAGTTATAGAGAGACATTTGTCTGCACAGGCAGTCTGCTGGGTGCATTCAGTGCACATCTAACCACAGATCTTCCTAAGTCCACCTTGGATTCACGAGGCCCTGCTAGGCATACGGTGAGGAAGGGGACCAGAGGATTGAACTGTGGATCAATGATTATTAGTTTCTGTGTATTCTTCTGCCAGCAAGATGTCAACAACTCTCACCATTATAATGCTTTTCCCAGGATGCTTTGTCCACAAGACCAAAAGAAAAATTCCTCAGAGTTCAAGAAAATTAATGACCAGCTGGGTCAAAAGAGTTCGTTGTTGGCCGCATAATAGAGTGCACCCTATAACTGACCCAATTGAAGGTACTGTGGAAATTTTCTCACTAAGTTCACTCATGAATAAATATTGTAGTATGTTCGGTGCCCATATTTAAGGAAAAAAAAAAACAGAAATATTAAGCAGTGTTCTTCTTTTATTTCATGTGTTCAAATTGAAACTTACTATGTCAGTTGGTACTCTTTTAAGTATGGAAGGAAACATGCATTTAAAATTCAACATTTGATTCATGTTTAAGAGTGAAGATGGTCTCTAACTATGGTTTGGACATTAGCTAATTTTTTAACATTAGCTGTGATATGTTCCTCACTGAAGCTATGTTTCAAGGTTTCTTTAAATTACTTGACTTTATTTAGAACAGGATTACATTGACAGAAAAAGTTGTACAGACAATTCAGAAAATTCTTCTATCCTATCACTCCAGTTTCAGCTATCATATGTTACTCACAGATAGCATATGTGAGGTACATTTATTGCAACTTGTGAGATAATAAATTTTTAGTACTTAAAAGTCCATAGTTCACCTAAGATTCACACTTTGTATTGTTATATTCAATGATAGGTTAAATTATGCACAATATTATTTATCACTATTATGGAAGCATACAGAAATCTGTAATTGATGTTCATAGTGTATTCTTAGTAGTCAAATGATAGAAACAACCCAGTGACCATCATGTGATGAATGGGTAAATGAAATATGACATATACCCAGAATGGAATGTTATTCAGCCGTAAAAATGAATTAAGGATTGAAATATGGTACAAAATGGATGGACCAAGTAATACAAAAATTTATTATGGTTATTGAAATAATGCAGGCACAGAAAGACAAATATTGTATGATTCCACTGGTTTAGGGTACATAGACTAGGCAAATACATGGAAACTGGAAATACAAATTACTGAGGCCAAGAGGTAAGAGGGAAGGTGGATTATGACTTCATGAGTACAGGGGTTATACTCAATCTGATGGAAAAGATTTAGATGTAGATGATTTTGATAGGCACAGAGCATTGTGAAAGTAGAAAATGCCATGGAACTTTTTAATTCTTGAAAATTATGAAAAGAATAAATATAATGTATATTTGATCACAATGCTCAATTGCTAAAACATGTCTGACTCATGTGAGCCCATGGATAGCAGCATACCAGGCTCCCTGTCCTTCACTATCTCCCAGAGTTTGTTCAGATTCATGTCCACTGAGTCGTTGATGCCAGCCAACCATCTCATTCTCTGTGCCCCCGCTTTCCTCTGCCCACAATATTCCCCACCATCAGAGGCTTTTCCAGTGAGTCTGCTGTTCACATCAGGTGGTCAAAGTATTGAAGCTTTAATATCAATCCTTCCAATTAATATCCAGGGTTGATTTCCTTTAGAATTGACTACTTGCTCTCCAAGGGACTCTCAAGAGTCTCTTCAGCACCACTGTTATAAGACATCAATTCTTTGGCCCTCAGCCTTCTTTACGGTCCAAGTCTCACAACTGTACATGACTACTGGAACATAGTGTGATTTTTAGTGCTTACCTTTGTCAGACTGACAATTTCAAGTTGATCAGGTTCCCCTTAGCTAGAAAGCTAAAGGCTCTTTCTCTCATTTCTGAAATTTTCATCTCTTTAGCCTTCCTCCACCCACCAGGAAGGTTGTCCATCAGATATCAGCCCACACGTATTAACCACCCACATCCGTTCACTACTCCCATGTGTCCATATTAGCAAGGTCTTTCTGATCAGCATCAAAAGATGTCCTGATCATTCTTCTGTGTCCTCCTAGAGCTCTCTGAGGATGAGCTATCCAATGCAAACTTGGAAGAAGAGGCTCTGCCCACCTGTGTGGTAAGTGCCCCTAATTTATCTGAGATAAAAGTGTTGCTACATGTCTTTATTTTTCAGTTGAATTCAGATAAAGGTTCACAATATTCAAGACAGCTGATACAAACAGTTTTTAATTCGGTGGATGAATGTTGAGTCTCCAAGCAGAAAGCTTATTCAAAAGGGCATTTTAAAAAAATGACAGTATCAATTAGAAACTGTGGTCGGGAGCACATTTCTCGGCTGAAAGTTTTTCTTCTTGAAATAAAATTTTGTAACTGCTAGTCAAAATGGGCTTGAGAGATATTTCAGGAAAAGCTTGAGCCTTTCCCAGAGGCATTCTTTCTGTTTTGTTTATGGGCCACGGACTCGACAACACTTTCCCATTTGGTTTTCTGAGGACAAAAATGAGAACAAAAGCCGTGTATGCACAGTACACAAGATGCTGACATCCTCACAGTGTTTTCTTCTCTTTAATCACAGGTGAAAGAACCAACCAACAAAAATGGTAAATATTCAGGGATCATCCCTCTGCTGAGAAACAATCTAATGATGGAGGTGGGGGTCTCTTGATGGCTCTGGTTGGAGAGGCACCCTGATCCTGGGTCCCTAAAGGGGCTGAGGGGTGGGGGTGCAGAGAAGAGACTGATCTCCCAGGATGAACAATAACTGTGTCCTATGCTCCCTGTAAACAACTACATAATTTAGATGCTGTGGGTTTGTGTGAATCAGGGTTGCAGGGCCATGTGTGAGCCCATGTGATGTGGTTTTGAATCTTTATGTGTGTATATGTGTGTCTCTGTGTGTGTGTGTCTCCTCAGAAATGTTTTCCTCTTACACAGCACAAGTCAAGTGTGAACTTTGTAAGCACGTCTCCTCACCACTACACACTGGCTATACATTATGTGATTCTTTCCTCAGTTCAGCCATTCTTCAAGCTTGGTTAATGTTCATTTTCCTCAGATGAAGGTGGTGCTGAGAAAGATGGCCCAAGCTCTGACCTCCTAAATGGACAAGGCAAACTGAGAACCTGGGGGTGGTCCCAGTGTGACTGCTCTGGACCCCTGACCTGCACTGATCACTCGGTCATGGGATACTCCGTCATAGAGCAAGGGTGTCCCTGCATCTGTGTCCATGCCTGGAAGTCCTAGCAGCTCCAGAGGTTCAGACCATGTCCGTCATTATAAGGTAGCCTCAGTGGTCGCAGACCCAGGGGCAACCATAGGTAGACTAACAACCAGCTGTGGCACAGTCGTCACTCTGAAAGGGACCTCAGGACTCGCATCCTCCCGGTCAACTCACAAATTCTGAGAGCTGTGAGGTCTTGTGTAGACACTGTAGGTCAAATCTGTTGGTGCTGCTGTCATTGCTTAAACAAGGATGAAGCAGATAATGACCAGGGAGATACTTCACTGTACATTGTCATAAGCCTTACATTGATAAACCCTGTAGCACACACTCAAGGGAAGGTGTCAAATAGATCACACAGTGGTACTTGATAGTTAGCCTAGTGACCATGGCTCTATTTGTAAATCTGCACAGCTGGGTCAGAACATCTTTCACCCATGCTTTTTATCCTCAATTAATTGTCTCACAAATTGTCTGACTTCGGTGAGTGGACAGCCACTGACTCAGTGGACATGCAAACATTTGTTGGAAAATGAAGACTGGGGAAAAAACATCACATGATTGATAGTAGCAATTTGGAAAGGTAGGGTTGAATTCAGTCCTCTGACGGAGTTTGCTTTCAATCCAGAATAAAGGCTCATAGAAGGCTTGGTAAGTTCAGTAGCTTTACTGTGGATCCTGGGGATGCAGTGATCTAGGAAGAACTCCAGAGGACAGGAGTGATTTAGCAGAAGCTGTAAACAGGCAAGCGGGTCATGGATCTCTGTCATTGAAAGCTGGCATGCATTTTAGTGTTTCTTTTGTCCTCATTGGTTAGGTTATCGCTAGTTAAATTGCAGAAGCTGTGTTTCATTTCATTCCTGCTCCTCTCCTTTGCTCCCCTTCCTTCGGCAGTTTGAGTCAACATCAGCTCAGTCCATAGTTACTAACCTCCCTCATGCATGCACTCCATCACATGTCCCAATCAAAAAACGACAAACGCTGGGTGACTGGTGAGCAGCCTCACCTGTGTCCTGACAGCTGCTCTCTGTCCCTCTAGCGCCCCAGGAGGACATGGTGGAGGAACTGTCCAGGGCCTGTGCTGAGGAACAGCCTCTAAATAATTTGAAGGTAAACTCATCTCTCTTTATCAGGGATAAGACTGCTCCTTCACTTCTTTATTTTTTATTCAGCTGAATACAGTTATTGTAGTCTGACGATATAAACTGTCACTGATGTATGCAATTCCTTGGCTGGGGAAATATTGAGGTTAAATCTATTATCAACACAGACCTGTTTCAATAGGACATTAAAAATAGACAGCATCAGTTACTACTGTAGGTGCTTTTAGCAAGAGAAATTTTCTCCTTCTTGAAAAGTAAGTTTGTATTTATTGGTCAAATTGAAACTGAGACCTCATGTGAAAAGGTCCAGCCTTTTCAACAGGTGTCTGCCCTGTTTTCCTTTGGGGCCATTGACTGAAAGAATTTGTTATCTGAGGATAAATATCAGATAACAGAAGACTTACTGCAGATAATGATGCTGAGACCCTCACACTGTTTTCTTCTCTCTAATTGCAGGAACACGGAGTAGTCTACAAACATGGTAAATATTCAGGGATCATCCCTGTGCTGAGGTACAATCTAGATGATGGAGGTGGGGCTCTCTTGATGGCTCTAGTTGGAGAGGCACCCTGACGCTGGATTCCTACAGGGGCTGAGAGGTGTGGATTCAGAGAAGAGACTGATCTCCCAAGATGAACCTTAACTGTGTTCTATGGTCCCTGTAATCAACTACACCATTTAGATGCTGTGGGTTTGTGTGAATCAGGGATTGGATGCTATCTGTGAGCCCATGTGATGTGATTTTGAGTCTCTGTCTGTGTGTGTATGTATGTGTGTGTGTGTCCTCAGAGATGTTTCCCTCTTAGTACAAGTCAAGTGTGAACTCTCTAAACACTTCTTATCACCACTGGCTAATTACATGATTCTTTCCTCAGCTCAGCCATTCCCCAAGTTAGGTTAATATTCATCTTCCTCAAATGGAGATGGTGGTGGACAAAATGGCCCAAGTTCTTGACCTGCTAAATAGAAAAGCCATATTGAATACCTAAGTGTGGTCCCAATATGGTTGTTCTGGACACCTGACCTTCACTTGACACTCAGCCCTGGGATCCTCAATAATGGTACATGGGGATCTCTCCATCTGTGACCCACACCAGGAGCTACTGGCTGCTCCAGAGGTCCAGATTGTGCCCTTTATTATAAGGGGAGCTCTGTGGTCACTTCCCTGGTGGCCCAGATGGTAAAGAGTCTGCCTACAATGCGGGAGACCCAGGTTTGATCTGTGGGTTGGATAGATCCTCTGGAGAAGGAAATGGCCACCCACTCCAGTACTCTTGCCTGGAAAATCCCATGGAGGGAGGAGCATGGTAGGCCACAGTCCATGGGCGAGCAAAGAGTCAGACATGACTTTGCAACTCCACTTTCACTTTCACTTTTCCGTGGTCGTCACAGAAACCATGGCAACCAAAGATGGATTAACAGACAATTTTGGCAGAGCCTGTAGTGTGAAAGGCACCCTGCGACTTGCATGCTCCTGGTCAAATCACAGATTCTGAGAATCATGTGCGCTTGTGTCGACAACTTAGGTCACAACACTCGGTGCCAGTGTCATTGCTTAAACAAGGAATAAAGCAGATTATCGGGAAGATACTTCATTGTACTGGGTCACATTAAAATAAGCCTTACTTTGAGTAAGCCCTGTAGCACACCCTGAAGGGAAGGTGTCAAATAGATCTATCTCACTTTGGGACTCGATAGCATAGCGACTGTGACTCTTTTTGTGGATCTCCTGCACAGCTTGGTGAGAGATAGCATTCACCCCATGCGTCCTCACCATAGTGAACTGTCCCACTAAATGTGTGACTTCTGTGAGTGCGGACAGCCACTGACTCGGGACATGCAAACACTGTTTGGAAGATGAAGAGTAGGAAAAAATATCACGTGATTGATAATAGCTATTTGGAAAGATAAGATTGAGTTCAGTCCTCTAACCGAGTTTGCTTTTAATCAAGAACAAAGTCTCATAGAAGACTTGTTAAGTACCATAGTTGTAACTGAATCCTGGGGAGGCAGTGATCTAGAAAGAAATGTAAAAGTCAGGGGCGATTTACTAGAAGCTGTAAACAGGCAGGAGGGTCATGGGTCTCTGTTATTGAAAACTGGCATGCATTTTAGTGTTTCTTTTGTCCCCATTGGTTAGGTTATCAGTAGTTAAATGCAGAAGCTGTGTTTCATTTCTTTCCTGCTCCTCTCCTTTGCTCTCCTTCATCCAGCAAAGAGGATGATTCAATAGCAGCTCAGTCCATAGCTAGTAACCTCCCTCATGCATGCACTCCACCCCATGACCCCATCAAAAAAAAAAAACCAAAAAAGAAAAATGCTGAGTAATTGGTGAGCAGCCTCACCAGTGTCCTGACAGCTACTCTGTGTCCCTCTAGCTCCCCAGGAAGACCAGTGAGGTGGAGAAACCATGCTTTTTATAATCAACTGTCCCACTAAACATATAGCCCCTGTGAGTATTGACAGCCACTGACTCAGTGGACATGCACACAGTGTAAGAAACAAATATTGATAGAAAAATATGATGATATTCATAGCGGCTGTAATTAAATGGTAGGATTCAGTGTTTTCAAATCTTGTATATTTGATTTTCTTTAAGACAAGTGATTAGTGAATTAGTAGAATGGCCCAGGATTAAATTCAGTCTTTTAACAGTTCACTTTTAATCAAGTACAAAATCTCATAGGAAACATGAACAGAGTAGCAGCAACTGTGGAGCTCGGAGAAAGCATGATCTGGGAAAAATCAAGAGACTGTGACAATTTATCAGGAGCTCAAAATGAGCAGGAGGAGTCGTGGGTCTCTCTCAGTGAACAGTACATGCATTTTAGAGTTTTTCTTTTTATAGATTGAATATTTCCTTTGGATTAGGATCCTCTTAGCTGGAGGGCAAAGATCTATTTTCATTTCCTTCCTCCTCTCCTTTGCTTTCCTTCCTCCTCCAAAGAGGATGGATGGACACAAGTTCAGCCCATGCTTACTAACCTCCCTCATCCATACACACCACCCCATGTTCATACAAAGAAAAAAAAAAACTGTTTTTTCTTTTTTCCCAATTCCTGATCAGCCTCATCTCTCTTCTAACAGCTACTCTCTGTCTCTCTAGGTTTCACTGAGGACCTGCCAGTCAACCCAGCTTGTGACAGGACAGAAGAGCCGCTGTGTGTCTCCAAGGCAAGTTTTTCTTTTTATTCTGGTCTGAGATAGAAGTATTGTTTCCTTTCTCTTTCAGTAGAATAAACTTACGAGTCTTTGAGTGTGCCTGTTTTGCTGCTGCTGCTAAGTCACTTCAGTCGTGTCCGACTCTGTGTGACCCCATAGACGGAAGCCCACCAGGCTCCCCCGTCCCTGGGATTCTCCAGGCAAGAACACTGGAGTGGGTTGCCATTTCCTTCTCCAATGTGTGAAAGTGGAAAGTGAAAAGTGAAAGTGAAGTCGCTCAGTCGTGTCCAACCCTTAGCGACCCCACAGACTGCAGCCTACCAGGCTCCTCCATCCATGGGATTTTCTAGGCAATAGTACTGGAGTGGCTTGCCATTGCCTTCTCCGGCAATTCCCTTGGTTGGGATAATGTGGAATGAGAGTCTTACTACCAACTCAAGACGCCTCAGTCCACAGGATATTACAATTGTTAGCGTCCATTACACCCTGCAGAGTACAGAGTTCTCTCTCCTATAGTACCTTTTCCTTTAGGAAAGGAATTCTGTAATTTCCAACCCAAGTGGACTTGGAAGTTCCATCCTCCAGGCAAAGGTCTTGCCTTTCATCCTGAGTGTGTGGGCTCTGATCTTGCTGGGTTCCCTGACTCCATCACTGTCCCTCATCAGGTTTTCTACTGTCACCATATGAACCAAAGACTGTGCACCTGTGTGATCTTACCCTCACAGTGTCTTCTCTTCTGTCCTTGCAGGTGGCCCTTCCAGCATGTGAAAGTGGTATGTATTCTAGAATCATTCAGCTGGGGAGATAAAGCTTTGTAGATGAGAAAGTTAAGGCTTTCTCACTGGTTTTAGTGTAGAGGCCAAACTGATTCCAAATTCCTGCTGGGAATGAATATGGGCCCTGGTGATAGAAAGTAGCTTTCAAGTAGATAATGTGGCTGATTACTGTAGCTCCAGGAAGAAGCTGTATTATGGTTAATAATGTAGGTTTGTGTCCATGGGACTGGGTATGTCCCTAAGTGTAATGAATAGTGTGATTGTTTTTGTGTGTGTGAATTTTTTGTGTTGTGTTTTTCCCAATTTTTGTCACCCTAAATATCACTGTTACTGTTGTCAACTCTCCACCCCCAAAATGCCCATCACCATTGCACCATGAATAAGGATGTAAATAAGAATTAAACAAAGTATACACATTCACTGTATGCTTTGATTTTACACCAAGTGTACATCCTTTAACCTGGAAAACAAATCCCATTACTCTCCAGGAAAATATTTTCAGCATTCTTTTTAATTTTTATTGATATTTTTTATTGTCTGTACTGGGCCTTCATTGCTACACAGGCTATTCACTACTTGTGGAAAGCAAGGACAACTCCCTAGTTGTCGTGAGTAGGCTTCTCACTTTGGTGGCTGCTTTTGTTGCAGAGCGTGGGTCCTAGGGCTCTCTGGCTTCCTCAGTTTTGGCACTTGGACTTAGTAGTTGTGGCTCCTGGGCCCTAGAGCACAGGCTCAGTAGTTGTGGCACATGGGATTAGTTGCTCTGGGACATGTGGAATCTTTCCAGTCCAGGGATCCAGTCCATATCTCCTGCATTGGCAAGTATATTCTTAACTACTGAGCCACCAGGGAAGCCCTGCAGGATTCTTTTGAACAAAACTGTGTTTTAGAACCTCCCTTACTGGGTCAAACACACCTTTACTGCTGCTGCTAAGTCGTGTCAGTCATGTCCGACTCTGTGCGACCCCACAGAGGGCAGCCCACCAGGCTCCTCAGTCCCTGGGATTCTCCAGGCAAGAATACTGGAGTGGGTTGCCATTTCCTTCTCCAGTGCATGAAGGTGAAAAGTGAAAGTGAAATCGCTCAGTCGTGTCTGACTCTTCACGACCCCATGGACTGCAGCCTACCAGGCTCCTCCATCCATGGGATTTCCCAGGCAAGAGTACTGGAGTGGGTTGCCATTATAAATATTGTCTCTTAGTAGGTCTTATGGTATTTTGATTGGTCAACATTAATCACTCTGCCTCGTCCCTCATTCAGACTCTTTCCTATTAGACCCTCCGAATGAATCTTCCCCTCTCACCCAAGGCACCTAGTACTGGGGAGGCCCGATTCTTCTGCAGGGAGCCCCTTGTGGTACCCGCAGGCCACACCCAGTTCTAGAGGAATCTGAGAAAGGAGACCCTCTAGGAACAGATGGAGGAAATTTCAGTCCAGTTTTGCCTCTTAAGCTTTGAAGTGTCCAGTCTGTCCTGTTAATTCCATACACCGTGCTGTTCAGTACATCTCTAGAACTTTTCCATCTTGCAACTAAAATTTTATAGTCATTGAACAGACATTCCCTGTATCAACCTCTTCCCAGCTCTTGGAACTACCCTTCTACTCTCTGCTTCCCTGAGTTTTCCTTTAGATAACTCAGGTAAAATGAATCGTGCAGTATTTGTCTTCCTGTGACTAGCTTATTTTACTCTTACCGATGTCCTCCCGCTTCATTCATTGCTGCAAATGACAGGATTTCCTTCATTATTAAAGACTGAGTCACATTCCAGTGTATATATACACCACTGGAATATATATATATTTTCTCTAATGATTTATCTGCCCATGGACACTGGATAGTTTTTCTGTCTTGGTTGTTGTGTACAATGCAGCAATGAATATGAGACTGTAGATATCTCCTGGACATTCTTATTTTATCTCCTTTGGACATAAACTCAAAAGAGTGATTCCTCAATCTTATAACAGTTTTCTTAATAATTTTTTGAGGGACTTCTAAACTTCCATAGTGGCTACACCATTTTCCATTTCTACCAACAGGGTACAAATGTTCCACTTCTCTACATCCTTGCCAACACTTGTTATTTTATTTTTATAACACACATCCTGAAAGGTTGTATCATCTTTTGACTTGGTTAGCTCAGTTGGTAGAGAATCCGCCTGCAATGCAGGAGACCCCGGTTCAATTCCTGGGTCAAGAATATCAACTGGAGAAGGGATAGGCTACCCACTCCAGCATTCTTGGGCTTCCCTTGTGGCTCAGCTGGTAAAGAATCTGCCTGCAATGCAGGAGACCTGGGTTTGATCCCTGGGTTGGGAAAATCCCCTGGAGAAGGGAAAGGCTAGCCACTCAAGTATTCTGGCCTGGAGAATTCCATGGATTGTAAAGTCCATGGGGTCACAAAGAGTTGGACACGACTGAGTGACTTGTGCTTTCCATTTTGCTCATACTTAGTGATGTTGACAATGGCAAGCCACTCCAGTACTCTTGCCTAGAAAATCCCATGGATGGAGGAGCCTGGTAGGCTGCAGTCCGTGGGGTCACTAAGGGTCGGACACAACTGAGCGACTTTACTTTCACTTTTCACTTTCACACATTGGAGAAGGAAATGGCAACCCACTCCAGTGTTCTTGCCTGGAGAATCCCAGGGATGGGGGAGCCTGGTGGGCTTCCGTCTATGGGGTCACACAGAGTCGGACACGACTGAAGTGACTTAGCAGCAGCAGCTGCAGTGATGTTGAGCACTTTTTTATGTATACTGATCACTTCTATTTCTTCTATGAAAAAATGTCTACTGAAGCTTTTTACACATTTTTTAAACTCAATTATTTGCCTGCTGTTGGTTTGAAGTTGTAGTTACTTTTTTATATATTCTGGATATTGTTCCGTTACTCAGATACAAAGTTTGCAGATAGTTCCTCTCATTCTATAGGTTGCCTTTCTGTTGATTGTTGAGGAAACTATCCTTTCTTAACTTGATAATTTTAGTACCTTGGCAAAGATCATTTGGCCACACATGTGTGAATTTATTCAAGAATCCCTTCATTGGCCTCTCTGCCTATTTTGTTTCTGGTAGAACTCTGTTTTGACTGCTGTGGCATTCTTACGTGTTTTGAATTCAGGAAGCCTTAAGGCCCCATTGTTCTGTGCACTCAATATTGGTTTTTCTCTTTGGATTTCGCTTGATTTCCGTAAGTATTAGTATTGGGGATTCTTTTTGTTTGTTTGTTTCTATAAAAATGACATGATATTTTGTGAGTTGTTTCAACATATATGTGCATCACTTTTAGTAGAATAAGAAGGTCAGTCTGTGACCTTCTAGTCTTTGACCATATTCCAGTCTGTGAGTATGGTATGTCATTGGAATTACATGTCTCTTCTTTCTTTCAACAGTGTTACATGGTTTTCAGTGCACAAATCTTTCACTTCCTAAGGAGCCTTTTCTACTGCCTTGCTTGGGTCCCCTAGAATCAGGGATGGGAAAGATGGGCTCATGAAGAGAATGAATGTTTCTCCTTCCCCTCTGTACCTACTCTCTGGTTACTTGTAGTGCAGGAGTGCTGGGTCATGCCCTTTACCTCTGCCTACAAATGAGCTCCCTACTGGGAATTTTCTTTGAAACTGAGTATTCACCTTGCTGTTGGAATGTCCACAAGGAAGCCCCCAATGCCTGGACTGTGTCCTAGAGCCCCAGGTATACCTACATGTGAATGATCAAATTATACCAACAAATCTGCAATAAAGAACAAACAAGAACAGACAGTTTGTTGCCTTTTCCTTGACTGTGGAGCTCTTAGAGCTGAACTTTCCAGTGTAGTAGTCACTGGTCAGATCTGCCTATCTATAATGAACATATTTCAAACAATACTTAACTTGCTATATTAAAAACAAAACAAAAACCACACAATTACCTGGTCACCCAAGCCATATTTCAAGTGCGTCCATAAGTGTTGAAATTTCAGGTTGGTAAGCTTGAATGCAAGCTAAATTGGGCCTTTAGAAATGTAAGGTTGAAAGGTGATTCCCTCAGCATCTCTCTCTCATGTGAAATATTGCAGCTGTGCTCAAGATCTTGTTGAAGGGCTCTGACTCCACAAAGCACAGGGGAGGTCTGTGAACCTGGAGGGAAAACCAGAAAGATGCTGTGTGAGCAAAGTGGAGGAGGAGAAATGGGTGGGTCAACTTGTATAATAACTGTATTATTGCTCATGGTTGTCTTTCTACAGACTGCTTTCTGGAGAGCATTAGCAGCAGCGATACAGAAGATAACGCAGGTAGGGAACAGCTCTCAGGTGGGATTTAGGGGATAGGGTTCCTGGACCACTCGGGTTACACCTGCTTCTGTGGCGATGAAGGAAGGTGAATATAAATTTGGGAAGAAGGAAATGTATTGGAACTGTGATTTGTTCTTCCTACATTGTAATATACTTGCCTTGAGAACCCCATGAACAGTATCAAAAGGCAAAATGATAGGATACTAAATGAGGAATTCCCCAGGTCGGTAGGTGCCCAGTATGCTACTGGAGATCAGTGGAGAAGTAACTCTAGAAGGAATAAAGGGATGGAGCAAAAGCAAAACCAATACCCAGTTGTGTATGTGATCGATGATAGAAGCAAGGTCCGGTGCTGTAAAGAGCAATATTGCATAGGAACCTGGAATGTTAGGTCCATGAATCAAGGCAAATTGGAAGTGGTCAAACAGGAGATGGCAAGAGTGAACACAGACATTCTAGAAATCAGTGAATTAAAATGGACTGGAATGGGTGAATTTAACTCAGATGACCATTATATCTACTACTGTGGGCAGGAATCCCTTAGAAGAAATGCAGTAGCCATCATGGTCAACAAAAGAGTCCGAAATGCAGTACTTGGATGCAATCTTAAAAACGACAGAATGATTTCTGTTCGTTTCCAAGGCAAACCATTCAATATTACAGTAATCCAGGCCTATGCCCCAACCAGTAACGCTGAAGAAGCCGAAGTTGAACAGTTCTATGAAGACCTACAAAACGTTTTAGAACTAACACCCAAAAAAGATGTCCTTTTCATTATAGGGGACTGGAATGCAAAAGTAGGAAGTCAAGAAACACCTGGAGTAACAGAAAGTTTGGCCTTGGAGCACGGAATGAAGAAGGGCAAAGGCTAATAGAGTTTTGTCAAGACAACGCACTGGTCATAACAAACACCCTCTTCCAACAACACAAGAGAAGACTCTACACATGGACATCACCAGATGGTCAACATCGAAATCAGATTGATTATATTCTTTGCAGCCAGGATGGAGAAGCTGTATACAGTTAGCAAAAACAAGACCAGGAGCTGACTGTGGCTCAGATCATGAACTCCTTATTGCCAAATTCAGACTTAAATAGAAGAAAGTAGGGAAAACCACTAGACCTTTCAGATATGACCTAAATCAAATCCCTTATGACTATACAGTGGAATTGAGGAATAGATTTAAGGGACTAGATCTGATAGATAGAGTGCCTGATGAACTCTGGATGGAAGTTCGTGACATTGTAAAGGAGACAGGGACCAAGACCATCCAATGGAAAAGAAATGCAAAAAAGCAAAATGGCTGTCTAAGGAGGCCTTACAAATAGCTGTGAAAAGAAGAGAGGCGAAAAGTAAAGAAGAAAAGGAAAGATATAAGCGTCTGAATGCAGAGTTCCAAAGAATAGCAAGGAGAGATAAGAAAGCCTTCCTCAGTGATCAATGCAAAGAAATAGAGGAAAACAACAGAATAGGAAAAACAAGAGATCTCTTCAAGAAAATTAGAGATTCCAAGGGAACATTTCATGCAAAGATGGGCTCGATAAAGGACAGGAATGGTATGGACCTAACAGAAGCAGAAGATATTAAGAAGAGGTGGCAAGAATACACAGAAGAACTGTACAAAAAAGATCTTCACGACCAAGATAGTCACGATAATGTGATCACTGACCTAGAGCCAGACATCTTGGAATGTGAAGTCAAGTGGGCCTTAGAAAGCATCACTAGGAACAAAGCTAGTGGTGGTGATGGAATTCCAGTTGAGCTATTTCAAGTCTTGAAAGATGATGCTGTGAAAGTGCTGCACTCAATATGCCAGCAAATTTGGAAAACTCAGCAGTGGCCACAGGACTGGAAAAGGTCAGTCTTCATTCCAATCCCAAAGAAAGGGAATGCCAAAGAATGCTCAAACTACCGCACAATTGCACTCATCTCACACACTAGTAAAGTCATGCTCAAAATTCTCCAAGCCAGGCTTCAGCAATATGTGAACCGTGAACTCCCAGATGTTCAAGCAGGTTTTAGAAAAGGCAGAGGCACCAGAGATCAAATTGCCAACATCCGCTGGATCATGGAGAAAGCAAGAGAGTTCCAGAAGAGCATCTATTTCTGCGTCATTGACTATGCCAAAGCCTTTGACTGTGTGGATCACAATAAACTGTGGAACATTCTGAAAGAGATGGGAATGCCAGACCACCTGACCTGCCTCTTGAGAAACCTGTATGCAGGTCAGGAAGCAACAGTCAGAACTGTACATGGAACAACAGACTGGTTCCAAATAGGAAAGGGAGTGCATCAAGGCTGTATATTGTCACCTTGCTTATTTAACTTATATGCAGAGTACATCATGAGGAACGCTGGGCTGGAAGAAGCAGAAGCTGGAATCAAGATTGCTGGGAGAAATATAAATAATCTCAGATATGCAGATGACACTCCCCTTATGGCAGAAAGTGAAGAGGAACTAAAAAGCCTCTTGATGAAAGTAAAAGAGGAGAGTGAAAAGGTTGGCTTGAAGCTCAACATTCAGAAAACAAAGATCATGGCATCTGGTCCCATCACTTCATGGGAAATAGATGGAAAAACAGTGGAAACAGTGTCAGACTTTATTTTTTGGGGCTCCAAAATCACTGCAGATGCTGATTGCAGCCATGAAATTAAAAGACGCTTACTCCTTGGAAGGAAAGTTATGACCAACCTTGATAATATATTAAAAAGCAGAGACATTACTTTGCCAAGAAAGGTCCGTCTAGTCAAGGCTATGGTTTTTCCCATGGTCATGTATGGATGTGAGGGTTGGACTGTGAAGAAAGCTGATCGCTGAAGAATTGATGCTTTTGAACTGTGGTGTTGGAGAAGACTCTTGAGAGTCCCTTGTACCGCAAGGAGTTCCAACCAGTTCATTCTAAGGGAGATCGATCCCGGGTGTTCATTGGAAGGACTGATGCTAAAGCTGAAACTGCAATACTTTGGCCACCTCATGCGATGAGTTGACTCACTGGAAAAGACTCTGATGCTGGGAAGGGTTGGGGGCGGGAGGAGAAGGGGACGACCGAGAATTAGATGACTGGATGGCATCACTGACTCTGTGGACATGGGTTTGAGTGAATTCCGGGAGTTGGTGATGGACAGGGAGGCCTGGCGTGCTGTGATTCATGGGGTCGCGGAGAGTCGGACACGACTGAGCGACTGAACTGAACTGAACTGACATTTTAATGATATAATAGAGCTATGTGTCCATGTGCTGTATTGGGCTGCACTTATGGTCATCTCTTCTTGCTTTTCTGTTTAGAAATGTCCTTTCTCACAAGACACCTCTTTCCTTGTCCTTTCACCACCAAATATGAAAGCTTGGTTTCTGGTTAGTATCTGAAGGGTAGTATGGACAGGGACTTTAGCTTCATGTTTAAATTCTCCTATGATGGCCCCATCCTAGTGGGCACTAAATTCTCATAGTCACTTAACACTGGAGACCAAATTCTTGCAGTGAATGTCAGGTGGTGGGTGAAGAATGAACTCTCTCCCTCTGCATTTTCAGGACGTGTGGCTTCCCCTCATGTTTGTCTTCACTGTTTATTACTTGTATGAAGGGTGCTCTCCGGATTGGATGAGTCAAAGCACGTGTGCTCTGGCGTCCCTGCCCGGGCTGAGTCTCCTGGAGCTCATCTCAGCAACACACCTCCCCAAGGATGTTGTGCTGAAGGTGCTTGCTTGTGATAGCAGTCCATGTCCAGCTGCCCCTAGAGACCAGCATGGCCGCAGATTCTAAAGACTGTGAAGGGGCCACTGGATTTCTTTACACATGTTCTCACATGGTCTCCTGGGACCTTTCAGACCTAGGTCAGAGACTCAGAGCAGCAGGACTCGGGGTCACTGATCCTCTTAGAACCCCCTACATCCTCCAGACAAAAGCTCCAGATGGTTTTGATCACCATCTTTGCACACTCCTCGACTCATTTATCTTTTTAAATTTGTTTTGCATTTGAGTTGTTGTATTTTCTTATACATTTTGAGTATGAGCTCCTTATCTGAATATGTTTTGTATTTTTTCTGTAGTTTATCTTTTCATCCTACTGATTGTTGAAAAGACTACCCTTTCCCTATTTTGTTGTCTTAGAATCTTGGTGAATTTCATTTGACCGTGTACCCATGAGTTTACTTGGGGCTCTTTATTCTGGTCTTTAGGGCTATGCATCTGTTTCTATGTCAGTATCATAGAGCTTTGATTCCTATATCTTTGTAATATGCCTTGAAATCAGGAGGTGAGAAACTTTGATCTTTGTTCTCAGGATTATTTTGTCTATTTGCAGTCTTTAATGTTTCCATATATCTTTTTGGATTTGCTTTTTCCATTTCTATGAAAATGATGTTAATACTTTGATTGGTGTTGCAATGAATTTTGCCTTAGCTTTGGGTAGTGTAGAAATGTCAACAGTACTAAGTCTCCAGTCTATGAACATGGAATGTCATTTCAATTCCTTGTGCCTGGTTTCATTCTTTCAGTGTGGTTTGTAGTTTTCAGTGTGCAGGTTGTTTGCTTTCTAAAGGCACTTTGTCCTTGCCCTCTCTAGATCTTTCAGTCAGTGGTTGGAAGGATGGTCTCATGAAGAGACGAAGTGTCCCTCTTTCTCTTCTGCACCTGTTTTCTGATTATGTTCAGCACAGGCGCCCTGGGCCCTGTGTCCATACCTGTCCTCTCAAGTGGAGCACCTGCTGGCAATTCCTCTAAGATCTGGGTGTTGACGTTAGTATTTCAGTGTCCCAAAGGCTCATGAGTACCTGGGATGTGTGCATGAGCCCAGGAAAAACCCATAAATGAATCATCAAATCAGGCCAGCCAGATAACCTGCAGAAGCTGTTGGGCTACACTTTACAGGCCTGTACTGCCTAGATTTGAGGCCGAAGAAAGGTCCCAGAGTTGACAGAAATAGCAAAGTTTTAATAGACGGAATATCTTATATATCTGAAGTAAAAGTCCTGGAGAGACATGCACTGTGGATCGCAGGTGACAGGCAGAAGACAGCAGCTGCAGTATTCTTCACTCCGGGGGGATGGGGAGTCTACCAGTTACAGGGGGAATTAACAGCAGATTGGCTCATTGGTTACACTGGTTACCATGGAAACCAGTAGAGGGCCACATCCCTCTCTTACCCCCTCAGGCTAAATAATTTCATGGGCCAGAGGTCTTTTCTTTGTTAATCTATAGGTAAAAAGCCATCTTGAAAAGGGTAGACAATGCAGAGGGAATAACCAAGAGAAGGGTGATAACATTCTATATATATTCATTTGACAGTCACTGAGCTGTGTCCGACTCTTTGTGATCCCATGAACTATACCCCCCCAGTCCCTCTGTCCATGGTTTCTCCAGCTAAGAATATTGAAGTGGTTTCCATTTCCTGTGCCAAAACGTCATCCCAACCCAGGGATCAAACCCATGTCCCCTGCACTGGCAGCCAGGTTTTTTTTTTTACCACTGAGCCACCTTCGAAGCCCTATACCCTCCCTTTTACCACAGTGCCCTGGTATGCCATAAACTGTTCTGCCACCATCTATCAGAAGTGTTAGAACCACTGGTGCTGATCTTAAGATTCATTCAATCTTGCCTGGTGGCTCAGACAGTAAAGAATTCACCTGCAGTGCAGCAGACCTGGCTTCGAACCCTGAGTCAGGAAGATTCCCTGAAGAAGGAAATGACTACCCACACTCCAGTACTCTTGCCTGGAGAATTCCATGACAGAGGGGCCTGGTGGGTTACACTTCATGGGGTCAGAAATTGTCCAGCACAACTGAGTGATTAAGCACACACATATATAAACATATATAGAGGTTGTTGTGTATTATAGTGTGGTAGCCACTAGCCAGATGTGACTGTTATAGTTCGCTTAAAGTCATGTTTTACATGTGTCAAAAAATACTTGTGATTTCAGGTTGGTTAGCATGAAGGTGAGAGCTCTAAGGGTCCTGTAGAAGTGAGAGGTTGAAAAGTGACTCTTTTAGCATCTCTGTCTTTAGGTTTGCAACAGAGATCAGTGTCTTATTGAAGGGCTCTGACTGCACAGAGCACAGATGATTGCCATCTGCTATCCGCAGTGGGGTGTCTCTTCAGGACCCTGGGGAAAAGATCAAGGTGATGCTGTGAGAGCCAGCAGGGCCTCAACTGGAGCAGAAGTGGGTGGGTCGCTCATTCTAATCACCTTGTTGCCCAAGATTGTTTTTCTGCGGTAGGCATTGTGGAGAGCATTTGGTGCCGTGATAAGGAAGGGGACACGGGAAGGAAACAACATTCAGAATGGATCTGATGGGAGAGGGCTCCTGGACTTTAGAGATAAACCCTCAGCTTAGAGGCTAGGAAAGAGAACATGACATTAGGAAGAAGGAACTGTGTGTAGAGTTCTGACTAACTATTTTCATATTTTAATGATATGATAGAGAAATTGTGTCCTGGACATGCATTGTGCTCTGTTTATTATCACCTTTTCTTGCTTTACTCTTCAAAAATTATCTTTCCTGTAAGAGCTGCTCTCTCCTGCTTCTGTCACTGACTAGTATGGAAGCCTGGTCTCTGGTCAGCACAGCTCGGGTATTGTGCACTGCAGACTCTGTTTTCTCTTCATGTTGAACTATGATGGTCATATCCCAGTAGGCACAAAACTCTCATTGTCATTTGACGCTGGAGATCACATCCCTGTAGCGCGTGTGAGGTGGTAGTTGAGACATGAACTCTCTCCTCCTGCACTTTGAGGACTTGTGACTTCCCCTCATGTTTGTCCTCACTGTTAATCCCTCATGTAGAGGGCGCTCCCAGGGGTGGATGAGTCAGAGCACACAGGCTCTGTGGTCCCTGCCTGGGCTCGGTCTCCTGAAGCTCATCTCAGCCTCTGCACCAGCCAAGGCTGATGTGCTGAAGATGCTTCCATGTGAGAGGTCCACGTCCAGCTGCTCCTAGAGACCCTCCATGGCTGCAGATTCTAGAGTCTGTGAAGGGGCCACTGGGCTTGTTCACACACTTGCTTTCACAGTCCTGCTGACCTGGTCTCCTGGGATTAAGCAGTCCCAGGGCAGCAGGTCCCGGGGTCACTGCTGCTCTCAGAACCCACTGCTCCATCCAGACCGTCCTGCCCCTTCTCCCCAGTCCCAGGCCCGCCCCATCCTCTGTCCTTTCCGTACATCTTCCCAGGTCTCATCCCTCCAATTTTCCAAGTCTCAGTGCAAACCAGGCAGCTACCAGATCTTTATGGAGGACCCTTGTCACATCATTCTGGTTAAATGAAATTGGAAGTGTTTGCCCTAAGGATCTGTGAAACTTAAAGTGTTGCTGAGAGCATTAAGCATCTCCCAGGTAACTCAGGTCACCAGAGGCAACAGGAGAATCTCTGTTATGTGAAATTTTTGTCTTTCCCTCCCCCAGGGCTCAAAACACTCTCAGGTCCATGCTGGGTCCTCCCTGGCAGGGATGGATTGTTTAATTAAATAATGGGCTGATAGAAGACAGTGGCCGTACACCCATGGTCCTTCTTCCAATGTGTCGTGTTGGAGAACTCTAGGGTTGGTGGAGCTTCAAGGAGGAAGGACAAGAACAGGGACTAGAGGAGAGAAATGAGGAAGGACGAGAGAGGAAACAGCGGGAGGAGGAGGCAAGCAAGGTCGTGGGCAGAGATGCACAGAGACAGTGACCGCCTGGAGGAGGAACAGGTTGTCGCGGCCTCATTCCTGGTCACACGTAGACAAGCTGAGGGTGGCGACAGGAAGCTTCAGGTCAGAGACCCACTTAAGAGCTGAAACCCTGAGGCCCTGGGTTGTCCCTGGAGAAAACGCACCAGGGGTCCCAGGGTCAGGCTCTGAGGAGCACCAGGGTCCCCCAGGCACATCCTGACTCTAAGTCTCCCCTTTTCTTTCCCACAGACTCTCCACGAGACTGCTGCCCTCAGACACCAGAAATCTGCAGAGCAGTTAATAAAGACTCAGAGATGGAGAGCAAGAACACAGAGGTCATTTCTCTCTCTTTCATATCTTTTAAATCTTTTCTCTTTTTCTGATCCATAGACTCTTCCTTGTAACCCTTCCCCATCTCCACTTTCCATCTTTTTATGATTATCCTCCTGGAGCACCTGGTCTCTTATAGGCACTGGGGATCCTGGGAGCGCATGTAAAACCTATGAATCTGTCTGCAGCCCTCTTCCCCTACTCTCGTAGCATCGCCCCGGCTCCTGACGTCATGTCTGCACCCTTGAACCTGGTTTTGTCACTATGACTGGCCTGAGAAGGAGTGGAGGCTGGAGTTGGTATGGCTGGACGCACGCAGTTGAAGTGCCCACATGAAGTCTGCACTGCCCTGGGCTTCCCCATATGGTTGCTTTCCTGCCCTGAAAGAGCATGGACCTGCCTGACTGACCTCTTCCTTCCAGATTTCAGAAAACTCTTTGCTTGTTTACTGGAGGAGTGTGCAGGAGTCCAGGAGCTGCTGTTCCAGCGTGTTCTCTTTAAAGATCCCCCTTGAGGGCTTCCTCATCTCCCTCTGCAGGATCCAGCTCTGCCCTCCCAACCCCTCTAAAGGCAGCAGGGGGCACCCTTGGTCCATCACCAGCGGCAGAGAGAGGTTGGGGCGGCCCTCCCCTCCCCAGTCCTGGGCTCTGGGAACAGAGTGAAGGAGACACAGGCGCCCAGAGCTCGTGCAGGCAGGGGTCACCTGGCAGCTCTGCCTCCCTGTGGGTGCTCCCTGGGCCCGAGGGTCCCAGTCAGCCTGGGGGGGTGTCCTCAGGCAAGTGTCCAGTCTGGGGTCCCTCAGGTTCTTGAACCTGGAGACTTGGTCACTTCAGGCACAATTTCTCAAGCTGAAGTTGGAGGTTCTGTAAATTCTTCTGTGTATGTGTCCAACTGAAGACAAACCAGAAAGCAATACAGTGCTGCTTGGGATGCTGTTAGTGGTAAGGGAGCCACCTATCAATGCAGGAGACACAAGAGACTCGGGTTCAGTCTCTGGGTAGGGAAGGACCCCTGGAGAAAGGAAATGGTAACCCACGCCAGTATTCTTGTCTGGAGAATCCCAGTGACTGAGGAGCCTGTTGGGCAATAATCCTAGGGTGTACAGAGTCAGACATGACTGAACTGAGCAGCACACTTGGGATGAGTGGCAGGATTCAAGTTACTCAAGTTCCTTTTTTTTCCCAATTATGTCATTAACATTTTATTATAATTTAAAAATCAGTGTCTTCTGTCAAATTTTAATGTTGCAACACGCTAAGCATAAAATGTACCTTTTTATTACAACAACATAATAACAGTTTGAAACCTCAGGAGAGTTTGGCTGGGGCTTGGAAATGATTATCAAGGAAAACAGAGACCCCAGGTGTCTGTCCATTTCCAGCGCTCAGGTCTCAGGAGCAGTGCTGCTGAGTGTACGGTGGGTGGGCAGGTTCTCCTACCCCCTGTGTCATCTCACCTCATGCTTCTCCCAGGGCCTAAAAGGAAGGGGGGACCCAAGCTTTCAGTCCTGGATCCCAGAGTCCCCTGTTCCTCTGCCTGAGTCTCACTGTCCAGGGGACCCATCAGTTGAGGGGTGCCGGCCAGATGCTCAGGTGTACTTGCTCCTGTGGGACATTGCTAAAGACTCCCTGATGACAGAAAAGGCACTCAGGAGAGAGCAGGACACAGGCCCTGTGTAAATCTGAGTCCCAAAGCCAGGTCCAGATCCTGGGAAATCTTGGTCCTTTACACCCTCCTCAGGGAGCCCTCCTCTGTCTGACTCTGCATCTGTCTGTGTTGTTGCAGGCTCTGATCTGAATCCATGAAGACCTGGACCTGGACCCCAGAGTGGGGATCCCCCACAGCACCAGGAGCCTCATCTGGACCAGATCAGGGGAGGCCTAACTGCTTCTCTCCTGAGGTCCCCATTTAGTACAGTTTCAGTTGTTTTGTTGTATAGATTTAGTGTTAGTTTTTCCTACAGTTTTATCTATATGTTGTGCATTTATCTGTATGTTCAATATTTATATTAAGGTTTTTCATTAAATTTTTAAAATATATCTTCTTTTAAAATAATTTTTTTCTGAAAGCACACACATGTACAGAAAAGCACCCTCAACAGAGGTAGAACCTAATAACTTGTCGTAAGGCACTCACCCTTGTGACCACCACCAGGATATCCCCCCTCACATACAACTCAGTCTTCGTTGAGTAAGGAACTGCAAATTTAGTTGCATCTGTCCTTATGTCATTGTCTGTAAGGATTCTGTTTTCGCACGTCTGCTCATTCCACTAGTCATAGGAGATCAATATTACCCTAGGTCTTTCATGATTTGCATGTCAGGACTTTCAAAACTCATTTTGTTTGGCTGGTAAAAGTTCCTGATTCATCATTTCTCTCATGTAACTTAAATGTGTTTGTCTCTTTTCTTCTAACACAGAGATTTTTCTCTCTGAAAAGGCTTTTAAATTTTTAGTTTTTATTCCCTTATATCTCCCCCACTCTTTTCTTCTAGCTGTCCAAAGGACTTTTATTTTTAAAACCTAGTAGCTTTACTACGAAGAAGGCAATGGCACCCCACTCCAGTACTCTTGCCTGGAAAATCCCATGGACGGAGGAGCCTGGAGGGCTGCAGTCCATGGGGTCGAGAAGAGTCGGATACGACTGAGCGACTTCAGTTTCACTTTTCACTTTAATGCATTGGAGAAGGAAATGGCAACCCACTCCAGTATTCTTGCCTGGAGAATCCCAGGGACGGGGGAGCTGGTAGGCTGCTGTCTATGGGGTCGCACAGAGTCGGACACGACTGAAGCGACTTAGCAGCAGCAGCAGCTTTACTACAGTATCATTTTCATCAAAATTTTAAAATATATCTTCTTTTAAAATAATTTTTTACAGTTGCAAAGTATAGTCATTGCAAGTATATGCTCATTATTTTTGATAAACAATTTCAAAGCCTTTTTTCCCAGAAAACTTTGCATCATAATGTTTAATATTTGCTGTGTATCTTTGCTGTGATTTTACTTTTTCAGAGACTCCAATCATTCATACAAGGGCAGGGCATCCTAGTGTGCTGCAGTCCATGGGGTCACAAAGAGTTGGACACAATTGAGCGACTAAACAATAAGCAGTCATTTATCAGATCTCTTATGGTGATCTTCCACTTTTAACATATTCATCAAATATTTATAGTTTTTCCCTTAATTTATTTGCCAGAAGTTTTTTACAGAATAGTTTTTAAGAGACTTTCTTTTCATCTACTGTTTCTTATAAGGCATTATATCTCGCTGTCTTTCTCCTACTTTTATTTTCATTTACAAAGTGCTTTTTCAATTTTTTCTTATTCTTTTCTGAGTCCCACACACTGATTTCTGGGTTTTCTCAATTCTGATGCATGATGTCCTTTCCAAACTTGAATTGAACAAAAAAAAAAAGAAAGAATTTTTTCTTTTTTTTTTAAATTTATTTTATTGGAGGCAAATTACCTTACATTAATATATTGGTTGGTTTTGCCATACATTGACATGAATGCCCCAGGTGTACATGTGTTCTCTTTCTTGAACCCCCCTCCCACCTCCCTCTTCCCCATATCCTCCCTCCATGTCATCCCCGTGCACCAGCCCCACGCATCCAGTATCATGCATCGAACCTGGACTGGTCACTTATGATAATATACATGCTACAATGCCGTTCTCCCCAATCATCCCACCTTCACCCTCTCCCACAGAGTCCCAAAGACTGTTCGATATGCCTATGTCTCTTTTGCAGTCTCGTATACAGGGTTCAGCTTACCATCTTTCTAAATTCCATATATATGCGTTAGTATATTGTATTGATGTTTTTCTTTCTGGCTTACTTCACTCTGTATCAGTTCAGTTCAGTTCAGTCGCTCAGTCGTGTCCGACTCTCCGCGACCCCATGAATCACAGCACGCCAGGCCTCCCTGTCCATCACCAACTCCTGGAGTACACTCAAACTCATGTCCACAGAGTCGGTGATGCCATCCAGCCATCTCATTCTCTGTATAATTGGCTCCAATTTCATCCACCTCATTAAAACTGATTCAAATGCATTCTTCTTGATGGCTGAAAAATACTCCATTGTGTATATGTACCAAAGCTTTCTTATCCATTCATCTGCAGATGGACATCTAGGTTGCTTCCATGTCCTGGCTATTATAAACAGTGCTGCGATGAACATTGGAGTACATGTGTCTCTTTCAATTCTGGTTTCCTCGGTGTGTATGCCTAGGAGTGCGATTGCTGGATCATATGGCAGTTCTATTTCCAGTTTTGTGAGGAATCATCACACTGCTCTCCATAGTGGCTGTACTAGTTTTCATTCCCACCAACAGTGTAAGAGGGTTCCCTTTTCTCCACACCCTCTCCAGCATTTATTGCATGTAGACTTTTGGATAGCAGCCATTCTGACTGGTGTGAAATGGTATCTCATTGTGGTTTTGATTTGCATTTCTCTGATTATGAGGGATGTTGAGCATTTTTTCATGTGTTTGTTAGCCATCTTTATGTCTTCTTTGGAGAAATGTCTGTTTAGTTCTTTGGCCCATTTTTTGATTGGGTCACTTAGTCTTCTGGAATTGAGCTTCAGGAGCTGCTTGCATATTTTGGAGATTAATCCTTTATCAGTTGCTTTATTTGCTATTATTTTCTCCCATTCTGAAGGCTGTCTTTTCACCTTGCTTATCGTTTCCTTTGCTGTGCAGAAGCTTTTGATTTTAATTAGGTCCCATTTGTTTATTTTTGCTTTTATTTCCAATATTCTGGGAGGTGGGTCTTGGAGGATCCTGCTGTGATTTATGTCAGAGAGTGTTTTGCCTACGTTCTCCTCTAGGAGTTTTATAGTATCTGGTCTTACATTTAGCTCTCTAATCCATTTTGAGTTTATTTTGGTGTATGCTGTTAGGAAGTGTTCTAGTTTCATTCTTTTACAAGTGGCTGACCAGTTTTCCCAGCACCACTTGTTAAAGAGACTGTCTTTTGTCCATTTTATATTCTTGCCTCCTTTGTCGAAGATAAGGTGTCCATAGGTGCGTGGGTTTATCTCTGGGCTTTCTATTTTGTTCCATTGATCTATATTTCTGTCTTTATGCCAGTACCATACTGTCTTGATGACTGTGGCTTTGTAGTAGAGCCTGAAGTCTGGCAGGTTAATTCCTCCAGTTCCATTCTTCTTCTTCAAGATTGCTTTGGCTATTCGAGGTTTTTTGTATTTCCATACAAATTGTGAGATTATTTGTTCTAGTTCTGTGAAAAATATCGTTGGTAGCTTGATAGGGATTGCATTGAATATATAAATTACTTTGGGTAGTATACTCATTTTCACAATATTTATTCTTCCTATCCACGAACACGGTATATTTCTCTGTCTATTACTGTCCTCCTTGATTACTTTCACTAGTGTTTTATAGTTTTCTATGTACAAGTCTTTTGTTTCCTTAGGTAGATATATTCCTAAGTATTTAATTCTTTTCGTTGCAACAGTGAATGGAATAGTTTCCTTAATTTCTCTTTCTATTTTCTCATTATTAGTGTATAGGAATGCAAGGGATTTCTGTGTGTTGATTTTATATCCTGCAACTTTACTGTATTCATTGATTAGCTCTAGTAGTTTTCTGGTAGAGTCTTTAGGGTTTTCTGTGTAGAGGATCATGTCATCAGCGAACAGTGAAAGTTTTACTTCTTCTTTTCCAATTTGTATTCCTTTTATGTCTTTTTCTGCTCTGATTGCTGTAGCCAAAACTTCCAGAACTATGTTGAATAGTAGTGGTGAGAGTGGGCACCCTTGTCTTGTTCCTGACTTTAGGGGAAATGCTTTCAGTTTTTCACCATTGAGGATAATGTTTGCTGTGGGTTTGTCGTATATAGCTTTTATTATGTTGAGATATGTCCCTTCTATTCCCACTTTCTGGAGAGTTTTTATCATAAATGGATGTTGTATTTTGTCAAAGGCTTTCTCTGCATCTATTGAGATAAGCATATGATTTTTATTTTTCAGTTTGTTAATGTGGTGTATTACGTTGATTGATTTGCGGATATTGAAGAATCCTTGCATTCCTGGGATAAAGCCCACTTGGTCATGATGTATGATCTTCTTAATGTGCTGTTGGATTCTAATTGCTAGAATTTTGTTAAGGATTTTTGCATCTATGTTCATCAGTGATATTGGCCTGTAGTTTTCTTTTTTTGTGGGATCTTTACCAGGTTTTGGGATTAGGGTGATAGTGGCCTCATAGAATGAGTTTGGAAGTTTCCCTTCCTCAGCAATTTTCTGGAAGAGTTTGAGTAGAATAGGTGTTAGCTCTTCTCTAAATTTTTGGTAGAATTCAGCTGTGAAGTCGTCTGGACCTGGGCTTTTGTTTGCTGGAAGCTTTCCGATTACTTCCTCTATTTCCGTGCTTGTGATGGGTCTGTTCAGATTTTCTATTTCTTCCTGGTTCAGTTTTGGCAAGGTGTACTTTTCTAGGAATTTGTCCATTTCTTCCAAGTTATTCATTTTATTGCCATATGATTGATGATAGTATTCTCTAATAATCCTTTGTATTTCTGTGTTTTCAGTTGTGATCTCTCCATTTTCATTTCTAATTTTATTGATTTGGTTCTTCTCCCTTTGTTTCTTGATGAGTCTGGATAGTGGTTTGTCAATTTTATTTACCTTCTCAAAGAACCAGCTTTTGGCTTTGTTGATTTTTGCTATGGTCTCTTTTGTTTCTTTTGCATTTATCTCTGCTCTGATTTTTATGATTTCTTTCCTTCTGCTAACCCTGGGGTTCTTCATTTCTTCCTTTTCTAGTTTCTTTAGATGTAGAGTTAGGTTATTTAGTTGACTTTTTTCTTGTTTCTTGAGGCGTGCCTGTTTTGCTATGAACTTCCCCCTTAGCACTGCTTTTACAGTGTCCCAGAGGTTTTGGGTTGTTGTGTTTTCATTTTCATTCATTTCTATGCATATTTTGATTTCTCTTTTGATTTCTTCTATGATTTGTTCATTATTCAGCAGCGTGTTGTTCAGCCTCCATATGTTGGCATTTTTAATAGTTTTTCTCCTGTAATTGAGATCTAATCTCACTGCATTGTGGTCAGAAAAGATGCTTGGAATGATTTCAATTTTTTTGAATTTACCAAGGCTAGATTTATGGCCCAGGATGTGATCTATCCTGGAAAAGGTTCCGTGTGCACTTGAGAAAAAGGTGAAATTCGTTGTTTTGGGGTGAAATGTCCTATAGGTATCTATTAGGTCTAACTGGTCTATTGTATCATTTAAAGTTTGTGTTTCCTTGTTAATTTTCTGTTTAGTTGATCTATCCATAGATGTAAGTGGGGTATTAAAGTCTCCCACTATTATTGTGTTATTGTTAATTTCCCCTTTCATAATTGTTAGTAATTGTCTTACATATTGCGGTGCTCCTATGTTGGGTGCATAAATATTTATAATTGTTATATCTTCTTCTTGGATTGATCCTTTGATCATTATGTAGTTTCCTTCTTTGTCTCTTTTCACAGCCTTTGTTTTAAAATCAATTTTATCTGATATGAGTATTGCTACTCCTGCTTTCTTTTGGTCTCTATTTGCGTGGAATATCTTTTTCCAGCCCTTCACTTTCAGTCTGCATGTGTCCCTCGATTTGAGGTGGGTCTCTTGTAGACAACATATATAGGGGTCTTGTTTTTGTATCTATTCTGCCAGCCTTTGTCTTTTGGTTGGGGCATTCAACCCATTTACGTTTAAGGTGATTATTGATAAGTATGATCCCGTTGCCATTTTCATTATTGTTTTGGGTTCAAGTTTATATACCCTTTCTGTGTTTCCAGTCTAGAGAAGATCCTTTAGTATTTGTTGGAGAGCTGGTTTGGTGATGCTGAATTCTCTCAGCTTTTGCTTGTCTGTAAAGCTTTTGATTTCTCCTTCATATTTGAATGAGATCCTTGCTGGGTATAGTAATCTGGGCTGTAGGTTATTTTCTTTCATCACTTTAAGTATGTCTTGCCATTCCCTCCTGGCCTGAAGAGTTTCTGCTGAAAGATCAGCTGTTATCCTTATGGGGATCCCCTTGTGTGTTATTTGTTGTTTCTCCCTTGCTGCTTTTAATATTTGTTCTTTGTGTTTGATCTTTGTTAATTTGATTAATATGTGCCTTGGGGTATTTCGCCTTGGGTTTATCCTGTTAGGGACTCTCTGTGTTTCTTGGACTTGGGTGATTATTTCCTTCCCCATTTTAGGGAAATTTTCAACTATTATCTCCTCGAGTATTCTCTCATGGTCTTTCTTTTAGTCTGTTTCTTCTGGGACTCCTATGATTCGAATGTTGGGGTGTTTAATATTGTCCCTTATGTCTCTAATATTGTCCTCATTTTTTTAAATTCTTTTTTCTTTTTCCAACTCTGTTTCATTTATTTCTACAATTCTATCTTCTAGCTCGCTTATCCTGTCTTCTGCCTCCGTTATTCTACTGTTTGTGCCCTCGAGAGTGTTTCTGATCTCGTCTATTGTATTATTCATTGTATATTGACTCTTTTTTAGTTCCTCTAATTCCTTATTGAACATTTCTTCCATCTTCTCCATCCTTTTCTACAGTTTATTTATCTGTAACTCCATTTTGCTTTCCAGATTTTGAATCATTTTCACAATTAAAATTCGAAATTCTTTATCGGGTAGGTTCGCTATATCTTCCTCTTTTGTTTGTGTTGGTGGGCATTCATCCTGTTCCTTTACTTGTTGGGTATTTCTGTGCCTCTTCATCTTGCTTATATTGCTGTGTTCCGGTGGCCTTTCTGTCTTCTGACAGTCTGTGGAGTTCTCTTTATTATGTAGTTACCTCGTTGTGTGTGGGTTGGATGGGTGACTTGTCAAGGTTCCCTGGTTAGGGAAGCTTGAGTAGATGTTCTGGTGGGTGGAGCTGGATTTCTTCTCTCTGGAGTGCAATGAAGTGTCCAGTAATGAGTTTGAGATGTCCGTGGGTTTGGGGTGGCTTTGGGCAGCCTGTATATTGAAGCTCAGTGCTATTCTCCTGTGTTGCTGGATAGCTTGCGTAGTATGTCTTTCACTGAAACTTGTTGACCCTTGGGTGGTGCCTGGTTTCAGTGTGTGTATGGAGGCCTTTGATGAGTACCTATCAATTAATGTTCTCTGGAACCGGAGATCTCTGGTGTTCTCAGGATTTGGCCTTAAGCCTCTGCCTCTGGTTTTCAGTCTTATTCTTGCAGGAGGCTCAAGGCTTCTCCCTCTTCTGTTTTCTGGTCTCCTCAGTGTCTAATTCCCCCCGTCCTGACACCAGGATGCGGTGGTGGACACTTTTTTTTTTTTCCCAGCTCTCCTATTTAGTCCTGCTGTAGGGAGGGAGGAACAGCTAACAAATATCCCTGGCGTCTGTGGGGAGTGCTCGCGGTGTCTCGGCTACACTGGGAATGCTCCCGCTCGAGGCGTGTGTGCTTTCCCTGTTTATGCTGCTTAGGCTTTAGTTTGCTCTGCTGCAAGCTGTCTGCGGGTGGCACTGGGTTGCATGCACTTCCCAGGTCTGAGCGGCTCAGGTTCAGGTCCTCGGGTACTCGACAAAGGCGCAGACTTGGCTGGGCCTGCATTTCGTGCCTTCCCCAGTCCTAGCAGCTCAGGTGACCAGGCATTTGGCGAGCGCAGTCGCTGCAACTTATCGCCTTCCCGGTCCCTGCCGCTCGGTTTTCTCGGGGTACAACCGGCGCAGTTTCTCAGGTGGATATTGACCGGCCTGAACCCAAGAAGTCCTGGCCAGCAAGGAAGCCTGCCTGCAGCTTGGCACGGGAAGCCTCTCTGGGGCCGCGGCTGCCTCCGCCCCAGCGCTGGCTCCCCTCCCCGCCCGCGTTGGCAAGGGCTGGGGGAAGAGCCGCCTGCTGCCGGCTCGCTCTGCTCCGTGCCCGGTTCTGTGGGCGGGGCTGGTTTGGGGCTTTTTCACAGGCTTTTTCCAGCCCTCTCGCCCTTCAGCTGCAACCTCTGCTCTGGTATCCCAAGTTCGAGCCCTCAGTCTGCCCTGGGGCGCCCAAGCCCGGTTCTCCCTCTAAGCGCAGCCGCCGGTCCTCACTCCAAGCGCAGCCGCCAGTTCTCCCTCCAAGCGCACAGCCCTTGTCCCTCTAACCGCAGGCGCTGGCTCTCCCTCCAAGCACAGGCGCCGGCTCTCCCTCTAAGCGCGGGCGCAGGTTCTCCCTCCAAGCGCACAGCTGTTCTCCCTCTAAGCACGGGCGCTGGTTCTCCCTCTAAGCGCAGCTGCCAGTTCTCCCTCTAAGCGCAGACACCGGTTCTCCCTCTAAGCGCGGGCGCCGGTTCTCCCTCTAAGTGCAGCCGCCGGCGCCTCCCTGCTGAGAGTTTCCTCTGGGCACTTAGTCTGTGAGTTTTAATTATTTATGTCTTTTGTCTGCCAGTTATGCGGCCCTCTGAGGTTCCACTTGCCAGTGTTTCCAGGTGTTTGGAAACTTCTCTCTTTTTTTTTTTTTTTAAGCCTCCCTTCCCGGGAGGGAGCTCTGCCCCTCCCTCTTTTGTCTCTCTTTTTATCTTTTTATCTATTTCCTACCTCCTTTCGTCGACTATGGGCTGCTTTTCTGAGTGCCTGATGTCCTCTGCCGGTATTCAGAAGCTTTTTGTGGGATTTACTCAGCGTTCAAATGTTCTTTTGTTGATTTTGTTGGGGGGAAAGTGGCCGCCCCGTCCTATTCCTCCGCCATCTTCCCGTGCTCTAGACCATGTTTCTTAAATTGAAACAAACTGTATTAGGGCTACTCTAAATTATTTTATTCGATTAAAAAGTAAATAAAAATTTCTCACTAGATTTTAAGAGAGAAGCTTCCAGTGGGCACTGGATACAGGAGGCAGAGGTTGTCCCCAAAAGAGGTAGCTACTTGGTGCCTGCTACATCCAGGCTGTCACTTTCTCGCACTTCCCCAGCTTCCTCAGTACATCTACCTGGAATTGTTCTAATATGAGAGTGCTCTCTGTTTCTGGCTGGTGCCCCCTATCTTAGAAGACTATACTATTTTTTTTCCACTCAGAATTGTATGTTACTTTGTGTATGTGAATATGGTTTCTTTGTTTTCCTGCTTTACAATACTCCAAATATGGATTTACTATGTCACGACTGAAGTGACTCAGCAGCAGCAGCAGCAGCATGTACTCATTAACTAAAGAATATTTAAATTTTCCTGATTTTTGGTCTTAATTAAAATACCGCTATAAACTTTCCTGTTGATGTTCTGTGGTATACATTCATGAGTTTCTCTTGTATGAAAGGTTTGCAGTGAGACTATTCATCATAGAGTGTATTATAAGTATGCATGTGTGCTTAGTCCCTCAGTCATGTCTGACTCTTTGTGACCCCATGGACTTCAATCCACCAGGCTCCTGTATCCATGGGATTCTCCAGACAAGAATACAGAAATGGGTTGCCATGCTCTCCTCCAGGGGATCTTCCCAACCCAAGAATCAAACCTGCATCTCCTGTGTCTCCTGCATTGGCAGGGGATTCTTTACCACTAGCACCACCTGGGAAGCCCCAATCTAAATATAAAAATGTAAATAAGTTAATCATTTTTGGGGGGTGTGAAGGAGATTTTTTATAATAACAACCGACTTGAATATATAATTGAAACATTTCAACATAGAAAATGATCGCAATTGAATGTGATTAAGTCAGAAACAACCTAAACATCTGAACTAGTGCTATGATTTAATAAGTAACAGAGCATAATTCCACTAACCCCACAGAGATGTTAAGCATGTAGCACGCATTCTATAACCATATTATGCAAAATATCTGCTAAACTTTACACTGGATTCTACACTCAGGGAAAGTGCTCACACAAGCAGCTCATTTCAAGGAGCATGAAAAACACATCAGTCTCTGTCCTCCTTCACTGTGTGCTGTGCACGCTTTTTCCTTTCTGTGAATTTTGTAATTTCTAAATTTTGTAATTTCTAATTCTTCAGTTAGGATGTGTAAATTTTATTATCTGGAACTTTCTCTTTCTCTGCAGCTGCAGGCTAAGTAGATAGCTACGGAATGTAAAAATCAAACTCATTTTAGCTCAAATCCATTAAGAATTCTATGATTCAATGCTCAGTTGTTAGCTCTCTTTCTCACCTCCTGAATATAATTTTGTCTGAGCATATATTTTCATAACTTCTGTGGCTATTTCTAGTATTCACATTTATTTCTTCTGCATGTTGCTCCAAATCATTAAAAGTAACTTGAAAGGTCTTAACACATCACAGAACTACAGTCTACTGGTAGGAATAGGGGACATGAGAAGAGGATTAACTAGAACATATCATAATCAGCAGGCTCAATTTTATCAAAGGGAAAAAAAAAGAAGCTTTGAAGTTAGGCCAAACCTGAACTTCAATCCTATTTGCAAATGTTTAAACGTAGGCAAGTCTGCTTGCTTTCATACCTGTAAAGAAATCTGAAGATGAGAATGCTTGCATCATTATGCTGAACATATTGTAGATGTCAATAAAAAAAAATTCCATACTTTCAGAAACCAACAGGAAGACTTCCCAATTATGTGGACTCAGACATCAAAATATAAGGCACTTAAAATAGAGTGTCTTCTGTTTTCTACTGAGCACATTATTTAGGAATGAAAATTTTGTTGTTGTTCGGTCACTAAGTTGCGTACGATACTGTGCAACCCCACGGACTGCCTTCAATCTTTTGCCTTTAGTCTTTCCCAGCACCAGGGTCTTTTCCAACAAGTTGGCTCTTTGCATCTGGTGGCCAAATAATTGGAGCCTCAGCTTCATCAACAGTCTTACCAATGAATATTCAGGCTTGATTTCCTTTAGGATTGACTGATTTGATCTCCTTGTAGTCCAAGGGACTCTCAAGAGTCTTCTCCAGCACTACAGTTTCAAAGCATCAATTCTTTGGCACTCAGCCTTCTTTATGGTCCAACTCTCACATCCATGCATGACTACTGGGAAAACCATAGCTTTGCCTATCCAGACCATTTTTGGCAAAGTGATGTCTTTGCATTTTAATATGCTAATTCCAGGTAAATGGAGCCATGAAGATAGGAAACTGGAGTTGATTATCTGACCTGAAGAGGTCTGAAATCAGGAATTAAGCCAGCAGTAAAAAGTGGGACTCTTGAGGAACATAGCATACAGTATAAAGAGTGTTCTTCATAATTTTCTACTTTAACGTGAATTAAAAATAGCTGTTATGGAAATCTATGTAGGAAGAGGCAAGTGACTAGTGCAATAACATTTTATGGCATGGGGACTTCTCTAGCAGTCCAGTGGTTAAGACTCCATCCTTCCACTACAGGGGGCATGGATTTGATCCCTGATCAGGGAACTAAGATATTGCAGGCCACAAAGTACAGTCAATACAAAATAAAACACGATACAAGTAAAATAGAAACTATTTAAATATTTTAAAATGTATAATGGCATAAAGAATACTTTGTTTTGCGTTAGTTCTTTTTGAGTGCTGTGTGCACTGTCTACAACTGTTTACAGCTCAGGTGGTAAAAAGTCTGCCTGCAATGCAGTTTGGACTGGGGTTCGATCCCTGGGTTGGGAAGATCCCCTGGAGAAGAGAATGGCTCCCCATTCCAGTACTCTTGTCTGGAGAATTCCATGGACAGAGGAGCCTGGTGTGCTACAGTCCATGGGGTTTGCAAAGAGTCAGACATGACTGAGTGACTTTTACTTTCACTTTTTCTTTTTGAGTGCATTTGAGAGATTACAGAAAGAAACAGACAATGTCATGAGTTTAAATTTCAAGTCATGATCAAAGAATGAGAGAGCTTCTATGATTTCCCTTAAATTCTCTCTTAGCTCTTATTAGTCACAATGCAAAATTTCAGAATATTAGACACAAATTATGAGCCTACAGTTTACGGAATTATAATTCATAGCCTTTCCAGTACTATAATTAGCAATATAGGGTTTGGATAGCAGTGAGACGATATGGGGAATTCCGATGAATCTATGTGCCTTGAACCCTAGTTTCTTTGAACCTCTTGCTAGGGAAGGAATATCACCTTCCTATTCTAAAGTGTGCTGACCTGTGTTTAATCCTTTCTAATGATTTCACTTGAGCAGTTTCCTCATAAGCATCTTTCCTCAACACCGACCTCTATCATCTCTCATTACTACAATACCTATGCACGTGTGCATACTAAGTCACTCCAGTCGCCTGACTGTTTGCAATTCCAAGGACTGTACCCCGCCACTGTTCACGTGAGTTCTCTGATATCAACCTAAAAGGTTTCTGAAGTGGCAAAAAGCAAGGAGAAAATTTTAGGTATTGGAGTAAAGGTAAGCATGTTTGGGCTTTGTGTTTTTAGCAATATGATTAATATAAGAAAAATATCCTTTAAATGACTAGAACAATGATTTTACATATCACATATTAATCAACCTTCTACTGATGGGCATCTATGCTGTTCCTAAACCATTCCTTTAACTACAATACTGAGATGTGTCTTTCTGTTGCTTCATAAGGGAATTCCTCCTTTATGATGTGATATATCTATAGTTCACCTTCTAATTATTATGCCATTGTATTGAAGCAACTTAGCAGCAGCATTATCTTTTTATCATTTAATTTCTTTGCATTTGTCCCTTTCCCCTTTTGTTTTCAAAGTGAATCACAAACTATTGTATTATTCTATGGTTTCTTCTCTAAAATTATATGTAAAATAGATTACATTTCTCTTTCAGTAATTCCCCTCACCCTCCTCCTATTCTATTTTAAATGAAGTGTAATATATATCCTGGAAAGCAAATTGTGACAATATCACAACTCCACATATTTTCACAGGTAATCACATTCACGCAATGAGCACCCAGACCAAGAAGCAGCACATTACCATCCGACCAGGAACACTCTGAATAAAGAACGTGAAGTTGCTCAGTCATGTCCAACTTTTTGTGACCCCATGCACTACCAGGCTACCTGGTAGGCTGCTGCTAGCCTACAAGGCTCCTCTGTCCATGGAATTTTTCAGGCAGAAGTACTGGAGTGGGTTGCCATTTCCTTCTCAAGGGGATCTTTCTGACGCAGGGATCAAACCTGGGTCTCCTGCATTGCAGGCAGACGCTTTACCGTCTGAGCCACCAGGGAAGCCCAATAATCCTCTGAATAATTCTATTCACAATAATCCTATTCATATTGTTCCCTAGAACAATGAAAATAACCTTTACACTATTTCTACTTTTAAGAATGTATACTAGATTGCCACCATTGTATTTTATACAATACTACATTGCTTCCAGTCTTTTGGATCTCCTCTTTGGTGAAATGCCTCTTTATATGCTCTGCTTCTTTCAAAAATTCATATTTATATTATAAAATGTTATATTCACATTTTAATAAGTGTATATTATTTACTGAATTTTTGCTTGTGTATTGTCGGAGAAGGCAATGGCACCCCACTCCAGTATTCTTGCCTGGAAAATCCCATGAGCGGAAGAGCCTGGTAGAATGTAGTCCATGGGGTCTCGAAGAGTCAGACACAACTGAGCGACTTCACTTTCACTTTTCACTTTCATGCATTGGAGAAGGAAATGGCAACCCACTCCAGTGTTCTTGCCTGGAGAATCCCAGGGACGGGGGAGCCTGGTGGGCTGCCGTCTATGGGGTTGCACAGAGCTGGACACGACTGAAGCGACTCAGCAGCAGCATTGTCTTTTCAGTCTTTTACCATTAGCTCTCTGAATTATTTTCTTATTGGCTTATTAAGAGACTTTGCTTATTTTTAATGCAGAGATGTTAAAGATTTGTCTGCTTCGTTTATTATCAATACAAATATAAACTGATATTTTGTCTTTTAAAAATAATTATTCATTTAAGAGACAATAATTGTTAGACTCCATCTCAACAAATACTTCAACTTCAATAGCTCTTAGGTTATGTGACATGATAACAAACTTTATGTTCAAACTAACAGAAAATATTATTTTCATAACTTTTTATAAAAGTATTTTGTATCTATATAAATGTTTATTTTTATAAAACATTAAATATTCATAATTAAAATATTGATTAATTAAGACATATTCTGACTACAGGTAATCAATATCATGAAGATATGAAAGAACAAACTGAGATTTACGATTAAGAAGCAAAAAAAAAATTAAGAAGCAATTCACTAAATAGAGTCATAGTGAGTTCTTTTCTAATGTTAATATGACATTTTAATTTTAATATTTGACCTAGTGGTTTTAACAATTGTTTCTTTCAAAATATGTTTGTTACATAAAAGTTAAGGGGTTCCCTGGTGGCTCAGACAGTAAAGAATCTGCTTGCAATGCAAGAGATGCAAAAGATGTGCATTTGATCCCTTGGTCAGGAAGATCTCCTGGAGAAGTGAATGGCTACCCACGCTGGTATTCTCGCCTGGATAATCCCATGGACAGAGGAACCTGGTGGGCTACAGTCCACAAGTTCACAAAGACCTGGACACAACTGAGTGAGTAATGACACACAAAAATTATATAAAACCTAGAAAGAAGATAAAAGTTTTGATTAAATTGTAAGCAGAAATATTACTATAATTATTTCTTGGTTTGTATGCATGCATTTGCATAAAATATTTATAATAAAACTCAATTTTAGAAATAATACAGATAAAAATTTATAACTTACCCTTTCCTATTAACAATAAAATGCAAATTTATTTCACTGTGTTAATGGTTGTCTTTATAGAAAGAAATCATTCAAAATTTTAACAGCATAGTTATAATTACAGTGACATACCTTCCATTAAATAAATTTTCCCTCAAATCACAAACTATGTATTTATCTCCAAAACATTACTTGTAAGATGGTTTCTGATTCCGTAAAATAACTTGGGCTAAAAAGGACAGAATCCTTTAAAATAGCTAAGAAGAATAATAGTGAGTTGTGATAATCATGGCATGATTATATTAGAATAATGTCAAAGCAAATTGATAAGTGTAAGTCTTTAGAATTTATACACATAGGCTTAATTACAAAATTTAAAAAGTTCCGTGTCTTTTCTAATATGAGAACTTATTTAATATATATTTATAAATCATAAATGATTAAATGACTCATGCCTTATTTTAAAGGGTATATAAATGTATGATTGAGTTCTGAATCACAGTTGCTAATGCTTACTCCTTGGAAGGAAAGTTATGACCACCCTGCTACTGCTAAGTCACTTTAGTCGTGTCCGACTCTGTGCGATCCCATAGACGGAAGCCCACCAGGCTCCCCCGTCCCTGGGATTCTCCAGGCAACAACACTGGAGTGGGTTGCCATTTCCTTCTCCAATGTGTGAAAGTGAAAAGTGAAAGTGAAGTCACTCAGTCGTGTCCGACCCTCAGCGACCCCACGGACTGCAGCCTACCAGGCTCCTCCATCCATGGGATTTTCTAGGAAATAGTACTGGAGTGGCTTGCCAGTGCCTTCTCCGATGACCAACCTAGATAGCATATTAAAAAGCAGAGACATTACTTTGCCAACAAAGGTCCATCTAGTCAAGGCTATGGTTTTTCCAGTGGTCATGTACGGATGTGAGAGTTGGACTGTGAAGAAAACTGATCGCCGAAGAATTGATGCTTTTGAACTGTGGTGTTGGAGAAGACTCTTGAGAGTCCCTTGGACTGCAAGGAGTTCAGTCCTGGGTGTTCACTGGAAGGACTGATATCAAAGCTGAAACTCCAATACTTTGGACACCTCACACAAAGAGTTGACTCCCTGGAAAAGACTCTGATGCTAGGAGGGATTGGGGGCAGGAGGAGAAGGGGACGATAGAGAATGAGATGGCTGGATGGCATCACCAATTCGATGGACGTGAGTTTGAGTGAACTCTGGGAATTGGTGATGGACAGGGAAGCCTGGCATGCTGTGATTCATGGGGTTGCAAAGAGTCAGACACGACTGAGCGACTGAACTGAACGCTTAAATATCTATTTAATTTCCATTTTATTTTATTTAAGAAACTATTCTATCCTGTTTAGATTGTAAGCTTAAACAGAAATACACTCTGTGGAAAAGAGGCTAATTTCAGTGTGTCAAGAAATTATGGGTTTAACATATCATTTTGTGATCTATAATACTGTATTATAATGTCTCCAGTAGGTACGACTCCAACCCTAATAAACATGGACATCGTTAAGGGTAAAGGAAAGGCTAAAATTATGTCAGTAACAGGGGGCAAAGAAAGAAGTGACTCTGGCAGATCTTCCACCATCTGTTCCCTTCAATTCACCATTTCATAAAAACGGAGGCTCTCTGCATACAACTGCCATGAATCCCTTTAAAATATTAAGTAAAAAGCAACATATCTCATGAATTCACTCTGATTATAGACTACATTGGTGGCATTTTTCTTTATTTATTGAATTTTGTTTTTACTTCTTAGTAATCCAGAATATTGTGTAGTCAAGTCTATGATTTTTCCCGTGGTCATGTATGGATGTGAGAGTTGGACTGTGAAGAAAGCTGATCGCCGAAGAATTGATGCTTTTGAACTGTGGTGTTGCAGAAGACTCTTGAGAGTCCCTTGGACTGCAAGGAGATCCAACCAGTCCATTCTAAAGGAGATCAATCCTGGGTGTTCATTGGAAGGACTGATGCTGAAGCTGAAACTGCAATACTTCGGCAAACTCATGCGACGACTTGACTCACTGGAAAAAGACTCTGATGCTGGGAAAGGTTGGGGGCGGGAGGAGAAGGGGACGAAAGAGAATGAGATGGCTGGATGGCATCACCGACTCTGTGGACATGAGTTTGAGTGAACTCCAGGAGTTGGTGATGGATAGGGAGGCCTGGCGTGCTGTGATTCATGGGGTCGCGGAAAGTCGGACACGAATGAGTGACTGAACTGAACTGAACTGAATCCAGAATATTAATGATAATATTTAGAAAAAACAATCTCATAATCTGCAAGTTCACATAATATAGTCATTATAAACAAACTCAGTTACTTTAAAGTATTACCATAAAAAACACTTTGTCACACTGATTTCAAACATCAGTATTTGATAAGAAAAATCGCATAATCGCATACCTCCATATTTAATTTTCCTATCATCTTTGAGTAGCAAAGTAGCAAGTACTCTTAGGAATGAAACCCAACTTATTTCTGTGTCCAACCAATGGTCTAAGTATTGGCGGCTTCATATTACTCCTAAGGGTAAGAGCAGTCTACTCCTATTTGAAACTGACACAGGCCAGTTCACAACAGAATAACTTTAAAATCATACACGAAGTCCCCTTGTGCCCAGTTTCCTGAATCACGTATTTTCAAAACATGCAGAGAACACAGACGCTGTCAAGCATTTTCTTCCTCTAACTCTGATTAGGTTCATGTAAACCTCCGTTAAATAAGTCCAGTAGAATGTCCTTGAGATACTTGCTTCCTATTTTCACTATGAATAGCTAAGCTAACACAGTTTTCAAAGGCATCAGTAGAGTCACAATTGTTCAGTGAAAAAATATGTGAGGAATGGGATGAGCAAGGGGCCATGAAATCATATTTAATGGTTAACTGGAGCCCGAACTTTAAACTGCTAATCCCAAGGCAGAAATCAAACATAATTGAAATCAATATCATAGATTTACCACACATAGTTAGAAAGTTCCTGTCAACACAGTTTTACCCAAGTCTCTATTAATTGTGTGGATTCACTCACAATACTGGAGGAAACTGACTTCCCTTTCATAATGAAAACAATGCTTCACTGAAGCATAGTTTCAGAGTGAGCACTACTGAGCTGTACTTTAGTTTTGTTTTTCTGTACCTTAAAATAATTTGGAATGTTTGTGTGATTAGTTTATGTTTTTCATTGGATTCTTCAGTATCACATTTCCTTTTTCATATTCAGTTCAGTTCAGTTTAGTCACTCAGTCGTGTCCGACTCCCTGCGACCCCATATTAGGCATGCATAATTACTTCTATGTTAAGCATAAAATATATGTGATTTTTTGTTGAAAATAAAATAAAAATGACAAATAAGAAATATTTATCCTGCATTTATTTCAGTTTTATTAAAGTATATACACATAAAAATCATTTATTATTTCACCATAAATGTGTAAAATTCTTAAATACTTCTCTGACATTTCTTAAATTCTTAAACACTTCTCTGATGTTCTGACATAGAAGCAACACTGGTTTCTTCAACTGGTTCAAAGTAGTTTCTTCCAAATTAATAAAATTATTCATTAAGTTCTATATTATCAACAGACTCCCAGATACATTTCTTATAAGAATATTCTCCCCAAACGTTTCCCAAATATTATATTTCTTTTGATTAAATACTCATACTCAAGCTTTACACATCTTAGGAGAAGTTTAAAGCATAAATAAAAGATGAGTGATATGTGGCATTGTGTTATTTAGAATTTAAATTACTGGAAGACAAAGATAATATTCCTATAGTTACTAATACACAATCAGTACTGTTTAATATTTATAAACCAAGTTCATAGCTACTTTGCCTAACAGATAAGAATGCATTTTAGGACACATACTATTTTCTTATCTGTTTCAAAAATGTGTTATCTATGATACAAAACATATTAACTAGCTTAATTTAGATTGAATCTGTGAAATGTTTTGAATTCTAGAAACCTAAAGAGTAGAATTTACTTGTAGACATTAGAAAAAACCTAAATTGAGTGATGCTTTATTTAAATGTACTAATAAAGAGAAATATTGCCCCCTGCTCAATACTCTATTATTACCATTTCATCATTCTAATTTAAAGCTTTGATTCTGATTAAAATGAAAATACTGACATGAACAATATTCTTAAACTTATATTTATACTAGAAGGTGAAAGTTGCTCAGTCGAGTCTGACTCTTTGTGAACCCATGGACCCATAACGTCCATGGAATTCTCTAGGACAGAATACAGGAGTGGGTAGACTTTTCCTTCTCCAGGGCATCTTCCCAACCCAAGGATCGAAGCCAGATCTCCCACATTGCAGGCAGATTCTTTACTAGCTGAGCCACAAGGGAAGCCCAAGAATACTGGCGTGGATAGCTTATCCCTTCTCCAGCAGATCTTCCTGCCCCAGGAATCAAACCAGGGTCTCCTGCATTGAAGCTGGATTCTTTACCAACTGAGCTTTGAAGGAAGCCCAGAGTATTAACCTAAAATTTCTAACTGGTCCATGCACATGTGATATGATACATGAGTGACAGTGAGTGTAAGAAAAATAAATGATATTAATCATCTTCTGAATAGCAAAAATAAGAACGAAATCAAAACACTAAATTCAGTTCTAGGATAGACAAAAAATAAATATTTGTGGAGTTTTAAAATCTACTCTGAAACTATATTATTGATCCACGGACTCAGTCGTTCAGTAGTATCTGACTCTTTACAACTCCATGAACTGTAGCCCACCAGTCTCCTCTATCCATGGGATTTTCCCAACTAGAATACTGGAGTGGATTGCCATTTCCTCCTCCATACATCACCAATTTATAGCAAGCTCATAAGAAATGGGACTGTGAAATTATTATTATTATTATTTTTGGTATTTGGTAGATTGGTAAGAAAGTTCTGAGAGCTCTGAAAGATGATTCTTTTGTGGTAATGAAAAGGACTAGAAGAGTGAAGAGACCAATGGACAAATCCATTTTGAGGATTAATGTCACATGCAAAATGCTTTAATGAGGCAAGTGTAAAGCAAATGAAAGAACCAAGGAACAATTACTCTAACCCCAACACACAGATGTAATGAGAAAAAAAAAAGGATAAAAGTTGTTTTATGACACAGGATTCATTTATCTTTTCCAGAGGTAGCCTGCCTGACAGAATGATGGATCAGTGTACTATAGATATCACATTTGAAATATCCTTATTCAGGGTTCGGACTCTGCCATCTAGAATAGAGAATAAGGACTAAATTGACAACAGTCATCATGCAGTGTTCCACACTATTTGAGAGAGAATAACAAAGGAGAGAACCTGCCCTTAGGAGGCTCCTCACTGGTCCACTTGGGGTTCTCGTTCCAACATTAGGTTGTGCCAGTTTAGGAGTCTTGTTTCCTAGAACCGAACATATCTGACAAGTTGCAACTACCATCTGACCACGTTGAACTCCAATTGTCATCAATAGGTGAAAGAAGATACATTATTGTTTGGGGCATTCATCCTGAATTGCCATGTAGATGTTGGGTTCTAAATACAAAGTAGGGCAAAGGTAATTTGTCTGCAGTCGAGTCAATTCCCTGGGGCCACCACTTCACATACCATGCCCAGTAACAACTATCAATTAGTAGTTATGACCATAATCCAACAAAGTCAAGACCACTCAGGCAACACAAAACAGCCATGTTACTGGTTAGAAACAAAGGAGTATTATGATAGGTAATAGAGAAGTAGATGATGATGATCAATTACAACATCAGAACCAGCCTGCTTCAATAACTCAGAAAACTTTGTATTTGCTTTCTAGCCTCCACTGCTTCCATTTCCCCCCACCTGTCTTAGAATTATTACATCATACAATAAATAAAGCATCAACATTAAGTTTTGTCTCAAGTTCTATCTTCTATAGAATCAGACAAAAACATTCCTTAAGAACAAAGAAATAGTAATTGCATAATAAATATAAAACAATGGAATCCTCTTTACAAAAGAAGTCACTTCGAATCCTAAGTGGCCTTTCAACTATTGTTCATGTTATAACAGACCTCATTATGCAATCTCCAAAGATTTCTCTAAGGTCAAGAGAAGTGACTTTGTGTGTTGTGTGTGTTTGTGTGTGTGTGTGTTTTCCCTCAGCTTTCTAAAAGTTCATTTAAACTCTTTGTTCCAAGATCTCTAGAAATTATATCCTGATTTAAGGATCACATCACTCTATTGTAACACTCCTTAACATCATTGCCAACAAAATGTTTCAAGCTGTTCATAAATATTTGGTGTTAATATTTTTTATGAATTTAGAATAGAATGAGTCAGGGAATAGAGAAGAAAAAAAAAGGTGTATTATATAATTTTATGGATAATTTAAAAATTAGAGTATTTAAAATAAACCTCAAACTTTTCTATGGATAAAAGTCACCTACTATTTGTAACTCTCCCACATAAAATAGTTCATTAATTTCACAAAATTTCCATACTATCCATGTAGCATTTTGCTTTTATTACCTCTATTATTAGTAAATGTTACTTTATTATTCCACTTCCTGTTTAGTGTTTCAATCAGTATATGTAAATTCAAGCATAGTATATCATACACTTTTACAACCTCATAAAAACATACGCACTTGGCTTTATTTCATGTTTTTGTTATTATCATATTTGTTTTGTTCAACAGTATATTCTTAATAACTAATATCCATCTTGGCATATAGTATATGCTAAAAATATTTATCAAATGCATGAGTATATAAATTAAGAATCTGATTTTGTATTTCCAAATGGATAGCAGTAGTTACTGAAAAATTTTTTAAACTAAAAATCTGAATTTACTCACTACATAACTTCCAATTTTATTATAGATTATACATGACTTATATGTTAATCCATTCTGCATTCAATGTACTGAATATTACTTTTAAACTAAGAATTATATATCAAGTCAAAATATCAAAGAACATATGAAAATACAAGAGGCTTTTTCAGGCATTGGAAGGATTCATAAAGTTAAGCACACTTTCTTTACACCTACTAGAAAACGTATTCTAGCAACAGATGAAGATACAAAAAAAAAGAGAATAAAATTACATTCAGTGTACTACATCAGGCATAGAAGAAAGGTAAAGAGAAGAACCTGAAAAACATCCTCACAGGAAGCCTGGAGATCAATGAACCTGAATTTGATCAGATAAGTAGAACATTATGGAAGTGAGAAAGGGCAGGAGGAAAATTTGTAGATGAGCTGTAGTGATCAAGAGTCTGAAAGATGATTTAGACTAGTGTTAAACTAGAGACTCCATTTGAACTCTATACAAGTGACATTTCCAATGATAGAAAGATTTTTAACTTGAATAATTCTAGGAGAAAATATATACTTTCACGTTGAGTCCTGGTAGTTAAGTGAACAGAATTTGCAAAATAATGATCAAGTAATGGCATAAAATGTAAAAATAAAGATAAAACAGACAAAGGAAGATAAACGAAGAGCAGTGGAGGGAAGTGTGTTACAACATTCTATAACGTCAATAAGATTTTATGCTGTGGAAAAAAAATATTTTTATGAACATTGGCTTCCCTGTTGCTCAGATGGTAAAGAATCCACCTGGGTTCGATCCGTGGGTTGGGAAGATCCCCTGGAGAAGGGTATGGCAACCCACTCCAATATTCTTGCCTGGAGAATCCCATGGACAGAATAACCTGGTGAGCTACAGTTCACAGGTTCGACAAAGAGTCGAACATGACTGAGTGACTAAGATTTTCACTTCATTCATAATCTAGACATGAACAGGTGCATGAATAGGTGTATTTATGTGCATAATATCATCATCTAAATATGCATACACACCACAACAAAAATAGTCTTTTTTAAGCCTGACAACAAAATACATTGTCAAAACAAAGTTAATTTAGAGGTTTATTGTCTCCTTCTAGAAGTAATGTATTGTTCTTCATTATTATGAACAACTATAAAACGCTACAAAAATATCATACTGCGTTCACTAAATTACATAGCTCTTGTTACTTAAATTCTATGTATTTAACTAAATAATCTAATGAGGAACTGACTCTGCTGTCTTAAGTATTGCTGTTGCTATTGTTGAGTCGTTGTGTCTGACTCTTCTGTGATGCTATGGACTGTAGCCAGCCAGGCTTCTCTGTCAATGGGATTTCCCAGACAAGAATACTGGAATGGGTTGCACTTCCTTCTCCAGGGGATCTTCCCAAACCAGGGATTGAACCCGTGTCTCCTGATTGGCAGGCAAATTCTTTACCATTGACCACAGGTTAAGCCCCATCTTTATATGTATTATTGCTATTATTATTGTCATTATTATAAGGAAGCTATGGGTATACATCCATTCATAATTTATTGCACATTAAAATATTCAAGTAAGTGAAACACCCTTATAAGCATTTTCTCCTGGCACAATATGTGCAAAAAGAGAAGCAAGTTATACAATTAGCTTTTTGTGCCAATTCCCTTCAGCAAAGCAAGCAGCTTGTCTCCCTCTTCTGTAATGACCATTTTTAAGTATGTGTTACTAAACTGAGTAAACTTAAAATAATTACTGTGAAGAAAGCTGATCACCGAAGAATTGATGCTTTTGAACTGTGGTGTTGGAGAAGACTCTTGAGAGTCCCTTGTACCGCAAGGAGATCCAACCAGTCCATTCTAAGGGAGATCGATCCTGGGTGTTCATTGGAAGCACTGATGCTAAGGCTGAAACTGCAATACTTTGGCCACCTCATGTGACGAGTTGACTCACTGGAAAAGACTCTGATGCTGGGAAGGGTTGGGGGCGGGAGGAGAAGGGGACGACGGAGAATGAGATGGCTGGATGGCATCACCGACTCTGTAGACATGAGTTTGAGTGAACTCCGGGAGTTGGTGATGGACAGGGAGGCCTGGCGTGCTGTGATTCATGGGGTCGTGGAGAGTTGGACACAACTGAGCGACTGAACTGAACTGAACTGAAAATAATTATGTTTTACATTTTTAAATATAAAATTTGATCTGTGCTAAGTACAAAATTTAAGTCAACTTTAAAAAATATAAGATTGTCACAGGATAAAATGTAAAAATAATATATTAAAATGAACAAAACTTAGAATTTCATATGTTAAATGTATTTTATCTTAATTGGAGATGTTTTATCTCTACATTTTCTAATACATTCATGTGTCTTTGTTTTCTAAAATGTACTTTTCATATTGTGATGACATAAAGTAATATGATGAGAAAAGTAAGACAATGAGAACATCAGCAAAGCTCAACCAAAGGAATATCACCTAAGTGATGTACCAGACTCTAGCTGGAACAGGATATCCTCTTTAATTTTATTTTCAATAAATGATACTTTATTATTTTATTTCATGTCATATGCTTTTGCTAAAAATATATAGAGGAAATCCAAAAATTATTAATTTCAAGAAACTAATAAAAATAAAGTCACATAATGCAGAATGATCAGGAAAACCTCAGGAATACGAAGAAAGATTGTGTAAATACTGAAATCTTAATTTCCACAAGTCACAAGAGGTGACTTCTAAACTGAAGTTTTATTGCAGAGGTGATAAAGGGAAGAGTGAGGTTAATCACTAAGATCATTTCAGGCTGAGTGACAGCCCAGAGACATCAGAGGCTATGCATTTGCTTATCTTCCCCTGGAGAAGGGAATGTCTACCCATTCCAGTATTCTGGCCTGGAGAAGTCCATATAGTCCATGGGGTCGCAAAGAGTCGGACATGACTGAGTGACTTTCACTTTCACTTCAATTTAGTTTCACATGGCGACAACACAAATTTTGAGGGTAAATCATTCATATCATAGACAAAAGAGTCTGATCGTTAGTTTATAAATGACCTTACATGCTATGTTTAGGAGGTTAGATAAAAGGAATAAAGATTTCATGAATAAATATGAGAAGAGATAGCACATTTTGAGTTGTATAAAGAACATCTGAGCAGGGATATGAAAGATTCTGAGGCTTTGAGATTAATAAAAGGAAATCACTGCCTGAGTAGTAGCAAAAAATGATGATACTGGTGGAAATCAAAGGGATTTGGAAACAATAAGTTAGTGGAATTTATAGTATGGATGAATCTGAATATCAAAGGTAAAGGAGAAAAGGATTTTAGGAGGACCCAAGGCTGTGATTTGATTGCAGAGGATGTAAAACAGGAGAATATGGAATCAGAAAATATGACAAAGTCTCATCTCCACACTTTAGCTGAGGTTACCATGCCAAAGAGGAAGCCGTTTCACAGGTTCAAAACTCAAGAAGGAAGTCTGGGTTGGAGAGAAAGATCATATAATCATGCATACATTGGTGATATTTAGATATGAGCATGTAGCTTCCCACATGACTCTAGTGGTAAAGAACCCACCTGCCAATGCAGAAGTAAAGGACATGGGTTCATTCCCTGTGTCAGGAAGATCCCCTGGAGGAGGGCACGACAAGCCATTCCAGTATTCTTGCCTAGAGAATCCTATGGACAGAGAAGCCTGGCAGGCACGACTTAGCAAGCATACATGCACATAGCACAAAATAAGATGACTGAAGAGAAATTCTGCTGAACCCCACCATTCAAACAGTGAATGAAAGAAAAGAAGTCCACAACGAGTGGGATAAGGAACAACAGAGGTTAGGGGTTAAAAACGCTGTCACAAAAGTCAAAGTGCAATTTTTGAAAGAGATGGGAGTATTAAATGGTGCCAGAAATTCAGAAGAGATCATATACATTAAGTTTAAGAATTGTCTGCCGCCTTGGCCACCAGAAGATTATTAATAACCCCAAATTTTCTTGTAATGAAATCATGGTTATTAATGAATAATTATGTAGACTTAGTATTGAATGGCAGGTGATGAAGTATATTCATTGATTGACAAGACTCTCTTCTGAAAAGCCCAGTTAAGAAGGGAAGGTGACAGATGAGATAGTGGACTGTGAATTCAGTTAAAGTGATAACATTTGTATTTGTACAGCATACTGAAAAAATGGTGGAGGAATTTAGAAAGACATCCTCTAAATGTGAGTATTTAGGGACATATGTGGAGAAGGAAATGGCAACCCATTCCAGTGTTCTTGCCTGGAGAATCCCAGGGACAGCGGAGCCTGGTGGCTGCCATCTATGGGGTCGCACAGAGTCAGACATGACTGAAGCGACTTAGCAGGGACATATGTAGGGAGCTTGTTAAAAAAAAAAATCCATCATGTTTTCTTTACATCGTACTTGGGTTAAATGTGCTAATGAAATCATTTCAGCATTTAATTTAGGAACTGAAAGATGAGCCTGCCTATGCAAAGATATTTTTAGCACTGCATTTTCTTCTTTAATGGGTAAATTCAATTCCTGATTAAGAAATGTAGATCATGAACTTGAAATTACTTACCCTGCTATTCTACGCATATCTAATACTATCTTGGACCACAGAATTTTACTGACACCTGGATCACAAATTTTCTAGCAGCTTCATGGCTGGGCCTTTTATCTATCATCAATAGTAGTGTTCTTTGCAGTTGACTATAAAAGTTTCCAACTTACACAGTCTTTCCTCGATCACTTTGGCCCAGTTTCTCCTAGATGCCACTATGCACACCACAGGGTATTAACAGAACCCAGTAACTCTTATGAAAGCAAAGTAAAATGGCTTCTTGCTAGAGGCAACTAGCCTGAGATATCCAAACTACTTGATGTTTCTCCAGGTTATCTGTTAGACTTTGGGGACAACTATTTCCCCTTGTATCTTAAATTTAATTGCAATAGAGCAATTGGGATGTCCTTTCTAAAAGGAGACAGGGTTGAGTTTTTCATTTTGTTTAAATTAGAGAAATTTAAGGATATATGCAGAATATCATGTAATTTAGAAGGAAGATGGAGGTATTAACTACAGGGAAGGATCACAGAGAATAGTATCGTAGGTGGAAAAGAATGACTTACATAAAGCTCCAATTTATTGGCTAGTTTGCTTGTTTAGTTTGTTTTTGATGAAATTGTGATGCATTTGAGAATGATGGAGTAGAATAGAAGAATTGAATAAATCATGTTAAATACTTTGGCTTTTTGAAACAGGGTAGGGACAACTGAGGAGCATTATATTAAAAAGTGCTACCTGATGAAGCAAGTCAGGAAAAACGAATACAATGTATCAATTCATTAGACACTTCCTGTGTACAGGAGTGAACCTTGGAGGTGGGTTTTGTAGGTAAAAGTACAGGTATATTTTTGTATTTCTTTCTTCTTTTTTTTAAACTGAGCTTAGGGTTTCTTCCGGGAGATATCCCTATAGAGAGCAAAGGAGCTAAGGATAATACAGGGTGAGAGTTAGAAACTGTGATCTAGACCAATTTGGGAAAGAAAAAATAAAGATTAATTTGAGCCTGATGAAGGGACAAAAAGGTGACAAGATTTGGACATCCTGATGATGTCAAAATATTTCGAGAATAAGGAATTCAGAAAATCATTGTCATTGTATTCAGAAGTTGCACGGATTTTCCTGGAGTTCCATGATTAAGACTGCACTTCCAATGCATGGGTTGTGGATCTCTCGTTAGGGAACTAAGATACCTCATGCTGCACGGTGTGTCCCCTCAAAAAATTGAATGTTGTAAGTTTTTAGAAGAAATATGAAAAAAGTAAAGCCTCTAAAGGAATAGAAAAAATAGAATTGAAATTAAAGTTTCAAAAAAAGCGAGACAAGGATTCCTTTTTACCATTATTTTAAGCTGCTTAACTTCAGTATTAGTTTGTTACAGGCTACATCTAACACTAATATGGTCTATACATAAAATCTCTTCTGTTTCACAAGAAGTGAATATTGATTAACAATTATAATAATGGCCACAACCAAACCTCTTAAGACCAGTGCCACCAAGTAAGTCACTCCTTGCTCCCTGGAAAGAGGTCACAGAGCACTGTTTTGGGTCCCCATCCTGACTAAAAGGAAGCTTTCATAATGCCCAGAGCCCTTGTTGTCCTCCAATCCCGTGTAGCAGGAACTCATTTAGGTGGCATCAACCTTGACTCTCAAATGGAAGGGAACATGTACAAAAGGAAAAATGACGCGGGTACCTTTAGATCTGATGAGAACCTGGAAGAAGCTCCTGCTGGCAGCTCAGGCACTGCTGTTACCACTGGAAACCAGGCTGACATCAGCACCATATCCTCCAGGAAGACAAGCCAGCAAGTTGGGCCATGAGCACCACTCCTACTGCTGGTCACCTCCCTCCTGGAACCTCACTCATCAGAGGCCCAAGGCTTACCGGGAGCCGTGACTTTGGGTGGCGATGGACCCGGAGGTTTTTATGACCACAGGCATAAAAGGCATCTTCTGTGAATTTGCCTACACGGCTGTGGTCACAGACTCTTCTCTGCTGTGAGGACAAAACACCGGGGCTACGTCAACGGAACAGGCCCGGGCAGAGGCGGTGGACGTGGGATCCGGTTCTGCGCAGGCGTGGCTGGTGCTCCCATGAGCACCCGCGGGTGGTCACGCCTCGGCGTCGCTCCCGCCAAGGCCGTGAGGAGCGTGAGAAGGAAGAGCTGGCTGCTGCGGAGAAGGCTGCGACCCAGGAGGAGCTCAGAGTGAATGTCCTGCTGCGGCTCCTGAGTTAACGGCCACCTAAGCTGAGGTCAGGACTAGTGTGAAGGTGGCAGGCGTCCCCTTCAGCGGTTCCGTTCTGAAGCCTCTTCCCTCAGCCAGGCCTGAAGTCTGTCCACACCTTCAACCACTCAGGCCCTCTGAGAGGTAGAAATAACCAGTGAGTGGTCTTTTTATTTTTAATTGAGGTATAATCGATACAAAACATTATACTGGTTTCAGATGTATAGCGTTATGATTTGCTATGAGTATGCGTTTTGAAACTGTCACCACAATACGGCTATTTCATATCCATCTCCATAGTTATTTATTTTTTCTTGTGAACTTTTAAGATCTAGTCTCCTAGGAACTTTTAACTATGCAATACAGAATTATCCATGTTAGTCATCATGTTCATCTTTCCATCTCCAGGAATTATTTTATACCTAGAAGTTTGACCCATCTCACCTATTTTTCTCGGCCCCCTTTCCCTGTGGCACCCACCAATCTGTTTTCCATATGTAATGTTGTTTATTTGTTGTCACTTTTATACTCAGCATAATGCCCTTAGCTTAAGGTCTGTCCCTGTTGTCCCAAATGGAAAGATTTCATTCTTTTATTATGACTGAATGTTAGTCGAATATATATGTGTATATACTAGATTTTCCTTCACCATTCATCTGTAGATAGTCACTCAAGTTGTTTCCACATCATGTCTATTACAAGTAATGTATAACGTAATGAAAAAGCTGATTTATCTGAGCAAAGCCGTGGAGGAGGGGTTTGGAGAGATACAAGACTGTGAACATAGTAAGATTGAGATTATTCAGGGCCCTATAGCTTATTTGCATGATGTGTATATTTTCCAAAGGATGATATGGAGGCTCAGAAAGGTTTTAAGTACAGTAAGTGCATGAATCAGGAGGGAATGGTGGCCATGGTAGCAGTAAGAGGGGAAACGATGTGTGTTTCAAAAATAGATCTTTTGCTGTTGAGCATTTTTGGAGATCAGTTAAAGTATTATTCATTGAAGTCCAAGGAACACAAAGTTATAGCAAGAGAGATGAAAAGGACACGATTAACCTAGAAGACATTTAGAAGGTCACTTAGAGCTGAATTGGTGATGGATTGAATATGAGGGACAAGAAAGAGAAATAAACTAAGGATGATTCTGAAATTCCAAGTGCTTATTAGGTGAATACTGTTGTCATTTTCTGAGACAAGGAATAATAAAAGAAGGATATTTGCTCGTGGGAAGTGGGTAGGGGGAATATCATACACTTCTTTTCCCACACATGTTGGATTTGAGGAACTCTGAAACCACACGTCTGTCTCACTTGAGATCACACATGGAATCACATAAGGAGAACTGAGTCAGTACACTAATTCTTGTGACCTGGGAGTCAGTTGGAGAGTGTTAAAAAAAAGAAGGAGGAAGGCATCCTTGCAGGAATCAGATATGTGTTGAATGTGTACCTCAAAGGATGATTGCAATGTCAACTCTGTGATTTCAGTGCAACTCTGTATGGTTTCAGTGTCAACTCTGATTAATTCATTCAGAATCTATGACCCATGAGGCCAAGTAAAGTTCATTAGGGAGCTGAGACTTCTATTCTGTAGGGAATTCATTTCTGTCTCATTGCATCTCATAGGAAGGTGAGAACAGAGTAGTTACATGCAACTCTGTTTGGAGAGGAATGATAGCTGCCTCTTAAACCCTAGGCCCACAAAGTAGGGGATACTGAGCTTTTCATCACCCATAGGAATCCTGCTAATGACGAAATCCCAATAACTATGCTTGAGCCTGAATAAGTCAGAAATGATTAACTTTCCATTTGAGGTAATGCAAATAGAAGAGATACTATGTGAACAACCAGAACACAAAACCAGTTAAATAGATTTAAACTCATGTGTTATATAATTATATATTCATATATATGTAAATGAATATTGGGATTATTAAGGTAAATATAGACATGAGATTGAACAAAGATCATTATGAGGGTCTGATCACTAGTTGTAGCCAGCAGTCATGTTACAGGAGTTTTTCTGTGTTATGCTGTCCTCTGGGTATTTTTCCAAATCTCTTGAGTGAAATTACTGAGGTAGGGACCTTGAAACAGAATGAGGAGAAACCTAAAATTTTTATTCTTCCTCATTTCAAAAATGGTATAAATATACAAAACTCTATACTTGATTATTTTATATTTGAAAATATCTAGAGTGACTTTTGTTTCTTGTACCAAATCCTGACCAATTTTATAGGGCTGAAGATCCAGAAAGATAAATATATTTATAAGCTGAGGTGTTTCTTTGAGAGGAGAAGGTTTGAAGCCATGGATATAAAGAAAACTCTCAACCAGAATATATTTCTCAAATTTCTTTAAATTTTTATTTAAATTTAAGCAAAATCTTAATAGAAATCTCTTAAAACTTCAGTTTGTATTAGTGATTTTGAAAGTATCATCTAGAAGTGTGTATTAATTGCATTTTCATTGAATTTAAATTATTTTTTTGTTTATTTATTTATTTATTTTATTTTACAATATTATATTGGTTGGTTTTGCCATACATTGACATGAATTCGCCCCAGGTGTACATGAGTTCCCCCTCCTGAACCCCCCTCTCACCTCCCTCCTCCCTTTATCCTCCCTCTTGGTCATCCCCGCACACCAGCCCCGAGTATCCTGTAACATGCATTGACCCTGAACTACTGATTCGTTTCACATATGACAACATACATGTTTCAGTGTCATTCTCTCAAATCATCCCACCCTCACCCTCTCCCACAAAGTCCCAAAGACTGTTCGATACAACTGTGTCTCTTTTGCTGTCTCGTATACAGGGTTATAATTCCATCTTTCTAAATTCCATATATATGTGTTAGTATACTGTATTGGTGCGTTTCTTTCTGTCTTACTTCACTCTGTATAATAGGCTCCAGTTTCATCCACCTCATTAGAACTGATTCAAATGCATTCTTTTTAATGGCTGAGTAATACTCCATTGTGTATATGTACCAAAGCTTTCTTATCCATTCGTCTGCAGATGGACATCTAGGTTGCTTCCATGTCCTGGCTATTATAAACAGTGCTGCGATGAACATTGGAGTACATGCGTCTCATTCAATTCTGGTTTCCTCGGTGTGTATGCCCAGAAGTGCGATTGCTGGATCATATGGCAGTTCTATTTCCAGTTTTTTGAGGAATCCCCACACTGTACTCCATAGTGGCTGTACTAGTTTGCATTCTCACCAACAGTGTAAGAGGGTTCCCTTCTCTCCACACCCTCTCCAGCATTTATTGCATGTAGACTTTTGGATAGCAGCCATTCTGACTGGTGTGAAATGGTATCTCATTGTGGTTTTGATTTGCATTTCTCTGATTATGAGGGATGTTGAGCATTTTTTCATGTGTTTGTTAGCCATCTGTATGTCTTCTTTGGAGAAATGTCTGTTTAGTTCTTTGGCCCATTTTATGATTTTAAATTGCATAGAGGCAGCAAGATCTTTTTTGGCTCATCTCCTAGAGTATGAAAATAAAACCAAAAATAAACAAATGCGACCTAAATTAACTTTAAAATCTTTTGCACAGCAAAGGAAACCATAAATAAGATGAAAAAACAACAGTTGGAGTAGGAGAAAATATTTGAAAATTAAACTAATGCCAAGGGATTAATTTCCAAAATATACAAACAGCTCATGCAGCTCAGTATCAAAAAAATAAAAATAAAAAAATGGGCAAAATATGTAACCAGACATTTCTCCAAAGAAGACATACAGATGGCCAACAAAAACATGAAAAGATATTTTAATGTTACTAATTATTAGAGAAATGCAAATCAAAATTACAATGAGGTATCATTTCACAGCTGTCAGAATTGCCATCATCAAAATAATCTATAAATTACATGCTGGAGAGGGTGTGGAGAAAACGGCACACTTTTTTTTTTTTTTTTAATATGCTCCCACACTGGTGAGCATATAAAGTGATACAGCCACTATGGAGATTCCGCAAAAAACAAACAAAAAACTAACTAAAAATTGAATTATGAGATGACCCAGCAGTCCTACTCCTGGGCACATATGCAGAGAAAGCCATAATTCAAAAAGATACATGCACATCATAGTTCAGTGCAACACTGTTCACAATCACCAAGACATGAAAGCATCCTAAACGTCCATCAGCAAATGAAAGGATAAAGAAGATGTGGTACATACATACAATGGAATATTACTCATCCAAAAAAGAAACAAAACTCTGTCATTTACAGAGACATGGATGGACATAGAGACTGTCATACAGGGTGAAGTATAGTCAGAAAGAGAATAATAAATATCTGGAACATTTGTAAAATTGAATTTGAGAGGGAAATAAATGTATGGGAATGTATGTTTCTATGCATACATGTGCATGTATTAATATATTAATGAGCAAGAGGTAAGCAGGTAGACATCTCTAATTTGATTGGTTTTTAGAAATTTAAACATACACAAAATGAGGGATGCTGATCTGATGATAAAAACATGGAAATCTGAGCCTAAGTACTGTTGGTAGTATGGCTTCTACCATATTGATTCTCAGTTGATGAAGTGAATGAAGTCACCATATAAATGGTGGGGGAAAAAAAAAACAACAGATGGAGAGAATATGTTTCTCCCTCCATTCTCCCAAGTGCCTGCTTCCAGTAATCACTGTGGCTTCCAGTAATCACTGTGGCTCCCATACAGTTGCCTGGGATCAGTACTTATTCTAATTAAATTCACTTAACTAAGCTAAGTATGAATATATGCCATTTATATACAGAGAGTAACAAGTTATTTTTAGGAGGCAATTTAATCAATATTCCTAATTATAATCACTCAACATTATTTCTACACTTTTAGGGAACTCACAGATGTATTCTATTCCTTCTACTAGATCTCCAAGAAGAGAAGTGGCAATAAGACTCTGCCTCTGACTCTTAAATAACTATTTTTAGTCTTTGACTTGGTACCTTTTGTTAACTGCTACCTCTAATTAAAATGAAAGATTATATCATTTTAAGTTAATCCTGAATAATCAAAATGTATTTACAGAGAAACTATTAGTCTCTATAGAACTGAGTTTCACAAAGAAGCCTACTTTTTTCCTTTTCTTAAATGACGTGAATAAATGTCATCTTCACAATAGAAATGCAGACAAAACAGAAGGAAAAGCACAACTTCTGCCACTTTTGTATGTAGAAAATGATTTGTTTACCTCATGAGTAAAATCAACTGAGGGAAACTAAACTGGATGTGCCTGGAAGATTCTGTTGGTGCATTGCTCATGAATAGTACACATATGGCAGTGCAGTAGATGAAACAATTATTTTATTTGTATTAGACTTTCTTAATGTGCATTAAGAACTGCATATAGATCTAAATAAAGTATCTCATTCATTTGGGCCTCATGAAATCCTTCCTAAGTTTTGAAAATGTATTAAAATACATTGTAGATTCTACTGGGAAACAAAAAGGACTGTATATGTGAAATAAAAAGTATTATGGTCGTTGAGCAAAATGTCTCAGGAATATAAATCTTGAATATTTACAAATTTTGCAAATTTTAACAATTTTATCTACTTTTCAAATAGCAATGGGTAACAGAATTTCTAAGTTCTCCATAATTAAATGGGATTTAATGTTGTATATATAGTTTTAATATTGATTAAATTATTATAAATTATGATGTACATATCTATGCATTTATATACACATATGTTTACATTGATATATGTATGTGGTTTTTTATACTAATTTAGTCAGTTCAGTTTAGTCACTCAGTCATGTCTGACTCTTTGTGACCCCATAGACTACAACACGCCAGGCTTCCCTGTCCATCGCCAATTGCCAGAGCTTGCTCAAATTCATGTCCATCAAGTCAGTGATGCCATCCAACCACCTCATCCTCTTCCATTCACCCCTTCTCCTCCTGCCTTCAATCTTTCCCAGCATCAGGGTCTTTTCCAATGAGTCAGTTCTTCGCATCAGGTGACTAAAGTATTGGAGCTTCAGCTTCAGCATCAGTCATTGCAGTGAGTATTCAGTACTGATTTCCTTTAGGATTGACTGGTTTGATCTCCTTGCAGTCCAAGGGACTCTCAAGAGTCTTCTCCAATGCCACAGTTCAAAATTTAATTGGTAATTATTTAAATTGCTTTTGCAATTTTTTAATTCTAGAAGAAATATTGTTTAATACAAGCCTTCTAATGAACACAGCAACAACAACAACAAAACTAATATCTTGATTATTTTAATTTTGAAGGGATCATGCTTAGAGAAGACTGTGAAAACAATTTGCCCAAAATCCATCAGTGCTGTCCAGAGTGGGCAGAAGGTGTCATGCATGTGGGAGAGGTCAGGACATGATGTCTGTCACAATCATGACTGTATCATCATGATTAAATATCTATATATTATTTTTGAAATTAAATATTAAATTCCAGCAAAGAAATACCAGTCATCCTTACTGACATTAGGACAGTGGATTCATGATTGTGAGAGTTTAAGCATTTCTGACATCATTTAGAGACATGTTTTAAAAGTGGAGTAGATACTTAAAGACTTGATCAGACAACAGTTATTAGATTTTGTATGAATTCATATTGGTTATGAGGTGATTATGAGTCACATAAGGGCTTATGTGTATCACAAAGTATATATGCTGAAAATGCAGAACTGACATGCTAATCAGGGGTCAAGTATGGCAATTGTCAGAATCAATTAAAAGAAACCAGAATAATCACACATTAAGAATAAAGTATATGTCCATGAATAAGTAAAACCAAATGAGAGAGATTCAAGGAGCACTGGGTTAGGTGTGCAATAATATAAAGAATTTTAGAAAAGTTTAAAAGCGGCATTACATTTAGGACGTGTCACATACACTGAGTGAGAGACGGACTTTTTCCTGTAAAATGATAACATCAGGTTTTTGTTTGTTTTTTTTTTCACTTCACATTATTGTATTGGTTTTGCCATACATTGACATGAATCTGCACCGGCTGTACATATGTTCCCCATCTTGAACCCCCCCCCCACCTCCCTCCCCATCCCATCCCTCTGGTTCATCCCAGTACACCAGCCCCAAGCATCCTGTCTCATGCATAGAACTCAGAATCGTGTGTAGTTTTGTGGCTGAAGTGTAGAGACAGCAGACATGCAGAATGAAGTACAAAAGGAAAGAAAGGGTCTATAGAAGTCTCACACTAAAATCCTGTTTTAGAGATAACTTGGGGATGAGAACACACAGGTAACGTGGGGAAAGGAAATGAAAGTATGGAAAGAGGATTCAAATGTGATACTTGTCCCAGAGTAACAAAAAAAGACAGAACATTAAGGAAGCATACATAGGAGAAATCAGATTATTCCAAATGATACATGAAATGTCAATAGAAAAATGTGTTGTTAGGTTACTTTCAGAATATAAGGTAAGCAGTAGGAAATCCATATACCAACAAGATTTAAGAAACTGGGGTAGATGTCAGGGTTTTGATCTGAGGGCTAGGCATCTAGCAAAGATACAGTCCTGAAAAACAAATACTGTACACTAAACAATACTTCGTTTAAGTTCAGTTGCTCAGTCGTGTCTGATTTTTTGTGACCCCATGGACTGCAGCATGCCAGGCTTCCCAGTCCATCGCCAGCTCCCAGAATCTATTCAAACTCATGTCCATCAAGTCCATGATGCCATACTCATCCATGACCTCATCCTCTGTCGTCCCCTTGTCCTCCTGCCCTCAATCTTTCCCATCATCAGGGTCTTTTCCAATGAATCAGTTCTTCACATCAGGTGGTCAAAGTTTTGGGGTTTCAGCTTCAGCATCAGTCCTTCCAATGGATATTTAGGACTGATTTCCTTTAGGATGGACAGGTTGGATTGCCTGCAGTCCAAGGGACTCTCAAGAGCCTTCTCCAACACCACAGGTCAAAAGCATCAAATCTTTGGCACTCATATTTCTTCATATCCAATTCTCACATCCGTCCGTGACTACTGGAAGAACCATAGCTTTGACGAGATGGACATTTGTTGGCAAAGTAGCATCTCTGCTTTTTACTATGCTGTCTAGGTTGATCATAGATTTTCTTCCAAGGAGCAAGTGTCTTTTAATTTCATGGCTTCAGTCACCATCTGCTGTGATTTTGGAGCCCCCAAATATAAAGTATGTCTCGGTTGTCAATATTTCCCCATCTATTTGCCATGAAGTAATGGGACAGGATGGCATAATATTAGTTTTCTGAATGTTGAGTTTTAAGCCAACTTTTTCACTCTCCTCTTTCCCTTTCATCAAGAGGCTCTTTAGTTCTTTGCTACTTTCTGCCATAAGGGTGGGGTCATCTGCATATCTGAGGTTATTGATATTTCTTCCCATAGTCTTAATTCCAGGGTGACAATATACAGCCTTGATGTACTCCCTTCCTGATTTGGAGCCAGTCTGTTGTTCCATGTCCAGTTCCCACTGTTGCTTCTTGACCTGCACACAGATTTCTCAGGGGGCTGGTAAGGTGGTCTGGAATTCCCATCTCTTGAAGAATTTTCCACAGCTTGTTGTGATCCACACAGTCAAACGCTTTGGCATAGTCAATAAAGCAGCAGCAGATGTTTTCTTGGAACTCGCTTGCTTGTTCCATGATCCATGAGATGTTGGCAATTTGATCTCTGGTTCCTCTGCCTTTTCTTTTTTTTTAAATTTATTTTATTGGAGGCAAATTACCTTACATTAATATATTGGTTGGTTTTGTCATACATTGACATGAATCCGCCCCGGGTGTACATGTGCTCTCCCTCCCAAACCCCCCTCCCACCTCCCTCCTCCCCATATCCTCCCTCCATGTCATTCCCGTGCACCAGCCCCAGGCATCCTGTATCATGCGTCGAACCTGGACTGGTCACTTATAATATACATGCTACAATGCCGTTCTCCCCAATCATCCCACCTTCACCCTCTCCCACAGAGTCCCAAAGACTGTTCTATATGCCTATGTCTCTTTTGCAGTCTCGTATACAGGGTTCAGGTTTCCATCTTTCTAAATTCCATATATATGCGTTAGTATACTGTATTGATGTTTTTCTTTCTGGCTTACTTCACTCTGTATAATTGGCTCCAATTTCATCCACCTCATTAAAACGGATTCAAATGCATTCTTTTTGATGGCTGAAAAATACTCCATTGTGTATATGTACCAAAGCTTTCTTATCCATTCATCTGCAGATGGACATCTAGGTTGCTTCCATGTCCTGGCTATTATAAACAGTGCTGCAATGAACATTGGAGTACATGTGTCTCTTTCAATTCTGGTTTCCTCGGTGTGTATGCCCAGGAGTGCGATTGCTGGATCATATGGCAGTTTTATTTCCAGTTTTTTGAGGAATCTCCACACTGTTCTCCATAGTGGCTGTACTAGTTTGCATTCCCACCAACAGTGTAAGAGGGTTCCCTTTTCTCCACATCCTCTCCAGCATTTATTGCATGTAGACTTTGGATAGCAGCCATTCTGACTGGTGTGAAATGGTATCTCATTGTGGTTTTGATTTGCATTTCTCTGATGATGAGGGATGTTGAGCATTTTTTCATGTGTTTGTTAGCCATCTTTATGTCTTCTTTGGAGAAATGTCTGTTTAGTTCTTTGGCCCATTTTTTGATTGGGTCACTTAGTTTTCTGGAATTGAGCTGCAGGAGTTGCTTGTATAATTTGGAGATTAATCCTTTATCAGTTGCTTCATTTGCTATTATTTTCTCCCATTCTGCAGGCTGTCTTTTCACCTTGCTTAGAGTTTCTTTTGCTGTGCAGAAGCTTTTGATTTTAATTAGGTCCCGTTTGTTTATTTTTGTTTTATTTCCAATATTCTGGGAGGTGGGTCTTGGAGGATCCTGCTGTGATTTATGTCAGAGAGTGTTTTTCCTACGTTCTCCTCTAGGAGTTTTATAGCAGGCTTCCTTGGTGGCCAGGACTTCTTGGGTTCGGGCTGGTCGATATCCACCTGAGAAACTGCGCCGGTTGTACCCCCAGAAAACCGAGCGGCAGGGACCGGGAAGGCGATAAGTCGCAGCGACCACGCTCGCCAAACGCCTGGTCACCTGAGCTGCTAGGACCAGGGAAGGCACAAAAGGCAGGCCCAGCCAAGTCTGCGCCTTTGTCGAGTACCCGAGGACCTGAACCTGAGCCGCTCAGACCTGGGAAGTGCATGCAACCCAGCGCCACCCGCGGACAGCTTGCAGCAGAGCAAACTAAAGCCTAAGCAGCATCAACAGGGAAAGCACACACGCCTTGAGCAGGAGCATTCCCAGTGTAGCCGAGACACCGTGAGCACTCCCCACAGACGCCAGAGATATTTGTTAGCTGTTCCTCCCTCCCTACAGCAGGACTGAATAGGAGAGCTGGGGAAAAAAAAAAAAAGTGTCCACCACCGCATCCTGGTGTCAGGACGGGAATTAGACACTGAGGAGACCAGAAAACAGAAGAGGGAGAAGCCTTGAGCCTCCTGCAAGAATAAGACTGAAAACCAGAGGCAGAGGCCTGAGAACACCAGAGATCTCCGGTTCCAGAGAACATTAATTGATAGGTACTCATCAAAAGCCTCCATACATACACTGAAACCAGGCACCACCCAAGGGTCAACAAGTTTCAGTGAAAGACATACTACGCAAGCTATCCAGCAACACAGGAGAATAGCACTGAGCTTCAATATACAGGTTGCCCAAAGCCATCCCAAACCCACGGACATCTCAAACTCATTACTGGACACTTCATTGCACTCCAGAGAGAAGAAATCCAGCTCCACCCACCAGAACATCTACTCAAGCTTCCCTAACCAGGGAACCTTGACAAGTCACCCATCCAACCCACACACAACGAGGTAACTACATAATAAAGAGAACTCCACAGACTGTCAGAAGACGGAAAGGCCACCCGAACACAGCAATATAAGCAAGATGAAGAGGCAGAGAAATACCCAGCAAGTAAAGGAACAGGGTAAATGCCCACCAACACAAACAAAAGAGGAAGATATAGGGAACCTACCCGATAAAGAATTTCGAATTTTAATTGTGAAAATGATTCAAAATCTGGAAAGCAAAATGGAGTTACAGATAAATAAACTGGAGAAAAGGATTGAGAAGATGGAAGAAATGTTCAATAAGGAATTAGAGGAAATAAAAAAGAGTCAATATACAATGAATAATACAATAGATGAGATCAGAAACACTCTCGAGGGCACAAACAGTAGAATAATGGAGGCAGAAGACAGGATAAGTGAGCTAGAAGATAGAATTGTAGAAATAAATGAAACAGAGTTGGAAAAAGAAAAAAGAATTTTAAAAAATGAGGACAATATTAGAGACATATGGGACAATATTAAACGCCCCAACATTCAAATCATAGGAGTCCCAGAAGAAGAAGACAAAAAGAAAGACCATGAGAGAATACTCGAGGAGATAATAGTTGAAAATTTCCCTAAAATGGGGAAGGAAATAATCACCCAAGTCCAAGAAACACAGAGAGTCCCTAACAGGATAAACCCAAGGCGAAATACCCCAAGGCACATATTAATCAAGTTAACAAAGATCAAACACAAAGAACAAATATTAAAAGCAGCAAGGGAGAAACAACAAATAACACACAAGGGGATCCCCATAAGGATAACAGCTGATCTTTCAGCAGAAACTCTACAGGCCAGGAGGGAATGGCAAAACATACTTAAAGTGATGCCTTTTCTAAATCTAGCTTGATCATCTCGAAGTTCAAGATTCACCTACTGTTGAAGCCTGGCTTGGAGAATTTTGAGCATTACTTTGCTAGCGTGTGAGATGAGTGCAATTGTTCGGTAGTTTGAACATTTTTTGGCATTGCGTTTCTTTGGGATTGGAATGAAAACTGACCTTTTCCAGTCCTGTGGCCACTGCTGAGTTTTCCAAATATGCTGGTATATTGATTGCAGCACCTTGACAGCTTCATCTTTTAAGACTTGAAATAGCTGAACTAGAATTCCATAACTTCCACTAGCTTTGTTCGTAGCGATACTTTGTAAGTCCCACTTGACTTCACATTCCAGGATGTCTGTCTCTAGGTGAGTGATCACACCATCTGGTTATCTTTGAGATCTTTTAGTTGTAATTATAATTTAGTTGAATTATAATATTAGGTACACAAATAGACATCATAATGCCAGGTACAGAATGCACATGCAAAAAAAAAAAAGCCCATTTGTTAGATCTAAGTTGCCAGAACAAAACTGAAATGTAAGGTTTTATTCCTTCTATCCCAAATTCTCCATGTGTATAATCTATTTCTCCCAACATCAATGTCTCAATGTCTGAGGACAAAATTAGTATAGGCTGAGCCTGCGGGCCCACAGGGAATGCCTTAGGATGAATAAGACGGTCATCAAACAACATCTGGTCCTCTATCAAAGTAAATAGCATGAACTTGGAGTGAGCCAGCTTATGAAACTTTGTTCTTGTTATTTGTTTGGGACTTAAAATCTCAGTAGGCAGGCCATATGCAAGTTTAAAGAAATAAGGGAGGGGGGCTTCCATGATCCAATAGCGAAGACATAACTCTTGAGGGGACCCAGATTTGATCCTTGGTCAGGAAACTAGATCCCACATAATTCAACTGAAAGGTCTCACATGCCAGAAACTAAGAATCAATAGAGCCAAATACACATCTTAAAAAATAACAGTAAAGAGCTGAGGAAGGGTATTTCTGGAAAATTGCAGTAGTACTCAGTTCAGTTCAGTTCATCACTCAGTCACCTCCAACAGTTTGCAACCACATGGACTGGAGCACACCAGGCCTCCCTGTCCTCACCAACTCCTGGAGCCTACTCATGTCTATTGCATCTGTGATGCCAACAATTCACCTCATCCTCTATCGTCCTCTTCTCCTCCCACCTTCAATCTTTCCCAGCATCAGGGTCTATTTGAATGAGTCAGTTCTTTGAATGAGGTGGCCAAAGTATTAGAACTTCAGCTTCAGAATCAGTCCTTCCAATGACTATTGAGGACTCTTTTCCTTTAAGATGACTAGTTTGATCTCATTGCAGTCCAAGGGACTCTCAAGAGTCTTCTCCAATAACACAGTTCAAAATCATCAGTTCTTTGGCATTCAACTTTCTTTATAGTTCAACTCTTACATCCATGCATGATTACTGGAAAAACCATGGCTTTGACTAGATAGAACTTTGTTGGCAAAGTAATGTCTCGGCTTTTTAATATGCTGTCTAGGTTGGTCATAGCTTTTCTTCCAAGGAGCAATCAGTTTTAATTTCATGGCTGCAGTCACCATCTGCAGTGATTTTAGAGCCCCCAGAATAAAGTCTTCCACTATTTCAGTTGTTTCTCCGTCTATTTGCTATGAAGTCATGGGATTGTATGCCACGATCTTAATTTTCTAAATGTTGAGTTTTAAGCCAAAATTTTCACTCTCCTTTTTTGCTTTTATCAAGAGGCTGTTTAGTTCTCCTTTGCTCTTTGCCATCAAGATGGTTTCACTAGCATTGCTGAGGTTATTGATATTTCTCCCAGGAATCTTGATTCCAGCTTGTGCTTCATCCAGCCTGGCATTTCACACAATGTACTCTGCATATAAGTTAAATAAGCAGGGTGACAATATACAGCCTTGACGTATGCCTTTTCCGACTTGGAACCAGTCTGTTGTTCCATGTCCAGTTCTAACTGTTATATCTTGACCTGCACACAGATTTCTCAGGAGGCAAGTCAGGTGATCTGGTATCCCCATCTCTTAAAGAATTTTCCACAGTTTGCTGTGATCCGTACATTCAAAGTCTTTGGTGGTATAGTCAACAAACCAGAAGTAGATGATTTTCTGGAACTCTCTTGGTTTTTCGATGATCCAAAGGCTATTGGCAATTTGATCTCTGGACCCACAGGGATGGGATGGGGAGGGAGGTGGGAGGAGAGTTCAGGATGGGGAACACATGTACACTCAAGTCAATGTATGGCAAAACCAATACAATATTGTAAAGTAAAATTAGTTAATTAATTTTAAAAGTTTGGAGAAAAAAATAAACAATTTCCATGGAGACTAAATAAATAAATAAATAAACCCAGATTGAACATCCAGAAGTTCACAGTTCACGTACTATTGAAGCCTGTCTTGGAGAATTTTGAGCATTATTTTGCTAGTCTGTGAGATGAGTGCAATTGTGTGGTAGTTTGAACACTTTTTGGCATCTTCTTTATTTGGGATTGCAATGAGAACTGACCTTTTCCAATCCTGTGACCTCTGCTGAGTCTTCCAAATTTACTGGCATATTGAATGCAGCACTTCCACAGCAGCATCTTTTAGGATTTGAAGTAGCTCAACTGGAATTCCATCACCTCCCCCAGCTTTGTTTGTAGTGATGCTTCCTAAGGCCCACTTGACTTCACATTCCCGGATGTCTGGCTCTAGTTGAGTGAACACAACATCGTGGTTATTTGGGTCATGAAGATTTTTTTTTTGTTTTTTTTTTTTACAGTTCTTCTATATATCCTTGCCACCTTTTCTTAATATCTTATGCTTCTGTTAGGTCTATACCATTCTGTCATTTTTTTTTTGTGCCCATGTTTACATGAAATTTTCCCTTGGTATCTCTAATTTTCTTGAAGAAACCTCTAGTCTTTCCCATTTAGTTGTTTTTCTCTATCTCTTTGTATTGATCACTGAGGACGGCTTTCTTATCTCTCCTTGCTATTCTTTGGAACTCTGCATTCAAACGGGTATATCTTTCCTTTTCTCCTTTGCCTTTCACTTATCTTCCTTCCTCAGCTATTTGTAAGGCATCCTCCGACAACTATTATGCCTTTTTGCATTTATTTTTCTTGGGGATGGTCTTGATCATTGCCTCCTATACAATGACAAGAACCTCACTCCATAGTTCTTTAGGAACTCTATCTATTAGATCTAATCCCTTGAATCTATTTGCCACTTCCACTGTATAATCATAAAGGATTTGATTTAGGTCATACCGGAATGGTCTAGGGTTTCCCCTACTTTCTTCAAGATAAGTCTGAATTTGGCAATAAGGAGTTCATGATGTGAGCCACAGTCAGCTCCTGGTCTTGTTTTTGCTGACTTTATCAAGCTTCTCCATCTTTGTCTCCAAAGAATATAATCAGTCTGATTTTGGTAGTAACCATCTGGTGATATCTATTTGTAGTTTTTTTCTTCTGTTGTTGGAAGGGTGTGTTTGCTATGACCAGTGCATTCTTTTGGCAAAACTCTGTTAGCCTTTGCCCTGCTTCTTTTTGTACTGTAATCTCAAATTTGTCTGTTACTCCAGATATCTCTTGCCTTCCTATTTTTTCGTTGTAGTCCGCTATAATTAAAGGGACATCTTTTTTGGGTGTTAGGTTTTTCTGATTACCACATTAAAATAGGCAAACAGTTAAGTAGAAAAAATCAAAGACCCTGGCCAACATTTTCAGTAACCACTAACAGCTAGGAGACTTGGTGCTGTTCTTATTGGTTTTGGGAAAGCAGACAGAAAAGGGACATCTGACGAGTTTCTCAGTTGTTTCTGACTCTGCAGTCCCATGGACTACAGTAAACCAGGCTTCCCTGTCCTTCACTATCTCTCGGAGTTTGCTCATCCTCAAATCCATTGAGTCTGTGATGGCATCCAACCACGTTATCGTCTGTCACCCCCTTCACCTCCTGTCCTCAGTCTTTACCAGCTTCAGAGTCTTTTCCAATGAGTTGGCTCTTTGCATGAGGTGGCCAAAGTATTGAAGCTTCAGCTTCAGCATCAGTCCTTCCAATGTATAATCAGGGTTGATTTCCTTTAGGATTGACTGGTAGAATAGGAAAACTATAAACTGCTAAAAGATAATCAAAGAGGGCACATGATCCCAAGAGAAATAGCAGCTGAAATCAGAAGGTGCTTTGCCAGGTCTGATAGTAGTTGAGTTTAGTGGGCTTGCAGTGAGAATTCTTGAGCTGCAATAGTCTAGATTCCATGAACTTTCAGGACTCAGACTTCCCCTCTCAAGTGGGCCTCAGAGGAGAAATTAAAACTCCTGAGAGTGGAAATTAAATTGAGTCCTACAAGTCCCTTATACTGCAAGGAGATCCAACCAGTCTGTTCTAAAGGAGATCAATCCTGGGTGTTCATTGGAAGGACTGATGCTAAAGCTGAAACTCCAATACTTTGGCCACCTCATGCAACGAGTTGACTCACTGGAAAAGACTCTGATGCTGGGAAAGGTTGGGGACGGGAGGAGAAGGGGATGACAGAGAATGAGATGGCTGGATGGCATCACCGACTCTGTAGACATGAGTTTGAGTGAACTCCAGGAGTTGGTGATGGACAGGGAGGCCTGGCGTGCTGTGATTCATGGGGTCGCGGAGAGTCGGACACGACTGAGTGACTGAACTGAACTGAACTGAACAAGGAAAGCAGAGTCAAATATTTTAAAAGTCCAGATAAAAGTGGTAGACAGATGCTTTCATACCTCAGAAAGCAATTCACCTAAGAATGACTGACTAAATTCATGCAAGATTGAGAAATATAAGAGCATCAAGTTCAAAACCATTTGAAAAATTAGCAAAGTAACATAAGAATAAGAAGAAAAATAACATCTCTACATAAAAGAACTTGTTTCTTGTATGAAAAACATACTCAAAGAGATTGAATATGTAAGATTCAGAGTAGGAAAGTGAGTTAAAGTTGTTAAAAAAATTATACAGTCCAAAAAATATATATAATTAAACGGTGTAAGCAAACAGTGTAAGAAAAGATGTGGGAAAAAATGTTACATTAGAGTTAAAAATCATTTGGCTATGAAGACTAAATTAGAAGCAGGCCAGTCATCAGTCGCTCAGCCCTTTCCAACTCTTCGTGAAGCCAAGGACTTCATCAGGCCACACCAGGCTTCGCTGTCCATCACCAACTCCCAGAGCTTGCTCAAGCTCATGTCTACCAAGTCGGTGATGCCGTCCAACCATCTCATCCTCTGCCGTCCCCTTCTCCTCCTGCCCTTTCCCAGAATCAGGGTCTTTTCCAGTTCATCAGTTCTTTGCATCAAGTGGCTAAAGAATTGGAGTTTCAGCTTCAGCATCAGTCTTTCCAATGAATATTCAGGACTGATTTCCTTTAGGATTAACTGGTTGGATCTCACTGCAGTCCAAGGGACTTTCAAGAGTCTTCTCTTCTGAACACCACAGTTCAAAAGCATCACTTCTTTGGTGCTCAGATTTCTTTATGGTCCAACTCTCACATCCATACATGACTACTGGAAAAGCCATAGCTTCGACTAGATGGACCTTTGTCAGGAAAGTAATGTCTCTGCCTTTTAATATGCTGTTCAGGCATGCCAGTACAAAAGGAAATACATTATGAACAGTAAAGGTAAAAGGGAGAAAAAGTTTAAATATTTAAAAATAAAAAAAAATAAATTATGTAGGAGATGGAGATGACAACAGAAAAGATAGGAACAGAAGATCCTCCATAAATATAGTAGGATGCTTGAAAAGAGAAAAATGCCAAAGGAACAGAACAGGTACTAAAACTAATTCAGTAGAACTTTCTAAAATGAAACCTGATTTAAAACTGCATATTGAAAGACCAGTATTTACATGATCATGTTGAGCAAGAACAGCAGACACTAAGACATTCTAGTCAAATGATTGGATTCATGTAAAAGAAAAAAATACTTTGGATATTTAGGCAAAAATCTCAGGTGCCAAATTGAAGAGGCTCCCACTGCTAAAATTGGAACGCCGTCAAGTTTAATAAACATAAGAATTATAATAGTTTAAATTTTTGAATTAAAATATATATTAGAAAAATAAACAAGTGACTAACCTTCTAGGTTCATTGGAAGGACTAACTCAACAGAGCACGAGATAGTTGGATGACATCATTGACTCAATGAGAGTTTGAGCAGGCTCCAGGAGATGATGAAGGACAGGGAAGCCTGGCATGCTGCAGTCCATGGGCTCGCAAAGAGTTGGATACAAATGCTGAAGATCCAAAACCTTGGCCACCTGATGCAAAAAGCAGATTCATTGGAAAAGACCATGATGCTGGGAATGATTGAAGTCAGGAGGAGAAGGCGACAACAGAGGACGAGAGATGTTGGATGGCATCACCAAGTTAAAGGACATGAGTTTGAGCAAGCTCTGGGAGATGCTTAAGGACAGGGAAGCCCGGGGAGCTGCAGTTCATGGAGTTGCAAAGAGTTGGACACAATTTATCGACTGATCAGCAACAAAACTTCTCCAATGACAGAGAATCAATTCATTATCTTGAAAGCTGGGTAGATCCAGAAAAGAATCCAGCATTTATCCTGCCATTTATATATGAGTTATATTGTTGCATAGCCAATAGCCAAAGAGTGGATGAAGAAAGCAGTCCTTGTTATTGTAGCTAATAAATAAAATTACAGAATTTGAATATAATAACTTTTACCACTTACATAAAGACAGGGCACTGAGAATCAGTAACTGGGCACAAAGAGAAAAACCCAAGTATCACCCGCCTTGTGATGAAAGAACACTGCAAAACTGCCCATCTGGCCACAGGGCTGCAAGTGATACAGAAAATAGAGGGATGTGTTGGACTGCACATCAGCTACAGAATCTGCAAAATCAAGAGCACTGGAAACTCCAGTATCACATGTCCCCATTTTTTATTGAGAAAAATTTAAGGAAACACCAGGCATGAGTAAGAGGAAATTCTGTAATGGAAATCATAGCATGGGAGTAAAACAGTAATAATAATAGAAAGCCCCGAGATAAATCCACGCACGTATAGACACCTTATATTTGACAAAGGAGGCAAGAATATACAATGGAAAAAAGACAATCTCTTTAACAAGTGGTGCTGGGAAAACAGGTCAACCACTTGTAAAAGAATGACACTAGAACACTTTCTAACACCATACACAAAAATAAACTCAAAATGGATTAAAGGTGTAAACGTAAGACCAGAAACTCCTAGAGGGGAGCATAGGCAAAACACTCTGGCATAAATCACAGCAGGATCCTCTATGACCCACCTCCCAGAGTAATGGAAATAAAAGCAAAAATAAACAAATGGGACCTAATTAAACTTAAAAGCATTTGCGCAATGAAGAAAGCAAGGTGAAAAGACAGCCTTCAGAATGGGAGAAAATAATAGTAAATGAAGGAACTGACAAAGAATTAATCTCAAAAATGCACAAGCACAATTCAAGAAAAATAAATGACCCAGTCAAACAATGGACCAAAGAACTAAACAGACGTTTCTTCAGAGAAGACATAATGGCTAACAAACACATGAAAAGATGCTGAACATCTCACTCATTATCAGAGAAATGCAAATCAAAACCTCAATGAGGTACCATCTCATGCTGGTCAGAATGACTGCTATCAAAAAGTCTACAAACAATAAATGCTGGAGAGGGTGTGGAGAAAAGGGAACCCTCTTACACTATTGGCTGGAATGCAAACTAGTACAGCCACTCTGGAGAACACTGTGGAGATTCCTTAAAAAACTGGAAATAGAACTGTCATATGATCCAGCAATTCCACGGCTGGGCATACACTCCCAAGAAACCAGAATTGAAAGAGACACATGTATCCCAGTGTTCATCGCAGCACTGTTTACAATAGCCAGGACATGGAAGCAACCAAGATGTCCATCAGCAGACGAATGGATAAGAAAGCTGTGGTACATATATACAATAGAACCACGATGGTGTGATCACTCACCTAGAGCCAGACATCCTGGAATGTGAAGTCAAATGGGCCTTAGAAAGCATCGCTATGAACAAAGCTAGTGGAGGTGATGAATTTCCAGTTGAACTATTTCAAATTCTAAAAGATGATGCTATGAAATTGCTGCAGTCAGTATACCAGCAAATTTGGAAAACTCAGCAGGGGCCACAGGACTGGAAAAGATCAGTTTTCATTCCAATCCCAAAGAAACACAATGCAAAGGAATGTTCAAACTACCACACAATTGCCCTCATCTCACACACTAGCAAAATAATGCTCAAAATTTTCCAAGCAAGGCTTCAGCAGTACATGAACCATGAACTTCCAGCTATTCAAGCTGGATTTAGAAAAGGCAGAGGAACTAGAGATCAAATTGCCAACATCCTTTGGATCATCATAAAAGCAAGAAAGTTCCAGAAAAATTTCTGCATTATTGACTAAACCAAAGCCATTGACTGTGTGGATCACTGTGGAATATTCTTCAAGAGATGGGAATACCAGACCACCTGACCTGCCTCCTGAGAAACCTGTATGCAGGTCAAGAAACAACAGAACTAGACAGGAAACAACAGACTGGTTGTTGTATGTCCAGGCTGTATATTGTTATCCTGCTTATTTAAATTATATACAGGGTGAAAGTGAAAGTGAAGTCGCTCACTCATGTCCAAGTCTTTGCAACCCCATGGACTGTAGCCTACCAGGCTTCTCTGTCCATGGGATTCTCCAGGCAAGAATACTGGAGTGGGTTACCATTTCCTTCTCCAGGGGATCTTCCTGACCCAGGGATCGAACCTGGGTCTCCCGCATTGGAGGCAGACGCTTTAATCTCTGAGCCACCAGGGAAGCACATATGCAAAATGCCAGGCTGGATGAAGCACCAACTGGATCAAGATTGCCAGGAGAAATATCAATAACCTGAGATAAGTGATGATCCCACTCTTACGGCAGAAAGTGAAAGAGGAGCTAAAGAGCCTCTTGATGAAAGTGAAAGAGGGAGTGAAAAATTTGACTTAATACTCAACCTTCAGAAAACTAAGATCGCAGAATCTGGTCCCACCCCTTCATGGCAAATAGATGGGGAAACAATGAAAACGGTGACAGACTTTATTTTGGGGGGCTCCAAAATCACTGCAGATGGTGACTACAGCCATGGAATTAAAAGACGCTTGCTCCTTGGAAGAAAGGCTATGACCAACCTAGACAGCATATTAAAAAGCAGAGACAGTACTTGGCCAGCAAAGGTCTGTCTAGTCAGAGCTATGGTTTTTCCAGTAGTCATGTATGGATGTGAGAATTGGATTATAAAGAAAGCTGAGCACCAAAGAATTGATGCTTTTGAACTGCCTTGTTGGAAAAGACTCTTGAGTCTCCCTTGGACTGCAATCTCCCTTGGAGATCCAACCAGTCCATCCTAAAGGAAATCAATCCTGAAGATTCATTGGAAAGACTGATGTTGAAGCTGTAACTCCAGTGCTGACCCATGTGACTTAAGTGGCAGAGCAGTTTCAGCTGGTGCCCCTGGGCTTCCAGTCCTTTCTGCAGTCTTCCTGTCTGACTGCTGCCTGTAGACATTAAGCTTCAACTCAGTGTTGAATATTCTCTGATTCTTAATGAATAGTGCTTGTACATGTGAGTAGAAATAGGATGCTTAAGTTATCTTGCATCTTATTTTTATTATTTATTTTTCTATTCCTGTTCATCAGGAGGCAAGATATTCTGACCTACCCAGGCACAGAGTCAGGCACATGTGACAGTGCTCCATTATCAAATGGAAGTGGGGATGAAGGAGACAGGGCTTGAGCAGGGCTGAGGGAAAAGTAGCTTGTGTGAGGAAGTAGCTCACATGTCCATGACTCCTACTCATATATCACATTCTTGAGCCCCGTAAAGACAGTACTGCGGGATATAAAGAGACTGCCCAAAGCTGACAGCTGTGGCCATCTAGTTTCTGTCTGGGGGTACCTCTAAAGGACAGAGCTGAATGGAGACTCGACCAGGAGACGTGAAACAGAGCACGGCCAAGAGCAGACCTCAGCACAGCCTATCTGTGAGCTATTACTCTGCACCCTGTTACCAGGCAGCGAGTCCTGTTCAGCCATTTGCAGTGGGCTCCTCCCCCAAGGAAGGAACTGTCAGTGAGTGACCGTTAGTGGGGACATTCAGCCAGGGTGAGTGGGGCAGTGATCGTCAGGTGGACAGTGAGGTGAGAGTCAGATCCTGGCCTTCCCCCCAGGGTGCTCCAGTTCATCCAGCCTCGGACCAGCGGTGATCTGGGGGCCCAGGGGACATGTGTGGGGCTGTGTCCTGCTGACCTCCAGAGCCCTTACTGTGGCCCCACTGGCCGGGCCCAGGCCTTGAGGAAGCAGTGACCCTCTCCCCGCCTCTGCCACCTCCTGGCAGCCCCGTCTGCCTGGGATGCCATCTGTAGGACCTACTCCCACGACCGCCACCACACAGCCGGCCTGAGGAGCCTGAGGGCCAGTTGGGTTGGGCACCCGGCTCCCTCAGCGATGACGGCTGAGCAGGGTCTGAGGACCCGGCCCTGGTGGTGCTGCCAGCTGAGCTCTGACTCAGCCAGGACTGGATCCTGGCGGGTAAGCCGTGCCTCAGGCCCTGCCCTTTCTTGTCAGAACAGAGACTAACACTCATGAGGTATTTACAGGAACAGTTACCTGACCGTGACCCGACCCCCAGAACAAGGGCTCTGACACCAACATGTTTAAACAACTCACCATGCCCCTGCCTCAGCATTCTAGGAAAGGGCTTCACTGAGAGCTTTCAGGGCGTTTGGGGTTTTTAAGGCATGAGCCACTCCTCTCCTTGCAGGACCCTCAGTACATCTTTCTGGGCTCCACACCCTGACCTTCTGTTCTTGTTTAGCCTCCCTGTAAGTTGGGCATAGGGACTTGTTTTCAGTAAAAGGCAGAGCTTCAGTGTAATTGCCTGTTTGTTTTTGCCTATAAGGAGAGATGTCAAATGACCAGCTCGATACCAATTCATGAAGTGTGGCCAATGGTTTGGTGGAATGATCAGGGGCACAATTGCAAGATTCACGAAAAAAGAGTCTTGAAGGTGGTATGTAGGTAGATGTCATTGGAAGCAGGATAGGAAGATATTTGTGTCCCATGTGAATTAGTAAAAACAAACAAACAAAACAAAAAGAGGGACTTTAGCAATCAAGTGACTAAGATGGCCTCTACTATGAATGTCTGTCAGCATCCTGCTCAGCCACCTCTGTCTTTCCTCAGTGACTCATGAAAAAAGCAGCCCTGGTGACAAGGATGGGATCAGCATGAGCTTAGCAACGCTGAATTCCACCCCCGAGGCTGGCCTGGCTGTAGACTCTGTTGAGTGTCCATATCCCAACAACGGACTGATGCTGAGTTCTCTAAGATGATCAGCCAAGTACGTGGTGGCAGACGGACTACCGTATATGCCTTTTTGAATAGAATTGGGTAACATCTTGCTTTTACTGGAAAATACACTTTCTCAACAAATGAACTTGCTTTCCTTGTCCACAGTGCTTCCCCCCAGACTACCAGGACTGCTATATCCACCGTCCTGGTTTCCCACACAGCTTTCTTCTGAACTGAATACTGCAGAATTCCCCTTCTAGTGTGTTTCTACATCAGGTAGTTTACAAGAGAGAGCTACACTTCCGTGAAACTTCAAGGAGGCTTTGAAATAACTATTTTATAGTGCACACACACACCCCTCCTAATGACTTAGGTACCCACTCATCTTTGCACTGCACTGTAGGAATTTTGAAGCTGCAATGAAATTGATTTAATGAATCAGTCCTAAGCAGTCAATTTTATTAAAAGATCTATCATCTTGGGTTGGCCAAACTTAATTAATCAAAAGGCCTTTAAAAGACGGTGTGCGTGTGCTCAGTCGCTAAGCCGTGTCCGAGTCTTTTGTGACCCCATGGATGGACGCCCACCAGGCTCCTCTGTTCATGGGGTTTCCCAGGCAAGAGTCCTGGAGCAGATTGCTATTTCCTTTTCCAGGGGATCTTCCTGACCCAGGGATCAAACCCAGGTCTCCTGCATTAGTAGGTGGCTTCCTTACTATTGAGCCACTTGGGAAATCCTGTTAAAAAAGGATAGCCCCTTTCTAGGTCCAGAGATTCCAGGCTTCAGTTCATATAGTTTCCAGTCATGAATTTTAGCTCCTGACTGTATGCCTTGCCAACGTTCTTTTCTTTAGTCTGCCACCAGAATTGTTGAACCAATTCCTTGTAATAAGTATTGCTTCTTTTATTGAATTTCTGTGCACAGAAGTAATTCATATTATTAGAGATTATTTCTAACACCACAAAAGCACTTTTATTAATTACATTTCTTTATTTTTGAGTATAATTTTTACAACCGATGGACCAATGTTGTCACATGATTATTAAGTGAGCACCATCATTTATGTTAGGCATCACTCTTCCTGTTGTACAGTTCTGTGGGTTTTGACAAATGCATCATGCCATGTGTCCACCATTGTAATATTGTGTAGATAGTTTTAGGACCCTGAAGACCCCTGGGCTCCACTTATTCATCCCTCTTTCTCCTCCCCTTCCACCAAACTCTTCCACCAAACTTCTGGCAATCCCTGATCTTTTTAACACCTGTAGAGCTTTGCCTTTTCCAGAATGTCATACAGGTGAAAGCATCCCTTTTTAATCAGGCTTTTGAGAATGACTTCTTTCACTTAGTAATAGCTCTTTAAACCTTCTCCATTTCTTTCAAGGCTCAGTAACCCATTTCTTTTACTTGCCAAATAATAATCTATGATATGGATTCATCAAAGTTTATTCACTTATTGAAGGACAATTTGATTACTTCCAGTTTTTGGCAAATATGAATAAAGTTGCTCTGAACATCTGTGTGGAGGCTTTCATGTTTTCAGTGCATCTGGATAATTAACTAGCAGTGTGATTGCTGTATTCCATTGTAGGTAGCCTATATTTAGCTTCATAAGAAGCCCGCAGAGTGCTTGTACCATTTTACATTCCAACAACAGTTAATAAATTGAGTTCCTGTGGCTCTGTTTCTTCACCAATATTTGGGGTTTTCTGTTTATTGGAGTTTAGCCTCTCTGATAATTGCGTCGTGGTATCTCCTTTTAAAAGAAATGAATTTTTCATTCTTTCTTTCTTTACTTCAGACCTTATTTTTGCATTTATTTATTTAGGAGTGTAGCTCTAGTGTAGTACCTGAAAACTTTCATCCTAGAACTAGGTTTCTTAGATTCAAAGTCCAACTCTTACCTTTTCTTCCTTGGGTGACATAGTTTAGCTACTTAACATGTGCTTCAGTAACCTTACGGGTTTCCACAGTAAAGAGCTCAGATGCTAAAGAATCCACCTGCAGTGCAGGAGACCTGGGTTTGTACCCTGGATCTGGAAGATGCCCTGGAGAAGGGAATGGCAACCCACCCAGTATTCTTCTTTGGTGAATCCAGCGTACAGAGGTTTTAGTCCATGGGGTCACAAAGAGTTGGACAGGAATAAGTGACTTTCACTATTTTCAGTAGGCTTATGGATAAGATATACCTCACAGAGTTGTTACAGTAATTAGGCTTAGATTATTATGGAACATATGAATAGCAATGAGTATCTGGCCTGTACTAAACTCTTTTATTATTTAACTGTATACAATAGCTTCATTTTTTGTCAAGAGGTAACCATTTAGAATGTAAATAGTTCCAAGTATTGTTGGAATGATGGTAATTATTTTAATTTTAAATTAATATTTAGGAAAATGTTCACATAACTGTAACATTCCTCCATTGCTGCAGCATTACCATATTCAGCTATCACTGCTGCTGCTGCTGCTGCTGCTGCTAAGTCACTTCAGTCGTGTCCGACTCTGTGTGACCCCATAGATGGAAGCCCACCAGCCTCCTCCATCCCTGGGATTCTCCAGGCAAGAACACTGGAGTGGGTTGCCATTTCCTTCTCCACTACACTATTTAAATTGTAATTCAGTAACTTCACAGTTGTAGGTCTTCTTCAATATTGAGAAGGGCAGCCTATAGAGTTCTTATTTATTTAGTTAATGAAAGGGAGAAGGCTACATTTTAACCACCACTATTTTGTAATTTTGTTTGGTCATGGCTTTGACTTGATGAAACTGAGTTCAGTATCATAAATGAAATTGCAAGTTCAAGATTTTGATCCTATATATATTGTTAAGTATTTAATAAACTGAATGCTTAAAATTTCAATTCTCTCTAGATGATGCCACTGCAAGCATCTTAATTTCAATACATAAGCAGATGGTTTTTGGTATTCTGATTCATCTACCACAGCTGAATAGCATATGGCCTGACCTTAGGAGGGCACAAAGTTCAGAGACTTAATTATTACAAACCGTGTGTGTTCTAATTTTCTAATGGAGAGTAACTCTAAGTCACTTATGCAAGGAACTGACTTATGTTTCATAGCCTTGAAAAATGTTGCCACCTCAGTTTAAATTAACGGTCCTACAGCTTTAACCATTTTCGCAGAACCGTCAGTAGTTCAGTTCAGTCGCTCAGTCGTGTCCAACTCTTTGCGACCCCATGAATCACAGCACGCCAGGCCTCCCTGTCCGTCACCAACTCCCGGGGTTCACTCAAACTCATGTGCATCGAGTCGGTGATGCCATCCAGCCATCTCATTCTCTGTCATCCCCTTCTCCTGCCCCCAATCCCTCCCAGCATCAGAGTCTTTTCCAGTGAGTGAACTCTTCGCACGAGGTGGCCAAAGTATTGGAGTTTCAGCTTCAGCATCAGTCCTTCCAATGAACACCCAGGACTGATCTCCTTTAGAATGGACTGGTTGGATCTCCAAGGGACTCTCAAGAGTCTTCTCCAATAGCACAGTTCAAAAAGCATCAATTCTTTGGCGATCAACTTTCTTCACTGTCCAAGTCTCACATCCATATATGACCACTAAATTTGGCCAGTTTCATATTAGCATTGTTAAGACATTATAGGACTTCCTCAGTGGTCAGATGGTTAGGACTCTGAACTTTCACTGTCCAGGCCCAGGATTCAGTCCTTGGTCAGGAAACTAAGATCCTGCAAGCCACATATGTGGCAAAAAAGAAAAGAAAACAACCCCACCTCCCTTCCGAAACATTGTTAAACCTCAGAACTAAGTTTCGCTTGTCACAGACCTCATATTTAAGAGTTTTTCTATCACAACAAAATGTTTAGTGACACCACCAAATTTTAGACCTAATTGGAGTTTTTACTATATATATATATTTGCTACATATATAGTTTTGCTGTATATTTAAATATATATATATCATAAATGGCTTAACATTTTCATAGAATTTGTCCTGTGAATTTTCACCTGATCATGACAATGAGTAATGCTGTTTGTCTTCAATAATGTTATTTTTGTTTGTGGAATGTGGGGCATAATTTTTCTCCCGGATCCAAGAGATAATTCCCTATAAATTCTCCATTCCTAAGAAGTTTTAATGAACAGAGGATATTTTTTAATTCCTATGCAATTAAATTTTATAGAATAATTATTTATTATATTTTTAATAATGATATTTTATAAACCTGGGGAATTTCCAACTATGCTGAGGAATACCACTGGAAAAAAGAAAAGAAAAAATATAATCAAATAATAATTCCCTGTAGTACTCTGGGCTCTTATTTTGTGAGTGCAAAGCACATTTCTAGGAAAAAAATTGATTTCAACAACACTAATATCTTTAAGGTAAGTATTTCCCTTAAACTTGCCTTATCATACAACCATACAAAAAGCAGATAGATTAAAAAAAAAAAAGATTTTTTATCTGATTGATCAGAGCCAAAGGGCCAGTGATTTTTTTAAATATTGAACTAATATATAAAATAGAGTGAAACATAGTTTTGTAGTTTGTAAGGCAAAGCCATCCCTTAAATGATATTATATTTATCATATTAAAATTTATTTTTAATGATATACATTCCAGTTTATTTATTTTTTTAATTTATTCATTTTATTTGGAGGCTAATTACTTTACAGTACTGTAGTGGTTTTGTCATACATTGACATGGATCCACCATGGGTGTACATGTGTTCTCCATCCTAAACTCCCCCTTCCACCTCCCTCCCCATCCCATCCCTCTGGGTCATCCCAGTGCACCAGCCCTGAGCACCCTGTCTCATGCATCAAACCTGGACTGGCGATCTGTTTCACATATGATAGTATACATATTTCAGTGCTATTCTCTCAGATCATCCCACCCTCGCCCTCTCCCACAGAGTCCAAAAGACTGTTCTTTACATCTGTGTCTCTCTTGCTGTCTCGCATACAGGGTTATCGTTACCATCTCTCTAGATTCCATATATATGTGTTCGTGTCCTGTACTGGTGTTTTTCTTTCTGCTTATTTCACTCTGTACAAGAGGTTCCAGTTTCATCCACCTCATTAGAACTGATTCAAATGTATTCTTTTTAATGGCTGAGTAATACGCCATTGTGTACATGTACCACAGCTTTCTTAGCCATTCCTCTGCTGATGGACATCTAAGTTGCTTCCATGTCCTGGCTATTATAAACAGTGCTGCAGTGAACATTAGAGTACACGTGTCTCTTTCAATTCTGGTTTCCTCAGTGTGTATGCCCAGGAGTGTGATTGCTGGGTCGTATGGCAGTTCTCTTTCCAGTTTTTTAAGGAATCTCCACCATGTTCTCCGTAGTGGCTATACTAGTTTGCATTCCCACCAACAGTGTAAGAGGGTTCCCTTTTCTCCACACCCTCTCCAGCATTTATTGCTTGTAGACGTCTAGATAGCAGCCATTCTGACTGGCGTGAAATGGTACCTCATTGTGGTTTTGATTTGCATTTTTCTGATTATGAGTGATGTTGAGCATCTTTTCATGTGTTTGTTAGTCATCTGTATGTCTTCTTTGGAGAACTGTCTGTTTAGTTCTTTGGCCCATTTTCTGATTGGGTCGTTTATTTTTCTGGAATTGAGCTGCATGAGTTGCTTGTATATTTGGGGGATTAATTCTTTGCCAGTTGCTTTGTTTGCGATTATTTGCTCCCATTCTGAAGCTGTCTTTTCACTTTGCGTATAGTTTCCTTCGTTGTGCAGAAGCTTTTAGTTTTAAGTAGGCCCCATTTGTTTATTTTTGCTTTTATTTCCATTACTCTTGGAGGTGGGTCATACAGAATCCTGCTATGATTGATGTCGGAGAGTGTTTTGCCTATGTTTTCCTTTAGGAGTTTTATAGTTTCTGGTCTTACGTTTAGATCTTTAATCCATTTTGAGTTTATTTTTGTGTATGGTGTTAGAACGTGTTCTAGTTTCATTCTTTGACAAGTGGTTGACCAGTTTTCCCGGCACCACTTGTTGAAGAGAGTGTCTTTCCTCCATTGTGTATTCTTGCCTCCTTTGTCAAAGATAAGATTTCCATATGTGTGTGGATTTATCTCTGGGCTTTCTATTTTGTTCCATTGATCTCTATTTCTGTTAAATTTTAAAACCCTAGTTTTCAAACAATGTTGAAAACAGATAGATTAAGAAAAATTACCAACAACCTTTTTGATATTTTCTTTTTTAAAAAGATAGCGAATGGTAGTTTATTAATTTTTTAAAATAAATTGTGCCCAATTTAGAAATACTTTCCATGTACACTATTCTTGGAAATTTTCTTTCAATTGTAAATATTCAGGGCACTTCACTCTATTCCACAATGACATTTTTAGTTTATTTTCCATTCTATTCTGATCTAGTTTGTACATATGTTTTTGTGCACATTAAGGAAAATGTCAACGTGTTTTAGTATTACATTTTCATTACAAAAGGTAAGCTTCCATAAAGGAACAACTGTGAAAAAGATGAAACAGTATCAAGTTTCTGTTTCATTGCCCTCCAAAGCAACCTGTGGAATTAAATAATTTCAATTTTGACCTCTACTGCAAATGATCAATCAGCTGAGACATATTAATATGACTGACAAAAGAAGATACAATTGGCCAACGAAATGGCCAGAGATGAATTGATCTTAGTTTTTACAATCTTTATTTGCACAATACAGATATAAATATTCAACTCTTTCATTAAATGTGTTCAGTAAATACTTATGGTCTTTCCAGTGGTCATATACAGTTGTGAGAGCTGCACTGTAAAGAAGGAAGAATGCCAAAGAATTGATACCTTCGAACTGTGGTGCTGGAGAAGACTCCTGAAAGTCTCTTGGACAGCAAGGGGATCAAACCAGTGAATCTTAAGGGAGATCAACCCTGAATTTTCACGGAAAGGACTGATACTGAAGCTAAAGCTCAAGCTCCAATATTTTGGTCATCTGATGCGAACAGACAACTCATTGGAAAAGTACCTGATGCTGGGAGAGATCGAGGGCAGCAGGAGAAGATGGTGTCAGAGGATGAGATGGCTGGAAAACATCACCGATGCAATGGACGTGGGCAACTTGGGCAAATTCTGGGAGATGGTGAGGGACAGGGAAGCCTGGGGTGCTGCAGTCCATGGGGTCACAAAGAGTTGGACATGTCTGGGTGACTGAACAGCAAGAACAGGGAATATTTATTTAGGAGCTAACAGGTGTTAGGCACTAGTCGTTTGTGATCTAGAAGAGTAAACAAAACATCAGTTCAGTTCAGTTCAGTTCAGTCGCTCAGTCGTGTCCGACTCTCCGCGACCCCATGAATTACAGCATGCCAGGCCTCCCTGTCCATCACCAACTCCCGGAGTACACTCAAACTCATGTCCACAGAGTCGGTGATGCCATCCAGCCATCTCAGGCCCCTTTTTCTCATTATATAAGAATTATTTTGAGAAGACAGATATTTACAGGGAAAAACGTAAACATATCGCATTGTATGTTAGATTGCTTGTTAGATTGTGATAAAAGCTAGGGAAACAAGCCTAAGTTGGGGTAAGAGTGCCTGTGGTGAGACGTTTAATAGAATAATGAAGGGTGGCTTATCTAATAAAGTTACCTTGAGCAGGCCTCAGAGGACAGTAAATGAATAAACCAAGCTTTGAGGATGAACTCGGCAGGCAGAGAAGATGCCTAAGGCGAAGGTGCCCCTCTATGGACTGTGCCTGCCAGGAGCAGTGAGGAAGTCAAGGAAGTGGACATAAAGTGAGGAGTTTGGTGGTCAATTTGGAGGAGTCAACAAGAGCACGAATGGCCTGACCTAGCTTACTGTTTGTGTGTGGGGTGTGTGTGTGTGTGTGTTTAGATCTGTTTAATCAGAAAGGGGGTAAGAAAAGTAGCAAGGTGTGTATCTGTGTGGGTTCTTATTCTTTCCTACTAACAGTGCTAAATTCTTTATCTGATTCTTGGACTTCCCTGATAGCTCAGTTGGTAAAGAATCCACCAGCAATGCAGGAGACCCCAGTTGGATTCCTGGGTCGGGAAGATCTGCTGGAGAAGGGATAGGCTACCCACCCCTATATTCTTGGGCTTCCCTTGTGCCTCATTTGGTAAAGAATCCGCCTGCAATGCGGGAGACCTGGGTTCAATCCCTGGGTTGGGAACATCCCCTGGAGAAGGGAAAGGCTACCCACTCCAGTATTCTGGCCTAGAGAATTCCATGGTCTATATAGTCCATGGGGTTGCAAAGAGTCTGACATGACTGAGCGACTTTCACTTTCAATTTTGATTTAATTAAAGGACTCTCTGTGTTAGAATTTTATTTCTATTTTACATGTAAAGATATGGTCTTCAGATTCTGTTTTGATCTGCTTCCTAAACACATTCTTTTCAGTTCAGTTCAGTTGCTTAGTCGTGTCCGACTCTTTTCGACCCCATGAATCACAGCATGCCAGGCCTCCCTGTCCATCACCAACTCCCACCAAAACAGTCTTTCTGGGATCCCAGGGAGGCCAATGAGAAGCACTAAAGAATGCCTTCAAGTCAGCATGGTGTAGATAGGGTGTGGAAATTGGCCCCAGATTTGTCTGGGTTTGAATCCCAGTGTTGCTACTAGTTAGCTAAATTGACACTTATTCACAGAGCTATACAAATATTTCAGATGATCATTGGTTTCATTGTCTATGCAATGAGTGTAAAACTTTCATGTCTGTAAAGATGGACTTCCCAGATGGTACAGAAGTAAAGAATTTGCCTTTCAATGTAGAAGAGGCAAGAGACTCAAGTTCAGTCCCTGGGCTGGGAAGATCCCCTGGAGAAGGAGATAACTGCCCACTCCAGTATTCTTGCCTGGAGAAATCCATGGACAGAGGAGCCTTGTGGGCTATATTCCATAGGACTGCAAAGAGGTGGACCCTACAGGCACACACACAATTAAAACAGGAGCTAGCCTAGAATTGCCAGATGTAGATAATGTCAGTTCCTTTCTTCTCCTTACCTTTAATTAGAGAGAATGGGGATCAAGCGATTTGATCAACCAGCTTTGGGGAAATTGACGGAGAAAAAGAGCGTGTGTGGGACTGCCCTGTGAGGCAAAGCTCTGTTGCTGGAGGAGAGTTGAGGTGTGTGGTCTGATCCTTTGCAGGGTTTGTGGTTCAAGGACTGAGAAGAACTAATGTAAGGGGAGATTTGATTCAGAATTGGTGGAGGTAGAGGTGGGGTGGGTGGTCACATTCTGAAGGTGGAACTAGCAGATGTGAAATGGGAAGTGAAAGAAAGTGAGGGATTAATCATGATTATCAGCTTTTTGTCAAGAAAAAACTAAGGAGTGTATGGGACTATCAAGTGAGGCAGATTGCAGCAGAGAAAGGTCCCTTCTCTTGAGTTGATGGCACACTTGAATATGACTCACAAGTTCCAGGCAGAAGATTTGGGAGCCCCAACAAATTGGCATTTAAATAGGAAACCAAAAGTGCATTAATTGCTTCTACAACAAGATGAAGTCGTTTTCATTTTATATTTACTTACATTGTAATACTGTAAGAATTTCTGAGGGTGTTGTTCATTTCAAATTTTTTCATTTAAAGAAAAACAATAATATTCTAACAGACATATTCATGAAGAATAGTATTACCAGAATGAGAGGAAAGTAAAAATAATACAAGATATTACTTGAATAATATTTTGTAAATTTTATGCAGACAAACTTTCTCTACATGCCTTGGACTTAACATTTTCTCTTGTCATTTTCTTTGCCCTTATATTTATAATATGAACCACTGACGGGATTGAGTTTATTGTTGTTTAGTTGCTAAGTCGTGTCTGACTCTTTGCGACCCCATGGACTGTAGCCCACCAGGCCTCTCTGTCCATGGGATTTCCCAGGCAAGAATACCGGGGTGGGTTGCCTTTTCCTTCTCCAGGGGATCTTCCCAACCCAGGGGTCAAACCCACATCTCCTGAATTGGCAGGTGGTTTCTTTACTTCTGAGTCACCAGGGAAGCCCTGAGAATGAGTTCAATGAGTAGTTAATTGGAATTGGAAGTCACAGGAAAAACATAGCAAGAGAAAATAAGATTTATAGGTATGTACATCATTGTCTCTAGATTATTTCACTTGTTAGTCAATAGATTGTAATTATAAGCTATATAAATAGCTAAAGTAATTTAGATTCAAAGATGTTTTAGAGTCTTGTCTTGGCTTACTAGGACTGCCATCACAAAATACCACTGACCCGGTTGTTTAAAAGACCGAACACTATTCTCTAGCGTTCTGGAGGCTGGGATTTAAGGTCGAGTTGGATTTTTCTGAGCAGTCCGTCCTTGGCTTTGAGATGACTGCCTTCTCATTGGGTTCTCTCATGGCTTTCTCTCTGTGTGGAATTAAGACTCCAACAGAAAAGTGTAAGATGATAATATTAAGTTCAGAATACACACATGGCTATTAAACAAAACTGGGATTTTCCTTCTCCCAGACTCCACAATGCAAGCTGAGCACATGTAGTGTTTGACAGCAGACTGAGGCCTGAGACTAGAGGTGCATCCAGTGGGTAGGGAGCAGGGGTCACTTGCAGAGTCTTATGTGAGGAGACATATAAATGCTGATACTTAAATTGTTGCTTACTTTGATTTGAGTCAAATTACCTGTAGGCCATTTAAAAATGTGTTTCTTTTTGAATTAATATTTAACTTTTATTGAAGTATAGTTGATTTGCAATGTTGTGTTAATTTCAGGTATACAGCAAAGTGATTCCGTTTTACATATATGTATCTCCGTACGTATCTGTGGGCTTCCCTGGGCTTTGCTTTTGCAGTAAAGAATCCGCTTGCCCATGCAGGAGATGAGGGCCCAAGTCCTGGGTGGGGAAGGCGCCCTGGAGGAAGCAGTGGTCGCCCCTGGTGGCCGCTGTCTGGTCTCTGAGTCCGCTGCTCTCCCAGCGCGTTCAGCAGTTTGCTGTGTTCCTGAGGCTCCGCGCGTGAGGGTCTCACTGAGTGTCTGTCCTTCTCAGGCTTACTTCACTGAGTGCCAGACCTTCCAGATCCATCCACGCTGCTGCAAACGGCATATCTGAATTTTTACGGATGAGTAGTATTCTATTGTGGAGAAGGCAGTGGCACCCCACTCCAGTACTCTTGCCTGGAAAAGCCCATGGACGGGGGAGCCTGGGGGGCTGCAGTCCATGGGTTGCTAAGAGTCGGACACAACTGAGCGACTTCACTTTCACTTTTCGCTTTCATGCATTGGAGAAGGCAATGGCAACCCACTCCAGTGTTCTTGTCTGGAGAATCCCAGGGACGGGGGAGCCTGGTGGGCTGCCATCTATGGGGTCGCCCAGAGTCGGACACGACTGAAGCAACTTAGCAGCAGCAGCATATATATACAGACACATATAACATCTTTTTTATCCATTCATTGGCTGATGGATACTTAGGTTAATTTCATATCTTGGCAAGTGTAAATAATACTGCTTTCAACAGTGGGCTCCATGTACTTTTTTGAAATGAGGTTTTGGTTTTCTTCAAATATATCCTCGGGAGTAGAATTGCTAGATCATATGGTAGCTCTACTTTCATTTTTTTGAGGAACCCTTTCTGTAGTGTCTGTTGCAATTTACATACCCACCAACAGGGTGGGAAGGTTCGCCTTTCTCAATATCCTCACCAACATTTGTTATTTGTGTACCTCATTGTTTGTATTTTTAATCTGCATTTCCTTAATGATTAATGATGCTGAGCATCTTTTCATGTGTTGCTATTGAGTATTTTTATTTTATTTTTGTTAGGCTGATATGTACAGGTATAAATCTTAACACCTGTGCAGTTTCTTTTATATTTCTCCCACTTAGATGTGGGTCTAGGCCCTTTCCTTTAACAAGAGTTGATACAGGGTGATGAGGGCTTATTTACCACTGACAGATGTCCTGGAAATAACACTGTGTATTGTCCACAGTTAAGCCTGAAAAGGCCATGAGCCACTCAGGTCAATCTCCTGTTGGAGCCCTCCACCACCGACAATGATCTCTGCCGTCCTGCCTTCTAGGAGGAGGCCCAGGCCTCGTGGGGAGGCTTCCTGAAGCTCCGCCAGCAAACCCAGCTTCAGCTGCAGACGTGGAGTAATGTCACCTCCAGAGGAGTCCAGCTCCTAGTGTTATTGTCAACCTCAGCTGGTGAGTCTCCTCTCCTGAGACTCCAACATCCTAAAGCAGAAAGAGCCAGCCCCACGGCACTCTGTCTGAATTCCTCACCTTGGGACCAAAGTGGATGTCACATGCCATCACATGGGGGTTAGTTTATAAAAATAATTTATATTAAACACAACGAGAAAAACACACTTGTAGAAAATTCACGGGTTGCAACAGAACATACTTTAAAATCTGTTTCCTTCCTTCCCTATTCTGCAGCCTTCTAGATGCTGTCTCTGGAAGTAATGTTATTTTTTCCAGATTTATTAATGGAACTATCAGATATCATGACACTCTGCCACGCATGTTTCTAAGAGCTTAACCTACATTTACTCATTAGCTCTTCGCTCACCATGAATTCTCAGGTGGTAGCTGGAAGGGAAGTCTTCTGCTTCATTCTGATTTCCTTCCAAAACTGGGTGTCTGAACTGCTGTCCTTTACTCCTTTTAGAATTATATTCCTCCAATATATTTGAAAATACAGTCCCTAGGGATTTGCCTGGCAGTCTAATGATTAGGATTTCCCCTTCCAAAGTAGGGGGTGTGGGATGTGGGTTCAATATCTGGTCAGGAACTAATATCCCACATGCCTCAGAGCCAAAAATCCAAAAACATAAAAAAACAACTAAGAAATATTGCAACAAATTCAGTCATTTTTTAAAAATCTTATTAAAAAAGAAATAGAATCCCTAATTTTTTTTTAAATTTTATTCCTCAGTTTCCTTGTTTATACACACACACACATTTTCCATCAATCTAGCAAGCACTAAAATTGTTCATTTAGATTAACAATATTACCTGTTATTTTCCACCCTTGGTTCATATCTCAGTTGGGTAATCCTTGGAAAAAACTTGACACCATATTAATTATCGTTTTACTTCATCAAAGACCCACTTAATCTGTTAGTTCAGATATTTGGAGGTGAGCTGAGTCAGCAATGAAGGGCTTCCTTGCTGGCTCACACAATAAAGAATCTACCGTCAGTGCAAGAGACACAGGTTCTATCCCTGGGTTGGGAAGACCCCCTGGAGAAGGGAATGGCTACCCACTCCGGCATTCTTGCTTGGGGAATCCTATGGACAGAAGAGTGGCTGGCTACAGTCCACTGAGATGCAAAGAGCCCAACAGCATTGAGTGACTAACACTTTCACACTTTTTTTTTTTTAAGTAACGATAAGGCTTTGTACTACACCTGGGCTTCCCAGATGGCTCAGTGATAAAGAATCTGCCTGTCTATGCAGGAGGCACAGGAAATAAGAGTTCCATCCCTGGGTTGGGAAGATCCCCTGGAAAGGAAATGGCAACCCACTCCAGTATTCTTGCCTTGAAAATCCCATGGACAGAGGAAGCTGGCGGGCTACAGTCCATAGGGTTTCAAAGAATCAGATGCTATTGAACACAAAGGTACACACACACAATACAGGATTCCATACTTTGTAAGGGCACCTAATTTGTTTTAAATGGGGCAACTTTTGGAAAAGGAAATGGCAGCCCACTCCAGTATTCTTGCCTGGAAAATCCCATGGACGGAGGAGCCGGGTGGGCTACAGTCCATGCAGTGGCAAAGTGTTGGACATGACTGAGCGACTTCACTTTCACTTTTTCATCTTTCTCTTAAAGTTTTCACTTCTATGTTTTAGGGGGCTGGTCACTTATCATCCTATAGCCGCTGTTCATGGCCATGAGAATGGGGAGTAATTAGGTATTGAATTATAATCCAGAACACACATTTAATCCTAGAGTTTTGGGTTGTCTAAAATTCTTCATGTAGAAAAACAGTAACTACACTTTCACCTAACCTATAGGTGAAAACCCAGTGGATTGTTTTTTGTTACTTGTTCAGTGAATAGCCAGGCTTTACACACAGTAACAGATAACTTGTTAAGTGAATTGGCAGAGACTGAGAGATGAGTAAGTCTGTTCATTTAGGTGCATAGAGAGAAAAGGAAGTAATATATGTAGAGAAGGAGAAAAGGATTTATGTAATTTGATAAGTATATGCATTATACAATAAGAATATGACATTTTGCAGTTGAATTTCAATTAATGCTGCTTTTCATTTCAACTGGAACATAATTTAAGTTATCTGATCTAGACACATCTGGTTACTTAGAAATCTTGGAAATGATATATGTAGAGGAAGAGAATTCCTTTTATTGTCAACGTGTCAGCCTTGTTCCTCTTCACCCTGAGATGTTCACAAACAACTGTATTTGGGGGGCAGGCCATTTTCTCTCATATACATTATTTTCTTAATCAGAGAGGAATCTGTGAACCTGGGATTCAGTTTTTGAAATAAAATATTTACTGTGAAAAGCCCAGTTTGTCCATAGAAACACACATTCTGGACAGCAGCAGTTGGACTCATCCTGTGCAGAGTCCAGTTTACTCTGAAAGTTCTATGATGAATCGTCTCCACTGTAATGTGATACTGCGCATTCTGCACCAGGTGTCGCTTTATGAGCTTAGAGGTTCATATATGGTGTCGAGTGAGAAGAGCTCACCTTCAACCTTGTGAGTGAAAATAGGCAACCTGAACTGTTGTTTTGGAGGTAGGTTCCTACTGCCTGTTTCTTCAAACGGGCTGTTTAACTTTTACTGACTTTTTTTCCTCATATTTTTAAAATTTCCATCACTTTACAGAGATATAAATGTATTTTATAGTTTTGTTTGATTCCTTAATTCATATTTTTTGGTTCTTCTGTCAGATGTCTGCCTTAAATATCTTCCTAAATTAGAAAAATGTACAGTTGCCTAGTGACAGTTTTGTACACACTCTTCCAGAGAACAGATGGAAAGAACCGAAGCAGGAGAACCATGAGGTCTCCCCAACAATGGGCATTGCATGGAAAGGGAATTGCAGCTCAGCAGACAGGAGGGTCATAGGTCTCTATCATTGAAAGCTGGCATGCATTTTAGTGTTTCTTTTTCCCCGCTGTTAGGTTATCATTAGTTAATATGCAGAAGCTCTACCTCATTTCTTTCCTGCTCCTCTCCTTTGCTCTCCTTCATCCAGCAAAGAGAATATTCAATGGCAGCTCAGTCCATAGTTACTAACCTCCCACATGCATACACTCCACCTTGTATCCCCATCAAAAAAAAAGAAAAACAGAACACTGAGGGATTGGTGATCAGCCTCACCAGCGTCCTGACAGCTACTCCGTGTCTCACTGATTTCCCAGGAGGACCTGTTGGAGGAACTCTTCCAGGGCTGGAATGAGGAGCAGGAACTGAATACCCTGAAGGTATGGTCACCTCTCCTTATCTGGGATAAGACTGTTGCTTCACTTCTTTCTTTTTTATTCAGTCGAATACAGTTATCTTAGTCTGACAATGTACATTATCCCTGATGCATACAGTTTATTTGGTTGCTGGAGCATTGAGCGTATATCAATTATCAACACAGACCTGATTCAGAAGGACATTTTAAAACAAAAGCATCAGTTACTACTGTATAAGAGTAGGTCCTTTCCTCAGCAGAAATTTTTCCTCTTTGAAACACAATTTTGTTATTGTTGGTCAAATGGAAACGGAGAGATCTTACGTGAAATAGGCCACCGTTTTCAGCACGGGAGCCTTTCTATTTTCTTTTGGGGCCATTGACTTAAGGAGTTTTAGTTTTCTGAGAAGAAAAATCAGAGAACAGAAGACTTAGTGCAGAGAATAAAAGATGCTGACACCCTCACACTGTTTTCTTCTCTCTCATCACAGGTTTATGAAACAGCCAAAGAGATTTCTTCATATTCAGGGATATACATCCCTCTGATCAGATACAATCTAATTGATGAAGGTGGGGCTCTTTGCTGCCTCAGTTTTTGGAGGAGCCCTGAATTTGGGTTCTTACACGTGGTGAGACCAAGAGAATGACCTCCCAGGCAAAAGTGCTGGCCCAGTTCTAGTGACTTCAGAAGCAACTGCATCATTTAGATGGTGTGGGATTGTGTGAAGGAGTCTGCTTGGAGGTGGGCATGTGTTGAAACCACATAGTATGACTGTGAATGTGCCTGTCTGTATATTTCCTCAGGAGATATTTCCTCTTAGACAATAAAACTGTCAAAAAATTGTCTTTCCAAAAAAGTCTCATTAACACTACACAGTCTCTGCGCATTCCGTCTTATGCCATCAACATAACTCTTCCCCGGGTTTGGTCCGTGTTCCCATTAGATGGCTGGAGATGGTGCAGAAATCAATGTTCTCAGCTTTTGATTTCTTAAGTGGAAAAGTCAAACTGAAAACCCAGGGCTGGGTCTGAGAATGAATGCTCTGGACCCCTGACCTGGCTGTGTCAATGAGACGAGTGATCCTCAGTCATGGAGCCAGGGATTCCTGCTCCAAGTTCATGCCTGGAAGTACTAGTAGCTCCAGAGTTCCAGACCCTGCCCTTCATTATAAGGTGGCCTGTGTGGTCACAGAACCCAGGGCAGCTACTGGGGGGATTAATGGCCAACTTCGGCATGTCTTTAGTGTGAAAGTTACTTCTGGACCCTCATCCTTCTGACAGCTAACAGAGAGTTGTGTAGCTTCATGTAGACAATACAGGTCATATCCGTCAGTGCAGGTGTCAGAGCTTAAACTAGGGCACAAACAGATAAGAATCAGGAAGATGTGTTATTGTACTGGGTAACAGTACCATAATCCTTTCAATTGATGAAACCCTGCAGCACACACCCAAGGGACAGTGGCAACTAAGAACTCAAAGTAAAACTTGATTGTTAGCTTGGTGACCATGACTCTTGTTGAAAATCTCCTACCTGTGTGGTTTAAAGATAGTCAGTGCTCAGTCTGTGCTTTTTCTGAGGAGTTGTCCCACTAAACATTTGGCCTCTCTGACTATGGACAGCCACTGACTCAGTGGACAGGCACACACTGTGTACAAAGCAAGCATGTAGAGAAAAATATGATATTATTGATAGTAGCTGTATTTAAATGCAGGAATTCTGTATTATCAAATCTTGTATATTTGATTTTCTTGAAGACAAGTGATTAGTGAATTAATACAATAGCATATTTCTCTCAGGATTGAATTCAGTCCTCTAACAGAGTTTACTTTCAGTTCAGTTCAGTTGCTCAGTCGTGTCCAACTCTCCGCGACCCCATGAATCACAGCATGCCAGGCCTCCCTGTCTATCACCAACTCCCGGAGTTCACTCAAACTCATGTCCACAGAGTCGGTGATGCCATCCAGCCATCTCATTCTCTGTCGTCCCCTTCTCCTCCCGCCCCGAATCTCTCCCAGCATCAGAGTCTTCTCCACTGAGTCAACTCGTCGCATGAGGTGGCCAAAGTATTGGAGTTTCAGCTTTAGCATCAGTCCTTCCAATGAACACCCAGTATTGATCTCCTTTAGAATAGACTGGTTGGATCTCCTTCCAGTACAAGGGACTCTCAAGAGTCTTCTCCAACACCACAGTTCAAAAGCATCAATTCTTCGGCGACCAGCTTTCTTCACAGTCCAACTCTCACATCCATACATGACCACTGGAAAAACCATAGCCTTGACTAGACGGACCTTTGTTGGCAAAGTAATGTCTCTGCTTTTTAATATACTATCTAATCAAGTACAAAATCTCATAGAAAGCATGATATAGTAGCAGCAACTGTGGATCCTGGAGGAAGAATGATCTGGGAAAAAATCAAGAGACAGTGACAAGTTAGCAGGAGCTCAAAATAAGCAGGAGGAGTCGTGGGTCTCTTTCATTGAACGGTAGCATTCATTTTAGAGTTTCCTTTTTATTAGATTGACTATTTCCTTTTGATTAGGTTTCTCTTAGCTGGAGGGCAAAGCTCTGTTTTCATTTCCTTCCTCCTCTCCTTTTCTTTCCTTCCTCCTCTGAAGAGAATGGATGAACACAAATTCACCTCATTCTCATTAACCTCCCACAGCCATAAACAGCACCCCGTGTCTACACAAACAGAAAACCCCCTGAATGTTTGCAAAGCAGCCTCACCAGTGTTGTAACAGCTATTCTGTGTCCCTCTAGATCTAACTGAGGACCTGCCAGTCAACCCACCTCGTGACAGGACAGAGGAGACTCCGTGTATCTCCAAGGCAAGCTGTTTTTTTTGTTGGTTGGTTGGTTTGTTCTGGTCTGAGATAGAAATATTGTTTCATTTCTCTTTCAGTGGAATTAAGTAATGAGTCTCTGAGGGTGTTTGTTCCTGTTAGAGATGATTCCCTTGGTTGAGAAAATGTGGAGTGAGAGTCTTATTACCCATTCATGATGCCTCAGTCCACAGGATATTAAAATTGTTAGCATCCATTATACCCTGCAGAGTACAGAGTTTTCTCTGCTGCAGCAACATTTCCCCTAGGAAAAGAATTCTGCCATTTCCATCGCAGATGGACTTGGAAGTTCCATCCTCCAGGCACAGGTCTTGCCTTTCATCCTGAGTACTGGTGCTTTGATCTTGCTGGGTTCCCTGGACTCCACCAGTGTTCCTCATCAGGTTTTCTACTGTCACCAAATAAACCAAAGACTGTGCATCTTTGCGATCTTCTCCTCACAGTGTCTTCTCTTCTGTACTTGCAGGTGGCCCTTCCAGAATGTGAAAGCGGGATGTATTCTAGAATCATTCACTTGGGCAGAAAAAGCTGTCTAGATGGGAAATTTGGGGTTTCTCACTGGTTTTAGGGCAGACGCACACTGATTCCAGATTCCTGCTGGGAATGAGTATAGGGGCCCTGGTGGTAAAAGTAGCTTGCAAGTAGAATAATGTGGCCAGTACTATAGTTCCAGGAAGAAGCTGTGTTATTGTTAATAGTGCAGGTTTGTGTCCATGGGACTAGGTATGTCTCTCTGTGTCATGAATAGTGTGATTCTTTGTGTGCGTGTGATTTTTTCGTGTTGTGTTTTTCTCTATATATGTCACTCTAAATGTCACTGTTCCTGGTGTCATCTTCCCCCTGAAAATTCCCATCACCATTGTGCCTTGAATGAGTATGTGTGTAAGAATTAAAGTATACACGTTTGCTGTAGGATTTGATTTTACAGCAAGAGAAATCCTTTAACCTGGAAGATAAATTAGATCACTACCTAGGAAAACAGTTACAGGATTTTTAAAATTTTTATTAATATTTTTATTGTCTCTGCTGGGTCTTCATTGCTGCACAGGCTTTTCTCTACTTGTAGAGAGCGAGGGCAGCTCTATAGCTGTGGTGCATAGACATCACTTTGGAGGCTTCTTTTGCTGCAGAACATGACTTCTAGGGCTCTCAGGCTTCAGTGGTTTTGGCACGTGGGCTCAGTAGCTGCGACTCTTGGGCTCTAGGGCATAGGCTCAGTAGTTGTGGGTCACTAGCTTAGTTGCTCCAGGGTGTGTGGAATCATTCCAGACCAGGGATTGAGCCTCTATCTCCTGCATTGGCAGGTAGATTCTTAACCACTTAGCCTAGGGAAGCCCTGCAGGCTTCTTAATGAGCAAAACTGTGTTTCAGAAGCCCCTTTACTGCGTCAGTCACACCTTCATTTAATAGTAAATCTCACCTCTTAGTAGGTCTCCTGGCGTTTTGACTGGTCATGATTCATCACTATGCCACTTCGCTCATTCAAACTCTTTCCAATTCCAGCCTCAGAATGAGTCCTCCCCCCTCACCTAAGGCACCTATTGGTACTGGGGAAGCTCTTTCCTTCTGCTGGGAGCCCCTGGTGTTACCCAGATGACACACCCAGTTCTAGAGGAGTCTGAGAAAGGAGGAGCCTCCAGGCATAGAGGGAGGAAGTCCAGTCCAGCTTTGCCTCTTAAGCTTTGAAGTGTCCAGTCAGTCTGGTTAACTCAATGCAACATGTTGCTCTGCATGTCTCTAGAACATTTCCACCTTGCAACTAAACTTTTACAACCACCCTTCTACTCTCTGCTTCTCTTGAGTTTTCGCGCAGGTCAATGGAATCGTGCACTGTTTGTCTTACTGTGACTGGCTAATTTCACTCTTAACTATATTTTTCCACTTCATTTATTGTTGCAAATGACAAGATTTCCTTCAGTTTTAAAGACTGAATCACATTCCAGTGTATGTATACATCACATTTTCTTTATTATCTGCTTCTGGACACTGGACAGTATTTCCATCTTGGTTGTTGTGTACAATGTGGCAATGGATATGAAATTGTAGGTATATCCTGGAACATTCTAGTTTTATATCCTTTGGACATAAACTCAAATAAGTGATTGCTGGATCTTACGATCATTTTTGGATCTTAATAATTTTTGGAGGGACTTCCAAACTGTTTCATAATGGGTATGTCCTTTTCCATTCCTACCAACAGGATACAAAAGTTGCACTTCTCCACATCCTTGCTAACATCTGTTATTTTCTATTTATAATACACATCCTGAAAGGTGATATCTCCTTTGGACCTGATTTCTGTTTCACTGATACTTAGTGATGTTGAGCACTTTTCTTACATATATTGATCACTTCTATGAAGAAATGATATTGAAGCTTTTTACAGATGTGAGAGTTGGACTAATGAGAAAGCTTAGCACTGAAGAACTGATGCTTTTGAACTGTGGTATTGGAGAAGACTCTTGAGAGTCCCTTGGACTGCAAGGAGATCCTGCCAGTCCTGAATATTCATTGGAAGGACTGATGTTGAAGGTGAAACTCCAATACTTTGGCCACCTGATGCGAAGAACTGACTCATTTAAAAAGACCCTGATGCTGGGAAAGATTGAGGGCAGGAGGAGAAGGGGACGATAGAGGATGAGATGTTTGGATGGCCTCACCGACTCAATGGACATGAGTTTGAGTAACTCCGGGAGTTGGTGATGGACAGGGAGGCCTGGTGTGCTGCAGTCCATGGGGTCGCAAAGAGTGGGGCACGAATGAACAGCTGAACTGACTGACTGAAAATTCAGTTATTTGGCTGCTGCTGTTTTGATGTTGAGTTGTAGTAGTTTCTTTGATATTCTGGATGTAGGCCCCTTATTCAGATACAAATTTTGCAGATACTTCCTCTCATTCTATCGGTTGCCTTGTTGTTGATTGTTGAGACTGTCCTTTCTTCACTTGGTAAGTTCAGAACCTTGGCAAAGATCATTTGGCCACACATGTGTCAATTTATTTGCAATTCCCTTCTTATGGTTCATTGGTCTCTCTTCCTGTTTTGTTGCTTGTACAACACTGTTTTGACTGTTGTGGCATTCTTATGTGTTTTGAATTCAGGAAGCCTTAAGGCCCCATGTTTTTTCGCTCAAGATATTTTCTCTTTCGGTTTCTTTTAGGTTCCATAAGTATTAGTATTCTGGGTTTATTTTTTTTTCCATTTCTATAAAATTGAAATGAGATTTTGTGAGTTACAATATATATGTGCATCACTTAGTTGTATAAGGTCAACAGCACTAAATATTCCAGTCTATGAATATGGTATGTCATTCTATTTACTTGTCTCTTCTTTCTTTCAACAGTGTCCTATGGTTTTCAATGCACAAATCTTTCACTTCCTATGGAGCCTTTTGCACTAACTTGTTTGAGTCATCTGAGTCAGGGATGGGAAAGATGGGCTCATGAAGAGAGGGAATGTCCTCCCCCACCTCTGTGCCTGCCCTCTGGTTACTTGTAGTCCAGGTGTGCAGGGCCATGCCCTTCACCTCTGCCTACAAGTGAGCCCCCTGCTGGGAATTTTCTTTAAATCTGAGTGTTCATCTTACTATTGAAATGTCCAGAAGCACTCTCCCAATGCCTGGCCTGTGTTCAAGAACCCCAGGTATACTTACATATGAATGAGCATATCAGACCATCAAATCTTCTGCAATAAAGAAAAACCGGAACAGCAGTTCAGTGTCTTTTCCTTATCTTTGGAGCTCTTAGAGCTCAGTGTTCCAGTGCAGTAGCCACTACTCAGATCAGCCAATTTATCATGAATATACTTCAAACAATAATTAATATATCATATTAAAAAAACCCCACAAAAACCACACAATTTCTTGGTGACACTAGTGATATTTCAAGTGTGTCCATAAATGTTGAAACTTCGGTTTCATAAGCTTGAAAGTAAGAGCTATATTGAGCGTGTGGAAATGTAAGGTTCAAAGGTGATTCTCTGAGCATCTCTCTCTCATGTGAAATTTTGCAACTGTGATCAACATCTTGCTGAAGGGCTCTGACTCCACCCAGCACAGGGGAGGTCTGTGAGCCTGGAGGGAAGACCAGGGAGCTGCTGTGAGAGCCGAGAGGAGGAGGAGACGTGGGGGGCAGCTTGTGTGATGACGGTGTCATTGCTCACGGTTGTCTCTCTGCAGAATGTATCCTAGAGATTACTAGCAGGAGTGGTGTGGGAGAGAACTAGGAAGGGCACAGTTCCCAGCGAGAGCAGGATTTACAGGGAGAGGGTTCCTGAACCACTCAGGGTATCCCTGTTTCTTTGGAGATAAAATGGGTGAACATGAACTGAGGATTTAAATTGGAGGGAGAGGGTTTCTGGACCACTTGGGAGAGAAAAGAAGGTGAATAGAAACTGAAGAAGAAGGACACACGTGTGAAGTTGTGATTGGTTCCTCGTATTTTAATGAAATGATAGAACTCTGTGTCCATGTGTTTTGTTGTGCTATAGTTATCTCTTGTTATAGACATCTCTTCTTGCTTTTACGTTTAGAAATGTCTTTTCTCACAAGACTCCTCTTTCTTTGTCCTTTCATTGACAAATATGAAAGAATGGCTTATGGTTAGTGCCTTCAGGGTCTTATATACAAGGGGCTTTGGCTTCATGTTTAAATTCTCCTATGACGGCCAAATCCTAATGGGACCAAAAGTCTAACAGTTACTTGACACTGCAGTCCAAGTTCTTGCAGTGAGTGTCAGGTTCAGGGTGAGACATGAACTCCCTACGTCTGTATTTTCAGGACTTGTAGATTGCCCTCACGTTTGTCCTCATTGTTTGTTCCTCATGTAAAGGGTGTTCTCAGGGTTGGATAAGTCGAAACACACAGGCTCTGGTGTCCCAGTGTGGACTGAGTCTCCTGAGGCTCATCTCTGCTTCCAACGCAAGGATTCTGTGCTGAAGGTGCTTTCATGTGAGAGCCGTCCATGTCCAGCTGCCCCTAGAGACCAACATGGCCACAGATTCTAGAAAATGTGAAGGAGCCGCTGGCTTTCTTAACACATTTACTCTCACAGCCCTGCTGACCTGGTCTCTTGGGACTGACCAGACCTAGGTCAGAGACTCAGAGCAGTAGGACCCAGGATCACGGTTCCCCATAGAACTCAATGCTCCATCCAGACAGCCCTGCCTCTGCTCCCCACACCCCAGTCCTGCCCACCCTGTGACCTTTACTCAAACTTTCCCAGGTTTCCTTCCTCCCAGTCCTTCCAAGGTTGGGGTAAACCCTGGCTGGTGCTGTGTGTATGAGGCTTCCCTATCTGTAGAACCTTTGTGGCATCACTTCAGACTAAGATAATTTGGACACGTACTTTAATTATAATATTGTTTTCATCCTCCCTAAAGACTCTGATGCTGGGAGGGATTGGGGGCAGGAGGAGAAGGGGACGACAGAGAATGAGATGGCTGGATGGCATCACCGACCCGATGGACATGAGTTTGCGTGAACTCCGGGAATTGGTGATGGACAGGGAGGCCTTGCATGCTGTGATTCATGGGATCACAAAGGGTCGGACATGACTGAGCGACTGAACTGAACTGAACTGAAGGGGCTAAGAGACTTAAGCAGTTATTTTGAGAATTAAGTTTCTCCCAGTTATCTAAAGTTACCTCAGGCACAGAATACTTGTTACCTGAAGTTGGTTGTGTATGTAGGCTGTTGTGGAAAGTGATGTAGTGAATTTAGGACTGCAGATATCTCTTTGTGATACTGATTTTATTTCCTTTGTATATATATCCAGAACTGTGTTTGCTGAATCATATGATATATACTTTTATAAGGAACATTTTACTGTTTTCCACAACATAGCCACACAATTTACATTCCCACCAGCAGTGTGCAAAGGTTCCAGCTCCCCACATCATGGCCTTAACCTGTTAATCTTTGCCTTTATAATATACAACCTAACAGGCATGAGGTGTTGCTTTACTTTGCCCTGATGATTAGTGAGGTTGAAAACCTTTTCCTTTGTATGCTAGCCATTTGTGTCTTGTTCCCAAAACATCTGTTTAAATCTTTGCACATTCCTCAACTCCCTTATTTACTCTTTTTAATATTTGTTTTGCATTTGAGCTGTGGTATTTTCTTATGTATTTTGAGTATGAGCCCCTTATCTGATATATAGCTTGTAATTTTTCTGTAGGTTATCTTTTCATCCTAGTGATTTATTGAAGAGACTACCCTTTTCCTATGTCATTGTCTTAGAACTTTGATGAATTTCATTTGACCATGTATCCATGAGTTTTCTTGGGGCTCTTTATTCTGGTCTTTAGGGCTATGTATCTGTTTCTATGTCAGTATCATACAGGTTTGATTCCTATATCTTTGTAATGTGTTTTGAAATCAGGAGGTGAGATGCTTTGATTTTTGTTTTCAAAATTATTTTGTCTATGTGGATTCCTTAGTGGCTCCATAAATATTTGTTGATTTGTTTTTTCCATTTCTATGAAAATGATGTTAATATTTTGATTGGTGTTGTAATGTATTTTTACTTAGCTTTGGGTAGTGTAGAAATGTCAACAGTACTAAGTCTCCAGTCTATGAGCATGATCTGCCTTTTCGATTCCTCGAACCTTGTTTCACTCTCTCAGTGGGGTGTGTAGTGTTAAGTGTGCTGGTCGTGTCTCTCTGAAGGCCCTGTGTCCCTCTCTCCCTGATCTCAGGGTCAGTGGTGGAGGGCTGGGCTCATGAGGAGACACAGTGCCCCTCCCTCCCGCCTCACCTCTTCTCTAATGATGTTCAGCACAGGTGCCCTGGGCCCTGTGTTCATACCTGTCCCCTCAAGTGGAACACCTGCTGGGAAATCCTCTAAGATCTGGGTGTTGACATTACTGTTTCAGTGTCCCAAAGGCTCATGAGTACCTGGGATGTATGTATGGGCCCAGGAAATACCTACAAATGAATCATCAAATCAGGCCAGCCAAATACTCTGCCGAAGCTGTTGGGCTACAATTTACAGACCTGCAAGCCCTGTACTTTGCCTGGACTTGAGACCAAAGAAAGATTCCAGAGTTGACAGAGATATCAAAGGTTTAATAGATGAGATGTCTTACATATCTGAAGTAAAAGGGCCCTAGAGATGAAAGGTTGTTGCTGAACCACAAAAAGACGCCAGGATTCTCGGCCTCTGAAGGAGAAGAATTCAATCTGGGGCCAGAGACAAGGCTTGATTGCGCAGAGCTTTTGTGTAATAAAGTTTTATTAAGGTATAAAGGAGATAGAGAAAGCTTCTGACGTAGGCATCGGAAGGGGTCAGAAAGAGTACCCCCCTGCTAGTCTTCAGCTGGATGTTATATAGTCACTAGCAGTTTGTTAATGAAAGAAAGGAATGTCTTAAAACTCAGAATGGCACCAGGCCCCTCATCCATAAGATGTATTTTGGGATAATCCTGGCACCAGAGGAGTCATTCCGGTTCATAAAATGATTGACTTGAATCTTGTAGAAAGGCAGATTACCATACAAATAGCTTCATTTACATAGATTAGGGGAACAATATCTGAGTATAGCATAATGGTTTGTCAAGTAGGTTCTGAGCCATTAGGGGAACTGACTTGAAGACAGAGTCTGGGGCAAATGCATAGTACATTAACATAGCTTAAGACAAACATTTCCATAAGAAAAATGCATAGGTTAACTCATGGTTTGAGAATAGTTAACCTCAGGTGAAACCAGGTATCATTATGGCAATGCAGTATTTTAAGAGGAACCTCCTTTTAAATTTGTATAGAGAAGGGAAAGAAAATAGCACTAGTTTGTTTCCTCCTGCCACTTAAGAGAGATAAAAATGTCTGACACTTGCAGCCTATTTCCTCCATTTGGAGACCCCTGGCCTTCCTGCCTGTTACCTTCTCAGAGAGACACCCTCTGTGGATAGCAGGGGATAGGCAGAAGCCAGCCGCTACAGCATTCTTTACTCTGCGGGATAAGGAGTCTACCAGTTACAGTGGGAATGAACAGCAGATTGGCTCATTGGTTACCTGTGTCCACTTTCTCTGTGGCCACAGCCCTCTTAGCCCCTCAGGCTAAATACTCTCATGGGGCAGAGGTCTTTTCTTTGTTAATCTGTCAGCCAACAGCCATCTTGAAATGGCCAGGAAACACCAAGGGAATAAACAAGAGAGAGGTGTTAACATCCTGTGTATGTCCGTGCACACTCAGTCACTTAGTTGTGTCCCACTTTTTGGGACCCCATGGACTATATCCCACCAGTCTCCTCTGTCCATGGTATTTTCCAGGCAAGATTACTGAAGTGGATTGTCATTTCCTCCTCCAAAGTATCTGCCCAACCCAGGGATTGACCCCATGTCTCCTGCATTGGCAGGCAAATTCTTTACCACTGAGCCACCTGGGAATCCCTACAGCCTCCCTTGTACCAAAGTTCCTGTTCTGCCATAATCTGTCAGAAATGGCAGAACAAGTGGTGCTGATCTTAAGATTCATCCAGTCTTCCCTGGTGGCTCAGACAATAAGGAATTCACCTGCAATCCAGAAGACCTAGGTTAGAACCCTGAGTCAGGAAGATCCCCTGAAGATCAGCTGCATGAGTTATCCACACACATATATAAACGTATATTGTGGTTTCTGTGTATTATATTTGGTTGGCACTGTTGGGCCAGCCTTTGCCCAAACCAACGTCTGGGTGGGCGACCCTGGGACCCAAGCACCACGCCGACAGATGCAATCAGCAAGAGGATTTTATTGAACGTTTGCGCAAACGGGCCCTCCGCATCAAAAGCGAGCCGAGGACCCCTAGCAACAGTTACAGACCGGTTTTAAAGCCAAAAAACCACATAATTAGCATATCACACAGGTAGGTATATGATTGGCTCGTTTAAAGGTTAGGGGAATGCAGCTTAGGGACTTTCCTTGCGAAACGTGAGCCTCCGGGGTGGGGCTGCTTTTTTTTTTTCCTTCCGCAAGGCGCTTTTGGTTGCTCAAGTCCCAGGAACTTGTGAAATGTGAGCAAATGTTGGATTGCCCAAGTCCCAGGAACTTGTGAAATGTGAGCAAATGTTGGATTGCCCAAGTCCCAGGAACTTGTGAGCAAATGTTGGATTAACGTTTACACGGCGGGGGTGGGGGGGTGTTTCAGCACTAGTGAGAGGTGACTGCTATAATTTGCTTAAAAACATGTTACACATGTGTCAAAACACTTGTGATTTCAGGTTGGTTAGCCTGAAGGTGAGAGCTCTAATGGGCCTGTGGAAGTGAGAGGTTGAGAACTGACTCTTTCATCATTTCTAGGTTTGCAACTGAGATCAGTGTCTTACTGAAGGGCTCTGACTGCACAGAGCACAGATGACTGCCACCTGCTGTCCACAGTGGGGTGTCTCTTCAGGACCTTGGGAGAAAGATCACGGTGATGCTCTGAGAGCCAGCAGGGCCTCAACTGGAGGAGAAGTGGACGGATCACTCATTCTAATCACCTCGTTGCTCATGGAATGCACTGTGGAGAGCATTTGGTGCAGTGATGTGAAAGGACACAGGTAGGAAACGACATTCAGTTGGAATCTGATGGGAGAGGGTTCTGGAAGTTTAGAGTTAAACCCTCTGTTTGGAGGCTAAGGAAAGTGGACGTGAAATTAAGAAGAAGGAAATGTGTATTGAATTCTGACTTATTCTTTACATATTAAATGATATGATAGAGAAATTGTGTCCTTGGACTTGCATTGTGCTCTGTTTATAATCACCTTTTCTTGCTTTGCGCTTCAGAAATTATTTTTCCCATAAAAGCTGCTCTTTTCTGTTTTTCCACTAATATGGAAGCCAGGCCTCTGGTCAGCACATCTCGGGTATTGTGCACCGCAGACTCTGTTTTCTATTGCATGTTGAACTATGATGGCCACATCCTAGTGGGCACAAAACTCATTGTCACTTGACGCTGGAGACCCCGTCCTTGTGTGCATGTGAGGTGGTGTGTGAGCCGTGAGCTCTCTCCTCCCGCACTTTCAGTACTGTGGCTTCCCCTCATGTTTGTTCTCATTGTTAATTCCTCGTGTAAAGGGCGCTCCCAGGGGTGGATGAGTCAGAGCACGCAGGCTCTGGGTCCCTGCCTGGGCTTGGTCTCCTGGAGCTCATACCAGTGTCCGCACCAGCCAAGGCTGATGTGCTGAAGGTGCTTCCATGTGAGAGGTCCATGTCCAGCTGCTCCTAGAGACCCTCCATGGCTGCAGATTCTAGAGTCTGTGAAGGGGCCGCTGGGCTTGTTCACACACTTGCTTTCACAGCCCCGCTGACCTGGTCTCCTGGGATTGAGCAGTCCCAGGGCAGCAGTTCCTGGGGTCACTGCTGCTCTCAGAACCCACTGCTCCATCCAGACCGTCCTGCCCCTTCTGTCCAACCCTAGGCCGGCCCCATCCTCTCTCCTTCAGTTCAGTTCAGTTCATTTCACTCGGTCGTATCCGACTCTTTGCGACCCCATGAATCACAGCACGCCAGGCCTCCCTGTCCATCACCAACTCCCGGAGTTCACTCAAACTCATCTCCATCGAGTTGGTGATGCCATCCAGCCATCTTGTTCTCTGTCGTTCCTGTCTCCTCCAACACCCAATCCCTCCTTGCATCAGACTCTTTTCCAGTGAGTCAACTCGTCGCATGAGGTGGCCAAAGTACTGCAGTTTCAGCTTTAGCATCAGTCCTTCCAATGAACACCCAGGATTGATCTCCTCTAGAATGGACTGGTTGGATCTCCTTGCAGTCCAAGGGACTCTCAAGAGTCTTCTCCATCACAGTCTATAGTTCAGTTAAAAAAACAAGCACAAAAACATAAATTTTCCCTTAAAAATACATTAATATTTATAAAACATAACAAGGGTAATAGTAATATAGGAGTACAAGCACAAACACAAATTTGAAAAAAAATCAGTTTTATATGATAAAATTAAAAATAATATTTTCTATTATATCTTGATTACTAGTAAAAGTTTGCTGACACGGAATGCTAAAAGTACTTTTGTTAATTCATTAAAATTATACAGTTAGCAATTTAATTTTCAATTGGTATAACTTAAAGTGATGTCACCTATTCTTGGCAGATGGAATGCCACAGATGATTTGATCATTTTTAATTTAGAGAGAGCTTTCTGCTAATGCAACTGCTAATAGAGTTGTTAAGAATATTTTATAGACTGTGACAACAAAGACATAAATTTTGGATAAACTATTTCAGAAAGAATTTTCTGTACTTAGAGCTAATGATTCTTGTGGAGCCATTTTCCAGAAAGATTTAATTCTTCACACATACTAGTTTCATGTAAGTTTGAATTTAGTTTTAAGTGAAAATGTATACAATGACATTTTAATGTTTCTTCTGACGTTTCTTATAACTTGTGGAGTTTGTACAAAAAACCAAAACTGACTTTGTGATTTGCACATAGTTCAAAAGTGCCTCTTTATGTATACTATCATCAACCAATCAAGGAATTTTTAAAAGTTTTCTTTTTAATAATTGTTTCATCCAAAGTTTTATATGAAAATTGTATTGTTTTCTAATGACTGTGATGATCTTTACATTTAATTTCTAAGTCTACAAATGAAGAAAATTCTGCAGTTTTGCAGTGTTGCAGAAGTTTTTGAAACCATAGATTCTCAAATCTTTAAAGAATTCTGGCAACTCCCTGAATATGCTTTATTGGGTTATTCATGAGAACAATTTTATTTTATAGTATTTTGTTGACTAGTTTATCTGAGAGCCAACAGGTCCTGTCCCGTTGCTCCGGTCTGGAAGTTAATACATCCGCAGACACCACTGGACTGGACTGGCCATGGGAATGACAGGCAAGTCGGCCTCCCAACCTATCCTGCAGTGGTCCCCGCAAGGATCCCTCCTCTCTCCTGGGGGCCAGGGTGCTGTGGCAGTCGCTGCAGCAGCTCTCCTGCTGCTACATTCAAGGGCGCCATCAGTGTGGATCCAGATCTAAGCTCAGCTGCGTCCTCGGACCCCCGCATGCCGAGACTGGTCCAGCCCACAGGCGCTGCGTGCAGCCAGGTCCACTGCTTGGGGCCCACGTGGGCCTCACCCTGCCTGCACGCACGCTGTGCTAAATGCCATGCCTCTGCTTGTGTGCATGTTCCAGTGTTCCATCAGATTTCACCTACAAAACTCAGGCTCAAAGATAGAAAACATTTAGATGATGCCAACAGAGAGAAGGGCTTCCCTGGTGGCTCAGACAGTAAAGAATCCGCCTACAATGCAGGAGACCTGGGTTCGATCCCTGGGTTGGCAAGATACACTGGAGGAGGGCATGGCAACCCACTCCGGTATTCTTGCCTGGAGAATCCCCATGGACAGAGGAGTTTGGTGGGCTACAGTCCATGGGGTTGCAGTGAGTCGGACATGACTGAGCGACTAACACTTGCACTACTTAACTTCCACTTACCAGAACGTAAAGCAGACACAGGGCCCCTGGTGAGAGGTGGCCTTGTAGGACTGCCCAGGTCACCACTTGAAAGCCATCTTGCTAGTACTCCATGCCCTATGCCGGCATCCCTTGGGTCTCAGTACATTCAGTTCAGTCCAGTCCAGTTCAGTGGCTCAGTCGTGTTCGACTCTTTGCGACCCCATGGACTGCAGCACACCAGGCCTCCCTGTCCATCACCAACTCAAAGAGTTTACTCAGACTCACGCCCATTGAGTCGGTGGTGCCTTACAACCATCTCATCCTCTGTCCTCTCCTTCTCCTGCCGCCTCAGTCTTTCTCAGAATCAGGGTCTTTTCCAATGAGTCAGTTCTTCGCATCAGGTGGCCAAAGTATTAGAGTTTCAGCTTCAGCATCAGTCCTTCCAATGAATATTCAATAAGTTAGCAATTCCCAAACCCTGTTCTGCAGAAGAGGTGCTCTGTGAAAAGATAGCAATGGGCAATGCTGTCTGAGCCCCGACCCTGGGATTCCCAGCTCACGTTAGTAAATTACAGTCTGGAAACCCTGACTTAAAGAGGCAATCTCATTTAGCCCATCCTTTCTGAAACAAAATCCCATTTAGGTAAAAAGCTTCTGCATATGCTGAGAAATGTCAGTAACCTGTAAAATAAAAATTTTAATGCTGTGCTAGGCTGTAGTGCAGTCTTCTTTCAAAAAATCCTAAAGGCTTTTTTCTTTTTTATCCTCCACATCAGAACAGGCATTCCATTTAAACTACTATCCTCCAACTAAGGATAAAAGCAAACTAATCTCACAGCTATCATCACTGTATCACAGCTTAACATAATATATAAAAATATGTCTGTATCAAGTATAAAATTATTCATATATTATGTTATAGTTTAAATAGAAGGCCTATTCTGAGGTAGAGGATAAAAAAGAAAAATGCCTTCAGGAATTTTTGAATACTGGATTACAGCATAGCACAGCATTTAAAAAAAATTTATCAAGGCTTAACATAATATAGAAAAATATAAGAAAGTATATTTTGTTTGGTAATAATAAAATTTTAATTATTATAAAATAATGTTTTATCCTGAAAGTCATATAGGAATTATTGCCCCTCTAGACTACAAATTACATGATACCAGTTTATTCTGTTGTATAGAAGGAGCTATTTTAAATCTCACACATGTGATTTTTGTTAAGTAGAGCTATATAAAGCAACTAAAATTGCATTCCCTAGTGGCAGGTCCATTGAATGGCAGGTCCTAAGGTAAATAAAACATTCGAGCTCACAGACAATTTCATTGAAAATTTTTAAAATGTAAATCTCTGTTTCCTCTTAAAATCTTCAATGGCATCTCACTTCTAGGGAAAAGTACAAGCTTAAGATGGCCTACAGTGCTTTGTGTATTTTAAAAGCACCTACTTGGCCTGCCTCATTTGTACCATTCCTCTCCTTATTTACCATATATTAGCCTTCTGGCTTTCATTCATTCATTCCATAAGTATTTATTGACATACTATAAAAATATCCAAAAAGAATAAGGACCACGCCCCCAATAAAACAAATGAATATAGAATCTGTAATACAGTGTCAGGTAGAGACAAATACTGTAAAGAAAAATAAAACAGGCAAGAAGGTACAGTTGGCAGCAAGGCGTGTTTTTAGTTGGAGTGCTCAGGACCTCTGAGAAGACTTCTCTTCTGGTTGTTCGTTTGGTTTGTGTGTTGTTGTTGTTGTTGTTTGCCACAGAGCTTGTAGGATCTTATTATAGTTCCCCAACTAGGGATCAAACCTGGCCCATGACAGTGAAAGCACTGAGTCCTAACCACTGGATGAAAAGGAGACTTTTGAAAAGACACCTAAGTGAGGTGAAGGCACAGCCATGCACAGAGCCAGGGGAACAGCATTAAAGGGAGAGCTTGGGGTGTGCACTGCACGTTGTGAAGAACAAGATGACTGCCGGGGACAGAGGAGGAAAGGGGAGAGTGGCGTAAATGAAAAGTAGGCAGGGCCTACTGAATTCAAAACACATAAGAACGCCATAGCAGTCAAAACAGTGTTCTACCAGCAACAAAATAGGCAGTGAGACCAATGAACCCTAAGAAGGGAATCTCGAATAAACTGACACATGTGTGACCAAATGATCTTTGCCAAGGGCCTAAAATTACCAAGTGAAGAAAGAACAGTCTTCTCAACAATCAACAGAAAAAAAAGGTAACTTATAGAATGAGAGGAAGTATCTGAAAACTTTGTATCTGAATAAGAGACCAATATCCAGAATATATAAGAAATGAGTAAAACTCAACTTCAAAACAACAGCAGGCAAATAACTGAGTTTAAAAAATGTGTATAAAGCTTCAACAGACATTTCTTCATAGAAGACAGAGAAGTGATCAGTATATATAGGAAAAGTGCTCAACATCACTAAGTATCAGTGAAATGGAAACCAACTCAGAAGGAAATATCAGCTTTCAGGATGTGTATTATGAAAAAAAAAAAAAAAAAAGAGGAAGAAAAAACACCCAGATATTGTCAAGGATTTGGAGAAATGGAAATTCTGTACCCAGTTTGTAGAAATGGCATAGCCATTATGGAATTAAAATGGCATAGCCATTATGGAACAATTTGGAAGTCCCTCAAAATATTATTAAGAGAATTATCATAAGATCAAGGAATCACTCTTTTCAGTTCATGTCCAAAGGAGATAAAACTACAATGTCCAAGAGACACATACAGTCTCATGTCCATTGCTGCATTATACACAGCAACCAAGAGAGTTGCTGCCTTATTTCACTAACCATAATATATCTTTGCATTATTTGGGCCATTCATTTTGTAGCATATTTCAATTCTTAATTCATTTTTGTGGTTGAATAGTATTCCATTCTGTGTATATATTTCATTTATCTATTCATCACACCATGGTCTTTGGGTCATTTCTGTCTCTTGACTACTCAGGATACACTATGAACATTAGTGTACAGATTTCTGTATGGTACCATAATGATGATAAATAACATTTTTCATATTTAAAATATTGTTATTGAAAGGTGTATCTGTGGGGTCTGGCTGCTCGCCACTCAAAAGCCAATAAGCAGGCCAGGTTGGTAGAAAGGAAAGTTTGGTTTATTTCAGATGCTGGCAACTGTGGGGGGGTGGCAGATATCTGTCCACAGGCCGACTCCCCTACCCCTCATCCCCGACAAGGGGTTGAGAGCTTTAATAGGCAGAGTGGGAAGGGAGGTTACATGTAGAAACAGCACAGTCATCTTCAAATTGGTCATCATCGGTCTGACTAGCATCGTCTTGGTTGTTTCAGGCAATTAATCTTCAGTTCTGGGGTGTGCTTGTTCCCAAAAGAAGTCAACCCTGAATATTCATTGGAAGGACTGATGCTGAAGCTCCAATACTTTGGCCACCTGATGTGAGGAGCCGACTCACATCAGGGGTGTTCTTTGTGGTCAGTTCTCAGAATTGTGGCAGCTCAAATCCCGGATACAGTCTGCTCTTCATGTAGCTAACTTCCTCACCTGGTGTTCTGGTGTCTGAAAGACAGCTCACAGGATATGGCTCAGAATATTATCTACAGCCCTTGAGAAAGAACTAAAGGTCCTCGACTGTGCTTAATGACTACATTATTATTACTCCTTTAATTGTTTTCCTTTGTTTCAGTATTTTTGACTTCTCTGATTAAACTTGTCTTGGGCTAAAGTTTTCCACAAGCAAAAGGCAGGCAGATAAAAGTGGCAGTGGGGTGGGAAGGGGCAATGAACGGTCCTGCTCCATTTCAGTATCATTGAATGTAACAACACAAAGTGAGAATCTTAGGTGAACTATGGATTTAATTACTAAAAATACATTCTCTCCCTAATCGCAGTAAACGTGCCTTACATATGTCATCTGTTAGTAACACATGTTAGCTGAAACTGGAGTGACAGGATAGAGGAATTGTCTATATTGTCTGTACACTTTTTATGTCAATGTAATCCTGTGCTGAATAAAGCCTAATTATTTAAAGCATTCTTGAAACATGGCTTCATGGAGAAACGTATCAAATCTAATGTTAAAAAAATTAGCTAATGTCAGAACCTTAGCTAGAGACCATATTCACTCTTAAACACAAAGCAAATATTGAACTTTAAAGGCATCTTTCCTTCCATAGTTAAACCAGTACAGACTGATGTCGTTTCAGTTTGAAAACATGAAATAAAAGAACATTGCTTAATATTTCAATTTTTTTCTTAAATACGAGGCATTGAACATATTACAATAACGATGCCTGAGTGAACTTAGTGAGGAAATTTCCGCAGTACCTTCACCTGCATCACCCATTTTCGTGGCCAGCTACGAACCCTCTAGACTCAGCTGGTGGTTGATGTTCTTGATTCTGAGGGATGATTCTTCTCGCCTTCTGGGCAAAGCACCCTGAGAAACGCACTAAAATGGAGAGAGCTGTCGACATCTTGCTGGCAGAGGACCACCCGGGAACTAATAATGATTGATCCACAATTCAATCCTCGGTCCCCTCCCTCACCAGATGCCTAGCAGAGCCTCCTGAATCCAAGGTGGACTTAGGAAGATCTGTGGTTTAATGTGCACTGAAAACACCCAAGAGACTGGCTGTGCAGACAAATATCTCTATATCACTGAGACCTAGAAGCTCAGCAGAGCATGGTGACATGCCTGATGGACCGGATTCAAATCCTGTTCAACAGAAGTAGGTACTTGGGAAAGACATATGTATCCCCCTTTGCCTCAGTTCCCTGTGGTGAGTTGGAGAAATGTTCATATGGCCTAATTTTAGTATTATCAGGCCCAGAATGAGTAAATATGGCTTAAAATACTAGAAAAATAAAGGAGGGCCCTCCCTGGCAGTCCAGAGGGTAAGAATCTGCCTCGCAACGCAGGGGACAGGGATTTGATTTCAGGTCAGGAAACTAAGGTCCCACGTGCCTCAGAGAACCCAAGCCCACATGTTGCAACCACTGAGCCCAAATGCCACAACTAGAGAGTCAATGCACTGCAACAAAAGATCTGCATGACACAGCGAAGAGCCCATGTGCCACAACTAAGACCCGATGCAGACAAATAAATACATAGAAAAGTGCAGGACTGTGCTTCATTAAGTGCTCTGGAAGTGTTCAGTCTTGAACGATGGCAAGAATAAGGTGCATCTGGTGGTTAAAAGCAGAGAGGGCATTTGGATGTCACCAATAAGTGGGGACGAAAACTTACTCTTCAGCTTTTTCACAGAAACAAGGCTTTACAGCTCATGGAGAGTATCTATTATCATGTCCTTTGACACCCAGCCCTGCTGTGGAGGAAGCAGGGACACAGAGAGGGCTGTAACCTATATGTTACAGTAGAGGGTGTTAAAATTTAGAGGGATCAAGTGACTTTCCAAGAGCACACTGCGATATGATGGCTATGGGACAGGACTGTAGACAGTTCCCTGAAGACACAGATGCCTGCACCCCTGAGACCTGTGCTGAACCCGAGTCAGGAGCTTTCCCCCTTCAAATTCTTCTGCCCCTAGTTTTCTGTGGATGAGTGATGCCCTGGGGAAGACGTCTGAGTCTAAAAAGAGCTCCAATCCCCCTCCTACCGTTTGTCTCTATATTTCAATTCCTGATCCAAAACACAAGTTTCTTCTGAGCAAAGCCCCTCAGAAAGACCACAGGATTCCAACTCTGTCCATCCTCCCCAGCCTCTCTGCATGGTCAACCATCTCACAAGCAGGCTTCTCAAAGCCCAGGTCACCTTGCTGAGTGACCAGTGGTCTGTTTGGCCACCAAGTTGGCTCAGAGCTCAGAACCTTCTAAACCAAAGGCCATGTGATGGCTCTACAAAGAATTAGTTTCCCTACCACTGACCAAGTCTGGATGAGCAGTTAATGTGCATTAACTGGGGAGGTGGCCATCTGTGCTGGGCTTTGGTGACTTAAGTCTGTGATGCTCAAAGTCTCACAGTTGATCTGAGCACTGATTTGAGCAGCTTGGACCAAGCACTAGCTAAAAATGGGCAGGAGCTCAATTCTTTCCTCACTAAAATTCTGACTCTATCAACTACTCATCATAATGTAGACCTTGTAGTGGAAGACAACAGAGTCCCATATTCATTTGGAAAATCATCTCTATACTCACAGCCTGGAGACAGCACCCCAAGATTCTCCTTGAGGATCCACAGACAGACCCTCCTTCCCTCAGTCACCAAATGTTCATCCTACAAACCCGACAGCACTGACCTGTCTTACCAAATTCCCTAGACATGTGAACAGGGAAGTTTGTGCTTAGTCGCTCAGTCGTGTCAGACTGTTTGTGACCCCACGGACTGTAGTCCACCAGGCTCCTCTGTCCATGGGGACTCTTCAGGCAAGAGTACTGGGATAGGTTGCCATGCCCTCCTCCAGGGTATCTTCCCAACTCAGGGGTTGAACCCAGGTCTCCTCATTGCAGGCGGATTCTTTACTGTCTGAGTCACCAGGGAAGCCGTGGCAACAGCCGATCCTATAATGTCTATTGTTGGGGAGACCTCATGGTTCTCCTGCTTCAGGTCTTTCCATCTGTTCTCTGCTAGGGTGTGTACAAAACTGGCACTGGGAAACTGTACGTATTTCTAAATTTAGGAAGATATTTAAGCAGCCAGCTAACAGAAGAATCAAAAACCATAAATTAAGGAATCAAACAAAGCTATAAAATACATTTATAACTGTAGGTAAACTAGAGTGATTTCCATCTATTCTCTGGTGTGCTTAGTCGCTCAGTTGTGTCTGAGTCTTGCGACCCAATACACTATAACCTTTCAGGCTCCTCTCTCCATGGGATTCTCCAGGCAAGAATACTAGAGTGGGTCGCGATTTCTTTCTCCAGGGGATCTTCCCTACCCAGAAATCAAACCCAGGTCTCCTGCATTGCAGTCAGACTCCTTACTGACTGAGCTACAAAGGAAGCCCATTCTCTGGTAGAGTGTATACAAAACTGGCACTAGGAAATTGCACATTTTTCTGAATTTAGGAAGCTGCCCATCAGCCAGCTGATGGAAGAATTAAAAATAAAATTTAAGGAATAAAACAAAGTATAAAATAGACTTGTAACTCTGTATATAAATCAGAGTGATGGAAATGAAAAAAAAATGAGGAAGATACATCAGTAAAAGTTAACCAGCCCATTTGAAGGACCAGCCTTCAGTGGATCAGCAGGAACCTAAATCCAGAACAACAGTTTAGGCTGCGCACTTCAAACTCTCAAGGTTCAAGGTGAGCTCTTCTCACTTAACACCATATGTGAACCTCTCAGCTCACAAAGTGGCAGTTAGTACAGAATGCAGAATATGTGTTATCACATTCAGTTCAGATCAGTTCAGTCACTCAGTCGTGTCCAACTCTTTGCGACCCTATGAATCGCAGCACGCCAGGCCTCCCTGTCCATCACCAACTCCCAGAGTTCACTTAAACTCATGTCCATCGAGTCGATGATGCCATCCAGCCATCTCATTTTCTATCGTCACCTTCTCCTCTTGCTCTCAATCCCTCCCAGCATCAGAGTCAACTCTTCGCATGAGGTGGCCAAAGTATTGGAGTTTCAGCTTTAGCATCAGTCCTTCCAATGAATACCCAGGACTGATCTCCTTTAGAATGGACTGGTTGGATCTCCTTGCAGTCCAAGGGGCTCTCAAGAGTCTTCTCCAGCACCACAGTTCAAAAGCATCACTTCTTTGGTGCTCAGCTTTCTCTATAGTCCAACTCTCACATCCATACGTGACCACTGGAAAAACTATAGCCTTGACAAGTCGGACTTTTGTTGGCAAAGTAATGTCTCTGCTTTTTAATATGCTATAGGCCTGGCGTGCTGTGATTCATGGGGTCACGCAGAGTCGGACACGATTGAGCGGCTGAACTGAACTGAACTGAACTGAGGTTGGTCATAACTTTCCTTCCAAGGAGTAAGCATCTTAATTTTATGGCTGCAATCACAATCTGCAGTGATTTTGGAGATCAGAAAAATAAAGTCAGCCACTGTTTCCACTCTTTCCCCATCTATCTGCCATGAAGTGATGGGACCGGATGCCATGATCTTTGTTTTCTGAATGTTGAGTTTTAAGCCAACTTTTTCACTCTCCTCTTTCATCAAGAGGCTCTTCAGTTCTTCTTCACTTTCTGCCATAAGGGTGGGGTCATCTGCATATCTGAGGTTATTGATATTTCTCCCGACAATATTGACTTCAGCTTGTGCTTCCTCCAGCCCAGCGTTTCTCATGATGTACTCTGACTATAAGTTAATACATTGAAAAAGCTTTGAATATGCTGAAAAATAATGTCCTCCTTCATAATGATACCAGGGTATTTTTGAAATATTCTACCACCTTATATTGAACTTCACTATAAAAAACACCTTTAGGTGAACTACTGTCATTAGAGAATCTTGAATCGGTTGAAATAAACCCCGTTACATGTGTAGCAGTCCACAGTCTCAGCAGAAGCGTCTGACCTGCATTTGGAGGCTGTGCTGCCTCAGACATGTATGCCATGGGGTGAGGTGTAATCATGCCCATTTTAGGGGACTATGCAAACAGATACGGAGAGTGTACTTCATAATTCACACGTGAATAATGGCGGGGAGTTCCAAGTTTTTACGAAGTGTGTGATATTATTTTTTCAAGTATTAACTCTCTGACTTCAATTTCCAACTGCATTCACAAGATTTCTGACATTCACAAAGCAAACAATGGAATATTACGCAGCTATAAAAAAAGAATGCATTTGAGTCAGTTCTAATAAGGTGGATGAATCTAGAACTTATTATACAGAGTGAAGTCAGTCAGAAAGAGAAAGATAAATAGTGTATATTAACACATGCTTATGGGATCTGGAAGCAACAATTAGAACCCTGTAGTGAACAACTGATTGGTTCAAGATTGAGAAAGGAGCATGACAGAGCTGTGTGCTGTCACCCTGTTTGCTTAACCCGTATGCTGAGTTCAGTTCAGTCAGTTCAGTTCAGTCGCTCAGTCGTGTCCGACTCTCCGCGACCCCATGAACCACAGCACGCCAGGCCTCCCTGTCCATCACCAACTCCCGGAGTTCACTCAAACTCATGTCCACAGAGTCGGTGATGCCATCCAGCCATCTCATTCTCTGTCGTCCCCTTCTCCTCCCACCCCCAACCTTTCCCAGCATCAGTCTTTTCCAGTGAATCAACTCGTCGCATGAGGTGGTCAAAGTATTGCAGTTTCAGCTTTAGCATCAGTCCTTCCAATGAACACCCAGGACTGATCTCCTTTAGAATGGACTGGTTGGATCTCCTTGCAGTCCAAGGGGCTCTCAAGAGTCTTCTCCAACACCACAGTTCAAAAGCATCAATTCTTCGGCGATCAGCTTTCTTCATAGTCCAACTCTCACATCCATACATGACCACGGGAAAAACCATAGCCTTGACTAGACGGACCTTGGTTGGCAAAGTAATGTCTCTGCTTTTTAATATACTATCAAGGTTGGTCATAACTTTCCTTCCAAGGAGTAAGCATCTTTTAATTTCATGGCTGAAGGAGAGGGTGGGACTAATGACGAAATAGCGTGGAACCATTGACATTACCATATGCAAAGTAGAGATCAAGAGGGAATTTGTTGTGTGACAAAGGGAGCTCAGCCCAGTGCTCAGTGACAACCCAGAGGGGTGGGGTGGGAGGGAGATGGGAGGGGGCTTCAGAAGGGAGAGGACATATGTATACCTGTGGCTGATTCATGTTGATGGATGACAGAAACCAACACAATTTTGTAAAGCAGTTCTCCTTCAATGAAAAAAAATCTTCAATGGGAAAAAGTTTTTGATTTGTGACAGCTTTAGATGTGTGTGTGTTTTAAAATGTATTCAGTCATTTAGCTGTGCTGGATCTCAGTTGCAGCATGTGGGATCTAGTTCCCTGACCAAAGATCAAACCCCAGGCCCCCTGCATTGGAGCACGGAGTTTAGTCGCTGGACCACCAATGTATTCCAGAGAAGTGACAGCTTCAATCCTTCTGCTCTGTCTCTTGAGGATGCCTGATTCTACTGCCTGATTTTCACAGGAACAGAAAAGCAGGATTATGTTGCCTCTATGTTTTGTCAGTAACTCAGGTTACTGTTCTAGTTTCATTCATGGTGGCTTGGTCTACGTCAGTGTATACTCTAATTCAACCTAGCTGTGGCTTAACTGCTATGACACTTGCCTGGATCCATCCTCTTCCAGGGATGCTCTTCTTTTCCAAAATTCAACCCTTCCCCTTCCAAGACAAAACTCATCTCTCACTGTCATGAATTACGGTTAGTATCTTCACCTTAGACAAGATCTCTTTTTTTCCTTTATTATTCTGTGATTCTTAAAAATTTATCAAAAATATTGAACCCCAATTTCATATCAGAACTCCAACTTCATCTATGTGTGGCTACCTCATAGTGTCTTTACATTCCTATTAGCAGGTGCTGCAGCTTCTTTTAGCTTTGACATTTATCCCCTCCCCTCCTATTCCCTCCAAACTACAAACATCCAAAACTGTCTTTGGCTTTTACAAATCATTAACCATTTATATTTGTTAAGTATAAACAGGTGAAAGAATGTTGAGCTTCATCAAGGAAATAAGGCTAATGGGAAGGAATGCAGAAATTTGTTTCAAAAATGTTTCTATTTGCATAGCATTATAGTGTGACTTGATAAGATAATGTTTTAAAAAACCTGCAAGGAGTTGAATTCTGCCACAAACACATGTGCTTGGAAGAGGATTCCAGTTCCAAAGCAGAATGTTGCTGGGCTGACAGTTTGATTTTGGACTTCAGAGAAAACAAGCAGAGAATCCAGCAATGGCCTGTCTCAACGTCGGATCTGCACAGCGGTGAAACAGCACCTGGGAGTGGCTATAAATCACCAAGTCTGTGGATATTTCTTATTCAGCAATAAATACTACTATACCACACATGTACAGAAGGGCAGGAAAAGAAGTGAAGACAGTAAGAAAGGGAGAAGGAAACAGAGAAGGAGGAAAAAGGAGAAAGTTCATTTCAGTTCAGTTCAGTCACTCAGTCGTGTCTATTTGTGCCGCCATGAAATGCAGCACGCCAGGCCTCCTTGTCCATAACCAACTCCCGGAGTATACCCAAACTCACGTCAATCGAGTCGGTGATGCCATCCAGCCATGTCATCCTCTGTCGTTCCCTTCTTCTCCTGTCCCCAGTCCTTCCCAGCATCAGGGTCTTTTCTACTGAGTCAACTCTTCACATGAGGTGGCCAAAGTATTGGAGTTTCAGCTTCAACATCAGTCCTTCCAATGAACACCTAGGACTGATCTCCTTTAGGATGGACTGCAGTCCAAGGGACTCTCAAGAGTCTTCACCAACACCACAGTTCAAAAGCAATCAATTCTTCAGTGCTCAGCTTTCTTTATAGGCCAATTCTCACATGGATACATGACCACTGGAAAAACCATAGCCTTGATCAGATGGACCTTTGTTGGCAACGCAGTGTCTCTGCTTTTTAATATTCTATCTAGGTTGGTCATAACTTTCCTTCCAAGGAGTAAGCATCTTCTAATTTCATGGCTTCAATCACCATCCGCAGTGATTTTGGGAGCCCCTAAAAAATTAAGTCTGACACTGTTTCCACTGTTTCCCCATCTATTCCCCATGAAGTGATGGGACCAGATGCCATGATCTTCGTTTTCTGAATGTTGAGCTTTAAGCCAACTTTTTTCACTCTCCTCTTTCACTTTCATCAAGAGGCTTTTTAATTCCTCTTCAATTTCTGCCATAAGGGTGGTGTCACCTGCATATCTGAGGTTACTGATATTTCTCCCAGCAATCTTAACTCCAGCTTGTGCTCCTTCCAGCCCAGCATTTCTCATGATGTATTCTGCATATAAGTCAAATAAGCAGGGTGACAATATACAGCCTTGATGTACTCCTTTTCCTATTTGGAACCAGTCTGTTGTTTCATGTCCAGTTCTAACTGTTGCTTCTTGACCTGCATACAGATTTCATAGGAGGCAGGTAAAGTCATCTGGTATTCCCATCTCTTTCAGAATTTTCCACAGTTTGTTGTGATCCAGACAGTGAAAGGCCTTGGCATTGTCAATAAAGCAGAAATAAATGTTTTTCTTGAACTCTCTTGCTTTTTGGATGATCCACTGGATCTTGGCAGTTTGATCTCTGGTTCCTCTGTATTTTCAAAACCAGCTTGAACATGTGGAAGTTCATGGTTCATGTACTGCTGAAGCCTGACTTGGAGAATTTTGAATATTACTTTACTAGCGTGTGAAAGGAGAAGCCAATGGCAACCCACTCCAGTACTCTCGCCTGGAAAATCCCATGGACAGAGGAGCCTGGTAGGATGCAGTCCATGGGGTCGCTAAGAGTCAGACACGACTGAGCGACTTCACTTTCACTTTTCTTTTCCTGCACTGGAGAAAGAAATGGCAACCCACTCCAGTGTTCTTGTCTGGAGAATCCCAGGGACGGGGGAGCCTGGTGGGCTGCCATCTATGGGGTCGCACAGAGTCGGACACGACTGAAGCGACTTAGCAGCAGCAGCAGCAGCGTGTGAAATGTGTGCAATTTTGCGGTAGTTTGAGCATTCTTTGGCATTGCCTTTCTTTGGGATTGGAATGAAAACTGACCTTTTCCAGTCCTGTGGCCACTGCTGAGTTTCCCAAATTAGGTGGCATTTTGAGTGCAGCACTTTCACATCAGCATCTTTCAGGATTTGAAAGAGCTCAACTGGAATTCCATCACCTTCATCAGCTTTGTTGTTCCTAGTGATGCTTTCTAACACCCACTTGACTTCAGATGCCAGGATGTCTGGATGTAGGTGAGTGATCACTCATTGTGATTATCTGGGTCATGAAGATCTTTTTGGTACAGTTCTTCTGTGTATCCTTGCCACCTCTTCTTAATATCTTTTCTTCAGTTAGGTCCACAGCATTTCTGTCCTTAATCAAGCCCATCTTTGCATGAAATATTCACTTGGTATCTCTAATTTTCTTGAAGAGATATCTAGTCTTTCCCATTCTGTTGTTTCCCTCTATTTCTTTGCATTGATAGCTGAGGAAGGCTTTCTTATCTCTCCTTGCTATTCTTTGGAACCCTGCATTCAAATGGGGAATATCTTTCCTTTTCTAAGAGAGGGATTTAAATAGTAAGAAGGGACTACAATTCCTTCTGCTTCTACTCAGGATGACTCTCCCTCAGAGTGAGCACTGGTGTCCAAGTTTGTCCACAGCTTTCCATAATGATCTTCACACATTACTGAGACTGATCTTTTATTTCAGAAAAGCCATTTTCTATAAAATATAGCTGCAAATTCAAGTCAGTATTCTCATCTCATGTTCAAACAAAGACAGATTTATCTGTATCAACACTGGAGCAAAACAGAACTGAGCTGGGTTGATTAAGAAATGCATATAATTAATTAATGTGAGGTAGGAGTACAAACATGTATTCAGTTTAGGTGATTTAACGAACTCTCAACATAATTTTACTTAAACATATTCAGTGCTTTATAAACTGAATGTGTATCTATATCTTGAATGAGAGCTAACTTCACTGTGGCCCCAAGTCTTATTATTGTTATGAATTCAATAGAGAAAGGACATTCTACTTAACTAAAATGATTTACTTTTACAGGATTTATGAAGCGGGAAAAATAAGTTGTCACTTTTTGTGTGCCAAAACACTCATTAACAAAAGCTTCTGGGGGACTTTCCTGGTGGTCCACACTTCCAATGAAGGGGGCATGGGTTCCATATGTGGTCTGGGGACTAAGATGGCATATGCCACATGGCAAAAAAAAAAAAAAAAAGGAAAGAAAGAAATAGCATTATGATTTAAGTTAGTTTAAATGGACATAACTGGAGAAGGGAATGGTAACCCACTCCAATAGTCTTGCCTAGAAAATCTCATGAACAGAGAAGCCCAGCAGGCTACAGTTCATGGGGTCACAAAGAGTCAGACATGACTTTGCACCTAAACCACCACCACCAAAAGGTGATAAATAAAAACTGGCAAAAAAACTGATAAAATAATATATAAGTACTGGCCATACATGCAATAATTCTATCTATAAATGATTTATATTGTGAAATCTGGAATTGGAAGAAGGCGTTTTGCATTACAGACAGAGGGAAGATCAAGAGAAATGACTGAATCTTTGTTTACTCTTTCCTGCCTGTAATACCAGGAGCAGCAATTTATACAAAACAATATTTTTTGTAAATAAAATAAAATAAGCTTCTGGAAAGGAATGCTTTTGCAATGAATATATTAGTCTGTCTAATCAGAACAATGTTTATAACTGGGTTAATTTTTCCTTATGGATCACATAATGTGTCAAGAATTTTTTTTCTAGGTCCCCTCTGTTAGGTTCTGTTTTATGTTTCTACGTAACAAGTGAAATTGTGGTGTCTTAAAACTCTGTACAATGTATTGAAATTGCTTATTTTCTTGACTCATTCACCAAGCGATAAGCTCCTTGAAAAAAAGCAATCTGGCCTTGTTCATTACTGAAGGTTAGACACAAATATAAACACACTACTTGTTGAGCAAGTATTATTTTGTAAAATTTTTATATTCTAAAATAAAACATATCATGATATTTTAATTTTAGTTGGATTTGTTAATTCAGATCATTTCAGTTCTGTTCAGGTGGTAATGAAAAACGGTTATATGAGTTTTGCATTCAAGGTACCTACATTCTAGTGCCATGAAGCTACAAAGCAAATTTAGAATCCAGTTACAATAAATAGCTCAATCCAGGTGACATGTTTCACTCACTACATATTTTCACTTCAAATTGTTTCATGAGATTCCTTAATTATATGGTAATCTAGTACATGGGGGCTTCCCTGGTGGCTCAGTGGTAAAGAATCTGCCTGCCAATGCAGGAATTGCAAGAGAGGGGGATTCCAACCCTGGGTCAAGAAGATCCCCTGGGGAAGGAAATGACAATCCACCCCAGGATTCTTGCCTGGGAAACCCCACGGACAAAGGAGACTGGTGGGCTACGGGCTTTGGGGCTGCAAACAGTAGGACACAACAACAACTGCACACAACCTAGTGAATGATTCCACATCCTTGAAATGAGGGGCAGGATGAAAAAAGGGGAAGAAGCACAGTGAGTAAAATAAAGGGCACTGTGGCAAAATGGTGTGCTGCTCTTGATTTATAAACCAGTTTATCTGGGATGAACATCTGGGTAACATTTCAAATCCAAAAAGATGATGCTGTGAAAGTGCTTCACTCAATATGCCAGCAAATTTGGAAAACTCAGTAGTGACCGCAGGACATGCAAATGTCAGTTTTCATTCCAGTCCCAAAGAAATGCAATGCCAACCCAAGGAGAAACATGCCAAGACACATACCAACTAACTAAGAAAGGCTAAACACAAAGAATATTAAAAACAGCAAGGGAGAAACAAGTCATATAAAAGGGGAATCCCATACGCTCAATAGCTGATCTTAGGCAGAAACTCTGCAGGCCAGAAGGCAATGGCAGGATACAATTAAAGTACTGAAAGGGAAAAATCTACAACCAAGACTACTGTACCCAGCAAGGATCTCATTCAAAAGTGATGGAGAAATAAAAAGCTTTTCAGACAAGCAAAATTTAAGAGAATTCATTACCACCAAATTAGCTTTACAACAAATGTTAAAGGGACTTATATAGTCAAGAAATAGAAGAGAAGAAAGAAGATCCCCAAAATCAACCCCCCAAAATTAGAAAATGGCAATAGGAACATATATATCGATAATTACTTTAAATGTAAATTAATTAAATGCTCCAACCAAAAGGCACAGATTGGCTGGATGGATACAAAAACAAGACCCATATATATGCTGTCTACAAGAAACCCACTTCAGACCTCAAGACACATAGAAACTGAAAGTGAGAGGATGGAAAAATATATTCCATGCAAATGGGAAGCAAAAGAAAGCTGGAGTAGCAGTCCTCATATCAGACAAAACAGATCTTAAAATGAGGAAGATTACAAGAGACAAGGAAGAACACTACATAATGATCAAGGGATCAATCCAAGAGGAAGACATACCAATTGTAAATATCTATGCACCCAACACAGGAGCACCTCAATATATAAGACAAACACTAAGAGACATAAAAGGAGAAATTGACAGTACCACAATAATAGCAGGAGATTTTAACATCCCACTTCCACCCATGGACAGATCATCAAAACAAAAAATTAATAAGGAAACACATGTCTTAAATGATACATTCGATGAGATGCACTTCACTGATATCTTCAGGACATCCCATTCAAATGCAGATGAATACATCTTCTTCTAAAGTGCACATGGAACATTCTCCAGGATAGGCCACATCTTGGGTCACAAATCAAACCTCAGTTAATTTAAGAAAATTTAAATCATATCAAGCATTTTCTCTGACAACAATGCTATGATACTAGATATCAATTACAAGAAAAATAGTGTAAGAAACACAAACACATGGAGACTAAACAACACGCTTCTAAATAACCAACAGGTAACGGAAGAAATAAAAACACGTCTAGAAACAGACTGAACTGAACTGAACTGAGAAACAAATAACGACGAAAACATGACAACACAAAACCTATGGGATGCAGAGAAAGCAGTTCTAACAGGGAAGATTATAACAATACAATCCTAACTCAAGAATCAAGAAAAACATCAAATAGACAACCTAACTTTACACCTGAAACAACTGGAAAAAGAAGAAGAAAACAACCTCAAAATTAGGAGAAGGAAAGAAATCATAAAGATTCAAACAGAAATAAAGGGAAAAGAAATGAAAGAAATAACAGTAAAGCTTAATAAAACTAAAAGTTGGCTCTTTGAGAAGATAAACAAAATGGACAAAACTTTAGCCAGACTCATCTAGAAAAAAAGAGAGAAGAATCAAATCAACAAAATTAGAAATGAAAAAGGAGAGGTTACAACAGACAATGCAGAAATACAAAGGATTATAAGAGACTATTATAAACAACTATGTAGCAGGAAATTAGATAACCTGGAAGAAATGCACAGATTCTTAGAAAAGTTCAATCTTCCAAGACTGCACCTGGAAGAAATAGAAATTATGAACCACCAATTACAACCACTGAAATTGAAACCACTGTGGTCAAAAATCTCCCAAAAAACAAACACCCAGGACCAGATGGCTTCACAGCAGAATTCTATCAAACATGTAGAGAAGAGCTAATGCCTATATTTCTGGAACTCTCTCCAAAACTTGCAGAGGAAGGAACATTTTCAAACTCATTCCATGAGCCCACCATCACCCTGATACGAAAACCAGAGACAGACGACTCACAAGAGGAAACTACAGGCCAACATCACCGAGAAGCACAGATGCAGAAACCCCCAACAGAACTCAGCAACACAGCAACAAGCCCACCATGAACAAGCTGGGTTTACTCCAGGGATGCAAGGATTCTTCAACATACAGAAATCAGTCAATGCGATACACCATATTAACAAATTGAGAAATAAAAACCGTATGATTACCTCAATCGATGAAGAAAAGCCTTTGACAAACTCAGCACCCATTTATAATTAAAACTCTTCAAAAAACTGGCACAGAAGGAACCTGCTTCAACATAGTAAGGGCCATACATGATAAGCCTGCAGTAAACATTACTCTCAATGGTGGAAAAATGAAAGCACTCCCCCCAAGATCAGGAACAAGACATGGGTGTCCACTTTCACCACTATTATTCAACATTGTTCTGGAAGTTTAGGACTGCAGAAGAAAAAGAAATAAAAGGCATCCAGATCAGAATAGAAGTAAAGCTCTCACTGTCTGCAGATGGCACGATACTGTACATAGAAAACCCTAAAGATAGTATCAAAAAATTACTAGAGATAATTACTGAATTTTGCAAAGCTGCAGGATACAATACACAGAAATCACTTGCAATTCTATATACTAACAGAGAAAAATCAGAAAAGAGAAATTAAGGAATCAATCCTGTTCACCACTGCAACAAAAAGCATTAAATATCTAGGAATAAACTTACCTAGGAAGACAAAGCAACTGTACACAGAAAATTATCAGACACTAGTGACAGAAATCAAAGATTTCAAACAAATGGAGAGATATTCCATGTTCCTGTGTAGGAAGAATCAATACTACAAAAATGACAATACTACCAAACACAATCTACGGAGTTAATGTGATCCCTATCAAATTACCAATGGTATTTTTCACAGAACTAGAACAAAAATTTTCATAATTCATATGGAAACACAGAAGAACCAGAATAGCCAAAGCAGTCTTGAAGAAGAAGAATGGAGCTAGAGGAATCACTGTCCTGACTTCAGAGTATACTACAAAGCTACAGTCATCAAGACAGTACGGTAGTGGCACAAAAACAGAACTATACACCAAAGGAACAAGATAGAGAGCCCAGAAATGAACCCAGAGATCTATGGGTAACTTATTTTTGACAAAAGAGGCAAGAATACACAATGGGGGAAAGACAGCCTCTTCAATAGATGGTGCTGGGAAAACTGGACAGCTACACATAAAAGAATGAAATGAGAACACTTCCTAACACCATACACAAAGATAAACCTCAAAATGGACTAAAGACCTAAATGTAAGACCAGAAACTATAAAACTCTTAGAGGAAAACTTAGGCTGAGCACTTGATGACATAAATCAAAGCAAGATCCTCAATGAAACACCTCCTAGGTCATGGAAATAAAAGCAAAAGTAAACAGGTGGGACCTGATTAAACTTAAAAGCATTTACACAGCAAAGGAAACTATAAGCAAGGTGAAAAGACAATCCTCAGAATGGGAGAAAATAATAGCAAATGAAACAACTGACAAAGGAGTAATTTCCAAACCATACAAGCAGCTCATACAACTCAATACCAGAAAAACAAACAACCCAATCAAAAAGTGGAAAAAAGACCTAAAGAGACATTTTTCCGAAAAATATACACAGATGGCTAACTAGCACATGAAAAGATGTTCAACACTGCTCATTATTAAAAAATTGCAAATCAAACCTACAATGACATGTCAGCTCACACCGGTCAGAATGGCTCTCATTAAAATGTCTACAAGCAATACACGCTGGAGAGGGTATGGAAAAAAGGGAACTCTCTTGCACTGATGGTGGGAATGGAAACTGATAGAGCCGGTATGGAAGACAGTACTGAGATGCCTTAAAAAGCTAGGAATAAAACCACCATATTGACCCAGCAATCCCATGCCAGGCATATACCCTGAGGAAACCAAAATTGAAAGAGACTCATGTATGCCACTGTTCACTGCAACACTATTTACAATATGGAAGCAACCTAGATGTCCATCGACAGAAGAATGGATAAAGAGGTACTGGTACATACACACAATAGTATATTACTACTCAGCCATTAAAAGGAACACATTTGAGTCAGTTCTAATGAGATGGATGAACCAAGAACCTATTATACAGAGTGAAGCGAGTCAGAAAGAGAAAGATAAATACCGTATTCTAACGCATATATATGGAATCTAGAAAAATGGTACTGAAGAATTTATTTACAGGGAAGCCATGGAGAAACAGACATAGAGAATAAAATTATGGACATTGGGAGAGGGTAGGAGAGGGTGAGATGTATGGAAAGGGTAACATGGAAACTTACATTACCATATGTAAAATAGATAGCCAAAGCAAATTTGCTGTATGGCTCAGGAAACTCAAACAGGGGCTCTCTATCAACCTAGAGGGGTGAGACTGGGAGGGAGATGGGAGGGAGTTTCAAAACAGAGGGAATACATGTATACCTATGGCTGATTCATGTTGAGGTTGGAGAAAAAAACTACAAAATTCTATAAGCATTTATCCTTCAACAACAACAACAACAAAAGGATAGCAATGCCAAAGAACATTAAAGCTACCACACAATTACACACATTCCACATGTTAGCAAGGTGATGCTCAAAATCCTTTGAGCTAGGCTTCAACAATATGTGAGCTGACAACTTCCATATGTACAAGCTGGATTTAGAAAAGTCAGAGTAACCAGAGATGAAAATGTCAACATCTGCTGTATCATAGAAAAAGCAAGAGAATTCCAGAAATAAAACATCTACTTCTGCTTCATTGACTACGCTAAAGCCTTTGACTGTGTGGATCACAACAAACTGTTGAAAATTGTGAGAGATGTGAATGCTAGACCACCTGATCTGCCTCCTGAGAAATCTGTATTCAGGTCAAGAAGCATACAGATTAGAAACGTGCATGGAACACCACACTGGTTCCAAATTGGGAAAGGAGTACGTCAAGGCTGTATATTGTCACCCTGCGGAGAAGGCAATGGCAAGCCACTCCAGTACTATTGCCTAGAAAATCCCGTGGATGGAGGAGCCTGGTAGGCTGCAGTCCATGGGGTCGCTAAGGGTCGGACACGACTGAGTGACTTCACTTTCCACTTTCACACATTGGAGAAGGAAATGGCAACCCACTTCAGTGTTCTTGCCTGGAGAATCCCAGGGACGGGGGAGCCTGGTGGGCTTCCGTCTATGGGGTCACACAGAGTCGGACACGACTGAAGTGACTTAGCAGCAGCAGCTTATGTAATTTCTACGCAGAGGACATCATGCGAAATGCCAGGCTGGATGAACCACAATCTAGAATCAAGACTGCTGAGAGAAATGTCAATAACCTCAGATATGCAGATGACACTGAAATGGGAAATTTGAGTTTGGTTCTGTGGAGACAAAGAATGGAATCCACGAACAGGTGAACACTCACAGTAGCAAGCAAATAAGATTTATTAAAGAGGAGTAAAGTACAGAGCTATCAGCATAGAAACTGAGAGGGTGCAAAGAGTCCCTCTAGTGGGACTTACAGCAGTTTTCATATCCTTCCTCGAATCACATTATTTCTAACCAATCAATTTAAAAGTCAAGAGACTTAACATTTTTATGGCTTGCTTTGATCCTCTGGACTGGTTGCAAATTGGGAAAGGAGTATGTAAAGGCTATATATTGTCACCCTGCTTATTTAACTTATATGCAGAGGATATAATGTGAAAGCCAGACTGAATGAAGCACAAGCTGGAATCAAGACTGCTGGGAGAAATATCAATAACCTCAGATATGCAGATGACACCACCCTAATGGCAGAAAGCAAAGAAGAACTGAAGAGCCTCTTGATGAACGTGAAAGAGGAGAGTGAAAAAGCTGGCATAAAACTCGGTGTTCAAAAAACGAAGATCATGGTATCCAGTCCCAACACTTCATTGCAAATAGATGGGGAAAAAATGGAAATAGTGACAGAGTTTATTTTCCTGGGCTCCAAAATCACTGCAGATGGTGACCGCAGACATGAAGTTAAAAGACACTTGCTCCTTTGAAGAAAAGCTATGACCAACCTAAACAGCATATTAAAAAGCAGACATTATTTTGCCAACAAAGGTCTTAGACCACGTTATGGCTTATCAAGTAGTCGTGTTGGATATGCGTGACAAAGAATTGATGCTTTTGAACTGTGGTGTTGGAGAAGACTCTTCAGAGTCCCTTGGACTGCAAGGACATCCAACCAGTCTATCCTAAGGGAAATCAGTCCTGGATATTCACTGGAAGGATTGATGCTGAGGCTGAAACTCCAATACTTTGGAAACCTGATGGGAAGAACAGACTCATTGGAAAAGACCCTGATGCTGGAAAAGATTGGAGGCAGGAAGAGAAGGGTATGACAGAGGATGAGACGGTTGGACAGCATCACCAACTCGATGGCCATGAGTCTGAGCAGGGTCCAGGAGTTGGTGATGGACAGGGAAGCCTGGCATGCTCCAGTCCATGAGGTCACAGAATCAGACAGGACTGAGGACTGACCTGAACTTGATCCTGAGATTATGTTACCACCCTTTCATGCTCTTGGCCACTTTCTCTTACCTTAAACGTGGGATATGTCTTCATGGCTGCTCCAGCAAACCACAGCCGCTGCTCCTGAGGATGGACGTTGGGTATCTCCTCCCGGCCGCTGCTCCTGACGTTGGACGTGGGGTATCTCCTCCCGGCCGCTGCTCCTGACGTTGGACGTGGGGTATCTCCTCCCGGCTGCTGCTCCTGACGTTGGACGTGGGGTATCTCCCCCCGGCCGCTGCTCCTGACGCTGGACGTGGGGTATCTCCTCCCGGCCGCTGCTCCTGATGTTGGACGTGGGGTATCTCCTCATGGCCACCGCTCCTGACCTTGGACGTGGGGTGTCTCCTCTCGGCTGCTGCTTCAGCACTGCACAGCCACATGAGGTAAGAGGAGCCCCAGTAAGAAGACAGGCGCTGAGAGAGGGCATCAGAGGCAGGCAGACTGGACCACAGTCACAGAGAACTAGCCAGTCTGACCCCATGGGCCCAGCCTTGTCCAAATCAGGGAGACTGAGCCGTGCTGTATGGGGCCAGCCAAGATGGGCTCACAGAATGTGGTCCACTGGAGAAGGGAATGGCACACCACTTCAGTATTCTTGCCTTGAGACCCCCACGAACAGGATGAAAAGGCAAAAAGATAGGACACTGAAAGATGAACTCCTCAGGTCGGTAGACACCCACTATGCTACTGGAGATCCGTAGGGAAATAAATCCAGAAAGAATGAAGACATGGAGCCAAAGGGAAAACAACACACAGTTGTAGATGTGACTGGGGATGGAAGTAAGGTCCGATGCTGTAAGAACAATATTGCCTGGGAACCTGGAATGTTAGGTCCATGAATCAAGGCAAATTGGAAGTGGTCAAACAGGAGATGGAAAGAGTGAACACCGATGTTTCAGGAATCAGTGAATTAAAATGGACTAGAATGGGTGCATTTAACTTAGATGACCACTGTATCGACTACTGTGGCCTAGAATCCCTTCGATAAAATGGAGTAGCCATCACAGTCAACAAGAGAGTCTGAAATGCAGTACTTGGATGCAATCTCAAGAACGAAAGAATGATCTCTGTTCGTTTCCAAGGCAAACCATTCAATATCACAGTAATCCAAGTCTATGCCCTGATCAGCAATGCTGAAGAAGCTGAAGTTGAACGGCTCTATGAAGACCTACAAGACCTTTTAGTACTGATACTCAAAAATGATGCCTTTTTCATTATAGGCGCCTGGAATGCAAAAGTAATAAGTCAAGAAACACCTGGAGTAATAGGCAAATTTAGCCTTAGGGTACAGAATGAAGCAGGGCAAAGCCTAATAGAGTTTTGTCAAGAGAACGAACTAGTCATAGCAAAGATCCACTTCCAACAACATAAGAGAAGACTCTACACATGGACATCACCAGATGGCCAACACTGAAATCAGACTGATTATAGTCTTTGCAGCCAAAGATGGAGAAGCTCTATACAGCCAGCAAAAACAACACCAGGAGCTGACTGTGGCTCAAATCATGAACTCCTTATTGCCAAAATCAGACTGAAATTGAAGAAAATAGGAAAAACCACTAAACCATTCACGTATGACCTAAATCAAATCCCTTACAATTATACAGTGAAAGTGAGAAGGGACTAGATCTGATAGAGTGCCTGATGAACTATGGACGGAGGTTCGTGACATTGTACAGGAGACAGGAATCAAGACCATCCCCAAGAAAAAGAAAGGCCAAAAAGCAAAATGGCTGTCTGAAGAGGCCTTACAGATAGCTGTGAAAAGAAGAGAAGTGAAAGGCAAAGGAGAAAAGGAAAGATATACCCATTTGAATGCAGACTTCCAAAGAATAGCAAGGAGAGATAAGAAAGCCGTCCTCAGTGATCAGTGCAAAGAAATAGAGGAAAACAAGAGAATGGGAAAGACTAGAGATCTCTTCAAGAAAATTAGAGATAACAAGGAAACATTTCATGCAAAGATGGGAGAATAAAGGACAGAAATGGTATGGACCTAACAGAAGCAGAAGATATTAAAAAGAGGTGGGAAGAAGACACAGAATTGTACAAAAATGATCTTCACGACCCAGACAATCAGGATGGTGTGATCAATTACCTAGAGCCAGACATCCTGGAATGAGAAGTCAAGTGGACCTTAGGAAGCATCACTACGAACAAAGCTAACGGAAGTGATGGAATTCCAGTTGAGCTATTTCAAATCCTAAAAGATGATGCTGTGAACATGCTGCACTCAATATGCCAGCAAATTTGAAAACTCAGCAGTGGCCAGAGGACTGGAAAAGGTCAGTCTTCATTCCAATCCCAAAGAAAGGCAATGCCAAAGAATGCTCAAGCTGCTACACAATTGCACTCATCTCACACGCTAGCAAAGTAATGCTCAAAATTCTCCAAGTCAGGCTTCAGCAATATGTGAATCATGAACTTCCAGATGTTCAAGCTGGTTTTAGAAAAGGCACAGGAAGCAGAGATCAAATTGCCAACATCCGCTGGATCATCCAAAAAGCAAGAGAGTTCCAGAGAAACATCTATTTCTGCTTCAATGACTATGCCAAAGCCTTTGACTGTGTGGATCACAATAAACTGTGGAAAATTCTGAAAGAGACGGGAATACCAGACCACCTGACCTGCATCCTGAGAAACCTGTATGCAAGTCAGGAAGCAACAGTTAGAACTGGAAATGGAACAACAGACTGGTTCTAAATAGCAATAGGCATACGTCAAGGCTGTATATTGTTACCCTGCTTATTTAACTTATATGCAAAGTACATCAGGAGAAACACTGGGCTGGATGTAGCTCAAGCTGGAATCAAGGTTGCCAGGAGAACTATCAATAACCTCAGATATGCAGATGACACCACCCTTCTGGCAGAAAGTGAAGAGAAACTAAAAAGCCTCTTGATGAAAGTGAAAGAGAAGAGTGAAAAAGTTGGCTTGAAGCTCAACATCCAGAAAACTAAGATCATGGCATCTGGTCCCATCACTTCATGGGAAATAGATGGAGAAACAGTGGAAACGGTGTCAGACTTTATTTTTCTGGGCTCCAAAATCACTGCAGATGCTGACATCAGCCATGAAATTTAAAAGACGCTTACTCCTTACATCAGTATTCTTGCCTGGGAAATCCCGTGAACAGAGGAGCCTGGTAGACTACAGTCCAGTCCATGGGGTCACAAAGAGTCAGATATGACTCAGCAACTGAGCACTCATACTACTTTAAGCTTAAAGGTAATTCACCCGAAGTAATATCTGAGATTGAAGAAAAATGTTTTGAACATATTATCTGATTTAAAAATAAGTATGGTTTTCAATTTTGCTGCCATCCTCTAGTATTCCCTAATGACTTGCAGGAGGCATTTTTATCATTAGTTGATGGTCATAATTTATCACATGACTTTTGTTATTTTGTTCTCCAGTTTGGTCATTTAATAATGTTAACTAGGCATGACTGTGCTTCCCTGGTGGCTCAGATGTTAAAGAATCTGCCTGCAATGTGGGAAACTTGGGTTCAGCCCCTGGGTTGGGAAGATCCCCCAGAGAAGGGAATGGCTACCCACTCCAGTATTCTTGCCTGGAGAATTCCATGGACAGAGGAGCCTGGTGGGGTACAGCCCATGGGGTCACAAAGAAACAGGAATGAGTGAATTTCACTCCATTTTCAGGTATGATTGGTCACAAACAATCCTAAATCTGGAGACAACAATAAACAAGACAGGCCAAGTCTACAGATTCACATGAAGAGGAACTAAAAAGCCTCTTGATGAAAGTGAAAGAGGAGAGTGAAAAAGTTGGCTTAAAACTCAACATTCAGAAAACTAAGATCGTGGCATCTGGTCCCATCACTTCATGGGAAATAGCTGGGAAAACAATGGAAACAGTGGCAGACTTTATTTTGGGGGGCTCCAAAATCACTGCAGATGCTGATTGCAGCCATGAAATTAAAAGATGCTTACTCTTTGGAAGGAAAGTTTGAACCAACATAGGTAGCATATTAAAAAGCAGAGACATTACTTTGCCAACAAAGGTCTAGTCAAGGCTATGGTTTTTCCAGTGGTCATGTATGGATGTGAGAGTTGGACTCTGAAGAAAGCTGAGCGCCGAAGAATTGATGCTTTTGAACTGTGGTGCTGGAGAAGACTCTTGAGAGTCCCTTGGACTGCAAGGAGATCCAACCAGTCCATTCTAAAGGAGATCAGTCCTGGGTGTTCATTGGAAGGACTGATGCTAAAGCTGAAGCTCCAATACTTTGGCTACCTCATGCGAAGAGTTGACTCACTGGAAAAGACTCTGATGCCGGGAGGGATTGGGGGCAGGAGGAGAAGGGGACGACAGAGAATGAGATGGCTGGATGGCATCACTGACTCGATGGACACGGGTTTGGGTGGACTCCGGGAGTTGGTGATGGACAGGGAGGCCTGGCTTGCTGCGGTTCATTGGGTCACAAAGAGTCGGACACAACTGAGAGACTGGACTGAACTGAACTGAACTGAACTGATCTCTATAAACCTTATCCCAGACAAACCCCAGTGTGGCCCAGGAATGCTAACAGACATGCTACAAAATAACCACAGAGACTGTTCCAACTCCATGAATGTGCCCTAGGCACAGAATGGATACAGACTATCCACAGGGGCTTCTTTAGTTCCTAAACACTTGACCTTGATGCACAGCTGTGTCCTCAAGTGATCTTACGCAGCTGGAGACTGTATCAGACTGACTTATGGGAGAGATACGTGCAATACATATGCTGTTATATAACTTGTAACTGTCAATCAAAATTGCCAGTCCACACCCACATAGATGAATATGCAAAAGCCCTGTCTTGAAAATCCCCATACCTCATCATTCCAGCACCAGTGCCTCTCTTGGCCTGGCCCACATCTCCCTTGAGGTGTTCTTTCTGTTCTTTAATAAACTTGTTTTTGCCAAGAGTAAGACCTCAGATTCTTCTTTGGGTCCTTATCAAGAACTGAGGCCCATGAAGTTGGATCCACTTCAACCCTCCCAGAATGTGGCAACAATACCAATAAGTAATAGTTCTCAACTTGAGGGTGAGAGAGTTATTTGCAAAGATTTTCCTGAAAATACAGTGCCATGGGTCACAATATGAAACCAGGTCATATTCAGGAGGGATGACCCTTTATCCCAGATCTGTCTGCTAGAACTATGGCAAACAAAATCTGTTGTTTGAAAGTTACCTAGTTAGTGGTATTCTGTTGTAGCAACCTGAACAGACTAAGACCCCATGCTTGGAGTTTAAACAAAAACAGAAGTGAAGTGAAGTGAAGTCGCCAGTCGTGTCCAACTCTTTGCGACCCCATGGACTGTAGCCTACTGGGCTCCTCCGTCCATGGGATTTTTCCAGGCAAGAATACTGGAGTGGGTTGCCATTTAACAGAACAGATTGCCAAAAACCCTACAGAAGCCCTAGAAGATTTTTAAATATGAAAATCAATTTCATCTTGGAGAACAAAGTATCTTTAAAATATAAGAGAAATATAAGAACACAGAGAATCAATTTAGCAGAATACACATGCAACTATAAACATTTCCCAGTGCTGAAATCCAACACTCATCTTTTAAAGGGGCTAGGGCCTATTATACAGAGTGAAGTCAGAAAGCCAAATATAAATATGGTATACTAATGCATATACATGAAATCTACAAAGATGGTAATGACGAATTTATTTGTTGGGCAGCAATGCAGAAGCAGACATAGGGAACAGACTTATGGTCACAGAGGGAGGGGAGGAGGGAGAGGGTGAGATGTACGGAGAGAGTAACGTGGAACTTACATGACCATATGTGAAATAGATAGCCAATGGGAATTTGCTGTATGACCCAGGAAACTCAAACGGGCTCTGTAACAATTCAGAAGAGTGGAATGGGGAGGGAGATGAAAGGGAGGTTGTAGAGAGAGGGCACATGGGTGTACCTATGACTGATTCTTGTTGATGTTTGACAGAAAACACCAAAATTCTATAAAGCAATTATCCTTCAATTAAAAAGTGAATAAATTTTAAAAAGGACTAATATGACCCTGCAATCAACAATACTTAGTAATAAGGACATATATTCCCTTTTGATGTTCAGATTTGAAGATCTACCTATAGACAAAGGAAATTTGACTTAGTTATAAATTCTAGGGAGATTGTGATACTTAGAACTTCAACACTCTGGCTGCAGGAAACAGGAGCAGGCTTCTACACCATCATCTGTGGAAATGAAAGCGGGTTCCAGGCCCAGGGATTCTTGCACATTTTTGGGGAACCAGCTTCCATCTACGCCCAGTATTCATCACCTCTCTGAAAGTATGGGATTCTCAGAGCAGGCTTTTTACCTCGGTTTGTGCTGGTCACCAGCGGTTCTAAGACTCCTGGGTCATCCCTTATTACAGAAACTTACCCCCATAAGTGACTACTTAATATAAAGTGAAAAGAAAGTGTTATCTGCTTAGTTGTATCCAACCTTTTACAACCCCATGGACTGTAGCCCACCAGGCTCCTCTGTCCATGGAATTTTCCAAGCAAGCATACTGAAGTGGATACCCATTTGCTTTTCTAGGTGATGTTCCTGACCCAGGGATGGAACCTGGGTCTCCTGCATTGCAGAGAGATTCTTTCCCATCTGAGCCACTAGGACCACTCACGACACTCTTCCCCAATACCTACAGCCCTCTTACAATGCCTTTTGGGGCTCACTGTCCATCAGTCACATCTTTCACCTCATCCTCTTCTCTGATCTGCTTAATTCTTTGGCATCAAAACTTGACTCATTCATGAAGCTACTTAAAGGACACTGCTTAAATCATGAAGAAAGATAAGACCCTAGAAACAGCTTTCCTAATTTTCAGTCTCAATCAATGACCTTGCTTACATTTCCATTAAGGAAATAAATCAGTAGGAAATCCCACCTGTGGATGTCTTCCTACCACCGTAACTACCAATGTACCTGCATTTGTGCCCACATAATCTGCATTCCCTAATGTGAGTAAAAATTAAATGTTCACACTACAGTTTGAAATCAGTTCTTCACTAGTTCCTTCCCAAGGACATTTCTCCAACAATCGTTCTCTCAGTGTTGTATCATCTGTTATTTACTTCTCTACCAAATGTATTCTGTCATGCAAACAAGTAATATTGGCCATCTTAAAACAAATAAGCCCTAAAAAAGAGAACAGTTGACATTTTCTAGTTCCAAAAAAAAAAAAACTGATAATAATAATCACTGACCTGTTCACATCCAGTTTCTAATTGCTGTGTTCATATTTTTTCTTCAATATACTCCAGTCAACTTTTCAACTCCACCATAAAAATGAAGCAGCTCTTGTTAAAGTCATTAATAACGCCCCCAAAGCCTCATCTTACCGGACATAACAAATTTGGAAAATTTTATCACCTCTGCCTCCTTGAAGTATTTTCTAATCACTTTATTTAGACATATCATGCACTCCTTATGGTTTATCAGTCTAGTAAATTGTCTGTTTCTTCTTATACCATCTCATTTAAACATTTTCTCTAATTTTGGAGTGACTTCTCATTTCTGTGTACTTTAAAAAATCTAAATTACTGCATCTACACTTTGATAGCTAATAATAATACTATGCTTTGAAAATCCCCAAATGTATAAATGCCTCAACTATGAAATCTTGTGTGTTCAATGGATACTCAAAATTCTACCTCAGATTTCTAAGTCCCTAAATAAAATTTTTTAAAAAGTAATACAGCTGACCACTTTCTAAACTGTAATCTTGGTTTCACTGCAATCTTCCATATCTTGTAAATAAGTCCACTCTCTGACTTTTTCAGGCCAGTATTCTTATAATACTTTTTAATTATTTCTGTCCTCACACCCTGTCTAACTCAACACTTAAGTCTTGTTAGGTATAACACCTATCAAGATCCTGATTGCATCTCAACTACTTTCCTGCTGGGATTTTGGTCCAGTATACCGTACTTCACCAGTACAGGAGTGCTTCCATAGTTTCTTAATTGATCATCCTACTTCTGTTGTTGACTCCTTACAGTAAATTTTTGTCCAAACAGTGACCTTCTGAGAATCTATTTTAGATGACATCATTCCTCTGCACAATTATCTCATGAGTTTTCATTACACACATTCAATTATCATTATCTACATTTATTATTAGCCTGTTGATAACTTTTGCTTCAAAGAGCTCAGCCTATAGATTATTTGCCAATGTATCGTGGATTTCCATAATTAAGATTTTTTTTTTACTGCCTGCAATAAATAATTAGCTGTAATGTTTTATTCACACATGACTGCACTGCAGTTCAAAGGTCTTGTCAGTATTTTAGAATTGTGATGAAATAATCGTAGGACCAGATATTCATTCCCTTATTTCTCCAAAGTGTCCCTAAGCCATAAGAAGATAGGAACACACACATAAATGCATTTTAAAAAATAAACTGATTTCATATTAACTAGCTGTGGATGTGGAAAAAAGGTAGACTGGCACTGTAGACTAAGAGTTTAAAGCAGAAATAAAAGTAAATAAATATATTAGCCCAACTTTTTATGAGTAGATAGAGACAGTGAAAATTTAGAAAATTTATTCTATGGTCCCTAAAAAAATTGAATGACAGGATACCATAGATTATTGTTTCTCAGGGATACTTCCACAAAGTGCTCTGGCAATATGGAAGCTTCAGTTAAAGTTCTGTAAATGTATTTTGCAGATAATCTATTTTTATACTGAATTTTGAGAAATTTCAAGTATTTTCTAAACACTTGCCCCTTGTTGGAGAAGGGGCTTGTAAACATTTTTACCCACTCTGGAGCTTGTTGTCCTTAATTCTTAAAAGAGTCTTTCATGAAGGAGGAGTTTTTCATTTGGAGGAAGTTCAATATATCAAATGTTCCTCTTATGAGTGATATTTTTGGTATCAAATCTAAGAACTCTTTTTCTAATCATAAACCCCCAAGGTTATAGACCATATTTTCTTTTCTTTTCTCTTGAATGTTTTAGATGTTTACATTTTACTTTTAAGCCCACGACCCATTTTGAGATACTTCTCGTGCAAAACGCAAGGTTGGTGTTGACGTTTGTTGTCTGCCTGTGTATGTCCACTCGCTCCAGCTTTATTTGCCAAAGTCTCCACTTCACCCACTGAATTGCTTTTACATCTTTGTGGAAAATCGGGTGGGCTTTTTGTGTGGTTCTCTTTCTGGGTTCTCTAATCTGTTCCATGGGTTTTGTGTCTGTTTCTCTGCCAAAACCACACTTTCTAAATATGGACAATTCTAAGGTGAATATATTGGATATGTCGATGGATGAATGGTCGGATGGATGGATGGCTGAATAGGTATAAGCATTCAGTGGTTTTCTAGGGTTTTTAAGATCATCTCTAAACTTCTGAATATAGCTTATTGATTCTTACATGATACTGCACTTAACTTATTTTCATCTTTTCCTCCCCATATCCCTACTCTGGTACTCCTATTCCCAGATGAAATAGCATTTCACTTTTCTTCACTATGTTAAAGGGTTCTCTCTGATACCTCTCTCTGTAATGTCCTGTCTGCAAATTAATTTAACTTTTCATACTTAATTAATCTAACTTCTATTCACACTTATGATCCCTACTTAGAAATCAGCTCCTTCTCAAACCTGCCGTACCCAGCTCTTAGGTTGTATATACCTGCCCCATTTACAGAATTTATCACAGTGACTTGTAAATACCTGTTTATTCTCTGTAATTTATCATGGGGAGTGTGTCCTCTACTGGTCTCTCACAGATAGAATATAAGGCCTTGATTGCTTTCTACCCAAGCCATTTCTTGGAGTTTGCAAAGAAGCTTGAGCAAGGAAGGAATGTCTCTTTCTAGAGCAAAGAGCAGTCCACATAGTGCTTAGTAGTGACAAACAGTATTCCAAGCTCAGCAGTTTTCTCCTGTGATGCAGCCCACTGGGTGTGCAGGCATCCGTCGTGTCCACACAGGGCACAAACGGTACCAAGGCAGGTGCGACAGCCGTGGAGCTTACTTTCCCCCTAGTAACAAAGTCATCGGACTCTCACCCATGAGTTTTGGGTCTTCTATTGCCACCCATGACACAGAAATACACTAAATCGAAGACTTTTGTGTGGGATAAAATCAGAACTCACATTCAACAGTTAATACTGAACTCTAAATCATATTTATTTAAAAAGTCATTTCAAGCATTTCATCCTTTGGGCATAAATACACAATATGCAGTTAATTAATAATTTAATAATTAATGTGTAAAATAATCAGTAAACTATTATTCAGTTCAGTTCAGTTGCTGAGTCCTGTCTGATTCTTTGCGACCCCATGAATCACAGCACGCCAGGCCTCCCTGTCCATCACCAACTCCCAGAGTTCACTCAAACTCATGTCCATCGAGTCAGTGATACCATTCAGCCATCTCATTCTCTGTCATCCCCTTCTCCTCCTGCCCCCAATCCCTCCCAGCATCAGTCTTTTCCAGTGAGTCAACTCATCGCATGAGGTGGCCAAAATATTGGAGTTTCAGCTTTAGCATCAGTCCTTCCAATGAACACCCAGGACTGATCTCCTTTAGAATGGTACTGTTACATATCCTAAATATACTTGATAAAGTTATATCTCTGGAATTTTAAACCCTAAGGGAGGGTTATGGCTATCTGACAATTGGCTTCTCATATACAAATCCTTGCTCTTAGAAGGACCCATGATTCACCTGAAAACTTTCTCAGCCTTCAATCCAGCAACATTCCTTCCTGAGTCATTAGATAAGAAGCCAGAACATGCCTGCCATCAAGTTGTAGCTTTAAATTACTCAGCCAGGGAGGATTTAAAAGATAAGCCTTTAGAAAATCCCAATGAAACAATATTTACAGATGGCAGTTCCTTCATGGATAAAGGAGAAGGCAAGGCAGGATAGGCAGTCGTCACATTATTTAAATAATAGAAAGTAATCCCCTACCTTATATGCAGAGTACATCATGAGGAACGCTGGGCTGGAAGAAGCACAAGCTGGAATCAAGATTGCTGGGAGAAATATCAATAACCTCAGATATGCAGATGACACTACCCTTATGGAAGAAAGTGAAGAGGAACTCAAAAGCCTCTTGATGAAAGTGAAAGAGGAGAGTGAAAAGGTTGGCTTGAAGCTCAACATTCAGAAAACAAAGATCGTGGCATCTGGTCCCATCACTTCATGGGAAATAGATGGAAAAACAGTGGAAACAGTGTCAGACTTTGTTTTTTTGGGCTCCAAAATCACTGCAGATGCTGATTGCAGCCATGAAATTAAAAGACACTTGCTCCTTGGAAGGAAAGTTATGACCAACCTTGATAGTATATTAAAAAGCAGAGACATTACTTTGCCAACCAAGGTCCATCTAGTCAAGGCAATGGTTTTTCCCGTGGTCATGTATGGATGTGAGAGTTGGACTGTGAAGAAAGCTGATCGCCGAAGAATTGATGCTTTTGAACTGTGGTGTTGGAGAAGACTCTTGAGAGTCCCTTATACTGCAAGGAGATCCAACCAGTCCATTCTAAAGGAGATCAATCCTGGATGTTCATTGGAGGGACTGATGCTGAAGCTGAAACTCCAATACTTTGGCCACCTCATGCGGCGAGTTGACTCACTGGAAAAGACTCTGATGCTAGGAAAGGTTGGGGGCGGGAGGAGAAGGGGATGACAGAGAATGAGATGGCTGGATGGCATCACGGACTCTGTGGACATGAGTTTGAGTGTACTCCGGGAGTTGGTGAGGGACAGGGAGGCCTGGCGTGCTGTGATTCATAGGGTCGCGGAGAGTTGGACACGACTGAGCGACTGAACTGAACTGAACTGACTGAATCCCCTACCTCCTGGAACTAGCGCCCAATTAGCTCAAATGGATTGCTTTAGCCAGAGCCTTAGAGCTGGGGACCGACAAGAGAGTGAACATCTACACTGACTCTAATCTCTGATCACAATGAAATGGGATGAGATATCAATAACAGGAAAGAAATGGGGAAAGTGACAAGTATGTGCAAATTAAACAAAGCATTCCTAAATAACCAATGGGGCAAAGAACAAATCAAAAAGAAAATCAGAAAATATGATGGGATTAATGAAAACGAAGACTGCTAAAGGAATATTTAGAGCAAATCGTATTGCTACAAATGCTTGTATTAAGAAAGAAGAAAAATCTCAAATAAGCAAGCTATACTTTCAGCTTAAGACACTGGGAAAAGAGGAACAAAGTGAACACAAAGGAAGAAAATAATAAGGATTAAAGCAGAAACTTGTGTAATAGAGAATATAAAAACAAAAGAGAAAAATGAAATCTGAAAGGATCAATGAAACAAGCCTTTAGTTAGAATGATCAAGAAAAAAGGGAAGGTTCAAATGACCTTAAGGATCAGGAATGAAACAGGGGATGTTATACACACTTTACAGGGGGAAAGGATTAAGAATTAAAAACGAAAACTATGAACAACCTGCATCAACAAATTAAGTAACTCAGATAAAATGGAAAAATTCCTCAAATGACAGAAACTACGAAAACTCACTCAAGAAAAAAAAAGACAATCTGAACAGACCTACAGTAAGTGAAAACAATCAACCAGTAAACAAAATATGTTCACAAAGAAAAGCTCAAACACAAATAGCTTCTCCACCAAATTCTTCCAAAAGTTTAAGAAGAATTAACACAAATTCTTCCCAAAAAAATGTAAGAAAAGGAAACACTTCCAAGTCATTTTATAACATCAGTTTACCCTGATACCAAAATCAAAGACCTGATGAGAAAAGAAGGATAAGGATAAATATCTCTCATGAACATGGATGCAAAAATTCTCCATAAAATAACTGGCAGAACTAATCCAGTGACATATAAAAATAATTATAAGTTCTTGACAGACACTCAGCAAGCTAGGGATAGAAGGCTACCTCAATCTGAAAAAGACATCTACAAAAACCTACAACTAACACCATACCTAATGGAGAGAGACTGAATGCTGTCTCCCAAAGAGCGAGAACAAGACTGGGATGCCCACTTCCACCTCTTCTATGCAGTGTAACACTGGAGGCCCCCAAAGAGGCAGTGAAAAGAAACAGAAGCATCCAGATTGGAAAGGAAGAAGCAAAACTAGGACTATTTGCTGTTGACATAATCCTGTACCTAAAAAGTCTAAGACATCCATTAGAAACAGTGAGAACCAATAAATAAGTTCTATAAGGTTGAAGGATACAAGATTGCTATAAAAAATAAATTTTAATTATAAAACAGGTGGCTAATGGGAAGCTGCTGTATAGCAGAAGGAGCTCAGCTCAGCGCTCTCTGATGATCTAGAGGCTGGGATGAGGCGTGTTGGGAGGGAGGCTCCGGAGGGAGGGCATGTAAGTGTCTGTGTAGCTGATTCCCTCTGTTGTGCAGCAGAAACTAATAAAGCATTGTAAATAAATTATACTGAAATAAAAAATAAATACAGAACCCACAAAAAATGAGAATAGTTCCAACTGCATCTAAAAGAATAAAATATTTAGGAATAAATTTAACAAAAGCAAGCCTTATACTCTGAAAACTACAAACACTTTGGAAAGAAATTAAACATCTAAACAAACAAAAAAGCATCTCAAGTGTATGAATCAGATGACAATACTGCCGAGGTGGCAACACTCTTCAGACTGATTAGATTCAATGTTATCCACACCACTGACTTCTTTTCAGACACTAACAATGTGACTGCAAAATGCCTATGAAATCGCAACAGACCCAGAATAGCCAAAACAACCTTGGAAAAGAACAAAAAGTTGAAGGACTCACATGTGGATTTTGAAACTTCCTACAAAATAGTAATCAAGAAGTGTAATTCTGGCACAGAACTGATTAGTGTAACAGAATTGAGACTCCAGATGTAAATGCACATATTTCACAGTCAATGACCTTCAACAAATGGGCCAAGACAACTGAATGGGGAGAGGAGACTTCTCAACAGATGGTTCTGAGACAGCCAGCAGCCACGCACAGCACGAGGCAGGACCCTGATCTCACACACAGAGAGTTAACTCATAGCGGACAAGACACTTGCACCCTTACACAGAGTTAACTCACAGCAGACAAAACACCTGCACTCTTACACAGAGTTAACTCACAGCAGACAAAACACCTGCACTCTTACACAGAGTTAACTCACAGCAGACAAAACACCTGCACTCTTACACAGAGTTAACTCACAGCAGACAAAACACCTGCACTCTTACACAGAGTTAACTCACAGCAGACAAAACCCCTGCACCCTTACACACAAAGTTAACTCACAGCAGACAAAACACCTGCACTCTTACACACACAGTTAACTCACAGCAGACAAAACACCTGCACACTTACAGAGTTAACTCACAGCAGACAAAACACCTGCACTCTTACACACACAGTTAACTCACAGCAGACAAAACACCTGCACTCTTACACACAAAGTTAACTCACAGCGGATAAAACACCTGAACTCTTAGAAGAAAATACTGTGGCACAATTTTATGACTTTGGATTTGAAAATAAACTGATGATGCTGAGAAAGGTCTGGAGATGATGGTGGTGATGGCTGCACAACAGTTTGAACGTACTTGATGCCACTGAGCTGGATGTTTAAGAATGGTTAAAATGACAAATTTTAAGGTGCACGTATTTTTCCCTAATTAGAGTAACAAAAAATTTAACCTTTAAAGATTAAAAAAATATTAATTTTAAAAAGGAATAAAGTTCAAACACAATCTGAATGAATTCAACCTTGAAAACATTATGCTCAAGTGAAAAATTCCTAAGACCTCATGTCACATGATTCCACTGACATGAATCGTCCAGAACAGGGAACTCCACCGAGACATGAAGTAGGTCAGGGGTGCCTAGGACTGGGGTGAGGGCTGGGAGGACAAGGGGATGAAAATGTTCTGAAATTGTAGTGATGTTGCATAAACTCAAAATCACAGGATTATACACTCCAAATGGGTAAACTGTGTAGTGTGTGAAGTATTTCTCAACAGAGTTGGCTTTTTCAAATGAGGAATACTTTCCTTAGGTAGAGGGAAAGTTTGCTTTTAGTTACAAGAGTGTAATGTTTCCTCACCTTTCCAACTAGTTCTTGCTTTGAAATCAAGAAACAGAGACTTCCATACACTATTTAAAAGAAAACAAAAACAGAAGAATAAATTTCTTCTAAATTTCTGGGGAAGGATGAGAAGAAAGTTCACGGAATATACACAGCATAAAGCAAAGCACATCATCTTTTAAAGTTTTCAAGCATGTACAAGCAATGATATAAACTTAAACATTACCACAAGATACATGCTATATTCAATAGGATAAAATCACCCAGAAAGAGAAAGATGAGGACTGTGTCAAAAAATAAAATCCAACTCTTTAAATTCTCCCAAATAAACAGACATCAACAAGAATTGAGATGTATTATAGTTGCGTTCAGGACAAGACTTTCAATAGAAAGGAGATTTCATAACAGATAAATAGTAAAAGTCCAAATCTATCATGAATGCACATGCACTGAACGGCTAAACCAAAAACTGTAGAATATTTAAGAATAAAGTCAACAAAAACACAGTAGCACATGGCTGCTACCTCTCATCTCGTGTAATATCTCAGGGTAGCAAATAATGTGAGGCTGTGAAGACTGAATAAAATATGAATAAAGATTATTTAGTATATTCAAGTAAATGGAGATGTGTACAGTGCTATGTGATAAGAGTCTCTCAGTGTCAGCTCTTCCCAACTTTATCTGTAAACCCAACATAATCCCAAACAAAATTTCAAACAGGACTGTTTGGAAACTTGAAACATGATTTTAAAGTTTACCTGGATGAATAAACATGTCAGGAGAGAAACGGGGATAACCCTGTCAGTTACTACAAAGCTTACTGTGAATGCAGCGTGAAACTGCTGGAGCAATGGAAGCAAAGAAAAATCCAGAAATAAACCAAAGTATGAGTGGGAAATACTATGTCTCAATTAAAGTTGGACAAAGAAGACTTAATGGATTAATTTAGGTATGGACAGCTGCACGGCCACCTGAAGAAAATCAGCTGGCCCGGGAATTGATCTCTAATCTGATTTGGTCTCCAGACAGGGTGACTGACCAGGATGACCCTGTGCCCTGCGGAAGGGAACTGGAATCTATGGCTTGGGGTGGCACAATTACTGAAATGACCACAATGAGATGCCTGTGATCTGGTACCAGGGAAAGGAAAGGCCTGAGGTCCCTCAGTATTTGCTGCCATGGGACGTTTTATGGGGTTTTGGGTGTTCCTATTTGTTCTGAAGAATCAGAGGACAGAGAGTGAGGAGCTGGTGCTGAGCGTCAGGTGCAGCTGGCATTTCAGGGACAGAGAATAAATACACCGGGTGGTCAGCTTGGTCGCCCTCTCCCCCAGCCCATCACACTGACCCCAAGGAGGAGGGCAAGAGACAGGGGGGACACAGCCCCCCATGGCTCAGAAGGCGCCAGCCTTCGACTTTCCTGGGACAGTTGGCAAGATGTGAGATGCGGGGCTGACCAGAGCAAGGAGAAGAGGCAGAAAACCCAGGGATGACGGTACAGAGAAGAATGACCTAGAGACCACGGGGGCCTGTGAGTGGGGAGACAGTGAGGGGACAGGCTGACTGAGAGAGAGGCCGACCGCAGGGGCGCTGTCCCTGCCCTGCCAAGACACACACAGCCCTGGGACCAAGGCCCAGGAAGCACAGAGACCCCCAGGTCCACCTGCAGGCAAGTGATGCTCAGAGCTGGAAACGTGGATGGTGGCTCCAGGGACCCATCAAGGGAGCAGTGCAGATGACGGAACTTGGAAAATGCCTGCCCTGGGCAAACTGACAAAGAAACAGCCACAGAAGGAACACTGGGTTTCAGAGGAGGCAGAGAGGAGTGTGCCAGGAGCGATGGCTGTGTGGACACAGACTGGTCAAGCACGTGAGGAAGAATGAAAAAGGGCCTGAACTTGAGTTCTGACAGCAAATTGTCTTGTAAATCAGTGGTGACATGTTCTCAGCTGTCTCCAAATCCTGCTTTCCCCAGAACCAGCATGACCCCCTCCCTAATCCTCCCCTGCCTCCCTCCCGGGGCTGGAGTTCAGGCTGTCAGGCACATGTCCAGCCCAAGGGGCACTGGAGGCTCACTGGGTCTTCTCAGATGCCACCACATCCAGATCATGAGCCCGAGAGTCCAGGGAACAACCTCAGACTCTCTGACCGGCTCCTGCTTCCTAATGTTCCAGCTATGACTCGAGACCATGTGTATACACTTGCTATGAAGCTCAAGGAGCCATTGGCTTTTCGTATTAAGTTCATTAAGTTCAACTCTACCCAGCCACCAACCCAGGAGCAGACGGAAGTCTCGGATGATTAAAGAGCCTTGAGACGTGGTTTTCTTTTAGTGATTATCAGTGATCGGAGGTCACTTTCCATGAAGCAAATTAAAATACATCTATTTTAATTATTGTACAGTCAAGCTCTCAGAGTACAAATATAAATGGAATTTTGCTGCAAAAGATAATTGTGTGGCATTGCCTGAGCTGGAGAAAGAAATGCTGCAGAGTCAGCCAGGACACGGGACAGGGCAGGCACTACTACTCCGGTGAGAATGGGGGCCACACGGGAGGGGGATTGCAGTCCAGGCCTCAGTGCAGCTACTCCAAGGGCGTTAAAGAAAGAACGGCCACCAGTGAAGATGGTCACTCCCAGCATGCAGGAACAGTTTGGGGGTGGCTGATGTTAACAAGGGAAAATAATCAATTGGCTCCCAATTGTACAAAGCCACACAGTGATGAAGTGAAGAGCAGAGCATACAGGGGTACACGGTCTGAAGGGCGCACCTGAGCACTGCTGGAGGCAGGCTGGGGCCAGGAGACCACATAGCTGCTCGGCGGTTGGCTCCGAGTCAGCATGCAGGTGATGGAGATGGGGGCATGCCAGGGTGTCCTTTTCTGCCAATGAAATCAGACCACATGGGATCACTGCTTTCCAGGTCCCTGAACGTCACCATCGCAGTGCCAGGGGACACGAGCTGCTTCAGCAGCATCTCCAGACTGCCCAACACTGCCGCTCTCCAGCCAGTCCCCTCCAGGACACGCTGGCCTCTGAGGCCTCACAACCAGAAGAGGACCTACCCGTAGGCAGGGCATGTGACCAGCCATGAGGTGGCAGGACAGGCACGTGTTGGATGTACGCGGACACAGCTGACCACAGCCCTTAAACCACACGTCCCCGGAAAGAGAGCACATCCCGAACGTGGAGTCACTGGATGTGTCCAGGGCTCCTCTTTAGAATCTTCCTCTGGCTCACTCCCACTGTGACAGGTCCTCCACCTCTGCGGTGGGCCTCAGAGTCGTGACTCATTGTGTGTTCCACAGCACACGGGCCTCTTCCCAGGAGACACTACCATGTGTGTTTTGTGAGCGACTGAGGTGGCTCATTTCTCTGAGGATAAAGCTCCCACTGATTGACTGTCACGAGAACTTTTGAATCAAAAACTGGAACAGGAACATGCAGTCCTGCAGCCACAAGCACAGGAAGGCGGACAGGGAAAGGTCACACACATGAATCCTGAGTGTGGCCGAGAGCAGCCCCAAGGGTGAGACGGACCTTGACTGCACCTAATAGGCACAACCTCAAGGCCAGACAATGATACATGAGACACCCCAAGATAAACAGAAAAAAGAGTCGTCGGGATAAATCAGAACAACGTTCTTTCTCTTATAGGTCCATTTTTTTCAGTGTGTCCTTAAGGTCACGTATACTTCTTAAATACAAATAATAAATGTAATAATGTAATGCTGCTGCTGCTAAGTCACTTCAGTCGTGTCCGACTCTGTGTGACCCCATAGACGGAAGCCCATCAGGCTCCCCTGTCCCTGGGATTCTCCAGGCAAGAACACTGGAGTGGGTTGCCATTTCCTTTTCCAATATGTGAAAGTGAAAAGTGAAAGTGAAGTTGCTCAGTCGCGTCTGGCCCTTAGCGACCCAACAGACTGCAGCCTACCAGGCTCCTCCATCCATGGGATTTTCTAGGCAAGAGTACTGGAGTGGCTTGCCATTGCCTTCTCCAATAATGTAATAAATAAATAGAAATGTAAAAATATTTTTAATTAGCTGAAAATGTACATACAAACATTGTGACACCTTTAAATAACTGACAAGTATTTACATTTGAAGCAATGGGCATGACTGATGGAGCTGATAAGAAACTTTAAAAATAAAATTTTAAGTGCTGAACTATCTTCTCAGATGTTAACAAACTTTTTCTTTTATATATATATATATTTTTTATTACAGTTAAAAGTATTTTTATTAAAAAAGCACAAATGCAAAGAAATGAACAGAGGAAAATTTATGCGTCGAACCTGGACTGGTCACTTATGATAATATACATGCTACAATTCCATTCTCCCCAATCATTCCACCTTCACCCTCTCCCACAGAGTCCCAAAGACTGTTCTAAATGCCTATGTCTCTTTTGCAGTCTCTTATACAGGGTTCAGGTTACCATTTTTCTAGATTCCATATATATGCGTTAATATACAGTACTGATGTTCTTCTTTCTGGCTTACTTCACTCTGTATAATTGGCTCCAATTTCATCCACCTTATTAAAACTGATTCAAATGCATTCTTTTTGATGGCTGAGAAATACTCCATTGTGTATATGTACCAAAGCTTTCTTATCCATTCATCTGCAGATGGACATCTAGGTTGCTTCCATGTCCTGGCTATTATAAACAGTGCTGCAATGAACATTGGAGTACATGTGTCTCTTTCAATTCTGGTTTCCTCGGTGTGTATGCCCAGGAGTGCGATCGCTGGATCATATGGCAGTTCTATTTCCAGTTTTCTGAGGAATCTCCACACTGTTCTCCATAGTGGCTGTACTAGTTTGCATTCCCACCAACAGTGTAAGAGGGTTCCCTTTTCTCCACACCCTCTCCAGCATTTATTGCATGTAGACTTTTGGATAGCAGCCATTCTGACTGGTGTGAAATGGTATCTCATTGTGGTTTTGATTTGCATTTCTCTGATGATGAGGGATGTTGAGCATTTTTTCATGTGTTTGTTAGCCATCTTTATGTCTTCTTTGGAGAAATGTCTGTTTAGTTCTTTGGCCCATTTTTTGATTGGGTCACTTAGTTTTCTGGAATTAAGCTGCAGGAGCTGCTTGTATAATTTGGAGATTAATCCTTTATCAGTTGCTTCATTTGCTATTATTTTCTCCCATTCTGAAGGCTGTCTTTTCACCTTGCTTAGAGTTTCCAAAATAAACTCAAAATGGATTAAAGATCTAAATGTAAGATCAGAAACTATAAAACTCCTAGAGGAGAACGTAGGCAAAACACTCTCCGACATAAATCACAGCAGGATCCTCCAAGACCCACCTCCCAGAATATTGGAAATAAAAGCAAAAATAAACAAATGGGACCTAATTAAAATCAAAAGCTTCTGCACAGCAAAGGAAACTCTAAACAAACTTTTTCAAAGTGAGTGTAAAATTGGTACAACTGTCACAAGAAAGTTGAGAAAACACATTCTCAATAAACACTTGAGTGGAAGGCAAAATACACCACGTACAGAAGTCCTGGGTTCACCTCCTAGAATGTTACTCAAAACAGAATTATTCAAAGATTCATTTCCCAGTTAGAAACATGAACGGGGATTACAGACTGAGAAACCCTCAGGCATAGATGACGAGGTTAAGTCTTACATGACACAGACCCTAACATGTAGTCAGTGTGATTTGCTCATAATCATCAAAGCCCAAACCTAAATCCTTGCATTTACTGCCAAAGATTACTGCCACCAGGCTCACTGTGAATACAAAGCAAAAAAATTCATACAACCAAACTATAACAACATTGTCCTTCTTTAGCTCTCAAATAGCTTGATATCACAACGAAACAACGCTGTAATAAGGATGCAGCAACTGCCACAAGCATAAACCTGACATCACATCTTCTCCCTTCAATGCTACCTCCCCTTCTCCACCAAATTGGAAAAATCAAGCTTAAGAGGTTTGTGTTTGTTAATTAAAATGATCAGGGACACAAAGTTCAGATGATTAAACACAGCTGAATTCAAAACATTCCAACATAAAACTTTGAAAATAAATAAAGCTGGTTGCTCCCAAGAAAGACACAGAGGAAAGGCAGGCTTTCTCTTGCCCAGAGCAAACCCTCACAGTCAGAGACAAAACTTAATTTGAAGATTCTGCCTCTGAACCCAGCTTTCAATAGTCACTTAATCTGTGGTGACAGCAGATAAACAGCACACAAAGTGTAGGCATGGACTTAGACAACACACGATGGACGAGGCCAGGGTGGCAGCAATGCCCGATTCCACCCTGGCGACCATCCCTGTGGCCTGGCATGGAGGACGGCCCATGTGGTACAGAGGAAACAAGACAACATGTGAACAAGAGCACTGAGGCTGTGAAAACCAGAGAGACCTGCCTGCCTGCAGACCCAGGGGTCCCAGCACCATGGGAGGCTGCTGCTGCTGCTGCTAAGTCGCTTCAGTCGTGTCCGACTCTGTGCGACCCCATAGACGGCAGCCCACCAGGCTCCGCCGTCCCTGGGCAAGAACACTGGAGTGGGCGGCCATTTCCTTCTCCAATGCATGAAAGTGAGAAGTGAAAGTGAAGTCGCTCAGTCATGTCCGACTCTTTGTGACCCCATGGACTATAGCCCACCAGGCTCTTCCGTCCATGGGATTTTCCAGGCAAGAGTACTGGAGTGGTTTGCCATTTCCTTCTCCGCTGTGGGATGGGAAACAGGGAAAAAAACATCTCTGATCAGTTGTTCCTGAAAAGTCACGTGGGACACTGAGAGACCCAGAAGATTAGGAATGCAAATCACAGTGATTCACAGGCAGGGAGAAACGGCAAATCTAGGCATGAACAGGGTAATGCGTGTGAGGACCACAGGTACCAATGCTGGGGAGAAGCACTTAGAAGCCACAGTCGTGACCTTGAGACTCTTATGACCCAGGTACTGTGGGCTGCTGGTCCCCGTGGCCAGGCTGACAGTAACGTCTGCTTCCCTTGCAAGGACAGCCCGCCTGCCCGGGGCACCTAGGAAGAGGGTCCAGGAGCAGCAGCGGTGCTGAGTGAGGCCGGGCCACAGCCTGACCTGGAGCCAGGGCGGGGAGGGGGGGAGCATGGGCGGGGCCCTCTCAAGGCCCAGCAGCCCTGCACCTGCCCGAGAGGGGCTCCCAGGTCTCCCGGACACGGGGGAGTAAGAGGAAACGGGGCCAGAATCAGTGCCCCCCGCTGCCGAGATGAGGCTGCAGAGAGAGAGGTCTGGGGCCACAGTGTCAGACTCTGAACCACACGGACAGGAAGCCTCATCAGGGGCCTGGTTTCCAGTTTCTGGGAGTTTTTAAAGAGGGGCTGATGGACCCGTGCTGAGAAAAACAGAGCATGCTAAAGACTTTGGGGTTCTGTCCTGCACCTAAATTACAGCAATTAAGTAATAATCATTCACCCCCAAATATGGTCCTAAGATATATTTTCTTCAATATAAAAATTAAGAGGAAACCTGTGACAATGGAGTAGAATATTGAGCATTATTACAATATCTTTCCCCTCAACCTATTTCAATCAGGGTTTCCAGGTGGTTCAGCAGTAAAGAATCCCCCTGCCAATGCAAGAGGCACAGGAGACACAGGCTCGATTCCTGGGTTGGGAAGATTCCCTGGAGGAGGAAATGGCAACCCACTCAGTATGTTTGCCTGGGAAATCCCCCATTGGATAGAGGAGCCTGGTGCGCTACAGTCCATGGGGTCGCAGAGTCAGACACGACAGACTGAGCACACACACAGCCTATTTCCAAATGGACGGCACAGGCAGCTCAGAGGGAAAGGGCGCTCCTGTGTGAGGGACGGTTCAGACAACTGGGCTTCCCCACACCCACCCCCTGCCCAGAGGGTGGTCCAGGCTGAGCTGCAGCCTCTTGGAGAAGGCAGGAAAGTGGTGGGCTGGGGCCTCCCTCTCCAAGTCGCACTTGAGGGAGACTTGATCTTCCCGCAAGCAACCACCCCGTGAAGCCGTGTCCTGGCAGGAGGAGCAACGGAGAAGGCAGAGCATGGAGGATGCAAGATGACCGCCGTGGTGGCCATGCCAAGTCCTGCTGGGGGCGCAGCCGTGTCGACGCGGAGAAGCGCGAGGCTGAGAGGAGTCTGACGGGGCCTCAGAGGTGCACACCAGACAGGAAGGGCTGCTTTAACGGTCTGCCAAGCCAGACCCCAGGGGCCCGAGCTGCACGTTTAGAGGTGCCAGTAGGACCCCATGTCCTCCTTCACGAACCGGACACCATCGGGTGCAGATGGAGGCCCACTGGGAGAGGTTTCCGCCCCCAGGCCAGCCGCAGCGGAGGTCAGGCAGCACACACAGTCAGTCTGCCGCCCAGCTTCCAGCCCACAGTGTGCAGGGCCACCCCAACTGGACACTGAACACCCATCATTTCCAGAGCTAAGGGCCCATTCAAGGCTCCTCCACCTAGAAAAGATGCAGAGTTTCAGCAAGTTTATCTTTGAGATTCCTAAATCCGCTTTGCCGTTTTTCTATATCTGAGAATACAAACCACTCAAATTCCAAAGAAAAGAGATATGAAAAGAAGCAGGTGTATATTTTGTCTTATCCTCATAAACGACAAGAACACTGAGTAACATAAATATTAATTTTTACTTTAAAGTGTCTTACTGTTTCAAATTACCTCCTAAAAAATAAACTATCAGTGTTAACACAGGACCTGACCATAAGTAAGTGCCATGAGCTCCCAAAACATAACGCTCATCATTTCATGGCTCTAAACGTTTATTGACAAGAATACTGTTTTGACTGCCAGCTTTAAATCCTACATTTTATAACTTCTAACTCCCAATGAATGGAAATATATTAATCTAATTGAATGCAAATTAAAATATTTATCAAAGCAACCCAACAACAATCAAAGAGGGCCTCCTGCAGCCAGGAGATCACCCCTTCTGTGTGTTTCTGGCCAAAACAGATTTCAGAACACTGATTTTATTTCCAAGAAGTGTGGACATAATTGAACAGTGAAATGTGATGAGATGCTGCATCTGTCTACCTGAAGTAAGAACTAAGCAATGACCCTTCTTAGGGGGCCTCAAGGGTGGGTGTTAGTCCTTTGGTCATGTCTGACTCTTTGCAGCCCCATGGACTGTAGCTCACCAGGCTCCTCTGTCCATGGGATTCCCCAGGCAAGAATACTGGAGTGGGAGGCTATTTCCTTCTCCAGTGAATCTTCCCAACCCAAGAATCGAACCGTGGTCTCCTGCATTGCAGGCAGATTCTTTCCTGTCTGAGCCACAGAGAAGCCCAGACCTGAACTTTAACCCTAGTGGGCCTAAGGGTGTCAGCTCTTAAATACTGGGCATTTAACCATGATTTGCTGTTTAGGGCTGGGCCCCTTGAGCCAGAGGGAAAATGATGCTACTGGCAGTAACGCATCCTTGGTTGGTCCAGGCCTGGTCGAGGGGTGGAGCATAAGTGCACACCCTGACTCTCACTTCAATTCCAATAGCATCCCACTTTTTTTTATTTATTTAATTGGAAGCTCATTACTTTACAATGTTGCAGTGGTTTTTGCCATACGCTGACCTGACCATCCCACTCTCTGTATTACACCCACCACACAGCAACAGGAATAAAGCCACCAAATATGCCCCATCAGAGCCACGCACTCACACACAACAGTGCACGCAGAAACAATGTACAAACAGGAAAGAAAACACGATTTGGGGCCACATATTTGCAGTTAGCTCGGCTGTCCACTTTATGTCAATACATCTGTTGAGAGGCCTACATACCCACACTCAAATGACCCACAATCTCTGCGACAATGGAAAAGCACTGTGATTAATTTCCCCAATCTTGTCCATCAATTTTATAAGCTATTGAGTAAAATATGAAATAACGCCAGGACCCTAACCATTCAGGGTCTATCAGTGTGTATGTGTCAACACCAGGCTTCCCGGAACAGGGGAAATCACCATTTCTAAAGCTGAGGCTTCAAATTTAATTACTTCCATGTTTGATTTTAAAAATGTGAATTCAGAAGCAACCCTTGGATATGATCTACTCTAAGCCACTTATTTCATGGATGTAGAACCTGAGGAAGAGGAAGAATTGAGTCAATTTCCCGAGGAGACCTAGGTTCGATCCTTGGGTCAGGAACATCCGCTGGAGAAGGGATAGGCTACCCACTCCAGTATTCTGGCCTGAAGAATTCCATGGGCTGTACAGTCCATGGGGTTGCAAAGAGTTGGACACGACTAAGCCACGTTCACTTTCACTTTCCTAAGCCACACAGCTACTCTTCCCATCACTGTGGATGCCCAGGCTTCTGCAGGATCCCTAGGAAAGTGTCCATCAACCACAGGCACACTGCTTCCCACCCAGCCAGAGAGCAGCCTCAAGGGTGACGGCTCAGCCCGCAGCCACGTTCCCCCAAGACTGGGGCAGAACCTGCTGCCACAGCGTGCGTGGTGCTCTATCCTCCACGGTTCACTCCAGTTACAGCTGGAAACGAGCTACTTGATTTCTCAGCACTGCAGCTCCTCAGCATCTGCCCATCGCATGTTCTCGCAGTTCAGCAGTACTTGAGACAGGCTTTCATTTATTTCTAATTCAATTCTATCCAGATCTACTTAGAAGAGCCATAATCATGAGGAGTTGGTGAAATTGTTTCTAGGTATGTTTCAGAACAGTTACAGAAAATGGTTGAAAACACTGATGCAGAAGGTTGAATTTCTTTCAAAAAGCCTGGCAATCTAAACAGTTGGTGGGAAGTGAATTTATACTTAACTGCCTTTGAAATACCTTCCTAAAGATTTCAAAGAGGACAACTGACATTCACGTACCCAGAGCCACAGAGTATCATCTGGGGAATAAAAAAGCACATGAATTATCTTCAGAGAATAATCTCTTGGCCGACAGAGCAAAGCATCAACCAGCAAACACCCTTCGCCTTGGAGGGGTGCATCCTGCCACTGGACAATACAGACAACCAAACAGTGCTGCTCCATCTTGGGCCTGATCTGCACATGCTCACCAGGCCAGCTCTGCCAGCATGTCCACAAACACTGCCGCATTCAGGCTGTCAGATTCATTTCCTGCAATTTTCCAAATAATTCCCCAGCTTGCTGGAATTCTAATTTAGTTTGCAGAAGTCCTGTTGAGAATAAAGTTGGTCAAGTATCTGTGAGTCTACTTGTTAACTTATTCTTTCACCCACAAAGCAGCAACAACTGCTCTGGGAGCTGTGAACACAAGAAATATTTGCTTTTTAAAAAAAGTGTCCAAAGCAGATTTAGAGTTAAGGCTTCAAACTTCTTACACAAGTATTCAGCACTTCTACTGCACAAGTGAACAGAAAAGAATTCAAGTTCAAAGCTATAACTGTAAGAGAATAAGTAAGAGAAATGAATTGTGGATTACTGTTCAATTTTTTTCTTTTCTCTTACAAATTATTCCTGAGCATAAAGAACACTCTGGTTAGAAGTGTTGCCTCCAAGAGAGCAAGTTGACCTGAGTATCGTGGAAATTCAGGTCCACATCCACACAAGTAAGAGCAGATGGCCTATTTTTTCTTCTTAATTACCTATGCATTAACTAAAAATGAGAAAGAAAACCTTTAAACAGCAAAAAAAAAAAAAAAATTAACAAACTACAAAGTTAATATAAAATATAGAAACAAAGAGATAAAATGCATTTTGCAGATAATACAAGGAGCTATGTGAAGGAGCTGAGACTCTACTGACAAACTAAGACAGTGGCCGGGACATCTGGATGCTAAGTTAACAATGAAAACCCAGCAGTGTCCGCACCCTAGAGGAGACCAGCCAGAATAGACAGGGAAGTTTTAAACATCCTACTCACAAAAGGACTTGAAACTACAGATGCTTTTCCAAGTATAAATCTTAATCAAGGATGTCCAAAATCTGGGTAGGGAAAGTAAAAGATATTATTTAGAACATAAAAGAAACCCTGAATATATGGAAACATACACTGTACATGTAATGGTGAAGATTAAACATAATAAAGTGATAAGTTCTCCATCAAATAGTCTATAAATTCAAACTGATTTGAACTGACATCTCAATAGTGTTTTGGGAAACTTGGTAAGTAGTTTTCACATGGAAAAAGTAAGAGGTCTAGAATAATTAAATAATTTTTTAAAATGTGTAGACTTACTCTACCAAGTATTGTATATTTTAAGGGCATAACTGTTAAGAAGATGAATTATTGCCAAAGGCTTACTAAATAGACCACAGAAACAAAATTAGTAAGCCCTGGAGTAGACCCATACTCATGTGGGAACTTGACATGTAACAGTGATGTAGATCATACTGATAAGAAGTCGACTGAATTGGAATAACAGACTATTCCTACTGAAAACTAAAATCAGATCCCTGTCTCACCCCAAACCCTACACCAACTCTGAGCAAATTATATAACAGCAAAATGTAAAGTTTAAAGCCTTAAGAAGAAATAACTGGCATCCTTTATCATATGTAACGTGTAGAAGGTATTCTAAACAAAATTTAAAAACAAAAGTTGCAAAACAAAAAAAGTAGACTTAAAACTAAACTAAAATTAACGTTTTAAAACATATGCACAATAGACACCACAAACAGATTACAAAAGAAGCCACAGTTGATAAAGGATTCAGTTCAGTTCAGTTGCTCAGTCATGTCCAGCTCTTTGCAGCACTCTTTGGCCTGCAGCCCACCAGGCCTCCCTGACCATCACCAACTTGAGCTTGCTCAAATACACGTCCATCGAGCCGGTGATAGCATCCAGCCATCTTATCCTCTGTTGTCCCCTTTTCCTCCTGCCTTCAATCTGTCCCAGCATCAGGGTCTTTTCCAATGAGTCAGTTCTTTACATCAGGTGGCCAAAGTATTGGACTTTCAGCTTCAGCATCAGTCCTTCCAATGAATATTCAGGACTGATTTTCTTTAGGATTGACTGGTTTGATCTCCTTGCTGTTCAAGGGACTATCAAGAGTCTCTCCAACACCACAGTTCAAAGGATTAGTAACTCAAATATATGAAGAACATAAATCAATTAGAAAAGACAAATAAATCAATGGAAAAATGAGCCAAGGATATGAAGATATGATCAACAGAAAAGGAAACACACAAAGTCAGTAAACCTTAGGAAAGTCTGTTCAGTCTCATTAGTGATCAAAGATTCGCAAACAAACATAAAAACATAAAAACACACCCTTCAAATGCCAAAAACTAGGAGTCTTACAATATCACTTGCTGAATGAGAAGGGGAACTGACAGAATTTTCACAGGCTGATATGGCAGTAAACCATGCTTTCCATCAAACTGAAAATAAAGTCAAGCTGAAGATCATCTTCCCCTACGACTCAGAGATTCCACTTCAGGGAAAATCCTAGAGCAGGTTCTCACACTCTGGCTTGGATCAGAATCATTGGGTGTGTTTTCAGAAAGCCAGATTTCTGGGCCTGAAAACCATAATTTCTTGACCAGAAGGTCCAAGGCAGGGCCCAGGAATTTGCATTTCCAGCAAGTCTCCATGTGGTATGGAGCTGGTGGGCCTGGGATCCCACTTTGAGAACCACTGCTACAGGGACTGCTGTTCTTGCACCCAAGGAGATGTGGGAATTCACCACAACCAAGGTCTAACACCAAAAACTGGATGCAATCTAGGAGCCCACCAGCCCGAGGAAGGGTAAACCAGGTCTCTGCAACACTGCACTGAAAGTGAAAGTGAAGTCGCTCAGTCGTGTCCGACTCTCTGTGACCCCGTGGACTGTAGCCCACCAGGATTCTCCGTCCATGGGATTCTCCAGGCAAGAATACTGGAGTGGGTTACCATTTCCTTCTCCAGGGCATCTTCCCGACCCAGGGATCGAACCCAGGTCTCCTGCACTGGAGGCAGATGCTTTAACCTCTGAGCCACCAAGGAAGCTACATACCTGCAAACAACTCTACATGTTATTATTTACAGTGGGAACAGAGAAGTGGTCTGTGAAAGAAACACGCCTGGGATGCTATGAGCCACACACTGGGAAGACTGGTCCAGGTTGGGGATGGGGTGCCAGAAGTGAGGGGAGGATGCAGAAGCCTCGAGGAATCGCATCCTTAAGGCTTCACTTTTGCAAGATGGAAAGTATGAAGCACATTCAACTTGATGTTAAGATTCAATAAACCTGAGGAATGATGGTGATGAGTTCATGTGGTTCTCTATTCATAGGTGTGTACTTGGAATAGTTTTTCATAAAGTGAAGAAAATCATATCTCAGTATGAACTGTTTAAGAATTCACTGCACTTAGTAAACAAAAGAAAGTCTGAAGTCCAGATACAAACGCATGGCTTTGCAGCTAAGCTTCTCAACCACGGAGTCTCTAATGTGGTCCACAGTCAGATGGGCACCTATTATCTGCTGGGCATGGGATATGGGAATCCAGCCCTCCAGGAGCTCAGAGGTCAGTCCAAGGAAAGGCAGTCCAGTGACCCTCTCCATAAGGGCCACTAGCTATGTCGTGAGGGAGAAGACGAGGGTCAACAAGGACTGGGGGCACTTACAAAGGTGGGTTTTTAGTGAATCTCAAGAAGAGAGATCTCTCAGGTAAGAAGTGAGGAGCAGTCACTGCCTACAGGAGGGACACATGTGCCAGGGGGTCAGGAAAGGGTGGGTTGTCCACCTGGGGCCCAAGTTCTGACACAGGGCCATTAGAGCAGAAAATGGCACACAACAGAGGAAACCGAGCCCTGATGAGAGTCCATTAAGTAGCTCATTATTCCCCCTTCCTCAGGCCAATGACCAAGTCTCCCTGACGACACTCTTCCTCTTACGCTACACACAGGTAACTCATCGCCAAGCTGCTGCTCCACTGTTAAGGTGCCCCCCCTCCCCTGGTCTCCCTGCCCACACTTGCCCCAAACCACCCCTGCTCCCCTGGACAGGCAGAGGCTGCAGCCTCCAGTGCACACAGACGGCCTAGGGAGGCTGTGGACCGCACACCAGCCCATGCTCCCTGCCCACACCCAGAGGCTGCCAACAGGATGCCAGGCCCCACGGCCTTCCCGAGACTGGAGGCCTGCTCTCCGTCTGCGTCCTGTGGGGCCGTGTGGGCTCCTCTGTCTGACAGGAGCTCTCCTGCCCCCCACAGGCCTCCGGGCAACAAGGCGGCTGTTGCACCCATAGCTACATGCCCAGTAGCCTCCTCCCCTGCTCCGGCTTCTCACTCTTCACAGAAACTACATATTTGTATAGTATACCTTCCACATCCTTCCCCTGGCAGTCGTAAGTTCCTTCTCCAAGTTCAACACCTAGACTTTAGATCACTGAGCACTCATCAACACACATATCTGGGACACGCCAGTGACAAAGAAACATTTCTGGGATAAATGAACAAATGCATCCTTGCCATGTTTGCATTTTTTGCAAAGAAATAAAACAGAAAATGGTTACATACAAACTGACAGGGGAGGACTTGAGGCGGACGGAAGGACGTTTGCTGACCACCCCTCAGTCAGCGTGTGCTCAGGCAGGGCTCCACCAGTGTCCTGAGGAACACAGGCCATCCCTGGGCTCACCACAAACCTCAGCACGCCAACGTTCACCTGGTAACACAGCAAACATGCTTCATATACACTCACACACAAATATACATACACAGCAAGATATACATACATGAACAATGCAAAGAAATACAGGAAAAGAATAGAATGGGAAAGACTTAGAGATATCCTCAAGAAAACTGGACATATCAAGAGAACATTCCATGCAAAGATGGGCACAAAAAAAGGACAGAAACAGTAAGGACCTAACAGAAGCAGAAGAGATTAAGAAGAGGTGGTAAGAATACACAGAAGAACTGTACAAAAAAGGTCGGAATGTCCAGATAACCATGATGGTGTGGTCATTCATCTAGAGCCAGACATTCTGGAGTATGAAGTTAAGTGGGCCTTAAGAAGCATTACTATGAACAAAGCTACTAGTGGGGACAGAATTTCAGCAGAGCTATTTAAAATCCTAAAAGATGATCCTGTTAAAGTGCAGCACTCAGTATGTCAGCAAAATTGGAAAACTCAGCCGTGGCCACAGGACTAGAAAAGGTCAGTTTAGTTTTCATTCTAATCCCCAAAAAAGGGCAATGCCAAAGAATGTTCAAACAACCATACAATGGCACTCATTTCACATGCTAGCAAGGTTATGCTCAAAATCCATCAAAACAAGCTTTAGCAGGACATGAACCAAGAAATTCTAGATGTACAAGCTGGGTTTCAAAGAGACAGAGGAATCAGAGATCAAACTGCCAACGTTCTTTGTGTCATGGAGAAAGCAAGGGAATTCCAGGAAAACATCTACTTCTGCTTCACTGACTATGCAAAAGTCATTGATTATGGATCACAACAAACTGTGGAAAACTCTTAAAAGAGATGGGAGTTCCAGACCATCTTACCTGTCTCCTGACAAACCCGTATACAGGACAAGAAGCAAGGGTTAGAACAAGACATGGAACAACTGTGGTTCAAAACTGGGAAAGGAGTGTGACAAGGCAGTATACTGTTATCCTACTTATTTAACTTAAACACAAAGCATATCATGAGAAATGCCAGACTGGATGAATCACAAGCTGGAATCAAGATTGCCAGGAGAAATACCAACAACTTCAAATATGCACATGATACCACTCTAGTGGCAGAAAGTGAAGACGAACTAAAGAGCCTCTTAATGATGGCAAACGAGGAGAGTGAAAAGGTTGGGTTAAAATGCAACACGATAAAAACTAAGATCAGGGCATCTGGTGCCATTACTTCATGAAAAATAGAAGGGGAAAAAGTGAAAGCAGGATAGATTTTATTTTCTTGGGATCCAAAATCATTGTGGATGGTGACTGAAGCCATGAAATTAAAAGCCGCTTGCTCCGAAAGCTATGACAAATCTTGACAGTGTATTAAAAAGCAGACATTATTTTGCCAACAAAGGTCTGTATAGTCAAGGCTATGGTTTTTCCAGTAGTCATGTACGTGTGAAATTGGACTATAAAGAAGGCTGAGCGTCAGAGAATTGATGCTTTCAAATTGTGGTGCTGGAGAAGACTCTTGAGAGTCCCATGGACAGCAAGGCGATCAAACCAGTCAATACTAAAGGAAATCAACCCTGAATATTCATTGGAAAGTCTGTTGCTGAAACTGATGTGCCAATAATTAGGCCATCTGACACGAAGAGCCAACTCACTGGAAAAGACCCTGATGCTGGAAAAGATTGAAGGCAAAAGGAGAAGAGGGCAGCAGAAGATGAGATGGTTAGGAAGCATCACCAACTCAATGGACATGAATTTGAGCAAACTTTGGGAGATGGTGAAGGACAGGGAAGCCTGGTGTGCTGCAGTCCACAGGGTCGCAAAGAGTCAGACACAACAGCAACTGAACAACACATGTATTATGTCAAATCATTAAAACATTAGCTGCCCTATTCTAAAACATTTTTATTAAATATTCACCTTAAGCTTTCTGAGACAGCAAAAAAACTGAAAAGTAAATTATGGGGCTTTTTTCCTAAAAAGTATTTTAACTTTGACCAGCCACCTCAGAAAGGGACAGAAAAGGGCTATCGCCCCATTTTCCCACAAAATGACACAGCTCTCTGGGAATTTTCCTGGGTTCTCTGCAGAATTGCTGGCATCGCTCTGGAAAACCCAGGTGATTTTATGTAGGTGATGTACATGAGGAGAAGCTGGGTAGAAGCAGGTGGTGTGTGGGAAACAGGAAGCATTCGGCAGAGCTGGACATGGTGACCAGCTGCTTTCCGTACTCTCTTAACTAGGGCATCCAAGCAGCAAGGGGCCCGGACCTGCCCCCATCTCCACTGGCTCTCAGGCTTTACCTCTACTGAGACTCACTGGAAGACAGTGGTTCCATATTAGGAGACAAAAAAAAAAAATTGATACACTTGAAACATCTTGTTTTTTACCAAAAAGCAAGAATAAACTCAAAGATGCCAGGCACTAAAATGACAGACAGCCAGCAGGAAGTGGAGAGATTGTGACCATCACAGTCAGTAGTAGCAGTAATAGTAATAATAATACTAGCAGCAAGGGAAATGGAGTGAGTCAGACTGGTGTAAAAGTCTGAGTTCATAATAAAATGCAGGTAAGAAGAATGAATATAAAGTGTTTTGAGACAAACACAACACAAAGGCAAGACAAATTCCAGCAACACAAGAGAAGCCTCTACACATGGACATCACCAGATGGCCAACACTGAAACCAGACTGATTATATTCTTTGCAGCCAAAGATGGAGAAGCTCTATACAGTTAGCATAAACAAGACTGGCAGCTGACTGTGGCTCAGATCATGAACTCCTTATTGCCAAATTCAGACTGAAATTGAAGAAAGAGGGGAAAACCACTAGACCATTCAGGTATGACCTAAATAAAATCCCCTATGATTATACAGTAGAAGTAAGAAATAGATTTAAGGGACTAGATCTGATAGACAGAGTGCCTGATGAACTATGGACGGAGGTTCCTGACACTGTACAGGAGACAGAGAGCAAGACCATCCCCAAGAAAAAGAAAAGCAAAAAAGCCAAATGGCTGTCTGAGGAGGCCTTACAAATAGCTGTGAAAAGAAGAGTAGCGAAAGGCAAAGGAAAAAAGGAAAGATATACCCATTTGAATGCAGAGTTCCAAAGAATGGCAAGAAGAGATAAGAAAGCTTTCCTCAGTGATCAGTGCAAAGAAATAGAGGAAAATAATAGAATGAGAAAGCCAAGAGATCACTTCAAGAAAATTAGAGACATCAAGGGAACATTTCATGCAAAGGCTCAATAAAGGACAGGAATGGTATGGACCTAATAGAAGCAGAGGCTTTGCGGAAAATTCTTCAAGAGATGGGAATACCACACCAGCTGACCTGCCTCTTGAGAAACCTGTATGCAGGTCAGGAAGCAACAGTTAGAACTGGACACGGAACAACAGACTGGTTTCAAACAGGAAAAGAAGTACTACAAGGTTGTATATTGTCACCCTGCTTATTTAACTTATATGCAGAGTACATCATGAAGAATGCTGGGCAGGAAGAAGCACAAGCTGGAATCAAGATTGCCGGGAGAAATATCAATAACCTCAGATATGCAGATGACACTACCCTTATGGCAGACAGTGAGAAGGAACTCAAAGCCTCTTGATGAAAGTGAAAGAGGAGAGTGAAAAGGTTTGCTTGAAGCTCAACATTCAGAAAACAAAGATCATGGCATCTGGTCCCATCACTTCATGGGAAATAGCTGGGGAAACAGTGGAAACAGTGTCAGACTTTATTTGGGGGGGCTCCAAAATCACTGTGGATGCTGATTGCAGCCATGAAATTAAAAGACGCTTACTCCTTGGAAGGAAAGTTATGACCAACCTATATAGTGTACTAAAAAGCAGAGACATTACTTTGCCAACAAAGGTCCGTCTAGTCAAGGCTATGGTTTTTCCCGTGGTCATGTATGGATGTGAGAGTGGACTGTGAAGAAAGCTGATTGCCGAAGAATTGATGCTTTTGAACTATGGTGCTGGAGAAGACTCTTGAGAGTCCCTTGGACTGCAAGGAGATCCAACCAGTCCATTCTAAAGGAGATCAATCCTGGGTGTTCATTGGAAGGACTGATGCTAAAGCTGAAACTCCAATACTTTGGCCACCTCATGCGAAGAGTTGACTCACTGGAAAGGACTCTGATGCTGGGAGGGATTGGGGGCAGGAGGAGAAAGGGACGACAGAGAATGAGATGGCTGGATGGCATCACCGACTCGATGGATATGAGTCTGAGTGAACTCTGGGAGTTGGTGATGGACAGGGAGGCCCGGCGTGCTATGATTCATGGGGTCGCAAAGAGTCGGTCACGACTAAGTGACTAAACTGAACTGAATAGAAGCAGAAGACATTAAAAAGAGGTGGCAAGAATACACAGAAGAACTGTACAAAAAAGATTTTCATGACCCAGATAATCACGATGTTATAATCACTCACCTTGAGCCAGACATCGGGCTTTAGGAAGCATCACTACAAACAAAGCTAATGGATGTGTTGGAATGCCAGTTGAGCTATTTCAAATCTGGAAAGATAATTCTGTGAAAGTGCTGCACTCAATAAGCCAGCAAATTTGGAAAACTCAGCAGTGGCCACAGGACTGGAAAAGGTCAGTTTTCATTCCAATCCCAAAGAAAGGCAATGCCAAAGAATGCTCAAACTACGGCACAGTTGCACTCATCTCCCACGCTAGCAAAGTAATGCTCAAAATTCTGCAAGCCAGGCTTCAGCAATACGTGAACCATGAACATCCAGATGTTCAAGCTGGTTTTAGAAAAGGCAGAGGAACCAAAGATCACATTGTCAATATCCGCTGGATCATCGAAAAAGCAAGAGAGTTCCAAAAAACAACACATCTATTTCTGCTTCATTGACTATGCCAAAGCCTTTGACTGTGTGGATCACAATAAACTGTGGAAAATTCTGAAAGAGACGGGAATACCAGACCACCTGATCTGCCTCTGGAGAAACCTGTATGCAGGTCAGGAAGCAACAGTTAGAACTGCACATGGAACAACAGACTGGTTCCAAACAGGAAAAGGAGTACATCAAAGCTGTATATTGTCACCCTGCTTATTTAACTTATAAGCAGAGTACATCATGAGAAACACTGGGCTGGAAGAAGCACAAGCTGGAGTCAAGATTGCCAGGAGAAATATCAATAACCTCAGATATGCAGATGACACCACCCTTATGGCAGAAAGTGAAGAAGAACTGAAGAACCTCTTGATGAGGAAGTGAAAGAGGAGAGTGAAAAAGTTGGCTTGAAGCTCAACATTCAGAAAACTAACATCATGGTATCTGGTCCCATCACTTCATGGCAAATAGATGTGGAAACAGTGGCTGACTTTATTTTTTGGCGCTCCAAAATCTCTGCAGATGGTGACTGCAGCCTTGAAATTAAAAGGTGTTTACTCCTTGGAAGGAAAGTTATGACCAACCTAGACAGCATATTAAAAAGCAGAGACACTACTTTGCCAACAAAGGTCCATCTAATCAAGGCTATGGTTTTTCCAGTAGTCATGTATGGATGTGAGAGTTGGACTGTAAAGAAAGCTGAGCCCCAAAGAATTGAGGCTTTTGAAATGTGGTGTTGAAGAAGACTGTTGAGAGTCCCTTGGAGTGCAAGGAGATCCAACCAGTCCATCCTGAAGGAGATCAGTCCTGGATTTTCATTGGAAGGACTGATGTTGAAGCTGAAACTCTAATACTTTGACCACCTGATGTGAAAAGTAGACTCATCTGAAAAGACCCTGATGCTGGGAAAGATTGAGGGCTGGAGGAGAAGGGGAAAACAGAGGATGAGATGGTTGGATGGCATCACCAACTGAATGGACGTGAGTTTGGATAAACTCCGGGAGTTGGTGATGGACAGGGAAGCCTGGTGCACTGCGGTCCATGGGGTCACAAAGAGTCGGACACAACCGAGCAACTAAACTGAACTAAATTGAAGACAAATACACAAAAGTATCAAGAAAAAGATCTAAATATCTACTTTTTGATTCTAATACATAGAAACAACTATCTAAGTGATAATAACTTGTTTCCTCTGCTGAGCACTGGTCAAGTATACTTAAGTTCCTTAATCCCTCTTTGAAAACAGAAAAGTAAATAATAATTTGAGTGAGACAAATAAGATTCTGAAAAAGCAGGACTAGACAAGAACAGAGAGGATCAACCAGCAGTGGGTCACACACTGTCAACAGGGACAAAGGCCCCAAAAGTTTACTGGGTACCAGTTGTCAAAAAGAAGAAGGTTTAATTTGAAATGATAAATTAGCCAAAACTGCAAAGAGCAGAGGAAACCACACAGACCCAACCCTTGTGTAAACAATCCTCTTATTTATAATGCAAGTTTTTAAAGCAACACATACATTTTTAATAATAATGACAGAGTAGGTCAATATGCCAAAAGGAATACAGGATGAACAAACCCTTTAAAAAATAACAAATTCCTAGAAATAAAACCAAGTTTTCAAAACTCTAAAACCACCCAAAAATAGGAACATAACGATCTAAAGACACAAATAATTTGATTGTACAGAAGGGACGCTGCTGAATAACAACAGTTTGCTTCTGAACTGTCCTGATTCCCCACTCAACCAGAAACCAACAACCCAACACCCATAAAGGAGGTTGGGGGAACAAACATTTTCTCCAGGGTCTACAAAGACTAGTGAAACTAAAACTCGAATGTTCTGCTCTGACTGGGTCCCCCTCGAGTTTTTATCTCTTAGACTTGTCCACACTGAACGTCCAGTAATTTCTCAATTGCAGTTCAACCTTCCCAGGGAGGTTTCTGCTAGTGGATTTCTACTCCAGGAAATCGTGATTCTTCATCTCTCTAATTTGGGGGGCAGTGATTTGTTCTGTGGCCTCTCTTCTCTGATGAATCTAAGAACCGTTGCTCAGTTTTTTATTTGTTAGGCTGAAGTGGTGACTTACAGGGTCTTTACATGCCTGACTGGAAACCAGGAGTCCTAAATCTATAAACTTTTTTCTTTTCTTTAATTTTGTAATAGGATTTTATTAGCCTCATAAAATTAGTTAGCTGTTCCCGCATCTTTCCTTTCCTTCCATTTGAAGGGAGAATTACTTACTCCTTAAATGTTTGGTAAAAGTCACCTGCAAAACAATATGGGCCTGGGAGGTGGATATCTTATGATGCTTAACAATATTTCTTCAGGTTATATTTCCATATAACTCCAATTATTTGGTATTTTAGTTCTGTGAATTCAATCAAAATAATTTTAAAAAACAATTTTTGGCATCTCAGAAAATAAAATAAAAGTCTAATGTTCTAAAAGATCTAGGGCATAAATTCCAAAATTACAACAAGTTACAAAACTAGAACACTTAAGAAGAAGTATGAGAACTGTCTTAAAACATCTAATCGTAAATAAAACATTCACAACATCTCATAATATAAGGGTTCTTTTTTTTTTTTTACTAGTTTTATAATCATTGCAGTACTTTTCTCTGTAATTATCAGAATCTGCTTTGTGAGAACAATGAATTATATTAACTGGATAAATGATTTAACACTTCTTAAACTGGTATTTTTTAATACAATTTACAAAATTTTTCCTTGCTCAATTCATAATGCATTAATTAATCATGTATATAACATGCAAAATATATAACGAAAGGTCAACTTTAATGCTAAAATAAAAATTGCTTAATAAATGCATAAAATTGAGTATTACACAAAACAAAAATTGGGTCAATAGTCCTCTCTCAAAGAAAAAATTCCCTGCAAAATTAGAGTCCATGAAGACCAAAGAGTGTGGCAAGCTAGACACTCTAATATCACCTACACCAGAAACAGACATTCAGAACAAAATAGATGCAAAAATCCTTTTAAAAGATTGTGCTGAAAATATATATTTTAAAAGTTTTAAAAGCATGTGAATCATATGCAATAAATAAATAAACCTCAAAGTATTCCTCACATCTTACACAAGAACTAGTCAAAAATAGCTAAGAGATTTTAATATAAAACTTTAAACAATTTTTGGCAAAAGTCATAGGTCAAAATCTCTGTGGCTTTGGGACAGGCAAAGAGTTCTTAGACACAACTCCAAAAGCACAAATCATAAAAGAAAATTATAAACTGCACATTATTAAAATACTCTGCTGTTCAAGAGAAACTGTTAAGAAAAAAAGACAACACACAACTGGGGAAACATATTTCTAAATCATAAATATATTATGAAAAAAGACTTATGCCAAGAATACACAAGGAAATCTCAAAATAACACATTAAAATACAAACATCCTATTTTTTTCAAAGTAGACAAATACATTAACAGACCCTTCGTCGAAGAATAAAGATGAAAAGCAAGCATGTGAAAAGAGGCTCAGTGTCATTAGTTACTGGGGAAATTCAATTAAAATCTCAATAGAAAAGTAACCACCCACTGTTAGAAGAGCTGGGAGAACCAGCCAGACTTAGAAGCACCAGAGCCACAGGGACACAGAGCCACAGGGACAAAGAGCCGGGGACCTGGACCACAGGGACACAGAGCAATGGGGACACAGAGCCACAGGGACCAGAAGCCATGGGGACCCAGACCTATGGGGACACCGAGCCACAGGGACCCGGAGCCATGGGGACAAGGAGCCACAAGGACAAAGAGCCATGGGTACCCGGAGCCACAGAGATCTGGAGCCATGGGGACACAGAGCCAAAGGGACCTGGAGCCACGGGCACACAGAGCCACGGGGACCCAGAGCAATGGGGACACAGAGCCAGGGGGACCCAGAGTCACAGAGACCTGGAGCCACAGGGACCTGGAACCATGGGGACCCGGAGCCACGGGGACCCAGACCTATGGGGACACAGAGCAACGGGGACACTGAGCCACAGGGACCTGGAGCCACGGGGCCCCTTGTGCTCTGGGGGGGGGGTGCAGCACATAGGGAAAGGGTTTGGCTGTTTTCAGAGAAGCTCACACACACTTTCCCCTCAAGCCACCATCCCCATCTTGATTCTGAAATGAAACCCTCCAGGAGAAATGAAGGCAGATTTCACTTAAAAACATTCACAGGACATCCTCAGGGCAGCCTTACTCATTGTCGCTGGAAGCTGCAAACAGTTCCGATGCGTTTCCACAATGGAATCAATAAAGAAACCAGCGCAATCATACCAGGGAACACTGCTCCGCAAGGCTACAGTTGAACTCAGTGCAGCAGCAGCAGCTGGCAGGGCCCTCAGATGTATTATGTTCAGGGCAAGCAGCTGCATGCCCTGACACCCTGTACACATGGGCACATGCAGGAAGACAGTGAGTCTGGGGCCTTCGCTGCCCAATGTCCTCTTCGATGGTTAGGGGGGTGGTGATGTCTAGGTTCCAAACAAAGTTTCAGTTGCTCAAGAACCCTAACAACCACAGCTAGGCAAGCAGCTCCCCATGGCTGCACCTTGCCCTTCCCACTCAGAGGGCAGTGGCTTCTCCAGTCCCTTCACCAGATTGCACTCATTTCAGGGTGTCCGTCTGCTCACCCACAGCCCAGTGACAGGACCACTAGCCACACAGAACAAGATTAAGGCCTGGACTTGACTAAACCTAAGAATTTCTATTCTTTAAAAGAAAGCATAAAAAACATGGAAAGACAAGCACACACTGGGAAGATCGAACCCAGGTTTCCCACACTGCAGATGGATTCTTTACCAGTTGAGCCACAAGGGAAGCCCAAGAATCTGGAGCAGATAGCCTATCCCTTCTCCAGGGTATCTTCCCGACCCGGGAATCAAACCAGGGGTCTCCTGCATTGCAGATGGATTCTTTACCAGCTGAGCTACAAGGGGAGCCCTCATTAAAAGAAACCATAAAAAACAAGGAAACACAAGTACACACTGGGGAGATAAATTTGAAATATGTATAAAAATAAATGATTAAAAATAAAATAAATGATATAAGATTTATATCCAAAATACTGATTCCTAAAAATCAGCAATAAAAAGATAATCAAGTAGAAAAATCAACAAAATTTTTCAGTAAGCACCTGTCACAGTAGGAAATATGTATGACCAACAAACATAAAAAATAGTCAATATCATGAAAAATCAGAAAATACAAATGAAATGAGATATCACGTCACATCCAAAGGACGGGCAAAAAAATGTTAATCTCATTATGACAAGTGCTGCCAAGAATCGAGAGAAACCAAGGGCCTGACCAGGACTAGTGGGAGTAGAAACGGGCACAGTGACTTTGGAACGCGGTTGAGTGTCACCTAGTAACGATGAAACAGGTCTTCCACACAACAAGGTGTCAGGAGTCATGAACAAGAATATGCACAGAATAACAACAAAGCCAGAAACAATAAAAATGTTCACATGGCTGAAAACGAAGAAATCAACTGTGATATGTTCACTTCTAACAAACAAAGCTCGGCTACAAGCAAACGAGATGAATCTCAAAGTACTGAACCACAAGGCACAAGAGTAAATCAGAGAGGAAAAATACACCATGATTCCATTAATATAAAGTTCATATACTTGGGAAACTAAGCAATATTTTGTTTAGGGAATAGAAATATTTTTAGCAAAACTATTTAAGTTTTTTGTAAAAGACAAAGGATTACTTCTGTGAGGAGCAAAAATCAAAGAGGAGCTCACAGAGAACTCTGTAAGATCGTGAGGTCTCAATTATTTTTTTTAAACTGAGTTATCTTATTATTTTTTCATACTTTATATATATTTTAGAAATATTTTTATATCTGTACAATATTTAATGAAACTATTTTAAATGAAAAAGAATGCTACTGCCACTACAAAAACATGTCTAACAACCCAAAAACCTTCTGTCAGTCCCAAAATGACAGCTAGCCACCAATAAGAGGGGAAAAATAGGTTTCCGCCATTTCAATTTCTTTTATCATTCATCACAAACAAGAAACATTATTGGCATCTGAATGGGTGATCCCAAAACATTTGCTTCTATTCAAAGCATAATTCTAAACTAATTTCCTGAAAAAACACTTTGAAAGACAGCTGAGTCCAGGCAACTTAAAGGAGACAAAATAAATACAGCAGGTGTGCTGAAAAGCACAGTTTGATCTCGGTGATTCTGGAAAATGCCACAGCTAAGTGCCGCCCACCTGCTGGTCCAGGATGGTCCTCCATGAGGTGGGCACTTAAAATGCAAAGGATCAGCGCCCTAGGACCAGGGTTCTCAGGAGACACTGTCCTCGGGGCATCTGGCAGGTCTGAGAGAGCACTTTTGGTGCTTATGATGACTGGGGTTATTGCCGGCATTTAAAGAACAGAACCCCGGATGCTAGAGTCCCTGTAATACTCAGGATATCCCTGCACAACGAAGCCTGGTCCTGCCTGTCCTGAGACTGAGACGGTTCTCCAGACACTCTCGGGTCAGCCAGTCTACAGATAATTATCTGAGTGAGAACTTACCTCTGTCATTTAAAAAGAAAAAATACTTAATATGTTACGCTCAGGTTCACATGCATATAAAGAGGGCTGTATTTTGGTTTTGTTTTTTTTTTTAAGCTTTACAAAGAGCTTTGCTTTTCTTTTCCTTTTTTTCACTATTTTGGAAAATCATTTCATGAAGGACAAATGTTAAAGATGGTATGTGTGCTCAGTCATGTTTGACTTTTTGCGACCCATGAACTGTAGCTGCCAGGTTTGTGACAGCATGGACTATATATAGCCCACCAGGCTCTTCTATCCATGGGAATTCTCCAGGCAAGAATACTGGAGTGGGTTTCCATACCCTCCCACAGGGATCTCCCCAACCCAGGAATTGAACCCAGGTCTCCCACATTGCAGGCAGATTCTTTACCAACTGAGCAACCAGGGAAGCCCCTAAGATGGTATGCTGCTGCTGCTGCTGCTGCTGCTAAGTCACTTCAGTCATGTCCAACTCTGTGTGACCCCATAAACGGAAGCCTACCAGGCTCCCCTGTCCCTGGGATTCTCCAGGCAAGAACACAATGTGTGAAAGTGAAAAGTGAAAGTGAAGTCGCTCAGTCACGTCTGACCCTTAGCGACCCCACAGACTACAGCCTACCAGGCTCCTCCATCCATGGGATTTTCTAGGCAAGAGTACTGGAGTGGCTTGCCATTGCCTTCTCCTTAAGATGGTATAAGAGTTGCTAAAACAGCTGCATTTATAGTGATTCTCTAAACATAGATACATTATGTAGCTCTTACCTTTAATGTCAACTGTGAATGAAATGTGCCAGCATTTATTAGGTTGGTGCAAACACAATAGTGATTTCAAACCGTGAATTTTAAATCATTATAACTAGGCTCACACATATCTTTACTAATCAAAGTAGGAACCATAACAAGTCACACATTTTGGCCAACAAGAAATAAGTTTGTTTACTCCTATAGCATAAAAATCTGTGCCTTGGGATTTGATGAACTCGTAGAAAGCATTTTTTGCCTCCTGCTGGTTGTGGAAGTGCTTTCCCTGCAAAAAGTTGTCAAGATGCTTGAAGTGGTAGTCAGCTGGTGAGAGGTCAGATGAATATGGCAGATAAGGCAAAACTTTGTAGTCCAGTTTGTTCAACATTTGAAGCGTTGGTTGTGTGACATGCAGTCAGGCGTTGTCATGGAGAAGAACTAGGCCCTTTCTGTTGATCAAATAGAAGGGGGAAAAGTGGAAACAGTGACAGATTTTACTTTCTTGGGCTACAAAATCACTGCAGATGGTGACTGCTGCCATGAAATTAAAAGACACTTGCCCCTTGGAAGGAAAGCTATGACAAACCTAGACAGCATATTAAAATGTAGAGACATAACTTTGCCGACAAAGGTCTGTATAGTCAAACATAGGGTTTTTCCAGCAGTCATGGACAAATGTGAGAGTTGGACCATAAAGAAGGCTTAGTGCATAGTGAAGGACAAGGAAGCCTGGTGCACCGCAGTCCTTTGGGTCACAAAGAGTCAGACACAACTTAGCAACTAAAAAACAACTGCTGACCAACGCTGGCCTCAGGCATTGAACTTTTCAGTGCATCTCACTGATCTGCTGAGCATACTTCTCAGATGTAATGGTTTCACCAAGATTCAGAAAGCTGTAACGGATCAGACCAGCAGCAGACCAACAGACAGTGACCATGACCTTTTTTGGTGCAAATTGTGGCAAGTTTGAGAAGTGCTTTGGAACTTCTTCTTGGTCCAACCACTGAACTAGTCATCACCAGTTGTCATATCAAATCCACTTGTCACACATCACAATCCGATCAAAAAATGGTTCATTGCTGTTGTATAAAATAAGACAAGACAGCATTTCAAAACGATTTTTTTGATTTTTGGTCAGCTCATGAGGTACCCACTTATCCAACTTTTTCACCTTTCCAACTTGCTTCAAATGACAAACGACCGCAGAACTGCAGACACTGAGTTCTTCGGCAACTTCTTGTGTTGTAAGAGGATCAGCTTCGATGACTGCTCTCAACTGGTTGTTGTCAACTTCCAATGACTGGCCACTATGCTCCTCATCTTCGAGGCTCTCCTCTCCTTTGCAAAACTTCTTAAACCACCACTGCACTGTATGTTCATTAACAGTTCCTGGGACAAATGAGTTGTTGATGTTGCAAGCTGTCTCTGTTGTTTTACGACCCATTTTGAACGTGAATAAGAAAATCGCTCAAATTTGCTTTTTTGTTTAACATTATTTCCATAGTCTAAAATAAATATAAAATATATAGTAAGTAATGTCATTAGCAAAATAAAGCAAGAAACACACATTAAAATGATGTATAACATAACCACATTTAAGAATGTATTCCAAATTGCATCTGTGATCAAAAACCTCCCAAAACAACAAAAGCCAAGGACCAGATAGCTTCACAGGAGAATGTTATCAAACGTTTAGAAAGGAGCTAATGCCTATCCTTCTAAAACTCTTTCAAACTATTGCAGAGGAAGGAACACTTCCAAACTCTTCCTACGAGGCCACCATCACCCTGATACCAAAACCAGACAAAGACAAGACACAGAAAGAAAACTGCAGGCCAGTATCACTGATGAACATAGAGGCAAAAATCCTCAACAGAATTTTAGCAAACAATTCAGCAGCACATCAAAAAGCTCATACACCACGATCAAGTTGGGTTTATTCCAGGAATGCAACGATTCTTCAATATGTGCAAATTAATCAATGTGATATACCATATTAACAAATTGAAAGATAAAAACCATACAATCATCTCAATAGATGCAGAAAAAGCCTCTGACAAAAATTCAGCATCCATTTATGATTAAAACTCTTCAAAAAATGTGCATAGAAGTAACGTACCTCAACACAGTAAAGGCCATAAGCCTAGAACAAACATTATTCTCAATGGTGAAAAACTGAAAGCATTCCCCCTAAGATCAGGAACAAAACAAGGGTGTCTACTTTCACCACTATTATTCAACATAGTTCTGGAAGTCCTAGCTACAGCAATTAGAGAAGAAAAAGCAATAAAAGGAATCCAGATTGGAAAAGAAGAAGTAAAGCTCTCACTGTTTGCAGATGACATGATACCATACATAGAAAACCCTAAAGATAGTATCAGAAAATAACTAGAACTAATCAGTGAATTTAACAAAGCTGCAGGATACAAAAACAATACACAGAAATCACTTGCATTTCTATACACTAACAATGAAAAATCAGAAAGAGAAATTAAGGAATCAATCCCATTCACCATTGCAACAAAAAAGAATAAAATATCTAGGAATAAACTTACCTAAGGAGACAAAAGAACTATACACAGAAAATTATAAGACACTAATGAAAGAAATCAAAGATGACATAAACAGATGGGAGAGATATTCCGTGTTTCTGGGTAGGAAGAATCAATATTGTGAAAATGACTATACTACTAAATGCAATATACAGAATATACAGATTCAGTGTGATCCCTATTAGGCTACCAATGGCATTTTTCATAGAACTAGAACACAAATTTCCACAATTCATATGGAAACACAAAAGACCCTGAATAGCCAAAGCAGTCTTGAGAAAGAAGAATGGGCTGGAGGAATCAAGCTTCCCGACTTTAGATTATACTACAAAGCTACAGAGATCAGAACAGTATGGTACTGGAAGAAAAACAGAAATACAGATCAATGGAACAAGAGAGAAAGTCCACAAATAAACCCATGCACCAACAGGAACCTTATTTTTGACAAAGGAGGCAAGAATATACAGTGGGGCAAAGACAGCCTCTTCAATAAATGGTCCTGGGAAAACTGGACAGCTACATATAAAAGAATGAAATTAGAACACCATACACAAAGATAAACTCAAAATGGATTAAAGACCTAAATGTAAGACCAGAAACTATAAAACTCTTAGAGGAAAACATAGGCAGAACACTTGATGACATAAATCAAACCAAGATCCTCTATAAACCCACCTCCTAGAATAACAGAAATAAAAACAAAAGCTTTTGCACAGCAAAGGAAACTATAAGCAAGGTGAAAAGACAACCCTCAGAATGGGAGAAAATAATAGCAAATGAAACAACTAACAAAGGATTAATTTCCAAAATATACAAGCAACTCATACAACTCAATGCCAGAAAAACAAACAACTCAATCAAAAAGTGAGAAAAAGACTTAAACAGACATTTTTCCAGAGAAGACATACAGATGGCTAACAAACACATGAAAAGATGCTCAACATTGCTCATTATTAGAGAAATGCAAATCAAAACCACCATAAGAGCACCACCACCTCACAGCAGTCAGAGTGGCCATCATCAAAAAAATCTACAAACAATAAATGCTGGAGAGGGTATGGAGAAAAGGGAACACTCCTGCACCGTTGGTGCGAATGTAAATTGATACAGCCACTATGGAAGACAGTATGGAGATTCCTTAAAAAACTAGGAATAAAACCACCATATGACCCAGCAATCCCACTCCTAGGCATATACCCTGAGGAAACCAAAACTGAAAAATACACATGTACCCCATTGTTCAGAGAAGTACTATTTACAATAGCTAGAACATGGAAGCAACCTAGATGTCCGTTGACAGATGAATCGATAAAGAAGTTGTGGTACATATACACAATGGAATATTACTCAGTCATAAAAAGGAACACATTTGAGTCAGTTCTGATGAGGTGGATGAATCCAGAACCCATTATACAGAGTGAAGTGAGTCAGAAAGAGAAAGATAGATATCATATTCTAATGCATATATACAGAATCTAGAAAAATGGTACTGAAGAATTTATTTACAGGGCAGCAGGAGAGAAACAGACAAAGAGAATAGACTTATGGACATGGGGAGAGGGGAGGAGAGGGTGAGATGTATGGAAAGAGTAACATGGAAACTTACATTACCATACGTAAAATACATAGCCAATGGGAATTTGCTGTATGTCTCAGGAAACTCAAACAGGGGCTCTGTATCAACTTAGAGGGGTGGGGTGGGGTGAGGCAGAAGATAGGAGGGAGGTTCAAAAGGGAGGGGATATATGTATACCTATGGCTTATTCATGCTGAGGTTTGACAGAAAACAACAAAATCCTGTAAAGCAATTATCCTTCAATTACAAAATAAATTAAAAAAGAATGTATTCTAATATCAAACAACAAAGTTCAACAATGCAAACTTGCAATTACTTTTGCACCAACCAAAAGTTACATATAAACAAACACGTTCATGTTAAGTGTGAACAAGCTTCTCCTTTTTCCATTAAGTTACTGACTATACACATCTAAGCATGTGCTTATTGAAACAGGTATTACTTTATTATAAAGTCTTTTCGTCTTATTTTACCTTTATATTAGGAGTGGGCATTACATCAGTGTTTAGTTATGTGTAGAGGAAAGTTACAACAGCTACACATTTCTTTCTTCTTTAGCAAAAAAGGGAAAGTACTGGACACAGTAACACTGTGAGACTCCTCCATCTGACCCCAGTGACGTTTGTCTCTCCCCTAATGGCCAGTTACTTGCCAAGATACAACCTGGATGACTAACCGTGTTCACTGGCATTTTTACAAACACATTTTTTTCACATGTTCTTAACAAAGGTATAGGTTAAACACATACAAAAATATCCATTATTCAGTCTGGTGCAGCAGAAATAAGAATTACAAGGTCAGGTCCCTCAGGACCAAGAAGCCATGTACTCAGAGAGGTAACCCCAGTGCTGCTGGGTGACAGAGAATGCAAGGCACCCACACTCTTTCCTTGGGGCATGTAGACTGCAGACACGGAGATTGCAGACATGGAATCTTACATGACTATATGTAACATAGATAGCATGGAGATTGCAGACAGCACTCTGCTCCCCTCAGGACCAAGCCAGACTCCTTACTGCTTAAGCTGTGTGTCCCTCAGCTGACACTAAAACCTACTGCATCTGCGGCACTCACCAGGGGATGGAGAGGGTCACAGGATCTGCTGCTCTGTGAGTCACGAGGCCCTCTCTGACTGCCCCAGACCCACTCTACCCCCTGGCAGCACCACACCACCATCACAGGCTGCTTTATTAACCTCTAAGAACTACAGGCAAATGACAGATCCAACATGGAGACTCACAGCAATTTGCTTATTTCACCTCATTATCAGGTTCCTGATCTGTAAAACTGGGGAAATGTTGCACAAGTCACATGTATGATGTGTCGGCCATGGTGCCATGGAGCAGTACACGCAGGCACGATTACTGCCGAGTTCATCTGCTACTTAGAACCATGTTTCTAATTTGAAAGTGTTAACTTTTCAAGTAAGTTCATATATCATACACAGAGTCAATTTCAGATAGATAACAAATATAAATGAGAAAAGGAAAAAGAAAGCATTCAAGAAGAAAACCTAGGAGATCATCTTATGACCTTTCCATAAGAAGAGTGCTATTAAATAACATAAAAAATAATGCTAACACACAGGAAAAAGGATTATCATTAAACTGAGAACATCTGCTAATCAAAATATACCATTAAGAAAGTAAATTCAATCACAGAAAAAATAATTGAAATCAAAGATGGGATATCCGGAATATATAAACTGTTACTATAGAAATAAAATATAAGGACAATAACTCATGGAAAAAAGGGCAGAACACTGTATAAACACCTCGAAAATGAGCCAAACCCCCCAAAATATATATAAAGGAGCTTAACTTCATTAGTCATCAGATAATGCACATTAAAACTATCATCAGTTCAGATCAGTAGTGTCCGACTCTGTGACCCCATGAATTCCAGCACGCCAGGCCACCCTGTCCAACACCAACTCCCGGAATTCACTCAAATTCATGTCCATCGAGTCGGTAATGCCATTCAGCCATCTCATTCTCTGTCGTCCCCTTCTCCTCCCGCCCCCAATCCCTCCCAGCATCAGCGTCTTTTCCAGTGAGTCAACTCTTCGCATGAGGTGGCCAAACTATGGGAGTTTCAGCTTTAGCATCAGTCCTTCCAATGAACACCCAGGATTGATCTCCCTTAGAATGGACTGGTTGGATGTCTTTGCGGTCCAAGGGACTCTCAAGAGTCTTCTCCAGCACCACAGTTCAAAAGCATCAATTCTTCGGCGATCAGCTTTCTTCACAGTCCAACGCTCACATCCATACATGACCACTGGAAAAACCACAGCCTTGACTAGACGGACCTTTGTTGGCAAAGTAATGTCTCTGCTTTTTAATATGCTATGTAGGTTGGTCATAACTTTCCTTCCAGTAGCATCTTTTAATTTCATGGCTGCAATCAGCATCTTCAGTGATTTTGGAGCCCAAAAACATAAAGTCTGACACTGCTTCCACTGTTTCCCCATCTACTTTCCATGAAGTGATGGGACCAGATGCCATGATCTTCGTTTTCTGAATGTTGAGCTTCAAGCCAACCTTTTCACTCTCCTCTTTCACTTTCATCAAGAGGCTTTTGAGTTCCTGCTCAATGTCTGCCATAAGGGTGGTGTCATCTGCATATCTGAGGTTATTGATATTTCTCCATGCAATCTTGATTCCAGCTTGTGCTTCTTCCAGCCCAGCGTTCCTCATGATGTACTCTGCATATATGTTAAATAAGCAGGGTGACAATATACAACCTTGACGTACTTCTTTTCCTATTTGGAACCAGTCTGTTGTTCCATGTCCAGTTCTAACTGTTGCTTCCTGACCTGCATGCAGGTTTCTCAAGAGGCAGGTCAGGTGGTCTGGTATTCCCATCTCTTTCAGAATTTTCCACAGTTGATTGTGATCCACACAGTCAAAGGCTTTGGCATAGTCAATAAAGCAGAAATAGATGTTTTTCTGGAACTCTCTTGCTTTCTCCATGATCCAGCAGATGTTGGTAATTTGATCTCTGGTGCCTCTGCCTTTTCTAAAACCTGCTTGAACATCTGGAAGTTCACGGTTCACATACTGCTGAAGCCTGGCTTGGAGAATTTTGAGTATGACTTTACTAGCGCATGAGATGAGTGCAATTGTGCGGTACTTTGAGCATTCTTTGGCATTGCCTTTCTTTGGGATTGGAACGAAGACTGACCTTTTCCAGTCCTGTGGCCACTGCTGAGTTCTCCACATTTGCTGGCATATTGAGTGCAGCACTTTCACAGCATCATCTTTCAAGATTTGAAATAGCTCCACTGGAATTCCATCACCTCCACTAGCTTTGTTCCTAGTGATGCTTTCTAAGGCCCACTTGACTTCACATTCCAAGATGTCTGGCTCTAGGTCAGTGATCACGTTATCGTGACTATCTTGGTCGGGAAGATCTTTTTTGTACAGTTCTTCTGTGTATTCCTGCCACCTCTTCTTAATATCTTCTGCTTCTGTTAGGTCCATACCATTTCTGTCCTTTATCGAGCCCATCTTTGCATGAAATGTTCCCTTGGAATCTCTAATTTTCTTGAAGAGATCTCTTGTTTTTCCTATTCTGTTGTTTTCCTCTATTTCTTTGCATTGATCACTGAGGAAGGCTTTCTTATCTCTCCTTGCTATTCTTTGGAACTCTGCATTCAGATGCTTATACCTTTCCTTTTCTCCTTTGCTTTTCGCTTCTCTTCTTTTCACAGCTATTTGTAAGGCCTCTTCAGACAGCCATTTCGCTTTTTTGCATTTCTTTCTACTTCATTTATTTCCATGGAAATGCTGAGGAAATATTACCATTTGTGCTACACCCACAAAGTAACAAAAAATTTTACATAAATGAGAAATTTAGAAGAGTACTCATAATAAAAAAATTCTTATGTCAATAGATACCATTAAATGTCAAAATCATCTTCAAAATCATTTGCATCTTACAAAACATTGCTAGTATTTTAAAATATTTTATCTATTAAAAAAGAGATCAACATAAGTCTTAAAAGCAAAAAGTTGGCTTAAAGCTCAACATTCAGAAAACTAAGATCATGGCATCCGGTCTCATCACTTCACGGCAAATAGATGGGGAAACAGTGGCAACAGTGGCTGACTTTATTTTGGAGGGCTCCAAAATCACTGCAGTTGGTGACTGCAGCCATGAAATTAAAAGATGCGTACTCCTTGAAAGGAAAGTTATGACCAACCTAGATAGCGTATTAAAAAGCAGAGATATTGCTTTGCCAACAAAGGTCCGTCTAGTCAAGGTTATAGTTTTTCCAGTAGTCATGTATGGATATGAGAGTTGGACCATAAAGAGAGCTGAGTGCCGCAGAATTGATGCTTTTGAAATGTGGTGTTGGAGAAGACTGCTGAGAGTCCCTCGGACTGCAAGGAGATCCAGCCAGTCCGTTCTAAAACAGATCAATTCTGGGTGTTCATTGGAAGGACTGATGCTAAAGCTGAAACTCCAATGCTTTGGCCACCTCATGCAAAGAGTTGACTCATTTGCAAAGACCCTGATGCTGGGAAAGTCTGAAGGAGGAAGGAGAAGGGGAGGACAGAGGATGAGATGTTTGGATGGCATAACCGACTCAATGGACATGAGTTTGGGTAAACTCTAGGAGTTGGTGATGGACAGGGAGGCCTGGAGTGCTGCAGTCCATGGGGTCGCAAAGAGTCAGGCATGACTGAGCGACTGAATTGAACTGAAAAAGCAACCGAGGTAAATATCAATGATTTAAACATATATTTTAAACAAAGTTACAAATATTGAAAGCATTTATTTATTTTTAAAAGAATATATGTGAAATAAATAGAAATACATTTTATAGGGGACCAAAAAAAAATCACAAGATTTTGTTTTTTAAGTTCTATATGAAAATATTAATAACCTTTAATGTAATACATTCATAATATGGTGAATATTGTAAAAACAGCAGCACAGTTTTTAATCTCCCCAAATCCTCACATCAAAACATACAAAGTAAAAAGTCAGCAAGAGACAAAAGCTCATGAATGCCATTTCGAGGTGAGGAGAGCCTCCCACCCCCCACCCCTGCATGAAATACAAAATACAAGGAAACAAGCGGCCCCTCCCCCTCCCTGCCCCAGGGCTGAGGAGTGTGTTCACTGCCCCCAGAATCTCAGCAACGGAGGGACTGGAGCCCCATTGGGCTTTACCCAGTCTATCAGCCCTGGTGAATTCAATAGGGCACCTGCGGACTTGGGACCAGCCAGTTGGACCTCGCATCCACGGCAGGGTCCATTTCGGGCTGGAGTCAGAACCGAGCAGGACAGGGGTGATGGGACGAGGAAAGAAACTGGACAAAACTATGGAGGGGACAGAGCCAGGAAGCCTCAGAAATCCAGCTGCCCCAGGTTAACTCTCCAAGCAAACGGCAGGAGGGGAGAGAGAAACACCTGGAAAGCTGTCTGTAAGGTCGGGTCTCGATGGCCTTCACTAGTTCCGCCTCAAGGTCCCTGTCAACTCTGTTGTCCTTGTACCTGGTTGTTTTCTTTTCATAAGACCCTCTATTGTAACATCCTGCCGTTTACTTCATTCTGAGACACCTGATCTGGAAGAGCCAACGGTCTGCCTGTACGACATCTATGAGCTCACTATCCAGCTCTGCGCCTGTGAGACCAATCCCAACGGGACACACCAGCACCTATCGGACAGTCCACCACTCAAAACCCCGCATTTCTGTACATTACCTTATTTAGACCTTCTTAGACTGCATGATGTTATTTCTTGCCACGGGGCTATATAAGCCATACCCTGCCTTTGTTCGGGGCAGAACCCCCTTAGACTGTCCCTGGTGGTCAGCTGGTTCTGCCCAGGAGTGCACTGCCATTAAAGCCTGTTACTCTCCTTTGGTGTCTGGGTTCTTTTTCTTACAGCTTGGGCGTCCGTTCCAACCTTACACTGTCCTGGCCCCACTTTCCTCTAAGTTCATCCAAATTCAGTTCACACAAAAAAGAGCAACAAAGGTCAGGCATAAACAAGTCTGACATAAAGTTATTAGGAGAAACAAAGAAGCAGTATTTCAATAAAGCTGGGGAAAATTAAGAAGATAAAAGAATCAAATGAGCAGATTAATGTCCCTGCACACAATGAAAACCCACTAGAAAAACACATCCACAAAATAAAAAATACCACCTGCTTCTCTAAGTTATAAGACAAAGAAAATGATATCAGACATGAAATAACCATGTAAATTAGAATTAGGAAAACTGAGAAATGAGGGACCAAAACTCAGGGGAAAAACTAGAAATAAACGGTACTTCATTTCAGAAATGACAGCTCAGATGGTAAAGAATCCGCCTGCAATGCAGGATACCTGGGTTCCACCCCTGGGTTGGGAAGATCCCTTGGAGAAGGCCAGTACTCTGGCCTGAAGAATTTCATGGACTATACAGTCCATGGGGTCGCAGAGTCAGACTTGCCTGAGCAACTTTCAATAAATGACACATTAAGAGAAGCAGGGGAAAGGAAGGAAATTTTAAAATGAAAAAGAAGTGCAAATATTAAAGGCAGGTCGCGGAGAGTTGGACACGACTGAGCGAGTGAACTGAACTGAAAGATACAAAAAACAGATAATGGGAGTCACTAAAAATGGAAATTAAAGCAGTAGAATAGAACGATGCTCACAGATATAATTTATGAAAACTCCAGTGAATTTAACAAAAAAAAAGGTTTGACTACATATTGAAAGGACACACCATGTAAGAGAAACTGACTCAGAACTAACACCATGACATATTATCATTCAATTACTGAATATTAAAGAAAATTGAAGTCCTCTGGCATTTACACAAAAGATAAGTGACTTTTCAAGGGAAATAAGTGCTTCACATCAGCAGTTTCACAGAAAAGAAGAGCAGCTAAGCCCATCCCTCTGTCTGCCTCAAACAGGCCCATCCAGGCCTCTTGCTCTGAGCTCCGGTTCCCCAGCAAGTGTCTGAAGGACAGATGGGTCTAAATTTAAGACAGAGAAGAAATTCTTCAGAATCATGCAACTGCTGTGTTATGGGGTATCCTGCTCTCACAGATGGTTCTGTAAGCCCAGGCATTTATCTGTAAGTACAGGTCCGTCCCCCACCCGGAGACAGCCTTCAGAAGAAACATTCTCGGACCAGAGCCCAAAGTCTGAAACATCATGAGAAAGGCCTGAGTTCAGCCCTGAGATAAACATGCAAGTGTCAGAGCATCAGGACCAACCCAAGAGTGAGTCTGACATAACCTGCCAAGTATTCACAAATCCACTCACCAGGCAGACGCAGGAGAAAGGTTTACACATGAGGCTGGAGACAGCCCCAGACAAAAAGAGGCCCATAGTCCCATCCTTTTCTAAGAGCTTCAAGAATCTGAAGATCAGCCCAGCACTGAGAAGAGAATTGTTCATACCCGAAGTTTATGAAGTGTTCAGGCAGGTCTAAGTTCTCATACACAGACACACACATGCACAGACACACAAATGCACAGAAATGCACAGAGACATCCAGACACACCCACACCCACACAGACAGAGAGACACGCCCAGACACACAGAAGCACAGACACAGAAAGATAACACACACAACACTGAACAGGACAAACCTACTCGAGCTAACAAAGTCTCAGCGTTGGAAGCTTTAAATTGACATTAAATTATTTTTTTGAGAAGTAAAGTAAAGTACATTTGGGAAGAATCTACAAGTCAAAGCATCACGATAATTGCATTCTAAGCCATGCTGGCAGGAAATTCAGACACTGAGAAGGATGTGACCCAACAGCTGTGTTTCTGAGCAGCTTTTCTTTTTTTACACTAATTCCGTAAAGGAAAGTAGCTTTTCTTAAGGTAAAAAGATCCAACTGCTCTAAAGAAACACAAATTAAAATACAGAGAAGTGTACACAGCAATGAAAGCTTCGATGGTTTTAACTAGAAATCATTCTTTCCATTCAACAAAAAGGTACTGACTCATGGTTCAAGACAAGAAAAGCTGTGTCAGCCTGTATCTCCTCAGGATCTGCCGGACGCCCTTGGACAATGTGTACAACACCCTGGGCTCTCACATTTTTTCACTGTAAAGCCCGCAAATGAAAACAATGTATCTGGGCACATCTCTGAACCTGGTCACCAGGCCTCTGAAGTCCTAAGGCACCGCCGTCCGGCAGCCAGCATCCTGCACACACCGCTGGGCTCTGGCCTCAGACAGGGGCTTGTCTCTGTGGGTGCAGGGCCACAGAACGAGTCAGGACTACGTATGCGTATGATGCGTGCATGCTGAACGGATCTCACCACACGTACCAGCGCTGATTTACTGGAGGCCAGGAGTCCGACCTGGCTTCCCTGCTCCCAGGAACGATTCCTGAGTTTGGTTCACTTCAGTCGTGTCTGATTCTTTGCAACCCCATGGACCGCAGAATACCACGCTTCCCCATCCATCACCAACTCCCAGGGTGTCCTCTAACTAATGTCCATCGAGTTGTTGATGTCATCCAACCATCCCATCCTCTGTCATCCCCTTCTCCTCCCATCTTCAATCTTTCCCAGCATCAGGGTCTTTTCCAGTGAGTCAGGTCTTCACATCAGGTGGCCAAAGTATTAGAGCTTCAGCATCAGTCCTTCCAACGAATATTCAGGACTAATTTCCTTTAGGATTGACTGGTTGGATCTCCTTGCAGTCCAGCGGACTCTCCAGAGTCTTCTCCAACACCACAGTTCAAAAGCATCAATTCTTTGCAACTCAGCTTTTTTATGGTCCAACTCTCAGATTTGTACATGACTACTGGAGAAACCATAGCTTCGGTGAAGTAATATCTCTGCTTTTTAATATACTCTCTAGAAAAGGCAGAGGAACCAGAGATCAAATTGCTAACATCCACTGGATCACCGAAAAAGCAAGAGAGTTCCAGAAAAACATCTATTTCTGCTTTATTGACTATGCCAAAACCCTAGACTGTGTGGACCACAACTGTGGAAAATTCTTCAAGAGATGGGAATACCAGACCACCTGACCTGCCTCTGGAGAAACCTGTATGCAGGTCAGGAAGCAATAGTTAGAACTGGACATGGAACAACAGACTGGTTGCAAATAGGAAAAGGAGTACGTCAAGGCTGTATATTGTCACCCTGCTTATTTAACTTATATGCAGATGAGAAAGGCTGGGCTGGAAGAAGTATAAGCTGGAATCAAGATTGCCGGGAGAAATATCAATAATCTCAGATATGGAGATGACACCATCCTTATGGCAGAAAGTGAAGAAGAACTAAAGAGCCTCTTGACGAAAGTAAAAGAGGAGAGGGAAAAAGTTGGCTTAAACCTCAACATTCAGAAAACTAAGATCATGGTATCCGGTCCCATCACTTCATGGCAAATAGATGGGGAAACAGTGGAAACAGTGGCTGACTTTACTTTTGGGGGCTCCAAAATCACTGCGGATGCTGATTGCAGCCATGAAATTAACAGACGCTTACTCCTTGGAAGGAAAGTTATGACCAACCTAGACAGCATATTAAAAAGCAGAGACACCCCATTACTTTGACAACAAAGGTCCAGCTAGTCAAGGCTATGGTTTTTCCAGTAGTCATGTATGGATGTGAGAGTTGGTCTATAAAGAAAGCTGAACACCGAAGAATTGATACTTTTGAACTGTGGTGTTGGAGAAGACTGTTGAGAGTCCCATGGACTGCAAGGAGAGCCAACCAGTCCATCCTAAAGGAGATCAGTCCTGGGTGTTCATTGGAAGGACTGATGCTGAAGCTGAAACTAATACTTTGGCCACCTGATGTGAAGAGCTGACTCATTTGAAAAGACCCTGATGCTGGGAAAGACGGAGGGCAGGAGAAGAAGGGGATGACAGAGGATGAGATGGTTGGATGGCATCGCCGACTCAATGGATGTGAGTTTGGGTAAACTCCGGGAGTTGGTGATGGACAGGGAGGCCTGGCTTGCTGTGGTGCATGCGGTCTCAAAGAGTCGGACACGACTGAGCAAGTGAACTGAACTGAAGTGGGTCACAGCTTTTCTTCCAAGGAGCAACCGTCTTTTAATTTCATGCCTGCAGTCACCGTCAGCAGTGATTTTGGAGTCCAAGAAAATAAAGTCTATCACTGTATCCATTGCGTCCCCATCTATCTGCCATGAAGTGATGGGACCGGATGCAATGATCTTTGTTTTCTGAATGCTGAGTTTTAAACCAATTTTTTCACACTTCTCTTTCACTTTCATCAAGAGGCTCTTTAGTTCCTCTTCACTTTCTGCCATAAGGGTGGTGTCATCTGCATAGCTGAGGTTACTGATAGTTCTGCCAACAATCTCGATTCCAGTTTGTGCTACATCCAGCCTGGCATTTTGCATGACATACTCTGCATATAAGTTAAATAAGCAGGCTGAAAATATACAGCCTTGACGTACTCCTTTCCTGACCTGGAACCAGTCAGTTGGTCCATGTCCAGTTCTAACTGTTGCTTCCTGACCTGCATACGGATTTCTCAGGAGGCAGGTCAGGTGGTCTGGTATTCCCATCTCGTGAAGAATTTTCCACAGTTTGTTGTGATCCACACAGTCAAAGGCTTTAGCATAATCAATAAAGCAGATGTTTTTTACGGAAGTCTCTTGCTTTTTCTATGATTCAACAGATGTTGGCAATTTGACCTTTGCTTCCTCTATCTTTTCTAAATCCAGCTTGAACATCTGGAATTTCACGGTTTATTGTTGAAGCCTGACTTGGGAGAATTTTGAGCATTACTTTGCCAGTGTGTGCGATGAGTATCATTGTGCAGTAGTTTGAACATTTTTTGGCATTGTATTTCTTAGGGATTGGAATGAAAACTAACCTTTTCCAGCCCTGTGGCCACTGCTGAGATTTCCAAATTTGTTGGCATACTGAGTGCAGCACTTTCACAGCATCATCTTTTAGGATTTGAAATAGCTCACCTGGAATTCCATAACCTCCACTAGCTTTGTTCATCATGATACTTCCTAAGGCCCACTTGACTTTGTACTCGTGGATGTCTGGTTCTAGGTAAGTGATCATTATCTGGGTCATGAAAATCTTTTTTGTATAGTTCTTCAGTGAATTCTTGCCACCTCTTCTTAATATCTTCTGCTTCTGTTAGGTTCATACCATTTCTGTCCTTTATTGTGCCCATCACTGCAAGAAGTATTCCCTTGGTATCTCTAATTTTCTTGACGAGATCTCTAGTCTTTCTCATTTTGTTGTGTTCCTCTATTTCTTTGCATTGATTACTGAGGAAGGCTTTCTTATCCTTCCTTTCTATTCTTTGGAACTCTGGGCTCAGATGGGTATATCTTCCTTTTTCTTCTTTGCCTTTAGTTTCTCTTCTTTTCACGGCTATTTGTAAGGCCTCCTCAGACAATCATGTTGCCTTTTTGCATGTCTTTTTCTTGGGGATGGTCTTGATAACTGCCTCCTGTACAATGACACAAGCCTCGTCCATAGTTCTTCAGGCATTCTATCAGATCTAATCCCTTGAATCTATTTTTCACCTCCACTGTATAATCATAAGGGATTTGATTTAGGTCAGTCCTGAGTGGTCTAGTGGTTTTCCTTACTTCCTTCAATTTAAGTCTCAATTTTTCATAAGGAGTTCATGATCTGAGCCACAGTTAGCTCCAAGTCTTGTTTCTGCGGACTATATAGAGCTTCTCCACCTTTGGCTGTAAAGAATATAATCAATCTGACTTCAGTACTGACCATCTGGTGACATCCACATGTAGAGCTGTCTCTTGTGTTGTTGGAAGAGGGTGTTTGCTATGACCAGTGTGTTCTCTTGGCAAAACTCTGTTAGCTTTTGCCCTGCTTCATTCTGTACTCCAAGGCCAAACTTGCCCATTACTCCAGGTATCACTTGATTTCCTACTTTTGCATTCCAGTCCCCTATGATGAAAAGGACGTCTTTTCTGATGTTAATTCTTAAAGGTCTTGTAGGTCATCATAGAACCATTCAACTTCAGCTTCTTCAGCATTGGTGGTTGGGGCATAGACTTGAATTACTGTGATATTGAATGGTTTGCCTTGGAAACAAATAGAGATCATTCCGTCATTTTTGAGATTGCATCCAAGTACTGAATTTAAACTCTTTTACTGACTATGAGGGCTACTCCATTTCTTCTAAGGGATTCTTGCCCACAGGAGTAGTTCATTTTAGTCACTTAGTCACGTCCAACTCTTTGCAACCCCATGGACTGCAACACTCCAGGCTTCCCTGTCCATCACTGATTCCCAGGGCTTGCTCAAACTCATGTCCATTGAATCAGTGATGCCATCCAACCATCTCATCCTTTGTCATCCCCTTCTTCTCCCGCCTTCAATCTTTCCCAGCATCAGGAGACTTTGTATGCACTCTAGCCTGCATTCTTACACAACACAGAGCCCTTATTACTCCAACAGACACTTCAAAAGAAAAGAAAAAAGCTTTAACATAAAGGTTTACCATCAAAGTAAGTGTGATCGAAGAGTAACAGAGACCAATCACGACCCCAATTAGCATTTTCCCAAAATACAGAGATAACCCAACCCTGGAAAAAGCAACAGTATTGTTTCTGAGCAAATGACAGCACAGCAACTCACTGGCCAATGAGTGCCAGAAACAAGTACAGCCTTTACTTATACATAAACCGCAATAAATTCAGAATTAAAGATCTGAATGCAAAAAAAAATGAAACAAAAATATGAAAGTAATTTATAGCTGAATACTTAAGGAAATTTTGGCAAAGGAAGGCTTTTTAAGCATGACACTAAAGTCTGAAATCATAAAGAAATACATTCCTAGATATGACTGTGAAAACATTTACTTCTTGCACATAAAACAATTATATGCCAACCATCAACAGACAAAAGAATATGGGTATATACACAGCTGAATACCACTCAACTATAAAAAAATGAAATAATGCCATCTGCAGCAACATGAATGGACCTAGAGATTGTCATACGAGCTGAAGTCAGTCAGACAAAGACAAATACCACGTGACATCACTTATTGTAGAATCTAAAAATTATTCAAAATAAATCTACATACAGAACAGAAACAGGCTCACAGACATAAAAATCAAACTCGTGGTTACCAAAGGGGAAAGGGAGGGGGAGAGGTAAACTAGGAATTTGGGATTAACAGATGAACACTACCATTTTTAAAAAGCAGACAACAAAGATGTACTGTAAAGCACAGAGAACTATATTCAGTACCTTATAACTACCTAGAATAGAAAATAATCTAAAATTTATTATATATATAACTGAATCATTTTGCTATACCTGAAATTAACACAATACTGTAAATCAACTATGCTTCAATTATAAATTATAAAAATTGAAACTCACATAGCAATCTGAGAAGCAAAGAATATTGGATCATTTGTTGTTGTTAAGTTGCTAAGTTGTGTCCAACTCTTTGTGACCCAATGGACTGCAACACGCCAGAATTCCCTGCCCTTCACCATCATAAATACATGAAAAGAGTTAAATACCCAACCATGAAATTCACACACAGAAAAGAGAGGAAAGGAAAAAACATATTCTACAGAACCACTAACCTAAGTAATAAATGAAATTGTCAATTACAACTGTCATCTGTCAAATCAGTAATTATAAAAAGGATTTTAAAAGCAAATACTGTTGTGTGTAATTTTAGGGGGAAGACAAATAGGTGTTCTTTTCTGAAATAGACACTGAAAATCTTTAAAATGTTCATATCTTTTGAAACATGTTAAGACCAAAAATTTAAGGAAATAAGTAACTCAACAGAGGTAATTAGTCCAATCTTTATTTATATTACCAGAAGACTGGACATCCTTTTCAACTCGACAGACTGGCTACATCAGTTGAGGTGTGCCAATTTAATGGTATTCATCTGTGGATGAAAACATTTTAATAGCTATAAAGTGCAGCATATATGGGAAGACCTCAGTGGACATAACCAGCCCATCCAGCTGAAAATGACGTACACAAAAGAATATTACTCAGTCACGAAAAAGAAAGAAATCCTGCCATTTATGGCCGCAAGGATGGACTTGGAGGTATTATGCTAAGTGAAACAAGTCAGAGAAAGACAAATGCCATATGATCTGACTTATGTATACATGCTAAGTCCCTTCAGTTGTGTCCAACTCTTGGTGACTCTGTGGACCATAGCCTGCCAGGCTCCTCAGTCCATGGGATTCTCCAGGCATGAATACTGGAGTGGGTTGCTGTGCCCTTCTACAGGGGGTCTTTCAGACCCAGGGATTCAACCTGTGTCTCTCTTATCTCCTGCATTGCCAGGCAGGTTCTTTACCACTAGCACCACCTGGGAAGCCCATGATTTGACTTACACATGGAATCCAAAAATGAAAACCAACATAAAACAGAAACATTCATAGATAAAGAGAAAAAACTGGTAGTTCCCAGAAGGGACAGGATGGGAGGATGAACAAAATAGGAAAAGGGGATTAAAAGATAGAAAATTCCAGTTATAAACTCAGTCACAGGGATGCGAGGTTCAGCATAGGGAACACAGTCAATAATATTCTAACAACTTTGTACGGTGCGGATTGGTCTTGTCATGGTGATCATTTCATGATATGTAACGATGCTAAATCACTATACTGTACACGTGAAACTAATATTGTATGCTAATTATGACTCAATAAAAATAAATATTTTAAAATATTTTTATTGACCAGGAGAGTTGCCATAATATACTATATTAATTTGTTAAACTGTTATTAAAACAACTGACATAATTTTATTAGTCTATAAAACATGGACACATCAACAATGGCCATCTTTTAATCTTGTTTTATTTATGCTAATCTCTCCATGGTAAGATAGAGCGCTTGTAGGATTTTTAAAAAGAGAAGAGACAACTAACTTAACAAAACTTAAAATTACAATGTTCACAAGTGAATCTCTGAAGTAGCTAGAGAGAAGGTACTTTCACAAATAACTTGTGCGGTTTATTTTTAATATAAAGTGAACTAAAACAGGTAAAAGGATTTACTTATAAAAGCAATGGACATTCACCATGCTGTGCTCAGGACTCCTCACAGAGAAGTGTTACCTAACCGCAGACAGGAGGAGACCGAGGCCCCTCACTCAGGGGCTGAAAGGAAGTGGGGAAAGGAGCCTGGCCACAGTCAAGGAGGAGTTACTGCAGCCGCCGAGCCAGGAAAATCTTACTACTTTTACACATTTCACCTGCATTTCATTCTGCAGCGTGAGATATGGGATTCTCCACCAACACAACAGGTGACATCTGTGGCCGCCCGGTCTTCCTGCTGCTGAGGGAGAAACAAGTGGAAGAACCCACTACTGGGTTTAGCCCCATAAACAACACACCAAAGTGGCCTCCTGAGTTTAATTAGGTAAAAGTTAGGTTTGTCAAAGTAAGACATTTTAAGAAATCCAAGGGCATTCTAAAAACCAGTGACTCTTCACCCTGTGGCAATAAGTAACACTTACTAGATGGCTGCCTCTCAAAGCACAAATCTATCATATATAAACACTTAGGGCCATAAATGGGTATTATTTTGTTTCTCTTTCTATACACCTTCGTCTCTGAGAAACACAGATCTATTTGTAGTTATCCTGAGGAAACTGAATTTTCTTCTGCAAAATAAATTAGGGGTCTGAATTTGTAATTGTCATGGCTTGACTGGAAGCAGGGCTAACTCTTTCTATAATTTATCTCATTTTAAATGAGACAGAATATCAAAATGCAGCTGTTTTTTTTCTCTGAACATACTAGATGTTAGTCACTCAGTCATGTCTGACTCTTTGAGACCCCCGTGGACTATAACCCCCAGGTTCTTCTGTCCATGAAACTATCCAGGCAAGAATACTGGAATGAGTTGCCATTCCCTTGTCCAGCAGATCATTCTGACCCAGGAATCAAACCCAGGTCTCCTGCATTGCAGGCAGATTTTCTTTACCATATGAGCCACTGGGGAAGCCCCACGTAAATATTGTTTCAATCTTGGTGTGAGGGATGCAATCATAGTAATTACCCATGTGAGGGTCACATGTACAACTGCTCACACTGAATCATCTATACCCAGGAAATAATAGCCATCTGAATAATCTCAGCAGATTGTTTCAGATAGTTTACAGTCATCCCGAAAAGTGCAAATGTGTATTTTCAATATGATCCACTTAAATGAGTTTGCATGCAAACCTGCCACCATTCAGTGTCCTGAGATCCCCCATGCAAAATTCGCACACTAAAGAGAAACAGTTATATATTGGGATGATAGGATTCCCTTAGGTTTCTTACTCGAACCCTTGAGGATACCTAAGTATCATAAGTTAGGCCATAGAAGTGAAGCAGGGTTTGACCACCTTGCCTGTTGGCATCCACACAGGTCATTTTTGTTGGGGGTCACTGCAAGACAGTTCACAGCATCACAGGCTCAACCCCCTCAATGCCACTAGCACCCTCCCCCCAGCTATAAAAACCAAACCTCCATCTGGACATTGCCAACGTCCCATGGTGGCAAAGGTGACCCGTTTGAGAATCAGGGATATGAGGGAAGACTGAGGCCCCCACCTTAATGCGGCTGGAACAGCCTCCCTGGGTCTCTAATGAGAGAGAACAAAGAGGGTATGAGAAACACGGAGCAGAGGTGGGGCGATGAGGGCACACGAGTCTCTCTCCTTTCCCAAAGCCATGCAGATGTCAGCGGCGGAGAACCAGGGACACATCCTAAAGATCGCTGGGAAACAAGGCTGTGCTACAAAATAAGGGGATCCTGAAGTGTATGTGACTGCAAGGAGAGCCAACCAGTCCGTTCTAAAGGAGATCAGTCCTGGGTGTTCACTGGAAGGACTGATGCTAAAGCTGAACTCCAATACTGTGGCCGCCTCAGGCGACGAGCTGACTCACTGGAAAAGACTCTGATGCTGGGAAGGATTGGGGGCAGGAGGAGAAGGGGACGACAGAGGATGAGATGGCTAGATGGCATCACCGACTTGATGGACATAAGTCTGAGTGAACTCCGGGAGTTGGTGATGGACAGGGAGGCCTGGTGTGCTGTGATTCATGGGGTCGCAAAGAGTTGGACACGACTGAGCGACTGAACTGAACTGAAGTGGAAGTGACACACAGATTCAAGGGATTAGATCTGATAGAGTGCTTGAGAACTACAGACGGAGGTTCAGGACATTGTACAGGAGACAGGGAGCAAGACTATCCCCCAAAAAAGAAATACAAAAAGGCAAAATGGTTGTCTGAGAAGGTTGTACAAATAGCTATGAAAAGAGACATGAAAAGCAAAGGAGAAAATGAAAGATATACCCATCTGAATACAGATCTCCAAAGAAGAGCAAGGAGAGATAAGAAAGTCTTCCTCAGTGATCAAAGCAAAGAAATAGAGGAAAACAACAGAGTGGGAAAGACTAGAGATCACTTCAAGAAAATTAGAGCTATCAGTGGAACATTTCATGCAAAAATGGGCTCAATATAAGGACAGAAATGGTATGGACCTAACAGAAGCAGAAGATATTAAGAAGAGGTGGCAGCAATACACAGAAGAACTATACAAAAAAGATCTTCAGGATCCAGATAATCATGATGATGTGATCACTCACCTTGAGCCAGACATCTTGGAATGTGAAGTCAAGTGGGCCTTAGGAAGCATCACTACAAACAAAGCTAGTGGAGGTGATGGAATTCCAGTTGGGCTATTTCAAATCCTAAAAGATGATGCTGTGAAAGTGCTGCACTCAATATGCCAGCAAATTTGGAAAACTCAGCAGTGGCCACAGGACTGGAAAAGGTCAGTTTTCATTCCAATCCCAGAGAAACGCAATGCCAAAGAATGCTCAAACTACCGCAAAATTGCACTCATCTTACACACTAGCAAAGTAATGCTCAAAATTCTCCAAGCCAGGCTTCATGAACCATGAGCATCTAGATGTTCAAGATGGATTTAGAAAAGATAGAAGCAGCACAGATCAAATTGCCAATATCTGCTGGATCATCAAAAAAGCAAGAGAGTTCCAGAAAAACATCTACATCTGCTTTATTGACTATGCCAAAGCCTTTGATTTTGTGAATCACAACAAAGTGGGGAAAATTTTTCAAGAGACAGAAATACCAGACCACCGGACCTGTCTCCTGAGAAATTTGTATGCAGGTCAGGAAGCAACAGTTAGAACTAGACATGGAATAACAGACTGGTTCCAAACCAGGAAAGGAGTACGTCAAGGCTGTATACTGTCACCCTGCTTATTTAACTTAATATGCAGAGTACATCATGAGAAATGCCGGACTGGATGAAGCACAAGCTGGAACCAAGGTTTCTGGGAGAAATATCAATAACCTTAGATATGCAGATGACACCACCCTTATGGCAGAAAGCAAAGAGGAACTAAAGAGCCTCTTGGTGAAGGTAAAAGACTAAGTGTGAAAAAGCTGGCTTAAAACTCAACATTCATCAAACTAAGATCACTGCATCCGGTCCCATCACTTGATGGCAAATAGATGGGAAAACAATGTAAACAATGAGAGACTTGATTCTTTTGGGCTCCAAATTCACTGCAGATGGTGACTGTAACCATCTGTGGAAATTAAAATACGCTTGCTCCTTGGAAGAAAAGCTATGACAAACATAGACTGCATATTAAAAAGCAGAGACATTACTTTCCAGCAAAGGTCCATGTGGTCAAAGCTATGGTTTTTCCAGTGGTCACGTACAAATCTGAGAGTTGGACCATAAAGAAGGCAAACTGCCAGGGAACTGATGCTTTTGAACTGTGGGGTTGGAGAAGACTCCTGAGAGTCCCTTGGACTGCAAGGATATCAAACCAGTCAATCCTAAATTAGTCTTTCCTTGGAAGGACTGATGCTGAAGGTGAAGCTCCAGTACTTTGGCCACCTGATGTGAAGAACTGACTGATTGGAAAAGATCCTGACGCTGGCAAAGATTGAAAGCAGGAGGAGAAGGGGATGACAGAGGATAAGGTGGTTGGATGGCATCGCCAACTCTATGGACATGAGTTTGAGCAAGCTCCGGGAGTTGGCGATGGACAGGGAGGCCTGGCATGTTGCAGTCCGTGGGGTCACAAAGAGTCGGACGTGACTGAGTGACTAAACTGAACGAGGAAGATGGATGGAATCGAGTGAGTGGCGGGACAGCATCCAGGCAGCAGGCAGGCGCTGCTTCTGCAAACAGGTCCAGATAGTGGGGTCCTGACGTCCTACCCAGCAAAAAGCCACGTGTGTCTACGTAACTTAAACACTTGTCGAGACTATTTATAGAAACACGAAACCCTGCCACACCCAGGAAGGGAACATCATAGCACTCAGTGCCTCTATCAGGAAAGGGGAAGTCTGAAGTCATTGACTTCAGCTCTGACCTTTAAACAAACTGAAAAAGAGCAACTGAAAGCCAATATAAGTATAAGAAAGGAAATAAAAAGAAAAACAGAAAAAGTCAGTCAAACAGGATAAAAAACAACAAAAACCATTAAAAACCCGAATCTGGTTCAGTAAAATCGATAAAATTGACAAGTCTGAGACTGAGGAAGGAGAGAAGACTGAAGTTAACAACACGCAGATGAGAGAGATGACGTTATCTCTGATTCTATGGTGACAAAGGCCCTGTAGACAACAGCTCGAGGCCACTGAACCTAATAATGGCTAAGGTGTTCTAGCAGGCTTGGGCACCTGGCATCTGGCAGTGTCCAGCCGTGTCTGGGGCTGTCTCTGGGGAAATGGGAAGGGTCCTGGCAGCAGTGGTGGGTGGTGGTGGGTGCAGGATGCTGCCCGCCTCCTGCGGCACCCAGGACAGCCCCGCCCAGAGAATTATCGGACCCAAACAGCAATAACAGTGATGAGCTCCTTTTAAACATTAGCCCTCCAGTTCAGAGTTTTGCTCAAAGGCAGAATCTGACAAAAACTGCCGTTCTCAGCGATTCTGCATGTAAATCCAAGGCATGGTGGCTGCTCTCCCAGGAGTGAGGGTGGGAACACCCATGCTAATGGCAGAGGCAGCAGAGGGTGATCACAGGTCACTCTGGGGTCACCCCAGGGGGCAGGCGCTGTGCAGCCCCTCCCAGGCCATGTGCCGTCTAGAATTTGTTCTGAGAAGCCTGTTTCTCCAGGATTTGGATCTGCCATGACCACGGCCACACATGACACCCCTCCTGTGGTCAGAGGAGCCCAGCTCCCTGCAGCCCTGCTCCTGTCCCCAGGATACTGCAGTCTGTTGTGTCAGGCATCTGGGTCCCCAGGAGAGGACCATTCAGCAGGGAGTGAGTTATCCGTGGAGACCTGGGGATGCCCCTGAAGACTGGATTGGGAGGTGGAGTTGGGAGTGACTCAGGCTGCTGACTGATGGGCAGCAAGGATGCCTGTGGACCGGCAGTCTCAGGACACAGTGGAGCTCCTACTACGCGTGAAAGAAGAGGGTCAGACCAGAGGTCCTCTGAATCCCCCAATGGCACCCCTGCATCCACTGGAAAAGCTCCTGGGACCTGCAAAGACCTACGTGGGCAGAACCACCTGAACTCAGGCCTCTGAAGGATGAAGAGTATCACTCACCGGTGCCGAGAAGGTCAGGGTCTCAGGCGAGCAGAGCTGCTGGCCCTGGGACCAAGGGGGTGTGTGGGGGGGAGATGGGAGCCCCCCAGAGACCAGAGTACCCATCATCCCTTCCCCCAGCTTTTCCTGTCACGTAAATGTTTCTAATGAAAACTAAAACAATCTGAGCAGCCATACCTAGTGTCTGCAAGGCTGCGTTGGCCGCAGTCATCACAAAGGACACAGACAGCAGGGGGGTCAGGCTGAACTCTGTCCCCCACACCGCTGACCAGGAGTGAGACTGTGTGACGAGTGAGACCAGGGGACCCCCGGGGACAAAAGTAAGTGTGCTTCCATTTCACACAGGACGGTGCATTGAAAACAGTGAGTGCTATGGCTGCGTGGGGACGCGCAGAGGGACCAGGGAGTGGATTGGGACCCGGCACCGTGGGGCGCCCCGCATTTCTGAAGCGCTTCGTACACGTTGACCCTTCTCCAAGGGCAACAGGAGCACAGACAACAACAAAAGGGCTTTCCAGCCTTCCCCGCAGCGAGATGCAGGCAGGACCCAGAGTCCGGGCCCAGGCCCTGCCCCGAGGTGGGGTGAACACCCCGAGAAGGGGTTCCTGTGCGGGGCCCCCAGCGTCCCCTGGTGGCCTCGTGCGGATCCTGTCTGTCCAGGCCCGTCTAGAGGCCCATGACGTGCCCAGCATCTCTTTTAACAAAGTCATTTTCTGTTCACATGGGCCAGAGTGAATGATCTTCTTTGCAGTTAAGCACCCTACCCTGGTGGCTCAGCGGTTAAAGCGTCTGCCTCCAATGCAGGAGACCCAGGTTCGATCCCTGGGTTGGGAAGATCCCTGGAGAAGGAAATGGCAACCCACTCCAGTACTCTTGCCTGGAGAATCCCACGGACGGAGGAGCCTGGTAGGCTACAGTCCACGGGGTCGCAAAGAGTCGGACACAACTGAGTGACTTCACTTCACACAATCTATGGGGAAAATATGCAGTTGCGTCTCATGGGCTGCAGGGCATTTGACTGAAGAGTTGATCACAGCACTGGTGAGAGCATCATGCCTAGTCTTTGCTAAACCAGAGAGGGAAGTAGATTTTTTAAAAGAGAGAATGAAAAGGCTTGGTCTCCTCAAGGCTCTTACATGAAACTCCCACCAAAAAGCAACCGCGTCCTGGCTATGGAGCCTGACACCCCACATCAGCATCGTTACCTGAGATTATTGGAATGGTAAAAGAAGGCGTTACGCACAAGGTGCAGACTTGCTGGGTGTCACCAGATGAGACCCAAGATGGGAGAGAAGGGACGGGAGAAGGTCATCAGGGGGCAGGGACAAAGGCCCACCCGAAATCTGACCATATTTCACAGCTTAAATCTCCCCTGAAGTAAAGAATGATACACTATAAATTGTCGCATCTTGCCTTGAAAAATCAAATGAAAAGTTACTCTCTTCAAAGGCTTCAACTGAATATTTTATTAATTGGCATCAGGGAAGGTGAAAGGTCACAACTGTGCTCCCGAATACCCTCCAAATGTGAGTAGAGACGGGTGAGCGGGTGTGGCCCTCCTGGGGTGTCCTGAGCGCACAGGACCCTGGGGGTTTTAGGAGCGAGCAGCGGCAGAAGGCCCCTGACCACATATTTGGCTCATCAACAGCTGAGGGACTTCTTGCCCCCCTCCCCACAAACACGGCCACTGCCAAAAGCATGTGTAAGCCCTTCACAAGCCCAGGAAGGTCACTCAGTCCCCCAGAGAAGCCCGTGCGCGTGTGTCCACAGACCCGTTCTCCCAGCTCACATGTGACAGATCACGTGACAGGTGACGCTGCGAGGACCAGAGCCTGTACCTCATCTCATGCTCGTCCCCTAGGTCTCCAGAAGCCCCTCCCAGCTTCCCAATCAAGCATACAAGTGCCGTGTTTGTGAGTCGCCTACAGACACGCCTCCATCTGAGCCAGAAAATTCTCCACTGGAAGCTGGGAGGCTGCCGCAGCACCTACATTCACCCCCTGAGTCCTTACTCCCCTCACTTCCATCCCCTGCATGCCATGCATCACCTCCATCCCCCGATCACCTCCAGCACCACTATCCTGGCACCTCCCACTGACGCCTACGTGGCCAGAGCATGGACGGGCACACTGTACCTGAGCAGTCCCCATGGCGGCAGAGCCGGCGCAGGCCGGGCGATCGAGGGCAGCTGCTGGGAACCTGGGCTGCTACGGCCGGGCCTCGGATGGTGGGAAGGCCTATGATGAGGAATGGATAGAAATGGGGAAAACATGATAAAAAAAAATGGGGTAAGTAACCTCCCCAAGGAAAAAGAAACATATGGAAAGTATATTACAAAATGACACTGAGCAATAATTAAATCCATCTAGAACAGCAGTATGGCAAGAACTAAGCAGGCACAGATGCTGTATATAAAAAATAACACCAGGTATTTTTAAATAAAACCAGGGAACAGAGAACCCTGCAGGCACCCACAGCATGTGGACATTATGCAAGTACTTCTATTCCCAAACTGGGTTTGAGGTTACAATGAATAGCTTTCCCAACTTCAAAATATTCAACCAAAGAGAAATAATAATAAAGTCATACTCTAAATCAGGAGTGATGATTCCTCATACAACTTGAGGACGAAAGCAACATTTTTGAACTTAGACTGGTTCTGCAAAGAACCAGGCAGATTCCAAGAAACAAAAGGACAGTCCCAGGGAATATTAATAACTGATCATTTTATTTCCAGGAAAAAAATTGCTATCCCCAGATAAATCTGAGCACTGCATATTTTAGACAGGTGCTAGTTCATACACTTTGATAAAATTATAAAACCTCTGCTCCTTTCTTCACTGCATTTACTGATACACGGCTTTACTGTTTCCCCAAAATGCATCAGATGAAAGAGGGACACACATCTTTGAGGAGACTTGTTTATGATATCACATGGAAGTGCGCTGTGTCTTTTTCATGCTGAGCTTGTAGGATCACAAACGCTGGCCCACAAGGCACTTCACGTGGCCCAAAAACACTGTGGTCACATCAGGTTAATTTCCACAAATCCAGGAGAACTGAATGTTGTACCATCTGCTGAAAACCCTGTCTTGTCAGCAAAACCTCTGATTAAGCGTCAGTCCGAGCACATGTCACTAACACCACATACTGACTTTCAAAAGCACAAACTAAAACGGGGAGACAATGTACCACTTCTCACCCCAGCACATACTCTCCGCAAACCTGATTATAACACACACACTGGAAATCCAGCCGTGGTTTGTGGCAACCAGTTAACACACTCATGACTGTCAATCTACACAGTATACTCTAATTTCAAGTTATTTAATGGTAAAATGCCCTATCTCCAGAACTGACATTCTGTCCTTCTCATATTCACTCACTGTATCACTAAGAGTTCTCCATCTCAGTCCAGAGTTAGGCAGACCTCCTGTTAATGCACTTAACTGAATTTCACAGACAATGTGTTTTCCAGAAATTGAAGGCTTGTGACAACACTACATCAAGTGAGCCTGTGGCTAACATTTTCCCAACAGCATTTGCTCACTCTGTGTCTCTGTGTCACGTTTTGATGATTCTAACAATATTTCACACTTTTTCATTATTATGGTATTTGTCATGGTGATCTGTGACTGGCGACCTTTGATGTTACTACTGTAGTTGGGGGCATGGGGGCCACGCATGAACTGTCCCTGTATATAACACAGGAACTTGACTGTAAAATGTGTGTGCTGACTACTTCACTGACCAGCCACCCCAATTCTGCATCTCCTCAGCTCCCTGTCACCCAAGATGCAGCAATATTGAACCAAAACCACTTAATAACTCTACAAGGTCCAGTAAGCGTTCAAGTGAAAGGAACAGTTGCACATCTCTCATTTTAAATCAAAAGCTAAAAAATGGCCAAGTTTAGAGAGGAAGGCAGGTCAAAAGCTGACAGAGGCTGAAAGTTAGGCCTCCTGTACCAAACGTTTGGCCAAGATGCGAAAGCAAAATTCTATAAGGAAATTACAAGTCCTCTTCCAGTGAACACACAAATGGTAAGAAAGAAAAAGAGCCTTACTGCTGATGTGGAGAGAGTTTTAGTGTCTGGTTAGATGATCAAACCAGTCACAACATCCCCTCAAGCCAAAGCCTCATCCAGAGCAAGACCCTGACTCTTCAATTCCGTGAAGGTTGAGACAGACAAGGAAGCTGTAGGAGAAAAGTCTGAAGCTCCCAGAGGGAGGTTAGGTTTAAGGAAAGAAGCCGTTCCCATGACACAGAAGTGCAAAGTGAAGCAGCAAGTGCTGATGTCGAAGTTTCAGTGTTATCTGGAAAGCCTAGCTAAGATCATAAATGAAAGTGGCTACACTAACAACAGATTTTCAGTGTAGGTGAGACAGCCTTCTATTGGAAGAAGATGCCATCTAGGACCTTCAGAGCAAGAGAGGAGAAGTCAATGCCTGGGTTCAGTGCTTCACAAGGCAGACCGACCCTCTAGTTAGGAGCTAATGCGGCCGGTGACTCTAAGTTGAAGCCAGTGCCCCTTGACCATCTGAAAATCCTAGGGCTCTTAAGATTATGCTAAATCTACTCTTCCTGTGCTCTGTAAATGGAACAACAAAGCCCAGATGACAGCACGTCTGTTTACAACATGGTTTACTGAATATTTGCAGCCCACCACTGAGACCTATTGGAGTAGGAAATGGCAACCCACTCCAGTATTTTTGTCTGGAGAATCCTATGACCAGAGGAGCCTGGTGGATTACAGCCCATGGGATCGCAAAGAGTTGGACATGACTGAGCCACTAAGCATGCACGAATGCATTAAGACCTACTGCTCAGAAAAAAATTGTCCTTTCAAATTATTCCGCTCTCTGACAATGTCCCTGGCCACCCAGGAGCTCTGATGCAGAGGGACAACGAGATGAATGTTGTTTTCATGGCTGTTGACACAATATCCATTCTGCAGTCCATGGATCAAGGAGGAATTACTACTTTCAAGTCTTATTATTTAAGAAACACATTTCATTAAAGGCTAAAACTGTATAGCATAGACCCTGATTCTTCTGACGGGCCCTGGGCAATCAAATCAAGTCCGTTGAAAACCTACTGGAAAGAAAGCCCAGAATCTTAACCACTAGGCCACCAGGGAACTTCCTATTTTTAATGTTTGAGTTTTTTCCATTCATATTTATTGTGATTACTGACAAACTGGGACTTACTTTCTTCTGATAGTTCATGTTATGTATCCCTTTGTACTTTTTTTCCTGCATTATTATCGTATATAGAACTTTCAGTCTACTCTTTTGTACCTATATATTTTATTTCTCCCTTAAAGTTATAATGCATGTAATTATACACATATTTTTCTAGCAAAACTATCAATGAATCAGTACCTCTAACATCCTCTTGATCAAAAGAAGACCTTTCATATGCCCTCACCTTCCTCCAAGTGCTGCCTTCCCCCTCCAGAACACACCTTCTCTGATACCACCTGGTGTCTGGTGTTACATGAATACCAAATATGGCTGCTTATAAAACAGAGAAAATGTATCCCTTACTCTAAAATCAATACTCATAAATGTGTCTCTGGTGTTTTTGCTTGCATCTTTCTGGGTTCTTTTTTCCTCACTCTCAAAAACATGCCCCTGTTTTCCTCTCAACATGGTTTTTATGTGGTCAGCTTTCCTTATATGCCTGGAAACATCTTTATTTCACTGTCAATACTGAACGTGGAATTCAAAAAATTTAACAGACCTCTCCAGACACCTGTTATTGCTGTTGAGATATATCCTGTCAATCTTTAAGCAATTTCTATTTCCTTGACCATGTCTCTTGATCCCAGAGTTTGTGGTGTTTCACAAAGACAGGTTTTGTTTGCTTTTATTCCAACCTCACAGGTGGTTCAATTTTTCTCTCTGAAAACAAGTTTCCTCAGTTTGGAGAAGTATCAGCCATTCGATCAGAAATATTGATTAACCACTTTTTTCCTGTAATTCCCTTCGTCAGCTTTTCTATTACATGCATTTTTGCCTTTTGGATCTGTGTACTGTAAAACTGGGAGAAGGCAATGGCACCCTACTCCAGTACTCTTGCCTGGAAAATCCCATGGACAGTGGAGCCTGGTGGGCTGCAGTTCATGGGGTCGCGAAGAGTCGGACATGACCGGGCGACTTCACTTTCATTTTTCACTTTCCTGCATTGGAGAAGGAAATGGCAACTCACTCCAGTGCTCTTGCCTGGACAATCCCAGGGACGGGGAGCCTGGTGGGCTGCCGTCTGTGGGGTCGCATAGCATCGACGTGACTGAAGGGACTGAGCAGCAGCTGCACAGCTGCGTTTTCTCATGTTCTCTGCGTCTGTGCTGACCTCTAGGAAATTTCTTCAGCTGGATCCTGTAGTGCACTAATTTTTTTTCAGCTGTGCATGATCTGTGACTATCTACCAAGTTTTCATCTCAAGGTCTATCATTGTAATATTTCTAATTGGTGCTTTTACAGAACTATGTATCCTTATTTTATAGGGGTTCCACATGGCATAGTCATTAAAAACACCAGATCTGAAGCAGAGGTCTGAACCCAGGATTCATTCTTTACTAGTAACACATCTGTGCACTTGTTTGCTTATCAGTAAACTGGAGATAATAACAGGACTTACCCTTGAGGTGGTTATAAAGACCAAGCCCTTATTGTCCATGTAAACACCTCAGAACATTGACAGAAACATTTTAAACCTCAACAAATAACAAAAACAAGCATGGTCTCTGGGGCCAAAGGCATGTACTCGGCCTGTGTGCCACGCCCCTGAGCCTGCAACTACTTCAGCCATATTAGTTCCAACTACCCAACCTTTTACTGCCTCCTCTGACTCTAAGGGGAAACAAAACTATTCTGAAATTCTTCCTTTTTCATGGCACATGCTTTACTTTACAGATGAAATGTGAAATCTCCCTTCAAAGACGTACCAGGTTTTTTTTCTAAGTTCTCTTCTGGTTTCTCCTTTAGATTGATTGTAACAAGAGGTCACCGTTCATAATTCAATATGCTTTGTCTTTCAAGTGACGACTGCCTTCAAATGGCCTTTTTTTAACCACCTGCTCCCTTCATCCTTCACACTCCAAGCACCCCAAGTCTAGTCTCTGGGCTCCAGAAGGTGGACAGGCAGGCAGCCCCCAAGAAGGACAAGAGGCATCCTGGGATGGGTTGGCCAGAAAAGTGTGGATACTGTGTTGGGTGTGGGAAGGATCCTCAGAGCCCTGGCTCTTCTAAGTGCTCAGAGCTGAGGGGCAGAGTGTCCCACCAACTCTGGCCCTGGGTCCTGAGTCCCAGAGGGAAAAGGTTCAGGTTGCAGAGCAGGCACCAGAGAAGGGTCCAATCAGCAGTGTCAGTAGGCTTTTTATGCCCTAAACCTCCTTTAAAATGACACTGTATAATTTTAATGTAAAAATTTTCCATTTTTATTTTTTAGTGCTGAAAAGAATGTTTTAAGAACTCTTGCACACTTCAAGAATGGAAAGCAGAGCATGGTTCATGTTTATATTTTATATATTTTCCCTAAGAAAGAAACAGATGAAATTATTGGAGTCTACTTTCCAAATCACAAAAGAACATTTGCTTAATTATATATCATACGCACATAAGCATAAACATTACACCAGTTACTCTTTACCTAATTTATGGTATCCAAGTAATTTCAACTGACCATCCCAAATTACCTCAGTTCTTTTTCACCTTGTAAAAAGGACTATAAACCACCAAGCTACGATGTGATAATGGGAACAGCAGATCATAAGTGTTTGTGCTCTTGATCGTTTAACAAGATGAGAAAAATGTATAAATTTCAAACTCTATTTAGTTGGTTAAAAGGTCATTTTTTTTTTTTTCTTTTTTGGCCAAGTCACACGGATTGTGGGATCTTAGTTCTCCAACCAGGGACTGAACTCTCGTCCCTACAATGGAAGTGTAGAGTCCTAACCACTGGACTTCTAGGGAAGTCCCAAGACAATCTTGATTCAAAATAGTATTAAAATAAGGGCATCTTCTATGATAGCTAAGAGGTCATGGCAAAGCACAATGGAACACAGAGATGACATACGCGTTCTCCTTCTTTTATCTCATCCCTGATAAGACACACAGGGATCAGCCGATCCTCACTGAATCCCTGCAGCCAAAGTCGGCATCTTCCCCATTTTCCAAAAACCTCAGTTAACCACCCACCTTCCTCATATCCACAGACAAGGTGAGCAAGCAGAGCTTGTTCCCAGAGGTGTATTCTACTAAAATCACACACTGAGGTGAAAAAGATCCAATAGACATATTATCAATTCCTATCAGAATTTAATATTTTTCCTCTGGGCATCACATCAGAGGTGCTATTTAACAATGAGCTCGCATGTTGAGAGAATGAGATCATCTAATAAAGTTTTAAGAATGTAAGTTAGTGTTAGTGACTCAATCGCACCCTACTCTTTGCAACCGCACGGACCGTAGCCCGCCAGGCTCCTCTGTCCATGGAATTCTCCAGTCAAGAATACTGGAGTGGGTTGCCATTCCCTTCTCCAGGGAAATCTTCCTGACCCAGCAATTGAACCCAGGTCTCCTGCATTGGCAGGTGGATTCTTTACCATTGAGTCACCAGGGAAGCACACACTTGTTAGTGCAATCAGAACTGTGTCATAGATTCAGTTGTTCCTGTACTCCAAAGCTGAGTGGTATGACTTCAATCTGATTTCTCAGCCCAGTTTAGAAGTGTAGGTCTTGCATGGCATCTGACAGATAATCTCTTATCCCCATCTTTATCACCACTTTGATGGAACCTCTTTAGCATCAAGTGCAAGGGCACAGAGTTGGTTTAATTCCATCTGTTTCTATTTATTCATTCATAACATGTTACTCTATAATTACAGATTTAGTTGAAATGTCACAGGCATCTCAATACCAGCAAATCGGGTTCCTAACTGCCTTCTCCGACGACACTACATTTTCTCTGTCACAGACTGGTTTTCCTCACCTATCCTGCACCTGATTCCTCCTCCCACCAACTCGGTTCCCCTCTGCTGTCTCCTTCCTCCCTGGGAAGAAAGCCGACAGACCACTGTGCGTCCATCAGGGCAGACGGTCCCCACCTCCGTTACCGAACGACACGCCCAGGACCAGCATCGCTGCCCTCTGCACTGAGTCACGCTCAGGGGCTGAGGCTTGGCCTTCAGACCTACAGCCCCTCGACACTCCCTATCCCCAACCTCCGCCACGGCTCACATGCAGTGGATGCACAGTCTCCAGTTCCAGACACCACACACTCTGGCAGAAGTCTGGGACGCCACTCCCCATGTCCTCTGTGAAGCTCATTTCGTGTCTAGCACCTTGTGTTTGTGTAACAGTGAAGGTCCCCGTGGGCATGGGTGCACAGTCCCAACCTCCGGGCCAGGATGATTCTGCGGCTCTGTGCGCCCAGCACTGGCTCCTTTCCACCTCTCTGCCTGGTGTCCCATGGTCAAAGCCTCATCTGCCAGCTGATCGGTCGCACTCCAGGGAAGCAGCAGAGCTGCCTGGTCCTCCAGAGACATCGTGCTCACTTCCAGGGAGAGAGTGGAATTTCTGAAAGATGCCTCACAGGAGACAGGAAGCCTCTTTCTCAGAAACCCATCCTCCAGCCCCAGAGGATAGGCAGCTCCCTACGCACCCTGTCAGAGCCAGGGCAGAGAGGTGCAAGCGGCTTCCTCCCCGGGGCCTGTGCTGCAATGCCGTCCACCAGGTGGTTGTGATGCTGTGGACACTCCAGCAGGGCTGTGTCCTCAGACAGAAAGCGGGGAACGCAGAGCGGGTGGGGACCCCAGGTCTCATGTCCTACCATCCTGAAGCTGACAGCTTCACGTTCACCTGCCCTGAGCAGCCCTTCCTTTCCTACAGGCTCTGCAGCAGGAGCCCCAGCCCTGCAGCAACCTCCAGATCCATTACTAACAAACTCGTCTGAGTGAGTTCTGCTGCTGTAGCTAAACTCGCATCCCTCAGTAACAGAAACACTAGAAATGAGACAACCAGCCACACAGTAACACTGGAGGCTGATCCACAAATCACGGGAAAATATTCTTTAGCCTCTGTCCCCAGTTTTTAAAAATCAGGAATAAAAAAACTGGACAATAAAACTCAATTTAAACTTTTTAGAGCTGATTATCATGTTGAAAATAGTAATAAATATGCTTAATAAACAAAAGATATAGGAAATCATGATGTGGCATATGTCATATGTTATAGAAAAACAACTTACAGTGTAATAAAGACTCACAGAATGTGCTTCAAAAATGATAGGTGGCAAAGCACTAAGTGTGAGATCCAATTATCTGCACACTGGCAATTGTGGCTTTGTATCTGCAATTGCTTTACAATCACTATGCTGTTGTTAGCACGAGATGTGTAACGTGTGCACCAGACACTTTCCTATACATTTGCTTCATATTTTAATTAATACTAAAAAAAAAACAAAAAACAATAGACAGCATTTCAGAACAAGATCCAGAGAAGGCAATGGCAACCCACTCCAGTACTCTTGCCTGGGAAATCCCATGGACAGAGGAGCCTGGAAGGTTGCAGTCCATGGGGTCGCTGAAGGTCGGACATGACTGAGCGACTTCACTTTCACTTTTCACTTTCATGCACTGGAGAAGGAAATGGCAACCCACTCCAGTGTTCTTGCCTGGAGAATCCCAGGGACGGGGGAGCCTGGTGGGCTGCCGTCTATGGGGTCGCACAGAGTCGGACGCAACTGAAGCGACTTAGCAACAGCAGCAGCAGCAGAACAAAATGCTCTTTGAACCATATTAACTCACCAAGCATTGCAAGAATAAGTGATATTGGAGGAATTAAAAGACTTTCGCCAGAGGTGGAGACAGCAGAGCAACACTGAAAGCCTGTACCTTCTCTGACCTTCATAACGACCAAGGGCGGGAACCACACACCCACGACCAAACAGGAGAAGTTGAGATGGGGCAGGAAACACTACGCCCACGAGAGCCACAGCCAGGACCCTGACTCGGGCCCTAGATGTCAAGAGCAGGGACCTCCTGGTGCCCTGGGCCCCGGGAAACCCCCAACCCACACTGCACCTGGGTGACAACCAGGCCCGGTGCACCCCATCCCACAGGTCTCCCCCTCTGCTCTTCACTCATCCCCCGGTCCCTCCTTAAAGTCCTTCTAGCCACTGTCCCCTTGTTTCAAAAGCAGTATCAAGATCAAAAGGAAAACAGGTAACAGTAAAAAGGGAAAGAAAGAAAACTGCCTTTTGGTTACAAGGTAAAAGCAACCAGAGGTCATTCAGGAAACAGATAAACCAGTTGCGGATGCTATCCCACTCCTCGGGCTTGGAGGAGCATAAAACAAGAGCAAGAGGCAGAGACGGGAAGACAGAGCACAAGCGCGAGCATAGGGCTGAGAGTCTGTCCCCTGACACCAGACCAGAGGAGAGCTTAGGTTCAGGGACAGAACACGAATGCTTCGTGCTACTAGCCCTCCGGGCAAACCCGCAATAAGCAAAGCCTCTCAAAAAGGAAATACAAACCCCAAAAGCGTATGAAGAATCCAAAATTTGCAGAAGTTGCTGAAATTCTCTGAGTCAAGAATGACTAAGGTTCTCTGCCCAAGAAGGAGATGCAGGACAGGCCTGGGTCTGCTATGACCACAGTGAGACCCTCCGTCCTCGGGACGCCAGAGTTCACACGACCCCAAGTCACAGGCACAGCTACTCGGTACTGGGGCCTGTCATTCCTCCTGGTCCTGCTCTGTGTGTCCAGGTCATCTCATAGGGAGTATAAGTTTCATTTATGTATTGTTATCTAATGTACAGACCCTCTATAACAAGAAGGATGATGAGCATAAAACCATTATTGAACAGGAACGTTTTGCTGTCTCACTTAATGGCAGGTACAGAAAGCAGAGCTGTTTGATCAATCATGGCCTCTTTGAAAAAAAGTGCCTCTAACATTGCAGCATGTACCAGACAGAGTAAACAACTAAGGAGTTAAAAACGGCTTATTGGGAAGAAGTTACAAGTGTGTCATCTCTGTCTACAGAGCAGGCAGTCCTCTGCCTCGGGTCTTGCCTTCATCCTCCTTTGCTCAGGGTGGGCACAATCCGGACCTGCTCCGTCAGCCAGTCCACCCGTGAGCACAGCGACTGGTCAGGATGTGCCTGCTACTCATTGACCAAAGGACAGTCACAGTTTTCCTGGAGTGGCTGCGGGGATGATGAGGGGAGACTGCAGGCCACGGGCTGCCCATGGAGAAGGCCACTGGCAAGACCCCGGCAATCTGGAGCAGGGTCGGAGCTGGAGAGAGAGCAAGCCCCAACACCCTCACAGGAGCCCTTCAATCCTGCTTCAACGATTGGATCCCAAAGGTCCTGGAGAATCCGTGACCCACTGTGAGCTGAGCATCTGGGACTTGTAACTATGGACTGAGGTACCACTCTGTCCCAGCAAAATACTGTCTGGCATCTTCTGTTCTAAGACAATACCTTATCCCTGTGTTTTCCAAGGGGTTTACAAACACTCTTGGCAAAGATCATATGCAAAGGAAATCAGCAACAGACAGCATTCTTCTTCTTCTTCAAAATGGAACATCTAGCTGGGAAAACCCAGCAGGAACTAACAGAGCAGGATGAAATCTGCACAGTTTCCCAGAGACACATGAATATAAGTGTTGGTAAGATTCCCAGACTGGCTCCCATCCAAACAAACACGAAAAGATTAGCCCACAGCTGTACGTAGGACCCTGGAAACTTCAGCTTAAACTCACAGTACAGACAGCTCCGCAACCTTAGAAATTCCAAGTGCTCTGGGAGTTCAAGACCATGGACACAAGACGATCCTCCTATAAACCAGACAAGCCTGACTTTGGGTCTAGATTGTGTTTCAGGGAAGATTAGTAGAGAAGGAGCAAGCTGAAGAAGACATAAAAAATAAGATGAAGGCAGCTGGTGACGAGCAGTTCTAATCCAGACACCTCCTCACCAGGCCAAAATGGCCCTGTGCTGGTCACAGAAACAGCCTCCCTGGAGCTCAGCAGCTGCTCAGAAGAAGTGATTATTTGGGAGGAAGATAGCAGGGTGGTGTCATCTGCATATCTGAGATTATTGATATTTCTCCCGGCAATCTTGATTCCAGCTTGTGCTTCCTCCAGCCCAACATTTCTCATGATGTACTCTGCATAGAGGTTAAATAAGCAGGGTGACAATATACAGCCTTGATGTACTCCTTTTCCTATTTGGAACCAGTCTGTTGTTCCATGTGCAGTTCTAACTGTTGCTTCCTGACCTCCATACAGGTTTCTCAAGAGGCAGGTCAGGTGGTCTGGTCCCATCTCTTGAAGAATTTTCCACAGTTTATTGTGATCCACACAGTCAAAGGCTTTGGCATAGTCAATAAAGCAGAAACAGATGTTTTTCTGGAACTCTCTTGCTTTTTCAATGATCCAGCGGATGTTGGCAATTTGATCTCTGGTTCCTCTGCCTTTTCTAAAACTGGCTTAAACATCTGGAAGGTCAAGGTTCACATATTCCTGAAGCCTGGCTTGGAGAATTTTGAGCGTTACTTTACTAGCATGTGAGATGAGTGCAATTGTGCGGTAGTTTGAGCATTCTTTGGCATTGCCTTTCTTTGGCATTGGAATGAAAACTGATCTTTTCCACTCCTGTGGCCACTGCTGAGTTTTCCAAATTTGCTGGCATAATGAGTGCAGCACTTTCACAGCATCATCTTTCAGGATTTGAAATAACTCAACTGGAGTCCCATCACCTCCACTAGCTTTGTTTGTAGTGATGCTTCCTAAGGCCCACTTGACTTCACATTCCAAGATGTCTGGCTCGAGGTGAGTAATCACACCATTGTGATTATCTGGGTCGTGATGACCTTTTTTGTACATTTCTTCTGTGTATTCCTGCCACCTCTTCTTAATATCTTCTGCTTCTATTAGGTCCCTACCATTTCTGCCCTTTATTGAGCCCATCTTTGCATGAAATGTTCCTTTGGTATCTCTCATTTTCTTAAAGAGATCTCTAGTGTTTCCCATTCTATTGTTTTTCTCTGTTTCTTTGCAGATGACACTACCCTTATGGCAGAAAGTGAAGAACTAAAGAGCCTCTTGATGAAAGTGAAAGAGAGTGAACAAGTTGGCTGAAAGCTCAACATTCAGAAAACCAAGATCATGGCATCAGGTCCCATCACTTCATGGCAAATAGATGGGGAAACAGTGACTGACTTTTTTTTTTTTCTGGGCTCCAAAATTACTGCAGATGGTCACTGCAGCCATGAAATTAAAAGACGCTTACTCCTTGGAAGGAAAGTTATGACCAACCTAGACAGCATATTAAAAAGCAGAGACACCCCATTACTTTGCTAACAAAGGTCCGTCTAGCCAAGGCTATGGTTTTTCCAGTGGTCAAGTATGGTGTGAGAGTTGGACTGCAAAGAAAGCTGATCGCCGAAGAATTGATGCTTTTGAACTGTGGTGTTGGAGAAGACTCTTGAGAGTCCCTTGGACTGCAAGGAGATCCAACCTGTCCATCCTAAAGGAGATCAGTCCTAGGTGTTCATTGGAAGGACTGATGTTGAAGCTGAAACTCCAATACTTTGGCCATCTGATGCGAAGAGCTGACCAACTGGAAAAGACCCTGATGCTGGGAAAGACTGAAGGCAGGAGGAGAAGCAGACGACAGAGGATGAGATGGTTGGATGGCATCACCAACTCAATGGACATGGGTTTGGGTGGACTCTGGGAGTTGGTGATGGACAGGGAGGTCTGGCGTGCTGCGGTTCACGGGGTCACAAAGAGTCAGACATGACTGAGCAACTGACCTGAACTGAACTAGCAGGGTGGGGGGAGGGGCAGGGAGGAAAAGCTAACCTTCCCTTCTCAAACCCCTACCACCAATACAACTTCACAGAAACTCCACTCTAGGGCATAAGAGGTGGAAAAGTAACTGTGGGCAACTGCCATTTCCTTAGGGCAGGTCACTCCCACTGAAACTGCTCCAGTGAGGATCTGGGGCTTCCAGAGGGAAGATGAGCTGACATGAACCTGTGATGGCAACCAGTGGCCTTTCTGGACGATTCAGACTGAACTAGAGTGAAGAGAGCATAAGAAAGTTTCAAACGTCTTGAGGGATGAGAGAGGAAATAATTAACTTTTGCACCTTCAAACATTTTCAAATTAAAATTTTCCAGGCAAAAATAAACAAACTGGAAATTGCAGAACACAGTGCGGGCTCTAATACACCCACCTGTCCTTTGTCGCTACATCTTTGATGAGACACAGGCAGGGCAGTGCTATCTGAGGACCGTCACTCTGAGCACGTCTGATAGTCACGACTCCACAGGCAAAGCTGAGAACAGGAGCTCCTGTGAACACACAAGGCCTGCGGGGACCTGAGATCCCCTTCCAAACATGCAGGGCCCATGGTGGCTCACCTTCCTGCCCACACACGTGAGGCTCTGAGAACTGGACACACAGCACTAAGAAGGTGAAGAGCAGAAGCCTCCCTGGAAGTCCCAGAATCACAAGGAAGAGTTCCACAAGGCCTCCCCAAACTGTACTCAGCGACCAGGATGAACAAACACACAGTCCTCTCCTGCTGTTGGAGATGCTGCGCAGGAGCTGCGTGAGCAGTTCTGGCGCATTATCTGCTGTAACACAGGCCTCGCCACCCGCCAGACTCACCGTCCACACCCTCCCAACCCAGGGAGAGATGCAGCAAGCACTCGCACCAGAGCCGCAGGTTGTGTGTCCACGGCGGGCCCATCTTTCCATCCATAACTGAACTCAAACTTCCCTTGAAAGCCCTTGACTTGTACTTCTTCCCAGTGCCAGCAAAATGCTAATTTGCAATCGATAGTCAACGCAAGTATAATACACTCATGCACCGCGTGCACCTTCTCAGCATAAGGGCTGCCAAGTGGGAACACGAGGTTCCTGGGGAGCCACCCTCCTCTCCTGAAGCTGAGAGCTGTGCCATGCTTCATGTGCTCCCACTTCCCAGGGAGCTGAGGACACAGCCTCTCCATACTAATTACATCTGGTGCTTGAGTTTCATAAAAGACAGAAAGGACAACTAACAGGTTCTGAGTGTCTTACATAATCCTCCCCCACAGCCAAGCCCCCACCCCCAGTCACTCAGCCTCCAGCCCCGCTTCCTCATCGGCAAGAGTTGACTGAGGGGTCTCAGAGCTGCTCTCACTTTCAATCAAGAAATACTGGATGAAAGATTATGTATCAGTGCATATATTTTGTAAAGTTCAGGGAACTCTGCTCAATGTGATGTGGCTGGATGGGAACAGAGTGTGGGGGAGAATGGATACATGTATACGTACTGGCTGAGCCCCCTTGTTCATCTGAAATCATCACAACATTATTAATCTGCTACACCCCAATACAAAATAAAAAGTTTAAAAAAAAACAAATCAAATGAGGACATCATTTTTCATACTGTTTACACAAATAGCAGAGCGACAGACTGTGAGTAAAAATCACTGCAATATAAGGAAAACACTAATTCTAAGAGGTGACATGGGTGAGATGTGGGGCGGCTTAGGACAAGAGAGTGACTCTTGATGAGAAGGTGAGGGTGTCCAGGCTGGACCTGCGGGGACTGGAAGGCACTGTTGGGGGTGGGGTCCCTGGCTGCAGAAGACACAGGTGTCAGAGGGACGGTCAGTGCTCCCCTTCACAGCAGCACCTGGTGCAAGAAAGTGAACAGAAAAACGAGAAGAGCGACTGGATCAGCCTTGGCGGTGCAAACTCGAGGTGGCAGGCCCCAAAGCCAGGAGCCCCAACAAGTTTATGTGCAGGGAAAGGCCGGATCAAGCCCCTCTGGGAAGGGTCTCCAGGGCTTCTGAATGTGCTGGGATCGGGGGCATGACAGGGAGGCAGCCCATCGAGCTGGATCAGGGGACAATGGACACCAGACGAAAAGGGGGGTCAGCTCCCGAATACCGCCATCCTGGCGGTGCGCCAACAGGAGGCACCTCTTGTGCAGGCCATTCCCTCCTGGGGACCAGGGCAGAGCAGGACACCTGCTGAGCTGTGCTCGCTAAGGCTCTGGGCAGGGCAGGCCACTCCAGCCCTTGGGCCACAGTTCCGGAGGGACGATTTCAGGGTCCAGGCCTGAACCCCACACAGGCCGGACAGCAGTGTGAGCCAGGCCATGAGGCCGTCACCCCCATCCAGCCTCTGCCCTCCAGGGCCCCTGCCCCCAGAACTGATCCAAAACCCACTCTGCTCTGTGCCCCTCGCCTGCTCACCCCTCACACCCGACCGTCCCAATCGAGCTGCTACATGTTCTCTGTCTCTTTCAACGCCACACATTTCTCCTTTTTCTGAAGGGTCTCTTTACAATTTTAACAAGCTCTGGACACAAAACCACTCGCCCCTGTTTGCAGCTGTGGACATCTTGTTCTCTGTTCACTTCTCTCTAAGGGGAAGGGTCAGCCCCAGGGTGACAGTGGGCTCTAGAGGGTTGAGTCAACCTTAGGTGCTACAATGGCTCGTGACCGCCCCCCAGAGGCCGAAGCACAGAAGCCAACATCCAGAGTGCCTGTGAGCAGGTGCCACGATCCAGGGGAATAGTTCCTTAGATGGGAGGCCATAGAAACAAAGATGGAGAAACGATCTTCCAACAGCCATGAGCTCCTGCGCAGTGAATCTCTCTCACAGGCGCCCTCAGTGTTTAGCCCAGAGCTGGACCCAGGGTATGGGCTGACAACATACGGACGGTCCTCTTTCCTGCCCTGGCACCACCATGAGACCACGGGACCACGGGAACACACAAACATGTGACCTCATGACCACACGGTCGAGGCGGAGAAGCAGAGGGACACGTGTGGCCCCTGAGCCAGACAGGCGCAGACACCACTGTGGCAGACACCAGGCTCCGTTTTTCAGCGGCGGGACATCTGTGTCCAATGGACAAACACCTGCACCCCAGGGCTCCCACGAGGGCCCTGACATGCAGAAGAGTGCTCAAACCCCGGCTTCCCACCAAGGCTCCAGGAAAGGGCCCCCAACTGCAAGCACAGCCCTCCAAAGGCATCTGTATTCCACTCTACCTAAGGCAAGAAGGCTGCCTACAGAGCTCTGCAGGGAACTGAGACCCATGGCAGGGCTTCCCTTGTAGCTCAGTCAGTTAAGAATCTGCCTGCAATGCAGAAAAACCTGGATTAGATTCCTGGGTCAGGAAGATCCCCTGGAGAAGGAAATGGCAGAATCCCATGGACAGAGGAGCCAGGCAGGTTACAGTCCGTGGGGTCACAAGAGTCAGACACGACTGAGAGACTAAACCACTGCCACCAAGACCCATGGTTTCTCTTTACAAAGGAGATAATGTGCATCCCAAAGTTATCTAGATGATAAGATTCCTTGTCAAATTAGTCAAGTGATCAGTGTTTCCAATTTAATAAAGATATATTGGTAATAATGGAACTTAATGGCTGCTTACTGTGGATCAGAACTACACATGTTCACCACCAAACCTGTGCCCAGAATTCTATGAAGTGAGAGGAAAATGTCCAGAGGAGACCGTGCACGAGGCCAGGCTGCTGGTCATTTGTTTGAGAGCTGTCATCTGTGGAAAAACTGAGGCACGTGGGGAGAGGGGTTGGCAGGAAAGGGCACAGGGAGCCCACAAACCGTGACTTGACGGAGGCTTCATGTCCACAGGTGACAAGAGGCGGGAGGGTCACCCAGCAAGAGGAGGTGGGCAAGCACATGAGAGGACAGGAACAGTTCCCGGCCCCCAGGGAGGAAAAGAATCCTGCCTATGAGGGGAAGGACCACGTACTTTACTCTCAACAAACATCACCAACACCACAGCAAACACTACACTTAGAAACACATGTGCTCACACACACAGACGGGCCCACAATCCATGCACACACATGCAAGCACACAGATGCACACACAGGTCTCCCTGTGGTGGACACCAGAGCAAGCATCCTGCCAAGTGAATCTCTGTCTCTCCTTCCACAGGCACCAGGACGATGCCCTGCCAGACTAGGGGTGGGGAGGGGACCAGCTCCATCCCTGGGAGCATCAGCTGCTGCAGGTCAGGGCAGGTCAGCGGGTCCCCAGGCAGCAGCCATGTAGTCACACAGAGCCACCGGACTCAGGGGATCAGGAATAAACGGACATTATACAACGTTCCCCCTCCAACAAATCACCTTCTTGTCTCTAAAGAAACGCTCCCTCTGCATAACAGCCCTGAACAACTTCAACAGCTCAAAACCTTTCAGGACACTGGCCCACAAATGTCCTCACACGGGAGGGGGCCTCGGAGTGTCTAACAGCACAGAGATCTTCAGACGGCAGCCAGTGTGTGAGGCACACGAGATTAACAAGTAGGCACCAGGAATAGGGTAAGGTGGCTTCCTTTAAAAAGTGGCCCCAATTTAAACGTTTTTTAAAATGTCATCCCAAAGGCATGGTCTTATCAATGTGCTTCTTCCATGTAAGCACTGCAGAGGCTTTAATTGAAGCAAGTAGCAATGCTTATCCAATTACAGCAATTATAACATTAATTCACAATATTTAAGCCCTTTTAACAATCCAGAGCGAGTTCACAGTTAATAGCAACTGTTTGATATGCATCATTAACAAAATGCATTTTTGCAGAAGACTCCTCATGACTTTGTTAGGAACATAGAGCCAAGCGGCAACCGGTGTCACACAAGCTGAATTCGCCAGTTCCTGACCTATCATCCAACTCCCAGCTCAGCCAACGTCAGATAGGCCTCATCCTTCCCTCCTGCTGCTCACTATCTAAGCCCCTTTGTCATGCCACTGCTCCCCCAACCCCGCCTGCCCCACCAAGAGCACCCCCTCCAGAGCCAGGCGCCCCAGCGGCCCCATTCACTTGTCTCAGGTTGGAAGCAGCAACCAGCTCCCAGGGGAAGGGGTCCAGGACGAGGTGAGACATCCAGAGAAGGTTCTGTGTCAACCTCCAGGGAGGAAGCAACTTACTCCAGACAAGGTCTGTGGGTGGGGGCCTCCAGGGACCCCTCAACCCAACACACATCAAGCTGTTTCCAGTCTCTTGAAATTCTAGGTCAAACCACACAACCAACCTCAAGAGTCTCAGAAAAATATCCAATGGGAAGCCCATTAGTAAACATTTACTTCGGGTGTCAATGGGAAAAGTGTCTGTTTTTCACGGGTGCACCCCCTGCCAGACCCTGAATGGATCAAGGCCAGAGTCAGGGACCCAGTTCCTGACAGGAAGGCCATGGAGGTGATAGACGAGAGCCTGATATAGAAATCATGACAGGAAAACGTGGCAGGGTCCCCGAGACACCAAGGGTCAGAGAGGGTGGGGCACGCCCGGCCCACACGGTGTCACTGGATGGATGTAAAGAAGCGTAACGCGAGGATGACTGTGCACATCCTTCCAAAGTGAAACACACAAGCATGGACCAGCAGTTCCACTCCCAGAAGTTACCGAAGAGAAATGAAAACCTCCATCCACAGACGGGTTATCTCGTTCATGACAGCCAAACGCTGGGAACAGCCCATGGAGAAGGGATAAACACAGCCATGCTCTGTTCACAGTCATACGGTGGAGTCCTGACAAATAATAACAGGAGACAGCTACAGACTGACCTGTCAACAACATGAGTAATGAGTGAAAGAAACCCGTCATGTGCATTCCATGTGGATCCACTCTGTTTAAAAGAAGAGGCAGACAGAGTCAGAAAGTAACTGCCTCCGGGACCTCAGGAGGGAAACTTTCCAGAAATGGGCATAAAGGAGATTCTACGGCCTTGCTCTCTATCTTGTGTGGGGGATGTTTACATGGTCACGAACAACTGCCAGAAGTCACTTTACTGAGTACTTAAATCTGTCCATTTTATTTCACGGAAATGACTCCTCCCCTTCATGGATCACAGCCTTGTCATGGTGAAGGGGTTTACGTAACTCAGTGAAGCCATGAGCCACGCTGGGCAGGGCCACTCAAGACAGACGGGTCACAGTGAACATTTCTGACAAAATGTGATCCACCGGAGGAGGGAATAGCAAACCACTCAAGTACTGGCTTCCCTGATAGCTCAGTTGGTAAAGAATCCACCTGCAATGCAGGAGACCCCAGTTCAATTCCTGGGTTGGGAAGATCCACTGGAGAAGGGATAGGCTACCCACTCCAGTATTCCTGGGCTTCCCTTGTGGCTCAGCTGGTAAAGAATCTGCCTGCAGTGTGGGAGACCTGGGTTCAATCCCTGGGTGGGGAAGATCCCCTGAAGAAAGGAAAGGCTACACACATTCCAGTATTCTGGCCTGGAGAATTCCATGGACTGTATAATCCATGGGGTCACACAGAGTCGGACACAACTGAGTGACTTTCACTTTCCCTTTCCAGTACTCTTGCCACAAGAACCCCATGAACAGTTCATTTGCTCGTTCCTTCGTTCAGCTGCCCAGTTGGGTCCGACTCTGTGACCCCCTGAACTGTCCCTCACCGTCTCCCAGAGTTTGCCCAAGCTCATGTTTGTTGCAACAGTGACGCCATCCAGCCGTCTCATCCTCTGATGCCCTCTTCTCCTTCTCCCCCGTCTTTCCCAGCATCAGGGACTTTTCCAATGAGCCGTCTGCTTGCATCAGGTGACCAAAACACCAGAGCTTCAGCTTCAGTACCAGTCCTTCCAGTGAACAGTCAGGGCTGCTCTCCCTGAAAATGGACTGGTTTGATCTCCCTGCTGTCCAAGGGACTTTCCGGAGTCTTCTCCAGCACCACAATTCAAAGGCCTCAATTCTTTGGCGTTCTGCTTCTTTACAGTCCAGCTCTCACAACCACACATGATCACTGGGAAGATGACCATAGCCCTGACTATACAGGCCTTTGTTGGCAGAGTAATGTCTCTGCTTTTCAGCATATTGTCTCGGTTTAGGATCGTTTTCCTGCCAAGAAGCCATCGTCTTCTGATTTCATGGCTGCAGTGACGATCCAGAGTGGTTTTGGAGCCCAAGAAGAGGAAATCTGTCACTATTTCCACCTCTTCCCCTTCTATTTGCCATGCAGTAATGGGGGAAGATGCCATGATCTTAGTCTTTTTAACATTTATCTTAAGCCAGCTCTTTCACTCTCCTCCTTCACCCTCATCAAGAAAGAGACTTAGTTCCTCTTTGCTTTCTGCCATTAGAGTGGTATCATCCATATATCGGAGACTGTTGACGTTTCTCCCACCTATCTTGATTCCAGCTTGTAACTCATCCAGCCTGGCATTGCTCATGATGTGCTCAGGGAATAGGTTAAACAAACAGGGTGACAGCAGATAGCCCTGTCATACACTTTTCTCAACCTTGAACCAATCAATCAGCTGTTCCATACAGGGTTCTAACTGTTGCTTCTTGATCTGCACACAGGTTTCTCAGGAGACAGGTAAGATGGTCTGATATTCCCATCTCTCTAAGAGCTTTCCACAGTTTGTTATGATCCACACAGTCAAAGGCTTTAAGCATGGTTAATGAAACAGAGATAGCTGTTTTTCTGAAATTCCCTTGCTTTTCTATAATCTGGTGAATGTTTGCAATTTGATGTCTACTTCCTCTTCCTTTTCTAAACCCAGCTTGAACATCTGGAAGTTCTTGGTTCACATAATGCTGAAGCCTGGCATGCAAGACTTTAAGCATGACCTTACTAGCCTGGGAGATGAGTGTGACTGTCTGATGATTAGCACATTCTTTGGTACTACCCTTCTTGGGAATTGGGATGAGGACTGACCTGTTCCAGTCTTGTGGCCACTGATGGGTCTTCCAGAGTTGCTGAAATAATGAATGCAAAGCTCTGATGGCATCCTCCTTTAGGGATATGAGTAGCTCTAAGGGGACAACAGAGAATGAGGTGGCTGGATGGCATCGCCGACTCGATGGACATGAGTTTGAGTGAACTCCGGGAGTTGGTGATGGACAGGGAGGCCTGGCGTGCTGTGATTCAAGGGGTCGCAAAGAGTCGGACACAACTGAGCGACTGAACTGAACTGAACTAGAATTTCATCGCATCCAGTGGCTTTATTAGCAGCAGTGCTTCTTAAGGCCCACGTGATTTCGCACTCCAGAACGTCTGGCTCTGGGTGACTCACCACACCATCACAGCAATCCGGCTCATTAAGATCTTTTTCATACAGTTCTTCAATGTATTCTTTCCATCTCATCTTGATCTCTTTAAGATCTACTAGGTCCCTATCATTTTTATCCTTTACTGTGCCCACCTTTGGGCAAAATGCTCCCTTGATGTTTCCAGTTTTCTTGTAGAGATCTCTAGTCTTTCCCCCTTTGTTCTTTTCTTCTACTATTAAGCACTGTTCATTGAAGAAGGCTTTCTTGTCTCTTCCAGCTGTTCTTTGGAACTCTGAGTTTAATTGGAGGTATCCTTCCTGCTCTTTTTAGGGGGATGGTTTTGTTCTTTGCCTCCTGTACATTACAGACTTTTGTCCATAGTTCTTCAGGCACACTGCTAACTAGATCTAAATAGATCTTGAATCTACTCATTATCTCTACTATGAATTCATACGGCATTTGATTTAAGTCATACCTGGCTGGCCGAGTGTTCTTCCTGGTTTTCTTTAGTTCAAGCCTGAATTTTGCTATGAGGAGCAGATGACCTGAGCCACAGCCAGCTCCAGGTCTTCTTTTTACTGTACACAGCTTCTGCATCTTCGGCTACAAAGAATGCAATCAATTTGATCTCGGTATCGATCATTTGGTTATGTCCATGTGTAACGCTGTCTCTTGTGTTGTTGAAAAGGGTCTTTCCTGTGACCAGTGCGTTCTCTTGGCAGAATTCAGTTAGTCTTTACCCTGCTTCATTTTGTTCTCCAAGGTCAAACTTGTCTGTTACTCTAGGTATACCCTGACTTCCTACTTTGGCATTCCTATCCCCAGTGATGAAAAGAACATCTTTTTTAGGTGTTAGTTCTAGGAGGTCTTCTAGGTCTTCAAAGAACTGATCCAATTTCAGCTTCTCCGGCATCGGTGGTGGGGGCATAGGCTTGGATTACTGTGATGTTGAATGGTTTGCCTTGGAAACGAACTGAGATCATTCTGTCATTTTTGAGGCTGCACCCAAGTACTGTATTTCAGACTCTTTTGTTGATTATGAGGGCTACTCTGTTTCTTCTATGGGATTCTTGTACACAGTAGTAGATATAATGGTCACCTGAATTAAATTCGCCCATTCCTGTACATTTTAGTTCACTGATGCCTAGAATGTCAATGTTTATTCTTACCATCTCCTGCTTGACCACGTCCAATTTTCCTTGATTCATGGACCTAACATTCAAGGTTCCTATACAATACTGTTCTTTGCAGCATTGGATTTGACTTTCATCACCACAAATTCACAAATGTGCATTGTGTCTGCTTTGGCCCAGCTGATTCATTCATTCTGGGACTACTGGTAATTCTCCTCCACTCTCCCCCGGTAGCATACTGGACACCTTCAGATCTGGGGGAACTCATATTTTGGTGTCATACCTTTTTGATCTTTTATATAGTTTGTGAGGTTCTCATGGCAAGTATACTGGGGTGGCTCGCCATTCCCTTCTCCAGTGGATCACGTTTTGTCAGAACTCTCTGCTATAACTTATCCATCTACAGCCCAGCACGACATGGCTCATAGCTTCACTGAGTTACAAAAGCCCTTTCACCTTGAAGGGGCCATAAACCGTATGAAACAGCAAAAGGATACGACACCAGAAGATGAGCCACTCAGGTCGGAAGGTGTACAATATGCTACTGGGGAAGAGCAGAAGGCAATTACAAATAGCTCCAGAAGAAATGAAGCATCTGGGCCAAAGCAGAAATGATGCTGAGTAGTGGAAAATTCTTAAAAGAGATGGGATTACCAGACCACCTTACCTGTCTCCTGAGAAACCTGTATGTGGGTCAAAAAGCAACACTTGGAACTAGACAAGAAACAAGTGTACGGTTCAAACTTGGGTAAGGAGTGAGACTAGGCTGTATTCCGTCACCCTTCTTATTTAACATATGGAGAGAACATCATGTGAAATGCTAGGCTGGATGAACCACAAGCTGGAACCAAGATTGCTGGTAGAAATATCAACAACCTCAAATATGCAGATGATATCACTCTAATGGCACAAAGGAAGAGGATCTAAAGAACCTCTGGATGAAAGTCAAAGAAGAGAGTGAAAACACCTGGCTTGCAACTCAACATTCAAAAAACTAAGATCACGGCATCTGGTTCCATCACTCCACGGCAAACTGAAGGGGAAAAAGTGGAAGTAGTGGCAGATTTTATTTTCTTGGATTCCAAAAATCACTTCAGATGGTGACTGCAGCCATGAAATTAAAAGATGCTTACTCCGTGGAGGGAAAACTATGACAAACATAGACAGCATATTAAAAACCAAAGACATAACTTTGCTGACAAAGGTCCATCTAGTCAAGGCAATGGTTTTTTCGGTAGTCATGCATGGATATGAGAGTTCTACTATAAAGAAAGCTGAGCGCCAAACAACTGATGCTTTTCAACTGTGGTGTTGGAGAAGACTCTTGAGAGTCCCTTGGAAAGCAAGAAGATCAAACCAGTCCATCCTAAAAGAGATTAACCCTGACTAATGCATGGAAAAGAAATGCTAAAAAGCAAAATGGCTGTCTGAGGTGGCCTTACAAATAGCTGTGAAAAGAAGAGAAGCGAAAAGCAAAGGAGAAAAGGAAAGATATAAGCAGCTGAATGCAGAGTTCCAAAGAATAGCAAGGAGAGATAAGAAAGACTTCCTCAGTGATCAATGCAAAGAAATAGAGGAAAACAACAGAATAGGAAAAACAAGAGATCTCTTCAAGAAAATTAGAGATTCTAAGGGAACATTTCATGCAAAGATGGGCTCGATAAAGGACAGAAATGGTATGGACCTAACAGAAGCAGAAGATATTAAGAAGAGGTGGCAAGAATACACAGAAGAACTGTACAAAAAAGATCTTCACGACCAAGATAGTCACGATAACGTGACCACTGACCTAGAGCCAGACATCTTGGAATGTGAAGTCAAGTGGGCCTTAGAAAGCATCACTACAAACAAAGCTAGTGGAGGTGATGGAATTCCAGTGGAGCTATTTCAAATCTTGAAAGATGATGCTGTGAAAGTGCTGCACTCAATATGCCAGCAAATGTGGAGAACTCAGCAGTGGCCACAGGACTGGAAAAGGTCAGTTTTCATTCCAATCCCAAAGAAAGGCAATGCCAAAGAATGCTCAAACTACCGCACAATTGCACTCATCTCACACGCTAGTAAAGTCATGCTCAAAATTCTCTAAGCCAGGCTTCAGCAATATGTGAACTGTAAACTTCCAGATGTTCAAGCAGGTTTTAGAAAAGGCAGAGGCACCAGAGATCAAATTGCCAACATCTACTGGATCATGGAGAAAGCAAGAGAGTTCCAGAAAAAAATCTATTTCTGCTTCATTGACTATGCCAAAGCCTTTGACTGTGTGGATCACAATCAACTGTGGAAAATTCTGAAAGAGATGGGAATACCAGACCACCTGACCTGCCTCTGGAAAAACCTGTATGCAGGTCAGGAAGCAACAGTCAGAACTGTACATGGAACAACACACTGGTTCCAAATAGGAAAAGGAGTACGTCAAGGCTGTATATTGTCACCCTGCTTATTTAACTTATATGCAGAGTACATCATGAAGAATGCTGGGCTGGAAGAAGCACAAGCTGGAATCAAGATTGCCGGGAGAAATATCAATAACCTCAGATATGCAGATGACACTACACTGATGGCAGAAAGTGAAGAGGAACTCAAAAGCCTCTTGATGAAAGTGAAAGAGGAGAGTGAAAAGGTTGGCTTGAAGCTCAACATTCAGAAAACAAAGATCATGGCATCTGGTCCCATCACTTCATGGGAAATATATAAGTGGAAACAGTGTCAGACTTCATTTTTTGGAGCTCCAAAATCACTGCAGATGCTGATTGCAGCCATGAAATTAAAAGACGCTTACTCCTTGGAAGGAAAGTTACGACCAACCTTGATAGTATATTAAAAAGCAGAGACATTACTTTGCCAACCAAGGTCCGTCTAGTCAAGGCTATGGTTTTTCCCGTGGTCATGTATGGATGTGAGAGTTGGACTGTGAAGAAAGCTGATCGCCAAAGAATTAATGCTTTTGAACTGTGGTGTTGGAGAAGACTCTTGAGAGTCCCTTGGACTGCAAGGAGATCCAACCAGTCCATTCTAAAGGAGATCAATCCTGGGTGTTCATTGGAAGGATTGATGCTAAAGCTGAAACTGCAATACTTTGGCCACCTCATGTGACGAGTTGACTCACTGGAAAAGACTCTGATGCTGGGAAAGGTTGGGGGCAGGAGGAGAAGGGGATGGCGGAGGATGAGATGGCTGGATGGCATCACCGACTCTGTGGACATGAGTTTGAGTGAACTCCGGGAGTTGGTGATGGACAGGGAGGCCTGGCGTGCTCTGATTCATGGGGTCGCGGAGAGTCGGACACGACTGAGCGACTGAACTGAACGCAAAGAAATAGAGGAAAACAAAAGAATAGGAAAAATAAGAGATCTCTTCAAGAAAAATAGAGATACCAAGGGAACATTTCGTGCAAAGATGGGCTCCATAAAGGACAGAAATGGTTTGGACCTAACAGAAGCAGATGATATTAAGAAGAGGTGGCAAGAATACACAGAAGAACTGTACAAAAAAGATCTTCACGACCAAGATAGTCACGATAACGTGACCACTGACCTAGAGCCAGACATCTTGCAATGTGAAGTCAAGTGGGCCTTAGAAAGCATCACTACGAACAAAGCTAGTGGAGGTGATGGAATTCCAGTTGAGCTCTTTCAAATCCTGAAAGATGATGCTGTGAAAGTGTTGCACTCAATATACCAGCAAATGTGGAAAACTCAGCAGTGACCCCAGGACTGGAAAAGGTCAGTCTTCATTCCAATCCCAAAGAAAGGCAATGCCAAAGAATGCTCAAACTACCGCACAATTGCACTCATCTCACACGCTAGTAAAGTCATGCTCAAAATTCTCCAAGTCAGGATTCAGCAATATGTGAACCGTGAACTTCCAGATGTTCAAGCAGGTTTTAGAAAAGGCAGAGGCACCAGAGATCAAATTGCCAACACCCGCTGGAACATGGAGAAAGCAAAAGAGTTCCAGAAAAACATCTATTTCTGCTTCATTGACTATGCCAAAGCCTTTGACTGTGTGGATCACAATCAACTGTGGAAAATTCTGAAAGAGATGGGAATACCAGACCACCTGACCTGCCTCTTGGGAAACCTGTATGTAGGTCAGGAAGCAACAGTTAGAACTGGACATGGAACAACAGACTGATTCCAAATAGAAAAAGGAGTAAGTCAAGGTTGTATATTGTCACCCTGCTTATTTAACTTATATGCAGAGTACATCATGAGGAGCACTGGGCTGGAAGAAGCAGAAGCTGGAATCAAGATTGCCGGGAGAAATATCAATAACCTCACATATGCAGATGACACCACCCTTATGGCAGTAAGTGAAGAGGAACTAAAAAGCCTCTTTTTTTTTTTTTATTGGAGGCAAATTGCTTTACATTAATATATTGGTTGATTTTGCCATACACTGACACGAATCCGCCCCAGGTGTACATGTGTTCCCCTTCTTGAACCCCCCTCCCACCTCCTTATTCCCCATATCCTCCCTCCAGGTCATCCCCGTGCACCAGTCCCAAGCATCCTGTATCATGCGTCGAACTTGGACTGGTGATTCATTTCACATATGATAATATACACGCTACAATGCCATTCTCCCCAATCATCCCAACTTCACCCTCTCCCACACAGTCCCAAAGACTGTTCTATACACCTATGTCTCTTTTGCTGTCTCGTATACAGGGTTAAGGTTACCATCTTTCTAAATTCCATATATATGCGTTCAGTTCAGTTCAGTTCAGTTGCTCAGTCATGCCCGACTCTCCGCGACCCCATGAACCACAGCACGCCAGGCCTCCCTGTCCATCACCAACTCCCGGCGTTCACTCAAACTCATGTCCACAGAGTCGGTGATGCCATCCAGCCATCTCATTCTCCGTCGTCCCCTTCTCCTCCCGCCCCCAACCTTTCCCAGCATCAGAGTCTTTTCCAGTGAGTCAACTCGTCGCATGAGGTGGCCAAAGTATTGCAGTTTCAGCTTTAGCATCAGTCCCTCCAATGAACATCCAGGACTGATCTCCTTTAGAATGGACTGGTTGGATCTCCTTGCAGTATAAGGGACTCTCAAGAGTCTTCTCCAGCACCACAGTTCAAAAGCATCGATTCTTCAGCAATCAGCTTTCTTCACAGTCCAACTCTCACATTCATACATGAGTATACTGTATTGGTGTTTTTCTTTCTGGCTTACTTCACTCTGTATAATAGGCTCCAGTTTCTTCCACCTCATTAGAACTGATTCAAATGTATTCTTTTTGATGGCTGAAAAATACTCCATTGTGCATATGTACCAAAGCTTTCTTATCCATTCATCTGCAGATGAACATCTAGGTTGCTTCCATGTCCTCACTATTACAAACAGTGCTGCAATGAACATTGGAGTACATGTGTTTCTTTCAATTCTCGTTTCCTCGGTGTGTATGCCCAGGAGTGCGATTGCTGGATCATATGTCAGTTCTATTTCCAGTTTTTTGAGGAATCTCCACACTGTTCTCCATAATGGCTGTACGAGTTTGCATTCCCACCAACAGTGTAAGAGGGTTCCCTTTTCTCCACACCCTCTCCAGCAAGGAGGCAAGAATATAAAATGGAGTAAAGACAGTCTCTTTAACAAGTGGTGCTGGGTAAACTGGTCAGCCACTTGTAAAAGAATGAAACCAGAATACTTCCTAACACCATACACCTAAATAAACTCAAAATGGATTAGAGAGCTAAATATAAGACTAGAGTCTATAAATTCTCCTCTATCCTAGAGGAGAACGTAGGCAAAACACTCTCCGACATAAATCACAGCAGGATCCTCCAAGACCCAACTCCCAGAATATTGGAAATAAAAGCAAAAATAAACAAATGGGACCTAATTAAAAGCAAAAGCTTCTGCACAGCAAAGGAAACTATAAGTAAGGTGAAAAGACAGCCTTCAGAATGGGAGAAAATAATAGCAAATGAAACAACTGACAAAGAATTCATCTCCAAAATATACAAGCAGCTCCTGCAGCTCAATTCCAGAAAAATAAACGACCCAATCAAAAAAATGGGCCAAAGAACTAAACAGACATTTCTCCAAAGAAGACATAAAGATGGCTAACAAACACACGAAAAAATGCTCAACATCCCTCATAATCAGAGAAATGCAAATCAAAACCACAATGAGATACCATTTCATACCAGTCAGAATGGCCGCTATCCAAAAGTCTACTAAAAAGCCTCTTGATGAAAGTGAAAGAGGAGAGTGAAAAGCTTGGCTTGAAGCTCAACATTCAGAAAACAAAGATCATGGCATCTGGTCCCATCACTTCATGGGAAATAGATGGGGAAACAGTGTCAGACTTTATTTTTTGGGCTCCAAAATCACTGCGATGCTGATTGCAGCCATGAAATTAAAGGACGCTTACTCCTTGGAAGGAAAGTTATGACCAACCTAGATAGTATATCAAAAAACAGAGACATTACTTTGCCAACAAAGGTCCATCTAGTCAAGGCTATGGTTTTTCCAATGGTCATGTATGGATGTAAGAGTTGGACTGTGAAGAAAGCTGATCGTTGAAGAATTGATGCTTTTCAACTGTGGTGCTGGAGAAGACTCTTGAGAGTCCCTTGGACTGCAAGGACATCCAACCAGTCCATTCTAAAGGAGATCAATCCTGGGTGTTCATTGGAAGGACTGACACTAAAGCTGAAACTCCAATACTTTGGCCACCTCATGCGAAGAGCTGACTCACTGGAAAAGACTCTGATGCTGGGAGGGATTGGGGGCGGGAGGAGAAGGGGACGACAGAGAATGAGATGGCTGGATGGCATCACCGACTCTGTGGACATGAGTTTGAGTGAACTCCGGGAGTTGTGATGGACAGGGAGGCCTGGCGTGCTGTGATTCATGGGGTCGCAAAGAGTCAGACACGTCTGAGAGACTGAACTGAACTGATTCATCGGAAGGACTGATGCTGAAGCTGAAGCTCCAATACTTTGGCCACCTGATGCACAGAACTGACTCACCGGAAAAGATCCTGATGCTGGGAAAGATTGAGGGCAGGAGGAGAGGGGGCGACAGAGGATGAGATGGTTGGATGGCATCACCGACTCAATGGACGTGAGTTTGAGCAAACTCTGGGAGATAGTGAAGGACAGGGAAGCCTGGCATGTTGAATTCCATGGGGTCGCAAAGAGTTGGACACAACTGAGTGACTGAGCGACAACAAAAACATAACTCTTCCTCAATAAAAACGTATGACAGAAGTGACCTCAGGTATTCGGATAGGTCTGCAGACAGGCACTGCCGGTTTTGGAGGCCTCGTGGGCAAAGGGTGCCTGACCTGAGAGAGGACAAGAGACAGGGTAGTGCCTGGGGCCAGGAGGCTCTGGGGGAGGGAGGTGGTCCCAGGAGAGAGCCCAGGAGAGGGCCATGCGGGGTCCAGGGGGAGCAGGCAGAGGCAGGGCTGGGAGAGGAGCTGAGCGCCAGTACTGGACAGGGGTCAGGGGTCAGACGGTGGAAAGACTAACAAGTCCTGCCCAGCAGTCTCAGATGTCCTACTGGCGGCTGGGAGTTGGTGAAGGACTTTAAATAGCATTAAGGGTGAGCAACCAGGCCTGTGCCTTTGTGAATTAGGAGTCCTGAGTCCATGGCTCAGACTGAAGCTGTGCCCAGAGAAAAGGAGTGAGGGTCTGAAAGTCAGCAGGAGAGACTGTTTTCCCCAGAGCCCGATATGTCCCCTGAAAGATTTCTCAAATGGTGCAAAAATCAAGAAAGAATCCAACCAGCCACACAGAAATCCTGAGAACTTCCTGAAGAGCAGAGGGCAGTTTGGACAGAATGGGGGCCATGCGAAGTGGCCAGTGGGGTGATGAGGATGCAGAGACTGAGTGGGTCCCTGGCAACACAGCCTGTTCTCACTTTTGGGGTCCCTGAGCCTGAACTCATCTACCCGCTAAAATTCATCAGTGTTGTATCCCAAAATCGACACTCAAATTAGAGTCATCTGCACAGAGTAACAATACACGGAAAGCTCTGGTGCACACAGCCCTGGTGCTATGCTAAGTTGCTTCAGTCATGTCTGACTCTTTGCGACCCCATGGACTGTAGCTCGCCAAGCCCCCTTGGCTACAGGATTCTCCAGGCAAGGTGGGTTGCCATTCCTCCTCCAAGGGATCCTCCGGACCCAGGAATTGAACCCGTGTCTCTTGTCCCCTGCATTGGCAGACGGGGTCTTTACCACTGTGCCCCCCGCAGAGCTCAGTCATGCCCTCCCCCTTCTGGCCCTGGCACCACTAGTGTCCTTATCACACTTGGCTTGTGGCAGTTTTCCATTTTTTATAGGTGATTTCACTGCTGAAAATGCCCCAACACCCCATGCTGAAGCCCTCGCCAAGGTTCCCAAGTGCAAAAAAACTGTGACATGTCTTAAAAAATAGAGAAAGCATGTGTGTTAGATAAAGTCTGTTCAGGTGCAAGTTACAGCACTGTTTGCCATCAAGTTCAAGGAGGACATCAATAACACACATTTAATAAGGTGCCTTTCAACAGATACATAGTAAACACCGTCCTATACTGATCGGTTAATAAAAACATGACACTGAGCCCACCATTCTGTGTCTGCAGTGGCTTCACAGAACACGGCCACCAAAGAAGGAAGCACCTAGGCTTCTGAAACAGCCCCCCTCCCTGTGTGCTGTGCTAAGTCCTGGGGGAGTGGGATCTCTCCCCAGGCTGCCCAGAGGGTCTCAGGGCAGGTAACATGACCCAGGTCAGCAGGAGGGCAGACCCTCCCCAGGTCACTGTCACAGCACACGTAGCGGCCGGCTCTAGCCTGATTCAGATCACTGGGGAAAATTCTGTTTGTTAGAAACAATACTTATCAAGCGCAAAGGATTTCAGAAGCACAGATGGACAGACAACCGACCATTCAGCATGAGGACATCATGACAGGATGGAAGGGCACCTGACTCCACCAACAGAAGAGAAGCAGAGAAACAGCCCTCGTGACACCAACGTGGCAATGACATGGGCTAGGAAACGGTGCCCCAAATTCTGTGAAAAAGACCGGAATAAAGGCATCTGAAGTGAAAACGTAACAATGGTGATAAAGCAAGAGGACAGGTTGAGGGCCCTGAGGCGCAGTTACAAGCCGGCGGGCACCTGGGATTCCACTAGGAAACTGCACACGACACAGGTTTGATAAACACATCAGATCAGATCAGGGTCGGGAAGGAAGGGGCAAGGGAAGAGGGGCGGGGGAGGAGGGCCCTAGGGAGGTGGGGGGGCGGCTAGGGAAGGAGGTGAGGGTGGGGAGAAGGGGCCAGAGGAGCAGGGGGCGAGGGAGGTGACGGCGGAAGGAGGGGCAGGGAGACGGGGGCTGGAGAGGAGCTGCCGGGAAGCAGGGGCGGTGGTCCCCAGAGACGTCAGCACGGCCACCAATGCCGTCAAGACCAAGAGCGCCCACAAAGAAACAAACCGTCACCAGGCTGCTCGCAGGGGCACAGCAGCGGCTGTGAAGGAAAACGACTATGAATTTTCATTCCAACGCTCAGTAAAATTAGATTTTATGTGGGAATAAAATATTTTTAATCACCAAGGATTCTGAAAGCTTTCCCACTCACAGATGTTAACAAAGGCTCTCTCCAGAAGACAGATACCAGCAAAGTGAAAGATGAATAAAAATTAAGAAGGAGACACAGGAGAAAAGCCAGCAGCAAATGAAACAGGGAAGGAAGCTGGCACGGCGGACTGTCCGCACCTGAACGTGTGGCCGGGAGTCCCCAGAGCTGAGGCTCTGTCACCGGCACAAAGGATGGGGGGCACGACACAGTCCTGCTGGCCCAGGGAAGACACTGACAAAATACCAGCCAAATGGACTGAACTCAAAGACACTCCACTCCATCAACGAAAGCACAAAACCATCCACACACCAGAAGCAAACGCACCTGAGGAGTGTAGACACAACATGCCCCAGGCAGTTCAGGGTTAGAATACTGGTTACTTTATACAAAAGGCATTAGTTCAGTTCAGTTCAGTCGCTCAGTCGTGTCCGACTCTCCGCGACCCCATGAATCACAGAACGCCAGGCCTCCCTGTCCATCACCAACTCCCGGAGTACACTCAAACTCATGTCCACAGAGTCCGTGATGCCATCCAGCCATCTCATTCTCCGTTGTCCCCTTCTCCTCCCGCCCCCAACCTTTCCCAGCATCAGGGTCTTTTCCAGTGAGTCCACTCGTCGCATGAGGTGGCCAAAGTATTGTAGTTTCAGCTTTAGCATCAGTCCCTCCAATGAACATCCAGGATTGATCTCCTTTAGAATGGACTGGTTGGATCTCCTTGCAGTATAAGGGACTCTCAAGAGTCTTCTCCAACACCACAGTTCAAAAGCATCGATCCTTCGGCGATCAGCCTTCTTCACAGTCCAACTCTCACATCCATACATGACCACGGGAAAAACCATTGCCTTGACTAGACGGACCTTGGTTGGCAAAGTAATGTCTCTGCTTTTTAATATACTATCAAGGTTGGTCATAACTTTCCTTCCAAGGAGCAAGCGTCTTTTCATTTCATGGCTGCAATCAGCATCTGCAGTGATTTTGGAGCCCAAAAAAACAAAGTCTGACACTGTTTCCACTGTTTTTCCATCTATTTCCCATGAAGTGATGGGACCAGATGCCATGATCTTTGTTTTCTGAATGTTGAGCTTCAAGCCAACCTTTTCACTCTCCTCTTTCACTTTCATCAAGAGACTTTTGAGTTCCTCCTCACTCTCTGCCATAAGGGTAGTGTCATCTGCATATCTGAGGTTATTGATATTTCTCCCAGCAATCTTGATTCCAGCTTGTGCTTCTTCCAGCCCAGCGTTCCTCATGATGTACTCTGCATATAAGTTAAATAAGCAAGGTGACAATATACAACCTTGACGTACACCTTTTCCTATTTGGAACCAGTCTGTTGTTCCATGTCCAGTTCTAACTGCTGCTTCCTGACCTGCATACAGGTTTCTCAAGAGGCAGGTCAGGTGGTCTGGGATTCCCATCTCTTTCAGAATGTTCCACAGTTTATTGTGATCCACACAGTCAAAGGCTTTGGCATAGTCAATGAAGCAGAAATAGATGTTTTTCTGAAACTCTCTTGCTTTCTCCATGATCCAGCGGATGTTGGCAATTTGATCTCTGGTGCCTCTGCCTTTTCTAAAACCTGCTTGAGGGACAGTAAATTAAGAGTATGGAATTAGCAGACACACAGCACCATCACCACTATACAGAAAACAGACAAGCAACAAGGCCTGCTGTAAAGCACAGGGAACTGACAGTCAACATCTCATAACAACCTATAATGGAAAAGAACCTGAAAAGAATATATATATAACTGTACTAAACCCCTGAAACTAACACAACATAGCAAGTCAACTATGCTTCAATAAAAAAAGAAGATTCCTCACGGAGGAAGAAAAGGCATAAAAGAAGTGGAGAGAAATCCATTCACTCAGGTTCTGAATAGATATTTAATGTTTAACACCATTCCTGACTTTTTAAATATTCTGCACACTAAGATGAGGGGGAAATTCGCTTAATTGGTAAAAGGTTGTTTAACTCAGACCTATGACAAACAATCATGTTGTGATGAAATATTAAAGTCTTTTTTGTGACTGTTCAAAAGAAAAGGATATCATGATTATTTTGGTATTTAACACAATACTACCTGTCATAAACCATGCCATAAGACAAATAAATAAAAATAATGAAAGGAAAAAACAAAATTAGCACTGAGGATTTATCTACTTAGAAAACCCCCAAAAGATTAAAAGAAAAAAAATTTATGAAAAAGGATTTCCCTGGAGGTTCAGTGGTCAGGACTCCAAGCTTTCACTGCCAGAGTTCAGGTTCATTCTCTAGTCAGGGAATGAAGGTCCCACAAGACATGCAGGAAGGCAAAAAATCCCTGAAAGTCCCAGGGTATCAACTGACAACCAATAAGCAATTCTTCAATAAGACAAGGAATACCATAGCACAATCCTAAAAACAGGAAAAAAAGATAAAAATGTGACTTATAAAATAATACCAAATATCATGTAAATACTAATATCAAATAAAATTATGTAAGTATGCTCAACATCACTGGTAATCTTGGATTTCAGTTAAAACAATGGTAGGACACCTCTTCATCAGGGAAGAAATTGTGGAAAGTGGATAAAGTCTGAACTGGTAAACACTTTACCTATCAGTCATATGCCCGAATACTCACTGATTCAGCAACTCCACATATTAAGCAATCCCACATATTCAAAAAGACGAGGCTGCAAGGTTGACTACTACAGCACTGCTCACTCCAGTAAGTGTAAGTGTCAGGCGCTCAGTCGTGCCCGACTCTTTGTGACCCCACGAACTGCAGCCCACCAGGCTCCGCTGCCCATGAGGTTTTCCAGGCCAGGGATACTGCTTATTCCGGGGGTGGGGGGGAGCCAGAAACAACCTGTGCGTCCATCACCAGGGGAACATAAGCAGGCACCACGCACCCACACCACAGTGCCCTGTGCGCATGAGGCTGCGAGCAAAGGGGCCAACAGGACGTGGCAGCTGGACGCAGCACTGATCCTCGCCGGGAGACTGTGCAAAGGGGGGCGGCCAGAAAAGACACACTGGGTCAACCGACAAGACTGGAGTGTGCCTGGCAGAGAAGCCGCACACAACGGTCTGGTGTGAAGTTTACACTGACCCCTGTACCGTGCCTGCGGACTGAATCTCCATACTCCTAGGAAACACACACTGAAAGACCTGGAGGTGACCTGCAAGGCCACCTCTCACTTACACTCACGTGGTTCACAAAAAATACACAGCGTGTGTGAGCCGTGTGCAGAGAGTGGAGCGCGAGTACAGGCAGAACAAGGGAAAACGGTGACCATGGGTGAACAGAGGTGAGAGTCTACTGGCCCTTTCCTGAAATCTTTCTCAGTCTGAAACTAAAAGGTTTGGAATAAAAAGGTTTCTTCAAATGAATAAAGCATATTTTATGCACATACATTAAAATAGAAAGCTGTCCAGCACATTAAGTGAGAAAACTAGCTGGAGAATATGATGCACAGCACGACCTTATTTATGTTAGAATCTACAGGGACACAAATACACACTCATAACAGCTACATTTATTCCCACCAGTACCCGGAAAGGCAGTACATCAGGCGGGGGGAGGTAAGAACCTGGGGGCTTAGAAATTTTGCATTCAACCATGAATTCCCAGAGTGTTTTCAACTCTCTTAAGAACATGCTCCTTGTGGAACTATTTGCACTTGACAACACTGGCGAGAGTGGGGTGGGGAGTTGAAGACTGGGGGGAAGGTGAGGACTGAGGAACCCCAACCTTCTCACGGCAGAAAACCACCCCGGGGTCACACTCCCACAAGGTTGGGAGTGGAGGCGTCCTTCTCCCAGAAAACCTGCAAAACGCCAGGTGCTACGGTTATGACTGATCATCACTTTCTTCAATTTCTCGATATCCTCCAAGTTTTCTATGACGCACTTCTATTACTGTGAAAATCGGGCAAATGATATAAACGAAGTAATGTAATGACATCTCAACGTCAATTATCACAAAGGATGGTTCAAAAACATGTGTCAAATGAAGGTAGAAAAGTGGAGAGCAAATGGCTTTTTTCCCCCAGAAAGAAACAGAGCATGGGGACACATACGACTGGCTTCCTGGGAGCACAGGCCACAGGCAAATCTGTCACAAGAGGAAGTCTGTTCGAGTTTAACCTGGGCATCAGGTAAACCAACCATCTAGGTGTGACTCATCACGCTCACAGGACGCCGGATCTCCAGGCTTCTCTGTTCATACAGTGTTTCCATCGTTCACAGATGGAAACCAGGAAGGAGCAGGAAGGAAGCACTCCAGTGCTCAAGGGTGGGAAGTGGAGACGAGTCCCCACGTAGACCCGCTCAGCTCCCTCGTGTTTGGTCTCCTCATCCCATCTCGCTGTCAGGGCTTCTTCATCCCTCCCCATTCCTGGACGTCCAGGCCACCCTTCACTGACTGCCCTGGAAATGTGGCCCCCAAGACCTCCTGTAATGACTGTCTCCCCTTCCCTCCCCATCAAGGTTCCATCCTTCTCTGTGACCCTGACAAGCTGCAAAGGAGGACCCAAACTTCCCTGGGGATCCAAGAAGGTCCTTCCTCCTTCACAACCTTCTATCCCTAGCCCCGGGAAGGAGAGGCAGCCCTGGCCCCATGGGAAGCTCTGTGGTCCCCCCAGCACCCCACTTTACACAGGAGGAAACAGACTGCTGGCCACGCCACTGGTCCCAAGAGACCGGGGGTGCAGCCCTGCTCAGGCAGGCCCATAGCCCCACCCGGCTCCCACAGCAGGACATCCTCAAGGACGGGGACCCACCAGCGTGACAACTGCAGGCACATGTCCAGCGACACCTGAGAATGTGTGAGGAGCTCCAGACACTCAGGAAGGACACACCCTGCGTCCCAAATGCAGGTGAAAACCCACTGAGTCAGTGGAGAAGGTGACTGGTGGCAGGAAAGGTCCGGTTGATGCGACCCAGGCCCCACGGGTACTGAGGGCCCCTAAGGGGACAGGGACGACCCTGGGCATCACCTGAAGCCCAGAGGCATCCCACAGGGAACAACATAAACATAATAAAAACCCAGGGAAAAAAGTCACAAAGATGACTGTTTCCTCTGATCAAGCAGAATGGAGCCTGCCATGACCGGATGAAAAAAGGAGACTCTTGGTGAGTTTCTCCATCACTGATGCCACTCAGTTACATTAAAAAGGCTTCAGACTAAAATGCTGCCTTGGGTGAGGAAGGCTGAGTTCAGTGTGAGAAGAAGGCAGAGCCCACCCCCAAGTCCGGTCTGCGCCCCACATCCCTGAGCACTGCACACACCACCCCAGCACCATCCCTCAGGGTGCGAGATTTGACCTGCAGAACGCACACCTATGGTACCAAAGGTGGGTGATTTAGACACAGTTCCTGACTCCTCTGAAGGATGAAAACACAACTGTGAGTCCCTCACAACCATCCTGGGAACAGTAAGATGACCAAGAAACACTCCTGAGGCCCCAGGGTCCTCACGGCCAGACCACTGAGGACGCACAGCCAGCACCGCAGAAATGCCCATTTCTCTACAGAATTAACAACAAAAAGGAGTCACAGGAAAACATAGGGTTTGGTTCTAGATTTTGGGGAAAGGTAACAGCTTCATAACCTGTCAGGTGTAACTGTATTTCATTACCGAAGGGCACACATCTGACCAGGTAGTATTTTACTGATAAAGAGGGTTTCACTCAGGATGAACAGGGAGAGACCTAGCATGATCACTCTGCGAGGGGCAGGCACACCCTGACACATCTCCCCAGATGTGACAGATAGAGTGCCAAGCCACCAAGCTTCCCGGGTCAAGGGTACTAGGGTTCTGAGAGCTGTGAGGCTGCCCACTGGTCAAGGCCGGTCTGGTCCAACAGGCGAAGAGCAAGCAGGCCTAGCCCTGCCCCGGCTCCCCTCCTCCCGAGCACCTCACGGACAAGCAGGCGCACACCCAGGCGCCACCAGCCAACTCCAGCCAGTTCCGGGTATCCTACAAAAGTGTCTTCTGAAATAAATCTCCAAGGTGAAAATTCTAGCAGAGGCTGAGACAGCAGTATCTGGTCTTGCTCTGGCCGCTAGCACACGTCCCCATGCTTCTGCAGCTGGAAGGCCAGGATCCAGGTGCTGGCAGTGGGGTCGAGGCGAGGTCCCCCCTCCCAGCTTGCAGCCGCCTTCTCACTCCACCTTCTCCAGGTACAGAGGTGGCTCTGTGTCTCTCCCCACAAGGAAACTGATCCCACTCGTGACTCCATAACCCTGGTCACTTCCCAAAGGTCACATCACACTAGCCAGGGCTTCACCATACTCACTGTGAGGGGACCATCCACAGCAAGTCCCCACATAAAATGATCTGACCAAGCAGGAGCCCAGGCACCAAATGGCCAGGTGGGGCAAACCCACCCTGGGCCTCCCAACCCGGCTTCTGGCAAACACTTCCCACCTGTATCTTCACCCAAACTCGAGGATGAGGACTGGGTGGAGCAGCATCACGCTGTTTCAGCAAAAGATCCATCTGAGGGACCTCTCTTGACCTTGCTTCCAATAAGCAAAGAACACAGAGGTCAAGAGAGGGGTAACAGGAATTCAACAAGCAGAGAACATAGCGGACGGGAGGGGGGAATATGATTTCTTTTCTTAAACAGTATGAGTGTATGGTTTCCAGTTCCAGAGACCAAAGTCCAGACAGTCTCAGGAGGAGGGTCAAGGTGCTGAGATGGGGGACTGGTCCTCTGCGGGGGAACACCAGGTTTCCCCACCTGATTGATGAAGACAGCATGGGGAACATAATAGGTTCCTAAGAGTTTCATAGTATTAACTTTGCAGAAAAGCCCGGGACACAAAGAGACGAGGGGCAGAAGAGCATCAGGACACAGGTGCAGAAACAGGATCAGGATGTGATTGGGCATAAGTGGGAAGTTCAGAAGAAACTGCCCGGCTCTTCAGGAAGCACTCAGTCCTAGAGACTGGGCAAAGCCTGACTCAGGAAAGACAGATAAGCAGCAAGGATGGAGATTCGTTTCCTGAAGGGAAACCATGAGCCTGTGAGATTAAAGGATCTGCTTGATTAAAGAATCTAAAATAATATCAAGTCCTGGGGCTACTTTAATAACTAAACAGAACAGAGAAAGAAAATGAAAAAAGAGAACTAGAGAGAAAGCTATTCTTCCCAGTTAGAACTCACAAGAGACCAAATCCTGTCTTCCAGCTTCGCTGAGAGGCCCTGTCTCACCTGAGGAGGCCCCTGGCTCCGGGCAGTGCCTGGGTCCAGTAGTTCCCCTCCAGACAAGATGGTATTTTTCCATTGGCCTCAAAGAGACTGTACTAAAATATTAACACTAGTTTTAGGATTTTCCAAAATCACTCAATTTGTAGAGTTTAAGTTCTATGATTGTCCATGTGAAATAAGTCGACAACCAGAACCCCTTCTGGACCACCTCTATCCCCTTTAAGCCACACAGAGTTTTTCCTCCACATTCTTGACATTTTCTAAGAATCACTCTTTTGTGTGTGTCTTTATCTTTCAGTCATGGGCAAAAAGGATTGGAGTGGGGATCGGGACCACCAGGGCCCGAGGGGGCAAGGACTGAATGCTATCCTGCCTGAAACTCAAGCCATTGTCCAAAACACACTCAACTAGAGGGAGAACCTCCCACCATGGTCAGTTCCATCTTCCCCACATCAGGGGTCACACCACAGTGAATAGGAAATAAGGCTCACATATGGAGCTGGGCTTCAAAGATGCTTGGTCTTGGCTTTTTCTAGGATTCAGAGAAAATATTATACACAACGCTTGCATGTTTTTAAACTGGCATCAAAATTTTTCTTTGTAAATTTAAGTGTCGACAGACATAGTATCTTATGTAATTAACACTGGACATTTTGAGTGAAAATTCTTACGTCCCTCATATCAGCTGGAGTCTAAGTGCTGTACAGACTTCAGTCAGTTCAGTTCAGTTGCTCAGTCGTGTCCACCTCTTTGCAACCCCATGGACTGCAGCATGCCAGGCCTCCCTGTCCATCACCAACTCCGGGAATTTACTCAAACTCATGTCCATTAAGTCGGTGATGCCATCCAACCATCTCTTCCTCTGTCGGCTCCTTCTCCTCGGGCCCTCAATCCTTCCCAGCAACAGGGTCTTTTCAAATAAGTCAGCTCTTCGCATCAGGTGGCCAAAGTATCAGAGTTTCAGCTTCAACATCAGTCCTTCCAATGAATATTCAGGACTGATTTCCTTTAGGATGGACTGGTTGGATGTCCTTGCAGTCCAAGGGACTCTCAAGAGTCTTCTCTAGCACCACAGTTCAAACGCATCAATTCTTTGGCGATCAGCTTTCTTCACAGTCCAACTCTCACATCCATACATGGCCACGGGAAAAACCATAGTGAGAGGGTAACAGGCAAGAAGGCCAGGGGTTTCCAAACGGAAGAAATAGGCTGCAAGTATCAGACAATTTTTATCTCTCTCTTAAGCGGCAGAAGGGAGGAAACCAGTGATATTTTTTTTCCTTCTCTTTATCAATTTAAAAGGAGGTTTCTCTTAAAATACTGTGTTGCTATAATGACACCTGGTTCCACCTGAAGTTAACTATTCTCAAACCTTGAGTTAACCAATGCATTTTTCTTATGGAAATGTTTGTCTTAAGCTATGTTAATATACTATGCATTTACCCCAGACTCGGTCTTCAAGTCGGTTCCGCCTAATGGCTCAGAACCGACTTGACAAACCAGTATGTTATACTCAGATACTGTTCCCCTAATCTATGTATCTATGTAATATATTAAAAAGCAGAGACATTACTTTGCCAACAAAGGTCCGTCTTGTCAAGGCTATGGTTTTTCCAGTGGTCATGTATGGATGTGAGAGTTAGACTGTGAAGAAAGCTGATCGCCGAAGAATTGATGCTTTTGAACTGTGGTGCTGGAGAAGACTCTTGAGAGTCCCTTGGACTGCAAGGACATCCAACCAGTCCATTCTAAAGGAGATCAATCCTGGGTGTTCATTGGAAGGACTGATGCTAAAGCTGAAACTGCAATACTTTGGCCACCTCATGCGACGAGTTGACTCACTGGAAAAGACGCTGATGCTGGGAGGGATTGGGGGCGGGAGGAGACGGGGACGACAGAGAATGAGATGGCTGGATGGCATCACCAACTCGATGGACATGAGTTTGAGTGAACTCCGGGAGTTGGTGATGGACAGGGAGGCCTGGCATGCTGTGATTCATGGGGTCGCAAAGAGTCGGACACGACTGAGCGGCTGAACTGAACTGAATCTACGTAAAGGAAACTATTTGTATGGCAATCGGCCTTTCTACGAGATTCAAGTCAATCGTTTTATGGCCCGGGATGACTCATCTGGTGCCAAGATTATCCCAAAATACATCTTACGGACGAGGGGCCTGGTGCCATTCTGAGTTTTAAAACATTCCTTTCTTTCATTAACAGACTGCTAGTGACTATATAACATCCAGCTGAAGACTAGCAGGGGCGTACCCTTTCTGCCCGCTTCTGATGCCTATGTCAGAAGCTTTCTCTATCTCCTTTTATACTTTAATAAAACTTTATTACACAAAAGCTCTGAGCGATCAAGCCTTATATCTGGCCCCAGATTGAATTCTTCTCCTCTGGAGGCCAAGAATCTTTTCGTGTCTTTTCGTGGTTCAGCAACAACCTTTCAATAGCCTTGACTAGACGGACCTCTGTTGGCAAAGTAATGTCTTGGATTTCTAATATGCTATCTAGGTTGGTCACAACTTTTCCTCCAAGGAGTAAACATCTTTTAATTTCACAGTTGCAGTCACCATGTGCAGCGATTTTGGAGCCCAAAAATATAAAGTCAGCCACTGTTTCCACATCTATTTGCCATGAAGTGATGGGACCTAATGCTATGATCTTAGTTTTCTGAATGTTGAGCTTCAAGCCAACTTTTTCACTCCTCTTTCACTTTCATCAAGAGGCTCTTTAGTTCTTCACTTTCTGCCATAAGGGTGGTGTCATCTGCATATCTGAGGTTATTGATATTTCTCCCGGCAATCTTGATTCCAGCTTGTGCTTCATACAGCCCAGCGTTTCTCATGATGTACTCTGCATAGAAGTTAATTAAGCTGTACAGACTTAATTACCAATTATCATCCACATAAAAACATGTGAGCAAGCTGGTTTCTAATTCTCAGTTTTGTTCTCAAATTCTCATTTTTTTCCCACCTTCCGCACAGAACTGAATCCTCCTCAAACACAGATTTAAGTTCAAAAGTATGCTTTCCTTCTTTCTCTGTACAGATGCACACACACGTGCACATATATACATGTAAAAATCATAAACATATTCTTCAATTTTCTGGACATAAAGATTATACATAATAAAAATTTTTCACTTGACTAAATTTTCATTTCTCTCAGACTTGTATAATTGACCCAAAGATAGAAAAATATTATCAATTTTGATGAACAAGTACTTTTTAAAAAAATTTTTGGCTGCTCAGCTTGCTAGATCTTATTTCCCTGACCAGGGATTGAACCCGGGCCCTTGGCAGTGAAAAACATCAAGTCCTAACCACTGGACCACCAGGGAGGTTCCGAATGAATATTAAATATTAACACTTAAAATTCAATTAGAAATGCATCTCAATGAGATAGTTTTGAAGAGGGAATTCATAGGGCCTAGACTCCATCTTAGGCCTGCTCATGCTGATCATGCTCGGCCACCTCTCCAATACTCTGAACTCTGTGCTTAGTGCCTATGGAAACTACAATAGAAAGATATGACCCCCTCTAGACAGGGGACTCTTGAAGATCACATCCAGGTTACTCACTGCCTAAGAGAAAACATACTTTAATTTCCCCTGCCTCCGGACAGGTCATAAATTCTTTCCGTGACTATCGGAATGTAATCACAGGCTTATTGATTATTAACTGTTTGAACACCTAACACATGAATGATGGGGCTATTGTGATTGTATTTACCCTTCCTTTATTTTATGTAAGTCTCAGGAAATTGGGGTGGTGGGTTCGACATACACACAGGGTATAAAAGATTTTCACAAATGGTGGTTGGGGTTCTTGGCTAAGAGGAGACTCTGCCTTGGGCCCGCCGGTGTAATAAACTGCACTCCACTATCTGCATTGTCCTTCTGAGTGAGTTTGTTTCCCAGAACACGTGGCTATAACCGTTTCTTATTCAAATTCATTAATGTATCCACGGATAAGTACTACTTTTAGCGAATGAAACAGTTCAGCATCAATGACTTTGTTAACAACTATAAGCATGGAGAAACTTCCATTAACAAGTGGATAACAACATAACCAGTACCTTGTTATGGCAATGACCCTCAATTCTACCATCAAAAAACACCTTTGTTAATGAGCTAACAACTCTATTATACCCTCCTTTAATTATGCTGAAAGCAGGCAGTGAGACCCCAAAAATAATTTTTACCCACTCATTAGAGTCATTAACTGTATTAACAGCAACACTGCCGTGGCAAAGCACCAAGGTTCAGGATGACAGGTGCAGGCTGTCTTTACGAAGGAGGAGAAAGGCAGAAATGAGACCAGGGTAGAGAAGAGCTGTACAAGCACAACTCAAACACCTTTCAGATTAAAACACTTGAGGAGAAAAAGCACATGTGAAACTTACATTCAGGAAACTAATTTCCTTAAAATGCTCCCATCATGTTCTCCATAAGAAGCCTGATGCACTGCCAGACAGAGCACCTCAGTTTGAAGACAATGAATTAAAATTAAGAAATAACACAAATTCCCTTTCCTACTTGAAATGTCAACAATGTATCTGCCTTCTGCAATCAGTTTTGTAAACTCAGAAACAGTCACAGTGATATTTCCCTAGGTACACTATCTCATGAGATTACTTTCAAAATATGAAAACAACACTAAACCAAGACAAATGGCAGAGATGCTCACGTGCATTTTAACACCTTCCACCATGTTCTCCCCCTGGAATGGGCTCCTCGCAGCAAGCCATCGTCCAGTGTTTCTGAGCAGTGTTTAAGAGTCCACAGCAGCAGCAGGCAAAGGTGACCATACTCAGAAGGTGGGGACCTTAAAGGAACCGTTAGGGGAAGCACACTGAGTGAAACCGCCCACCCTGGCCAGGCACCATAGTAACCATTTGCATGAGTTGCTTTATGACAGGAGGTCCTGGTAAGGAACAGGGAACTAATAAGCCTCCACCAACGGAAGAATTCAGGAAAGGTCAAAAGAAGACACCACAGGTCCGACCACCTCCCAGAATCCTTCTCTCTGGCATCCATCTTGGCTGAACAAGGCGTGCACCACCAGGAAGGACTCTGAGTCAGAATGATTGGATAAAGACAGTTCAGTTCAGTTCAGTCACTCAGTCGTGTCCGACTCTCCGCGACCCCATGAATCACAGCACGCCAGGCCTCCCTGTCCATCACCAACTCCCGGAGTTCACTCAAACTCATGTCCACAGAGTCGGTGATACCATCCAGCCATCTCATTCTCGGTCGTCCCCTTCTCCTCCCGCCGCCAACCTTTCCTAGCATCAGAGTCTTTTCCAGTGAGTCAACTTGTCGCATGAGGTGGCCAAAGTATTGCAGTTTCAGCTTCAGCATCAGTCCTTCCAATGAACACCCAGCTCCCCTTCTAGGAATCAGTAAATTAAAATGGACTGGAATGGGTGAATTTAACTCAGATGACCATTATATCTACTACTGTGGGCATGAATCCCTTAGAAGAAATGGAGTAGCCATCATGGTCAACAAAAGAGTCCGAAATGCAGTACTTGGATGCAATCTTAAAAACGACAGAATGATTTCTGTTCATTTCCAAGGCAAACCATTCAATATTACAGTAATCCAGGCCTATGCCACAACCAGTAACGCTGAAGAAGCTGAAGTTGAACGGTTCTATGAAGACCTACAAGACCTTTTAGAACTAACACCCAAAAAAGATGTCCTTTTCATTATAGGGGACTGGAATGCAAAAGTAGGACGTCAAGAAACACCTGGAGTAACAGGCAAATTTGGCCTTGGAGCACGGAATGAAGCAGGGCAAAGGCTAATAGAGTTTTGTCAAGAGAACGCACTGGTCATAGCAAACACCCTCTTCCAGCAACACAAGAGAAGACTCTACACGTGGACATCACCAGATGGTCAACACCGAAATCACACTGATTATATTCTTTGCAGCCAAAGATGGAGAAGCTGTATATAGTTAGCAAAAACAAGACCAGGAGCTGACTGAGGCTCAGATCATGAACTCCTTATTGCCAAATTCAGACTTAAATTGAAGAAAGTAGGGAAAACCACTAGACCATTCAGGTATGACCTAAATCAAATCCCTTATGATTATACAGGGGAAGTGAGGAATAGATTTAAGGGACTAGATATGATAGATAGAGTGCCTGATGAACTCTGGACGGAGGTTCATGACATTGTACAGGAGACAGGGACCAAGACCATCCCCATGGAAAAGAAATGCAAAAAAGCAAAATGGCTGTCTGAGGAGGCCTTACAAATAGCTGTGAAAAGAAGAGAAGCGAAAAGCAAAGGAGAAAAGGAAAGATATAAGCATCTGAATGCAGAGTTCCAAAGAATAGCAAGGAGTGATAAGAAAGCCTTCCTCAGTGATCAATGCAAAGAAATAGAAGAAAACAACAGAATAGGAAAAACAAGAGATCTCTTCAAGAAAATTAGAGATTCCAAGGGAACATTTCATGCAAAGATGGGCTCGATAAAGGACAGAAATGGTAGGGACCTAATAGAAGCAGAAGATATTAAGAAAAGGTGGCAAGAATACACAGAAGAACTGTACAAAAAAGACCTCCATGAGCAAGATGGTCATGATAATGTGATCACTGACCTAGAGCCAGACATCTTGGATAAAGACAACTGGAAGCTAATCCCATCACCATGAAACCTGAGACTGCAAGCCATGTGACAGAGCTGTTCTCCTGGGTCCCCTGACCCTACTGCTCTCCTGGGTGCCCTTTTCCAATAAAATCTCTTGCTTTGTCAGCACATGTCTCCTCAGACAATTCATTTCCAAGCGTTAGACAAGACCCCAGTTTTGGGCCCTGGAAGGGATCCCCTGTCCTGCAACAGAACCGTTGACAAGCAGAGTGAAAACTTTCCTTAGTCAAAGGATTCTTTCACTGTTAAATTATTTTCTAGAAAAATCAGAGTCTTGAGTGTAACCCAAGGAACTTGGGCAGTTTTACTCAGTTCTGAAACAACTGGCAAATCCCTCCACTTGCCCCCTTGCTCTACCCTCCTGGATAAAGTGGGTTAGCCAGGAACAGCTTCTGAGCTGCGGGTCAGAGCCAAGATTTCTGGGGTGGGAACCTACGGCCGAGACCACCATGAGAGGTGAATGGGATCTGGGGTGTCCACAGAGCCCCCGAAGGAGGACCTGATCTCAGAAAAGTTCTGCGCCAGAAATATGGTAAGATAGGCATGTGATTAAGCAGACATAAATTCCTGTGAATTATCCATGTAAGCAGCACAGATAAGACCAGAATCATTAATTGAGATAAATAGCTGATAAAATTCATGCTCAAAGAGCCTTCGATTACCTTGACAAATAAACTATAACTTCAGGTTTTTGACATGTGTGGATTTGAATTTCCTGTAACAATAATTTAACCCAAATTTGTTTCTCAACTCTTTTTATAAAGAACTAAAATGTTTCACTGAGCATTAAATAGTGCAAGATCTACAGATTCAATTCAATCCCTATCAATATACCAATAGCATTTTCTCACAGAACTAGAACAAATCATTTTAAAATTTGTATGGAAACATAAAAGACCCTAAATAGCCACAACAATCTTAAGAAAGAACACAGAGTTAGAGGAATCACACTCTCTGACTTCAGACTATACTGCAAAGCTACAGTAATCCAAACAGTGTAATACTGGCACAAAAACAGACACATAGATCAATGAAACAGAATAGAAAACTCAGAGATAAACCCACACTTATGGTCAATTAATCTACAACAAAGGCAGCAATACACATAGAGAAAAGTTACCTTCTTCAATAAGTGATGCTAGGAAAATTGAATAGCTATATGTAAAAGAATGAAATTAGAACATTCTCTAACACCATACACCAAATTAAACTTAAAATGGATTAAAGACCTAAATGTAAAAATAGATACAATAAAACTCCTAGAGGAAAACATAGGTAGAACACTCTTTCACATAAACTGTAGCAATATTTTTTTGGACCTATATCCTAAAGCAAACAAAAGCAAAAATAAACAAATGGGGCCTAATTTAAAGCTTTTGCAGGCAAAGGAAACCACTGACAGAATGAAGAGATAATGTACTTGAATAGAAGACAATATCTGCAAACAATATGACCAACAAGGGGTTAATATCCAACATATGTCATCGGTACACACAGCTCAATATATTAAAAAACTCAGTTAAAAAATCGCAGAAAAACTTAATTTTTCCAAAGAAGACATACAGATGGCCCACAGGCACTGAAAAGATACTCAACGTCATTAATCATCAGGGAAATGCAAATCAAAACCACACAGAGATACCACCTCATACCTGTCAGAATGGCCATCATCAAAAAGAACACAAACCACAAATGTTAGAGAAGATGTAGATGAAAAAGAAGCCTCCTACACTCGTGGCAAGAACATAATTTCATGCAGCCACTGTTGGAAACAGTATGAAGGCGCCTCTAAAAACTAACAGAGTTGCCATATGATCCTGCAACTCCACTCTTGGGTACATGTCTGAAATAAACAAAAATACTAATTCAAAAAGATACGTGCACCCCAGTGTTCATGGTGGCACTATCCACAACAGCCAAAACATGGAAGCAACCTAATTATCCATCAACAGATGAGTAGATAAAGAAGATGTAGTACATATATACAATGGAATACTATTCAGCCATGAAAAAAGAATGAACTTTTCCCATTTTCAGCAACATGGATGGACTTGGGAGGCATTATGCTGTGTGAAATTAGTCAGCCAGAGAAAGAAAAATACTGTACAATATCACTTGTAAGTGGAATCTAAAAAAATTACAGCGAACGAGTGAATATAACAAAAAAGAAGCAGACTCATAGAGAACAAACTAGTGGTTACCAAGTGGGGAGGAGAAAGGGGCAGATCAGTGGGAGGGGGTAAGAGGTACAAGCTATTAGTTATAATATCAGCCACAAGCATATATTATTCAACACAGGGAATATAGCCGGTATGCTATAATAACTATGAAAGTCACTCAGTCATGCCCAACTCTTTGCGACCCCATGGACTATACAGACCATGGAATTCTCCAGGCCAGAATACTGGAGTGGGTAACCTTTCCCTTCTCCAGGGGATCTTCCCAACCCAGGGATCGAACCCAGGTCTCCTGCATTGTAGGCGGATTCTTTACCAGCTAAGAATACTGGAGTGGGTAGTCTACCTTCTCCAGAGGATCTTCCCGACCCAGGAATCACACTGGGGTCTCCCGCATTGTAGGCGGATTTTTTACCAACTTAGCTATTCGGGAAGCCCATAATAACTACAAATGGGGTAAAATCTTAAAAAATTGTGAATCACTATATTTTACATTTGTTGTTATTGTTTAGTAGCTAAGTCACATCCAACTCTTTTGCGACCCCATGGACTGTAGCCCACCAGACTCCTCTGTCCACAGGATTTCCCAGGTGTGGAATGGGTTGCCATTTCCTTCTCCAGGGAATCCTCCCCACCCAGGGACTGAACCTGTATCTCCTGCTTGGCAGGAGGATTCCTCACCACTGAGCCACCTGGAAGCCCCACGGTACACCTGTAACTTGTATACGGCTGAACATAAATTTTTACAAATCTTACAACAAAAAAGAGTAATAACAACATATAGTATAAGAAAATTTAACTGGTGCATAAATACTGGGAGTGGAGAGTGGTTAACTTTAAAATACTGATGAACATGAAATAACCTCAAGCATCTCAATATTACAGTATCTAGGAATTTATAAATAATTGGTAGTCAACTGAGACAGTATTTATTATCTGTCATCAATCTCAGCAGCAGTCTGAAACCCTACACGGTTTGAAAGGATTTGATGTCTACCCAGATCCCACCAGTCGCTAGAAGTTATTGTTGGATTCTGAAGAGCAGGAGCCAGCCCTCTGTCATCAAATCATAGTGTTATTATCTCCTAAACACAGTCAACCCTTTCCTCTTAACAACACAAACAAAAATTATAGCACAAAAACTGGGTTAAATATTTGCCGCTGCAGAAAATTCTAAGGAACACATGTCAGGAAGTGAGGTGGTGGTTCCCAGAGCAACAACCACAGGGGCCTTTAGACCAATTCTGTGCATTTGTTTTGTCTGACTCTAAGAAGTAACTTAATTCCCTTAACCTGTCATTTAAACATTCAACCAAAAACTCTCGTCACAATGAATTCCCTTCTTCCTCTTGTGTCAATGGTCTTAGAGTCCCATAAACACCACCATTCACAGAATTAATGTGGCACTTTAACAACACTTCATTTTTAAGAGGGCTGTGAACACTAAAAAATTATACAGCACTTAATCACAGTTGTAGCGAGTGTCAAATGTTTTCATGTATTCATTCACTGCTTGCATTTTAAGCTATTTCACTTAAAAAAACCCTAAGGTAATATCAGTGTTTTCTTTAATGTTTTTTGCCTTTCTACGAGTATCATTAGGAATCAAACCTCTTTATTAATAAGAGTCAAGAAATAAAAAACATTAATGGCATTTAGACTATGGAGAAAATATAGGCAAAAAATTTTAACACAAAATTTTAATATTCAATTAATATAATGCATTTACAAATCTGACCCTATTACGTATACTGGGCCAAGTAATTTAGTACTTGTTCAGTCGCTAAGTCATCCCCAATTCTTTATGACCCCACAGACTGCAACATGCCAGGCTTCCCTTTCCTCAACTGTCTCCCGGAGTCTTCTCAAACTCTTGTCCATTGAGTCAGTGATGCCATCCAACCATCTCATCCTGTGTCGCCAAGTTCTCCTTTTGTCTTCAAACTTTCCCAACATTTGGGTCTTTTCCAGTGAGCTGGCTCTTCCCACCAGATGATTAAAGCACTGGAGCTTCAGCTTCAGCATCAGTCCTTTCAGTAACTACGTTGATCTCCTTTAGGATTGACTGGTTTGATCTGCTTGCTGTCCAACAGTCTCTCAAGAGTCTTCTCCAGCACCACAATCCAAAAGCATCAGTTCTTCGGTGCTCAGCTATTTTAATGGTACAACTCTCACATCTGTACATGACTACTGGATTAATTTAGTACTTAACAGTAAATACGAAGTGCTAAAACAAATAATTGATAGTAGAATTCTTAATAGATATCTCACTTATGTAAATAAAGGTGACAATAATAAAAGTCTAAAAAATGGTTATAGGTACAGATTTTCCTATCTAGTCTGAAACAAAACTACAAGTGTTTTACAAATCATAAATCATAAACAGGCCAAATGGGTGAAGGGGGTCAAAGGTGCACACTTCCAGTTATAAAATAAATAAGTTCTGGAATGTAATGTACTACATGGTGACTATAGCTAAAAACACTGTATTGTATTTCTGAAAGTTGCTAAGAGAGCAGACCCTTAAAGTTCTCATCACAAGTCAAAAAACAAAAAGTGCAACCATCTGTGGTGATGGAGAGTTACCTAGACACATTGTGCTGATCATTTTACAATATATACGAATACAGAATCATTATGTGTTACACCTAAAGGTAATATAATGTTATATGCCCATTTAAAAAATCACAAATCACTACACAACTGCCTGGAGGTAACGGTTCAGTTCAGTTCAGTTCAGTTGCTCAGTTCTGTTCGACTCTTCGTAACCGCATGGACACAAGCACGCCAGGTCTCCCTGTCCATCACCAACTCCCGGAGCTTGATCAAACTCATGTCCACTGAGTAGGTGATGCCATCCAACCATCTCATCCTCTGCTCTCCCCTTCTCCTCCTGCCTTCACTCTTTCCCAGCATCAGGATCTTTTCCAATGAGTCAGTTCTTCACATCAGGTAGCCGAAGGATTGGAGTTTCAGCTTCAGCATCAGTCCTTCCAACGAATATTCAGGGCTGATTTCCTTTAGGATTGACTGGTTAGATCTCCTTGCAATCCAAGGGACTCTCAAGCGTCTTCCCCAACACCACAGTTCAAAAGCATCAATTCTTCAGTGCTCAGCTTTCTTTATAGTCCAACTCTCACATCCGTACATGACTCCTGGAGAAACCATAGCTTTGACTAGACAGAGGTAGCAGTAGTTTCTCTTCAAATGCTGTTTTCCCTAACACGCAATGTAACACAATTGGTTTATCTTTGTCTCTTTGTTGATATCTTCAATCATCTGCACTCTGGTACAGGAGAAAGTCCTTCCAGCCCTTAGGAAAGGGATGTGATACTATGAAACTTTAAGACATGCATAACTGGTCTCCATCCCAGCTGCTATGGGAAGAGCTTCTAAAACCCTTGGAATTTGAGTGAGACATAGAAGAGTCTTTGTTATTCCTAGCAAGTCCCTTTCAACCTACCTGAGCTATGCTAATGAGGTGATTCTGGGAAGATAGGGGCCTGTTGTCAAGGGAACTGGCTGAGTAGAGGATTGGAACCTTCCACCCCATCCCCGACCCCTGGGAGGGTGAAGGGCTGGAGACTGGGTTTAATCACCAGTGGCCAGTGATTTAATAAATCATAAAGGCTCTAGATGAAGGGTTCAGAGGCCCTTGGTGGACCCAAGAAGGTGGCGGGGAGGGGTGTGGTGCATCCAGAGGGCAGGGAAGCCCCACTCTCTCCCACCCCTTGATTTGTGCATGTCATCTTCTCTTCTGTCAGGCTGTTCCTGGTTGTGTCCTTTATGCTAAACTGATCAGCGTGAGCAAACTGCCCTTCTGTGTTCTGCGGGTTCTAGCAAATTACTGAACCCAAAGAGGGGGTGGTGGGAACCCAAGATTGCATCCAGTCAGCCAGGGGTACAGGTGACAACCTGGGACTTGCTGCTGCATCTGGGGGAGAAGGTGCCGTGTGGGCCGAGCCCTTAACCTGCAGGTCTGAGATGACCCCAGGAGCTGGTGTCAGAAATGAATTAAAACTCCTGGACACCCAGCTGATGTCAGGAATTACTGGCTGGGGCAGGAAAACCCACACATTTGGTGTCAGAAGCACTGTCGGCAAAAACAGATCCGAATCCAAAGGAAAGCAAAGAGGCCAGGAGGTTCTGCAGTGACCCTAGACTCTGGACTCCAGACCACCGCAATAAAGCAAATATCGGGATAAAGTGAGTCAAAAATATTTTGGTTTCTCAGTGCACATAAAGTTATGCTTACACTAGACTGGAAGCTATAAGTGCGCAATAGCATGGGGTCGCAGAGTCGGACACGACTGAGTGACTGAACGACAAGCATTATGTCTAAAACAAATGTACAGACCTTAATTTAAAAAATACTTCACTGCTAAAAAATGCTAAGCATCGTCTGAGCCTTCAGGGAGACACAGCAGTAACATCAAAGATCATTCATCACAGATTCCATAACAAATATAATCATAAAGAATAGCCTGAACTTTTTCGGTGAGAATTACCAAAATGTAACACAGATACAAAGTGAGCAGATACAGTGAAAGAAATGTCACCAATGAAGCCGCTTGATCCGGGGTCACCACAAACCCTCAGTGCGGGGGGGGGGGGGGGCAGCATTCGAAAAGCGCAGTGAGCCAGGTGCACCTTCACCCAGCACGCCCGAGGATGCTCCCGGTCATGATGTTGTGAAACACACATGGGAAACCCCAAGTGTGTGAGTGTGTGTTTGTATGAGAGTGTGTGTGTGAATATGCTCTTGTGCTCATGCCTTCATGCACTCTGGTTGTGCTACATGGACTCTAGGCTATCTATCCACTAAAAGGAGTAAAGACCTTTATGTACTCACTCAGAAAAAACTCCAATGTGCAATGGGAAATGAAGTTATTTGAAGAAAACATAACCACATTTATGCTACAAAAAGCCATCTGTGGGCAAAGGACCAGGTCTGGAACTCTCTCGTCCAATACAGCACCCACTAGCCAACCAGGGTGGCTTCTCCAGCACCCAGGGTGTGGTTAGTCCAAAGGAGATGTGTCATAGTGTGGAGCATCAAATTTAGAAGTTTAGTACAAAAAAGAATGCAAAATCCTTTGTTGGCAATTTTATAAAGATTATAAAAAATAAGATGATAAACTTAAACTATACTGGCTTAATCAAAACATGTAATTAAACATAATTTCACTTGTTTGTATTTGTTTTAATCAGTGAATTTAAAATCAGGTAACATCCCTTGTTCGGAGAAGGCAATGGCAAGCCACTCCAGTACTCTTGCCTAGAAAATCCCATGGATGGAGGAGCCTGGTAGGCTGCAGTCCGTGGGGTCGCTAGGGGTCGGACACGACTGAGCGACTTCACTTTCACTTTTCACTTTCACACACTGGAGAAGGAAATGGCAACCCACTCCAGTGTTTTTGCCTGGAGAATCCCAGGGATGGGGGAGCCTGGTGGGCTTCCGTCAATGGGGTCACACAGAGTCGGACACGACTGAAGTGACTTAGCAGCAGCAGCAGCAACATCCCTTGTTATATTTCTGTTGGACACTGATTTCGAGTAGCTACTTGCTGTAGACTGGACTGGAGAGGGTGAAATTCTCACTCTTTACATATGTCTGTGCTGTTTTAACTTTTATGGTGAATAGGAATTCCAGAATTTTTAAACAAAGTTATTTTTAGAGAAAAAGGGCTCCTGAAGTTAAATTTGTTTCTCCTAATTCTACGGCAGCTCCAGACATGCAGTCAAAACTTTGTTAAATATGTCTGAACCCGAGGTGTTTAGGACAGATAGTGGTGGTGGTGTGGCATCGTCGCCATCAGCATGACCAGCACCACCACCAACACCATCATCGTCATCACCCCCACCATCACTATCATTTAAACCACCCAGACTAGTACTAAACACTTTTTAATTAATGTGAGAGTTGAACCATAAAGAAAGTTGAGTGCCAAAGAATTGATGCTTTTGAACTGTGGTGTTGGAGAAGACTCTTGAGAGTCCCCTGGACCGCAAGGAGATCCAACCAGTCCATCCTAACGGAAATAAGTCCTGAATATTCTTTGGAAGGACTGATGCTGAAGCTGAAACTCCAATACTGTAGCCACCTGATGCAAAGAGCTGACTCACTGGAAAAGACCCTGATGCTGGGAAAGGCTGAGGGTGAGAGGAAAAGGGACAACAGAGGATGAGATGCTGGATGGCGTCACCAACTCAATGGACATGTTTGAGCAAGCTCTGAGAGATGGTGATGGACAGGGAAGCGTGGTGTGCTGCAGTCCAGGGGGTCCCAGAGTCAGACATGACTGAGCGACTGAACAACAAAATGGCCATTAAAGTAGAAATACACATGATGATGTCTTTAGAGTTTATGAGAATTTAAGCCATTGTGGCCAGAAGCGAAGTACTAGTCCCACTGTGACAGAGCATGGAGAGCTGGTGAGATCGGGGCCAGGGCAGAGGTCAAGAGGAGACAATCCAACTTTTAAGTCCTATTGCTGGGTTCAGAGGGTAAGGCTTGCTCTGATGATACATTTGTTGACTGTAATCCAAGTTTCCAGATAAAAAGATCATCTAAAGGTAGTTTTTTTCATGGTTTCTACCAGGACTAGGGAGACAAGATCAACATGCCATACAGAAAACTGACTCACATTTCCACTGGGTGTGAAGACCGTGGATCCAGTTATGAAACTCACTGTGCTTTTCACAAAGTACAGTTTCTAAGCCAAAATCGATCTGAGAGGTCGAATGTTTGTCCTACAGTGGACAGGAGAAATGGGTCCTCATCCAATCACACAGTACCTAACCCAAGAGCAGAGCTGCCCATCCCACGCCACCCCCAGTTTCAACTGGGTCTGCTCACAAAGTTCACCAATCTTCAGAAATGACCGTGGCAGCACAGCCAATCCAGTGAACAAAACTCACAGCTACAAAAGGACTTCTATGGGCAAAGGAGGCTCATCCAGTCCTCACCCTGAGGACCACTCACCCTGGAGAGCACCGACTCCACAGAACAAGGCAGAGAAACTCACCAAGGGAGATCCAGCAACACTTGAGGACAGATGGCTTTCTGCAGCGAACAGCATGTACCCAGGTACCCTCAGGTCCCAAATTCAATTTCCAGGAGGAAAAAGGTTTTTAGTTCTCAGTCAGAAAGTCTCCAGTCACGGGCAAATTGACAGAATACGATCCCATAACTCAATAAATCAGAAGTGCAACCTACTCCCCAGGGTGAGGCAGCAAAGAACAGTGAAGCCATGTGGTGCTTCAGCGGCCACATTTTCTCTGAATGGGGTGCCCAGCACACAGGATCCGCGTCCGCTGAAGCTCCCTGACAGAAGTGCGGGCACCCATCCTGATCCCAGAATCCCAGGAGGGTCTCTAACAGTCTTGCTCTGGGGAAATCAATGCAAATAATAGGAATAGTATGTTACTTTTCTTGCAGGAACATACAAAATATGTAGGCTTTCCTGGTGGCTCAGTGGTAACGAATCCACCTGCCAAAGCAGGAGACACAGTTTTGATCCCCGGGTGAGGAAGATCCCCTGGAGAAGGAAATGGCAATCCAGTCCATGCGGTTAGAAAAGAGTCAGACATGACTTAGCAACTAGAACAACAACAAAATATGTAATAAGATATGCAATACGTAATAAGATATTCTAGAAAATAATATGTAATAAATATGTAATAATATGAAAATAACATGTAATAAGATAGTCTAGAAAAGGCCTTGAAGATACTGGTTAAAAAGTGACACATGAAGATAAAGCCTTTCACTATTATTAGTCATACCTACAAATGTCTTCCCCTCAGCTACTGACTGCTCCGGACATGAAGAAACATTCTAGATGGCCACATTAGGGCCTCAGTGACCAGCGCCCACACCTGCTGCAGCACCAGCTCAGTCCAGAGGATTGTCAGGTGTCATTCAGGATGGAATGCCTCTCCTGTGTCACTTCTGATGGGAGAATCCCCTGGAATCCACAGCCTTCTGTCCTAGAAGGATATGGAGCAGAAATAAAGTTCTCCTGTCATTCCCAACCTGACCAGTTCTCTGGTTCATGTGGTCACACAGAAGTGGATGTGGAAACTTCATCTAAGTCATTCAGAGTCCAGTGTTTCCCTTCAAATGTCAGTGACTCAGGATTTTTGAACTAACGTGCGTGCACACTCAGTCATGTCTGACTCTTTGCAACCCCAGGGACTGTAGCCCTCCAGTCTCCTCTGTCCATAGAATTTTCCAGTCAAGAATACTGGAGTTGCCATTTCCTTCTCCATTTGAACTAATATTAACAGAGCTTCATTCCTCTCTACTTTTCCAAACTACATGCAAGTTTCCATAAAAAACTTTTTTAAGGACCAGCACAGGAATGTGGAGGCTTATGGGAATTATCTCTGCGCCACTTCATTGAACAAGTCATATCACATCTTTCCTGACTTTAAGTCAAGGCTACATGTCCAGGTCAGTGGCTGCTCTCATTGTGGCCACCGGCCTCCACCATGTGACAAGGACACCACCAATCCAGTGAAACAACATCCAGCATTTCCTCACAGGATGCCATGTGGAAATTCAAGAAGCCAACATGTCTTTCCTATTGAGATCTGATACCACGAGTCTCTGTAAATCTGTACTTCATAGAATTTCAGCTTCCAATTATTCCAAATTAGTCCTTGAGATTTTTCCGCTTACTATTATTTATTAACCTTAAAGATTTTTGTGTGGATTTTCTTTCTTGAGAGGGCCTGGCTGGTGACACTGATATTCACGGGCCACTTCGCATATCTGGTGATCACACATTGACAGCACCTCTTTGGCTATCACAGAATAGAAACGATCACATTCTCCTCCAATGAATTTATTCCAGATGATCAAGCCTCTGAACTTGATTAAAAAAATCACTTGCCAGTATGTAAAGTCCTCACCAAAAGTACCCACTGCATACTTATGCTACCCCCACAAATAGTGTCTGGTATTTCAAGGGTGTCCACTCTCCTTTAAAAAATGCTTTATGATGTCTCCTATAAGCACACACAGTGCACAAAGCTCCTGACACCTCAGACCCTTGCCTGATTAACCAGCTGTGCCTGCATCTCGTCCTCTTCCCCGGATGACACTTTCACACTTGGGTGGCCTTCTGGTTCCTTTCTGGAAACAAGGTAAGACTGATGAGGGAGAGCCATGCAACATCAGCAGCAGGGCCAGAGTGTGGATCAGGCCTGGCCAGGACAAGTGTCCTCTGCAAACACAGGTTCAGAAACAGCTATGGGAGGAGATGCAGCCACTGGGGTAGGGCTGGGCCCAGAGACCTGAATCCAGCTTTCCGGTAGAAGTGAATGTGCTCGAGGCACTTTATTTTCCAAAATTTCAGGGCCCAGTTCCATCTCCATTCTGCCATGACACCTACCAGTCACAGCTGAGAGGCGTGGCCAGGCCTGTGCTGCTCAGGAGCCCCGGATACCACCAGCCCCTGCCAGCCCACCATTCACATTCACAGTTCCAGGCCATTCAACGTGCTGAGGGCAGCAATGAAACAGCCCATGAGCAAGGTCGTAATCTGCCCTGAGACAGCCTGCACCCACGCCTCATTATCCCACTGTCTGAACAAAGCCAGCTGGGCTTCTTGGGTGACTGGTTCTTTGGAGCTCGGCTCTGGCAGGGCAGAATTGGTTGACCTCATCCTCTGCAACGACTCTGGCAACTGTGAAAGGAGACTCCAAGGCCCTTGCAGGGCCCTCCCTGCCCAGAGGGAAGTGTTTTTACCTGGATGAGCTCCACCTCCAATCCCCCAACCGGAGCCTGTGGACTCAGAGACAACACAGACAAGTCCACCGTCAAAACTGATTTGCTGCACAATTTAGGTCACCCCAGAGTTTGGTTTTGGAGATCACTAGAGGGATTGATTTGACTGAGTTCAACGCACAGTATAACTCACCTCAAGAACAGTCCCCAACATAAGCCTAACACACGTGAGGTCCAGCCCACACCTCAGGTCTAAGCAGCCCACCCAGCACGGATCTGGAGGAAAGCCGCAGCCCCACACCCGGGACACGCGTGTGTGCACTGGTGTGCTCGGGCGTGTGCGTGTTTGTGTGTGTGTGCTTGTGCATGTGCTGGTGTGTGTGTGTGTGTGCTTGTGCACATGTGTGCTTGTGTACTGCCTGTGCATGCATGTGTGTGCTTCTGTGTGTGCATGCATAAGTTCTTGTGTGTGTGTGCTTGTGCACGTGTGCCTATGTGTGTGCACTTTTGTGCGTGTGTATGTATGTGTGTTTGTGTGTCACACACATGCACATGTGTGCCAGAAATGGGGCAGAACAGGAAAGGGAGACCTGACGGTTCTCCCCCCTCACCTGCCCTCCCGCCCTCACAAATAGAGCAAATACAGCTGAAGTGCATACCCTTTTGTCCAAAAGCCCAAACTTAAAAGGTTCTGAAAATCACTGGTGTGGGCGACTCAGCTGGCAGCACAGCTTGATGCCCCCGCCCCTCATGGAGAGGTGACACCTGGCTGGAATGACCTTCGTCACCATGGGTGTGAAGACCCTGCCCCTGCAGACAGGACAAGGCCCAGCCACCCTGGGGTACCTGTGCCTCTGGGGGGATACCTGGGGTCTCTGGGCAGCACCTCCTGTGCCCTTTTCTTCCCAGCACCTTCCACGGCTGACACCCAGGACAGGAGCTGTCTACTTCTCATCCCACTGGCTTTGGCACCTGGTAAAAGACCCCACTGCAGGCATCCCCGCTGGCCTATGTCTGACTTAATCCAGAGACTCCACAGTATAAAATTCTGAAACTGGCCTACAGGCTAAGCTGCAAGAAAAAGCATGTAGACTAGAGCAATGGGACACAGGAATATGGTTTTGAAGGAGGAAGGCCCCGTGTGTCCTGGTCCTGCGGGCTCCCCTGTGCTCCCTCCAGACTCACACCAGCCAGGAACCTGGTCCCAGTGCACTGACCTCAGCCTACAGACATGAAGAGCACAAACGACCACTGACAGGGTACGACCGCTGACCTAAGCCAGCAAGCGGCAGAAGCGTCCCCTTGAGTTCCCGTGGAGGACAGGGAAGACGCAGCTCCCAGAGCTGCAAGCACTTAATTTCAATTGAGGACCAGGCAATTCAAAAAGATTATTGGATTACAGTTGATTTACCATGCTTTGCTAGTTGCACAGGCAATTTTTTAAGTCCCTTTCTAGTCCCATGGTCGGTGAGCTCTGATTTCATGATCTTGACAGCCAGCACTGCTAAGGGAAAGGTCACGAACAGATAGAGGAGGAGACACAGGGAGGTGGGAATGGACGGTGGTGCCAACCGTCACCTCCAGGCTCAGCTGACCTGTTCCCCGCCTGCTGCCCACCCCACCACCACCCCCGCCCACTGTATACACATAAACTCAGCTCCTGGCTCATCATGAGTCAAAGAGAAGACACCACTTTCTCTAGAGACCAGCTCCAAGCCCTCTGAGCTGTACACGTGCCACTGGGGAAAAGATCATCTCCATATGCACACCTTCCCTAGAAAACCAAGCTATAAATCACGACAGCCCAAAGGCACTTTCTGTAGGTAAAGAAATCAGAATTGAGGTTTGAGTAAAGCGCCATTTAAGCTGAGCTCACCACTGTCTGATTAAAACCATGTAAAACCCTTCTTCTCAGGAGAGAGAAGAGACTCAGAGTCGCAGAGTCTGACGCAGGCCTCGGAGCACCAACCCACGTCAGCAAGCCCAGCCGCTACGAAGCCGCTTCGAAGTCCAACTGCCAAGCTACTGGGACCTGCTGGAGTCAGGGTGTGGGAGCCACGGCAGTCCTGCCCAAGGGCTCACCCACTGCTCAGCACACCCATCCATGAAACACTTCCACACACCCATAACACATCCCAGCAAATTTAGGAAAACCTACACGTGGGGAAACAGGTACTAATCAGGTGCTGATTAGCACCTTCAGGTTCTGATCAGGGTGCAGCTTCGGATGGCGCTGGTTGTGGTGCAGGGGCCTGGGCAGCATCCGAGACGCAGCTTAGAAGGCATCGACCACATGCTTCGTTTACCAGGTACAGGATGCGCCTCAGGAACAGAGGCCCAGGGCAGTGCCCCGAGCGCATCTGACGCCCATTCCCTGACCGCAGCAGTGGAGAGCAGAGCCTGGAGCACTGCGGGGCCGGGCCTGTGCCCGGAGCCTCAGCTGGACACACAGCCAGGGCTCTGGGTGGATCCGTGGGCAGCACAAGGAGGGCCCCAGCCCTCGGGGTCTCAGTCAGCATCCTAAGTGGGGGCAGCTAATCAAACAAACAGGAAGCTGGGCCCAGAGTGTGAAGGCAGAGAGCAGACAAGGGGCTGCTGTGTGACTGAGCTCAGGACGCTCTTTCTCGCTGAGGGGAGATGAGCACAGAACAGTGGAGCTGCAGTAGCTGTGGGCACCTAGCTGCTGGGGGGGGCGGGGCATGGCTGTCACCACGGCAACCTCTCCCAGGAGAACACGCCCTGTACAGCTCCCGGATGCTGTGGGACTGCAGGGAACTGCCTCGCTACAAGGAGCTCCCTGACAGCAGGAGTACCCCTGGAGGGCTCTGGGATCTGTCAGCGCTTACTTCAGAAACTCTATGCTGTTTCTGAGCTGATGGCTGGGGAAACACCTGGAACAAAAACAAAGATTTCCTAACAGAGGTAAGTCACCCTCTTGAGGCAGCGTCCCTGGCCTGTGACCCTGTGAACTCACACAGACCCCATCAACACTCCCAGTCGGGCAAACCCACAGACAGTCAGGAGGCGGTTCCTGATGAATGCCATGTCTTATATTGGATACTCACATGCCTTCTGCCTTTTACTCCAAAATACTAGAATGTTGTCCTTAACTAAGGACTTGATTTTGCATGTTTATTTCACATTTTGAGTTTCTTACCTGAGAAAGCACAAAGGACAATGTAACAAAACTGGGCATCCACTGCTTACATTTTTCTTAAGAAGTAAGACCTTCATTCTGGGTGTCCACTGTGCACTCATACACACACCCATAGAGATACAAACGTGTCCAGACTCACGTCGTTGTTAGTTTCCTTTATCCACAAATAAATATACTATAAACGTGTTTAAACATACATCAGGGACATCCTGTGAAACAATCTTTTCAACACTTGCTCTTATTTTTACTCAAGAATCTTTCCAAATGCCACATGGTGACTATGGGCCACACTGAAATAAACACCATAAGCGCTCAAACTAGCGTGAGGGTTTCTCTAGAATGAACACGAAAAGATGAGCTTTCCAGGTGTTGGTTGAAGCTTTCCCTCTCTACTGGATGCTGCCAGGCCACTTGGCAATTGGACGCACAGCTAACCCTCTCACATGCAGTGTGAGTGGCCTCCTTCTCCCACGTCCTCACCATTCGATGTGATTTGCTTTGTTAATGCCTGTGGATGTGACAGGTGCCCAGCTACAGCTGGTACCTTAATTAGTATTCTCCTGGTCACTGTGTTACGGACCAGCTAGCCTCCCTCAACCCTGTTTCCAGCCAAACAACCACATGAGTCAAAATTATTTGTTAAAAAGCAACCATTTAAAGTCTGGAAATTGACCTAATAACATGTGACAAATAAAGAAATATTAACAGCCCGCAGTAAACACAACCAGCTCCCTCCCTGTCCCCAGCCTGGTGTCTGGGAAGTTCTTTTCCAGGTATGCAGATGGTTTCCTCCCTTCAGCTTCAATGAAGGAGCCCAGGAGGCCAGGACACTGGTATCTCCAAAGGCCAAAATTCTGGCCATGCACCGGGAGGCTAGAGCATCCTTCCCCAACCCAGTGCGTCCCTCAGGGAGGAAGCTCCACTCCAGCTGCAGAAAGCCAGATGGCATGCTACTGTCCTCTGCCCATAAAACAGGGGTCCTACAAAGAGAGGAGCAACAGACTAAGTGCTTGTGCCCCCCTCAATGTCATGTGTTGAAGCTCTAATCGTCAGTGTGCTGGTAATAACTGGCAGGGTCTTCAGGAAGTGATCAAGTTTAGATGAGGGTGGAGCTCCCTGACAGGATCAGTCCTGTATATAGAGGAGGAAACAAGAGAGATACTGTTTCTCTCTTCTTCCCTCCCTCCCTCCCCGCTCTCTCTCAAACAGATCAGCACAAGGCCACAACCAGGAAGACAATCCTCTCCAAGAACCTGACCACCTCAGCATCTGGAACTGACCTCCAGGTTCGAGAAGCACGAGAACTCACTTCCTTGTTACTTAAGTCGCCTGGGCTCCGGTGATTTGTCAGAGCAGCACAACTAAGACAAGAAGCAAGCCGAGAAGACCAGACACACCTGCAGCTGCCCGGTCCTGCCCCTACAGCAGGGGTCACTCAGGGCAAAGCAGGCCTGGAGCCGCGGCCCACAGACTGTGCCGCACAGAAGAGGCCATCCAGGAGAACCGAGAGCCTCCGGCTCTCCCCAAAGGAACTGACTTCATTTGAAACAAACTATGAGAAACCCAAGCCCAAGAGCACCCTCAAGACAACGGACATTCTGGTGAAAGAATGAAGGTGAGGATGGTAAGTGTATGACAACAACGATAAAGGCAAACAAGTTTACCACAAAGAAGCAGGGAAATACACATCTAAGAAGAGCTTTCCTTGGGCTGCAATAAATCTCAAAGAGAGACCTCAGAAACCATCCTTGAAAGGGGGCCCAGATATAACTGGATCAGGCTGTGTGGCACAAAGTATTCCCCTGGGCATACAGAAAACAACAGAGCAATCAGCTGACAATTAGTAGAGCCTGGAGAATTCCATGGACAGATGAGTCTGGTGAGCTGCAGTCCATGGGCTGCAAAGAGGCGGACACAACTGAGCGACTTTTACTTCACACAACAGCTGGATATGATACCAAATGAGGCAGAAACACTAAGATAGAGACAATATTGAGACAAACAAAAATCAAGTAAAACTACTGTTATCTGGATAACTGTGCAAGTCTGTGCCCTCTGAAGAGCTCACATTGCAGGGGATGTAGACATCACTGAGAAAGTCCAGTCAGTTCAGTTCAGTCGCTCAGTCATGTCTGACTCTTTGCAACCCCATGAACTGCTGCACACCAGGCCTCCCTGTCCATCACCAACACCCAGAGTCCACCCAAACCCATGTCCATTGAGTCGGTGATGCCATCCAACCATCTCATCCTCTGTCGTCCCCTTCTCCTCCTGCCTTCAATCTTTCCCTGAATCAGGGTCTTTTCAAATGAGTCAGCTCTTCGCATCAGGTGGGCAAGTACTGGAGTTTCAGCTTCAACATCAGTCCTTCCAATGAACACACAGGACTGAGTTCCTTTAGGATGGACTGGTTGGATCTCCTTGCAGTCCAAGGGACTCTCAACAGTCTTCTCTAACACCAACGTTCAAAAGCATCAATTCTTCAGCACTCAGCTCTCTTTATAGTCCAACTCTCACATCCATACATGACCACCGGAAAAACCACAGCCCTGACAAGACGGACCTTTGCTGACAAAGTAATGTCTCTGCTTTTCAATATGCAGTCTAGGTTGCTCATAACTTTCCTTCCAAGGAGTAAGCGTCTTTTAATTTAATGGCTGAAATCACCATCTGCAGTGATTTTGGAGCCCAGAAAAATAAAGTCAGCCACTGTTTCCACTGTTTCCCCATCTATTTGCCATGAAGGATGACACCGAATGCCATGATATTAGTTTTCGGAATGTTTAGCTTTAAACCAACATTTTCACTCTCCTCTTTCATCAAGAGGCTCTTTACTTTTTCTTCACTTTCTGCCAAAACAGTGGTATCATCTGCATATCTGACGTTATTGATATTTCTCCCAGAAATCTTGATTCCAGCTTGTGCTTCCTCCAGCCCAGCATTTCTCATGATGTACTCTGCATATAAATAAGCAGGGTGACAATACACAGCCTTGACGTATTCCTTTCCCTATTTGGAACCAGTATGTTGTTCCATGTCCAGTTCTAACTGTTGCTTCCTGACCTGCTTACAGGTTTCTTAAAAGGCAGGTCACGTGGTCTGGCATTCCCATCTCTTGAAGAAATTTTCACAGTTTATTGTGATCCACACAGTCAAAGGCTTTGGCATAGTCAATAAAGCAGATTTTTTTGGGAACTCTCTTGCTTTTTCAATGATTCAGCAGATGTTGGCAATTTGATCTTTGGTTCCTCTGCCTTTTCTAAAACCAGCTTGAACATCTGGAAGTTCACGGTTCACGTACTGCTGAAGCCTGGCTTGGAGAATTTTCAGCATTACTTTACTAGCGTGTGAGATGAGTGCAACTGTGCAGTAGTTTGAACATTTTTTGGCACTGCCTTTCTTTGGGATTGGAATGAAAACTGACCTTTTTCAGTCCTGTGGTCATTGCTGAGTTTTCCAAATTTGCTGGAATATTGAGTGCAGCACTTTCACAGCATCGTCTTTTAGGATTTGAAATAACTCAACTGGAATTCCATCACCTCCACTAGCTTTGTTCATAGTGATGCTTCCTGAGGCCCACTTGACTTCACATTCCAGGATGTCTGGCTCTAGGTGAGTGATCACACCATCATGATTATCTGGGTCATGAAGATCTTTTTTGTACAGTTCTTCTATGTATTCTTGCCACCTCTTCTTAATATCTTCTGCTTCTGTTACGTCCCTACCACTTCTGTCCTTTATTGACTCCATCTCTGCATGAAATGTTCCCTTGGTATCTCTAATTTTCTTGAAGAGACCTCTAGTCTTTCCCATTCTATTGTTTTATTCTATTTCTTTGCCTTGATTGCTGAGGAAGGCTTTCTTATCTCCTTGCTCTCCTTTGGAACTCTGCATTCAGATGGGTATATCTTTCCTCTTCTCCTTTGCTTTGATGGTAGGCACTGAGAGAGGGCAGACAGACTGAAACCACAATCACAGACAACTAGCCAATCGGATTACATGGACCACAGCCTTGTCTAACTCCATGAAACTAAGCCATGCTGTATGGGGCCACCCAAGACGGACGGGTCATGGTGGAGAGATCTGACAGAATGTGGTTCACTGGAGAAGGGAATGGCAAACCACTTCAAAATTCTTGCCTTGAGAACCCTATAAACAGTATGAAAAGGCAAAAAGATAGGACATTGAAAGCTAAATTCCCCAGGTCAGTAGGTGCCCAATATGCTACTGGAGATCAGTGGAGAAATAACTCCAGAAAGAATCAAGGGATGGAGCCAAAGCAAAAACAACACCCAGTGTGGTGGGACTGGTGATAGAAGCAAGGTCTGATGCTGTAAAGAGCAATATTGCATAGGAACCTGGAATGTTAGGTCCATGAATCAAGGCAAATTGGAAGTGGTCAAACAGGAGATGGCAAGAGTGAACACTGACATTCTAGGAATCAGCGAACTAAGATGAACTGGAATGGGTGAATTTAACTCAGATGATCATTATACTTACTACAGTGGGCAGGAATCCCTTAGAAGAAATGGAGTAGCCATTATAGTCAACAAAAAAGTCTGACATACAGTACTTGGATGCAATCTCAGAAAGGACAGAATGATCTCTGTTCATTTCCAAGGCAAACCATTCAACATCACAGTAATCCAAGTCTATGCCCCAACCAGTAACACTGAAGAAGCTGAAATTGAACAGTTCTATGAAGACCTACAAGACCTTCTAGAACTAACAAACAAAAAAGATGTCCTTTTCATTATAAGGGACTGGAATGCAAAAGTGGGAAGTCAAGATACACCTGGGGTAACAGGCAAATTTGGCCTTGGAGTACAGAATAAAGCAGGGTAAAGGCTAAGAGAGTTCTGCCAGGAGAATGCACTGGTCATAGAAAACCCCCTCTTCCAACAACACAAGAGAAGACTCTACACATGGACATCACCAGATGGTCGACACTGAAATCAGATTGATTATATTCTTTGCAGCCAAAGATGGAGACACTCTATATAGTCCGCAAAAACAAGACCGGGAGCTGATTGTGGCTCAGATCATGAACTCCTAATTGCCAAATTCAGACTGAAATTGAAGAAAGTGGAGAAAACCACTAGACCATTCAGGGATGACCTAAATCAAACCCCTATTACTCTAAAGTGAAAGTGAGAAATAGATTTAAGGGACTAGATCTGATAGAGTGCCTGATGAACTACGGACGGAGGTTCATGACATTGTACAGGAGACAGGAATCAAGACCATCCCCAAGAAAAAGAAATGCAGAAGAGCAAAATAGCTGTCTGAGAAGGCCTTCCAAATAGCTGTGAAAAGAAGGGGAGCAAAAAGCAAAGGAGAGTCCAGTCAACAAGTATTAAAAATTAAGCAAGCAACAAAGTCAAAAGGAAGCCCCAGAGGGAAGATCAGCATCCTGGAATGTCACAGTAAGCTATCTAAAATGTCTAGTTTTCAATACAAAATTATGAGACACACAAACAGGAACATGTGATGCACATGCAGAAACAAAAAAAGGGGGGCAATGGAAAAGAAACTGCCTATGAGGGCACCCAGGTTTTAGACTTAACAGCAACACCAGAACATCCACTATAAATATGTTCACAGAACTAAAGGAAACCATGCTTGGACAAGAACTGAAAATAGTGAATATCAATAAAGACATAGAAATTGGAAAAAAGCTAAATGGAAATCCTTGTACTGAAAAGTATGATAATTGAAAAGTTCATCTGATGGGTTTGGAAATAAATCTGAATTGCAGGGGAATAAGCAAACTTGAGACTGGTCAGTAGAGACGATGCAACGTGACAAGCAGAGGGGAAAAGGGAGTGAAGTGAAATGGAGAGAGCCTTAAAGAAATGTGGGCCAGGGACTTCCCTGGTGATCAAGTGGCTAAGACTATTCTGTGCTCCCAATACACGGGTACAGGATGCATCCCTCATCAGGGAACTAGATCCCACATGCTGCAACCAAGATGGGAGATCTCATGTGCCACAACTAATACACAACACACCCAAATAAAATAAATATTAAAAAACAAAACAATAAATATGGGCTGTCATTAGCTAAATCAACATATGTGTAATAGGAACAAGAGGATAAAAGGGAAAGAGAATCAGAAAAAATATTCAAAGAAATGATGGCTGAAATCAAAGTTCTACATTTTGATGAAAAACATTAATATACACATCCAAGAAGCTCAACAAATTCTACCCAGGATAATGCAGAGATCCACACCCAGACACATCATAACACAAAAGCTAAACACCAGGAGAAAAGCTGGAAAGCAGCAAGAGAAACAACTTGTCACATACTGGTGAACGCCAAGAAGATTGTTTCTGGAATTACATCAGGAACAATGAATTCAGAAGGAAATGGCATATTCTAAGTGCTGAAAGAAAATAACTGTCAGCCAAAAATCTTACAATTATCAAAATTAACTTTTCAAAAATGAAGGTAAAATAAAGAAATTTCCCAATAAGTAAAAACAAAGATTGTATTGCTAGCAGAACTTAGAAGAAATATTAAAGTAAATTTTTCTGACGGAAAGCAAGTGACTCAAGCCAGTCTTTCAGATACCTGGGGAGGAAAAAACCACCAGTAAGGTAGGCAAAATAACAGTCCTCCCCAATCTCCACACCCTAACATCCAGAGCCTGTGACTTACACTGGGGTACATGGCAAAGGGGAGTTGAGGCTGCAGATGGAATTAAGGTTGGCAATTAGCTGATCTCAAGATAGGAGATGATTCTGGATGTTATGAGCAAGCCCAGTGGAATCACCAGGTCCATGTGACTGGAAAAGTGAAGCAGAAGACAGACAGCAAGTGAGATGGCAGCGCGAGGGCTTAGTGCCAACTCTACATGCTCTGAAGATGATGGGCCCTGAGTCATGCAGCCGCTGGAAGCTGAAGCAAGCAGGGAAGCGGATCCTACACTAGGCCTCCTGGAGGAACACAGTACTGTTGACACCCTGACTATAGTCCAGCAAGGACATTTCAGACTTCTCACCTCCAGAAATGCCAGATAGTACATCTGTGATCCTTTAAGCCACCTCATTTGTGATAATTTGCTACAGCAGCAACAGAAAACTAATACAGCTGGTAAAGATAACAATTATAAAAGAAAACAATTAAAAATACCATATAAATACACATTTTTCTTTCTTCCCTTATTTGAAAAGCAATTGCAGAAGACAATATGCATATGGTTATATTAATAATGCACATAATTATACACATGTAATTATCAAAACCAGTTGGTCTTCGAAGACAAAGAGCCCAAAGAGAGAAATACAGCAAAGAGAGAAACCCTCACACACATGGTCAAATGATTTTCAATGAGGTGCCAATACCACACAACAGGGAGAGGACAATTTCTTCAACAAATGTTGAGAAAACTGGAAATCAACAAGCAAAAAAAAAAAAAAAAAAAAATGAAGTTGGACTTTACTCATTATCTTCACCACCTACAAAAATCAACCCAGAATGGATTAAATACCCAAACATAAAACTCCTACAACAGATGCAATGCTTTATATCATTGGACTTGGCATTGCTTTCTTGAATAAGACACCAAAAGCACAGGCAACAGAACAAAAACAGACAAGTGGGACTGCTTGAGACTTGGAAGCAGTCAACGTGCCCTTCAGTAGGTGACTGGATACATAAACAGTGGTCCATCCAGACAATGCAGGACTAGTCAGCGATAAAAAGAAATGCACTATCAAATCATAAAAAGACATGGAAAAACCTTAAATGCATTATCACCGAGTGAAAGAAGCCAATCTGAAAAGGCTAAAGACTGTGATTCCAACTCTATGACATTCTGGAAAAGGCAAAACCACACAGACAGGATAAAGATCGGGGTTTGGAGGAGGGAGGAACAGGCGGAGCATGGAGGATTCTTAGCGCAATGAAACTACTATGTGTGACATTAAAATGATGGATACATCATTATATACTTATCCAAAGCCTCAGAAAATACAACACCAAGGGTGAATCCTGATGCAACCACAGACTCAGCATGATGCCAACGTGTCCATGCAGGTTCATCAGTTGTAACACGTGGACCATCAGGCAGGAATGGTTATGGGGGCCGGGGTGGGGGCAGGCTGTGGTGTGTAGGGGCTGTGGATGTTTAGGAAATCTCTCTAGCACCATGCTCAGTCATTAAATTGTGTCCAACTCTGCAACTCCATGAACTTCAGTCTGCCAGGCTCCTCTGTCCATGGTATTTTCCAAACAAGAATATTAGAGTGGGTTGCAACTTCCTCCTCCAGGGGATCTTCCTGACCCACGGATCAAACCTGCATCTCCTGCACTAGCAGGTAGATTCTTTATCACTGAGCCACCTGGGAAGCACCACAGGAAATTTCTAACTTTCTCCTTACTTTTGCTGTGAATGTTAAACTGCTCCAAAAATACTGCCTTAAATTATTTTCAATTCCTATTTTTGTTTGGATTAAAAAAACTGTAAGCACGAATAAATGAATTCAGCAAAGTTGTAGATACAAAATCAACACACAAAGATCAGTTGCATCTCTATAATAACAATGAACAATATTAAAAGATAATTTTTAAATATTTTCATTTACAAAAGCATCAAAAAATAAATTTAATCAAGGAGGCGAAAGACTAATACACTGAAACTACGAAACACTGCTAAAAGAAATGGAAAGAGAGATTAATAAATGGAAACATCCTACATTCAGGGATTGGAAGACTTAATACTGTTAAGATGACCATATCGGGACTTCCCTTGTGGTCCAGTGGTAAAGAATGTGCCCTGCAATTCTAGGTACAAGGGTTTGATCCCTAGTTGGGAAACTAAGATTACACATACCAAGGGGCTACTAAGTCCCACAACAGTAACCTGAGAGCCTACAGGTTGGCCTCAAGCCACAATAGAAGATCCTGCATGACACAACAAAGATCCCGTCTGCTGCAACTAAGATCTGCTGCTGCTGCTAAGTCGCTTCAGTCGTGTCCGACTCTGTGCGACCCCATAGACGGCAGCCGACCAGTCTCCACCGTCCCTGGGATTCTCCAGGCAAGAACACTGGAGTGGCTTGCCATTGCCTTCTCCGCAACTAAGACCTAACACAGGCAAATAAATAAATGAAATAAACATTATATATAAATAATAAACTTTAAAAAAAGATGACCATATTACCCGAAGTGATCTATGAATTCAATGCAATCTCAGTCAGAACTGCAATAGTAGTTTTTTGCAGAAAGAAAAAAACCCAGACTAAAATTCATAAGGTGTCTCAAGGGAGCCCAAGTAGCCTAAGCAATATTAAAGATGAAGAAAAAAGTTGAAACACTCTCTGATTTAAACACTTCCTACAAAGCAACAGTGATCAAACCATGGTACTGGCACACAGAAACATAAACAGACCAATGAAACAGAATAGATAGCCCAGAAAGAAACCCTGACACGTATGGTCAACTGACTTTCCACAAGGGTGTCAAGACCATTCAATGGGGAAAGAGGTGTCTTTTCAAAACACAGTCCTTGGGAAGCTGAATGTCCACGTTCAAAACAAATGAAGCCGGACCCTCACCTTATACACAGGGATTTCCAGGTGGCTCAGTGGTAAAGAATCCACCTGCCAATTCAGGAAACACAGGAGATTCAGGTTCAATCCCTGGGTCAGGAAGATCTCCTGGAGAAGGAAATGGCAATGCACTCCAGTATTTCTGCCTGTGAAATCCCATGGACAAAGGAGCCTGATGGGTTACAATCGATGGGCGCCAAGGCTATTCAATGGGCAAAGGACGGTCTTTTCTACACATGGTCCTTGGGAAACCTGAAGATCCACAAGCAAAACAAATGAAGCTGGACCCTCACTTCCCACCACATTGAAAAATTAACTCCAAATGGATCAAAGAGCTAAACAATTAAAAATATAAAATTCTTAGAAAACCTAAGGTCAACATAAAACTTTTGGGGAGTTCCTGGGCGGCCTAGTCAGTGACTAGGATTTGGTGCTTTCACTCCCATGGTCCCAGATCCATCCCTGATTGGGGAACTAAGATTCTACAAGCCACATGGTGCAGCAAAAAAAAAAGGGAAAAATCATTTGCAAGTCATACATTTGATAAGAAATTAATATCTAGAATATATAAAGAACCTCTCAATGCAATAACAAAAAGAAAAAAAACACAGTTCAAAAAATAGGACTTGAATAACTAATTTCTCCAAAGAAAACATACAGATGTCCAGCAAGTTCAGCATCACTAGTCATTAGAGAAAAGCAAATCAGACACAATGATATAGCACTTTACATCTACTAAGACGGTGTTATTGTGTCTAGTCATACACCCAACGTGGAAAACAGGCTCAGATTATGTTTATATACATGCTCAGAGCAACATTACTCACAGTAGCTAAGAGCTGGAAACAACCCAAGTGCCCACCAACAGATGATGGATAAACAAAATGTGGTAAATCCATACAGTGGAATATTATGAAGCCTTAAAAGTGAAGGGGGCTCTGAAACATACTACAACATGGATGAGCCTTGAAAACATTACACTAAGTGAGACAAGGCAGACACAGAAGGACAAATATTGGATGATTCCATCTACATGACATACTTAGAACAGGTGAGTTCACAGAGACAAAGCAGAATAAAGTCACAGGGTGGGGGTGTTGCACAGAGGGACTGAGTCAGCGTTGAATGAGGATGAGGTTCTGTTATTAACGGAAAAAGTCCGAAAATGGATACTCTTGAAGGTTGTACTATGCTTAGTCACTCAGTCATGTCTGACTCTTTGCAACCCCATGGATTGTAGCCTGCCAAGCACCACTATCCATGGGAATTCTCCAGGCAGGAATACTGGAGTGGGTTGCCAGGCCCTCCTCCAGGGGATCTTCCCAACCCAGGGATTAAACCCAGGTCTCCTGCATTGCAGGAGGATTCTTTACCATCTGAGCCACCAGGAAAGCCCTGATGAAGGTTGCATATCATAAATTTACTTAATGCCACTGAATTTAAAATGGTAAAAAGGCTAAATATTATGTATCAGTTCAGTCAGTTCAGTTGCTCAGTCATGTCCGACTCTTAGCAACCCCATGAATCACAGCACGCCAGGCCTCCCTGTCCATCACCAACTCCCGGAGTTCACTCAAACTCATGTCCACAGAGTCAGTGATGCCATCCAGCCATCTCATTCTCTGTCGTCCCCTTCTCCTCCTGCCCCCAACCTTTCCTAGCATCAGAGTCTTTTCCAGTGAGTCAACTCGTCGCATGAGGTGGCCAAAGTATTGCAGTTTCAGCTTTAGCATCAGTGAACACCTCGGATTGATCTCCTTTAGAATGGACTGGTTGGATCTCCTTGCAGTCCAAGGGACTCTCAAGAGTCTTCTCCAGCACCACAGTTCAAAAGCATCAATTCTTCGGCGATCAGCTTTCTTCACAGTCCAACTCTCACATCCATACATGACCACGGGAAAAACCATAGCCTTGACTAGACAGACCTTTGTTGGCAAAGTAATGTCTCTGCTTTTTAATATACTATCAAGGTTGGTCATAACTTTCCTTCCAAGGAGTAAGCGTCTTTTCATTTCATGGCTGCAATCAGCATCTGTAGTGATTTTGGAGCCCCAAAAAATAAAGTCTGACACTGTTTCCACTGTTTGTCCATCTATTTCCCATGAAGTGATGGGACCAGATGCCGTGATCTTTGTTTTCTGAATGTTGAGCTTCAAGCCAACCTTTTCACTCTCCTCTTTCACTTTCATCAAGAGGCTTTTGAGTTCCTCTTCACTTTCTGCCATAAGGGTAGTGTCATCTACATATCTGAGGTTATTGATATTTCTCCCAGCAATCTTGATTCCAGCTTGTGCTTCTTCCAGCCCAGCGTTCCTCATGATGTACTCTGCATATAAGTTAAATAAGCAAGGTGACAGTAAACAGCCTTGACGTACTCCTTTTCCTATTTGGAACCAGTCTGTTGTTCCATGTACAGTTCTGACTGTTGCTTCCTGACCTGCATATAGGTTTCTCCAGAGGCAGGTCAGGTGGTCTGGTATTCCTATCTCTTCCAGAATAATATTATACCACAAAGAGAAAATGAACACAGTGCTGATACATCCACAACATAGTGAAACCTGAAAACACAGCATTCAGTGAAAAACACAGGTCACCAGAGACCAGGGACCCTGTGATTCATTTCTAGAGCAGACAGGTCCACAGAGACAAAAAGCAAATCAGTCCTGTCAGGAGCAGGGGCTGAAGTGACTTCCAGTGGGCACACAGTTTCTTTGAGGGGTGATGAAAATGTTCCAGCATTGGTTTGGTGATGGCTGCAGTTTTGTCAATATAACAAGAACCCTGGAATTATACACTTTAAATGGTGAATTGCTGGGTATGTGAACTATACCTCAGTAAAGCTATTTTTCAAAAGGAAAAGCTATTCCAAGTTACTCTGGGCATTTACCTGTTCCAAAAACACCACTGGGAACAGGTAAATGTCCCAGGCATGTTTCTTGTGTCCCAGTCACTAGCAGTACAGAACTGTTATGATTAACAACAGCTGGTATTAATGTCAGATTACACATTCCTTGGAAATGTGATGTTTATTTATATGTCCCTATTTTCTCCAGCTACGAAATTAAAAGACAGGTGCTCCTTGGAAGAAAAGTTATGACAAACCTAGACAGCATATTAAAATGCAGAGACATTACTTTGCCAACAAAGATCCATCGAGTCAAAGCTATGGTTTTTCCAGTAGTCAGGTACAAATGTGAAAGCTGAACTATAAAGAAGGCTAAGCTCTGAAGAACTGATACTTCTGAACTGTGGTTTTGGAGAAGACTCTTCCAAGTCCCTTGGACTGCAAGGAGATCAAACCTGTCAATCATGAAGGAAATAAATCCTGACTATTCATTAGGACTGTTGCTGAAGCTCCAATACTCTGGCCCCCTGATTCAAAAAGCTGACTCATTAGAAAAGACCCTGATTCTGGGAAAGACTGAAGGCAGGAGGAGAAGGAGATGACAAAGGATGAGATGGTTGAATGGCATCACTGACTCAAGGGATATGAGTTTGAGCAAGTTCCAGGAGATGGTGAAGGATAGGGAAACCTGGCGTTTTGCAGTCCATGGTCGCAGAGTTGGACACAACTGAGTGACTGAACAACAATTTTCTCCTAATATTAAAATATGTCACATTTGGTCAATACTAGTTCTACGCACGGAGAAGGCAATGGCAAGCCACTCTAGTACTCTTGCCTAGAAAATCCCATGGACGGAAGAGCCTGGTGGGCTGCAGTCCATGGGGTAGCTAAGGGTCGGACACGACTGAGAAACTTCAGTTTCACTTTTCACTTTCACACATTGGAGAAGGAAATGGCAACCCACTCCAGTGTTCTTGCCTGGAGAATCCCAGGGATGGGGGAGCCTGGTGGGCTTCCGTCTATGGGGTCACACAGAGTCGGACACGACTGAAGTGACTTAGCAGCAGCAGCAGCAGCAGCAGTTCTACGCACAGAAAAACCGTGCACATTTGGAAAGAGAGTCTATGATATGACTGCTCTACTTTGTGACCCCTGGTCTCTGGTGGGAATGGGCAACTGACAGAGCTGTGCATATGATTCCTGAAACATTTCACTAGAGCCCATGGGACTGCAGCACAGGGTCCTGAGCCTCTGCTACAGACTGAGCGCCTGAGTCCTCCCAACACCATGTAGTAACCCACCCCAAGGTGAAGAGGTCATGAGGGTGCAGTCCCCATGCATAGGATCAGTGCTCTGATGACAGAGACCTCTAAGAGCCCCCAGCCCTCCCCCCACGTGAGGACACTGCAGGAGATGTCATCTGCCAACTAGGAAGCTCTCAGCAGACACGGAATCTCTGAGTCGCTGGAATGGCGGGTCTTGTTCCAAAAGTCTGAACCTTTCAAGTGCGAAACCACCTCATTTCCAAAGTCCCTCTCTGGTCTATAACGTGCTCAGTCACTCAGTCCTGTCTGACTCTGCGACCCCATGGACTGTAGTCCCCCAGGCTCCTCTGTTCACGGGATTCTCCAGGCAAAATACTGGAATGGGTTGCCATTTCCTGCTCCAGGGGATCTTCCTGACCCAGGGGTCGAACCCTCATCCCCTGCATTGCTGGTGGGTTCTCCACCGCTGAGCCAGCAGGGAAGGCCCTGGTCTATAAAGAGTGTCCATATCTGTTGAAAACCGAATGAGCTAATTCCATCCTTTAGCTCTTTCTCTCCTAGGGACTGACGCCAGGAGCTGATATTCGGCCTCAACGCGGCCGCAAGGTCAACCCGCGAGGACTCGGGCTGAACGCACGGCCACCCCGCGCCCACCCTGAGAGGGGAGCGGACGGAGCCCCGGCCTGAGGCCCACGGGCCGGCTCTCCGGGGTCCGAGTCGACCCGGCGCCTCTCCCGTCGCCGAGGTCCTCAGGTCTCAGCCCTCACCGTCTGTGCCTGCAACCTCACAGGGGTCCAGAGGGGGCGGCGGGCGCGTCTCTCCTGCCCGGGCACCGCGCAGCCACTGCCCTGGTCCCCGCGCCCCGCGCCCCACTCCCCGGCCCCCTGATGCAGGCCCACTTCTCCTGACAGGGAGCCCTCCTGGCTGTTCCCCCTCCGCCGGCCCGAATCCCCGACAACAGCTTCCCTCAGGCCCCTCGTGTCTCGTGCTCCTCGAAGCCCGTTCCCTCGGGGTGCCTGGGGTCCAGGAGAGCCCTGGAGCCCCAAGTACAGATTCCGGAGGCGGCCGTCACCCGGCCCTCGAGTAAGTCACGGGCCAGGAGAAAAACGGAAATCCAGAGTCAGACCCCAGCGCCCCACAAAACAGAAACCTTTACCTGAAACCAGGGTGACTGCGAAACCTGGAGACGGGCAGGCCTTCAGTTGGAGCCGGGACAGCGGCGCCCCGCGAGGAGCCGTGAGGCCTCGGGGCTGCGGCGGCTGGGCGCAGGGTCACGTGTGCAGCCACGTGCCGGCTCCGCGCACTGGGCCCCAGTGAGCGCGCAGCGCATGCGCAGACAAGCTACACCGGCGGGATTCGTAGGCTGTCCTGCTCAACAGGGCGTGTGCAGACCTTTCACGTGTCCTCAAACTGGTTTTTACCCTTTTACTTACAGAGGACTGGGTGGTACTGGTACACGAATCTCCCTCTTAGCTCCTCCAGGCTGTAGGGAATCTTGTAGCCTATTACAAGAGTGCAGGAAGGAGGGGTGTTATCTCTTTTCTACTTAAGCCTTACTCTTAGGACTAGAAACAGGGCTTCTCAGTGGTCCTGCCTTACCTCCAGCTGTAAGTTTACATCCAACACAAATTCCTGCCACTGTTCCAGGGGCATGCCCTCTGTTCAGCGGTGAACAACTCTTTGTGACCCCATGGATTGCAGGCTGCTCTGTCCATGAGATTTCCCAGGCAAGAATACTGGAGTGGGGTGCCATTTCCTCCTCTGGGGGATCTTCAGACCCAGGGATCGAACCAGCGTCTCCTGCATTGGCAGGCGGATTCTTTACCACTTACCACCTGGGAAGCCTGGTACTAATGGATCACCTCTGAATTCCTGGTCTAGTTTTATCAAGAACTGAACACACAAGCATTCTCTGATTTTCCAGGCACTTTGGTTGTGTAGAAGAGCGAGCCATGTCTCTGACCTCTGGGTGGTGTCTGCCCCTGGCAGTGTTTCCTAAGAAGACTTGAAGTACCCACAGCTCTCTGCCTCACCTTACCTGCTCTCCTTGGAAATCATGACTTGTAGAACCTTCCTTTCTAGCATAAATTCTGCAACACCTCTTTCTTTGATACTCAGGACAGAGGTGTAAGCAGAATCAACCCATACGTAAAAGAACTCATGACAGCGGATTGAAAAGACAGACACATCATACTTAGAAAGGATTCACTTAGATTCCAGCGTTTCCAACTGGAAATTCTAAGATCCTTCAGTTGGGTCACATATCAAATTTTAAAATAAGCCCACATTCAAATAATGGTACCACCACTGTGTGGTACTGGACAAGAGGCAAGCTTTCCAAGCATTGGGGACTTTTCTGTGAAAAGGAGGGAAGTAGACCAACACCAAACAGCCTGACTGAGCAGCCTGCCACGCTAGGGGCACGCCAGCAAAGGCAACTTTCTGCTCTGCTTTACCTGCAAGTGCTAAGGAACTGTCCAGTCTGCGGTCTTGAACCTCATTCTCACGGAACCAGCCTGTCCTGAAACTATACCTCTACCTTTTGAATTGTCTGCATCATACTTAAAACAAATAATTCAGCTTGGTAACACCTATAAATTAAAACAATGAAAAACTAAGTCACTACCTGTTTTAACTCTGGTCTGGTCACATAAGCTAGTATTAGTCTTCTACTAAAACATGAGAATCAGCAATGATACTATGAATGAGCTTGATTTCCTACAACTGAACTCAATGACCATTTTAATTTGCAGAAAGATAGGTTTCTGTGTGTGTTTTAACCAGTGTTGTGAACTGCTGCTGCTGCCATAACTGCCAATGTGACTGCTTGGGAACAGGGCAGTTAAGGCCATAATTAAGGTCCTACAAGGTCTTAAGAGTGGAGCCCCAGCCGACAGGACTCCTGGCCTAATAAGAAGAGAGACAGGAGGAGGAGGGCAGAAGCCCTGAGGTCAGGCGAGGAGAGAAGAAGCGGCTTTACCAGGAATCAGCCCCACCGACCCCAGACCCAGACGGCCAGCCTCCAGAATGAGAAGCAGACACCCACGCTGGAGCCCTGGCCTGGCCTCTTCTTCTGGCAGCCAGGGCAGCTGAAAACAGTCAGAGGAAAAGAAGCACAAATACACGCTGACGCACCATCACTCTGCCTGGGAATCCATGAAACACTCTGCTTCAGCCAATTATGTATGAAGAACAAACAAGACTCAGAAAGAATAAAGTAAATTTTCAATTCAAAAGATATGATCAATTTTATCATTTCCAAAATTCTTCAGTTTCATCAATGTTGGGCCCAAATCACTATAAAACAAAAAATCATCTGAAAAGAAATCCGTGTTTCTGTCACCAATTAAACAGTTCTCCATAAGGCATTAAGATCAGTGTTTCTCACATTCTGATTTAAAATGACAAAATGCGTTGCCTAGGGCTGGTGGAAGCTTCTTCACGGCCAGCCCCTCCTCCCCAGCCCCAGGACATATTTTGGAGGGCAGAGGGTATCAGCCCTCCTGCTGGCCTGCAGCCGGAGCCCCGTGGGGCTCACACACAGCACTTCTGACCAGAATCAGAGGAAGCCAGGCTTCACTCCGGTGTGGCTCATCCACAACGGTGACAGGGCACCTCTGTGGTCATCTCCAAAATCATCACAAAGCATCATTACCCAAGACCAAACCTGGAAAGGAGGTGACCTGTAAACAAACAAGCTCATAGCGTGTGAAAATGAAACAGCGAGATGAGAATTTCTGAAAGGTGGTTTGATCCAAATACTCAACTAGTATTTGCTAGCTGTTTCTTGAACTAGAAATAAATGGCCACACCAGGCTAAATAAAGGATAGCTCTCAGTCTGATCTTGTATGGTTCAGGTTTTGTTTACTGAGGAATACATTTTTAAAAAAGAAAATTTATATTTCTTGTATTCCAAAATAAAGTAAGAAATATGTGGGGGTGGGGAGAAGTAGCCTGCCAGTATTTTTTCTAACAAAAATAAATCAACTATTTTTACTAGAAAGAATGAATATACTGATTTATTTCCTCCCTAGAGTAATTCTATGTATATATATTCATATATACTCTTTTAAAAATACTACAAAAGGGTAAATGGCAATTCAACAGTAAATTCAAATTTCCTTTTTCCCCTCCTTAATTATCTTTAAACAGTTCTTTCTAAAATTTCAAAATAAAACCAGGGTAAAATGCTGCTCAGTGTTTCTTATTTTGTTTCTAGTTTTAGAAGGTAGTGTTTCAGAAATTTGTGCCTCTGTCAATTTCTTTAGCTTATAGTTGACATAATTTGATAGGTTCAGTTGAATTTAGTATGTTTAAAAATCACTCTGTTTTACTTTAACTTTGTCACATTCTTGCATCAAATAAGGAATGTGGAGTTCGATTAGGAAATAAAGAAGCCTACAATTCCGTGATGAAAGTTTTCTTTGTTTAAAAATAGCTTTACTGGTTATTTTAGTGATGTTAGTAATAATATATTCATTATAAAGTTGAGATTACCATTTTTTGTGTCTTAGATTTTTTTATCTGTGTACATTCATGGATAATTAGTTTCTTTTAGAAAAACAGGGTCCCTATCATCTGTGTGCTATCTTATAACCTGCTTAGAAAACTGAACATTTTTTATCAAATACAGTTGTATGCCTCCATCTTAAATGACTGCATAGTATCTGTATGGAATGATGAATGAATACATTTAAGAAAATATGAAACCTAAATATACTGTATAATTAAGCATTGCAGTTTTGAGCTGTCTTCTTTTTTTATATTGATCTTTAGTGCTCAAAATGATATTTAGTTTTTTTTTTTAATTCTGAATGGTATTTATTAAGAATGATCAGATGCTACTTTAAACCAAGACCATGGAAAAGTTTGTTGTATAAACAAACAATTCCTGAAGAAAAACTTTTTCTCTGTTTATTTGAGATTCCTCTTGTTTACAGAAACTGTATCATGTTTATTTTGAAAAGAAAAAATTTTAATGTGCTTATAAGGGTAGCAGTCTGAAGGGGATGACAGATAATCTGTAGAATGAACTAGGCATGGCATAAGTCTGGGTTCTGAGGCAGTTTTCTCTTCTCTCTGTCTTCAGAGTAAACACGTGCTTGTCGAGTGTGGGAAGACACTCTCATGGATAACACTTGAATGAGAACTGTCTGCATACCATGCTTTTGTTTCTATTTCAGAATCTTTTCTGTGTTGGAAAGAATCATAGAGATTCTGCTTTCTGGCTTGCTGTGTCCCGTTCTCTCCTCTCCAGGCCTGGCCTTGTCTTGGACTCAGCTGCATGCCTTATTAACTCATCTTGCAACCTCTGGCTCCTCAGGAGTAGGAGCTGTCAAGACTCCCTGTGACATCAGCAGTATGAGACTTGTACAGATGTACTATATATGCTGAATCAGCTTTTTGGGGTCCCTTCCCAATGAGAAAAGCAGGCACTAACTCTCATTTTGAAAATTTATTGCTATTTGTTGGGGACACTTCAGAGACCACTCTGCTTGTTTGACTAATGGCCAAATGGAAGCTAATAGTCTGTTTGGGCCACTGAAGCCTAAAATCCTACTAATTTCTTCCCCTGACCCCCCAAAAAATCTCTTCATGTTTATACACCAAGACTACTGACTGATGAATTTGATACTTTGTGTAGGGAAAATTAAGATGGGATTATTTGTAAACTTTATGGTTTTAAATTCTTTTTCGGTAGCATAATCATATGTGTATACTCAGGTCATAGAAGGTTGTGTGTATGTGTTTATGTGCTTCTGTGCTTGTAAAGATTGTAAATTTGGAGTTACTGGTTTTGCAAGAAAGAGGATATGTTTTTAAATCATCTCTTTTGAACAGCTTAACCTCAGTTGAAGAGTGGATTCTCTTATTTGAAAAGGCTTATTTTTCATATTTTAGGAAAACTTACTGAAGTTTATGTGGTCTATAAAGGTTTTGTTTCAGATATTTGGGGAGAGTCGTTCCTTGGTTCTTTTTGATTTAGCTTGTAGGAACTGAAAAATACACGGACAATCAAAATATTAACATGGATGAGGTGCTAAATAAAGTGTAATAAGCACCAGAGGACATAAGGATGTGTTACTCTCAAAGCTACATGATGAGTTTTGTGTTGTGAAAGGTTCGCTTTTAAATTGCTGTACTTAATTACTTTCCAAATGAATATTTCATAATCGTTATTTTTTCATTGAATATACATCTACATATGTATTCTCTTCCCCATGTGTTAGACATTGGTTAGCAGCAGTTTGAAATTCAGTTATCCACCGCCGCCCCCACCTTTTTTTTTGCATAGAGCAGCTATGATTGAGTTTCTTATTGTAAAAAAAATATGGTTCAAAGTAATAAAATTTAGCAGTGCTTTCATAGGTTTAATGTGACGGCACAGTTTATTTTCTAAATTTTATCTAGGCTTGTCCCATAAGAATATGACACTGGTGTTTTCCACCTTCACACAAACACTTCTGTCCATCTGGATGAGGCCTGTTTCTCTGAAGTAGCTATGTTTCTTAGCCAGTCTCCCTTCTACTTTATCTTAACAGAATGCAAAGTGTTTGTCATTTAAGAAAAATTACTGTTGATTATTCCCTGACTGTTTTTCTAGGAATAAACAAAATTTGCACTTCTGTGCATGAGTATGTATTTATAGTTGTAGAAAGCTTAGAATACCTATAATAAGTTTAAAACCTTAGTAACTTCAGTATAGGGGAAAAGCTTTGTTATACAAATATAAATAACTTTATAGCTTGCTAATTATCTTTGGGGGGAATTTGTGAACAATAAAATTTGTTGTTAGCTTGATTATCCTGAAGTCATATTTAAATGTACTTTGGAGTTTATTGCTGATTATATGAAAACTTAATAACCTTTTCTACGATCTGAGAATTTTCATATTAAACTTAATTAATTTTATCTTTAAGATGTAGGTAGTATATACTTTTTGTGTACTAATTACTGAGCTATATTCTCTGTATATTTACATGCTCTGCTTTTATTTACTGCTTGCTGATACAGTACTAGCGGAACTGGATGGTATCTCTGGCCTCAGCAGAGAGACTACAGCTTCTCATAGTATCTGAGATATTTAGGATATGCTACCCATTTTCTTTCCAGTGAATGGGATGAGTCTCCATTTGTATATACTATTAACATACCATTCAACCAGGTAGACCTACAGCCAAACAGATTGTAGTTAACGATTTCGTGCTTAACTGGAAATTCATATTAAGACTTTAGAGTGGGCAAATACCTTATTATTTATTGGTATATATTTTATTGGGCTTCCCGGGTGGCTCAGTGGTAAAAGAATCCACCTGCCAATGCAGGAAATGCCCAAGACGCTGGTTCTATCCCTGGTTTCCAAAGATCCCCTGGAGGAGGAAATGGCAACCCACTCCAGCATTTTTGCCTGGCAAGTCCCATGGACAGAAGAGCCTGGTGGGCTGTAGTCACAAAGAGTCGGACACAACTTGTGACTGAGCGCAACGAGCGTGGTGCGTTTATTACTTAATGGTATACTGCTGCCCACGACGCAGCAAGACTTTAAAGTCTTGTTAGTCTTCTTATTTTGAGAGCGCGGATGCTTTGAAGGAGAGGTTTCAATTGTGGAATAAGTTATTATAGTACAAACACAGGTAACTTTTAATAGCCTCTTTTTCTAGCTCTTTTGATAACTTACTCCATTTCCTTTTTCACTGTATTTGCTCTTTGTTAATGATAATAATGTTCTATTTTTAAATTGCCTTGATTAAAGATTTTATCTCAACCATCATTACAGATACATAAGCCTATTCTTTTGGGGACTTTAAAAGAGTCATAATACTCTTGCTGTTTTTCGAAATACACCTTTCATTTGAACACTTGAAAATAAGCATTACTGTATACAAATTAGTTTCATACATGCGTATGTACATGTATACACACACACTTTTTAGATACGAATAGTCATAGTATTAAGACAAGAATCACCATAGGAAATATCATTAAATAGGTATGAAAAAGTCATGAAGATTTATCAGCTGTCATCAATGACATTAATGATTAATTTGGAAATGGAATTTTTTTCCCTCCTAATGCTTCCCTTTTTTGACTGATTTTCACTGCTCTCTGAATGATGAATAAAAGAAAGAAAGAGAAAGCGGGAACGAATGGGTGTTTATTTGTACAATTGGTGCATAAAGTTTACTTCAATGTTTTAAAATATAGTAAGATTAATTTACCTTATATATTTCATTTGAGATAAAAATTTCTAATCTGCTGTTACAGGTTAAAGCATATGTTGTATTTGTAATTATTATCATAGTGAAAATTTCAGCTTTAGACTTTTCTGAATGTATTTAGTATTGTTTGAATTGAGCAGTGAGTTGAAATTATCTTTTCTTAGAAGATCAACTTACAGTTGTATTTGAAATATCAATATTGTGTGAACCTCCTTTGGGGGACTTGCAGTTATTTTGACAGTGGTGGAAATAAGATTCACAAACAACTTTGATTCATTCAATAGGGAACTCAGGTACAAATTTATTTTTTTCTTTCAGTTAGATAAATCTTTGCAGTGCTGTGCTGTGCTGTGCGACCGCATGAATGTAGCCAGCCAGGCTCCTCTGTTCATGGAGATTCTCCAGGCAAGAATACTGGAGTGGGATGCCATGCTGCCCACTCAGGGGATCTTCCCAATGCAGGGACTGGACCCAGGTCTCCCAAATTGCAGGTGGATTCAAGAATCCTGGAGTGAGTAGCCTATCCCTTCTCCAGGGGATCTTCCCAACCCAGAAATCGAACTGGGGTCTCCTGCATTGCAGGTGGATTCTTTACCAGCTGAGCTACCAGGGAAGCCCAAATCTTTGTAGTAGATATACGCAAAATTTAGATGTGTGTAGGCTTCCGGGCACTGAATTTGTTTCCTGTTCATTATGTCCTAGGAGCAAGAATTGTCCTTTCTTTCATGTTAGGTTACTGGTGACCTTTCCCAGCCCCTGTGCTCCTTCCTGTGCCTGCTGGGTTGGCGTGCAGCACCGCCGGTGTGCACAGAGCCCTCTCTCCCATGTTGTTAGCCAGATACCCTTGAACACCACACCTGGGTGTTGTCCATCACCTGGAAATGACTCTGTTAAACCGGTGTTATTGGTAATGCTGCTTGGTATCCGGTAGTTTAATTTTAGTTACTGAATATTGTGAATTGAAACAAATATTTGAATGTTTTTGCTCACTTTGGTTCATTCAATAGGGAACTCAGGTACAAAATTTATTTTTTCTTTCAGTTAGGTAAATCTTTGTAGTGCTGTGCTGTGCTGTGCGACCGCATGAATGTAGCCAGCCAGGCTCCTCTGTTCACCTGTTTGTTTTGCTGAAAATGGGAATAAAATTCTTTTTTCACAAGACTATTGTCTGGATTATTTAAGATCATGTATGTACAGCACCTCAGTTAATGGTAGCTAATTTTTGTTGTTAATGGTTATTCTGGCTTAAAGTTCTGTGCTGGCTGCTTTGTGTGAAGAAATAGGAGGAGATCTCTCACAACTTGTGAATGGAAGAACCCAGGCACATGAAGGCTGGGCCTTCAGCCTGCAGTTGGATGACTTTTGCCTCCAGTGGGAAGCACTGCTGTGAAGGATGGTTAGCTTCTGGGGACATGGGTACTGTTTATGAGTTAAAATTGTTCTTGAGCTGAGAAATTTAACAATTTAGCATATTTCTTGAAAATGCATTCTAGGTTCCAAAGAACTTGACTTACAGGTGAACTTGAAAAGTGTACCTTTGTTGTAAATTGTTTCAAGAGCAGACACCAAGTAAAAACATGCCCTGCTATTAATATCTCAAGTGATTTTATTTGTGCTTATGTGGAACAAAATTTTCCAGAAAATATTCAGTATGAATGCAAATCTCTATTCAGAATAAGTTTCTTGGTCTAGGCTAGAATTATATCCCATTCCAGCCCAAGGGTGGATAGTGATTAGAGTTGTACTGTTGGACTGGTTGGAATTGTGCTGTGCGTTCACTCTGAGCTGGTATATGTTTTAAGACTACCCGCTAGAGAAAGGAGTGTAGTTTGAATTAATTTTGTTTCAGCCACTGAACTTCATGGTAGTCAGTGAGTCAGAATTTTCTGCATTTATTGCAAAGGAGTGTCAGGAAAAAAATTTAAAGACCCTTAATAGTACAACAATTACTTTATGTATAATGGTTACCCAAAAGCCAAGTTAATTAACCTTGTGTCCTGCCGTACTAAGTTGCTTCAGTCATGTCTGACTCTTTGCGACCCTATGAACTGTAGCCTGCCGGTTTCCTCTATGGGATTCTCCAGTCGAGGGGACTGAACTATTCAACCTTATTCCAGTGGTACTAGTTTTATAGCTATTAACCTCTTAAGTATAGAAATATGAATTAATATATGTGAGTTTTATGTGGCTAGAACAACTTGAACACTGGAAGATTTATTGAAATAGCTAAAAGCATACATCATTATTATATCTTGATTTTCTAATGAAGAAAACAATGTCTAATAACTTAGAAGGCTCAAAAACTTCAATTTAGTTTTTTTCTGTCCTGCTTACTTTTTATTCTATAATGCTTTTTTGAGTTGGCTGGTACAAGACAAGCCAATTCTAGGTTAAAACAATTCAGATTTTATAAGGAAAATTAATGTTTACCTTTTCAGTGTCAATTAGTGAACTATAGAGTATAGACATTATATATAATTTTGTATTTAATTACTATGAATAAAGGCTCTGAATTTTGCCACATTACTTTTGGTTTTACATTTTAAAAAATGTGTGACATCTCTTTCTTTAACACTCAAAATGTACTTTACAATTTTAATCAAGATTGCTTAGTAAGTCTGCTATGATGTTTCAAATTTTAAAATATTAGCAATTTGTTCTAAACTACTTTAATCCCATTTCATTAATACTGCCAAAGTTTTGTGATTAGTAAAGAACATTGAAAAGCGAGATCCTTAGTTACAGAACAACTGCTTGTAGGTAGTGGTGAAACATTATTTAATGTCCTGTAGTTGAGCCTGGTAGGCTGCAGTCCATGGGGTCGCTACGAGTCAGACACGACTGAGCGACTTCACTTTCACTTTTCACTTTCACACATTGGAGAAGGAAATGGCAACCCACTCCAGTGTTCTTGCCTGGAGAATCCCAGGGACGGGGGAGCCTGGTGGGCTGCCGTCTATGGGGTCACACAGAGTCGGACACGACTGAAGCGACTTAGCAGCAGCAGCAGAGCGACTGAACTGAACTGAATGCCAATGAACTGCATGCCTAAAAGTGGTTATGATGACAAATTTCATGTCATGTGTACTTCAACACTAAGAATAAAGTCATTTCTCCTTTATTTCCTGAATTTTCTCCTCCTTGCCTTTCCAAGAAAGCAGCCAGTCCCTTCGCCTCTCTGAAGACAGCCCCTTTCTTGACCCTTATGAAAGGGCTTGGGGTCAGGCGTCAGTATCAGGGCAGAGGTGAGAGAAGGCATGTGCCAGGAGCTGGGCGAGGGCTTGTCCTATGACTTCAGCAACCCACAATCACCTTATTTGGTAAGTGGGGGAAGGGCTGCTCCCCACCGCCGACCCCCCCTGCAGCAGAGAACAGCAGAGATTGGGGCAATGATCTTCCCAAATGCTGACTGACAGGATTCCAGGACTCGCATCTTCTGGGTGGGGCTAGCAGTGCCCAGATAACGATGCAGGGTGGCTCTCCCCCTGCCCAACCTGGGGCTCAAGGGGGACATCACCAGGGCACGGCATGTCTGTGGGATCCCGGGGTTACCTAAAGCTGCTGGAGTAATGGCGGATGATCTTGGCGGTGATGGGGTTGTCCACGTAGATGGGAAGCCTCTGTGGGTGGCAGTACCAGGCCACACAGCTGCACATCACCATGAGCGCACCCTTCACCGTCTCCCGCCTCCAGGGATGGTCCTTCTGTGAGGACAATGAGAAGGGGAAGAAACCGCTGTGGCCATCAGGGAGAGGGTCTACTCCTTCAGGTGTTTCCTGGGCACCTGCAGTGCTCAATCGTGTATTCCTTCATTGAACACATTTTATTGGGCTCCTGCTATATGCTATGCCCTGGCTGTAGCATGGTGAGCAAGTCAGTCCATGGCCGTGACTGCCCGGTCGCAGGGGTTCTGTGCGGACACCCCAACCAGAGACGGCTGTGCGTGCCTTCATGCCTTCACCTACTGGGCACCTGCTCTGGGCCAGGGGCTCCCGAGATGTTGGTGATTCACGGGGAACAGAGAGGCTCAGCGCAGCTTTTCTGGGAGGAGGTGTTGGAGGCCACCCAACCCACTGTGAAAGGAAGGGCAGGGGAGTCCACTCTCTCCAGGCTTTGAGTAGAAAACCAGGTCTCAGGCTTCACTTTGTGGAGAAGCCAGGACATTCCCAATTCTCTCTCTCCAAACTCCCAGATCCCCAGGGCAAGTGTCCAAGGTCAAGACCAAAACGTGAAACTCGGTGCTGACTCCGCTGGAGGCCCCCTGGGGGCTCAGGCATCCCCGGGAACTGTGCCCTGCGGATGGAACGGACAGCCTCCAGGGACCGGCCCTTGACTGCCTCGATCCAATTCCCCGCTCCACTTTGGAGAAGGAGACACAGAGGGGAGTTTCTTATTGAGATCCAGTAAGACTGCAAGGAGAGCCAACCAGTGCATCCTAAAGGAAATCAGTCCTGGATATTCATGGGAAGGACTGATGCTGAAGCTGAAACTCCAATACTTTGCACCTGATGCAAAGAGCTGACTCATCTGAAAAGACTCTGATGCTGGGGAAGATTGAAGGCGGGAGTAGAAGGGGACAGAGGATAAGATGGTTGGATGGCATCACCGACTCAATAGACATGAGTTTGAGTAAACTCCGGGAGTTGGCGATGGACAGGGAGGCCTGGCGTGATGCAGTACATGGGGTGGCAGAGTTGGACATGACTGAGCGACAGAACTGATCTGAACTGAACTGAACTGAAGAGCCTTGGTTGGGGTCTGAGAGCACCATTTTAAGAGCCCCCCGGAGAGCTGATGATGGAGCAAGGGTGCCTAACCAGCCAGGCGCCGATCTGCCAGGACCACTCCAACTCCTGGATCCTCTCTTCAAAGTCATGGAGCACGCCCAGCACCATCTTCACCTGCCCCCGGGCACACGGGCCAAAGCACAGGATCACGCCCTGTGGGGAGACCCAGCGGGCAGGCTGAGGGGACACCCCATCTGCTGCCCCCACACACACACATGCGGATAAACAGACACGCACGCACACTCAGATAAACACAACGCATGCACACATGCACAGGCGTGCACACCATGTCCTCCCAAGGCCTGGAGGGGACCATGGGCACCCTCGCCTCCCGGTCAGAGTCGTTGCTGTGGTCCATCTTGTACAGCAGCTCCAGCAGCAGCACTTCCACCTTGTTGGCCTCCAGGCCTGTGGCCAGCGTGAAGCCCAAGGCCCGGTACAGAAAGCCCTGGAGAGGCGCAAGGGACAGAGGGAGCTTCAAGCCTCCAACCCGGCCCTCTGGGGTCCCTGTCAAGGGGAGGTCCCTCCTCGTCCCTCCAGATTCAAAAATATGCCTTTTGTATATTTTTAAAAACAAGTATCCAGGCTAATCTGAGAGGTTAGGCTGCTGCAGGGCAGGCATGTTACCAAGAGTGGGGGCCAAGTTTCTCTCCTATATAAACTGAATCATCTACACTCCCACGAGCAAACTTGGGAGCACTTATCCTCCTGCCTTCTCTCTGACTTAGGATATTATCCACGAGAGGTAGAATGTTTGCATCTTGGTTAGTCATCTTTGCATCTTCTCATGGTCCAATCTTGGAATTTCTGCTTCTATTATTTCCCCATTGTTGGATTATTTCTCTTATTTTTTCTTTACAAGAACGCTGTGTGTACACTTGGGAAAAAATAACAAGAACAGACTATATTATCTCACTTAATCTGCACAACAACTCTGAAAGGCAAATAGGTATTTTGAGACGAGAAAATCAGCAAGTAGTAGTAGACCTGAGGTTTAAAATCAAGCAGTCAAAAAGCCAAAATATAATACAGAAACAATACCATCACAAATTTAAAAAAGACTTCCTAAAAATGGCCCACGTCAAAAAAAAGTCTTAAAGAAAGAATGAAACCGAGCATAACCTGAGGCTTCCTTCTTCACAGTCCTTTATCAGTTTGTGATCACTCTTGTGGTCCATGTCCCCAGTGTCTCATTTCTCTTTTGATTTTATTCATAGTGATTTCCAGAGAAGGCACTGGCATTCCACTCCAGTACTCTCGCCTGGAAAATTCCATGGACAGAGGACCCTGGTACCCTGCAGTCCATGGGTCGCTAAGAGTCGGACACGATTGAGTGACTTCACTTTCACTTTTCACTTTCATGCATTGGAGAAGGAAATGGCAACCCACTCCAGTGTTCTTGCCTGGAGAATCCCAGGGACAGGGGAGCCTGGTGGGCTGCCGTCTATGGGGTCACACAGAGTTGGACACGACTGAAGCGACTTCGCAGCAGCAGCAGCAGCATAGTGATTTCATTAGGTCATGCAGACAATTTCCATTTTCACAGAGTACAGTCTCTTTCTTTTCCTTTGTCTTTCTAAAGGATTCTTTTTATGCATATGAAGGTCTATTCTGTTCCATGTAAAGAGTATAAAAATATTCATCAGTATATTCTTCCTGTCACTCCATGGTTGAATTTCATTTTATACACTTACATCTTTGTTCTGGGAGGACAAATCCTTCTCCAATGAGCTTTTTTAAAAATATGCTCTTAGCTATTATTCTCTTACATTTTTTCATTAGGGCAAACGTGGAAATAATCTTGTCAAATAAAACTGTCAGATTTCCACAAATTTCCCTTTTGAGAAATTAGAAGTAAATTGCATTGCAGATCTTTTTTTTTTTTTTTTGGCCGCATCACTTGCTGTGCAGGATCTTAGTTGCCTGATGAGGGATCAAACCTTTCCCCACTGCAGTGGAAGCACAGAGTCCTAACCAGTGGACCACCAGGGAGGTCCCTGTATTGCAGATTACCTTGAGCAAAGAATGACACCTGAGCAACACTGAGCCTTCCTAGCCAAGAAGCAGAGAGTATGTATGTTTGGTCAGGCTTTCTTTCAGCCTTTCTGCCCCTTCTTGTAATTTGGCGTTCTTCACCTTGGTTCCACATATTTCATATATTCAGCATTTTTATTTGGTTACATATTTTACATTGTGGTGCTGCTTTGAATAGGGTCTCTTCATTATGTCGTATTTTTGTTTTCTTTGTTTACAGGGGAGATGATGGTTTTGCCTGTTACTTTTGCAGAAAGAATGACTCTATCTACTGGAATTACAAATCTGGAGGCTTCAGCAGCCTTGCTCCCCCCTACCCCCAGAGGATGCCTGTCTGAGTGATGAAGAGTCTGGGAGAGTCCTGATGAAATTCCTTAAGCCACTGTATCCAGTCGTGACTTTTAAAGCTATCTGAGCCAACGAAACCCTATTTATTTGTTTACTTTCCTTTAAGCTAGGTGAGTTATTGTAATAAGGTTGAATTATATGTATTGCCTTATTAAATACTACATACAAGTTTCTTTCAAATGGGCATCTGGCCCTGAACTGACAGCTGGTGAGATCTTATACCCACAAATCTATAGCACTTAGCTACAGAAGATATACATTGCTGGGTATATTTTACATATGCTATTAGGAAGGGTGCATATTTGAACAAATGAAAACTTTAGTTGACTTCTCTGAAACTTCTTTTTAAACATCTTTACTGAGGTATAATTGACATACCACTAAATGAGCCCATTTAAGGTTTAAAAACTTTAAGCTCACACATTCACCAAGATGGGCGATGGCCATCACAGCCAAGGTTAGGACATTTTCATCACCCTAAAAAGAAATCCTGTACCCACTGGCATCATCCCACATTCCCCTCGTCCATGACAACCACCCGTCTAATTTTCTGTCTCGTTAGAGTCGCCTGTTCTGACATTTTGCATAGGTTGAAGCGTATCGTCCGCGGCCTTCGCATCTGGCTTCCCACACTTGGTGGGATGTGTTCAGGGATCACCCTTTCTGTGCAGATGTCAGGGCTTCATCCCTTTTCGTGCTGAATGACGCTCTGTTGTGCGGAGATGCCACGTTTTGTTTACTCTTCATCCACTGATGAACATGTGAGCTTTTTCCACTTTTTGGCTATCTGAGTGATGTTGCTCTGAATATTTACACACAAGCTCTTGTGTGGACATATGGTTTCATTTCTTCTGGGCATATATAATTGAGAGCATAATTGCTAGGTCATAGGAAGCTCCATATTTAACATTTCAAGGAAATGCCAAACTGTTTTTCAAAAACACGGTACCATTTTGTATTTATACCAGCAATATATCAGAGTCCCAATTTCTCCATATTCTTGTCAATATTTGTTATTATCTGTCTTTTTGATTATAGCCAGCCTTGTGAGTGTAGAGTGATGTCTTGCGGTTTTGATTTGCATTTCCTTAATGGTAATGGTCTTGAGAATTTTTTCATCTGATTTCTTGCCATTTGTATATCTTTTCTTCACCCATTATTAAATTGGCTTATTTGTCATTGTATGATTGAGTTATAAGTGTTCTTTATATATTCTAGAGACAAGTCCCTTCTCAGGGACTAGATTTGCAAATATTTTCTCTCATTCTCTGGGTTGTCTTTTCACTTTCTTGACGGTACCATTTTCAGCACAAAACTTTTTAGTTTTGATGATGTCCAATTTATCTATTTTTTCTTTCATCACTTGTGCTTTTGGGTGTTATTTCTCAGAAGGCTTTGCTCAAGCCAAGATTATGAAGATTTATATTTATGTTTCACTCTAAGAATTTTATATTTTACCTTTTATATTTACATATATTGTCCAGTTTGAGTTAATTTTTGTGTATGGTATGAAGAAGGGGCCCAACTTCACCTTTCTTTAAGTGGCTATGCAAGCTTCCCAGCATCATTTGTTGAAAAGACTACTGAATTGTCTTGGCACTCTTTTGAAAATCAATTGACAGTAAATGTGAGGTCTATTTCCAGACCCTCAATTCTATTCCATCAGTCTATTACCTATCCTGATGCCAGTGTCACCCTGTCTTGTTTACTGTGATTATGCAAGAAGTCTTGAAATTGCAAAATCTGAGTCTTCCAACTTTGTTCGTTTTTAAATCATAACTGTGTTGGCTGTTCCGGGCCCCTTATATTTCCACAGGAATTTTAGGATCACGTTGTCAGCCTCTGGGGGTGGGGGCAGGAAGCCAGCTGGGATTATAGTGGGGGTCGTCTTGAATCTATAGATAAATTGGCAAGTGTCACCATCTAAAATATATTGTCCTCCAATACTTTGGCCACCTGATGCAAAGAGCTGACTCATTTGAAAAGACCCTGATACTGGGAAAGATTAAAGACAGGAGGAGAAGGGGACGACAGAGGATGAGATGGCTGGATGACATCACCAACTCGATGGACATGGGTTTGGGTGGACTCCGGGAGTTGGTGATGGACAGGGAGGCCTGGCGTGCTGCAGTTCATGGGGTCGCAAAGAGTCAGACACGACTGAGCGACTGAACTGACCTGAATCTGTGAACATGAAATGCTTTCCATTGGTTGAAACCGTCTCTGATTTTCAACAATGTTTATAGTTTTGTAAAGACACCTTAAGGATGAAATATACACATGCGGTGGTCATGAACCAATAGCTGGATGAGACAGGGAGGAGAAACTAGTGTGTGGGGAGGGATGGGGGTGGGTGTGCACAGGGTTAGAGAGGTGTTCTGTTCTTCTACCCCCGTCTGACACAGTGGAGGTCCTCCACCAAGCCCCAGCTCTGTTTCCCCCTCCAGGCCTTATCTTCCCCCTTTGGCATCCTGTCGTTTAGTGTCACCTTCACCCTTTGCACTATTTACCAAAACACGGCCAGACATCTCACTCCTTGCCATGGACTCTGCTAGGGACGACACTACAGGTGGGGGGTGAGGTGTGAGGAATGGGGAAGCTGATGGCTGGAGGGGAAATGCCCCCCAGCTCCAGCAAAGCAGTTTCTCCAGGGAAAAACAAGACAGAACAAAACACTACAGCCCTGGGGCCTAGACCAGCCAGCCGTCTCCCCTCCCAGGGCGCTGTGGACAGCCTCAGGCGTACCTGGCCTCACACGCGCTGTCCCCGGACTCCCCTCCCTGTCTGAAGGGCACTCCCTCTGGGAACCAGCCTTCTCCAGGGAGGGGCTGTCAAAGCTTTCGATCTGGTTGTTCAGCTCTTTGCTCAGATGCAGGCTCCAGTTGGAGTCCCGAGTCTTCTTGAGGGAGTTTCTCAGAAACTGGGGGTAGGGGAAGAAGGCACAGGTGCGCAGTGCTCCAGAGGGCTGTGTACCCAGAGCAGTGACCTTCCCTCTCCAGGGCTTCCCCCGGGCTCTAGATGGCTTTGCCCCTTCAGCCCCGGCCCAGCGCTAGTGTGGGCTTGGGCGCTGCCGGGAGGGATCCCCTGGGCCGCCTCCGGGCCTCTTGGTTTCCAGGGTGGGTCTCCTGCTGTAGTTGCTTGTGCGCCCCAAGTCTTCTGACAGGAGGGGAACGTGTTCCCGAGGGGCTCCTAAACTCCCCACACGCCAAACCCACCGAGGGCTGCCCCAGCGCCCCTACCCCGGCCTCAGGCGGCGGGATCACCTCTACCTGAATCAGCTTGTCCTCCCACGTCTTCTGGTTCCACGTAAACTCGGTGTGCTCAGCAGAGAGAAGGGCCACCCGTGCTCCTCTCTCCCGCCGCTCCTCCCTGCCGCCTCCTAAATGCGGCAGCTGGGGTCCTCCGCGGACCGGCTCCGCACACCCGCAATTCCCTCCCCACCCGCCCGAGGACCAGAGTAGGCTGTGCCAGCCACCTGGAGCCTGGGCGCCTTGGCTCAGGCCATGTGACTAGAACTCAGCATGTACACTGACAGGGGGTGGTTCACTGGTTCACACACCCCGGGCTCCTTTGCTCAGAACAGGTGGTTAGTACCCGGCATGTACACTGTGAGTGTGTGTGAGGGCATCACAGCCGCACTCTGAGCACCTTTGCTCAGGCACCTGACTAGCACCCAGGGGTACACTGTGGGGGGGCGATGACTCACACAAGCACTGCAGGCTCCTTTGCTCAGGCCACGTGTTTAGTAGCCGGCATGTACACTGATGGGGTGGGGGTGCTGGCTCACGGACACGCCTTGGGCTCCTTTGCTCAGAGCCAAGTGATTAGCACATGGCATGTACACTAGCAGTGTGTGGGGAGGGAGTCACACACACCCTCTGGACTCCCTTGCTAGCAGCTACGCTGCGGGGGCGGGGGTGGGGACTCACACAAGCAACTCAGGCTCCTTTGCTCAGGCCTTGTGATTACTACTGGGCATGTACACTGACGGTGGCGCTGGCCCACGGACACACTTTGGGCTCCTTTGCTCAGGCTGCACGTCTAGTAACCGGCGGGTACACTGAGCGGGTAGCTTGCACACGCACCTGGGACATCTCCCCTTCCAGGTACTTGACCAGCAGCGGGATCTCCAGCTCCCATATGTCAGCCATGGAGGGGGCGATGCTCTGGCTCAGGGTCTTCAGAAGGTTGAGCATGGCGATCCCGCAGCCCTCCCCCTTGTAGGGGGACGACATCAGTACCTGGGGACACCGAGACTCCAGTGGGGCCCCTCCTGGGCTGGGAAGCCCCAGGCCCCGTGCTCCGCAACCTGGGGCCTCGCTGTCTGAACCCATAAAGGGAGAGTTGGACAGGATGGGGCCTTTCAAGCAGAGCTCCGAGGATTCCCAGGATCAGAGCATCCCTGCAGAGGATGCTGAAGAGAGGAAAGGAGACACGAGAGCACGGGTTCCCTCCCCACCCCTGGCTCCATGGAACTCAGCGCAGGGTCAACACAGGGAGGAGGATGCATGGGTGCAGGGCGGAGCTGACCCTCAGGGAAGGGCAGGCTGCTGACAGTGTCCTGCAGATGCTTGGGGCCATTCAAAGGCCCAGCAGAGAAATCTGGGAGCCTGCTGCCTTGCCACATCTCCCCAGAGGGACGACGGGGGCCTGGACAGCTCTGTCCTGCCAAGTATCCAGCTCCATGCTCTCCCTGGAAGACAGCATCCAGCTCCATGCTCTCCCTGGAAGACAGCATCCAGCTCCATGCTCTCCCTGGAAGCCCTGGGGATTAGGCACTCATGGGAGGGGCACCTCAGGACACAGCCAGAGAGCTCACACCTGGGGGAAGCCTGAGCCAGGACCCCTGCCCTGGGGTCTGGGCCAGGGTCGGGGGGAGGTGGGGACGAGAGGAGTGGGCTGCCAGAGATCCTCAGATTTCGGCAAGGGCGGCCTCTTTGGCAAGGCCTGGCTCTCTGGGCTCCAGGCTGCTTCCTGGAGACAGGGGAATGGTCCAAGGCATGGGGCGGCCCACCTGCCCAGTCCCTCCAGCTGGCGCAGGGGAGCTGCCCACCGTGCCTGCTCTTGCTTGCCTTGGCTTCCTCGCCCTTGGCGTGCAGCTAGCGCTGCATTCGGCCAGGTTGGTGAGGCTGACGCAGATGGGTGTCAAGGCCTCCATGTAGTCTGTCTCCATTATGTAGCACAGGAACCTCACCCAGAATTCCTGGGGGAGATGCGGGTAAGGGGGAACTGGGATCAACCAGCCTGGGCATTGCACAGCCATGCGATGAGATGGTTGCCTCCCCCACGCCCCTGCAACAGCACTGCCTCAGCCTCGCTACTCCAGAACCACACTCCAACCCACTGACCCCCGCAGCCCTGTCTGGCTCCGCTGCCCAGCCTGGGTCTCTACCAAGGCCATCTAAGCTGCACCCACCTGACACGGCCGAGGGGGTCAGCTAGTCCTGGGCCCTTGACCGCTGTGCCCGCTGGCCTCTCTCCAGCTCCACATCCAGCACATCCTCTTTGAGCAGCCCTCCCTCGAATGGCAACCCACTCCAGCATTCTTGCTTGAAGAATCCCATGGACAGAGGAGCCTGGCAGGCTGCAGTCTATGGAGTTTCAAAGATTTGGACACGACTTAGCTACTGAAACAATAACAAATGCATTACAGGTCAACAGAGCAAGACCCAACGCCACTGAGGTCCAAGACTTTTTAATTAAATTCCCACTCAATGTCCGTCCACACTGCCTCAGCCTCTGCGTGCTGCCGCTCACGCCAGGGAGCCCGTGAGCCTCCGCAGTCCATTTCTCCTCCACTGGATCCAGGGGGTCAGGAAACGAGCATCCTCCACACAGCGCCCAACACTCACCCCCACACACTCGCTCACGGTTCCTCGGTCTGCCTTCTGCGGACCTGTTAACCAGTATGGAGCAGACCCCAGAGGGCACCTGTCACACGCCCCTTCTTTCACAGCCCGCGTTTGCTCTGCCTTCCACTCTCCCCTGTCTTTTTCTGTCAAAGATTATTCAAGTGACGTGATTGCAGTTCCATCCAAAGACCCTGACTGTGCGCCGGCAGTGTGCAGCTCTGGTTCTCCACGTGGTGGATTCAGAGACGGTGGCTGTCGCTCCGTCGGGTCCGGCTCTTTGTGACCCCGTGGACAGCCACCCACCAGGCGCCTCTGTCCGTGGGATTCCCCAGGCAAGAACACTGGCGTGGGTTTCCACTTTCTTCTCCTGGGATCTCCCAACCCAGGGATCAGGATGCCTCTTTTGCCTCCTGATTAGCAGTCGGGCTCTTCACCACTTGCGCCACCTGGGAAGCTCGCACTCTCCTGTAGCATTCTGTATGTCAGAAAGGTCACAGGTCAGTCACTTTAGGGACACCGGACCCAGTGGCTGAGTGGCCTGGTACCAGCTGTGGCCATTCTGAAACTCTGAGGAAGAAAAAAAATGTATGATCTTCTACAGGATGTAAAACTTCTTTCTATTTCCAAGGAAGCGGCACAGCTCTCAAGGTGCTAGCCTGCTGTTTCCCCTTCGCCTGGAAAAAATAATTTACTCTTTTCTATTTCTTCCAAACTCTGTCTCCGTATTTCTGTTTGGCATCTGTGGACCAGGAGCCAAGATTTTGGGAACATAACTGGTGTGAACAGCTTGAGTTCCCAAAGCCACCTAGGGAAGGATTAAAGCAGGCTGGGGTCAGAAGAAATCCTAGCTAATATGACCCCAGCTCCAGTTGGAAATCCGCATATTTGAAACTTCTATGTGTAACACAAAGAAGAAAACAAACCAACAAGGGTGTGGTCAAAATTAAAGAACAAGTGGAGAAAAAGATGCACGTGGATAGAAGGGTATTTTCAGTGATAACAGTTCAGTCGTTCATTTGTGTCCGACTCTTTGCCACCCCATGGACTGCAGCACGCCAGGCCTCCCTGTCCATCACCAACTCCTGGAGTTTACTCAACCTCATGTCCATTGAGTCAGTGATGCCATCCAACCATCTCATCCTCTGTCGTCCCCTTCTCATTTTGCCTTCAAGCATTCCCAGGATTAGGGTCTTTTCCAACGAGTCAGCTCTTTACATTAGGTGGCCAAAGTATTGGAGCTTCAGCTTCAGCATCAGTCCTTCCAATGAAGATTCAGGGTTGATTTCTTTTAGGATTGACTGGTTTGATCTGTAATGCATAGAAATTCATTATTTTATTGCTCAAACTGCTGATCAGGGCTCTCTTTCAACTGAAAATGACAAGGACATTCTTCGAGTCCCACTTTTGGTTCAGGGAAACAGAGTCCTTTCACTTGTCTTTGAAATGCTTTATATTTCACTTATTCTGTCAGTGGGACCACCCTGCCCCATCCTGCAAGCTGTCCAGTCCTTGGAGAAGAGGACTCCTCTTCTTAGGACCCTTCTGTCCACCCATCTCCTCCAACTGCCCTGACCACACCTCCCCACCCTGGGCTCCCATGCCTATATCCTCAGGGGACTTGGCTGTGAATCGCCTCCTCCCCCTCCAAATTTTCCTTTCCCCCAAAAGGCCACCATACCTCACCACACATGTGGGTGACAGAAACGTTGAGTTACAAAGTAATGTGAGATTTTAATCACCAGGACCTATGCGCTCCTCCAAGAGCGGGTTCACAGAGCTCAGGGAGGCAGTTGGATCCGAGAGTTCCAAGGGTCTGGGACCCAACGGTGATGATTCCAGTGAAACCCACCCCCACCCTGCCAGGGCACCTGCTCCCCACTTAGTCACGACTGAGGACCCCGAAGGGCTCCTCCTTTGTCAACCCATCCTGTCGTTGTCCACACCACCATTGATGTGTATTGGGCAGAGAACGGAGCTTTTTCTTGTGGTGTATTTTTGTTCTGTCCAGGAGAGAACTCGGAGAAAAGGTCAGTATATAGGTCCCAGGCTTACTCCTTAAAGGACTCCCAAGAGGAAGGGAGCACAGGGTAGCGAAAGACCCTGGGATGGAGTTTGAGAAACTTGGGACAGGAGGAAAAAGGATCGGGGAGGTCTTAATCCTCCGTGTTGACATCTGTGTTGGTGTTGGTCAGCAATTCAGAAGCTGCTGGTGTGGAGGGAGCCCCTTGAGAGGTGCAATGAGGGCAGCTCAGGGGGTTTCCTCACTAATCATTAGTTTTCTGTGTCCAGAAAAGAGGGAGAAAAGGCCATTCCTAAGCAGGTGTGGTGATCTATCAGTGCGTGACAAATTACCTAAATGTACTGGCTTAAAATAATACCCATTTATTATCTCACAGTTTCTGTACTCAGGAGTCCATGGCTCAGTGGGGTCATTTGCTTGGGGTCTCACAGGCTGCACTCAAGATGTCACCTGGGCTGCAACCTTTCTGAAGCCCAGTGCTCTTCTAAGCTCATGTGGTTGTTGGCAGAATCCAGTTCCTTTAGGTTTAGGACTGAGGCTGTTGGTTCCTTGAGACGCAGACAGTTTGCATCGCTGCTGTTTACTTTTCAAAGACAGCATGAGAATTTCCAGTCTGCTAAGACGGAGTTGTGGCTAAGATGGAGTTGTGTGAGACATAATGTAATCATGGGAGTGAGACCATCACAGGAGGTTCCCCTTACCTTTGCCATATACTATTGGTGTGTGTGTGTGTGTGTGTGTACGCATATATGTTCAATCATGTCTGACTCTTTGCACACCTTTAAACTGTAGCCTGCTAGGCTCCCTTGTCCATAGGATTTTTCAGGCAAGAACACTGGAGTGGGTTGCCACATCCTCCTCCAGGGGATCTTCCTGAACCAGGGATCAAACGCGAGTCTCTTGCATCTCTTGCCTTGCCGGCAGATTCTTTACTCACTGAGCCATCACTAGAATATGGGTCTAACCGAGTTACAGGTTCTTCCCACACTCTAGGGAAGGGGGTTATGCAGGATGGGACTCACTGGGTTCATTCTAGAATGGGTGACATGCCAAGTAGTTTATCAGTCTTACCTCCAAAGAGCTTGAAGACGAGATGGCAGAAGCAGCAATAGAGTCACATGAGGACCCGTCAGAGGAAACAGAAGACCTGGGACCTCTGGAAGCAGATGACACTGGTAAGAAAACCAACCCCCGCCCTGCACTCCTGCCTCATTTTTGCTACTAACTCCTTGAGGGTAAGCCCCAACCAAGGTCTCAGTTTTCCCATCTGTACAGTGGGCACATGCCCCAGGTGGAGCTAGGGCTGGGCTGGTGTCAGGGAGACTGGGGCACCAGGGGCACCCCCTGTAACAGTCATCTTGCCATCACGTCCACCACCTTTGTCTCAGGTACCTTCCAGCAAGTCACAAACCTCCTCAACAGCATGGAGAGTGAGTCAACCAAAACAGACGTTGCAGGGGCAGGTTTTGACGTGAGGAAGAGGCTGGCCTTGGTGATCATCACGGAGAAGGCCACCATCGAGCCGTCCGTGGTGATGAACGCTCTTATCCGCTGCCTGCAGGTGCCGGAGGTAAGGCCTCCTCCCCCTAGGCGCTTCTCTGAGCTTGGCCACCTGGTTGCACGTCCATCCACTGCTCAGCACACATTTACTGACTGTTGTCAGGGCGGGGCTAGGTGCTGGGGCCCCTGAGGACCAACTGGGCCCTGGGGTGCTGACAATTTTTCAAAGCTCCTCTGGATTCTGATTCGGCCATTTTGGGAGTCGTTGTCTTAGAGCAGGTGAGCCAAGTGACAGAGATATGGAGTAGCGGTGAAGCAGGTAGGTGGAGCAGAGACACGGCAGACGCAGGGCACAGGGGTGCTTGCCAGTGGGGAGGTTGTTTTGTGGGGCAGAGGGTGTTGATAGGAGTAATGGAGAATGTGGCCAAGATCACGCTGGGTCTTGTACAAGAGGACCAGAGCATCATCATTCTCTGAGTGCTTGGTACAACTCAGCTTTCTGGGGCTCAACGTGAGAGCTTCTGATTCACTGGATGTATGGGGTGGAACCCAAGACTCAGGATTTTTAGCAAGTTCCCAAGTGATGTATCTACTGGTCTGCAGAGCACACTTAGAGAGTTGCTGGATTTTAGACTATCCTTGAGATTTTGAGGATGGGTAGCAAAGGAGTTGTTCCTCATAGGAGTTCTTGTGTGTGTGTGTGTGTGTGTGTGTGTGTGTGTGTGTATTTCAGCCCTGTCATATAACTTTCATGCAGGAAGGTTCCCTGACCAGGGGCTGAACCTGGGCCTCTGCAGTGAAAGTGCTAAATCCTAACCACTAGGCCATCAGGAAACTCCTTTCAGGAGTTCTTTCCTCCTCCTCGTTTTTTTTTTTTTATTTTGGCCACTCTGAGCAGCATGTGGGAGCTTACTTCTCCAGCCAGCATTTGAACCTGGATCCTTCCATTGGAAGCTCGGAGTCTTAATCACTGGACAGCCAAGGAAGTCCCTAGGAGTTCTCAGTAGCGAGCTTTATTTTACAGAAAGACACGTGACAGCTGTGAGGAAGGAGTGTCAGGGTCCAGGAGCACAGGAAAGAGGTTTGCAAACCAGATTTTAAAATGTAGGTTTCATTATTACTCAGGCATAGGAGACCCCGGTTCAATTCCTGCATCAGGAAGATCCCCTGGAGAAGGGAACGGCTACCCACTCCAGTATTCTGGCCTGGAGAATTCCATGGACAGAGGAGGCTGGCAGGCTAGAGGCTACAGGGTCACAAAGAGTCAGACAGGACTGAGCAACTTCAACTTTCATAGCGAGCCCAACAGCACAGGAGAGGATTGCTTTGAAAAACTAGTCTGTTACTCACAGATTCCCAGAGACGGGCGTGCCATGCCATGCAGTCCCACAGGAAAGCACCAGGTTGGGCAGGAGGCAGAGGGAGCAAGGGAGAAATGTGTGCAGGAGTGTGGCTTCTCTAGGGGAGAAGCCCTAGATTAGCTAGTCAGCTCCAGGGTGTTGGGACTCCCTGAGTGGTCTGGTCCCTGGCCCCAGGGTGATTAGAGCAGGTGTATAGTGGTCCAGGGCTTCCCAGGTGGCTCAGCAATCAAGAATCCGCCTGCCAATGCAGGAGACACGGGTTCAGTCCCTGCGTGGAGAAGATGCCCTGGAGGAGGAAAGGGCCACCAGCTCCAGTATTTTTGCCTGGAGAATCCCATGGGCAGAGGAGCCTGGTAGACTACAGTCCATGGGATTGCAAAGAGCCATACAGGACTGCACGACTAAACAGCAGCAGCATAGTGGTCCAGAGCACGAGAGGCTGATGGAGGAGGTGCTTGGGCATGGGCTCTGGACTGGTTTAACAAGCTTGCTGGTGGCGGAGCTGTTTGTTGTCCTCAGGAACTGACTAACCCCGGGCAGTCGTTCGGGTCCGCGAGACCCCAAGAAATCAAAGCATCGGGAAATTGAGAAAATTACAAAAACCGTGATTAATACTCAGGCCTGATAAATGATCAGTGGCCATAAACAAGTGGTAAACAAGTAGGCACATTGTAAAATTTAATCTGAGTCAAATTTTTCTGTTATTCATTATTCATTAGTGAAGGAACCAGTAAGAAGTTGCATGGGTGCTCATTTGCTTCAGTCGTGTCCGACTCTTTGTGACCCCGTGGACTGTAGCCCACCAGGTTCCTCTGTCCATGGGATTCTCCAGGCAAGAACACCAGAGTGGGTTGCCATGCCCTCGTTCAGGGGATCTTCCCGACCCAGGGATTGAACTCGCGTCTCCTGTGTCTCCTATGTCTCCTGCATTGGCAGGTGGATTCTTTACCACTAGTGCCACCTGGGAAGTTAATAAGATGTTAAAATCGGTTAAAATGAGAATTTTACTTCTAGAGATCTATATTTTTTTACCAGTCAAAATTCCTTTGCCTTGTCACAGACAGGAATCATTTTCATGATCAGTTTCCTAAAACTAAGCTTCTGTCCCCATGGAGACATAGCCTAGACCCTCACAGTCCGTCAAAGACACACACTCACATAGTCCGGATTATCCTTCAGAGGCGGTTGGACATCCCTAAGCCTGCCTCTGGGAGGCCACTCAGTGCCTGTTTTATGACACTTTCAAAGTCTCGGACAATTTTTCTCTTGCGACCATAAATATTCTCCAAGATTTTTTTAAAATTTATTTTATTGGAGGCAAATTACCTTACATTAATATATTGGTTGGTTTTGCCATACATTGACACGAATCCGCCCCGGGTGTACATGTGTTCCCTTTCTTGAACCCCCCTCCCACCTCCCTCTTCCCCATATCCTCCCTCCAGGTCATCCCCGTGCGCCAGCCCCAAGCATCCTGTATCATGCGTCGGACCTGGACTGGTGATTCATTTCACATATGATAATATACATGCTACAATGCCATTCTCCCCAATCATCCCACCTTCACCCTCTCCCACAGAGTCCCAAAGACTGTTCTATACACCTATGTCTCTTTTGCTGTCTCGTATACAGGGTTAAGGTTACCATCTTTCTAAATTCCATATATATGCGTTAGTATACTGTATTGATGTTTTTCTTTCTGGCTTAATTCACTCTGTATAATTGGCTCCAATTTCATCCACCTCATTAGAACTGATTCAAATGCATTCTTTTTGATGGCTGAAAAATACTCCATTGTGTACATGTACCAACGCTTTCTTATCCATTCGTCTGCAGATGGACATCTAGGTTGCTTCCATGTCCTGGCTATTATAAACAGTGCTGCAATGAACACTGGAGTACATGTGTCTCTTTCAATTCTGGTTTCCTCGGTGTGTATGCCCAGGAGTGTGATTGCTGGATCATATGGCAGTTTTATTTCCAGTTTTTTGAGGAATCTCCACACTGTTCTCCATAGTGGCTGTACTAGTTTGCATTCCCACCAACAGTGTAAGAGGGTTCCCTTTTCTCCACACCCTCTCCAGCATTTATTGCATGTAGACTTTTGGATAGCAGCCATTCTGACTGGTGTGAAATGGTATCTCATTGTGGTTTTGATTTGTATTTCTCTGATTATGAGGGATGTTGAGCATTTTTTTCATGTGTTTGTTAGCCGTCTGTATGTCTTCTTTGGAGAAATGTCTGTTTAGTTCTTTGGCCCATTTTTTGATTGGCTCATTTATTTTTCTGGAATTGAGCTGCAGGAGCTGCTTGTCTATTTTGGAGATTAATCCTGTATCAGTTGCTTCATTTGCTGTTATTTCTCCCATTCTGAAGGCTGTCGTTTCACCTTGCTTATAGTTTCCTTTGCTGTGCAGAAGCTTTTGCTTTTAATTAGGTCCCATTTGTTTATTTTTGCTTTTATTTTCAATATTCTGGGAGGTGGGTCTTGGAGGATACTGCTGTGATTTATGTCAGAGAGTGTTTTGCCTACGTTCTCCTCTAGGATAGAGGAGAATTGATAGACTCTGGTGTTAGATTTAGCTCTCTAATCCATTTTGAGTTTATTTAGGTGTATGGTGTTAGGAAGTGTTCTAGTTTCATTCTTTTACAAGTGGCTGATCAGTTTTCCCAGCACCACTTGTTAAAGAGACTGTCTTTTGTCCATTTCATATTCTTGCCTCCTTTGTCAAAGATAAGGTGTCCATAGGTGCGTGGATTTATCTCTGGGCTTTCTATTTTGTTCCATTGATCTATATTTCTGTCTTTATGCCAGAACCATACTGTCTGGATGACTGTGGCTTTGTAGTAGAGCCTGAAGTCCGGCAGGTTAATTCCTCCAGTTCCATTCTTCTTCTTCAAGATTGCTTTGGCTATTCAAGGTTTTTTGTATTTCCATACAAATTGTGAGATTATTTGTTCTAGTTCTGTGAAAAATATCGTTGGTAGCTTGATAGGGATTGCATTGAATGTATAAATACTTTGGGTAGTATACTCATTTTCACAATATTTATTCTTCCAATCCACGAACACGGCATATTTCTCCATCTATTAGTGTCCTCTTTGATTACTTTCACTAGTGTTTTATAGTTTTCTATGTACAAGTCTTTTGTTTCCTTAGGTAGATATATTCCTAAGTATTTAATTCTTTTCATTGCAACAGTGAATGGAATAGTTTCCTTAATTTCTCTTTCTATTTTCTCATTATTAGTGTATAGGAATGCAAGGGATTTCTGTGTGTTGATTTTATATCCTGCAACTTTACTGTATTCATTGATTAGCTCTAGTAGTTTTCTGGTAGAGTCTTTAGGGTTTTCTGTGTAGAGGATCATGTCATCAGCAAACAGTGAAAGCTTTACTTCTTCTTTTCCAATTTGGATTCCTTTTATGTCTTTTTCTGCTCTGAGTGCTGTAGCCAAAACTTCCAGAACTATGTTGAATAGTAGTGGTGAGACTGGCCACCCTTGTCTTGTTCCTGACTTTAGGGGAGATGCTTTCAGTTTTTCACCGTTGAAGATAATGTTTCCTGTGGGTTTGTCATATATAGCTTTTATTATGTTGAGATATGTCCCTTCTATTCCCACTTTCTGGAGGGTTTTTATCATAAATGGATGTTGTATTTTGTCAAAGGCTTTCTCTGCATCTACTGAGATAAGCATATGATTTTTATTTTTCAGTTTGTTAATGTGGTGTATTACGTTGATTGATTTGCGGATATTGAAGAATCCTTGCATTCCTGGGATAAAGCCCACTTGGGCATGATGTATCATCTTCTTAATGTGTTGTTGGATTCTGATTGCTAGAATTTTGTTAAGGATTTTTGCATCTATGTTCATCAGTGATATTGGCCTGTAGTTTTCTTTTTTTGTGGGGTCTTTACCAGGTTTTGGGATTAGGGTGATGGTGGCCTCATAGAATGAGTTTGGAAGTTTCCCTTCCTCAGCAATTTTGTGGAAGAGTTTGAGTAGAACAGGTGTTAGCTCTTCTCTCAATTTTTGGTAGAATTCAGCTGTGAAGCCATCTGGACCTGGGCTTTTGTTTGCTGGAAGATTTCCGATTACTTCCTCTAGTTCCGTGCTTGTGATGGGTCTGTTCAGATTTTCTATTTCTTCCTGGTTCAGTTTTGGCAAGGTGTACTTTTCTAGGAATTTGTCCATTTCTTCCAAGTTATTCATTTTATTGCCATATAATTGCTGATAGTATTCTCTAATAATCCTTTGTATTTCTGTGTTGTCAGTTGTGATCTCTCCATTTTCATTTCTAATTTTATTGATTTGGTTCTTCTCCCTTTGTTTCTTGATGAGTTTGGCTAATGGTTTGTCAATTTTATTTACCTTCTCAGAGAACCAGCTTTTGGCTTTGTTGATTTTTGCTATGGTCTCTTTTGTTTCTTTTGCATTTATCTCTGCCCTAATTTTTACGATTTCTTTCCTTCTGCTAACCCTGGGGTTCTTCATTTCTTCCTTTTCTAGTTTCTTTAGATGTAGAGCTAGGTTATTTAGTTGACCTTTTTCTTGTTTCTTGAGGTGTGCCTGTATTGCTATGAACTTCCCCCTTAGCACTGCTTTTACAGTGTCCCAGAGGTTTTGTGTTGTTGTGTTTTCATTTTCATTCATTTCTATGCATATTTTGATTTCTCTTTTGATTTCTTGTATGATTTGTTCATTATTCAGCAGCGTGTTGTTCAGCCTCCATATGTTGGCATTTTTAATAGTTTTTCTCCTGTAATTGAGATCTAATCTTACTGCATTGTGGTCAGAAAAGATGCTTGGAATGATTTCAATTTTTTTGAATTTACCAAGGCTAGATTTATGGCCCAGGATGTGATCTATCCTGGAAAAGGTTCCGTGTGCACTTGAGAAAAAAGGTGAAATTCATTGTTTTGGGGTGAAATGTCCTATAGAGATCTATTAGGTCTAACTGGTCTATTGTATCATTTAAAGTTTGTGTTTCCTTGTTAATTTTCTGTTTAGTTGATCTATCCATAGGTGTGAGTGGGGTATTAAAGTCTCCCACTATTATTGTGTTATTGGTAATTTCCCCTTTCATACTTGTTAGTAATTGTCTTACATATTGTGGTACTCCTATGTTGGGTGCATAAATATTTATAATTGTTATATCTTCTTCTTGGATTGATCCTTTGACCATTATGTAGTTTCCTTCTTTGTCTCTTTTCACAGCCTTTGGTTTAAAATCTATTTTATCTCATATGAGTATTGCTACTCCTGCATTCTTTTGGTCTCTATTTGCTTGGAATATCTTTTTCCAGCCCTTCACTTTCAGTCTGTATGTGTCCTTCGTTTTGAGGTGGGTCTCTTGTAGACAACATATATGGGGGGTCTTGTTTTTGTATCCATTCAGCCAGCCTTTGTCTTTTGGTTGGGACATTCAACCCATTTACATTTAAGGTGATTATTGATAAGTATGATCCCGTTGCCATTTTCTTTATAGTTTCGGGTTCGAGTTTATATACCCTTTCTGTGTTTCCTGTCTAGAGAAGATCCTTTAGTATTTGTTGGAGAGCTGGTTTGGTGATGCTGAATTCTCTCAGCTTTTGCTTGTCTGTAAAGCTTTTGATTTCTCCTTCATATTTGAATGAGATCCTTGCTGGGTATAGTAATCTGGGCTGTAGGTTACTTTCTTTCATCACTTTAAGGATGTCTTGCCATTCCCTCCTGGCCTGAAGAGTTTCTGCTGAAAGATCAGCTGTTATCCTTATGGGGATCCCCTTGTGTGTTATTTGTTGTTTTTCCCTTGCTGCTTTTAATATTTGTTCTTTGTGTTTGATCTTTGTTAATTTGATTAATATGTGCCCTGGAGTATTTTGCCTTGGGTTTATCCTGTTAGGGACTCTCTGTGTTTCTTGGACTTGGGTGATTATTTCCTTCCCCATTTTAGGGAAAATTTCAACTATTATCTCCTCAAGTATTCTCTCCTCAAGTATTCTCTCATGGTCTTTCTTTTTGTCTTCTTCTTCTGGGACTCCTATGATTTGAATGTTGGAGCGTTTAATATTGTCCCATATGTGTCTAATATTGTCCTAATTTCTTTTAATTCTTTTTTCTTTTTCCATCTCTGTTTCATTTATTTCTACAATTCTATCTTCTAGCTCGCTTATCCTGTCTTCTGCCTCTGTTATTCTACTGTTTGTTCCCTCGAGAGTGTTTCTGATCTCATCTATTGCATTATTCATTGTATATTGACTCCTTTTTATTTCCTCTAATTCCTTATTAAACATTTCTTGCATCTTCTCAATCCTTTTCTCCAGTTTATTTATCTGTAACTCCATTTTGCTTTCCAGATTTTGAATCATTTTCACAATTAAAATTTGAAATTCTTTATCAGGTAGGTTCCCTATACCTTCCTCTTTTGTCTGTGTTGGTGGGCATTTATCCTGTTCCTTTACTTGCTGGGTATTTCTCTGCCTCTTCATCTTGCTTATATTGCTGTGTTCGGGGTGGCCTTTCCATCTTCTGGCAGTTTGTGGAGTTCTCTTTATTATGTAGTTACCTCATTGTGTGTGGGGTTGGATGGGTGACTTGTCAAGGTTCCCTGGTTAGGGAAGCTTGTGTCGATGTTCTGGTGGGTGGAGCTGGATTTCTTCTCTCTGGAGTGCAATGAAGTGTCCAGTAATGAGTTTGAGATGTCAGTGGGTTTGGAGTGGCTTTGGGCAGCCTGTATATTGAAGCTCAGTGCTATTCTCCTGTGTTGCTGGATAGTTTGCATAGTATGTCTTTCACTGAAACTTGTTGACCCTTGGGTGGTGCCTGGTTTCAGTGTATGTACGGAGGCATTTGATGAGTACCTATCAATTAATGTTCTCTGGAACAGGAGATCTCTGGTGTTCTCATGATTTGGCCTTAAGCCTCTGCCTCTGTTTTTCAGTCTTATTCTTGCAGTAGGCTCAAGGCTTCTCCCTCTGTTACTTCCAAGGCAGTTCCTTCTGTTGAAAAAGCTCTTCTGTTTTCTGGTCTCCTCAGTGTCTAATTCCCGTCCTGACACGAGGATGTGGTGGTGGACACTTTTTTTTTCCCCCCGGCTCACCTGTTCAGTCCTGTTGTGGGGAGGGAGGAACACAGCTAACAAATATCCCTGGCGTCTGTGGGGAGTGCTCACAGTGTCTCGGCTACACTGGGAATGCTCCAGCTCGAGGCGTGTGTGCTTTCCCTGTTTATGCTGCTTAGGCTCTAGGTTGCTCTACCGGGAGCTGTCTGCCAGCTCTGGGTTGCACGCACTTCCCAGGTCTGAGTGGCTCAGGTTCAGGTCCTCGGGTACTCCACAAAGGCGCAGACTTGGCTGGGCCTGCGTTTTGTGCCTTCCCTGGTCTGAGCAGCTCAGGTGACCAGGTGTTTGGCGAGCACGGTCGCTGCGACTTATAGCCTCCCCGGTCCCTGCCGCTCGGTTTTCTGGGTGTACAACTGGCGCACTTTCTCAGGTGGATATCGACCAGTCTGAACCCAACAAGTCCTGGCCAGCAAGGAAGCCCGCCTGCAGCTTGGCACGGGAAGCCTCTCTGGGGCCTCAGCTGCCCCCGCCCCGGCGCTGGCCGCCCTCCCCGCCCACGTCAGCTCGCTCTGCTCAGCACCCTCTTCTGTGGGCAGGGCTGGCAGAGTCCTGGACTGGGACTTTTCGCAGGCTTTTCGTAGCCTTTTCGCCTTTTAGCTGCAGCGTCTGCTTCGCTATTTTAAGTTCGCACCCTCAGTTTGCCCTGGGGCGTTCAAGCCTGGTTCTCCCTCTAAGTGCCTCTCTGCCCAGCACCGGCCTGCTAGTGGGGGGCGCGGGTGTCTGCGCCCACTTCTGCACAGAGAGTTTCCTCTGGGCACTTAGTCTCTGAGTTTTAGTTATTTATGTCTTTTGTCTCCCAGTTATGCGGCCCTCTGAGGTTCCACTCGTGGTGTTTCCAGGTGTTTGGAAACTTCTCTTTTTTTTTTTTTTTTTAAGCCTCCCTTCCCGGGAAGGAGCTCCGTCCCTCCCTCTTTTGTCTCTCTTTTTATCTTTTATACTATTTCCTACCTCCTTTCGATGACTATGGGTTGCTTTTCTGAGTGCCTGATGTCCTCTGCCGGTATTCAGAAGTTGTTTTGTGGGATTTACTCAGCGTTCAAATGTTCTTTGGCTGATTTTGTGGGGGAGAAAGTGGTCACCCCATCCTATTCCTCCGCCATCTTCCCGTGCTCCCCAAGATTAATTTTGATCACAGATGAGACTGGGTTTATAATTTGCCTGGCTGCTTACGTATCTGCAGCCATAGTGTTAGCTGCGCATCGAGGCTTCCTTGAGTTTGCTTTGAAAACCAAGAGCATGAATTTTCAACAGGGCGAGACTGCTCCACAACAGGTGAAGTTGCTTCTTGCACAGTGGGGTGGGGGTGTGTGTGTACGAAGGAAATGTTAGTTTTTGATGTACAAAGTACAGATATGGATAATCAAATATATAATATTTTTGTGGTATTACATTTTCATGGTGGAGAGTGATTAGGAAAAAAAAACTGCTTGAGGAGGTTCCTTCAGTTCGGTTCAGTTGCTCAGTCGTGTCTGACTCTTTGCGACCCCATGAATCTCAGCACAACTCCCGGAGTTCACCCAAACTCATATGCATCGAGTCGGTGATGCCATCCAGTCATCTCATCCTCTATTGTCCCCTGTTCCTTAGGGGACAATAATAAAAAAAAAAAGAGGTTGAGAAAACTAGGACCATCAATACTGCACAGCGAAGGCCACACAGTTCTCTTCTGTCCAGAGTTCTTATGAAGAGTCTCTCACCGGAGTTTTTAAGCCTCTGAAAAGTGAAAGTGAAAGTTGCTCAGTCACATCCAACTCCTTGCGACCCCATGGACTGTAGCCTGCGAGGATCCTCTGTCCAAGGAATTCTCCAGGCCAGAATACTGGAGTGGGCAACTGCTCTCTTCTCCAGGGGATCTTCCCCACCCAGGAATTGAACTGGGGTCTACCTACATTGCAGGTGGACTCTTTACCAGCTGAGCTATAAGTTTCTGTTACTTCCTGTATTAGAAGCTTTGGGAAGAGTGAATGTCGACATTCTCAGAATCAGTGAACTAAAATGGACTAGAATGGGTGAATTTAACTCAGATGACCATTATATCTACTACTGTGGGCAGGAATCCCATAGAAGAAATGGAGTAGCCATTATGGTCAACAAAAAGAGTCCAAAATGCAGTACCTGGATGCAATCTCAAAAACAACAGAATGATCTCTATTTGTTTCCAAGGCAAACCATTCAATATCACAGTAATCCAAGCCTATGCCCCAACCAGTAACGCTGAAGAAGCTGAAGTTGAACGGTTCTATGAAGACCTACAAGACCTATTAGAGCTAACATCCAAAAAGATGTCCTTTTCATTATAGGGGACTGGAATGCAAAAGTAGGAAGTCAAGAAACACCTGGAGTAACAGGCAAATTTGGCCTTGGAATACAGAATGAAGCAAGGCAAAGGCTAATAGAGTTTTGTCAAGAGAACGCACTGGTCATAGCAAACACCCTCTTCCAACAACACAGAGGATTCTACACATGGACATCATGGTCAACACCAAAATCAGACTGATTATATTCTTTGCAGCCAAAGATGGAGAAGCTCTATACAGTTAGCAAAAACAAGACCAGGAGCTGACTGTGGCTCAGATCATGAACTCCTTATTGCCAAATTCAGACTGAAATTGAAGAAAGTAGGGAAAGCCACTAGACCATTCAGATGTGACCTAAATCAAATCCCTTATGATTATACAGTGGAAGTGAGAAATAGATTTAAGGGACTAGATCTGATAGATAGAGTGCCTGATGAACTATAGATGGAGGTTCGTGACATTGTACAGGAGACAGGGATCAAGACCATCCCCATGGGAAAGAAATGCCAAAAAGCAAAATGGCTGTCTGGGGAGGGCTTACAAATAGCTGCGAAAAGAAGAGAAGCAAAAAGCAAAGGAGAAAAGGAAAGACATGAGCATCTGAATGCAGAGTTCCAAAGAATAGCAAGGAGAGGTAAGAAAGCCTTCCTCAGCGATCAATGCAAAGGAATAGAGGGAAACAACAGAACAGGAAAGACTAGAGATCTCTTCAAGAAAATTAGAGATACCAAGGGAACATTTCATGCAAAGATGGGCTCGATAAAGGACAGAAAAGGTATGGACCTGACAGAAGCAGAAGATATTAAGAAGAGGTGGCAAGAATACACAGAAGAACTGTACATAAAAGATCTTCATGACCCAGATAATCACGATGGTGTGATCATTCACCTAGAGCTAGACATCCTGGAATGTGAAGTCAAGTGGGTCTTAGAAAGCATCACTATGAACAAAGCTAGTGGAGGTGAAGGAATTCCAGTGGAGCTATTTCAAATCGTGAAAGACGATGCTGTGAAAGTGCTGCACTCAATATGCCAGCAAATTTGGAAAACTCAGCAGTGGCCACAGGACTGGAAAAGGTCAGTTTTCATTCCCATCTCAAAGAAAGGCAATGCCAAAGGATGCTCAAACTACCACACAATTGCACTCATCTCACACGCTAGTAAAGTAAAACCCAAAATTCCCCAAGTCAGGCTTCAGCAATATGTGAACCGTGAACTTCCAGGGTTCAAGCTGGTTTTTGAAAAGGCAGAGGAACCAGAAATCAAATTGCCAACATCCACTGGATCATGGAAAACGCAAGAGTTCCAGAAAAACATCTATTTCTGCTTCATTGGCTATGCCAAAGCCTTTGATTGTGTGGATCACAATAAACTGTGGAAAATTCTGAAAGAGATGGGAATACCAGACCACCTGACTGCCTCTTGAGAAACCTGTATGCAGGTCAGGAAGCAACAGTTAGAACTGGACATGGAACAACAGACTGGTTCCAAATAGGAAAAGGAGTACGTCAAGGCTATATATTGTCACCCTGCTTATTTAACTTCTATACAGAGTACATCATGAGGAATGCTGGGCTGGAAGAAGCACAAGCTGGAATCAAGTTTGCCAGGAGAAATATCAATAACCTCAGATATGCAGATGACACTACCCTTATGGCAGAAAGTGAAGAGGAACTAAAATGCCTCTTGATGAAAGTGAAAGAGGAGAGTGAAAAAGTTGGCTTAAAGCTCAACATCCAGAAAACTAAGATCATGGCATCTGGTCCCATCACTTCATGGGAAATAGATGGGGAAACAGTGTCAGACTTTAATTTTTTGGGGCTCCAAAATCACTGTGGATGCTGATTGCAGCCATGAAATTAAAAGATGCTTACTCCTTGGAAGGAAAGTTATGACCAACCTAGATAGCATATTAAAAAGCAGAGACATTACTTTGCCAACCAAGGTCCATCTAGTCAAGGCTATGGTTTTTCCAGTGGTCATGTATGGATGTGAGAGTTGGACTGTGAAGAAAGCTGATCGTTGAAGAATTGATGCTTTTGAACTGTGGTGTTGGAGAAGACTCTTGAGAGGCCCTTGGACTGCAAGGAGATCCAACCAGTCCATTCTAAAGGAGATCAGTCCTGGGTGTTCATTGGAAGGACTGATGCTAAAGCTGAAGCTCCAATACTTTGGCCACCTCATGCGAAGAGCTGACTCACTGGAAAAGACTCTGATGCTGGGAGGGATTGGGTGCAGGAGGAGAAGGGGACGACAGAGAATGAGATGGTTGAATGGCATCACCGACTCAATGGAGGTGAGTAAGAGTGAACTCCGGGAGTTGGTGATGGACAGGGAGGCCTGGCGTGCTGTGATTCATGGGGTCGCAAAGAGTCAGACACGACTGAGCGACTAGACTGAACTGAACTGAGTGGTAAAGAACCTGCCTGCCAATGCAGGAGACATAAGAGATATGGGTTCAATCCCTGGGTTGAGAAGATCCCCTGGAGGAGGGCACGGCAACCCACTCTAGTACTCTTGCCTGGAGAATCCCATGGACAGAGGAGCCTAGTGGGCTATATAGTCCATAGGGTAACAAAAAGTCGGACGTGACTGAAGTGACTCAGCACACACGCGTGCACCCATAAGATGACCCCAGCCTGGCTCATGCTTCAGACGCCAGTGCTAAGTTTGGCCAATTGGCCATAGACCGGAGGTTCCCATGACCCCTTCCTCACGTTTAATGAATTTGCTAGAGGGGCTCACAAAATCCAGAGAAACCTTTTACTTACCAGTTACTTATAACTTACTTATAACTCAGGACCTGCCAGATAGAAGAGATGCATAGGGTAAGGGTATGGGAAAGGGCATGAAGTTTCCATGTCCTCTCTGGGCCTCCCATCCCTGCTGAATCTCCATGTGTTCACCAGTCTAAAGCTCTCTGAACCCTGTCCTTTTGGATTTTGATGGAGGCTTCACTATCTAGGCATGTTTGATTAAATCACTAGCCATTGGCGATTGATTCAACCTCCAGCCCCACTCTCCTCCTTGGGGGTCCGAGTTGCTGGGACTGAAATTGCCAGTCCTCTAATCAGATGGTGGATTCTCCTGCCAACCATTCCCCATCCTTCAAGTGAAAGGGAAAGTCGCTCAGTCTTGTCTGCCTCTTTGTAACCCCATGGACTACAGTCCACGGAATTCTCCAGGCCAGAATACCAGAGTGGGTAGCCATTCACTTCTCCAGGGGATCCTCCCAGCCCCGGTCTCCCACATGGCAGGGGGATTCTTTACCAGTTGAGCCACAGGGAAGCCCTCCCCATCCTTAGGTGTGGACCAAAAATCGTCTCATGAATACACCAAATACATAAAATTTTGTATGTCTTTTTTAATACATAAAAAAGATATCTTTGTCACTCTCATTACTTAGGAAATTCCAAGGATTTCAGGCTTCTGTGCTTGGGTGAAGACTAAACACACATCTTATTATAAATCACAATCTCCTAGGTATTAAGGGGAGCCCCAGCAGGAGGGAGACCACGGTGGATCTGTGGGCTCACTGCCTGGTCCCGGACCTCCCCACCCGCCACACTTGTTCCCCGGATTTCCACTCAGCACAAAATCAACATCTACAACATCCTGCAGGAGATCATCCAGCAGGAGGGAGAGCTGGTGGCCAGAGGCTGGTGGCCATCGCCTCCAAAGAGATGAGGGACATGCTGGAGGTAGTGGATGTCCTGCCCCCGCCCGCCTGGCCGCCGCCCCAGAGGGCTCTGGTGGGCGAGGCGTGGGAGGCCCGAGGCCCTTGTCCGGTTATCTCAGGAGGACAACAGTAGGCTGAGGGGACCCGAGGGGCCCAGGGAGCCCAGCGGGGCTGGAGCAGGTGAGGGGCAGGAACTTCTGGCGAGGCCATGTGTCCTCCCGTGCCCTGCAGATGGAGGGCTCCGTGAGGGCAGAGGTGGCCAGCGACACCCTGGTGGCCCTGTCCCGAAACCACTTCAGCTTGGTCATGTACAAGCTGCAGCACCATCTCAAACCCCTCAACCTCACGGAAGAATTTGCCATCGTCACCCTGGCCAAGCTGGCCAATGGCAATGGTAGGGCTCGTGGGGACTGGGCACTAGCGTCTGCCCGTCGGGCCACCCCTGTGCCTCTGCCCTGGCCCCTGCCCCACCGCCTCCCATTTCTCCCTCTTCTGGCGGTCCTCCTTCTGCTGGTGTCTCTCTGTCCCTCTCAGCTGCTGAGCTCCCCTCCCTGCACCTCCCACCCTGTGTCTTTTCTCCTGCTGGCCCTGCCCTCGCCCCTCTCTGGCCCCGCCCCCACTCTGGCCCCGCCCCCTCTCTGGCCCCGCTCTCTCCCTCGCTGCCTCCCTCCGCCCCTATTCAGTCTGCGCACCTACCCTCTCCCCTCCCCTCATCTCCCCGCCCCTCCCGTCTCCAACCCTCTCCCTGTCTCCCCTCCCCTCCCCCCTCGTCTCTCCTCCCCTCCCCTCATCTCCCCTTCCCTCCCCTGTGTCTGCCTTCCTTCTCCCCCCGCCCCCGTCTCCCCTCCCCTCTCCCCGTCGACCCTGCCTTCCGGAGAGGCTGAAAGGGAAACTGGGGGAGGGGAGAGGAGAGGGGAGGGGAGACGGGGGCGGGGGTAGAGGGGAGGGAGAGGGGGGAGGGAAGGGGAGTGGAGATGGGGGAAGGGGAGACGGAGGAGGGGAGGGGAGATGGCAGTGAGGGGAGCGGGGAGGAGAGAAGGCTAGACCTCTCCCAGTCTCCAATCCTCTCCCTCTTCTCCCCTCCCCTCCCCTATCTCCCTCCCCTTCCCTCTCTTTCCCCCTTTTCCCCCACTTCCTCCATCTCCTTCCCCTCCCCTCCCCCCCAGTCTCCCCCTTTCTCTCCTCCCCCTTCTCCCCTCCCCCTTCTCCCTTCTCCCCTCCCCTCTCCTCCGCCGTCTCCCCTCCCCTCCCCCATCTCCCTTCCCCTTCCCCTGCTCCCAGCTCACAGTTCTTATTTTCCCTGCCTCCTACCCTCTCCTATGACCAGCCCATCCAAAGGGGTTCCCTGGCCTTGTTCTGGGCACTGGAGGTGTGGGCAGTGGTGTTGTCCTCTCCACTGATCCTCCTCCTACGACTCCCTGAGACCTCTGCCCACACCTCGCAGTGTTTGAATTCATGCCATACATGGGCATCACCCTGGCCACCATGTTCACCATGCTGAGGCTTGCCAATGAAGCCAAGATGCGCCAGGTGATCTGTGGTGGTAAGTGTCCCAACTGGGCCTGCAGGTCTGGCCCGATCAGGGTGCCAAAGGGAGGAGGTGGGTAGACAGGTAGAGACGAAAGGGCAGTGGGAATCGCAGGAGAGGGAGACCAGGGAAATGGTCCCAACTTGGGCTTGACTTGGGTCATTTATATCTGATCACCTTGCCCCAGGTTTTGATTATGTCATGTTTTTGTGAGCCCAAATCCCCAGTACCTGAGAAAAGTAGGACAAAACGTGTTTGCCCCTATTTGCTTTGGAGTCCCCAGGATCTGAGTGAAAAAGTCTTCTTCCAGGCCTCACCCTTGACCTTGCCACATGAACCTCAAGGCTGGGGCCCAGTCACACCTGTGTGCTCCACCCCTCGGGGGAGTCTTTCACCTTCAGACAGGGAGGGGCTTCATGCAGGACAAAACTTTGGTGGGAGGGGGGTTGGAAAGGCAGACAGAGACGCAGATTTTTCTAGCAGCATCTTTGGCGGTCTCGGTAACCTGCTGGTTATGGAAGTGTGAGGGCTGCTCCTGAGGAGGCAGCCCTGCCTGGAAGGCTTTACTCTGCGTCCTGCCCCGCGGGGCTCACTGCACGTCCCCCTGGGGCCTGCCGTGGAGACCTTCTGGGAGACGGTGCAGTTTTACCTGAGGCGCCTGGAGGACAGTGTGCACCCCGTGGGGACTGAGGCCCAGTCTGCAGTGAAGCTCTTCCCCGTGGAGCACGACGTCGTGACGGTGTGGCTGCGGAACAGCGACCCGGAGGCGAGACCGGCCCTGTGGGGTGGGGCTGGGAGCCCGCGGCGCTCGGCTCATCGCTCTCCAGCCTGTGCAGCTGGCGGAGCTGAGACACCACGGGGTCCAAGGAGGCGGAGGCCTGATCAATGGCAGAGCCATGGGGTCCCTGGAGATGTCTTTTCATTTTTTATTGGAGGCTAATTATTTTGCATTATTATATTGGTTGGTTTTGCCATACATTGACATGAATCCGCCCCGGGTGTACGTGAGTTCCCCTTCCTGAACCCCCCTCCCACCTCCCTCCTCCCCTTATCCTTCCTCTGGGTCATCCCCGCACACCAGCCCCGAGCATCCAGTAACATGCATCGACCCTGAACTGGTGATTCGTTTCACATATGATAATATACCTGTTTCAATGCCTTTCTCCCAAACCATCCCACCCGCACCCTCTCCCACAGAGTCCCAAAGACTGTTCTATACATCTGTGTCTCTTTTGCTGTCTCGTACACAGGGTAAAGGCCCCTGGAGTTTCTGGACCAGGGTCCCTGTTACACGTGTGCCGGGTGCTCTCCCAGTGGTTCACTTGTGGGAGCCACTTCCACACCAACTCTGGGCCATAGGACTGTTTTACAAATGAGGGAACGGAGACAGAGGTTGAGTACCTGTCCAAGGTCACCTGAGTGATAGAGCCAGGACTTGGGGGACAGGTTTCGCACCTGGGGGGGCCCAGGGGAGGCCTGGACCCTACTCCAAGGTCCCCTCTGTCACCTGTCCTTGATTCCGAGTCTGGGGCCGATGTCACAGGGGGTCCTGGCTGAGGGGTCTAGAGATCCGGCTCCTGTGCTAGGTGAAGCTGGGGGTCATCAAGTCCCTGAAGCCCATGCTGAAGCTCCTCCTGCCCAGTGATGACCTGCGGGAGCAGGTGTATGACTACATCCCCCTGCTGCTGGCGGAGTACCAGGGCAGCCTGGAGACGCTCTTCATCACGCAGGTGAGGGGCCTGGGCTGGGGGCTCAGGGCATTTAGGGCTCCTGAGTGTCCCGTGGGGTGTCATCGGGGTGGGAGATGGAACCACGGGACCTGGCACTTCTCCGATTTCCAAGAAATAGATGCTGCTATTCCACTTATGTTAGTCACTCAGTCATGTCTGACTCTTTGCAACCCTGTGGACTGTATCCTACCAGGAATCTCTGTCCATGGGATTTCTCAGGCAAGAATACCGGAGTGGGTTGCCTGTTCCTTCTCAAGGGGATCTTCCTGGCCCAGAAATCGAAGCCGGGTCTCTCATATTGCAGGCAGATTCTTTACTGTCTGAGCCACCAGGGAAGCCAGGCAGAAAGGATGATACCTCAAAGGGTTCTGGGGCCCACAGTGAGGTCACAACTTTCATATCGGTTTCCTCAGGCTGTTGTAACGAAGAACCAGGAGGCAGGTGGCTTAAAACAACAGAAATGTGTTCTGTCACGGTCCTGGAGGCCGGCACGCTGAAATCAAGGTGTTGGCAGGCTGTGCTCCTTCTGCCGGAGAAGGCAATGGCAAGCCACTCCAGTACTCTTGCCTAGAAAATCCCATGGATGGAGGAGCCTGGTAGGCTGCAGTCCGTGGGATCGCTAAGGGTCGGACACGACTGAGCGACTTCACTTTCACTTTTCACTTTCACACATTGGAGAAGGAAATGGCAACCCACTCCAGTGTTCTTGCTTGGAGAATCCCAGGGACGGGGGAGCCTGGTGGGCTTCCGTCTAAGGGGTCACACAGAGTCGGACACGACTGAAGTGACTCAGCAGCAGCAGCAGCAGCTCCTTCTGCAGGCTCTAGGGGACTATCTTGCCCCTCCAGCTTCTGGTGGCCCAGGCACGGCGTCGCTCCAGTGTCCCCCTGCGTGGTCACACGGCCGTCTCGGTCTCTCTCTGTGTCTTCTCCTCTCATAAGGACAGCGGTGCTTGGATCGAAGGTATCGTCAGGGTGATCTCATCCTGAGAGCCGTAGCTAATTACGTCTGCAAAGACCCCATTTCCAAGTGAGCTCGCATTCTGAGGTTCTGGGTGGACATGGATTCTGGGGGGGAACACCATTCAACCTCTTACCAGCTTTGAACGTGTGTGAGATGGAGTCTTTGTGAGATTCTGAGCCGAGCTGTGACCTGGGCTGGTGTGTATTGTGAAGGGAGTCACTCATTTACAGACATGGCGAGCCCCTTCGCCTCCTGAAAGCTGGGAACAGAAATGAACGTGCCGGATTTGGGGAGCCACGTGCAGATCTTCTGTCTGAAAGCTGGACTGCACCTCCCGGTGAGGAGAAGAGAGCCGGGAAGAAGGCCTCGAACGCCACGCTCGGTGGCCCCAGTGCAGCCCTGTCGAGCTGCAGTGTCCACCGCAATCCTCAGAGGCAGCTGGAAACAGAGGCGGACTCAGAGGTCTGGGCGGAGCTTGAGAGGTGGCCTCTTTGCCCCACTCCCAGGGGATACTGATACCTCCAGAGGAGGGAGAACGTCAAGGAGCAAAGGTCTGGTGTGTGACCTGAGTCGGTCGAAGGTCACCTGCCACCTTTCCTGCCCGAGGCAGGTCTTGAGGCAGATCCTGGAGATGTCCGTCATCACCAACAGCCCCATCCCGCAGAGGCAGCTGCACACCATCTTCACGGAGCTGCACGTCCAGGTGAGCCCCAGGGCCGCGCGGGGCGGGGCCGTCTCCGGGGCGGGGCGGGGGAGACACGCTGGGGGCGGGTGGTGTGCCGACCAGGGCTCCGGGTGGCTGGATGGCGGTGGGGCCCCCGTCCCGATGCCACAGGCCTTCTGCCTCCTGCCGGGGACGAGGCACAGGTGGGGCCCCTGCTCGCGTGCCCCGCTGTGGGGCTGACCTCTCCACCCCCTGCCCGCCCCGCCCCAGGTGTGCTCCAGGGCCCCCGCCCAGCAGCAGCACAGCAGCCAGAACCTGACGCAGATCGTGCACTGCCTCATAGCCCTTGGTGAGGCGCCCCCGGGAGCCCTCGGGAGTGCCGGCCCCCTATAAGCACTGGGCCCGGGGCTGCCTTGTCCTGCTGCTGCTCTTGACTAAAGATGTCCTTCCCCCCCCCCACCCCCTGCAGCCTGCTCCTACCCCAAGGAGTTGATGAAGTTCTTCCTCAGCCAGATGGAGATGAGCAAGGAGGCTGTCCACGTGGGGACCCTGGCCCTGATCAGGGCAGTGGTGAGCGCAGATGGTGAGCACTCACCCCGCAGGAATTCCGGGCGGGAGCTAGGGTGGCAGGTGTCACTCATATCTGGCCTTTTCTTTTTTTTTCTTAAATTTTTGGCCGCACCCTGCAGCGGCATGTGGGATCTTAGTGCCTTGACCAGGGATCGAACCCTTGCCCCCTGCGTTGGAAGCACGGAGTCTTAAGCACTGGGCTTCCAGGGAAGTCCCTGGACTATTTCCTCTTACAGACCCTGCTGAGTGGGCCACGGAGTCAGGGCTCTCCATAGCGTCATGTTTCCTGTTCTTGAACCCAGACCGGCCTTATGTCCCACCCTCCACACCCTCTCCTTCAATCCTGAATCTCAGCTTCTCCCTGAACCTGAATTTCAAACCATTTGCCCAAATTCTAGTATAACTCCCAAAGCTAAATGAAAGGCTGAAAATAAAGCCTAGATACACAGCATAGATGTAGCCCTAAAGCCCCACTGACCCAGTGCCAAAGCTTAGTCTGAAACCCTGCTTCCAAATCCCTAAGCCCAAACCCTAAACCTGGCCTTGCTATCCACAGGGAATCACTGTTCCCAAGAGCACCAGCTCAGAGCATCCGCTTGAATTTGAACAAGGTGCCCTCTACTGGCAGCATTTGGTTTTGCGTGATTTGAGAAGCACACGTGCTGTGCTCAGTTGCTTCAGTCATGTCCCATTGTTTGCCAGCCTGTGGACTGTAGCCCTCCAGGCTCCTCTGTCCACGGGATTCTCCAGGCAAGAATACTGGAGTGGGTTGCCATTTCCTCCTCCAGGGGATCTTCCTGACCCAGGGATCAAATCCACATCTCTTATGTCTCCTGCATTGGCAGGCGAGTTCTTTTCCACTAACGCCACCTGGGAAGCCCTGAGAAGTGCATGGTCGGCTTCAGTTCAGCCCTTCAGCTGCGTATCTTTGTGCAGTACACAAACTGAGCAACTGTATGTGAAAGACCTTCTCCTGACAGTAAACCATCTCTTACAGAAATGCAAATTTAAGCAACAGTGAAAATGAAAGTTTCTCAGTTGTGTCTGACTCTTTGTGACCCCACGAACTATACAGTCCATGGAATTCTCCAGGCCCAAATACTGGAGTGCCACAGTGAGACCCCTTTTTACCTATTTGATGGGCAGAAATGAGAATGACTAGAGTTGGTCTCCCTATTTTTCTGCAGAAGGGCAGATAGCGAAAATATTTTCAGCTTTGCAGACCACACTGCTGCTGCTGCTGCTAAGTCACTTCAGTCGTGTCCGACTCTATGTGACCCCATAGACGGCAGCCCACCAGGCTCCCCCGTCCCTGGGATTCTCCACACAGTCTGTGACAATTTATGCAAATTTGCCATTGTAGAGCAGAAGCAGTTATCACTCAGAGCATGGCTGTGTTCCAATAAAGCTGTATCTACAAACACAGACTTCGGGCTGGAATTAGACTTAGGGCTAGATTTTGCTAGTCCCTGGTCTAGAATACAAGAAACAAGCCGCCGATACTTCCTGGTCAGGGGTGTAAACTGATAAACCATTCTGGGTGCTCACCTGGATAGGGCCCAAAATCTAACATTTTATCAGCTGTCTGAAGGAATTAATTGCCCAAAGGCAGTTGGATAAAGATGTTCCTTATAACATTGTGCATAGAAGCAAAACATTGAAAACAATCTACATGGTTTTCTACAAGAAATTTGTGGAATTAATGATACTATAGCCTTATATGGGCTTCCTAGGTAGCACTAGTGGTAAAGAACCCACCTGCTAATTCAGGAGACATACGAGATGCCAGTTCAGTTCCTGGGTTGGGAAGGTTCCCTGGAGGAAGGCAAGGCAACCCACTCCACTATTCTTGCCTGGAGAATCCCCATGGACAGATAAGCCTGGAGGGCTACAGTCCACTGGGTTGCAGAGAGTTGGAAATGACTGATGCAACTTCACATATAGGCACGCATAGCCACATATGGAGTATTATACCATCTTTTTCATGAAAAAGCCGCTCTTTGTATATTAAGTATAGCAGTACAGCGTGAGACAGTTATATATAACACGACCTTGGTTCAGTTCGGTTCCATTCAGTCGCTCGGTCATATCCAACTCTTTGCGACCCCATGAACTGCAGCATGCCAGGCCTCCCTGTCCATTACCAACTCCCGGAGTTTACTCAAACTCATGTCCATTGAGTCGGTGATGCCATCCAACCATCTCATCCTCTGTCATCCCCTTCTCCTCCTGCCCTCCATCTTTCCCAGCATCAGGGTCTTTTCAAATGAGTCAGCTCTTTGAATCAGGTGGGCAAAGTACTGGAATTTCAGCTTCAACATCAGTCCTTCCAATGAACACCCAGGACTGATCTCCTTTAGGATGTACTGGTTGGATCTCCTTGCAGTCCAAGGGGCTCTCAACAGTCTTCTCCAACATCACAGTTGGAGAAGCATCAAAAGCATCAGTTCTTCAGTGCTCAACTTTCTTTATAGTCCAACTCTCATATCCATACATGACCACTGGAAAAACCATAGCCTTGGCTAGATGGGACTTTGTTGACAAAGTAATGTCTCTGCTTTTTAATATGCTGTCTAGGTTGGTAATAACTTCCCTTCCAAGGAGTAAGCGTCTTTGAATTTCGTGGCCGCAGTCACTATCTGCAGCGATTTTGGAGGACCCCCCTCCAAAAAAAAAGTCAACCACTGTTTCCCCATCTATTTGCCATGAAGTGTTGGGACCGGATACCATGATCTTAGTTTTCTGAATGTTGAGTTTAAGCCAACTTTTTCACTCTCCTCTTTCACTTTCATCAAGAGGTTCTTTAGTTCTTCTTTGCTTTCAGCCATAAGGTTGGTGTCATCTGCATAATGGAGGTTATTAATACTTTTCCCGGCAATCTTGACTCTAACTTGTGCTTCATGCATCCCGGCATTTCGCATGATGTACTCTGAATATAAGTTAAATAAGCAGGGTGATATACATCCTCGTCGTACTCCTCTCCTAATCTGAAACCAGTCCGTTGTTCCTTGTCTGGTTCTAAGTGTTGCTTCTTCACCTGCACACAGATTTCTCCGGAAACAGGTAAGTTAGTTTGGTATTCCCATCTCTTGAAGAATTTTCCATAGTTTGCTGTGATCCACACCATCAAAGTCTTTGGCATATTCAATAAAGCAGAAGTAGATGTTTTTTCTGGAGCTCTCTTGCTTTTTGTGTGATCCAACAGATGTTGGCAATTTGATCTATGGTTCCCCTGCCTTTTCTAAATCCAGCTTGAACATCTGGGAGTTCACAGTTGACGTACTATTGAAACCTGGCTTGGAGAATTTTGAGCATTACTTTGTTAGCATGTGAGATGACTGCAATTGTGCAGTAGTTGGAACATTCTTTGGCATTGCTTTTCTTTGGAATTGGAATGAAAACTTTACAGAAATGCTTAGCAACTTCTCCATTGATATAAACGTTCTCATTTCATGCATGATGCCGTGCTTAACAATAAGGAGTAAACACTGTTAAAAAAGAAAAAATGGAGGAAAAAGTTCAAGTTTTGAAAGGACATCATACATTAGAATTGAGAAAACTCAGAAATCCGTGTGGGGAACTCAGAAAATAATAAGAAAAAATGTAACAATCACTTTGGAAATGAAAGTGAAAGTAGGAGAAGCACACTGAGAAACAACGCCTTATAAGAAACAGTAGATGAAAAGAAGAGGCTCTTAAAAATATTTTTTAAAAAACTCCTGGCAGATAAGTCAAGGAAAAAGCGGTAAAATATTTGATGCATATGTTAAAGTGGAAGATCACCATAAGAGGTCTGATGAACGAATGACTGCTGTTGTTCAGTTGCTCAGTTGTGCCCAACTCTCTGCAACCCCATGGGCTGCAGCACAATAGGCTACCCTGTCCTTGTATGAATGATTGGAGTCTCTGAAAGTAAAATCACAGCAAAGATACACAGCAAATATAAACATATGATGCAACGTTTTCTGGATAAAAGGCTTTGAAACTGTTTATCAAAAAGAATAATGAGTATATTCTTGCAATGACTAATAGCAAATGAAACTGTAGTAAAGCTACTAGGTTTTAAAAATAAAAATCCTGTGGGTAGCTGGAATAAAAGAGAGGGAGAAATACAAGGGAATAAAAACTAGACTTTGAAGAGCCTTTTTGGAGAGAAATTTTCTGTGTTAGAAGAAAAGAGACAAACACATTTAAGTAACACAAGGAGAGAAATGCTGCATCAGGAACTTTTTACCAGCCAAGCAGAATGAGTTTCCGAAGTCCTTACATGCAGATAATGAAAGATCTGGGGTATATTGACCTTCTATGACTAGTGGAATGAGCAGACGTGAGAAAACAGAATCCTTAATGACATGCGGACAGATATAAGGACTAAACCTGCAGTTCCTGACTCAACAAACACTGCGCTGTGTGCGAAGCTGGAGATCCTGGTAGTGGACACGAGGGTGATTGCCTTACAACAATTCATTAAGTTCTACCTCTGTTGAGGGTGCTTTTCTATACATGTGTGTATTTAAAAAAAAAAATTTTTTTTTTAAGTAACAAGATAGATAATGAGACATCTTACCTCTAAATATTGAACATAGAGATACAAACAGAACTTGTAGATAAAACTAATGCTAAATTGATACAATAAAACAAGTTCAGTCGCTCAGTCGTGTCCGAGTCTTTGCGACCCTATGAATCACAGCACGCCAGGCTCCCTGTCCATCACCAACTCCAAGAGTTCACTCAAACTCATGTCCATCGAGTCGGTGATGCCATCCAGCCATCTCATTCTCTGTCGTCCCCGTCTCCTCCCACCCCCAATCCCTCCTAGCATCAGACTCTTTTCCAGTGAGTCAATTAAGTTATACTAAATGAGGGCCCTCAGGAGAGAAGCAGCGAGGCCTCCCCTGGTCTGGTCCAGATAAGGCTCCTGGTGCTGCGGGGGCTCCATCCCTCTGGGGTCCAGAATGGGGTCCAGGTCTTCAGGGATTCAGCATAGAGCCTGAAACATGAACACAGCTGATGGAGTTCCTGGGGAGGTGCACTGTCAGACAGAAGGGGCTTCCCTGGGGAGGATGTGCAGGACCCAGAACCTCCCAGGATCTGGACTTGGCTTTGGGGCTGAGATCTGCAGGGCACTGGGTCTGTTTGCTGCTCTTTCCTGAGGGTGTTGTCTGTGAGCGGCAAGTGTTTAGAAATGTCCCACGGAAGCAAGTACACCTGGGCATCTGGCCAGCAACCCTCAACTGATGGGTCCCCTGGACAGTGAGACTCGGGCAGAGGAACAGGGGACTCTGGGGTCCAGGACTGAAAGCTTGGGTCCCCCTTCCTTTTAGGCCCTGGGAGGAGCATGAGGGGAGATGATACAGGGGGCAGGAGAAGCTGCCCACCCGCCCTGCACTCAGCACCACTGCTCCTGAGACCTGAGCGCTGGAAATGGACAGACACCCAGGGTCTCTCTTTTCCCTAATAATCATTTCCAACCCCAGCCAAACTCTTCTGAAGTTTATGATTTTAAACTGGCATTATGTTGTTGTAATAAAAACGTACATTTTATATGTTTAGCCTATTGCAACATTAAAATTGACAAAAGACACTGCTTTTTAAATTGTAGTAACACAAGATATATTATTAATGAGAGAATTGGAAAAAAATAAACGGAACGTGAGTAACTTGAATCCTGCCACTCATCCTTCAGTCGTGCCTGACTCTGTGCAACCCTATGGATGATCGCCCGCCAGGCTCCTCGGTCACTGGGATTCTCAGGCAGGAACACTGGAGTGAGTGACCATTGCTCTCTCAGGGGCCCTTCCCTCCCCAGAGATCGAGCCCAAGTCTCCTTTCTCTCCTGCACTGACAGGCAGGGTCCTGTCACCACCTCAGGTGTGCTCAGCACTGAACTGCTTTCTGCTGCTGCTTTATTTGGGAAACTGGAAACACACACAGAAAAAACTACAGAACCTCCAACTTCAGGTTGCGAAAGGTGCTGAGGTAACCCAGGACTCCAGGGTTCCAGATCCTGAGGGACCCCAGGCTCGGGCACCCCCAGGCTGCCTGGGACCTTCAGGACCAGGGCACACCCACAGGGAGGCGGAGCTGCCAGGTGACCCCTGCCTGCACGAGCTCTGGGCGCCTGTGTCTCCTTCACTGTGTTCCCAGAGCTCAGGACTGGGGAGGGCAGGGCTGCCTGGTTACATATGGGTCCATGGGATCTCAAAGGGTTGGACAAAACTGAGTGACTGAGCATGCGAGGATATATATAGGGTGTTACCACCCCTCTGTTTGCTGACAGATAACAAAGACAAGACTTCTGCCCCATGAAAGTATTTAGCCTGAGGGGCTAAGAGAGGGATGTGCTGCTCTACGGGTTTGCATGGTAACCAAGGTAGCCAAGGAGCCAACCTGCTGTTCATCATTCCCACTGTAACTGGTAGACTCCCTATCCCCCCGAGTGAAGAATGCTGCAGCTGCTGTGTTCTGCCTGTCCCCTGCTGTACACCGTCAGTGTCTTTCCAGGACACTTTTACTTCAGACATGGAAATCATCCAACTATTAAACCTTTGATATCTCTGTCAACTCTGGGATCTTTCTTTGGTCTCAAGTCTAGATAAGTACAGGACCTGCAGGCCTGTGAATTCTACCCCAAAGTTTCTGCAGAGCATTTGATTGGCTTGACTTGATGATTCATTTGTAGGTATTTTCTGGGCTCATGCACACATCCCAGGTACTCATGAGCCTTTGGGACACTGAACAGCAATGTCAACACCCAAATCTTAGAGGAATTCCCAGCATATGTTCCACTTGAGGTGACAGATATGGACACAGGGCCCAGGGCACCTGTGCTGAACATCCTCAGAGAAGAGGTGAGGAGGGAGGGAGAGATACTGAATCTCCTCACGAGCCCATCCCTCCACCACTGACTCTGAGATCAGGGAGGGAGGGACACAGGGCCTTCAGCGAGACACGACCAGCACACTGAACACTACACACCCCACTGAGAGAGAGAAACAGGCACGAGGAACTGAAATGACATATCTTGCTCATAGACTTGAGCAATATCAATCTAAATATTAATGTCATTTTCATAGAGATAGAAAAAACAAAAAATATATATGGAACCATTAAGAACTCCAAATAGACAAAATGATCTTGAGAACAAAGATCAAAGTTTCTCACCTCCTGATTTCAAAACACATTACAAAGTTATTGGAATCAAAGCTGTATGATACTGACATAGAAACAGATGCATAGCCCTAAATACCAGAATTAAAAAAAAAAAAACCACAAGTAAACTTATGGATACATGCTCAAATGAAATTTTCAAAGGTTCTAAGACAACAAAATAGGGAAAGGGTAGGCTCTTCAATAATCAGTAGGATGAAAAGTTAACCTACAGAAAAATTGCAAACCATATATCACAAAATGAGCTCATACTCAAAATATATCAGAAAATACCACAGCTCAAATGCAAAACAAATTAAAAAAAATAAAAGGTAAATAAATGAGTTGAGGAGTGTGCAAAGATGGTGATGAAAAGCATCTGGAGCTTTTGTCTGGAGGGAGTAGTGGGTTCTAAGGGGATCAGTCACCCTGGGTCCTGCTGCTCTGAGTCTCTGACCCAGGTCTGGGCAGTCCCAGGAGACCAGGACAGTAGGGCTGTGAGATCAAATGTATAAAGAAAGCCAGCAACCCCTTCACAGTCTCTAGAATCTGTGGCCATGCTGGTCTCTAGGGGCAGCTGGACATGGACAGCTCTCACATGGAAGCTCCTAAGGCACAGCATCCTTGGGGAGGTGAAGTGTTGAGATGAGCTCCAGGAGACTCAGCCCAGGCAGGGAGGATGCCAGAGCACATGTGCTTTGACTCATCTAATCCCGAGAGCACCCTTAATACAAGGAACAAACAGTGAGGATAAACATGAGGGGAAGCCACAAGTCCTGAAAATGCAGAGGGAGAGAGTGCATGTGTCACCCACCACCTGACACTCACTGCCAGAACTTGGTCTCCAGTGTCAAGTGACTGTGTGACTTGTGTGCCCACAAGGACGTGGCCATCATAGGAGAATTTAAACATAAAGCCAAAGTGCCTCATACATAAAACCACTAACCAGAAGCCAAGCTATCACATTTACCAGTGAAAGGACAAGGAAAGAGTAGTCTTGTCACAAAGGATATTTTTAAATGGAAAAGCAAAAAGAAATATCTTTAAGCCAGCACAATATAGCAGATGATCACATAGCTCTATTATATCATTAAAATATGGAAAGAAAAAAATCATAGTTCTACACATATTTCCTTCTACTTCCTCAGTTTATATTCACCTTCCTTCATCTCCAAAGAGGCAGGGGTAACCCAAGTAGTCCCGGAACCCTTGCCCTCTTAATCCCACCTGAGAGCTGCTCCCTCCCTGAGTTATCTTCCACGCCACTGCTGCTAACGCTTTCCAGGCAGCAGTCTGCAGAGGGACAACCGTGAGCAATGACACAGTCATCACGCAAGCTGTCCCCTTGTCTCCTCCTCCTCTCGGCTCTCACAGCAGCTCCCTGGTCTTCCCTCCAGGCTCACAGACCTCCCCTGTGCTGGGTGGAGTCAGAGCCCTTCAGCAAGACGCTGATCCCAGTTGCAAAATTTCATAGAAGAGAGACATGCTAAGAGAATCACATCTTAACCTTACACTTCTGCAGGCCCAATATAGCTCTTACATTCAAGCTTACAAAGCTGAAATTCCAACACTTATGGATACACTGGAAGTATGGCTACTGTGATCAACAAATGTGTATTTTTCTGTGATTTTTTAAAAAATATGTTAATTATTGTTTGAAATATGTTAATTATAGATAGGCAGATCTACTAGTGGCTACTACACTGGAAGTTCAGCTCTCATAGCTCCAAAGATAGGAAAAGTCAACTAATTGCCTCTTCAGGTTTTTCTCTTGTGTAGACAATTTGATGCCCTGATGAGATCAGTCATATGTAGGTATACCTGGGGCTCTTGAACCGAGGTCAGGCATTGGGAGAGTGTTTGTAAACATTCCAATAATAAGGTGAACACTCAGATTCAAAGAAAATTTCCAGTAGAGGGTTCACTTGTAGGCAGCAGTGAAGTACATGGCCCAGAGTTCGTGTACGACAAGTAACCAGAGAGTAGGTACAGAGGGGAGGGAAGGGGCGTTCATTGTCTTCATGAGCCCATCGTTTCCATCCCTGTCTTTAGAGGACCCAAGCAAGGCAGCACAAAAGGCTCCTTCAGTTCAGTTCAGTTCAGTCGCTCAGTCGTGTCCGACTCTCCGCGACCCCATGAATCACAGCACGCCAGGCCTCCCTGTCCATCACCAACTCCCGGAGTTCACTCAAACTCATGTCCACAGAGTCGGTGATGCCATCCAGCCATCTCATTCTCTGTCGTCCCCTTCTCCTCCCGCCCCCAACCTTTCCTAGCATCAGAGTCTTTTCCAGTGAGTCAACTCGTCGCATGAGGTGGCCAAAGTATTGCAGTTTCATCAGGTATTTAATACTGAATATTTTCCAGTTTACATGAACCTTGAATTTATTATTTAATTTAGAATTATTTGATTTGTAAGCGCTTACCTTCTTTTTTTTTACTTCCACGCCACCATAATGGCGAGCCGTGGTGCGGATTTCAGGGAAGTGTTTCAGGAGCAGGGTCTTAGGTGTTACCTGAGCCTGTCCCATTATTGTTACAAAAAGAAGCCAGAAAAAGACAAGGGATACAATTCCAGCGAACACACAAATTCGAACCGAGCTTTTCAACACCCACTGGCCGGTCCGCCACACCACATTCACAGGCGCCGTCTCATTCACACAACACTCAGGACCTTTACCTAGGGTTCCAAATGGCGTCCACTGTGGACGTCGTTCAGGCACCCCTTGGCGGGGACGTCTCCCACGACTCCCAGTAATGGAGCCTCCAGGGTCGTAACCCGCTCCTTCCCTTCCACGAGAATTCTCAGTTGGGACTGGGCAGAGGCTTGTTTCAGTCCCTCCGGTCGAGGACCTGTTTCAGTCGTCCCCTCTAGGAGGTGGCCAAACCTCCTGCCGCGGCTTTTGCGCAAACCTCGGTATCGGAGGTTGTCTGTCTCTTTGAGGAGGGGTCTTGGGATCCCGGACAAGCCCCCAAATGTTAGGGTCCGGAGTCGCCCTTCCCTCAAAGGAACAGAGGACACTCACGATAATGCAAGACACACAGCGAGGTTTATTTCCAGCTAGCTGGGGTCCAAGTGTCTGCCCGACGCAGCGAGTTTCAACAAGGACCCCGAGCACTCAGAGCCAAGGGGTTATATAGCATTTTCAAATCATGATCTTTCTAAATTACCTAACTCACAGGAATTTTCCACACACACACACACACACAGCTGTGCATATCTCTAGCCTGGTGTCTTAACGAGATAAGTTTATCAGACCTGTTTACGTAATTTTCAATGTCGCAGCCGCCCACATTCTTGGTACTTAAGAATAACTTGCCTTCCTGGTACTTAAGATTAACTTGTCTCCCAGGTTTTATCTAGTTCTTCTTCCCTCAAGTCACATACTCAGTAAAAATGGTTTTTCCGGCCTCTAAGATGGCCGTTCTTATGCTAACCCATTCTTACAACAGCATATTAGAAATTTAACACAATGGTCAGTTCTTTTTAGTTACTTCACACAGACTCTGCGGCTCTGGTGAGGCAGCCTCTGCCTCGCATTCCTGGTTAAAAGCCACGGTTGTCTTATGGTATCTACACGAGGGCTAAACTCTTATTGTTCTAAATTCTAACTGTAGTAACAATAATTTCTACATCAAGAGCAAAAATACAGTTAGCAAACGTGGATTCAGAAGCAACTTCTAAAATAATATTTTTTATATTCTCTAATAGGGCTTCTTCACCCCCCAAAGGGCTCTATCTATTAGGCCTTATGTGTGACCAGGTTCTTTATGCTATTTATGATTAAGGTGTTCTGAGCAGTCATGTGCATTAGTGCCAAGGGCATAAACAAGTTGATTTTATTTTGAAAGAGGTCGGGGAAGGCCTTCTGCCTGTATCACAAAAATTTAGGTGCATTCAGAAAGACACCAATCAAAAAGATAACAAAAACAAACACAGATATCTTTAAGGTGAGCAGCGGGACAGCTTTTGGAAATCCCTGAAGTCCCGATCTGCCTTCCTTCTCAGGTCTTCTCCTCATAAACTTTTCATGGGTGTAATCTCCCATGCTGGATCCCGGAAGGATATGATTTTCCAAGGTTGATATTAGAAGAAACAATGTCTGCATGTCCACTGAGTCGGTGGCTGTTCAGAATTGCAAAAGTCATATATTCAGTGAGACAGTTCATTATGGAAGGGGAAGCCTAGAGTAAACCTGTCTCTGAATCAGGTATGCATGAGAATTATAACAAGAGTCATGGTCACTAGACAATCACATTCCACTGTTAGCTTTCTGTGACAATTTCCCTTGAGTATGTACTACAAAGTTTAATCAATGTAAGGGTATGATAATGGAATGCAAAACAATAACATATATCTCTGATGATAATATGCTTGTGACCCTTTTTAAACAAGGACAGGACCACAACACTAATGACTTAAACTCTATAAAATGCCACACAACAAACAGAATCTGTGAGTTTACCAGGAGATGTGAGTCCTAGGGACTTTTCACAGCAATGACTGTGCGAAAGTTGGCATGAAGCCACCCATGTTGTACCGTGCGTCCTGTGACCACTGTGTTCACGTTATGATGATGGGCAGGATATAGAGCCCTGGACCTGCTAGTACCTCCAGGCATGGACACAGATGCACGGGTCCCCTTGCCCCATGACTGAGGATCACGTGGCTAACTCTAGGAGCACGTCACTGGTCAAGGGGAGCCAAATTGGGATCAACCCTCAGCACTCCGTTTGGCTTTGCCAACACGAGGTCAAGAAGGTGCGCCATTTGTCTCATCGCCACGTTCACCTGAGCAGAATCAATACGAAACTCGCTTGTGGAATGGATTCCCTGATAGCTCAGTTGGGAAAGAGTCTGCCTACAATGCCGGGGACCCGTGTTCGATCCCTGGGTTGGGGAGATTCCCTGGAGAATGGAAAGGCTAGCCCATCCAGTTTTCTGGCCTGGAGACATCCACGGACTGTAGTCCAGGGGGCCGCAAAGAGCTGGAGACAAACGGAGTGACTTTCACTTGAGCTTTGTAAGCAAAGTCTGAGTGGAGGAAAGTATCGGGTCATGGATAGTCAGTGTGCCATGGTGATGAGGAGTGTTTAGAGAGTTCACGGTTGATTTGTGCTGTGTAAGAGGGAAACACCTCCTGAGGAAACACACATACTCACAGCTTCAGAATTCCATCACACGGGCTCACATGTGGGCCCCCAACCCTGATTCACACAAACTCACATCATCTAGAAGATGTGGATGTTTCCAGGGACTATAGAACACAGAGACTGCTCTGTCCTTGAGATCAGTCTTTTCTGAGAAGCCCCAGCCCTCACCCACAGTAGGAATCCGGCATCAGGGTGACTCTGCAAACCTAGCTGGCATGAGAGCCCCACAACTCTCAGCTAAATTGTTCCTCAGCAGAGGGATGGTCCCTGAATATTTACCAGGTTCGGTGGCTTCTGCGGCTGCCTGTGACTAGAGAGAAGAAAACAAGTGTGAGATTGTCAGCATCCTGTGTTCTCTGCAGTGACTTTTTCGTTCGTTATCTGTTTGTTTGTTTGTATTTTTCTTCCCTCAGGGAGCTAAACTCTTTGAAAAAAAGCAAGGGCTCAAAAGAAAACAGAGAGGACCCTTGTTGAAACAGCTGGGCTCTTTCAGTGAAGATTTTCTGTTTCAAGGGGCCAAAAAATTCTACCGAGCAAAGGACCTACAGTAGTAATGGACGGTATATTTTAGTGTCCTTTGGAATCAGGTCTGTGTTGATAAGAGATTTCCCTTCAATATTTCACTAGCAAGGAAGTGCATACATAAGTGTCAATATACACAGTCAGATTAGCATCACTGTATTTCGCTGAATAAAAAACAAAGAAGGGAAGCAACAGTCTTATGAGAGATCACATTTGAGCTTACCGTTGTCGTATCCACAGGAGGGTCCTCAGCCCCAGCCTGGGGCTGATCCAACAGCTGGTCTTCCCGGGTCACTAAAGGGAAACAGAATGGCATCAGGAAAGACGTGAGGCTGCTTACAAATATCTCAGTAATTTTTTGTTTGGTGGGCACAGGGGAAAGGTTAGTACATATGGACTGAGCTGCTCTTCAATCATCCTCCTTGCTGGAAGAGACCAGCACATAGGCAATGAGAGAGAGAGTGCCTGCATTTAACTGGTGATAACCGAACCCGTGCGGAAAAGTCAAACGTTAAGCTGCATGCCAGCTTTCAATGACAGACACCCATGACCCTCCTGCCTGTTGACAGCATATGGGAAACCACACCTATCTTCTGGCTTTCTACCTAGATCACTGCATCCTCAGGTCCGATGTTTCAAGTATTGTACTGGCCAAGTCTCTGAGAGTTTGTTTTTTTTTTAATCCATTTCTGTTAATGGGAGTCTAATTACTTTTACAATATTGTACTGCACTTGCCAAACATTGACAGGAATCCACCCCAGCTGTACATGTGCGCCCCATCTTGAATCCGCCTCCCACCTCCCTCCCCATATCATCCCTCTGGCTCATCCCAGTGCACCAGGCTTGAGCGTCAAACTTTTGTTAGAGGATTGAATTCAACTCGACCCTTCCAAATACTTATTATCATCGTGGGATGTTATTTCCCAGGCTTGATTTTCCAAACAATGTTTGCATGCCCACTGAGTCAGTGGCTGTTCAGACTCACACAAGTCATGAATTTAGTGGGACAGTTCGTTATGCAGACGAAGCCTAGAGTGAACCTGACTGTCTCTGACCCAGTTATGCATTCCATTTACCACAAGAGTCATGGTCACTTGACTATCACATTGCACTGTTAGCTGTCTGTGACAATGTCCCTTGAGTGTGTACTACAAACTTTAATCAATGTAACGTTACGAGAATGGAACGCAAAACAATAACATATATCTCTGATGATAAAATGCTTGTGTCCCTGTTTAAACAAGGACAGGAACCACAACACTTATCAGGACTTGCTGCTGCTGCTGCTGCTGCTAAGTCGCTTCAGTCGTGTCCGACTCTGTGCGACCCCACAGACTGACACTCTACAAAATGCCACACAACACTCAGAATCTGTGAGTTTACCAGCAGATGTGAGTCCCAAGGTACTTTGCACGGCAATGACTGTGCCAACCTTGGCATGAAGCCACCCATGTTCTACCGTGGGTACCGTGACCACTGTGCCCACCTTATAATGACGGGCAGGATCTAGACCCCTGGACCTGCTAGTACCTCCAGGCATGGACACAGATGCACGGGTCCCCTTGCCCCATGACTGAGGATCACGTGGCTAACTCTAGGAGCACGTCACTGGTCAAGGGGAGCCAAATTGGGATCAACCCTCAGCACTCCGTTTGGCTTTGCCAACACGAGGTCAAGAAGGTGCGCCATTTGTCTCATCGCCACGTTCACCTGAGCAGAATCAATACGAAACTCGCTTGTGGAATGGATTCCCTGATAGCTCAGTTGGGAAAGAGTCTGCCTACAATGCCGGGGACCCGTGTTCGATCCCTGGGTTGGGGAGATTCCCTGGAGAATGGAAAGGCTAGCCCATCCAGTTTTCTGGCCTGGAGACATCCACGGACTGTAGTCCAGGGGGCCGCAAAGAGCTGGAGACAAACGGAGTGACTTTCACTTGAGCTTTGTAAGCAAAGTCTGAGTGGAGGAAAGTATCGGGTCATGGATAGTCAGTGTGCCATGGTGATGAGGAGTGTTTAGAGAGTTCACGGTTGATTTGTGCTGTGTAAGAGGGAAACACCTCCTGAGGAAACACACATACTCACAGCTTCAGAATTCCATCACACGGGCTCACATGTGGGCCCCCAACCCTGATTCACACAAACTCACATCATCTAGAAGATGTGGATGTTTCCAGGGACTATAGAACACAGAGACTGCTCTGTCCTTGAGATCAGTCTCTTCTGAGAAGCCCCAGCCCTCACCCACAGTAGGAATCCGGCATCAGGGTGACTCTGCAAACCTAGCTGGCATGAGAGCCCCACAACTCTCAGCTAAATTGTTCCTCAGCAGAGGGATGGTCCCTGAATATTTACCAGGTTCGGTGGCTTCTGCGGCTGCCTGTGACCAGAGAGAAGAAAACAAGTGTGAGATTGTCAGCATCCTGTGTTCTCTGCAGTGACTTTTTCGTTCGTTATCTGTTTGTTTGTTTGTTTGTATTTTTCTTCCCTCAGGGAGCTAAACTCTTTGAAAAAAAGCAAGGGCTCAAAAGAAAACAGAGAGGACCCTTGTTGAAACAGCTGGGCTCTTTCAGTGAAGATTTTCTGTTTCAAGGGGCCAAAAAATTCTACCGAGCAAAGGACCTACAGTAGTAATGGACGGTATATTTTAGTGTCCTTTGGAATCAGGTCTGTGTTGATAAGAGATTTCCCTTCAATATTTCACTAGCAAGGAAGTGCATACATAAGTGTCAATATACACAGTCAGATTAGCATCACTGTATTTCGCTGAATAAAAAACAAAGAAGGGAAGCAACAGTCTTATGAGAGATCACATTTGAGCTTACCGTTGTCGTATCCACAGGAGGGTCCTCAGCCCCAGCCTGGGGCTGATCCAACAGCTGGTCTTCCCGGGTCACTAAAGGGAAACAGAATGGCATCAGGAAAGATGTGAGGCTGCTTACAAATATCTCAGTAATTTTTTGTTTGGTGGGCACAGGGGAAAGGTTAGTACATATGGACTGAGCTGCTCTTCAATCATCCTCCTTGCTGGAAGAGACCAGCACATAGGCAATGAGAGAGAGAGTGCCTGCATTTAACTGGTGATAACCGAACCCGTGCGGAAAAGTCAAACGTTAAGCTGCATGCCAGCTTTCAATGACAGACACCCATGACCCTCCTGCCTGTTGACAGCATATGGGAAACCACACCTATCTTCTGGCTTTCTACCTAGATCACTGCATCCTCAGGTCCGATGTTTCAAGTATTGTACTGGCCAAGTCTCTGAGAGTTTGTTTTTTTTCTAATCCATTTCTGTTAATGGGAGTCTAATTACTTTTACAATATTGTACTGCACTTGCCAAACATTGACAGGAATCCACCCCAGCTGTACATGTGCGCCCCATCTTGAATCCGCCTCCCACCTCCCTCCCCATATCATCCCTCTGGCTCATCCCAGTGCACCAGGCTTGAGCGTCAAACTTTTGTTAGAGGATTGAATTCAGTTCGACCCTTCCAAATAGTTATTATCATCGTGGGATGTTATTTCCCAGGCTTGATTTTCCAAACAATGTTTGCATGCCCACTGAGTCAGTGGCTGTTCAGACTCACACAAGTCATAAATTTAGTGGGACAGTTCGTTATGCAGACGAAGCCTAGAGTGAACCTGACTGTCTCTGACCCAGTTATGCATTCCATTTACCACAAGAGTCATGGTCACTTGACTATCACATTGCACTGTTAGCTGTCTGTGACAATGTCCCTTGAGTACTACAAACTTTAATCAATGTAACGTTACGAGAATGGAACGCAAAACAATAACATATATCTCTGATGATAAAATGCTTGTGTCCCTGTTTAAACAAGGACAGGAACCACAACACTTATCAGGACTTGCTGCTGCTGCTGCTGCTGCTTCTAAGTCGCTTCAGTCGTGTCCGACTCTGTGCGACCCCACAGACTGACACTCTACAAAATGCCACACAACACTCAGAATCTGTGAGTTTACCAGCAGATGTGAGTCCCAAGGTACTTTGCACGGCAATGACTGTGCCAACCTTGGCATGAAGCCACCCATGTTCTACCGTGGGTACCGTGACCACTGTGCCCACCTTATAATGACGGGCAGGATCTAGACCCCTGGACCTGCTAGTACCTCCAGGCATGGACACAGATGCACGGGTCCCCTTGCCCCATGACTGAGGATCACGTGGCTAACTCTAGGAGCACGTCACTGGTCAAGGGGAGCCAAATTGGGATCAACCCTCAGCACTCCGTTTGGCTTTGCCAACACGAGGTCAAGAAGGTGCGCCATTTGTCTCATCGCCACGTTCACCTGAGCAGAATCAATACGAAACTCGCTTGTGGAATGGATTCCCTGATAGCTCAGTTGGGAAAGAGTCTGCCTACAATGCCGGGGACCCGTGTTCGATCCCTGGGTTGGGGAGATTCCCTGGAGAATGGAAAGGCTAGCCCATCCAGTTTTCTGGCCTGGAGACATCCACGGACTGTAGTCCAGGGGGCCGCAAAGAGCTGGAGACAAACGGAGTGACTTTCACTTGAGCTTTGTAAGCAAAGTCTGAGTGGAGGAAAGTATCGGGTCATGGATAGTCAGTGTGCCATGGTGATGAGGAGTGTTTAGAGAGTTCACGGTTGATTTGTGCTGTGTAAGAGGGAAACACCTCCTGAGGAAACACACATACTCACAGCTTCAGAATTCCATCACACGGGCTCACATGTGGGCCCCCAACCCTGATTCACACAAACTCACATCATCTAGAAGATGTGGATGTTTCCAGGGACTATAGAACACAGAGACTGCTCTGTCCTTGAGATCAGTCTCTTCTGAGAAGCCCCAGCCCTCACCCACAGTAGGAATCCGGCATCAGGGTGACTCTGCAAACCTAGCTGGCATGAGAGCCCCACAACTCTCAGCTAAATTGTTCCTCAGCAGAGGGATGGTCCCTGAATATTTACCAGGTTCGGTGGCTTCTGCGGCTGCCTGTGACTAGAGAGAAGAAAACAAGTGTGAGATTGTCAGCATCCTGTGTTCTCTGCAGTGACTTTTTCGTTCGTTATCTGTTTGTTTGTTTGTTTGTATTTTTCTTCCCTCAGGGAGCTAAACTCTTTGAAAAAAAGCAAGGGCTCAAAAGAAAACAGAGAGGACCCTTGTTGAAACAGCTGGGCTCTTTCAGTGAAGATTTTCTGTTTCAAGGGGCCAAAAAATTCTACCGAGCAAAGGACCTACAGTAGTAATGGACGGTATATTTTAGTGTCCTTTGGAATCAGGTCTGTGTTGATAAGAGATTTCCCTTCAATATTTCACTAGCAAGGAAGTGCATACATAAGTGTCAATATACACAGTCAGATTAGCATCACTGTATTTCGCTGAATAAAAAACAAAGAAGGGAAGCAACAGTCTTATGAGAGATCACATTTGAGCTTACCGTTGTCGTATCCACAGGAGGGTCCTCAGCCCCAGCCTGGGGCTGATCCAACAGCTGGTCTTCCCGGGTCACTAAAGGGAAACAGAATGGCATCAGGAAAGACGTGAGGCTGCTTACAAATATCTCAGTAATTTTTTGTTTGGTGGGCACAGGGGAAAGGTTAGTACATATGGACTGAGCTGCTCTTCAATCATCCTCCTTGCTGGAAGAGACCAGCACATAGGCAATGAGAGAGAGAGTGCCTGCATTTAACTGGTGATAACCGAACCCGTGCGGAAAAGTCAAACGTTAAGCTGCATGCCAGCTTTCAATGACAGACACCCATGACCCTCCTGCCTGTTGACAGCATATGGGAAACCACACCTATCTTCTGGCTTTCTACCTAGATCACTGCATCCTCAGGTCCGATGTTTCAAGTATTGTACTGGCCAAGTCTCTGAGAGTTTGTTTTTTTTCTAATCCATTTCTGTTAATGGGAGTCTAATTACTTTTACAATATTGTACTGCACTTGCCAAACATTGACAGGAATCCACTCCAGCTGTACATGTGCGCCCCATCTTGAATCCGCCTCCCACCTCCCTCCCCATATCATCCCTCTGGCTCATCCCAGTGCACCAGGCTTGAGCGTCAAACTTTTGTTAGAGGATTGAATTCAGTTCGACCTTTCCAAATAGTTATTATCATCGTGGGATGTTATTTCCCAGGCTTGATTTTCCAAACAATGTTTGCATGCCCACTGAGTCAGTGGCTGTTCAGACTCACACAAGTCATAAATTTAGTGGGACAGTTCGTTATGCAGACGAAGCCTAGAGTGAACCTGACTGTCTCTGACCCAGTTATGCATTCCATTTACCACAAGAGTCATGGTCACTTGACTATCACATTGCACTGTTAGCTGTCTGTGACAATGTCCCTTGAGTACTACAAACTTTAATCAATGTAACGTTACGAGAATGGAACGCAAAACAATAACATATATCTCTGATGATAAAATGCTTGTGTCCCTGTTTAAACAAGGACAGGAACCACAACACTTATCAGGACTTGCTGCTGCTGCTGCTGCTTCTAAGTCGCTTCAGTCGTGTCCGACTCTGTGCGACCCCACAGACTGACACTCTACAAAATGCCACACAACACTCAGAATCTGTGAGTTTACCAGCAGATGTGAGTCCCAAGGTACTTTGCACGGCAATGACTGTGCCAACCTTGGCATGAAGCCACCCATGTTCTACCGTGGGTACCGTGACCACTGTGCCCACCTTATAATGACGGGCAGGATCTAGACCCCTGGACCTGCTAGTACCTCCAGGCATGGACACAGATGCACGGGTCCCCTTGCCCCATGACTGAGGATCACGTGGCTAACTCTAGGAGCACGTCACTGGTCAAGGGGAGCCAAATTGGGATCAACCCTCAGCACTCCGTTTGGCTTTGCCAACACGAGGTCAAGAAGGTGCGCCATTTGTCTCATCGCCACGTTCACCTGAGCAGAATCAATACGAAACTCGCTTGTGGATTGGATTCCCTGATAGCTCAGTTGGGAAAGAGTCTGCCTACAATGCCGGGGACCCGTGTTCGATCCCTGGGTTGGGGAGATTCCCTGGAGAATGGAAAGGCTAGCCCATCCAGTTTTCTGGCCTGGAGACATCCACGGACTGTAGTCCAGGGGGCCGCAAAGAGCTGGAGACAAACGGAGTGACTTTCACTTGAGCTTTGTAAGCAAAGTCTGAGTGGAGGAAAGTATCGGGTCATGGATAGTCAGTGTGCCATGGTGATGAGGAGTGTTTAGAGAGTTCACGGTTGATTTGTGCTGTGTAAGAGGGAAACACCTCCTGAGGAAACACACATACTCACAGCTTCAGAATTCCATCACACGGGCTCACATGTGGGCCCCCAACCCTGATTCACACAAACTCACATCATCTAGAAGATGTGGATGTTTCCAGGGACTATAGAACACAGAGACTGCTCTGTCCTTGAGATCAGTCTCTTCTGAGAAGCCCCAGCCCTCACCCACAGTAGGAATCCGGCATCAGGGTGACTCTGCAAACCTAGCTGGCATGAGAGCCCCACAACTCTCAGCTAAATTGTTCCTCAGCAGAGGGATGGTCCCTGAATATTTACCAGGTTCGGTGGCTTCTGCGGCTGCCTGTGACTAGAGAGAAGAAAACAAGTGTGAGATTGTCAGCATCCTGTGTTCTCTGCAGTGACTTTTTCGTTCGTTATCTGTTTGTTTGTTTGTTTGTATTTTTCTTCCCTCAGGGAGCTAAACTCTTTGAAAAAAAGCAAGGGCTCAAAAGAAAACAGAGAGGACCCTTGTTGAAACAGCTGGGCTCTTTCAGTGAAGATTTTCTGTTTCAAGGGGCCAAAAAATTCTACCGAGCAAAGGACCTACAGTAGTAATGGACGGTATATTTTAGTGTCCTTTGGAATCAGGTCTGTGTTGATAAGAGATTTCCCTTCAATATTTCACTAGCAAGGAAGTGCATACATAAGTGTCAATATACACAGTCAGATTAGCATCACTGTATTTCGCTGAATAAAAAACAAAGAAGGGAAGCAACAGTCTTATGAGAGATCACATTTGAGCTTACCGTTGTCGTATCCACAGGAGGGTCCTCAGCCCCAGCCTGGGGCTGATCCAACAGCTGGTCTTCCCGGGTCACTAAAGGGAAACAGAATGGCATCAGGAAAGACGTGAGGCTGCTTACAAATATCTCAGTAATTTTTTGTTTGGTGGGCACAGGGGAAAGGTTAGTACATATGGACTGAGCTGCTCTTCAATCATCCTCCTTGCTGGAAGAGACCAGCACATAGGCAATGAGAGAGAGAGTGCCTGCATTTAACTGGTGATAACCGAACCCGTGCGGAAAAGTCAAACGTTAAGCTGCATGCCAGCTTTCAATGACAGACACCCATGACCCTCCTGCCTGTTGACAGCATATGGGAAACCACACCTATCTTCTGGCTTTCTACCTAGATCACTGCATCCTCAGGTCCGATGTTTCAAGTATTGTACTGGCCAAGTCTCTGAGAGTTTGTTTTTTTTTTAATCCATTTCTGTTAATGGGAGTCTAATTACTTTTACAATATTGTACTGCACTTGCCAAACATTGACAGGAATCCACCCCAGCTGTACATGTGCGCCCCATCTTGAATCCGCCTCCCACCTCCCTCCCCATATCATCCCTCTGGCTCATCCCAGTGCACCAGGCTTGAGCGTCAAACTTTTGTTAGAGGATTGAATTCAGTTCGACCTTTCCAAATAGTTATTATCATCGTGGGATGTTATTTCCCAGGCTTGATTTTCCAAACAATGTTTGCATGCCCACTGAGTCAGTGGCTGTTCAGACTCACACAAGTCATAAATTTAGTGGGACAGTTCGTTATGCAGACGAAGCCTAGAGTGAACCTGACTGTCTCTGACCCAGTTATGCATTCCATTTACCACAAGAGTCATGGTCACTTGACTATCACATTGCACTGTTAGCTGTCTGTGACAATGTCCCTTGAGTGTGTACTACAAACTTTAATCAATGTAACGTTACGAGAATGGAACGCAAAACAATAACATATATCTCTGATGATAAAATGCTTGTGTCCCTGTTTAAACAAGGACAGGAACCACAACACTTATCAGGACTTGCTGCTGCTGCTGCTGCTGCTAAGTCGCTTCAGTCGTGTCCGACTCTGTGCGACCCCACAGACTGACACTCTACAAAATGCCACACAACACTCAGAATCTGTGAGTTTACCAGCAGATGTGAGTCCCAAGGTACTTTGCACGGCAATGACTGTGCCAACCTTGGCATGAAGCCACCCATGTTCTACCGTGGGTACCGTGACCACTGTGCCCACCTTATAATGACGGGCAGGATCTAGACCCCTGGACCTGCTAGTACCTCCAGGCATGGACACAGATGCACGGGTCCCCTTGCCCCATGACTGAGGATCACGTGGCTAACTCTAGGAGCACGTCACTGGTCAAGGGGAGCCAAATTGGGATCAACCCTCAGCACTCCCTTTGGCTTTGCCAACACGAGGTCAAGAAGGTGCGCCATTTGTCTCATCGCCACGTTCACCTGAGCAGAATCAATACGAAACTCGCTTGTGGAATGGATTCCCTGATAGCTCAGTTGGGAAAGAGTCTGCCTACAATGCCGGGGACCCGTGTTCGATCCCTGGGTTGGGGAGATTCCCTGGAGAATGGAAAGGCTAGCCCATCCAGTTTTCTGGCCTGGAGACATCCACGGACTGTAGTCCAGGGGGCCGCAAAGAGCTGGAGACAAACGGAGTGACTTTCACTTGAGCTTTGTAAGCAAAGTCTGAGTGGAGGAAAGTATCGGGTCATGGATAGTCAGTGTGCCATGGTGATGAGGAGTGTTTAGAGAGTTCACGGTTGATTTGTGCTGTGTAAGAGGGAAACACCTCCTGAGGAAACACACATACTCACAGCTTCAGAATTCCATCACACGGGCTCACATGTGGGCCCCCAACCCTGATTCACACAAACTCACATCATCTAGAAGATGTGGATGTTTCCAGGGACTATAGAACACAGAGACTGCTCTGTCCTTGAGATCAGTCTCTTCTGAGAAGCCCCAGCCCTCACCCACAGTAGGAATCCGGCATCAGGGTGACTCTGCAAACCTAGCTGGCATGAGAGCCCCACAACTCTCAGCTAAATTGTTCCTCAGCAGAGGGATGGTCCCTGAATATTTACCAGGTTCGGTGGCTTCTGCGGCTGCCTGTGACTAGAGAGAAGAAAACAAGTGTGAGATTGTCAGCATCCTGTGTTCTCTGCAGTGACTTTTTCGTTCGTTATCTGTTTGTTTGTTTGTTTGTATTTTTCTTCCCTCAGGGAGCTAAACTCTTTGAAAAAAAGCAAGGGCTCAAAAGAAAACAGAGAGGACCCTTGTTGAAACAGCTGGGCTCTTTCAGTGAAGATTTTCTGCTTCAAGGGGCCAAAAAATTCTACCGAGCAAAGGACCTACAGTAGTAATGGACGGTATATTTTAGTGTCCTTTGGAATCAGGTCTGTGTTGATAAGAGATTTCCCTTCAATATTTCACTAGCAAGGAAGTGCATACATAAGTGTCAATATACACAGTCAGATTAGCATCACTGTATTTCGCTGAATAAAAAACAAAGAAGGGAAGCAACAGTCTTATGAGAGATCACATTTGAGCTTACCGTTGTCGTATCCACAGGAGGGTCCTCAGCCCCAGCCTGGGGCTGATCCAACAGCTGGTCTTCCCGGGTCACTAAAGGGAAACAGAATGGCATCAGGAAAGACGTGAGGCTGCTTACAAATATCTCAGTAATTTTTTGTTTGGTGGGCACAGGGGAAAGGTTAGTACATATGGACTGAGCTGCTCTTCAATCATCCTCCTTGCTGGAAGAGACCAGCACATAGGCAATGAGAGAGAGAGTGCCTGCATTTAACTGGTGATAACCGAACCCGTGCGGAAAAGTCAAACGTTAAGCTGCATGCCAGCTTTCAATGACAGACACCCATGACCCTCCTGCCTGTTGACAGCATATGGGAAACCACACCTATCTTCTGGCTTTCTACCTAGATCACTGCATCCTCAGGTCCGATGTTTCAAGTATTGTACTGGCCAAGTCTCTGAGAGTTTGTTTTTTTTTTTAATCCATTTCTGTTAATGGGAGTCTAATTACTTTTACAATATTGTACTGCACTTGCCAAACATTGACAGGAATCCACCCCAGCTGTACATGTGCGCCCCATCTTGAATCCGCCTCCCACCTCCCTCCCCATATCATCCCTCTGGCTCATCCCAGTGCACCAGGCTTGAGCGTCAAACTTTTGTTAGAGGATTGAATTCAGTTCGACCTTTCCAAATAGTTATTATCATCGTGGGATGTTATTTCCCAGGCTTGATTTTCCAAACAATGTTTGCATGCCCACTGAGTCAGTGGCTGTTCAGACTCACACAAGTCATAAATTTAGTGGGACAGTTCGTTATGCAGACGAAGCCTAGAGTGAACCTGACTGTCTCTGACCCAGTTATGCATTCCATTTACCACAAGAGTCATGGTCACTTGACTATCACATTGCACTGTTAGCTGTCTGTGACAATGTCCCTTGAGTGTGTACTACAAACTTTAATCAATGTAACGTTAAGAGAATGGAACGCAAAACAATAACATATATCTCTGATGATAAAATGCTTGTGTCCCTGTTTAAACAAGGACAGGAACCACAACACTTATCAGGACTTGCTGCTGCTGCTGCTGCTGCTAAGTCGCTTCAGTCGTGTCCGACTCTGTGCGACCCCACAGACTGACACTCTACAAAATGCCACACAACACTCAGAATCTGTGAGTTTACCAGCAGATGTGAGTCCCAAGGTACTTTGCACGGCAATGACTGTGCCAACCTTGGCATGAAGCCACCCATGTTCTACCGTGGGTACCGTGACCACTGTGCCCACCTTATAATGACGGGCAGGATCTAGACCCCTGGACCTGCTAGTACCTCCAGGCATGGACACAGATGCACGGGTCCCCTTGCCCCATGACTGAGGATCACGTGGCTAACTCTAGGAGCACGTCACTGGTCAAGGGGAGCCAAATTGGGATCAACCCTCAGCACTCCGTTTGGCTTTGCCAACACGAGGTCAAGAAGGTGCGCCATTTGTCTCATCGCCACGTTCACCTGAGCAGAATCAATACGAAACTCGCTTGTGGAATGGATTCCCTGATAGCTCAGTTGGGAAAGAGTCTGCCTACAATGCCGGGGACCCGTGTTCGATCCCTGGGTTGGGGAGATTCCCTGGAGAATGGAAAGGCTAGCCCATCCAGTTTTCTGGCCTGGAGACATCCACGGACTGTAGTCCAGGGGGCCGCAAAGAGCTGGAGACAAACGGAGTGACTTTCACTTGAGCTTTGTAAGCAAAGTCTGAGTGGAGGAAAGTATCGGGTCATGGATAGTCAGTGTGCCATGGTGATGAGGAGTGTTTAGAGAGTTCACGGTTGATTTGTGCTGTGTAAGAGGGAAACACCTCCTGAGGAAACACACATACTCACAGCTTCAGAATTCCATCACACGGGCTCACATGTGGGCCCCCAACCCTGATTCACACAAACTCACATCATCTAGAAGATGTGGATGTTTCCAGGGACTATAGAACACAGAGACTGCTCTGTCCTTGAGATCAGTCTCTTCTGAGAAGCCCCAGCCCTCACCCACAGTAGGAATCCGGCATCAGGGTGACTCTGCAAACCTAGCTGGCATGAGAGCCCCACAACTCTCAGCTAAATTGTTCCTCAGCAGAGGGATGGTCCCTGAATATTTACCAGGTTCGGTGGCTTCTGCGGCTGCCTGTGACTAGAGAGAAGAAAACAAGTGTGAGATTGTCAGCATCCTGTGTTCTCTGCAGTGACTTTTTCGTTCGTTATCTGTTTGTTTGTTTGTTTGTATTTTTCTTCCCTCAGGGAGCTAAACTCTTTGAAAAAAAGCAAGGGCTCAAAAGAAAACAGAGAGGACCCTTGTTGAAACAGCTGGGCTCTTTCAGTGAAGATTTTCTGCTTCAAGGGGCCAAAAAATTCTACCGAGCAAAGGACCTACAGTAGTAATGGACGGTATATTTTAGTGTCCTTTGGAATCAGGTCTGTGTTGATAAGAGATTTCCCTTCAATATTTCACTAGCAAGGAAGTGCATACATAAGTGTCAATATACACAGTCAGATTAGCATCACTGTATTTCGCTGAATAAAAAACAAAGAAGGGAAGCAACAGTCTTATGAGAGATCACATTTGAGCTTACCGTTGTCGTATCCACAGGAGGGTCCTCAGCCCCAGCCTGGGGCTGATCCAACAGCTGGTCTTCCCGGGTCACTAAAGGGAAACAGAATGGCATCAGGAAAGACGTGAGGCTGCTTACAAATATCTCAGTAATTTTTTGTTTGGTGGGCACAGGGGAAAGGTTAGTACATATGGACTGAGCTGCTCTTCAATCATCCTCCTTGCTGGAAGAGACCAGCACATAGGCAATGAGAGAGAGAGTGCCTGCATTTAACTGGTGATAACCGAACCCGTGCGGAAAAGTCAAACGTTAAGCTGCATGCCAGCTTTCAATGACAGACACCCATGACCCTCCTGCCTGTTGACAGCATATGGGAAACCACACCTATCTTCTGGCTTTCTACCTAGATCACTGCATCCTCAGGTCCGATGTTTCAAGTATTGTACTGGCCAAGTCTCTGAGAGTTTGTTTTTTTTTTAATCCATTTCTGTTAATGGGAGTCTAATTACTTTTACAATATTGTACTGCACTTGCCAAACATTGACAGGAATCCACCCCAGCTGTACATGTGCGCCCCATCTTGAATCCGCCTCCCACCTCCCTCCCCATATCATCCCTCTGGCTCATCCCAGTGCACCAGGCTTGAGCGTCAAACTTTTGTTAGAGGATTGAATTCAGTTCGACCTTTCCAAATAGTTATTATCATCGTGGGATGTTATTTCCCAGGCTTGATTTTCCAAACAATGTTTGCATGCCCACTGAGTCAGTGGCTGTTCAGACTCACACAAGTCATAAATTTAGTGGGACAGTTCGTTATGCAGACGAAGCCTAGAGTGAACCTGACTGTCTCTGACCCAGTTATGCATTCCATTTACCACAAGAGTCATGGTCACTTGACTATCACATTGCACTGTTAGCTGTCTGTGACAATGTCCCTTGAGTGTGTACTACAAACTTTAATCAATGTAACGTTACGAGAATGGAACGCAAAACAATAACATATATCTCTGATGATAAAATGCTTGTGTCCCTGTTTAAACAAGGACAGGAACCACAACACTTATCAGGACTTGCTGCTGCTGCTGCTGCTGCTAAGTCGCTTCAGTCGTGTCCGACTCTGTGCGACCCCACAGACTGACACTCTACAAAATGCCACACAACACTCAGAATCTGTGAGTTTACCAGCAGATGTGAGTCCCAAGGTACTTTGCACGGCAATGACTGTGCCAACCTTGGCATGAAGCCACCCATGTTCTACCGTGGGTACCGTGACCACTGTGCCCACCTTATAATGACGGGCAGGATCTAGACCCCTGGACCTGCTAGTACCTCCAGGCATGGACACAGATGCACGGGTCCCCTTGCCCCATGACTGAGGATCACGTGGCTAACTCTAGGAGCACGTCACTGGTCAAGGGGAGCCAAATTGGGATCAACCCTCAGCACTCCGTTTGGCTTTGCCAACACGAGGTCAAGAAGGTGCGCCATTTGTCTCATCGCCACGTTCACCTGAGCAGAATCAATACGAAACTCGCTTGTGGAATGGATTCCCTGATAGCTCAGTTGGGAAAGAGTCTGCCTACAATGCCGGGGACCCGTGTTCGATCCCTGGGTTGGGGAGATTCCCTGGAGAATGGAAAGGCTAGCCCATCCAGTTTTCTGGCCTGGAGACATCCACGGACTGTAGTCCAGGGGGCCGCAAAGAGCTGGAGACAAACGGAGTGACTTTCACTTGAGCTTTGTAAGCAAAGTCTGAGTGGAGGAAAGTATCGGGTCATGGATAGTCAGTGTGCCATGGTGATGAGGAGTGTTTAGAGAGTTCACGGTTGATTTGTGCTGTGTAAGAGGGAAACACCTCCTGAGGAAACACACATACTCACAGCTTCAGAATTCCATCACACGGGCTCACATGTGGGCCCCCAACCCTGATTCACACAAACTCACATCATCTAGAAGATGTGGATGTTTCCAGGGACTATAGAACACAGAGACTGCTCTGTCCTTGAGATCAGTCTCTTCTGAGAAGCCCCAGCCCTCACCCACAGTAGGAATCCGGCATCAGGGTGACTCTGCAAACCTAGCTGGCATGAGAGCCCCACAACTCTCAGCTAAATTGTTCCTCAGCAGAGGGATGGTCCCTGAATATTTACCAGGTTCGGTGGCTTCTGCGGCTGCCTGTGACTAGAGAGAAGAAAACAAGTGTGAGATTGTCAGCATCCTGTGTTCTCTGCAGTGACTTTTTCGTTCGTTATCTGTTTGTTTGTTTGTTTGTATTTTTCTTCCCTCAGGGAGCTAAACTCTTTGAAAAAAAGCAAGGGCTCAAAAGAAAACAGAGAGGACCCTTGTTGAAACAGCTGGGCTCTTTCAGTGAAGATTTTCTGCTTCAAGGGGCCAAAAAATTCTACCGAGCAAAGGACCTACAGTAGTAATGGACGGTATATTTTAGTGTCCTTTGGAATCAGGTCTGTGTTGATAAGAGATTTCCCTTCAATATTTCACTAGCAAGGAAGTGCATACATAAGTGTCAATATACACAGTCAGATTAGCATCACTGTATTTCGCTGAATAAAAAACAAAGAAGGGAAGCAACAGTCTTATGAGAGATCACATTTGAGCTTACCGTTGTCGTATCCACAGGAGGGTCCTCAGCCCCAGCCTGGGGCTGATCCAACAGCTGGTCTTCCCGGGTCACTAAAGGGAAACAGAATGGCATCAGGAAAGACGTGAGGCTGCTTACAAATATCTCAGTAATTTTTTGTTTGGTGGGCACAGGGGAAAGGTTAGTACATATGGACTGAGCTGCTCTTCAATCATCCTCCTTGCTGGAAGAGACCAGCACATAGGCAATGAGAGAGAGAGTGCCTGCATTTAACTGGTGATAACCGAACCCGTGCGGAAAAGTCAAACGTTAAGCTGCATGCCAGCTTTCAATGACAGACACCCATGACCCTCCTGCCTGTTGACAGCATATGGGAAACCACACCTATCTTCTGGCTTTCTACCTAGATCACTGCATCCTCAGGTCCGATGTTTCAAGTATTGTACTGGCCAAGTCTCTGAGAGTTTGTTTTTTTTTTAATCCATTTCTGTTAATGGGAGTCTAATTACTTTTACAATATTGTACTGCACTTGCCAAACATTGACAGGAATCCACCCCAGCTGTACATGTGCGCCCCATCTTGAATCCGCCTCCCACCTCCCTCCCCATATCATCCCTCTGGCTCATCCCAGTGCACCAGGCTTGAGCGTCAAACTTTTGTTAGAGGATTGAATTCAGTTCGACCTTTCCAAATAGTTATTATCATCGTGGGATGTTATTTCCCAGGCTTGATTTTCCAAACAATGTTTGCATGCCCACTGAGTCAGTGGCTGTTCAGACTCACACAAGTCATAAATTTAGTGGGACAGTTCGTTATGCAGACGAAGCCTAGAGTGAACCTGACTGTCTCTGACCCAGTTATGCATTCCATTTACCACAAGAGTCATGGTCACTTGACTATCACATTGCACTGTTAGCTGTCTGTGACAATGTCCCTTGAGTGTGTACTACAAACTTTAATCAATGTAACGTTACGAGAATGGAACGCAAAACAATAACATATATCTCTGATGATAAAATGCTTGTGTCCCTGTTTAAACAAGGACAGGAACCACAACACTTATCAGGACTTGCTGCTGCTGCTGCTGCTGCTAAGTCGCTTCAGTCGTGTCCGACTCTGTGCGACCCCACAGACTGACACTCTACAAAATGCCACACAACACTCAGAATCTGTGAGTTTACCAGCAGATGTGAGTCCCAAGGTACTTTGCACGGCAATGACTGTGCCAACCTTGGCATGAAGCCACCCATGTTCTACCGTGGGTACCGTGACCACTGTGCCCACCTTATAATGACGGGCAGGATCTAGACCCCTGGACCTGCTAGTACCTCCAGGCATGGACACAGATGCACGGGTCCCCTTGCCCCATGACTGAGGATCACGTGGCTAACTCTAGGAGCACGTCACTGGTCAAGGGGAGCCAAATTGGGATCAACCCTCAGCACTCCGTTTGGCTTTGCCAACACGAGGTCAAGAAGGTGCGCCATTTGTCTCATCGCCACGTTCACCTGAGCAGAATCAATACGAAACTCGCTTGTGGAATGGATTCCCTGATAGCTCAGTTGGGAAAGAGTCTGCCTACAATGCCGGGGACCCGTGTTCGATCCCTGGGTTGGGGAGATTCCCTGGAGAATGGAAAGGCTAGCCCATCCAGTTTTCTGGCCTGGAGACATCCACGGACTGTAGTCCAGGGGGCCGCAAAGAGCTGGAGACAAACGGAGTGACTTTCACTTGAGCTTTGTAAGCAAAGTCTGAGTGGAGGAAAGTATCGGGTCATGGATAGTCAGTGTGCCATGGTGATGAGGAGTGTTTAGAGAGTTCACGGTTGATTTGTGCTGTGTAAGAGGGAAACACCTCCTGAGGAAACACACATACTCACAGCTTCAGAATTCCATCACACGGGCTCACATGTGGGCCCCCAACCCTGATTCACACAAACTCACATCATCTAGAAGATGTGGATGTTTCCAGGGACTATAGAACACAGAGACTGCTCTGTCCTTGAGATCAGTCTCTTCTGAGAAGCCCCAGCCCTCACCCACAGTAGGAATCCGGCATCAGGGTGACTCTGCAAACCTAGCTGGCATGAGAGCCCCACAACTCTCAGCTAAATTGTTCCTCAGCAGAGGGATGGTCCCTGAATATTTACCAGGTTCGGTGGCTTCTGCGGCTGCCTGTGACTAGAGAGAAGAAAACAAGTGTGAGATTGTCAGCATCCTGTGTTCTCTGCAGTGACTTTTTCGTTCGTTATCTGTTTGTTTGTTTGTTTGTATTTTTCTTCCCTCAGGGAGCTAAACTCTTTGAAAAAAAGCAAGGGCTCAAAAGAAAACAGAGAGGACCCTTGTTGAAACAGCTGGGCTCTTTCAGTGAAGATTTTCTGCTTCAAGGGGCCAAAAAATTCTACCGAGCAAAGGACCTACAGTAGTAATGGACGGTATATTTTAGTGTCCTTTGGAATCAGGTCTGTGTTGATAAGAGATTTCCCTTCAATATTTCACTAGCAAGGAAGTGCATACATAAGTGTCAATATACACAGTCAGATTAGCATCACTGTATTTCGCTGAATAAAAAACAAAGAAGGGAAGCAACAGTCTTATGAGAGATCACATTTGAGCTTACCGTTGTCGTATCCACAGGAGGGTCCTCAGCCCCAGCCTGGGGCTGATCCAACAGCTGGTCTTCCCGGGTCACTAAAGGGAAACAGAATGGCATCAGGAAAGACGTGAGGCTGCTTACAAATATCTCAGTAATTTTTTGTTTGGTGGGCACAGGGGAAAGGTTAGTACATATGGACTGAGCTGCTCTTCAATCATCCTCCTTGCTGGAAGAGACCAGCACATAGGCAATGAGAGAGAGAGTGCCTGCATTTAACTGGTGATAACCGAACCCGTGCGGAAAAGTCAAACGTTAAGCTGCATGCCAGCTTTCAATGACAGACACCCATGACCCTCCTGCCTGTTGACAGCATATGGGAAACCACACCTATCTTCTGGCTTTCTACCTAGATCACTGCATCCTCAGGTCCGATGTTTCAAGTATTGTACTGGCCAAGTCTCTGAGAGTTTGTTTTTTTTTTTATTCCATTTCTGTTAATGGGAGTCTAATTACTTTTACAATATTGTACTGCACTTGCCAAACATTGACAGGAATCCACCCCAGCTGTACATGTGCGCCCCATCTTGAATCTGCCTCCCACCTCCCTCCCCATATCATCCCTCTGGCTCATCCCAGTGCACCAGGCTTGAGCGTCAAACTTTTGTTAGAGGATTGAATTCAGTTCGACCTTTCCAAATAGTTATTATCATCGTGGGATGTTATTTCCCAGGCTTGATTTTCCAAACAATGTTTGCATGCCCACTGAGTCAGTGGCTGTTCAGACTCACACAAGTCATAAATTTAGTGGGACAGTTCGTTATGCAGACGAAGCCTAGAGTGAACCTGACTGTCTCTGACCCAGTTATGCATTCCATTTACCACAAGAGTCATGGTCACTTGACTATCACATTGCACTGTTAGCTGTCTGTGACAATGTCCCTTGAGTGTGTACTACAAACTTTAATCAATGTAACGTTACGAGAATGGAACGCAAAACAATAACATATATCTCTGATGATAAAATGCTTGTGTCCCTGTTTAAACAAGGACAGGAACCACAACACTTATCAGGACTTGCTGCTGCTGCTGCTGCTGCTAAGTCGCTTCAGTCGTGTCCGACTCTGTGCGACCCCACAGACTGACACTCTACAAAATGCCACACAACACTCAGAATCTGTGAGTTTACCAGCAGATGTGAGTCCCAAGGTACTTTGCACGGCAATGACTGTGCCAACCTTGGCATGAAGCCACCCATGTTCTACCGTGGGTACCGTGACCACTGTGCCCACCTTATAATGACGGGCAGGATCTAGACCCCTGGACCTGCTAGTACCTCCAGGCATGGACACAGATGCACGGGTCCCCTTGCCCCATGACTGAGGATCACGTGGCTAACTCTAGGAGCACGTCACTGGTCAAGGGGAGCCAAATTGGGATCAACCCTCAGCACTCCGTTTGGCTTTGCCAACACGAGGTCAAGAAGGTGCGCCATTTGTCTCATCGCCACGTTCACCTGAGCAGAATCAATACGAAACTCGCTTGTGGAATGGATTCCCTGATAGCTCAGTTGGGAAAGAGTCTGCCTACAATGCCGGGGACCCGTGTTCGATCCCTGGGTTGGGGAGATTCCCTGGAGAATGGAAAGGCTAGCCCATCCAGTTTTCTGGCCTGGAGACATCCACGGACTGTAGTCCAGGGGGCCGCAAAGAGCTGGAGACAAACGGAGTGACTTTCACTTGAGCTTTGTAAGCAAAGTCTGAGTGGAGGAAAGTATCGGGTCATGGATAGTCAGTGTGCCATGGTGATGAGGAGTGTTTAGAGAGTTCACGGTTGATTTGTGCTGTGTAAGAGGGAAACACCTCCTGAGGAAACACACATACTCACAGCTTCAGAATTCCATCACACGGGCTCACATGTGGGCCCCCAACCCTGATTCACACAAACTCACATCATCTAGAAGATGTGGATGTTTCCAGGGACTATAGAACACAGAGACTGCTCTGTCCTTGAGATCAGTCTCTTCTGAGAAGCCCCAGCCCTCACCCACAGTAGGAATCCGGCATCAGGGTGACTCTGCAAACCTAGCTGGCATGAGAGCCCCACAACTCTCAGCTAAATTGTTCCTCAGCAGAGGGATGGTCCCTGAATATTTACCAGGTTCGGTGGCTTCTGCGGCTGCCTGTGACTAGAGAGAAGAAAACAAGTGTGAGATTGTCAGCATCCTGTGTTCTCTGCAGTGACTTTTTCGTTCGTTATCTGTTTGTTTGTTTGTTTGTATTTTTCTTCCCTCAGGGAGCTAAACTCTTTGAAAAAAAGCAAGGGCTCAAAAGAAAACAGAGAGGACCCTTGTTGAAACAGCTGGGCTCTTTCAGTGAAGATTTTCTGCTTCAAGGGGCCAAAAAATTCTACCGAGCAAAGGACCTACAGTAGTAATGGACGGTATATTTTAGTGTCCTTTGGAATCAGGTCTGTGTTGATAAGAGATTTCCCTTCAATATTTCACTAGCAAGGAAGTGCATACATAAGTGTCAATATACACAGTCAGATTAGCATCACTGTATTTCGCTGAATAAAAAACAAAGAAGGGAAGCAACAGTCTTATGAGAGATCACATTTGAGCTTACCGTTGTCGTATCCACAGGAGGGTCCTCAGCCCCAGCCTGGGGCTGATCCAACAGCTGGTCTTCCCGGGTCACTAAAGGGAAACAGAATGGCATCAGGAAAGACGTGAGGCTGCTTACAAATATCTCAGTAATTTTTTGTTTGGTGGGCACAGGGGAAAGGTTAGTACATATGGACTGAGCTGCTCTTCAATCATCCTCCTTGCTGGAAGAGACCAGCACATAGGCAATGAGAGAGAGAGTGCCTGCATTTAACTGGTGATAACCGAACCCGTGCGGAAAAGTCAAACGTTAAGCTGCATGCCAGCTTTCAATGACAGACACCCATGACCCTCCTGCCTGTTGACAGCATATGGGAAACCACACCTATCTTCTGGCTTTCTACCTAGATCACTGCATCCTCAGGTCCGATGTTTCAAGTATTGTACTGGCCAAGTCTCTGAGAGTTTGTTTTTTTTTTTAATCCATTTCTGTTAATGGGAGTCTAATTACTTTTACAATATTGTACTGCACTTGCCAAACATTGACAGGAATCCACCCCAGCTGTACATGTGCGCCCCATCTTGAATCCGCCTCCCACCTCCCTCCCCATATCATCCCTCTGGCTCATCCCAGTGCACCAGGCTTGAGCGTCAAACTTTTGTTAGAGGATTGAATTCAGTTCGACCTTTCCAAATAGTTATTATCATCGTGGGATGTTATTTCCCAGGCTTGATTTTCCAAACAATGTTTGCATGCCCACTGAGTCAGTGGCTGTTCAGACTCACACAAGTCATAAATTTAGTGGGACAGTTCGTTATGCAGACGAAGCCTAGAGTGAACCTGACTGTCTCTGACCCAGTTATGCATTCCATTTACCACAAGAGTCATGGTCACTTGACTATCACATTGCACTGTTAGCTGTCTGTGACAATGTCCCTTGAGTGTGTACTACAAACTTTAATCAATGTAACGTTACGAGAATGGAACGCAAAACAATAACATATATCTCTGATGATAAAATGCTTGTGTCCCTGTTTAAACAAGGACAGGAACCACAACACTTATCAGGACTTGCTGCTGCTGCTGCTGCTGCTAAGTCGCTTCAGTCGTGTCCGACTCTGTGCGACCCCACAGACTGACACTCTACAAAATGCCACACAACACTCAGAATCTGTGAGTTTACCAGCAGATGTGAGTCCCAAGGTACTTTGCACGGCAATGACTGTGCCAACCTTGGCATGAAGCCACCCATGTTCTACCGTGGGTACCGTGACCACTGTGCCCACCTTATAATGACGGGCAGGATCTAGACCCCTGGACCTGCTAGTACCTCCAGGCATGGACACAGATGCACGGGTCCCCTTGCCCCATGACTGAGGATCACGTGGCTAACTCTAGGAGCACGTCACTGGTCAAGGGGAGCCAAATTGGGATCAACCCTCAGCACTCCGTTTGGCTTTGCCAACACGAGGTCAAGAAGGTGCGCCATTTGTCTCATCGCCACGTTCACCTGAGCAGAATCAATACGAAACTCGCTTGTGGAATGGATTCCCTGATAGCTCAGTTGGGAAAGAGTCTGCCTACAATGCCGGGGACCCGTGTTCGATCCCTGGGTTGGGGAGATTCCCTGGAGAATGGAAAGGCTAGCCCATCCAGTTTTCTGGCCTGGAGACATCCACGGACTGTAGTCCAGGGGGCCGCAAAGAGCTGGAGACAAACGGAGTGACTTTCACTTGAGCTTTGTAAGCAAAGTCTGAGTGGAGGAAAGTATCGGGTCATGGATAGTCAGTGTGCCATGGTGATGAGGAGTGTTTAGAGAGTTCACGGTTGATTTGTGCTGTGTAAGAGGGAAACACCTCCTGAGGAAACACACATACTCACAGCTTCAGAATTCCATCACACGGGCTCACATGTGGGCCCCCAACCCTGATTCACACAAACTCACATCATCTAGAAGATGTGGATGTTTCCAGGGACTATAGAACACAGAGACTGCTCTGTCCTTGAGATCAGTCTCTTCTGAGAAGCCCCAGCCCTCACCCACAGTAGGAATCCGGCATCAGGGTGACTCTGCAAACCTAGCTGGCATGAGAGCCCCACAACTCTCAGCTAAATTGTTCCTCAGCAGAGGGATGGTCCCTGAATATTTACCAGGTTCGGTGGCTTCTGCGGCTGCCTGTGACTAGAGAGAAGAAAACAAGTGTGAGATTGTCAGCATCCTGTGTTCTCTGCAGTGACTTTTTCGTTCGTTATCTGTTTGTTTGTTTGTTTGTATTTTTCTTCCCTCAGGGAGCTAAACTCTTTGAAAAAAAGCAAGGGCTCAAAAGAAAACAGAGAGGACCCTTGTTGAAACAGCTGGGCTCTTTCAGTGAAGATTTTCTGCTTCAAGGGGCCAAAAAATTCTACCGAGCAAAGGACCTACAGTAGTAATGGACGGTATATTTTAGTGTCCTTTGGAATCAGGTCTGTGTTGATAAGAGATTTCCCTTCAATATTTCACTAGCAAGGAAGTGCATACATAAGTGTCAATATACACAGTCAGATTAGCATCACTGTATTTCGCTGAATAAAAAACAAAGAAGGGAAGCAACAGTCTTATGAGAGATCACATTTGAGCTTACCGTTGTCGTATCCACAGGAGGGTCCTCAGCCCCAGCCTGGGGCTGATCCAACAGCTGGTCTTCCCGGGTCACTAAAGGGAAACAGAATGGCATCAGGAAAGACGTGAGGCTGCTTACAAATATCTCAGTAATTTTTTGTTTGGTGGGCACAGGGGAAAGGTTAGTACATATGGACTGAGCTGCTCTTCAATCATCCTCCTTGCTGGAAGAGACCAGCACATAGGCAATGAGAGAGAGAGTGCCTGCATTTAACTGGTGATAACCGAACCCGTGCGGAAAAGTCAAACGTTAAGCTGCATGCCAGCTTTCAATGACAGACACCCATGACCCTCCTGCCTGTTGACAGCATATGGGAAACCACACCTATCTTCTGGCTTTCTACCTAGATCACTGCATCCTCAGGTCCGATGTTTCAAGTATTGTACTGGCCAAGTCTCTGAGAGTTTGTTTTTTTTTTTAATCCATTTCTGTTAATGGGAGTCTAATTACTTTTACAATATTGTACTGCACTTGCCAAACATTGACAGGAATCCACCCCAGCTGTACATGTGCGCCCCATCTTGAATCCGCCTCCCACCTCCCTCCCCATATCATCCCTCTGGCTCATCCCAGTGCACCAGGCTTGAGCGTCAAACTTTTGTTAGAGGATTGAATTCAGTTCGACCTTTCCAAATAGTTATTATCATCGTGGGATGTTATTTCCCAGGCTTGATTTTCCAAACAATGTTTGCATGCCCACTGAGTCAGTGGCTGTTCAGACTCACACAAGTCATAAATTTAGTGGGACAGTTCGTTATGCAGACGAAGCCTAGAGTGAACCTGACTGTCTCTGACCCAGTTATGCATTCCATTTACCACAAGAGTCATGGTCACTTGACTATCACATTGCACTGTTAGCTGTCTGTGACAATGTCCCTTGAGTGTGTACTACAAACTTTAATCAATGTAACGTTACGAGAATGGAACGCAAAACAATAACATATATCTCTGATGATAAAATGCTTGTGTCCCTGTTTAAACAAGGACAGGAACCACAACACTTATCAGGACTTGCTGCTGCTGCTGCTGCTGCTAAGTCGCTTCAGTCGTGTCCGACTCTGTGCGACCCCACAGACTGACACTCTACAAAATGCCACACAACACTCAGAATCTGTGAGTTTACCAGCAGATGTGAGTCCCAAGGTACTTTGCACGGCAATGACTGTGCCAACCTTGGCATGAAGCCACCCATGTTCTACCGTGGGTACCGTGACCACTGTGCCCACCTTATAATGACGGGCAGGATCTAGACCCCTGGACCTGCTAGTACCTCCAGGCATGGACACAGATGCACGGGTCCCCTTGCCCCATGACTGAGGATCACGTGGCTAACTCTAGGAGCACGTCACTGGTCAAGGGGAGCCAAATTGGGATCAACCCTCAGCACTCCGTTTGGCTTTGCCAACACGAGGTCAAGAAGGTGCGCCATTTGTCTCATCGCCACGTTCACCTGAGCAGAATCAATACGAAACTCGCTTGTGGAATGGATTCCCTGAAAGCTCAGTTGGGAAAGAGTCTGCCTACAATGCCGGGGACCCGTGTTCGATCCCTGGGTTGGGGAGATTCCCTGGAGAATGGAAAGGCTAGCCCATCCAGTTTTCTGGCCTGGAGACATCCACGGACTGTAGTCCAGGGGGCCGCAAAGAGCTGGAGACAAACGGAGTGACTTTCACTTGAGCTTTGTAAGCAAAGTCTGAGTGGAGGAAAGTATCGGGTCATGGATAGTCAGTGTGCCATGGTGATGAGGAGTGTTTAGAGAGTTCACGGTTGATTTGTGCTGTGTAAGAGGGAAACACCTCCTGAGGAAACACACATACTCACAGCTTCAGAATTCCATCACACGGGCTCACATGTGGGCCCCCAACCCTGATTCACACAAACTCACATCATCTAGAAGATGTGGATGTTTCCAGGGACTATAGAACACAGAGACTGCTCTGTCCTTGAGATCAGTCTCTTCTGAGAAGCCCCAGCCCTCACCCACAGTAGGAATCCGGCATCAGGGTGACTCTGCAAACCTAGCTGGCATGAGAGCCCCACAACTCTCAGCTAAATTGTTCCTCAGCAGAGGGATGGTCCCTGAATATTTACCAGGTTCGGTGGCTTCTGCGGCTGCCTGTGACTAGAGAGAAGAAAACAAGTGTGAGATTGTCAGCATCCTGTGTTCTCTGCAGTGACTTTTTCGTTCGTTATCTGTTTGTTTGTTTGTTTGTTTGTTTGTATTTTTCTTCCCTCAGGGAGCTAAACTCTTTGAAAAAAAGCAAGGGCTCAAAAGAAAACAGAGAGGACCCTTGTTGAAACAGCTGGGCTCTTTCAGTGAAGATTTTCTGCTTCAAGGGGCCAAAAAATTCTACCGAGCAAAGGACCTACAGTAGTAATGGACGGTATATTTTAGTGTCCTTTGGAATCAGGTCTGTGTTGATAAGAGATTTCCCTTCAATATTTCACTAGCAAGGAAGTGCATACATAAGTGTCAATATACACAGTCAGATTAGCATCACTGTATTTCGCTGAATAAAAAACAAAGAAGGGAAGCAACAGTCTTATGAGAGATCACATTTGAGCTTACCGTTGTCGTATCCACAGGAGGGTCCTCAGCCCCAGTCTGGGGCTGATCCAACAGCTGGTCTTCCCGGGTCACTAAAGGGAAACAGAATGGCATCAGGAAAGACGTGAGGCTGCTTACAAATATCTCAGTAATTTTTTGTTTGGTGGGCACAGGGGAAAGGTTAGTACATATGGACTGAGCTGCTCTTCAATCATCCTCCTTGCTGGAAGAGACCAGCACATAGGCAATGAGAGAGAGAGTGCCTGCATTTAACTGGTGATAACCGAACCCGTGCGGAAAAGTCAAACGTTAAGCTGCATGCCAGCTTTCAATGACAGACACCCATGACCCTCCTGCCTGTTGACAGCATATGGGAAACCACACCTATCTTCTGGCTTTCTACCTAGATCACTGCATCCTCAGGTCCGATGTTTCAAGTATTGTACTGGCCAAGTCTCTGAGAGTTTGTTTTTTTTTTAATCCATTTCTGTTAATGGGAGTCTAATTACTTTTACAATATTGTACTGCACTTGCCAAACATTGACAGGAATCCACCCCAGCTGTACATGTGCGCCCCATCTTGAATCCGCCTCCCACCTCCCTCCCCATATCATCCCTCTGGCTCATCCCAGTGCACCAGGCTTGAGCGTCAAACTTTTGTTAGAGGATTGAATTCAGTTCGACCTTTCCAAATAGTTATTATCATCGTGGGATGTTATTTCCCAGGCTTGATTTTCCAAACAATGTTTGCATGCCCACTGAGTCAGTGGCTGTTCAGACTCACACAAGTCATAAATTTAGTGGGACAGTTCGTTATGCAGACGAAGCCTAGAGTGAACCTGACTGTCTCTGACCCAGTTATGCATTCCATTTACCACAAGAGTCATGGTCACTTGACTATCACATTGCACTGTTAGCTGTCTGTGACAATGTCCCTTGAGTGTGTACTACAAACTTTAATCAATGTAACGTTACGAGAATGGAACGCAAAACAATAACATATATCTCTGATGATAAAATGCTCGTGTCCCTGTTTAAACAAGGACAGGAACCACAACACTTATCAGGACTTGCTGCTGCTGCTGCTGCTGCTAAGTCGCTTCAGTCGTGTCCGACTCTGTGCGACCCCACAGACTGACACTCTACAAAATGCCACACAACACTCAGAATCTGTGAGTTTACCAGCAGATGTGAGTCCCAAGGTACTTTGCACGGCAATGACTGTGCCAACCTTGGCATGAAGCCACCCATGTTCTACCGTGGGTACCGTGACCACTGTGCCCACCTTATAATGACGGGCAGGATCTAGACCCCTGGACCTGCTAGTACCTCCAGGCATGGACACAGATGCACGGGTCCCCTTGCCCCATGACTGAGGATCACGTGGCTAACTCTAGGAGCACGTCACTGGTCAAGGGGAGCCAAATTGGGATCAACCCTCAGCACTCCGTTTGGCTTTGCCAACACGAGGTCAAGAAGGTGCGCCATTTGTCTCATCGCCACGTTCACCTGAGCAGAATCAATACGAAACTCGCTTGTGGAATGGATTCCCTGATAGCTCAGTTGGGAAAGAGTCTGCCTACAATGCCGGGGACCCGTGTTCGATCCCTGGGTTGGGGAGATTCCCTGGAGAATGGAAAGGCTAGCCCATCCAGTTTTCTGGCCTGGAGACATCCACGGACTGTAGTCCAGGGGGCCGCAAAGAGCTGGAGACAAACGGAGTGACTTTCACTTGAGCTTTGTAAGCAAAGTCTGAGTGGAGGAAAGTATCGGGTCATGGATAGTCAGTGTGCCATGGTGATGAGGAGTGTTTAGAGAGTTCACGGTTGATTTGTGCTGTGTAAGAGGGAAACACCTCCTGAGGAAACACACATACTCACAGCTTCAGAATTCCATCACACGGGCTCACATGTGGGCCCCCAACCCTGATTCACACAAACTCACATCATCTAGAAGATGTGGATGTTTCCAGGGACTACAGAACACAGAGACTGCTCTGTCCTTGAGATCAGTCTCTTCTGAGAAGCCCCAGCCCTCACCCACAGTAGGAATCCGGCATCAGGGTGACTCTGCAAACCTAGCTGGCATGAGAGCCCCACAACTCTCAGCTAAATTGTTCCTCAGCAGAGGGATGGTCCCTGAATATTTACCAGGTTCGGTGGCTTCTGCGGCTGCCTGTGACTAGAGAGAAGAAAACAAGTGTGAGATTGTCAGCATCCTGTGTTCTCTGCAGTGACTTTTTCGTTCGTTATCTGTTTGTTTGTTTGTTTGTTTGTTTGTATTTTTCTTCCCTCAGGGAGCTAAACTCTTTGAAAAAAAGCAAGGGCTCAAAAGAAAACAGAGAGGACCCTTGTTGAAACAGCTGGGCTCTTTCAGTGAAGATTTTCTGCTTCAAGGGGCCAAAAAATTCTACCGAGCAAAGGACCTACAGTAGTAATGGACGGTATATTTTAGTGTCCTTTGGAATCAGGTCTGTGTTGATAAGAGATTTCCCTTCAATATTTCACTAGCAAGGAAGTGCATACATAAGTGTCAATATACACAGTCAGATTAGCATCACTGTATTTCGCTGAATAAAAAACAAAGAAGGGAAGCAACAGTCTTATGAGAGATCACATTTGAGCTTACCGTTGTCGTATCCACAGGAGGGTCCTCAGCCCCAGCCTGGGGCTGATCCAACAGCTGGTCTTCCCGGGTCACTAAAGGGAAACAGAATGGCATCAGGAAAGACGTGAGGCTGCTTACAAATATCTCAGTAATTTTTTGTTTGGTGGGCACAGGGGAAAGGTTAGTACATATGGACTGAGCTGCTCTTCAATCATCCTCCTTGCTGGAAGAGACCAGCACATAGGCAATGAGAGAGAGAGTGCCTGCATTTAACTGGTGATAACCGAACCCGTGCGGAAAAGTCAAACGTTAAGCTGCATGCCAGCTTTCAATGACAGACACCCATGACCCTCCTGCCTGTTGACAGCATATGGGAAACCACACCTATCTTCTGGCTTTCTACCTAGATCACTGCATCCTCAGGTCCGATGTTTCAAGTATTGTACTGGCCAAGTCTCTGAGAGTTTGTTTTTTTTTTAATCCATTTCTGTTAATGGGAGTCTAATTACTTTTACAATATTGTACTGCACTTGCCAAACATTGACAGGAATCCACCCCAGCTGTACATGTGCGCCCCATCTTGAATCCGCCTCCCACCTCCCTCCCCATATCATCCCTCTGGCTCATCCCAGTGCACCAGGCTTGAGCGTCAAACTTTTGTTAGAGGATTGAATTCAGTTCGACCCTTCCAAATAGTTATTATCATCGTGGGATGTTATTTCCCAGGCTTGATTTTCCAAACAATGTTTGCATGCCCACTGAGTCAGTGGCTGTTCAGACTCACACAAGTCATAAATTTAGTGGGACAGTTCGTTATGCAGACGAAGCCTAGAGTGAACCTGACTGTCTCTGACCCAGTTATGCATTCCATTTACCACAAGAGTCATGGTCACTTGACTATCACATTGCACTGTTAGCTGTCTGTGACAATGTCCCTTGAGTGTGTACTACAAACTTTAATCAATGTAACGTTACGAGAATGGAACGCAAAACAATAACATATATCTCTGATGATAAAATGCTCGTGTCCCTGTTTAAACAAGGACAGGAACCACAACACTTATCAGGACTTGCTGCTGCTGCTGCTGCTGCTAAGTCGCTTCAGTCGTGTCCGACTCTGTGCGACCCCACAGACTGACACTCTACAAAATGCCACACAACACTCAGAATCTGTGAGTTTACCAGCAGATGTGAGTCCCAAGGTACTTTGCACGGCAATGACTGTGCCAACCTTGGCATGAAGCCACCCATGTTCTACCGTGGGTACCGTGACCACTGTGCCCACCTTATAATGACGGGCAGGATCTAGACCCCTGGACCTGCTAGTACCTCCAGGCATGGACACAGATGCACGGGTCCCCTTGCCCCATGACTGAGGATCACGTGGCTAACTCTAGGAGCACGTCACTGGTCAAGGGGAGCCAAATTGGGATCAACCCTCAGCACTCCGTTTGGCTTTGCCAACACGAGGTCAAGAAGGTGCGCCATTTGTCTCATCGCCACGTTCACCTGAGCAGAATCAATACGAAACTCGCTTGTGGAATAGATTCCCTGATAGCTCAGTTGGGAAAGAGTCTGCCTACAATGCCGGGGACCCGTGTTCGATCCCTGGGTTGGGGAGATTCCCTGGAGAATGGAAAGGCTAGCCCATCCAGTTTTCTGGCCTGGAGACATCCACGGACTGTAGTCCAGGGGGCCGCAAAGAGCTGGAGACAAACGGAGTGACTTTCACTTGAGCTTTGTAAGCAAAGTCTGAGTGGAGGAAAGTATCGGGTCATGGATAGTCAGTGTGCCATGGTGATGAGGAGTGTTTAGAGAGTTCACGGTTGATTTGTGCTGTGTAAGAGGGAAACACCTCCTGAGGAAACACACATACTCACAGCTTCAGAATTCCATCACACGGGCTCACATGTGGGCCCCCAACCCTGATTCACACAAACTCACATCATCTAGAAGATGTGGATGTTTCCAGGGACTACAGAACACAGAGACTGCTCTGTCCTTGAGATCAGTCTCTTCTGAGAAGCCCCAGCCCTCACCCACAGTAGGAATCCGGCATCAGGGTGACTCTGCAAACCTAGCTGGCATGAGAGCCCCACAACTCTCAGCTAAATTGTTCCTCAGCAGAGGGATGGTCCCTGAATATTTACCAGGTTTGGTGGCTTCTGCGGCTGCCTGTGACTAGAGAGAAGAAAACAAGTGTGAGATTGTCAGCATCCTGTGTTCTCTGCAGTGACTTTTTCGTTCGTTATCTGTTTGTTTGTTTGTTTGTTTGTATTTTTCTTCCCTCAGGGAGCTAAACTCTTTGAAAAAAAGCAAGGGCTCAAAAGAAAACAGAGAGGACCCTTGTTGAAACAGCTGGGCTCTTTCAGTGAAGATTTTCTGTTTCAAGGGGCCAAAAAATTCTACCGAGCAAAGGACCTACAGTAGTAATGGATGGTATATTTTAGTGTCCTTTGGAATCAGGTCTGTGTTGATAAGAGATTTCCCTTCAATATTTCACTAGCAAGGAAGTGCATACATAAGTGTCAATATACACAGTCAGATTAGCATCACTGTATTTCGCTGAATAAAAAACAAAGAAGGGAAGCAACAGTCTTATGAGAGATCACATTTGAGCTTACCGTTGTCGTATCCACAGGAGGGTCCTCAGCCCCAGCCTGGGGCTGATCCAACAGCTGGTCTTCCCGGGTCACTAAAGGGAAACAGAATGGCATCAGGAAAGATGTGAGGCTGCTTACAAATATCTCAGTAATTTTTTGTTTGGTGGGCACAGGGGAAAGGTTAGTACATATGGACTGAGCTGCTCTTCAATCATCCTCCTTGCTGGAAGAGACCAGCACATAGGCAATGAGAGAGAGTGCCCGCATTTAACTGGTGATAACCGAACCCGTGCGGAAAAGTCAAACGTTAAGCTGCATGCCAGCTTTCAATGACAGACACCCATGACCCTCCTGCCTGTTGACAGCATATGGGAAATCACACCTATCTTCTGGCTTTCTACCTAGATCACTGCATCCTCAGGTCCAATGTTTCAAGTATTGTACTGGCCAAGTCTCTGAGAGTTTTTTTTTTTTAATCCATTTCTTTTAATTGGAGTCTAATTACTTTACAATATTGTATTGCACTTGCCAAACACTGACAGGTATCCGCCCCAGGTGTATATGTGTTCCCCATCTTGAATCCGCCTCCCACCTCCCTCCCCATATCATCCCTCTGGCTCATCCCAGTCCACCAGGCTTGAGCGTCACGACCACTGGAAAAACCACAGCCTTGACTAGTTGGACCTTTGTTGACAAAGGGATGTGTATTCTTTTCAATATGTTGTCTAGGTTAGTCATAACTTTTCCTCGAAGGAGTAAGTGTCTTTTAATTCATAGCTGCAATCACCATCTGCAGTGATTTTGGAGAACCCCAAAATAAATTCAGTCACTGTTTCCACCGTTTCGCCATCTATCTGCCATGAAGTAATGAGACTAGATGCCATTATCTTCGTTTTCTGACTGTTGAGTCTTAAGCCAACTTTTTCACTCTCCTCTTTCCCTTTCATCAAGAGGCTCTTTAGTTCTTCTTTATTTTCTGCCATAGGGTGGTGTCATTCGCATATCTCAGTTTATTGATTCTTCTTCCAGCAATCTTGGTTTTTCTATTTTCACAACTCATTGTACCTATCAACATCATCTACATCTACATCTTTGTCATCAGATCCAATATAACCTCTATACCTATTAAGTCATAATCCACCTTCTCCATTGCCTCCTCGCTTTGGCAATTTCTATTTCCAGCTTCCATGCGTTAGCTTATTCTGTGTACCTTAAACCAGTGGAATCATACAACATTTGTCTTTCTGTGCCTGCCTTATTTCACTAACTATAATTAATTTTTGTATTAAATTGCCCATCCACTTTGTAGCATATTTCAATCCGTAATTCAGTTTTATGGCGGGATAGTATTCCATTCTGAGTACATATTACATTTCATTTATCCATTCATCACATGATGGTCTTTGGGTGTTTTTTCTATTATTTACGTACTAATAATACACTGTGAACATTACTGTATAGATTTCTGAACGGTACTATAATTTAAATGTGCATATTGAAAATATCACTGAATGTAACAACACAAAGTGTGAATGTTAGGTGAACTACAGACTTTGAATTACTGAAAATATATTATCTCACTAATTGTAAAAAATGTACCATACATATGTTATCTGTGAGTCGAATTTAATAGCTGAAACTAAAGTGATATGATATAGGAATTTTCTGTATAATCCATACAGCTTTTATGTCAATGTAACCCTGTTTTAAATAAAGTCTAATAATTTAAAGAAATCTTGAAACATAACTTCAGGGGGGAACACATCACAGCTAGTGTTGAAAAATTAGCTAATGTCCAAACCATAGCTAGAGACCATCTTCACTTTTAAGCATGAACCAAAATCTGAATTTAAAATGCATTTTTCCTTTCATAGTTAAAGCAGTACAGCAACTGATACAGTTTCTATTTGAACACATGAAATTAAAGAACATTGCTTAGCATTTCAGTTTTTTTCTTAAATAGGAGGCACTGAACATACTACAATAATTATTCTTGAATGAACTAAATGAGAAAATTTCCACAGTACCTTCAGTTGAGTTATTGTGCACCCTCTTCCGTGGCCCACAACGGAGTCTTTTCATCCACCTGGTTTTTCGTGTTCTTGCCCTGTGACAGATGTTTCTTCTCCCCCTCTGGAATAAACATCCTGTGAAATGCATTATAATGGAGAGAGCTGTCGACATCTTGCTTGCAGAGGACCACCCGGGAACTAATAATCATTGATCCACAGTTCAACCCTGGGTCCCCTTCCTCACCACATGCCTAGCAGGGCCTCCTGACCCTGCTAGGCATGTGGACTTAGGAAGATCTGTGGTTTGATGTGCACTGAACGCACCCAGCAGACTGCCTGTGCAGACAAATACCTCTCTATAACTGAGACCTAGAAGCTCAGCAGAGCATAGTAACCATGCTGATGGACTGGATTCAGATCCTGTTTAGGAGAAGCAGGTTCTTGGGAAAGACATTTGGATCTCTCTTTGCCTCAGTTTCCTGTACAGAGTTGGAGAAATGTTGATATGGCCTATTTTTAGTATTATGAGGCCAAGAATGATTAAATATAGGTAAAATGTTAGAGAAATGAAGGAGGGACTTACCTGGAAGTCAAGTGGTTAAGAATCTGCCTTGAAATGCAGGGAATAGGTATTTGATTTCTGGTCAGGGGAGTAAGAGCCTACATGCCTCAGAGCAGCTAAGCCCACATGGTGCAACTACTCAGCCCGAGTAGCACAACTAGAGAGTCAGTGCACTGCAACGAAAGATCTACACGGTGCAACGAAGATCCCATGTGCCACAACTAAGACCCCAAGCAGTCAAGTAAATAAATAGAAAAGCTTCATAAATGCTCTAGAAGAGTTCAGTCTTGAATGATGTCAAGAATAAGGTGGACCTTTAGTAGCGGTTGAAAGCAGAGAGGGCATTTTGATGGTTCCAAGTGGGGATGGAAGCTTACTCCAGCTTTTTCACAGAAACAGGGCTTTACAGTTTATGGAGAGTATCTATTATCGCCTCCTCTGACACCCGGCCCTGTTGGGGAGGATGGGGGGACAAAGTGGGGGCTGTAACGGTATTGAAATGTAGAGAGATCAGTGACTTTCCAAGAACGCACAATGGTGAATGCAACCCCCCTCAAATTCCCCTGCCCCTAGCTTTCTGCGGATGACAGCTGGATGCCCTGGAGAAGACGACTCAGCCTAGAAAAGATCTCAAACCCTCCTTCCACCACTTGTCTCTGTATTTCCATTTCTGATCCAAAATACAAGTTTCTTCTGAGGCAAACTCCTCAGAAGGACCATAGGATTTCAACTCTCTCCATCCTCCACAGATCCTTCACATGGGCAACCATGTCACAACAGCCTTTTCAGTGTCATCTTGCTGAGTGACCAGTGGGCTGTTTGGCATCCAAGATGGCTCAGAGCTCAGAATTTTCTAAACCAAAAGCCACATGATGGCTCCACCAAGAATTACCTTCGCTTCCACTGACCAAGTCTGGATGAGGAGTTAATGTGAGTTAACTGGGAAGGTGGCCATCTGTGCTGGGCTTTGGAGTCTTAATGAAGTCTCTGATGCTCAAAGTCTTACAGGGGATCAGAGCACTGATTTGAGCAGCCTGGACGAAGTGCTAGCTAAGAATGGGCAGGAGCTCGAGTCTTCCCTCACTAAAACTGACTGTATCAACTCATCATACTCTAGACACGGTAGTGGAAGACAGCAGAGCCCCATATTCTTTTTGAAAGTCATGTCCATACTCATAGACTAGAGACATCACCCCAAGATTCTCCTTGAGGATCAACAGGCAAACCCTCCTTCCCTCAGTGACCAAATGTTCATCCTACTAACCCAGCAGCACTGCCCCATCTCATCAAACTCCCTGACAAAGGCAAACAGTGATCCTGCTCACATCCACCCATGGAAATTCCACCAGTAAATCTCAGTTGTTTTTTTTTTTTTCATTTGTAAAAGTTTCTGGATTTACACTGCTAGTACTTGTAGATTTGGGAAACTACATTTAGAGAGTTGAGCTGTAATCCCCTTTTCCTGTAATGTCCATTTTTGGGGAGACATCATGGTAACTCCTGCTTCATTTCTTTCCATCTATTCTCTGGTACAGTGTGTACCAACCTGGCACTAGAAACTGTACATTTTTCTAAATTTAGGAAGATATTTAAGGCTGCCAGCTGACAGAAGAATCAAAAAGTATAAATTAAGGATTAAAGGAAAAGTATATAATACATTTATATCTCTGTAGATAAACTAGAATGATGGAAATAATTTTTTTAAAAGTGAGGAAAAACCTTCAGTAAAAGTTAACCAGCCCATTTGAAGAAACAGCCTTCAGAGGATCAGTAGGAACCTACCTCCAAAACAGTTTACATTTCCCATTTTAAAATACCCAACACTGAAGATGAGGTCTTCTCACACTCCCTCTCGCCTCACCAAGTGGCGGTTGGTACAGAATGCAGAATGTGTATCATCACATTACCATGGAGACGATCCATCACAGAACTTTCAGAGTGAACTGGACTCTGCACAGGATGAGTCCAAAGGCTGCCATATAGAAAGTGTGTTTCTATGGACACATTTAGCTTTTCAGAGCAAACATTTTATTTCAAAACTGAATGCAAGGCTTACAGATTCTGCCCTGATTCAGAAAATAATTTATATGAGAGAAAATGGCCTGTCCCCCAAATATAGATATTTGTGAACATCTCAGGGTGAAGAGGGACAAGGCTAACACAATGAGAATCAAATGCATTATATTCCTGTACACATATCATCTCCAATCATTTCTAGTATTTCTAAGTCACCAGAAATTTCTAGATCCAGTAATTTAAAATACGTTCAAGTCGATACAAATGGCAACATTAATCAACATTCAATTGTAAAATGTTGTATTCTCTAACCATATGCTTATCAAAATGCTTAAACCCTTCTCTCATTCTCTACATGGACCACTTCCTTTCCTCTGTATGCACCTAAATGCAGGCACACTTACCCCTCAATATCTGCCAAGTCATTTAACAGGTGATCTGTTATTGTGTGTTAATCCAGGCTATCACTGAACAAGTAACAAAAACCAAATCACTGTTTTCACCTGTAGGTGGGGTAAAAGTGCAGTTACTGGTTTTCTAAATGAAGAACTTTAGACAACCCAAAACTCTAGGACTAAATATGTGTTCTGGGTCATAATCTAAAACCTAATCACACCCCATTCTGTGACCAGCCCCCTAAACACAGAAGTGAAAACTTTAGGGGAAAGATGAAAAGTTGCCCTATTAAAACAAAGTAGGCGCCCTGACAAGGTATGGAATGCTGTACTGTGTATGTGTGCGCCTGTGTGTTCAACTCAAGCCCAGAATACTGGAGTAGGTTGCCATTTCCTTTGCAGAGGATCTTCCCAACCCAGGGATGGAACTCTTGTCTACTTGTCTCCTGCATTGGCAGATGGATTCTCTACCACTGAGCCATCTGGAAAGCCCAGGTTTAGTACAAATCCTTATCACTGATGAAAAAAAAAAGTGTGAAAGTGTTAGCCACCCAGTCATGTCCAACTTTTTGCATCTGAAGGACTGTAGCCAGCCAGTTTCTTCTATCCATGGGATTCTCTGGGCAAGAATACTGGAGTGGGTAGCCATTCCCTTCTCTGGGGGATTTTCCAGACCCAGGGATCAAACCTGTGTCTCATGCACCACAGGTGGATTCTTTACAGTGTGAGCCACCAGGGAAGCCCCTCACTGCTCATTCACCTCACCCCCAAATCTCTGAACTAACAGATATCTGAACTAAGTGGGACTTGATGAAGTAAAACAATAGTTAAGATGGTGTCATATTTTTTCCCAACGATTACCCAACTGACATGGCTGAGGGTGGAAAATAACAGGCAATATTACATTACTCAAAATGAAAAATTTTAGTGCTTTCCAGCTTGATGGAAAATGTGTGTGTGTGTGTGTGTGTGTATAAATAAGGAAGTTGAGGAATAAAATTTTAAAAAGAAGGAATGGATTTCTTTTTTAATACTTTTAATGTATTCAATTTGTTACAATATTGCTTCAGTTGTTTTCTATGCTTTCAGATTCTTGGCTTCCAGGCATTTGGAAGGTGAAGTCCTAACCACTAGAGTGCCAGGCAAGTCCCTAGGGAATATATTTCCAAATATATTGGAGGAACATCATTCCAAAGGGAGTAAAGTACAGCAGTTCAGACACCCAGTTTTGGAAGGAAACTAGAATGAAGCAGAGGACTCGCCTTCGAGCTACCCCCTGCGAATCTATGGTGAACGAAGAATAAATGAGTAAATGTAGGTAAAGCTCTTAGAAAAATGCTTGTCAGAGTGTCAGTGCTCTCTGATCATTCCAGTAATAAACCTGGAAAGAGGACAAGCACTTAACAGCTGTTACTTCCAGAAACTGAATCTAGAAGGCTACAGAAGAAGGAAGGAAGGCAACACAGATTTTCATTTATCTTCCTTTGTAACCTGTGAATTATCCACAAGTGTTTTCCTCGTTGCTTTTAACATAAAACGTTTTTTATAAACTAACCCCCTGTGTCATGGCATGAGACACCCTCTTTGTTTTGCTCATGTTCCCAAGGTGAGGAATTCAGACAGGGCGCAGTAGGGATGGCTCTTTCTACTCTAGGATGTTGGGGTCTCAGGAAAGGAGACTCACCAGTAGGGATTGACATTAACACTAGGAGCTGGACTCCTCTGGAGGTGACGTCACTGCCAGGTCTGAAACTGAAGCTGGGTTTGCCGGAGGAACTTCAGGAAGCCTTCCCACGAGGCCTGGGCTTCATCCCAGCAGGCAGGACTGCAGAGCTCATTCTTGGTGGTGGAGGGCTCTGACAGGAGACTGACCTGAGTGGCTCATGCCCTTTATAGGCTTAACTGTGGACATTACACAGTGTTGTTTCCAGGACATCTGTCAGTGATAGGTAAGCCCTTGTCACCCTGTATCAACTCTTGTTAAAGGAAAGGGCCTAGACCCACATCTACTTGGGAGAAATATAAAAGAATTTGAAAGGTCTAAAGATTTATACTTGCATTTATCAGTTTCAGTTCAATACTCAATAGCAGCACGTGGAAAGGTGCTCAGCATCGCTAATTCTCAGGGAAATACAGATTTAAAAAGAAAAAACGAAACACAGTGAGGGATGCAAATAACAAATTCTGGTGAAGACATGGAGAAAAGGGACCCCTCCCACATTGTTGCTGGAAATGTAATTTGCAACAGCCACTACAGAAAACAGTATACATGTTCCTCGAAAAACTAAAAATAGAGCTACCATATGATCCAGCAGTTCCACTCCTGAGTATATACCTGAGAAAAAACGAAACCTCTATTTCAAAAATACACAAGGACCCCACTGTTCACAGCAGCATTATTTGCAATTGCCAAGGTATAAAAGTAACCTAAGTGTTCATCAGCAGACAAATGGATAAAGAAGACGTGACGTGTGTGTGTGTGTGGAGAGTGGATTTGGAGGGTATTATGCTCAGTGAAATAAATCAGAAAAAGACAAATACTGAATGATCTCACTTACATGTGGAATCTCAGTAACACCACAGACTAGTGAATGTAACAAAAAAGAAGCAGACTCACAGATATAGAGAACAAACTACTGGTTACCAGTGGGAAGAGGGAACAGGGAAGAAGGGGGAAGAATAATGATGGGGAATTAAGAGATAAAGATACCATGTGTAAAATAAATAAGCTACAAATATACGTTGTACTACATGGGGAATATAGCCAGTATTATATAATAACTGTAAGTGGGGTAAAACCTCTAAAACTTATGAATCATTATGTTGCACACTGACCACAGCCTTGTCAAACTCGATGAAACTATGAGCCATGCTGTGTAGGGCCACCCAAGATGGATGGGTCATGGTGGAGAGTTCTGGGAAAACGTGCTCCACTGGAGAAGGCAATGGCAAACCACTTCAGTATTCTTGCCTTGAGAACCCCATGAACAGTATGAAAAGGCAAAAAGATATGACACTGAAAGAAGAACTCCCCAGGTCGGCAGGTGCCCAAAATGCTACTGGAGAAGAGTGGAAAATAACAGCTGAAAGAATGAAGTGATGGAGCCACAGCAAAAACAATGCCCAGTTGTGGATGTGACTGCTGATGGAAGTAAAATTTGATACTGTAAAGAACAATGTTGCTTAGGAGCCTAGAATGTCAGGTCCATGAATCAAGGTAAATTAGAAGTGGTCAAACAGGAGATGGCAAGAGTGAACATCGACATTTTAGGAATCAGTGAACTAAAATGAATTGGAATTGGTGAAATTAACTCAGATAACTATTATATCTACTATTGTGGCAAGAATCCCTTAGAAAAAATTGGAGTAGCCATCACAGTCAACAAAAGAGCTTGAAATGCAGTATGTAGGAGCAATCTCAAAAACAACAGAATGATCTCTGTTCGTTTCCAAGGCAAACCATCCAATATCACAGTAATCCAAGTCTATACCCCAAGCACTAATGCCGAAAAAGCTGAAGTTGAAATGCTCTATGAAGACCAACAAGACCTTATAGAACTAACACCCCAAAAAGGTGTCCTTTTCATTATAAGGCACCGGAATATAAAAGTAGGGACCTGGAATGTTAGGAAAATTTGGCCTCGGAGTACAAAATGAAGCAGGGAAAAGGCTAACAGAGTTTTGCCAAGAGAATGCACTGGCCATAGCAAACACCCTCTCTCAACAACACAAGAGAAATCTCCACACATGGACATCACCAGATGATCAATACCAGAATCAGATTGATAATACAGCCAAAGATGGAGAAGCTCTGTACAGTCAGCAAAAACAAGACCCAGATCTGACTGTGGCTCAGATCATGAACTCCTTATTGCTGAATTTTCCCTACTTTTAGTAGGGGAAATTGAACAAAGTAGGCAAAACCACTAGACCACTGATGTATGACACAAGTCAAATCGCTTGCAATTATACAGTGGAAGTGACAAATAGATTTAAGGGATTAAATCTGAAAGATTTAATTAAATCTGAAAGAGTGCCTGAAGAACTATGTACTGAGGTTTGTGACATTGTGTGAAGGCAGTGATCAAGACTATCCCCAAGAAAAAGAAATGCAAAATGGTTATCTGAGGAGGCCTTATAAATAGCTGAGAAAAGAAGAGAATCTAAAGGCAAATGAGAAAAGGAAAGATATACACATTTTAATGCAGAGTTCCAAGGAATAACATGGAGAGATAAGAAAACCTTCCTCAGTGAACAATGCGAAGAAATAGAGGAAAACAATAGAATAGAAAAGACTAGAGAACTCTTCAAGAAAATTAGTGATGCCAAGGGAATATTTCATGCAAACATGGGCACAATGAAGGGCAGAAATGGTGTGGACCTTAGAGAAGCAGAAAATATTAAGAGGTGGCAAGAATACACAGGAGAACTCTACAAAAAAGACCTTGATGACCCAGAAAACCACAGTGGTGTGATCACTCATCTAGAGCCAGACATCCTGGAATGTAAAGTCCACTGGAGCTTAGGAAGCACCACTATGAACAAAGCTAGTGGAGGTGATGGAATTCCAGTTGGGCTGCTTCAAATTCTGAAAGATGATGCTGTGAAAGTGCTGCAGTCAATATGCCAGCAAATTTGGAAAACTCAGCAGTGGCCACAGGACTGGAAAATGCCACTTTTCATTCCAATCCTAAGGAAAGGCAATGCCAAAGAATGTTCAAATTAACTCACAATTGCACTTATCTCACACTCTAGCAAAGTAATGCTCAAAATTCTTAAAGGCTGGCTTCAATGGTATGTGAACCATGAAATTCCACATGTTCAAGCTGGATTTAGAAAAGAGAGAGGATCAGACATCAAATTGCCAACATTCACTGGATCATCAAAAATGCAAGAGAGTTCCAGAAAACAATCTACTTCTGCTTTATTGACTATGCTAAAGCATTTGATTCGGTGGATCACAACAAACTGTGGAAAATTCTTCAAGAGATGGGAATACCAGACCACCTTACCTTACTCCTGAGAAATCTGTTTGGAGGTCAAGAAGCAACAGCTGGAATTGAACATGGAACAATAGACTGGTTCCAAATTGGTAAAGGAGTACGACAAGGCTATATATTGTCACCCTGCTTATTTAACTTATATCCAGAATACATCATGCGAAATGCTGGGCTGGATGAAGCACAAGCTAGAATCAAGATTTCCAGGGAGAAGTATCAATAACCTCAGATACACAGATCACAACACTCTTATGGCAGAAAGCGAAGAAAAACTAGAGACTCTTGATGTAAATGAAAGAGCAGAGTGAAAAGGTTCGCTTAAAACTCAACACTCAGAAAACTAAGATCATGGCATCTGGTCCCATCACTTCACAGCAAATAGGTGGGGAAACATGGATACAGTGAGAGAATTTATTTTGGGGGGCTCCAAAATCACTGCAGATGGTGACTGCAACCATGAAATTAAAAGACGTTTGCTGCTTGGGAGAAAAGTTATGACCAGCGTAGATAGCATATTAAAAAGCAGAGGCATTACTTTGCAACAAAGTTCTGTCTGGTCAAAGGTATGGATTTTCCAGTAGTCACGTATGGATGTGAGAGTTGGAATATAAAGAAGGCTGAGTGCCGAATACTTGATGCTTTTGGACTGCGGTGTTGGAGAAGACTCCTGAGATTGCCGTGAACTGCAAGGAGATCAAACCAGTCAATCCTGAAGAAAATCAGTCCTGAATATTCACTGGATGGACGGATTCTGAAGCGGAAACTTCGATATTTGGGCCATCTAATGCTAAGAATTGACTCATTGAAAAATACCCTGATGCTGGGCAAGATTGAAGGCAGGAGGAGAGGGGTGACAAAGGATGAAATGGTTGGATGGCATCACCGACTCTTTGGACAGGGTTTGAGCAAGCTTTGGGAGTTGGCGATGGACAGGGAAGCCTGGCGTGCTCAAGTGGCGTGCTGAAGCCTGGGGTGGCAGAGAGTCGGACGCACCTGAGCGAATGAACTTAACTGATGCTGCACTCCTGTAATGTATATAATTGTGGCTTCTCAGGGTGTGGCTCAGCAGGCTCTGCCTGCAATGCAGGAGACGCAGGAGACGTTTCCATCCCAGGGTCAGGAAGATCCCTTAGAGAAGTAAATGGCAGCACACTCGAGTATTCCTGCCTGGGAAATCCCATGGACCAAGAGCCTGGGGTGCTACAGTCCATGGGGTCACAGAAGAGGTGGCATTGCTGAGAGACTGAAACAACAACAACAACTTATATCATATTGTACATCAGCCATACTTCAATTAAACAACAGCAAAAAATGTGCTCAGTAACAGAGGGACTGCTTCATCACATGTGAAGACAGGAATGGTAGCCTCCTGGCATAGAGTCAAGGGTGAAGTAATTGCAGGTTGAACTCCTGCCTCCACCTCTATAAACCTTTTGACAAGTAAACATTAATACATAGGCAGCCATATACAATGGCTGTGGTATGATAAAGCATGATGTCTACCTCCTACATTGTTCTAGCAAGGAAACGTTCTCTTCATTCCCACTTCAGGATGCATGGTTTATGTGTCCCTACAGCTTCCTTCACTTCTCTTTCAATGCAGTGCAGATGTTTGTAAGGACTCATGGATCCGTGTACATTTTGCATGGTGATCACTTTCCCTTTTATCCTTAGAAGCCTTGTGATGAAGGAGGTCAAGTCTGTTTTGTTCATTCTAGCTCAAAAGGATGACGGGGTCATGCTGAAAATTCAAATACCTTTCTTTAGGCAACAGTCCATCTCTGGACATTACTGACAATTCTGAATCCATAAAGTTCTCTTTAAAATTTTTAAGGCATTTTCCTTAAGTTTGGCACCAAAACTGAAATGCAGGAAACTTGACCTGACTGAATAAAATACATTTATACCTTTTTTTTTTTTACTCTCCTCAGAATTTTGTTTCTACATTCTAATGTGTAGCGGTGTCTCATTGTAGATTTAATTTGTATTTCCTAACAATGAAGTGTACTGAATACTTTTCTGTATGCTTACATATCTTCTTTGGAGAAATGTTTACTCAAATATTTTGCCATTTCTAGGTGTGTCTTATTTTTAATTTCTAAGATTTCACTATATATTCTGGATATCAGTCTGCTATCGGACAAATGATCTGCAAATATGTTCTTCCTGTCAGTGGGCTTGTCTTTTTTTCTTTTTTGATGTACCCTAGACACAAATGTAAGAGCTAAAATTATTTTTAAGAGGATAAAACATAGGGTAAAATCTTTATGAGTTTGAACTATGAATAGAGTTCATAAATATGATACCAAAAGTATGAGTAATGAAACAAAATTTGGTACATTGAACATAAAAATTAGTTTTTCATTTCAACAGACGTTGTGACAGATTTAAAAACTGGATTGTGTTGATGATTAATCAACTCACTAATATACTAAAATTATTGAAGTGTATATTCATAGTGGGTGAATATATGATACATAAATTTTACATCAATGCAACCGATAATAAGCAATCACAATCAGATGAGTGTGTGTGTATATTCTGAGTCACTCAGTCATGTCCAACTCTTTGTAAGCCCATGGACTATAGCCCAAAAGATTCCTCTCTCCATGGGATTCTCTGGGCAAGAATACTAGAATGGGTTGCCATTTCCTACTCCACATGCTCTTCCTGACCCAGGGATTGAACCCATGTTCCTGCATTATTAGGAGAATTTTTACCACTGTTTCACCTGGGAAGCCCTCATCAGATCAGTAGTTGCCCAGAAAAATAAAGTGAAGGATCTCAATGAAACTAAGGGCTAGTGAACAAACTAATGATATAGACAAATCTTACACAAGACAGTCAGGAGAACCTGGTGTAAAATAAATAAACTGGGAACAAAGAGGGCTATAATGAGGGATGGGTTTGCTTTCACTGTATGAGAGTGACGTAAGGCACTTTTCCAGTGAACTTGGGAATATGGATGGAATTGCTGATTTCTCCTAAAACACAAATTGGTAAATTGATTCAGACAAGAGTCCAGTTTAACACGGGGTCATTGGCTGCCGTACGAACCAGGAGCTGATCGCACAGGTGACAGAGCAGCCTGATGGTCCTGAGGTGCAGCTAGGAAGGCAGAGAGAGGCATTATGAAAGTGAAGGCAGCTGGAGAAGAAAAAGAGGGATGAGGGTGCAGACTGGGCAGGCAAGTGTGGAGGTAAAATGATGAAAGGCAAGCCCCTGTGGCAGGAGGGGGTCAGAGGTCAAGGCCCTCCCTCACTGCAGAGTGCACAGGCAGGTCCCAGCCCCTGCAGTGACAAACGCCCTGCTGAGTGGACAAGGCAGTGGCTAGCCTCTCTGAGGTGCCATTGGCCCCACGTGTCAACACTGAATCTCCCCACTCCTATGGGCTCCGTGACTTCACTTCTAGGAGTGTTTCCTGTAGATACCTTGGCCCAGGAGATCTTAATCTAGTTTCTTTGCACCATTTTCTGAAAGGGAATTGTTGGAAAAGATCCTAAATGTCTCTCAATAAGGATCTCCATGTGGAAATCCATGAACATATCAGGATTCCCTGGAGAGAAGGATGGGGAAGTTGTCCAACATGTCTTTCTAAGAGAACAGACTAAGTTTGGGGAGAAATGTTTTCAAGTTCTTTGAAACTGCATATTAAATAAGTACAGTGAGCACAGAACTTGGATGTAGTCAGGGCAGAACACATGCTGCTGAAACTGCTGGGTTTGAAAGAAAGAAGTTTTTTGGTAGTTTAGAACAAAAAAAGCAAGTGACATATGCTACACAACAATTAGAATTTCATTCAACCTGTTTGTAATAATATGTGCAAGAAAAAAAATGGAGTACTACATTTATAAAAAGAGCCGTGAGCAAAGAGCTTTTATACTCAGGAAAAGTACAATGCACTGATCCACATCCAAAGACATGAAAAGTCTTCAGAAAATAAAGGACCTAGGAAGACACTGGTCTAAGGACATGTAGTAAGGTCCTATTTGCAATTATTTTTCAGTTAAGACTTAGGGTTGAAAAGACACATGCACTCCAGTGTTCACTGCAGCACTATTTACAACAGCCAGGACATGGAGCACTGACACATCTCATATGTAATATTTAGGAATAAGGAAAAGTGGCAATTAAATGTACTAATTAAGTATATGGCATTAAATGCTAATCTTAATTAATTAAATGTATACCAATTAAACTGTAATGGATGAAGTCTACCTCACTATTACTGAAGGCCTGAAACCACTCTTGAGGTATCGGGGTTTTTAATTTTTTAATTTCCTTTTTCTACTACCTTTTTCTTTCTTACTCTCAGCCATCATTTTAATTTTTCATGATTGTTTAATTTTGTGGAAGTTTCTTGTCAGCCTTGACTGTGTTGGAGACAGTGCTTTTACGAAGTAGACTTGGAAGGACAATCCAGTACCCCTGGAAGTCTTCTGAATTCCAGAACCATGTCTTTACAACCATAATGTGGCAGGATCCACCACTCCAGCCAGAGTAATAACACACACCACTGCCAGCTGTTTTCAGAGCCATGAAACACATAGCATGTGAGCTATTTAGCTTGTAGCTCAATGCCCAGATCCATCTAAATCCTTCCACACACATACTCAGATGAAATTTAAGGGTGAGATGTTTTTCTAATTAATGCTCTAAATTTTCTGTAAGTGATTTACCCATGGTTTTCATTCAGTTCCTGCTTAATTAAAACTACAGGATTAGGTGGGTCTGGTGTTTATAGATTGCTATATTCTACAACTATAAAATGTAAAAGATCACTTAAAGAGTGATTTTTAAAAAACCGTGCTGTGTGTGCGTGCTCAGTCGTGTCTGACTCTTTGCAACCCCGTGGACTGTAGCCTTCCAGGCTCCTCTATCCATGGACTTTTCCAGGCAAGAATACTAGAGTGAGTTGTCATTTCTTACTCCAGGGGATCTTCCCAATCCAGGGATCAAACTCAAGACTCTTGTATCTCCTGCATTGGCAGGCACATTATTTACCACTGCACCACCTAGGAACCTCTTTAAAATCCATCAGAGCCTTTTTATCATGCTTGGGCTGAGGACTTGAAATCCTAAACCAGTCATTTCATATCTTCAGGAGATTCCATATCGACAAAAGTAACCAGTCCACCAATGATTTCAGTGGCCAATCTTTTACTTTTGTTGTTGTTGTTGATAGTCTGTTTTGTTTTGGTAAAAGCTAGTTACCCTTCCGGGCTTCCCAGGTGCCTCTTGTAATGAAGGAGACTCGGGTTCGATCCCTGGGTCAGGAAGACCCCCTGGAGAAGGAAATCGCTACCCACTCCAGTAGTCTTGCCTGGAGTCTCATGGGAAATCCCATGGACAGAGGAGCCTGGCGGGCTTCACAGTCCATAGTGTTGCAAAGAGTGGAACATGAGTGAGCGTCTGAGCACAGGACAGTTAGCCTCCCTAAGTCATGCCTTCAAAGGACACTTTCTTCAAGCACACATGATAATTTAAGGAGTCACTTGGAATACCATGCCTTGGAAAGTCAGCACACGTTGTTCACTTAGGATGTAATAATCTCCAACAAACAATTCTCAGTTTCCATTTTTGATTTTCCAGTTCTTAGAAATACTCGATGTTCTATGTTTTTTCATTCATAATCTTTTTGAAAGAAACCGACATCTATTTTAGATACTTCAAGCAAAAATAAATTAAATATAGAGAAATGGTGCTTACAAAGCCTATAGACATCTTGGATGAGTTAAAGTCACTAGATTTTTCTTTTCCTTTTGTAGTTGTGATCTATATAGTCAGAAATATTCTCCTATGACACATGGCATAAAATGGTTAGAAATCCCTGCTGATTATGGAGACATCCCTGAACATTTCTGAGGATAAGGCGATTAACTTTAAACCCCCCTAATGTGTGCTTATAGAGATAACACAGAAGGGTAAGAAAGAATTGTATCAAAATAAAAGGAAAATGAAAAGAAATGGGAAAAAAACCTCAACATGGACTCACAGTTGTCCACCTCAGGATTATGATATAAAGTGACATGGAAAATATGACAGAGATTGTTGCTCTTTCATTCAGAGTTTTATAAATATGTTCCAAATGATACAACGTGATAGATACACAACTCAGGGAATGTTACAGCAAACTAGCAACATTCTCCTTCTGCTCCCAAATATTAGAGTCTAGAAAGGAATACAGAGGTACAACGTAATGAGTTATCTGTACTGGTGATGAAAATATGGGAGAGCAATATTTAACTTTAATTTTAAAATCATCAAATTGGTATGTTTCAGTTTTTGTCTTTTTCTCTTTTTCTCTCGTGTAACTCTAGATTCTAAAGATTGACTGATTTCTAGGAAATTTGGGTCCATGGATGGATCAATGTTGTCAGGATTGTCATTTGGTCTCCATGTTTTCATTCTGTTTACCATATTGGCTCCTTGTATGACATTTCCCTTGGTCATTTTGGTAAAAATCTCACCAAGTATTTCTTCAGGGAGATAAGGGGCTCTTCAAAGTTAGCCTGGCAAAAGTGATTACCTGGTGGTGGAGGAATCATTTTTTTTTTTAAGTTCTACCAGTTTATTGCTACCAACCCATCTCCCTCCATCGTCATGCACACATGCTCAGTCATGTAACCCCACAGACTGCAGCCCTCCAGGTTCCTCGGTCCATGGACTTTTCCAGGCAAGAATACTGGAGTGGGTTGCCATTTCCTTCTCCGGAAATCTCACCAAGTATTTCTTCAGGGAGATAAGGGGCTCTTCAGAGTTAGCCTGGCAAAAGTGCTTACCTGGTGCTGGAGGAATCATTTTGCTGTTAACAAATCCACTATCATCCCGTGGAAGGAGCAGAGGCACAGGGTACCAACAGGAAAGAAGCCTTGTACCACAAGGAGGGGGTGGGATGGGAGCTGGGCAGACAAAATATAAAGATGTCAGTTGGATCCTTCATCAAAGATAACTTTCTAAAGTGTGAAAATGCTCTGCAGATTGAAACATGAAGAGTTACTGGGTGCCACTGAAATGTAAGGGGCAGATGGGTAATAAAACAGTTCAGGCAGAGGGTACTCTATGAGTTGAGGCACAAAGTTGAAAGACAAAATTTCGTGACAAGCATTGGTATGCCTTATGAAAGGAGGAGGAGCCAAGATTAAAGTGTGCTTTAAGTGAGAAATGATGGGGCAGCAGATTACCAGTCTAGAGAAGTATGGATGGATTTGAGAGAGATTTACTGGAAGATGATTTTTTCTCTAGGTAACCTAGACACTAACGAGAATCACTATATCCTCCTCTCACCATGACCCCTGCATTTTGTTCACATCCACACACTACATCATCCTTAAAGTATTATTATTGGGGCCACCATAACCCCTTTATCCAATGTAGTAATTCCCATCACATTTCCCCCCTTACCGTGGTTTATTTTTTTCATAGTCTTTTTTCATATGAAGACTTCAGTCATTTTATAATGCATGTTCATTTGCTTATCTTTGTATTTCCTGCAGTTTTTTTGAAAGCAAGATTTGGCCCATTTGTTCACTGCTAGATCCCAGGTAGAACAGTGCTGCTACACATGGCTTAAATAACAGCATCTCAAATGGAGCAATCGCAGGCTGCATCTCAAATCAAGGGTCTTAAGAGATACTGAAGGATGATAACTCATCACCACCAGTGGCTCCTAAGATGCAGCTGCACAGCTTACAAGGCTTCACTCCCTCTCCTGCCTGCAAGAGTCTTCAGGGTCATCAGTGCTGGTGGAAGTTGACTCTGGCTTTCTGAGCACTTGTGTTGTGCCCTTACCTCCTGCCAAGACGGTTTTTGGTTCACTAGAAACTCTGATGACAAAAGTACACCAAAGCCATTCACTGAAATAGCTTTCCGTCCCTAGTATTCTGTAGGTAAAGTGAGTATGGAAGGAACCCAGGGATGGTTTGTGAGCAGGTCCTCTCTGCTCAGAGCACCAGTTCTTCCCTGGGCAGGAGGAAGATGTGGGGACACCCAGTAGCCCTTCACTGCAGCCCAGAGACTGGCAACTAATCAATTGCAGTGTTCGGCATCTTGAAAACAAGTAATGACATCTTTTGCCATTATTTCATATGGAAAATTGCTTTTGAAAAGCTTTTCTAAGATCAGCACGTTTTCAGAAATACCTCCCTCAGTTGTCAAGTGTACCTGACTTAATATGATCCTCTCTTCCATTCTAGCCTTCAGGATCATTATTATGGATCTTTATTTCAATCCCTAACATTGCTGTTTCAGAGGCAATGTGCATTTTTGGTTAGACTGGAAGTATTAGAAGCTAAGCCAAATCATATCAAACTACGAGTTTTCAGAGCATTTTTGAGACTTTTTACTAAATGAATAATTGAGATTTTTATCTTATGTTCCTCAAGGAAGCTGCCTCTTTCCTCTCTTGTATCAATAATTGTTCATAATCAGAACTTGTTTTATGAGTTCTATGCCTTGACAATCATATGATTCTTACTGTGACATGTTAAAAAGTACTTTCTCAGAGCAAAAAATTCATCATCCATCATCATGGCTTTTAGCATTTTGAGTATCAATTGCTCCTATTATGGTGAGTTTCACTCATTTTGAACAGGGTGTTTAACTAACATTCACTTATATACTGCTGCTGCTGCTAAGTCACTTCAGTCGTGTCCGACTCTGTGTGACCCCATAGACGGAAGCCCACCAGGCTCCCCCGTCCCTGGGATTCTCCAGGCAAGAACACTGGAGTGGGTTGCCATTTCCTTCTCCAATGTGTGAAAGTGAAAAGTGAAAGTGAAGTCGCTCAGTCGTGTCCAACCCTTAGCGACCCCACGGACTGCAGCCTACCAGGCTCCTCCATCCATGGGATTTTCTAGGCAAGAGTACTAGAACATGTTAAAATGCTCACCATGAATGGTGGTCTCTACATTTCTTATCCCTCAGCATTTTAAGAGTTTCTCAGGATTGTGTGTTCCAATGTTCCAAGATAGTTTACATTAAAAAAAATTCTAATAGCATTGCCATGTTTAATTTGACTCAAATAATATTTTGTTTTTAAAATTCCATCCTCTCTCTTATCCAGTGTCTTTATTCTCAAATTGCAATATTATCTTATCAAATCTTCCAACAAAATATATGCAATTTCCTTTCACAATTATTGCAAATTAAGTCATCAGTGAAATATTCTGCTACGGAATAAAAAAGCATCTTTACATTTCAACTATTCAAATATAAAACCCAATATGGTGAAATACATTATGGCTAAACTGAATTACTTTTAGTTTTATAGACTTTGACATTAATACCACAAACTTTTTATAAGTTTTGCTACAATAACTTTCCATTGTACATTTTAACAGATTGCATTCCTTAACTACTTTAATCAGAATCAGTTGTAATGCTCTTAATGAACTGAAAATGTTTTTCAGGAGTATAAAACAGAAATGTACTCTGACTGTTTTCTTATGCATTTTTGCATTAATACATTGAAAAAGATTTATATATGCAGAAAAATAATGTTATCCTTCATTGATACCAGGTATTTTTGAAATATTCTAGCACCTTATATTGACCTTCACCATAAATAATACCTTTAGGTTAACTATTGTCATTAAAGAATATTGAATTGGTTGAAATAAATCATGTTACATAGAAAAACTGTAGCAGTCCACAGTCTCAGGAGAAGCATTTGACCTGCATTTGGATGATGTACTGCCTCAGAGATGCATCCCACGGGATGAGGTGTAATCATACCCATTTTAGGGGATTACGCAAGCAGAAGTGGATAGTGTACTTCATAATACACACACGGATAATGGTTGGAATTTCCAAGTTCTACTGAAGTGTGTGATATTATTTTCACAAGTATTACCTAAAAAAAAAAAGTATTACCTCTCTGGCTTCAATTCCCAGCTGCATTCACAAGATTTTTGACATTCATATCACACACACAGTGGAATATTACACAGCTATAAAAAAGAATGCATTTGAGTCAGTCCTAATAAGTGGATGAATCTAGAGCCTATTATACAGATGAAGTACGTCAGAAAGAGAAAGACAAATATTGTACATTAACACATGTGGAATCTAGAAGCAACAGTTAGAACCCTGTATGGAACAACTGATTGTTTCAAGATTGAGAAAGGAAGATGACAGAGCTGTCTCCTGTCACCCTATTTGTTTAACCTGTATGCCGAGCACATCATGAGATATGCCAGGCTGGATGAGTTACAAGCTGGAATCAAGATAGGTGGGAGAAACAATCAGCAACCTCAGATATGCAGATGATACCACTCTAATGGAAGAAAGTGAAGAGAAACTAAAGAGCCTCTTGATGAGGGTGAAGGAGGCAAGTGGAAGAGCTGGCATAAAATTAAATATTAAAAAAAAATAAGATCACGACACCCAGCCATATTACTTCATGGCACATAGGAGGGGGAAAGGTGGATATGTGACAGATCTCTTCTTGGGCTCTAAAATCACTGTGGATGGTAACTGCAGCCATGAAATCAGAAGATGATTGCTTCTTGGAAGGAAAGTTATAACAAACCTAGACAGTGTGTTGAAAAGCAGAGACATTACTCTTCCGACAAAGGTCCATTATAGTCAAGGCTATGGTCTTCCCAGTGGTCATGTATAACTGTGAGAACTGGGCCATAAAGAAGGTAAACGCCAAAGAATTGATGCCTTTAAACTCCTGAAAGTTCCTTGGACATCAAGGAGATCAAACCAATCAATCTTAAGGGAAATCAACCCTGAATACTCATTGGAAGGACTAATGCTGAAGCTGAAGCTCTAGTATCCTGGTCATTGGATGCAAACAGATGACTGATTGGAAAAGTCCCTGATGCTGGGAAAGATCGAGGGTAGAAGGAGAGGACGTCAGAGGATGAGATGGCTGGATGGTGTCACTGATGCAATGGACATGAACTTGGGCAAACTTCAGGAGACGGTGAGGGACAGAGAGGCCTGGCATGCTGTGGCCCAGGGGGTTGCAAACAGTCAGACTCAACTCAGTGACTGAACAACAACATGGCATCTAGAAAGATGGTATGATGAATCTACCTGCAGAGCAATAGTGGAGACACAGACAGAGAGAACAGACTTGTCTTGTGGACACAGTTGGGGAAGGAGAGGGTGGGACTAATGACAGAAGAGCATGGCAACATATACATTCAGTTCAGTTCAGTTCAGTCGCTCAGTCGTGTCTGACTCTGCGACCCCATGAATCACAGCACGCCAGGCCTCCCTGTCCATCACCAACTCCCAGAGTTCACTCAAACTCATGTCCATCGAGTTGGTGATGCCATCCAGCCATCTCATCCTCTGTCGTCCCCTTCTCCTCCCGCCCCCAATCCCTCCCAGCATCAGTCTTTTCCAGTGAGTCAACTGGTCGCATGAGGTGGCCAAATACTGGAGTTTCAGCTTCAGGAGCAGTCCTTCCAATGAACACCCAGGATTGATCTCCTTTACCATATGTAAAATAGACAGCAACTGGGAATCTTTTTGTGTGACAAAGGGAGCTCAACCCAGTGCTCCCTGACAACCTACAGGGGTGGGGTGGGGAGGGAGATGGGGTTGGGATTCAGGAGGAAGGGGGAAAAGTATACCTGTAGCTGATTCATGTTGATGGATGACAGAAACCAATGCAATATTGTAAACCAGTTATCCTTCAATTAAAAAAAAATCTAGAAAAAATACATTTGATTCATGACAGCTTTAGATGTGTCTGTGTGTGTTTTAAAATGTATTTAATCATTTGGCTCTGTGGATCTTAGTTGCAGCATGTGGGATCTAGCTACCTGACCAAGGATCGAACCCAGGCCCCTTGCATTGGAGCACAGAGTTTAGTCACTAGACCACAAAAGAGTCCAGAGAAGTGACAGCTTTAATCTTTCTGTTCTGTCTCTTGAGGATGCTTGATTCTATTGGACCTTAAGATGTGATAAGAACAGAAAATCTGGATTATGTTGGCTCTATGTTTTGTCAATGACTCAGGTTCTTCCAGTTTCATTGACGGTGACCTGGTCCACATCAGTGTATATTTTAAGTCAGCCTAGCTGTGGCTTCACTGCTATGGCACCTGCCTGGATCCAGCCTCTTCTTGGGATGCTCCTCTTTTCCACATGTCAACTCTTCCCTTGCCCTTTGAAGACAAAACTCATCTCTCACTGTCGGGAATTATGGTTTGTATCCCTTAACTTCACCTTAGACAAGATCTCTTTATTCTTCTGTGGTTGTTGACAAATTTATCAAAAAGTACTGAACCCGATTTCATATTGGAGCTCCAACTTCATCTATGTGTGGCTACCTCACAGTGTCTTTACATTCCTATTAGCAGATGCTGTGGCTTCTTTGGCTTTGAGACTTATTCCCTCCCCTCTCATTCCCAACAACCGGTAAACATCCAACACTGTCTCTGGTTTTTACAGATCATTAAGTAACCATTTGTATTTGTCAGGTATAAACATATGAAATAATGTTGAGCTTCATCAAGGAAATAAGGCTTATGCAGTAGAATGCAGAAATTCTTTTCAAAAATGTTTCTATTGCATATCATTTTACTGTAACTTGATAGGATAATGTTTAAAAAAATCTGCAACAAGTTGATTTCTGCCACAAACACATGTGCTTGGAGGAGGACCTCAAGTTCCAAAGCAGAATGTTGCTGGGATAACACTTTGATTTTGGACTTTAGAGACACCAAGCAGAGAATCCAGCAGTGGACTGTCTCAACTTCTGACCTGCACAGCCCTGCAAACAGTACCTGGGAGTTGCTGTAAACCATCAAGTGAGTGGATGTTTGTTATTCAGCAATAAAAACTATTACACCACACATGTACAGAGGGGCAGTAAAAGAAGGGAAGGGAGAGGAAGAAAGGGAGAAGAAAAAAGAGGAGGAGGGAAAAGGAGAAAGAGAGAGATTTAATTAACGAGAAAGGGACTACAATTCCTTCCTCTTCTACTCAGGACGCTCTCCCTCAGAGTGAGCGTGTGGAGGAAGACACAGCTGCACTTCCTTCCAGTGTCCTAGTTTGTCCACCGCTTTCACAGAATGAACTTCACACATTACTGAGACTGATTTTTTGCTTCAGAAAGGCCATTTCCTATTACATATATAATAATTTGTAATATATATACATATATATATTATACTATTATTTATAATTATATATTACTTATAATAAATATTTACATATAATATATACTATATAATATATAATTATATATTTAATATTATATCAAACATACAATATTAAATATAAGGCTTATATTAATAAATATACAATGTATTATATTATATATAACATTTTATGATATAATATATATATTATATTGCCATACTTGCAATAATTACTATATAATTATATTATATAATTATAAAATAATATATAAGTAGATATAATATATGATTATAGTTACCTATTGTATATAATTATATTATATATTGCATGTTAATACAATCATATATATTATATAATATACATTATTTATATCCTATATATTATATAATATATATTATTTATATCATATATAACTATATGATTATATATATGTGTTAATATATGTTAACATCTGTCAATATGTTAACATATATATGTTACTTTCATCAAGAGGCTTTTTATTCCTCTTCAATTTCTGCCATAAGGGTGGTGTCATGTGCATATCTGAGGTTATTGACATTTCTCCCGGCAATCTTGATTCCAGCTTGTGCTTCTTCCAGCCCAGCATTTCTCATGATGTACTCTGCATAGAAATTAAATGAGCAGGGTGACAATATACAGCCATGACATACTCTTTTCCTATTTGGAACCAGTCTGTTGTTCCATGTCCAGTTCTGTTGCTTCCTGACCTGCATACAGGTTTCTCAAGAGGCATGTCAGGTGGTCTGGTATTCCCATCTCAGAATTTTCCACAGTTTGTTGTGTTCCACATAGTCAAAAGCTTTGGCATAGTCAATAAAGCAGAAATAGTTATTTGTCTGGAACTCTCTTGCTTTTTCGTTGATCCAGCGCATGTTGGCAATTTGATCTCTGGTTCCTCTGCCTTTTCTAAAACCAGCTTGAACATCTGGAAGTTCACAGTTCATGTATTGCTGGAGCCTGGCTTGGAGAATTTGGAACATGACTTTACTAGCATGTGAGATGAGTGCAACTGTGCAGTAGGTTGAGCACTCTTTGGCATTGCCTTTCTTTGGGATTGGAATGAAAACTGACCTTTTCCAGTCCTGTGGCCACTGCTGAGTTTTCCAAATTTGCTGGTATACTGAGTGCAGCACTTTCGCAGCATCATCTTTCAGGATTTGAAATAGCTCAACTAGAATTCCATCACCTCCACTGGCTTTGTTCGTAGTGATGCTTTCTAAGGCCCACTTGACTTCACATTCCAGGATGTCTGGTTCTAAGTGAGTGATCACACCATTGTGGTTATCTGGGTCATGAAGATCTTTTTTGTATAATTCTTCTGTGTATTCTTGCCACCTCTTCTTAATATCTTCTGCTTCTGTTAGGTCCATACCATTTCTGTCCTATTTAGAGCCCGTCTTTGCATGAAATGTTCCCTTGGTATCTCTAATTTTCTTGAAGAGGTCTCTAGTCTTTCCCATTCTGTTGTTTTCCTCTATTTCTTTGCACTGATCACTGAGGAGGGCTTTCTTATCTCTCCTTGATATTCTTTGGAACTCTGCATTCAAATCGGTATATCTTTCCTTTTCTCCTTTGCTTTTGCTTCTCTTCTATTTACAGCCATTTGTAAGGCCTCCTCAGACAGCCATTTTGCTTTTTTGCATTTCTATTTCCTGGGGATGGTCTTGATCCCTATCTCCTGTACAGTGTCATGAACCTCTGTACATAGTTCATCAGGCACTCTATCAGATCTAGTTCCTTAAATCTATTTGTCATTTCCACTGTGTAATCATAAGGGATCTGATTTAGGTCATACCTGAATGGTCTAGTGGTTTTCCCAACTTTCTTCAATTTCAGTCTGAATTTGGCAAGAAGGAGTTCATGATCTGAGCCACAGTCAGCTCCTGGTCTTGTTTTTGATGACTGTATAGAGCTTCTTTATCTTTGGCTGCAAAGAATATAATCTAACTGATTTTGGTGTTGGCCATCTGGTGAGGTCCGTGTGTAGTCTTCTCTTGTGTTGTTGGAAGAGGGTGTTTGCTATGACCAGTGCATTCTCTTGGCAAAACTCTATTAGCCCTTGCCCTGCTTCATTCTGTACTCCAAGGCCAAATGTGCCTGTTACTCCAGGTGTTTCTTGACATCCTACTTTTGCATTCCAGTCCCCTATAATGAAAAGGACATCTTTTTTGGGTGTTAATTCTAAAATGTCTTGTAGGTCTTCACAGAACCATTCCACTTCAGTCTTCAGCATTACTGGTCGGGGCATGGACTGGGATTACCGAGATAATGAATGGTCTGCCTTGGAAATGATCAGAGATCATTCTGTCTTTTCTGAGTTGCATCTAAGTACTGCATTTCGGACTCTTCTGTTGACTATGATGGCTACTCCATTTCTTCTAAGGGATTCCTGCCCACTGCAGTAGATAAAATGGTCATCTGAGTTAAATTCACCCATTCCAGTCCATTTTAGTTGGGTGATTCCTAGAATGTCGACGTTCACTCTTGCCATCTCCAGTTTGACCACTTCCAATTTGCCTTGATTCATGGACCTAACATTCCAGGTTCCTATGCAATATTGCTATTTACAGCATCGGACCTTGCTTCTATCGCCAGTCACATCCACAGCCGGGTGTTGTTTTTGTTTTGGCACCATCCCTTCATTCTTTCTTAAGTTATTTCTCCACAGATCACTGAGGTGACTGGCTTACAACAATTCATTAAGTTCTACCTCTGTTGAGGGTATTATTCTATACATGTGAGTTGTCACAAAAAAATAAATAAAGTAACACACAGATAAAAACATTTAATGAAGAAACTTACAAACTATGGAACATATCGATACATACAGAGCTTTTAGGTAAAACAGTAGATGAAACTAATACCAAATCTATACAACCAAACCACACTCTGGGGTCCAGGATGATGTCCAGGTCCAGGTCTTCAGGGATTCAGAGCAGAGCCTGCAACACCAACATAGGTGATGAAGTCCCTGGGAGGTGCAGAGTCAGACAGAGGAGGGATGCCTGGGGAGGGAGTGCAGGAACCAGAAGACTTCCCAGGACCTAGACTTAGCTTTGAGGCTCAGATCTACAGAGCACAGGGCCTGTTTGCTGCTCTTTGCTAACGGCATTGTCCGTTAGTGGGAAGGGTTTAGAAATGTCCCACAGAAGCAAGTACACCTGGGCATCTGGCTGGCAACCCTCAACTGATGGGTTCTCTAGACAGTAAGACTCAGGCAGAGGAACAGGAGACTCTGGGATCCAGGATTGAAAGCTTGGGTCCCCCCCGCCCCCACCTTCCCTCTAGGCCCTGGGAGGAGCAGGAGGTAAGATGACACAGTGGGTAGGAGAACATGCCCACCTATCCAACACTCAGTACAACTGCTCCTGAGACCTGAGCATTGGAAATGGACAGACACCTAGAGTCTCAATACTCCCTAATAATTGTTTCTAACCCACAGCCAAACACTCCTGAGATTTATGATTTTAAACTGTTATTATGTTGCTGTATAAAAAGGACATTTTACCTGTTTAGCATATTATAACATTGAAATCAGAGAGAAGACACTGCTTTTTAAACTGTAATATATCAGAATATGCTATTAATGACAGAACTGGAAAAAAAAATAAACAGAACATGAGTAACTTGAATCCTGCCACTCATCCCAAGTGTGCTGCTCATTGGCTTCAGTCGTGTCTGACTCTGTGCAACCCTATGGATGATCGCCCACCAGGCTCCACAGTCGCTGGGATTCTCCAGGCAAGAATACTGGAGTGGGTTTCCTTTTACTTCTCTAGGGGATCTTCCTTACCCAGGGATCGAACCTGAGTCTCTTGTGTCTCCTGCATTGGCAGGCAGGTTCTTGACCACTAGCACCACCCTCCCAAGTGCACACGGCACTAAATTGCATTTCGGTATTCTTTATGGAGTTGTACACATACAGAGAAGAATCTACAGAACCTCCAACTTCATCTTGAGAGATGGTGCCCTGAGGTGAGCCAGGACCCCAGGGATCCAGAACCTGAGGGACCCCAGACTCGGCCAGCCCCCAGGCTTGCTGGGACCCTCAGGACCAGGGAGCACCCACAGGAGGCAGAGCTGCCAGGTGACCCCCTGCCTGCACGAGCTCTGGTCACCTATGTCTCCTTCACTCTGTTCCCAGGAGCCCAGGACTGGGGAGGGCAGGGCCGCCCCAAGCTCTCTCTGCAGCTGGTGATGAACTAGGGGTGCTCTCTGCTGCTTTAGCGGGGTTGGAGAGCAGATCTGGGTCCTGCAGCGGGAGATGAGGAAGCCCCCAGTGGGGATCTTCAAAGAGAACACGCTGGAACAGCAGCTCCTGGACTGCTGCACACAGTGGCCCCGCAGTGCACCCAGCCTCTGGAGGATCCAGCCTAGCAACCCCGGGGGTGTCTGTGGAAGGGACCTGTGCCCTGGGGAGACATGCTCAGGGCATCCTCCACTTCTCTGTGTGGATTATTACCACCTATTGTCTGTACTATTTTGGTCACACTCAACAGCAGATCCCAGGGTTTCTGCTGGTGATTCTGAAGCACCAGCAAGTGAGTTCGCAACGTGATGGGGCCATGTGCCCTCTTATCCTCACCTTTTCATCCCATGCCCTGCGTTCACACTTGTTCTTCCTGGTCTTCATCATCACCAATGACATCCTGCAAAGCATTCCTCAAAATGATGAGCAGAGAGTTTTCTGACATCTGGATGGAAGAGATCAGTCATTCAGGTCCAAACCCTCCCAGGGCAGGAAAGCAACCATATGGGGTAGCCCAGCGCAGTGCAAACTTCATGAGGCCTGTTGGGATGTGTAGGTCCAGACTTACTGACTCCAGCCTCAACTCCTGTTCAGGCCACTCATGGTGACAAAGCCAGGTTCAAGGGTGCAGACATGAGGTCAGGAGTGAGGATGATGCTAAGAAAGTGGAGGAAGAGGGCTGCAGACAGATTTCCTAGATTTTATATAAGGTCCCAGGAACCCAATTGCCTATAAGAGACCTGATCCTCCAGAATGATAATCATAAAAATATGGAAAGAGGAGATGGGAAAAGGTTACAAGGAAGAGTCTATGGATCAGAAAAAGAGAAAAATATTAAAAGGTATGAAAGAAGAAGTAAATCGTCAGCCATTAATACAGACCTTTTGGACCAGAGTCGACGAAAAGAGAGAAAGAGAGAGAGAGAGAGAGAGAGAACAGCATCTCTCGGGTTACGTGGAAAACCAATAGAGCCCTTGCACAGGACTTGCACCACTCACGAAGGCACAGGGCATCCTCTCAAGGAGGTCTTGAAAGCCCGGGTGAGAAAGTGACCTCGGTAAGTTTCCACACTCCGATGAGAACGAAGACAGAAAGAAGGCCGCAGGGGACCCAGGTCTCTAGTGGAGCAAGGGTATTTTATTAGCAGAAATGCAGGCTTATATAGCTTCAGTAAAATGATTACTCAGCCATTACAAAGAATGAAATTCCATCGGTTGCAACAAAATGGATAGTCTAATACATACAAGGTTGCGGACGCTGAAAAGAGTCACTGAAGGGAGTTACTGAAAGGAATCCAAGCAGGGACCCCTTCCCATGATCTCAGTCCTGAGAACTGCGTGCAGCTCTACTCGTCCCCTGAGTAGGAACTGATAAGGAACAGAAAATCCTTGAGAAACGGCACACAAAGGAAGACACATGCAACATATTGGATTACCTAAAGTTGAACGCCCCTGACAATGAAGGACTTCCATTCTTTTGCTCTTCTGCTCCGATTCCTCATTATTTGCCACACGGTTTTCTGGTGGCGCCAGGCAGCAGTCGTGTGGAGAGGCTGTGGGAAAGCAAAGGGGAGATTTGGAGTCAGGACGTGACCAGGGGACCCTGTGCCCTTGCCTCCAGGGGCCTCCCGGGGCCTCGGTGCTTCACCTCTGCAGTGAAACAGTGGGTCTCTGGCCTCCAGCAGCCTGCTGCCACCCTCAGCTTGTCTACGCGTGACCAAGAATGAGGCTGGGCCAACCTGTTCCTCCTCCAGGCAGTCACTGTCTCCATGCATCTCTGCCCATGACCTTGCCTGCCTCTTCCCGCTGCTTCTTCTCTAATCCCTTCCTTCTTTCTCTCCTCTAGTCACTGTTCCTTTCCTTCCTCCTTCAACCTCTACCAACCCTAGAGTTTACAATGTGGACACATTAGAAGAAGGACCATGAGTGTATGGCCACCATCTCCAATCAGTCCTTTATTTAATTAACCAATACATTTCTCCAAGGGAGGAGCTGGCATGGACTTGAGGGTGTGTTGAGCCCTGACTCTCCTGTTGCCTGGGGTGATCTTAGTTACCTGGGAGGTACTTAATGCTCACAGCAACACCTCAAGTTTCCCAGACCCTTAGAGAGGACAGAAGCAAACACTTCCAATTTCATTTAGCCAGAATGATGTGACAAGGGTCCTCCATAAACACAGGGTAGCTGCCGGGTTGGCACTGAGACTTGGAAAATGGGGAGGGATGAGACTTGGGAAAGTGTAAGGAAAGGAGGAGAAGGGGACGACAGAGAATGAGATGGCTAGATGGCATCACTGACTCGATGGACATGAGGATGAGTGAACTACAGGAGTTGGTGATGGACAGGGAGGCCTGGCGTGCTGCAATTCATGGGGTCGCAAAGAGTCGGATACGACCGAGTGAAATGAACTGAACTGAACTGAAGGAGAGAGGATGGGGCCGGCCTGGGGTTGGACAGAAGGGGCAGGACGGTCTGGATGGAGCAGTGGGTTCTGAGAGCAGCAGTGACCCCAGGAACTGCTGCCCTGGGACTGCTCAATCCCAGGAGACCAGGTCAGCGGGGCTGTGAAAGCAAGTGTGTGAACAAGCCCAGCGGCCCCTTCACAGACTCTAGAATCTGCACCCATGGAGGGTCTCTAGGAGCAGCTGGACATGGACCTCTCACATGGAAGCACCTTCAGCACATCAGCCTTGGCTGGTGCGGACACTGGTATGAGCTCCAGGAGACCAAGCCCAGGCAGGGACCCAGAGCCTGCGTGCTCTGACTCATCCACCCCTGGGAGCGCCCTTTACACGAGGAATTAACAATGAGAACAAACATGAGGGGAAGCCACAGTACTGAAAGTGCGGGAGGAGAGAGCTCACGGCTCACACACCACCTCACATGCACACAAGGACGGGGTCTCCAGCGTCAAGTGACAATGAGTTTTGTGCCCACTAGGATGTGGCCATCATAGTTCAACATGCAATAGAAAACAGAGTCTGCGGTGCACAATACCCGAGATGTGCTGACCAGAGGCCTGGCTTCCATATTAGTGGAAAAACAGAAAAGAGCAGCTTTTATGGGAAAAATAATTTCTGAAGCGCAAAGCAAGAAAAGGTGATTATAAACAGAGCACAATGCAAGTCCAAGGACACAATTTCTCTATCATATCATTTAATATGTAAAGAATAAGTCAGAATTCAATACACATTTCCTTCTTCTTAATTTCACGTCCACTTTCCTTAGCCTCCAAACAGAGGGTTTAACTCTAAACTTCCAGAACCCTCTCCCATCAGATTCCAACTGAATGTCGTTTCCTACCTGTGTCCTTTCACATCACTGCACCAAATGCTCTCCACAGTGCATTCCATGAGCAACGAGGTGATTAGAATGAGTGACCCGTCCACTTCTCCTCCAGTTGAGGCCCTGCTGGCTCTCAGAGCATCACCGTGATCTTTCTCCCAAGGTCCTGAAGAGACACCCCACTGTGGACAGCAGGTGGCAGTCATCTGTGCTCTGTGCAGTCAGAGCCCTTCAGTAAGACACTGATCTCAGTTGCAAACCTAGAAATGATGAAAGAGTCAGTTCTCAACCTCTCACTTCCACAGGCCCATTAGAGCTCTCACCTTCAGGCTAACCAACCTGAAATCACAAGTGTTTCGACACATGTGTAACATGTTTTTAAGCAAATTATAGCAGTCACCTCTCACTAGTGCTGAAACACCCCCCACCCCCGCCGTGTAAACGTTAATCCAACATTTGCTCACAAGTTCCTGGGACTTGGGCAATCCAACATTTGCTCACATTTCACAAGTTCCTGGGACTTGGGCAATCCAACATTTGCTCACATTTCACAAGTTCCTGGGACTTGAGCAACCAAAAGCGCCTTGCGGAAGGAAAAAAAAAAAGCAGCCCCACCCCAGAGGCTCACGTTTCGCAAGGAAAGTCCCTAAGCTGCATTCCCCTAACCTTTAAACGAGCCAATCATATACCTACCTGTGTGATACGCTAATTATGTGGTTTTTTGGCTTTAAAACCGGTCTGTAACTGTTGCTAGGGGTCCTCGGCTCGCTTTTGATGCGGAGGGCCCGTTTGCGCAAATGTTCAATAAAATCCTCTTGCTGATTGCATCTGTCGGCGTGGTGCTTGGGTCCCAGGGTCGCCCACCCAGACGTTGGTTTGGGCAAAGGCTGGCCCAACAGTGCCAACCAAATATAATACACAGAAACCACAATATACGTTTATATATGTGTGTGGATAACTCATGCAGCTGATCTTCAGGGGATCTTCCTGACTCAGGGTTCTAACCTAGGTCTTCTGGATTGCAGGTGAATTCCTTATTGTCTGAGCCACCAGGGAAGACTGGATGAATCTTAAGATCAGCACCACTTGTTCTGCCATTTCTGACAGATTATGGCAGAACAGGAACTTTGGTACAAGGGAGGCTGTAGGGATTCCCAGGTGGCTCAGTGGTAAAGAATTTGCCTGCCAATGCAGGAGACATGGGGTCAATCCCTGGGTTGGGCAGATACTTTGGAGGAGGAAATGACAATCCACTTCAGTAATCTTGCCTGGAAAATACCATGGACAGAGGAGACTGGTGGGATATAGTCCATGGGGTCCCAAAAAGTGGGACACAACTAAGTGACTGAGTGTGCACGGACATACACAGGATGTTAACACCTCTCTCTTGTTTATTCCCTTGGTGTTTCCTGGCCATTTCAAGATGGCTGTTGGCTGATAGATTAACAAAGAAAAGACCTCTGCCCCATGAGAGTATTTAGCCTGAGGGGCTAAGAGGGCTGTGGCCACAGAGAAAGTAGACACAGGTAACCAATGAGCCAATCTGCTGTTCATTCCCACTGTAACTGGTAGACTCCTTATCCCGCAGAGTAAAGAATGCTGTAGCGGCTGGCTTCTGCCTATCCCCTGCTATCCACAGTGGGTGTCTCTCTGAGAAGGTAACAGGCAGGAAGGCCAGGGGTCTCCAAATGGAGGAAATAGGCTGCAAGTGTCAGACATTTTTATCTCTCTTAAGTGGCAAGAGGAAACAAACTAGTGCTATTTTCTTTCCCTTCTCTATACAAATTTAAAAGGAGGTTCCTCTTAAAATACTGCATTGCCATAATGATACCTGGTTTCACCTGAAGTTAACTATTCTCAAACCATGAGTTAACCTATGCATTTTTCTTATGGAAATGTTTGTCTTAAGCTATGTTAATGTACTATGCATTTGCCCCAGACTCTGTCTTCAAGTCAGTTCCCCTAATGGCTCAGAACCTACTTGACAAACCATTATGCTATACTCAGATATTGTTCCCCTAATCTATGTAAATGAAGCTATTTGTATGGTAATCTGCCTTTCTACAAGATTCAAGTCAATCATTTTATGAACCGGAATGACTCCTCTGGTGCCAGGATTATCCCAAAATACATCTTATGGATGAGGGGCCTGGTGCCATTCTGAGTTTTAAGACATTCCTTTCTTTCATTAACAAACTGCTATTGACTATATAACATCCAGCTGAAGACTAGCAGGGGGGTACTCTTTCTGACCCCTTCCGATGCCTACGTCAGAAGCTTTCTGTATCTCCTTTATACCTTAATAAAACTTTATTACACAAAAGCTCTGCGCAATCAAGCCTTGTCTCTGGCCCCGGATTGAATTCTTCTCCTTCAGAGGCCGAGAATCCTGGCGTCTTTTTGTGGTTCAGCAACAACCTTTCATCTCTAGGGCCCTTTTACTTCAGATATGTAAGACATCTCATCTATTAAACCTTTGATATCTCTGTCAACTCTGGAATCTTTCTTTGGTCTCAAGTCCAGGCAAAGTACAGGGCTTGCAGGTCTGTAAATTGTAGCCCAACAGCTTCGGCAGAGTATTTGGCTGGCCTGATTTGATGATTCATTTGTAGGTATTTCCTGGGCCCATACATACAACCCAGGTACTCATGAGCCTTTGGGACACTGAAACAGTAATGTCAACACCCAGATCTTAGAGGATTTCCCAGCAGGTGTTCCACTTGAGGGGACAGGTATGGACACAGGGCCCAGGGCACCTGTGCTGAACATCATTAGAGAAGAGGTGAGGCGGGAGGGAGGGGCACTGTGTCTCCTCATGAGCCCAGCCCTCCACCACTGACCCTGAGATCAGGGAGAGAGGGACACAGGGCCTTCAGAGAGACACGACCAGCACACTTAACACTACACACCCCACTGAGAGAGTGAAACAAGGTTCAAGGAATCGAAAAGGCAGATCATGCTCATAGACTGGAGACTTAGTACTGTTGACATTTCTACACTACCCAAAGCTAAGTAAAAATACATTACAACACCAATCAAAATATTAACATCATTTTCATAGAAATGGAAAAAACAAATCAACAAATATTTATGGAACCACTAAGGAATCCACATAGACAAAATAATTTTGAAAACAAAAATCAAAGCATCTCACCTCCTGATTTCAAAACACATTACAAAGATATAGGAATCAAACCTGTATGATACTGACACAGAAACAGATACATAGCCCTAAAGACCAGAATAAAGAGCCCCAAGAAAACTCATGGATACATGGTCAAATGAAATTCATCAAAGTTCTAAGACAATGACATAGGAAAAGGGTAGTCTCTTCAATAAATCACTAGGATGAAAAGATAACCTACAGAAAAATTACAAGCTATATATCAGATAAGGGGCTCATACTCAAAATACATAAGAAAATACCACAGCTCAAATGCAAAACAAATATTAAAAAGAGTAAATAAGGGAGTTGAGGAATGTGCAAAGATTTAAACAGATGTTTTGGGAACAAGACACAAATGGCTAGCATACAAAGGAAAAGGTTTTCAACCTCACTAATCATCAGGGCAAAGTAAAGCAACACCTCATGCCTGTTAGGTTGTATATTATAAAGGCAAAGATTAACAGGTTAAGGCCATGATGTGGGGAGCTGGAACCTTTGCACACTGCTGGTGGGAATGTAAATTGTGTGGCTATGTTGTGGAAAACAGTAAAATGTTCCTTATAAAAGTATATATCATATGATTCAGCAAACACAGTTCTGGATATATATACAAAGGAAATAAAATCAGTATCACAAAGAGATATCTGCAGTCCTAAATTCACTACATCACTTTCCACAACAGCCTACATACACAACCAACTTCAGGTAACAAGTATTCTGTGCCTGAGGTAACTTTAGATAACTGGGAGAAACTTAATTCTCAAAATAACTGCTTAAGTCTCTTAGCCCCTTCAGTTCAGTTCAGTTCAGTCGCTCAGTCATGTCCGACTCTTTGTGATCCCATGAATCACAGCACGCCAGGCCTCCCTGTCCATCACCAATTCCCGGAGTTCACGCAAACTCATGTCCATCGGGTCGGTGATGCCATCCAGCCATCTCATTCTCTGTCGTCCCCTTCTCCTCCTGCCCCCAATCCCTCCCAGCATCAGAGTCTTTAGGGAGGATGAAAACAATATTATAATTAAAGTACGTGTCCAAATTATCTTAGTCTGAAGTGATGCCACAAAGGTTCTACAGATAGGGAAGCCTCATACACACAGCACCAGCCAGGGTTTACCCCAACCTTGGAAGGACTGGGAGGAAGGAAACCTGGGAAAGTTTGAGTAAAGGTCACAGGGTGGGCAGGACTGGGGTGTGGGGAGCAGAGGCAGGGCTGTCTGGATGGAGCATTGAGTTCTATGGGGAACCGTGATCCTGGGTCCTACTGCTCTGAGTCTCTGACCTAGGTCTGGTCAGTCCCAAGAGACCAGGTCAGCAGGGCTGTGAGAGTAAATGTGTTAAGAAAGCCAGCGGCTCCTTCACATTTTCTAGAATCTGTGGCCATGTTGGTCTCTAGGGGCAGCTGGACATGGACGGCTCTCACATGAAAGCACCTTCAGCACAGAATCCTTGCGTTGGAAGCAGAGATGAGCTCCAGGAGACTCAGTCCACACTGGGACACCAGAGCCTGTGTGTTTCGACTTATCCAACCCCGAGAACACCCTTTACATGAGGAACAAACAATGAGGACAAACGTGAGGGCAATCTACAAGTCCTGAAAATACAGAGGTAGGGAGTTCATGTCTCACCCTGAACCTGACACTCACTGCAAGAACTTGGTCTGCAGTGTCAAGTAACTATTAGACTTTTGGTCCCATTAGGATTTGGCCATCATAGGAGAATTTAAACATGAAGCCAAAGCCCCTTGTATATAAGACCCTGAAGGCACTAACCATAAGCCATTCTTTCATATTTGTCAATGAAAGGACAAAGAAAGAGGAGTCTTGTGAGAAAAGACATTTCTAAACGTAAAAGCAAGAAGAGATGTCCATAACAAGAGATAACTATAGCACAACAAAACACATGGACACAGAGTTCTATCATTTCATTAAAATACGAGGAACCAATCACAACTTCACACGTGTGTCCTTCTTCTTCAGTTTCTATTCACCTTCTTTTCTCTCCCAAGTGGTCCAGAAACCCTCTCCCTCCAATTTAAATCCTCAGTTCATGTTCACCCATTTTATCTCCAAAGAAACAGGGATACCCCGAGTGGTTCAGGAACCCTCTCCCTGTAAATCCTGCTCTCGCTGGGAACTGTGCCCTTCCTAGTTCTCTCCCACACCACTCCTGCTAGTAATCTCTAGGATACATTCTGCAGAGAGACAACCGTGAGCAATGACACCGTCATCACACAAGCTGCCCCCCACGTCTCCTCCTCCTCTCGGCTCTCACAGCAGCTCCCTGGTCTTCCCTCCAGGCTCACAGACCTCCCCTGTGCTGGGTGGAGTCAGAGCCCTTCAGCAAGATGTTGATCACAGTTGCAAAATTTCACATGAGAGAGAGATGCTCAGAGAATCACCTTTGAACCTTACATTTCCACACGCTCAATATAGCTCTTACTTTCAAGCTTATGAAACCAAAGTTTCAACATTTATGGACACACTTGAAATATCACTAGTGTCACCAAGAAATTGTGTGGTTTTTGTGGGGTTTTTTTAATATGATATATTAATTATTGTTTGAAGTATATTCATGATAAATTGGCTGATCTGAGTAGTGGCTACTGCACTGGAACACTGAGCTCTAAGAGCTCCAAAGATAAGGAAAAGACACTGAACTGCTGTTCCGGTTTTTCTTTATTGCAGAAGATTTGATGGTCTGATATGCTCATTCATATATAAGTATACCTGGGGTTCTTGAACACAGGCCAGGCATTGGGAGAGTGCTTCTGGACATTTCAATAGTAAGATGAACACTCAGATTTAAAGAAAATTCCCAGCAGGGGGCTCACTTGTAGGCAGAGGTGAAGGGCATGGCCCTGCACACCTGGACTACAAGTAACCAGAGGGCAGGCACAGAGGTGGGGGAGGACATTCCCTCTCTTCATGAGCCCATCTTTCCCATCCCTGACTCAGATGACTCAAACAAGGTAGTGCAAAAGGCTCCATAGGAAGTGAAAGATTTGTGCATTGAAAACCACAGGACACTGTTGAAAGAAAGAAGAGACAAGTAAATAGAATGACATACCATATTCATAGACTGGAATATTTAGTGCTGTTGACCTTATACAACTAAGTGATGCACATATATATTGTAACTCACAAAATCTCATTTCAATTTTATAGAAATGGAAAAAAAAATAAACCCAGAATACTAATACTTATGGAACCTAAAAGAAACCGAAAGAGAAAATATCTTGAGCGAAAAAACATGGGGCCTTAAGGCTTCCTGAATTCGAAACACATAAGAATGCCACAACAGTCAAAACAGTGTTGTACAAGCAACAAAACAGGAAGAGAGACCAATGAACCATAAGAAGGGAATTGCAAATAAACTGACACATGTGTGGCCAAATGATCTTTGCCAAGGTTCTGAACTTACCAAATGAAGAAAGGACAGTCTCAACAATCAACAACAAGGCAACCGATAGAATGAGAGGAAGTATCTGCAAAATTTGTATCTGAATAAGGGGCCTACATCCAGAATATCAAAGAAACTACTACAACTCAACATCAAAACAGCAGCAGCCAAATAACTGAATTTTCAGTCAGTCAGTTCAGCTGTTCATTCGTGCCCCACTCTTTGCGACCCCATGGACTGCAGCACGCCAGGCCTCCCTGTCCATCACCAACTCCCGGAGTTACTCAAACTCATGTCCATTGAGTCGGTGAGGCCATCCAACATCTCATCCTCTATCGTCCCCTTCTCCTCCTGCCCTCAATCTTTCCCAGCATCAGGGTCTTTTTAAATGAGTCAGTTCTTCGCATCAGGTGGCCAAAGTATTGGAGTTTCACCTTCAACATCAGTCCTTCCAATGAATATTCAGGACTGGCAGGGACTCTCAAGAGTCTTCTCCAATACCACAGTTCAAAAGCATCAGTTCTTCAGTGCTAAGCTTTCTCATTAGTCCAACTCTCACATCTGTAAAAAGCTTCAATATCATTTCTTCATAGAAGTGATCAATATATGTAAGAAAAGTGCTCAACATCACTAAGTATCAGTGAAACAGAAATCAGGTCCAAAGGAGATATCACCTTTCAGGATGTGCATTATAAATAGAAAATAACAGATGTTAGCAAGGATGTGGAGAAGTGCAACTTTTGTATCCTGTTGGTAGGAATGGAAAAGGACATACCCATTATGAAACAGTTTGGAAGTCCCTCCAAAAATTATTAAGATCCAAAAATGATCGTAAGATCCAGCAATCACTTATTTGAGTTTATGTCCAAAGGATATAAAAGTAGAATGTTCCAGGATATACCTACAATTTCATATCCATTGCCACATTGTACACAACAACCAAGATGGAAATACTGTCCAGTGTCCAGAAGCAGATAGTAAAGAAAATGTGATGTATACATACACTGGAATGTGATTCAGTCTTTAAAACTGAAGGAAATCTTGTCATTTGCAACAATAAATGAAGTGGAAAAATATAGTTAAGAGTGAAATTAGCCAGTCACAGTAAGACAAACAGTGCACGATTCCATTGACCTGCGCGAAAACTCAAGAGAAGCAGAGAGTAGAAGGGTGGTTGTAAAAGTTTAGTTGCAAGGTGGAAATGTTCTAGAGACATGCAGAGCAACATGTTGCATTGAGTTAACCGGACTGACTGGACACTTCAAAGCTTAAGAGGCAAAGCTGGACTGGACTTCCTCCCTCTATGCCTGGAGGCTCCTCCTTTCTCAGACTCCTCTAGAACTGGGTGTGTCATCTGGGTAACACCAGGGGCTCCCAGCAGAAGGAAAGGGCTTCCCCAGTACCAATAGGTGCCTTAGGTGAGGGGGGAGGACTCATTCTGAGGCTGGAATTGGAAAGAGTTTGAATGAGCGAAGTGGCATAGTGATGAATCATGACCAGTCAAAACGCCAGGAGACCTACTAAGAGGTGAGATTTACTATTAAATGAAGGTGTGATTGACGCAGTAAAGGGGCTTCTGAAACACAGTTTTGCTCATTAAGAAGCCTGCAGGGCTTCCCTAGGCTAAGTGGTTAAGAATCTACCTGCCAATGCAGGAGATAGAGGCTCAATCCCTGGTCTGGAATGATTCCACACACCCTGGAGCAACTAAGCTAGTGACCCACAACTACTGAGCCTGTGCCCTAGAGCCCAAGAGTCGCAGCTACTGAGCCCACGTGCCAAAACCACTGAAGCCTGAGAGCCCTAGAAGTCATGTTCTGCAGCAAAAGAAGCCTCCAAAGTGATGTCTATGCACCACAGCTATAGAGCTGCCCTCGCTCTCTACAAGTAGAGAAAAGCCTGTGCAGCAATGAAGACCCAGCAGAGACAATAAAAATATTAATAAAAATTTTAAAAATCCTGTAACTGTTTTCCTGGGTAGTGATCTAATTTATCTTCCAGGTTAAAGGATTTCTCTTGCTGTAAAATCAAATCCTACAGCAAATGTGTATACTTTAATTCTTACACACATACTCATTCATGGCACAATGGTGATGGGAATTTTTAGGGGGAAGATGACACCAGGAACAGTGACACTTAGGGTGACATATATAGAGAAAAACACAACACGAAAAAATCACACGCACACAAAGAATCACACTATTCATGACACAGAGAGACATACCTAGTCCCATGGACGCAAACCTGCACTATTAACAATAACACAGCTTCTTCCTGGAACTAGAGTACTGGCCACATTATTCTACTTGCAAGCTACTTTTACCACCAGGGCCCCTATACTCATTCCCAGCAGGAATCTGGGATCAGTGTGCGTCTGCCCTAAAACCAGTGAGAAACCCCAAATTTCCCATCTAGACAGCTTTTTCTGCCCAAGTGAATGATTCTAGAATACATCCCGCTTTCACATTCTGGAAGGGCCACCTGCAAGTACAGAAGAGAAGACACTGTGAGGAGAAGATCGCAAAGATGCACAGTCTTTGGTTTATTTGGTGACAGTAGAAAACCTGATGAGGAACACTGGTGGAGTCCAGGGAACCCAGCAAGATCAAAGCACCAGTACTCAGGATGAAAGGCAAGACCTGTGCCTGGAGGATGGAACTTCCAGGTCCACCTGCGATGGAAATGGCAGAATTCTTTTCCTAGGGGAAATGTTGCTGCAGCAGAGAGAACTCTGTACTCTGCAGGGTATAATGGATGCTAACAATTTTAATATCCTGTGGACTGAGGCATCATGAATGGGTAATAAGACTCTCACTCCACATTTTCTCAACCAAGGGAATCATCTCTAACAGGAACAAACACCCTCAGAGACTCATTACTTAATTCCACTGAAAGAGAAATGACACAATATTTCTATCTCAGACCAGAACAAACAAACCAACCAACAAAAAAAACAGCTTGCCTTGGAGATACACGGAGTCTCTTCTGTCCTGTCACGAGGTGGGTTGACTGGCAGGTCCTCAGTTAGATCTAGAGGGACACAGAATAGCTGTTACAACACTGGTGAGGCTGCTTTGCAAACATTCAGGGGGTTTTCTGTTCGTGTAGACATGGGGTGCTGTTTATGGCTGTGGGAGGTTAATGAGAATGAGGTGAATTTGTGTTCATCCATTCTCTTCAGAGGAGGAAGAAAAGAAAAGGAGAGGAGGAAGGAAATGAAAACAGAGCTTTGCCCTCCAGCTAAGAGAAACCTAATCAAAAGGAAATATTCAATCTAATAAAAAGGAAACTCTAAAATGAAGGCTACCGTTCAATGAAAGAGACCCACGACTCCTCCTGCTTATTTTGAGCTCCTGCTAACTTGTCACTGTCTCTTGATTTTTTCCCAGATCATTCTTCCTCCAGCATCCACAGTTGCTGCTACTACATCATGCTTTCTATGAGACTTTGTACTTGATTAAAGTAAACTGTTAGAGGACTCAATTCAATCCTGAGAGAAATATGCTATTGTATTAATTCACTAATCACTTGTCTTCAAGAAAATCAAATATACAAGATTTGATAATACAGAATTCCTGCATTTAAATACAGCTACTATCAATAATATCATATTTTTCTCTACATGCTTGCTTTGTACACAGTGTGTGCCTGTCCACTGAGTCAGTGGCTGTCCATAGTCAGAGAGGCCAAATGTTTAGTGGGACAACTCCTCAGAAAAAGCACAGACTGAGCACTGACTATCTTTAAACCACACAGGTAGGAGATTTTCAACAAGAGTCATGGTCACCAAGCTAACAATCAAGTTTTACTTTGAGTTCTTAGTTGCCACTGTCCCTTGGGTGTGTGCTGCAGGGTTTCATCAATTGAAAGGATTATGGTACTGTTACCCAGTACAATAACACATCTTCCTGATTCTTATCTGTTTGTGCCCTAGTTTAAGCTCTGACACCTGCACTGACGGATATGACCTGTATTGTCTACATGAAGCTACACAACTCTCTGTTAGCTGTCAGAAGGATGAGGGTCCAGAAGTAACTTTCACACTAAAGACATGCCGAAGTTGGCCATTAATCCCCCCAGTAGCTGCCCTGGGTTCTGTGACCACACAGGCCACCTTATAATGAAGGGCAGGGTCTGGAACTCTGGAGCTACTAGTACTTCCAGGCATGAACTTGGAGCAGGAACCCCTGGCTCCATGACTGAGGATCACTCGTCTCATTGACACAGCCAGGTCAGGGGTCCAGAGCATTCATTCCCAGACCCAGCCCTGGGTTTTCAGTTTGACTTTTCCACTTAAGAAATCAAAAGCTGAGAACATTGATTTCTGCACCATCTCCAGCCATCTAATGGGAACACGGACCAAACCCGGGGAAGAGTTATGTTGATGGCATAAGACGGAATGCGCAGAGACTGTGTAGTGTTAATGAGACTTTTTTGGAAAGACAATTTTTTGACAGTTTTATTGTCTAAGAGGAAATATCTCCTGAGGAAATATACAGACAGGCACATTCAGTCATACTATGTGGTTTCAACACATGCCCACCTCCAAACAGACTCCTTCACACAATCCCACACCATCTAAATGATGCAGTTGCTTCTGAAGTCACTAGAACTGGGCCAGCACTTTTGCCTGGGAGGTCATTCTCTTGGTCTCACTACGTGTAAGAACCCAAATTCAGGGCTCCTCCACAAACTGAGGCAGCAAAGAGCCCCACCTTCATCAATGAGATTGTATCTGATCAGAGGGATGTATATCCCTGAATATGAAGAAATCTCTTTGGCTGTTTCATAAACCTGTGATGAGAGAGAAGAAAACAGTGTGAGGGTGTCAGCATCTTTTATTCTCTGCACTAAGTCTTCTGTTCTCTGATTTTTCTTCTCAGAAAACTAAAACTCCTTAAGTCAATGGCCCCAAAAGAAAATAGAAAGGCTCCCGTGCTGAAAAGGGTAGCCTATTTCACGTAAGATCTCTCCGTTTCCATTTGACCAACAATAACAAAATTGTGTTTCAAAGAGGAAAAATTTCTGCTGAGGAAAGGACCTACTCTTATACAGTAGTAACTGATGCTTTTGTTTTAAAATGTCCTTCTGAATCAGGTCTGTGTTGATAATTGATATACGCTCAATACTCCAGCAACCAAGTAAACTGTATGCATCAGGGATAATGTACATTGTCAGACTAAGATAACTGTATTCGACTGAATAAAAAAGAAAGAAGTGAAGCAACAGTCTTATCCCAGATAAGGAGAGGTGACCATACCTTCAGGGTATTCAGTTCCTGCTCCTCATTCCAGCCCTGGAAGAGTTCCTCCAACAGGTCCTCCTGGGAAATCAGTGAGACACGGAGTAGCTGTCAGGACGCTGGTGAGGCTGATCACCAATCCCTCAGTGTTCTGTTTTTCTTTTTTTTTGATGGGGATACAAGGTGGAGTGTATGCATGTGGGAGGTTAGTAACTATGGACTGAGCTGCCATTGAATATTCTCTTTGCTGGATGAAGGAGAGCAAAGAAGAGGAGCAGGAAAGAAATGAGGTAGAGCTTCTGCATATTAACTAATGATAACCTAACAGCAGGGAAAAAGAAACACTAAAATGCATGCCAGCTTTCAATGATAGAGACCTATGACCCTCCTGTCTGCTGAGCTGCAATTCCCTTTCCATGCAATGCCCATTGTTGGGGAGACCTCATGGTTCTCCTGCTTCGGTTCTTTCCATCTGTTCTCTGGAAGAGTGTGTACACAACTGTCACTAGGCAACTGTACATTTTTCTAATTTAGGAAGATATTTAAGGCAGACATCTGACAGAAGAACCAAAAAATATGAATTAAGGAATCAAACAAAACTATAAAATACATTTATATCTCTGTAAAGTGATGGAAATTTTAAAAATATGAGGAAAAAAAGTCAGTAAAAGTTAAACAGCCCGTTTGAAGAAACAGGCAGTAGGAACCTACCTCCAAAACAACAGTTCAGGTTGCCTATTTTCACTCACAAGGTTGAAGGTGAGCTCTTCTCACTCGACACCATATATGAACCTCTAAGCTCATAAAGCGACACCTGGTGCAGAATGCGCAGTATCACATTACAGTGGAGACGATTCATCATAGAACTTTCAGAGTAAACTGGACTCTGCACAGGATGAGTCCAACTGCTGCTGTCCAGAATGTGTGTTTCTATGGACAAACTGGGCTTTTCACAGTAAATATTTTATTTCAAAAACTGAATCCCAGGTTCACAGATTCCTCTCTGATTAAGAAAATAATGTATATGAGAGAAAATGGCCTGCCCCCCAAATACAGTTGTTTGTGAACATCTCAGGGTGAAGAGGAACAAGGCTGACACGTTGACAATAAAAGGAATTCTCTTCCTCTACATATATCATTTCCAAGATTTCTAAGTAACCAGATGTGTCTAGATCAGATAACTTAAATTATGTTCCAGTTGAAATGAAAAGCAGCATTAATTGAAATTCAACTGCAAAATGTCATATTCTTATTGTATAATGCATATACTTATCAAATTACATAAATCCTTTTCTCCTTCTCTACATATATTACTTCCTTTTCTCTCTATGCACCTAAATGAACAGACTTACTCATCTCTCAGTCTCTGCCAATTCACTTAACAAGTTATCTGTTACTGTGTGTAAAGCCTGGCTATTCACTGAACAAGTAACAAAAAACAATCCACTGGGTTTTCACCTATAGGTTAGGTGAAAGTGTAGTTACTGTTTTTCTACATGAAGAATTTTAGACAACCCAAAACTCTAGGATTAAATGTGTGTTCTGGATTATAATTCAATACCTAATTACTCCCCATTCTCATGGCCATGAACAGCGGCTATAGGATGATAAGTGACCAGCCCCCTAAAACATAGAAGTGAAAACTTTAAGAGAAAGATGAAAAAGTGAAAGTGAAGTCGCTCAGTCATGTCCAACACTTTGCCACTGCATGGACTGTAGCCCACCCGGCTCCTCCGTCCATGGGATTTTCCAGGCAAGAATACTGGAGTGGGCTGCCATTTCCTTTTCCAAAAGTTGCCCCATTTAAAACAAATTAGGTGCCCTTACAAAGTATGGAATCCTGTATTGTGTGTGTGTACCTTTGTGTTCAATAGCATCTGATTCTTTGAAACCCTATGGACTGTAGCCCGCCAGCTTCCTCTGTCCATGGGATTTTCAAGGCAAGAATACTGGAGTGGGTTGCCATTTCCTTTCCAGGGGATCTTCCCAACCCAGGGATGGAACTCTTATTTCCTGTGCCTCCTGCATAGACAGGCAGATTCTTTATCACTGAGCCATCTGGGAAGCCCAGGTGTAGTACAAAGCCTTATCGTTACTTAAAAAAAAAAAAAAAAAGTGTGAAAGTGTTAGTCACTCAATGCTGTTGGGCTCTTTGCATCTCAGTGGACTGTAGCCAGCCACTCTTCTGTCCATAGGATTCCCCAAGCAAGAATGCCAGAGTGGGTAGCCATTCCCTTCTCCAGGGGGTCTTTCCAACCCAGGGATAGAACCTGTGTCTCTTGCACTGACGGTAGATTCTTTATTGTGTGAGCCAGCAGGGAAGCCCTTCATTGCTGACTCAGCTCACCTCCAAATATCTGAACTAACAGATTAAGTGGGTCTTTGATGAAGTAAAACATTAATTAATATGGTGTCAAGTTTTTTCCAAGGATTACCCAACTGAGATATGAACCAAGGGTGGAAAATAACAGGTAATATTGTTAATCTAAATGAACAATTTTAGTGCTTGCTAGATTGATGGAAAATGTGTGTGTGTGTATAAACAAGGAAACTGAGGAATAAAATTTAAAAAAGAATTAGGGATTCTATTTCTTTTTTAATAAGATTTTTAAAAAATGACTGAATTTGTTACAATATTTCTTAGTTGTTTTTTTATGTTTTTGGATTTTTGGCTCTGAGGCATGTGGGATATTACTTCCTGACCAGATACTGAACCCACATCCCACACCCCCTACTTTGGAAGGGGAAATCCTAATCATTAGACTGCCAGGCAAATCCCTAGGGACTGTATTTTCAAATATATTGGAGGAATATAATTCTAAAAGGAGTAAAGGACAGCAGTTCAGACACCCAGTTTTGGAAGGAAATCAGAATGAAGCAGAAGACTTCCCTTCCAGCTACCACCTGAGAATTCATGGTGAGCGAAGAGCTAATGAGTAAATGTAGGTTAAGCTCTTAGAAACATGCGTGGCAGAGTGTCATGATATCTGATAGTTCCATTAATAAATCTGGAAAAAATAACGTTACTTCCAGAGACAGCATCTAGAAGGCTGCAGAATAGGGAAGGAAGGAAACAGATTTTAAAGTATGTTCTGTTGCAACCCGTGAATTTTCCACAAGTGTGTTTTTCTCGTTGTGTTTAATATAAATTATTTTTATAAACTAACCCCCATGTGATGGCATGTGACATCCACTTTGGTCCCAAGGTGAGGAATTCAGACAGAGTGCCGTGGGGCTGGCTCTTTCTGCTTTAGGATGTTGGAGTCTCAGGAGAGGAGACTCACCAGCTGAGGTTGACAATAACACTAGGAGCTGGACTCCTCTGGAGGTGACATTACTCCACGTCTGCAGCTGAAGCTGGGTTTGCTGGCGGAGCTTCAGGAAGCCTCCCCACGAGGCCTGGGCCTCCTCCTAGAAGGCAGGACGGCAGAGATCATTGTTGGTGGTGGAGGGCTCCAACAGGAGATTGACCTGAGTGGCTCATGGCCTTTTCAGGCTTAACTGTGGACAATACACAGTGTTATCTCCAGGACATCTGTCAGTGGTAAATAAGCCCTCATCACCCTGTATCAACTCTTGTTAAAGGAAAGGGCCTAGACCCACATCTAAGTGGGAGAAATATAAAAGAAACTGCACAAGTGTTAAGATTTATACCTGTACATATCAGCCTAACAAAAATAAAATAAAAATACTCAATAGCAACACATGAAAAGATGCTCAGCATCATTAATCATTAAGGAAATGCAGATTAAAAATACAAACAATGAGGTACACAAATAACAAATGTTGGTGAGGATATTGAGAAAGGTGAACCTTCCCACCCTGTTGGTGGGTATGTAAATTGCAACAGACACTACAGAAAACAGTACACAACAGACACTACAGAAAGGGTTCCTCAAAAAAATGAAAATAGAGCTACCATATGATCTAGCAATTCTACTCCCGAGGATATATTTGAAGAAAACCAAAACCTCATTTCAAAAAAGTACATGGAGCCCACTGTTGAAAGCAGTATTATTTACACTTGCCAAGATATGAAATTAACCTAAGTATCCATCAGCCAATGAATGGATAAAAAAGATGTTATATGTGTCTGTATATATATGCTGCTGCTGCTAAGTTGCTTCAGTCGTGTCCGACTCTGGGCGACCCCATAGATGGCAGCCCACCAGGCTCCCCCGTCCCTGGGATTCTCCAGACAAGAACACTGGAGTGGGTTGCCATTGCCTTCTCCAATGCATGAAAGCGAAAAGTGAAAGTGAAGTCGCTCAGTTGTGTCCGACTCTTAGCAACCCATGGACTGCAGCCCCCCAGGCTCCCCCGTCCATGGGCTTTTCCAGGCAAGAGTACTGGAGTGGGGTGCCACTGCCTTCTCCACAATAGAATACTACTCATCCGTAAAAATTCAGATATGCCGTTTGCAGCAGCGTGGATGGATCTGGAAGGTCTGGCACTCAGTGAAGTAAGCCTGAGAAGGACAGACACTCAGTGAGACCCTCACGCGCGGAGCCTCAGGAACACAGCAAACTGCTGAACGCGCTGGGAGAGCAGCGGACTCAGAGACCAGACAGCGGCCACCAGGGGCGACCACTGCTTCCTCCAGGGCGCCTTCCCCACCCAGGACTTGGGCCCTCATCTCCTGCATGGGCAAGCGGATTCTTTACTGCAAAAGCAAAGCCCAGGGAAGCCCACAGATACGTACGGAGATACATATATGTAAAACGGAATCACTTTGCTGTATACCTGAAATTAACACAACATTGCAAATCAACTATACTTCAATAAAAGTTAAATATTAATTCAAAAAGAAACACGTTTAAATGTAATTTCTATAATAAAGTATTTCCATATTTCCTGTGGCAAAATGCTATAATTATGAAATCTAGCTCCCTTATTCATATCACATGTGAATGCCTTCAAGAAGCATTTTACATAATGTGAAAATCATTCTTTTTCAATATGCCAATGTACCCTCTCAATTCTTGCAATTACAATGCTGGAAATCTAAGCCAAGAAAAATTCCTAATAAGAAAAGAATCACTGATAAGAACAGGTTTATGCATTTCAATATTTTATTTAGTTTTATCTAATTTCATAAAAGTAGAACTTATTCTTTAATACTCATAAATACATTTTTGGTTAAAGGAAGACACAGGATGACCACTCTATATCACAGAATTGTTATTTTGAAGTTGATATTCTGGGTTAATGGCAGATTGTTATTCTATAGGGAATGAATATAAAAAGAGTGAAAACTGTCAAAAAATCTCACATGTTAAAGTGAGGGAAAGCATGATTTTAAAATATAATGTATTTGTTTTTTTTCTCATGTGAAATTTGCTAAATTGTGTTTTAGGGAAAATAGTTCTTTGTTTTGAATAATCATCCTATTGATTTCTATATGTCATAAGAAAAGATATAAAATTAAATATTATAGTAAATATAAATATAAAAACTAAATATTATAGTAAATGTGGCTCAAGCTATCATGGAGCATATGGTGTAGTTGGAAGAATGGATATTATTCAGGCCTTCCCATAATTAATATGACTTTATAAAAATCCGAAGAGTTGATATGTGCTGTGAGATTATAAACTCAGTGAGTTTTACACATCCACAAATGCCAGAGAAGACTTCAAGGGGAAAAATAAAAGATTAAGAACATAGTAAATTCATACTGGAAAAAGGTACAGGAACATTCTATATCTCTTTTTTGAAATATCGTTCCGTGTTGTTTCATGTGTTTAATTTTTAGGTGAAAATCTGCCCTCTATTAACTTCTTGACGGTAACAGCCGTTGAGACTCTATTCCTATATTGTTCACAAGGCATAGTATGGATCTTGCATTGCATTTGGTCCTCTATAATAGTATTTGTTTCAACAAGTTAATAAGACTTTGCCAGAAATATTTAAATAGCTTACAAATTCTGCGAAGGCAGTTGTAGTTCACTTGATTTTCTCATGTTCCTCTTTCAACCAAGATGGCTTTTCTACATGAAGCAACATGTACCTGAAGCTCTCAGTATTATTCACAATAAAGAAAGTAGTGAATAATGCTGCATGTCTCTGCATTATTGTTTATGAAATGAGAATTATCAAATACTTAACTAAGTAGGAGTCAGGATTTGGTAAGGTCTAAGTTAGAGGTCAAAATTTTGTTGTTTAGTTGCTCAGTTGTGTCCAGCTCTTTGCAACCCCATGGACTGTAGCTCGCCAAGCTCCTCAGGCCATGGGATTCTCCAAGCAAGAATACTGGATTGGGATGCCATTTCTTTCTCCAGAGGATCTTCTGACCCAGGGATCAAATCTACAACTCCTTTATTGGCTGGTGGGTTCTTTACCACTGAACCATCAGGAAAGCCCAATAATCAAATTAGTCTGTATGAAAATTCAAAGTCTGTCAAATTTCAATTTGGAGTATTTCCACACAGTATAGCTTATGAGATGTATTTTAAATATAAATAATGGGGAAAAAAACAAAAAACGTACTTTCATTTTAGGCATACATTGCTTAATAGTAATAACATAATTGTGATAAAGTGCAAAATTAATCTTATTAAGTTTTTCAGTCATAAGCTGATGCTTCTATTTTTGCCTATACTGATGTTTATAAATCACAATAAAATAGAAATGTTTTAAAAGTCTCAGTAGATGTATCAAGCATCAGATAATAGTTGAATCTGTAGGTAATAATAAACCAACAACTTGGAATACATTGCAGAACATTTTTAACTGGAAATACAAAACAGAAGCTAAGAGATATGATGCTCCAAGAAGTTTGAAAAGGAAAAAATCAAGAGAAAAGGAGAAAAGCAATATTAAAGGACATGATGTCAAAAAAACTGCCTCAATTTTAAGGAAGTGGTGAGGTAACAACGGGATGTGTGTGTGTGCGCTAAGTCGCTTCAGTTGTGTCCGACTCTTTGCAACCCTATGGACTGTAGCCTGCCAGGCTTCTCTGTCCATGGGGTTCTTCAGGCAAGAACGCTGGGGTGGGCTGCCATTTCCTACTGCAGGGGATCTTCCCAACCCAGGGATCTAACTTGCATCTCCTGTGGCTCCTGACTTGCAGGCAGATTCTTCACTGCTGAACTACTGGGGAAGCCTCAGCAATAGGATATCAGCATCTAAACCTGAACTGCAGTCCCTCCTGAGTCACCAACAGAAAGTTGTAGTGTTCTCTGTCTCTTAGTTGCGTGTTAGCTATAAACACTGGATTGTTTTTATCTCCTACTTAATCATTAAGAAATTTTTATTTTAAATTGAAGTATACCAGGTGGCACTAGTGGTAAAGAACACCCGTGCCAATGCAGGAGTTGCAAGAAACACAGGTTCGATCTCTAGTTTGGGAAGATCCCCTGCAGTAGGAAATGGTAACCACTCCATTATTCTTGCCTGAAAATTCCATGGGCTGAGGAGTCTGGCGGGCTACATACAGTCCGCGAAGTGGCAGAAAGTCAGACATGACTGAATGACAGCACACACACACACACGCACACGCACGCACACACACACACACATGATGTACAATGCTTCAGGTATACAGAAAAATAATTCATATATATATACATTTCTTCAGATTCTTTTCCATTATGCGTGCATGCTAAGTCACTTGAGCTGTTTCCCACTCTCTTCAACCTCATGGACTGCAGCCCACCAGACTCCCCAGTCCATGGAATTCTCCAGGCAAGAACACTGGGGTGGGTTACCATTTCATTTTCCATCTCCAACTATAGGTTATTACAAGGTATTGAATATAGTTCCCATTCTATACAATGGGTGCTTGTTGTTTATTTTATATAACAGTCTGCGTTTGTTAATTTCAAATGTATCCCTCCCCTGACCTTGATCTGAGTTTTTTTGTTTTGTTTTTGTGATTTGAAGATGTAAGAAATTCAGAACAAAAGAAAGCAGGGCTCCTTACAGAAATTGCTCACTGTAGGGACCATGGAAAATATTTAATACTAGATGAGCTTGGGGCAATCAGTAGTGTCGCAAAGTATTACACCTGCTTAAAAGGAGGAGGAGGGGCATGAAAAGGAAACCAACCTGAAAAAGTTTCTAATGAGCAAAGCTAGAAGAATGTGAGCAAAAAAACCTAGTACAAAATTATTTGCTTATAAACCAAAGCAGAAAAATAAATAAATAGCTGGTAGGGAGGATTTAGACCTCTTTAATCTTTGTTGCCTGGAAAAGTGATGTTCCCTGGTGGCTCAGTTGGTAAAGAATCTGACTGCTATGCAGGAGACCTGGGTTCAAGCCCTGGGTCAGGAAGATCCCCCTGGAGAAGGAATGGCAACCCACTCAAGTATTCTTGCCTGGAAAATTCCAGGGGCAGAGAAGACTGGTGGGCTACTGTTCATGAGGTCATAAAGAGTCGGACACAGCTGAGGGACTAACACTTTCACTTTCTTTCAATATCTGTTGCCTGGAATATGTGATGTTACATGGCAATATGAACTTTGCAGATTAATTAAGTTTACAAAACTTAAAACAAGGAGATTATTCCCAGTTCTCCAGATGGGCCCAGTCTATTTAACTGAGCCTGTGACAGCAAAGAGACTTCTCTCCAGCTGGGTGCAGAGAGATGCAGTAGAAAAGAGGGAGGCAATAGAGACATTCAGATCACGAGAAGGCCGACCCATCACTGCTGGCTTAGTAAGGGACTATGAGTCAGAGAACGCTGGTGGTCTCTGGAAGCAGAGAATGATGCCTGGCTGACATCCAGCAAGTAAACTTCAGGCCTACAACCACAGGTAACTGAATCCCACCAAAAACCTAAGTGAACTTGGAAGGGACTCTAGAAAATAATTCAGTCCTGTATACACCTGTTTTCTATCTTGTGGGTTTCAGAGCAGAGGAACCAGATGAACTACACAATGCCCAGAGTATTGACACATGGAAACTATGAAATAATAAATGGACACTGTTGTAAGCTGCTGCTAAGTCACTTCAGTCGTGTCCGACTCTGTGTGACCCCATAGATGGAAGCCCACCAGGCTCCCCTGTCCCTGGGATTCTGCAGGCAAGAACACTGCTAAACTTGTGCAATATCTTTAAAGCATCAATAGAAAAGAAATACAATAACCATTAATCCATCTGATTAAATAGAGATATAAAGGACAAATCTTTCTTGGAAAACAGTTTAAAATAACAAACGCAGAAGAAATGTAGGAACTAGAAAATCTTTGTAAGAATACCACAATAATTGTTGTAGCTGAGGCTAATGATGAATGACAAAATTTGTGAATAAATAAATAATGAGAAACAGTGTAATAGCCTAAAAGTATCTCTTCCAATAAACATATTAATTTCTGTGGTGATTTTTAACACATCTACACATTAGTTAATTATTCTCTCACCAGGATGTAGAGCTTAATTCGCCTTCATTTTGAGTATGGATACATGAATATATTTCCATTTTTGTTCATTTAAAATAATATGTGATGCAATACAAGTAAATAAATAAAACAACAGTTCCATTGAGCCTGGACAGAGCATCACAAAAGGTCCTAGAAAACAGGAAAACATATATAAAACCCAACAGGATGCAATCTGTCATTTGGTAAAATTTGGGCCAGCAATTACTGCTAGAATTTAGAATAATTGAATCACTAACTCTTTCAAAAACATATCAAAGGCATCTGAAATCACATAGATTTGCAGCAACTTTTGTGAGCAACTGAAAACTTACTGCACAGCTTGAATCATGCTAAATTAATATCAAAGAAAACCGTGTCATGATAAATTAACTTGAGATGGGCAACAAGTGAAATTGAGCATAAAGTTACGGTTAAGGTAAGGGTAGATGAAACATAAATGTATTGAAAGAACAAGTGTATATGGTAGATATTTGATTAAGAAACAACCATGCATGTGTGCAAGGCTGTTATAAATACAGAATAACTAATATCAAAGAACTATAAGCAACAGAATTGAAAATATTCAAATAAATGAATCAGAGGTTCAGCAGCCCATTTATTTTTCATGGCACTGTTAAATTTACCTCCCCCATGAGAACTCAGTTTAGAACCTGCAGTGTGGTTATTCTCTCAAGTGATGTTTCAATAGGCATTGAACACAGTAATGATAGGAAAAAAATAAACAGTATTGTTTGATGGAATGCTAAACAAACATGTTAACTTCAACATCATAATTAAAGGATGGAAATTAAATAATGTGAAAATGTTAGTTTCAACCACTGAAATGGATTAATCATTATGTTAATGAGAAATTAAAGCTAAATAGTCATTTTAAGCCACCCTTCCATAAAATCTTACAAACCCACTAAGTATATTGTAAAATGCCTTACTTCACTTTTTGAAAAGACCCTCCCATTACAATATACACACGTTTTATTCTCAATTACAAAAACATTTGCCACCCAATGTAAACCATTCCGAAAATCAAGATTGAAACTAAACGTATTAGAAGCCATGAGAAAATTTAATATTATTTCATGACCTAGAGTTATATAGTAAGCTAATGTTTTGGACAAACAACTGGTCCTTACTATAACTATCATAACAAATGCTAAAGAATAGCAGCCTTCCAAAAAGGAAAAATACCAAAAAAAGACACATTCCACATGTTACACGGTATAGTACCTACAAGAAATCAGTGAATCTAGGTCATAGGCCCGGCATTTTTCTTCCCCCCTTAAAAACAAAAAAGCTATTCCTAAGGGTCATACTGAGGACATAAAGGATTCACTCTCATTCCAAGAAAACAAAATACTTAAAATGATTGGTACCACTATGAAAAAATACCGTAAAGTAACAGCGACCTACATCTGCCTCTATCATCCTCCTTTCTGGTTTACAGAGATGTGAATTCTAACCTGTCCCTTTAAAAGGAAGCTGACAAAGCAAATCTTTTCAAAATTAATTACATGGGTTTATTTACACAGAGTTTTCCTATGATTTTACCTATCCAAATCAAAAAAATCAGAATCCCAAGTTTTCTATGAAGAATAGGAAAATGCATCATCATTAACAGTAAAACTCTACCAACTGAAGATTAGAAAGGAGTGGACTCCTAACGTCCTCAGCCTGGGATTCACACGATTATCTGTTACATTCAGTACTGCACACATTCTGACAAGTCTCTCATCTAAAATACGGTTATTATTAAAATACACCTTCCTAAAGTAAATGAGCTAAGTAAAAACAGGTATTACAGTCACCATTATTCCTTTTTAACATATTTTAACGTTAAAAAAGTTTAAAAAATTCTAATGTCCACGAAAGAAAAACTATTTGCAAGAAACCCAGCACAATTTGCATGTAATATAGTTTCCCTAAAACATTGTTGTAAGCAGTTCAAATAAGGCTCACATAACCTAATCTAGAAAAACAACCAAGGGGGGAAAAAGATTCCTGGGGCATTCGCTTCCAAACCAGAAGCAAATATAAAATAATTTTTAAAATTTCACAAGAAGGTCCATTTCTTCCCTTTTAACTAATTGTTGTCTGCAAAAATTATTATGCCGTTTCCCCACTTCATGCTTTCTTAAACATCACGTCCATTCTAACTGAAACTCCTCATCCACTAACACCTAAAAACGATCAGAATTGTTAAGGCACAACTTACCAGAAAAATAGTTTTAATCGTGTTATAAAGCTCATGAAATATTACTAAACTATACCGCTGGCTATCAGAATCGTGACATTTTTAATGTTACAAGTTTTCATTTTACATTAAACTACACGTGATGACATAATTCCAAATTTTTTCATGGTTTAATCCATCAAGGGTAATTTTATAAAAGCTTTCCAAATCCAGAAATTGGTAAAATTCTTGGTTTAATTCTTCTTCAACTGCCATATCCTCACCCTACAATCAGAGTGAATGAGATGTGCAATGGCCATGCTGAGAATGTCAAACAGCTGAATTTTCTAAGTGCCCAACACTGGACACCAGTGTGATGTTTTTAGGTATTTAATCCTCTTATTAGTCACTGCGATTCATAATAATTTAAGCTTTACACAATATTCCACTTACATCTGCAGTAATAGAGCTCAGTTAGTATTTGTGGCAAGAATCTTTGTGACTGCACTGCTCAGCACTTCTACTTACATCAGCAGTGCTAAATGCCCAATGGTGAGAGGGGAGCCAATCAGATGGCGGATTAGAAGTCAACTCAGAGGCAGCTGTCTGGAGACTATTACAGCCAGTTTACCTCCACAATTCAAATTCCAAACCTTGCAAAGGAGATCAAGTCAGTCTTTAGGCTCAGCCTCCGAGCGAGAAATAGCAAGAGTGCAGGACTCTTCTAATAACGCTGCAGGGCTTGAGGGGGGACAGGAAATTAAAAATCCAAATAAATCTGAGCCAAAAAGATCCATTTTCACTGGTCTGCTCCCTCCCTGGGTTCGCTGACTAAAAACGCACACCTAACCCGCGATCCAAATAAGGTCGGTTTAACCCGAACGTGTTTCTTTGAAGGCAGCCTATCCGTTGAAGGTGACTCCTTTCAAGCAGCCTGCAAGCCAAACAATGCATTTCCCAGGCTTATTCCTGGGAATGAATCGATCTATTTTGGGGTCGTTTTCCTCCCCATCGTTGTAAAACGTGGGCACTCTTTTGGCGACTAACCGCTCAAAACTCGAAGCCCGCCTCGAATATCGCCGAATGCCTGGGCACAACTACGAAACACACGCTCGGCTGCCACAAAGCTGACCTTTTTTTTTTCCCCTCCTGCCTTCACCTTGTGAGCTCTAAGGGGAAAACGCGGTGCGGCCTGAGGTAGCACAGAGTTCCTCATTCCTTCCTCAGGTGGAGCTCGTGGTGGGCGCTCCCCTAGACGCGGGGGGCAGTGATTCCTCCTCAGACCCCACCGGCCGGAGCGCCGATTTCTGTGGCAAAAATGAATAAATAAATACGATAAAGCTGCCCGAACGGCCCCCGGCGCCCACACGGCTTCCCGGCGGCGCGGCGCCAGGGGCGGGGTGTCGCGGCGGCGCCCGGCCCGGGCCTCGGCGAGGGACCCCGTTCCGCCCCCGGGGCCCCGGGCCGCGCACTCCGACCCCGCGCGCCGCCGGGCCTCGCAGCGAGGCGGCCGCGAGGTAAAACGGCTTTGCGCGCCTCGTCCCCCACCGCCGCCTCACACACACACACCACCACCCCCGCAGCAGGGCCGGAGACGCAGGAGAAGTAACGCGGAAAGAGAAGCAACTACAGGGCTCGCGGCGAAAGCAGGCCTGGCGGCGCGGGGGTTACCTGGGATCTGCCCATGGTCGGGCCCGGGGTGCCGGGGCTCGTCGAGGGTGGCTTCTTTGTTGCGCAGCCGCCCAGGCCGGACTGGCAGCGGCGTACTGGGCGCTCACGTCCTTGCCCAAGCCGAGGCCCGCGGCCGCCCGCTGTCGCGGTCGCGCCTCCGGCTCCGCCCCCGCGCCTCCGGCTCCGCCCCCGCGCCTCCGGCTCCGCCCCCGCGCCTCCGGCTCCGCCCCCTCCTCCACCGCCTCAGCCGCCTCCCGCGCTGGGCCGGCTGTAGCCCGGATAATGGTTGTACTGGCTGTTGGGGTACCCTTCGTGGGAGTTCTGCAGGGGGGTCTATGCTGTTGGGGGCTCCGGCGGCAGCTGAGGCGGAGTGCATCAGCCCCATCTCGGGGCTTTGTTGTCCGCCATGTTGATCAAAGCAAGGCCCAGCGCAGCCGCCGGGGCCGCCGCTAGCTGGGGCAGCGCTGCCATAGTATTTATTAAACTCCGAGACGGCCGCCGCCTCCGCCGCGCCCGGGCACGGCGACCGGCGGCGGCGGCGGCGGCGGCGGCTGCTGCTGCGCGCCCATGGCGCCCAGGCCCGGCTGCTCGAACCGGCCGCCCGCCGGCTCCCCCATCTTGGGCGGCGCGTCGTCCTCGTCGCCCGGCTTGCTCAGCAGCGGCTGGCCCGGGGGCTCGGCCTGGCTGCCCGCGGCGGCACCGTCCTTGGCGCCTCTATGTTGCGCTCCATGTCGGCACCGGGCTGAGGCGTGCCGCCGCCCGCGCCGCCGAGGCTGCTGTTGTTGGAAATGGGATGTTGGTGCTGCTGCTGCTGGAACTGGTTTAGCCTCTGCTGTAGTGCGTGGTGGTGGAGGTGGTGGTGGTGGTGCTGCTGCTGGTGGGGCGCTGCGGCGGGGGCTTCGCCAACGGTTTTCAGTTTGTGGTTGGGGAGCAGCCCCGTCTCCATGGCCGAGCCCGGGCCCCACGAGGAGGAAGAGGAGGACGGCGCGGCGGCGCTTCCACCCTCCGCCCCGGAGCCGCCGCTCTTGGCGCTGTGAGTGCTGGCGGCGGCCGCGGCGCTCGCGTTATGGGCCATGTTCAGTTCGTGACGGGGGTGCAGGGGGTGGTGGTGCACATTATTCAGGCCGCTGCCGTCGCCGTCCCCCAGCCTGGGTCCCGGTGCCGCCGCGCCGCGCGCCCCCGCCTCCAGGTCCCGGGCCCCGGGCGCCGGCCGCGGCCAGGGGGGCGCCCGCCGCTCGCCGCTCGCCGCTGCTGCTGCCCGCGCGGCCATGATCGCCGCGGCGTGGCGAGGCCGGGCGGGGGGCGCGGGGGGAGACAATAAAACCCACTTTTTAGTCCGCGGCCCCTCCTGTGCGCATCCACTCGCCACGACGCGAATCGAGCGAGCCCCCTCCCCACTCCCCTCCGTCCACGGGCCCCGCCGTAGCGGAACCGGGAGTCTACGCCTTACTGTCTGGGCCTGTTCCCGCTGTGTGATTTCAGGGTGAAAGTTTTTAGTGCAGGTTTAAATGAAACTTTTTCTCTTTTTCCTCTCTACCCTGGATATGGGTAAAAATACACGACTGACTTGAGCCGCTCGGGCCCAGCATGGCTCGAGAGGGAGCCGGGCGAGCCGGAGCAACTATTATCCACTTCTCTCTGATTGCTCGGTCGCACTCGCAAAACGTGGACTGAACTCAGCCCTGGGCCGCCGCGGCCCGCGGCCCGCGGGGCCCTGGGCCGGCCCGTCCGCCCGGCGCCGGTGCAGCCTCGCGGGCACCAGCGGCCCCGGGCCGCAGAGCTCCGGTCCGGCCGCGCCGCTGGCGTTCGGAGCGCGGCGGGCGTGGGGCGACCGGAGGCTGCACTTTCCCCTCGTGCCTCCGTCGCCTTGCCAACCGGGCGTTCCCGTGTTTGTTTTCAGGTCTAAAAGGCACGATACAAAGGTGGAAAACGAGTCTGACGAGCAGACAAAAGAGGGAGAAAAGGGCCGGGGAACAAAGTTGTCTGTCGGCCTCAAAGGTTACCAGGAGCCAACGGAGAAAAAAAAATACTTGGGCAATCTGTGCAAAAGCACTGCCTCTCCCAAGAGTTATGTAATTTTTCAGCATGTTAGCCTCTCTCCCTTGATTTAGGGCCATCAGTGTGATTCCCACAACTTCTTCAAACTGCAAAATTAGGAAAGAGTTTTAACTGAAGGTTAGCCGCATTCCAGGAGCTCTGTGCCCTGTACACAGCAGGTATTCAATACATGCTTATTACTGACTGCACCTGCCCCAAAGAAATGCCAATATAACTTTTTTTAAGGCAGTGTGTGTGTGCCTGCATGCTTAGTCCCTCAGTTCTGTCAGAGACTCTGAGACCCCATGGACTATAGCCCACTAGGTTCCTCTCTCCATGGGATTCTCCAGGCAAGGACACTGGAGTAGGCAGCCATTCCCTTCGCCAAGGGTATTTCCCGACTCGGGGATCGAACTGGGGTCTTACTGCGTTGCAGGCGGATTCTTTACCATCTGAGCCACCAGGGAAGCCCACGTAGGCTTTATTAATGAAAACACAAAAGTATTCCCAAAGGAGCATTTTTCTCACAATGCACTTGCCTGTCTTCTCTCTGAAGGGAAAGCCTTCAAATATGTAGAGTGGTGTGTTATGCTCCCAACAACTTGTACGTGGAAATTTAACTATCGGTGCCACAATAGCAAGAGCTAAGGTTTATCTCATGTCTTCATAAATCTGTATGACGCCTTTCATCCTATTTTAGAGGTTATGTGCATAGTTAACCCTCTTGATATGAGTTCATTTCTAAGTAATGTGAAATAAAACTAAAAGAAATACATGTTATATTTCATAAACATAAGATCAGTGATGATGTAAATCCATCAAATCTGAATCCTACAGCAAAAACGTTTCACACTTTTTCTTCAAATACTATCCACTGTTATCACTTCTGGATTTTCTCCCTTTGTAAAATCAAATACATACTAATTACATGATGATACCACGTAAGTTGAATTTTTAAGTTTTCATATGCAAATACAAATATCAATCTGTTTTGCATATGTGTTTATACATATATTCTAAACTCAAATTACATATTTATGCTTTTAGACATTTATAGTCCAACTATATGTACACATACAGTCATAAAAATACATTTTTTCAAACTGATAAAATATATCAACATCAGTTCTTACAAGTGCAGCCGTATTTTGTGGCTTATTTTCACAACTAATCCTAAAAAGGGAAAATGAGTCACCAAGTTCACCTCCGGCCCTTTTCTTAACACTTTTTTCTATATAGAAAAATCATGAAACTTGGAAAAAAAAACTAGGTATATAGTTCGAAATCTCTTTTAATTCCTTTTGCTTCAGCAAGTCAACTAGAAGATTGGAACCAAGAGGCTATTAAATCGAGGCCCCCAGCACAATGAAGTCAGTCTGCTATAAAAGGCGACACATGCCAGCTTCTCCCCAATGGTAGATGCCACACCCTAAAGCAGATAGAAGGCACTGCAGTCTGTAAGAGAAGCACAACACAAAGCCGGCAGGACTTGGTTTTGTCTCTTAAACCACAGAGAATGCTAAAATACCTTTTCAAAAGCGTCTTGCTGAAGGTAGTAGTGGGCTCTCAAACACACCTTCTTGAGAAAACAAAAAAAAGCCTCTTAACAGTTTGATTTAAAAATCCAGGACTTAATAAACAAAATCGTAGTTGTCAGGTCTGTTAGAAAGTCATGAAATAGGTTCACATTTCTCAAAAGCAAAGTCATGGGATAGTTTCACATTTCCCAAAAGCACGATTCGAGCCGCAGATTATAGTTTCTGTTGTGTCAGTTGCCCCGATTATCCTGTATGGAGATTCTACAGTAGTTTTCAAACGGAAAATAAAGTACTAGAAATGACCACATTCGTTTTTCCTAATGAACTCTTTATTTTTACACCTCTTGCCTAAATTTCAAACCACAATGACAACGGTAATAAGTTACTCTGGCCATGAAGGAGTCGAGGAGGTGAAGGCTCCAAAGCTGCAGAGTGGGCTTACCCTGCCTGCAGCCGACCTGCCACCCACCGAATGCCCCACACCCTCACGATTAGCCAGAGGATTACCCAGCACTTTGTTAAACATTACTTTTTGGTTACAAAAATGGGGTTGGGTTTGGTGGGTTTTCTTAACGTTGTGAAAAACTGATATTCCAATACGATTCCCTCTGAATAAGTTTGAGGGCACTGAATAAAAGGCTCTTCAAACCTGCCCACTTAGAGAGGACTGAGCCAGATGGTAGTTTAAGGATGCCACAGTTCTGTTCTCTCTGCCTGATCACAGCCCATCACACTGTTTGCTTTAAGATTAGTCCCCTTTACTGTTCTGGTTATTTATTAAATAACTGAAACTATCACGATTCACTACCCATCCTATTTCTCAGTGTTCTTTACATAATTTGGAACCAATTTAGACTAAAGCCCTGTCAAAAGTTTTACAAATGAGAACTATTCAAGAATAAGGCTTTGGATACTTGCTTTCGTTTTAGATTTAGGAGAAATGCTATGAATGGAGCTAATGGGATTTCCCTACTTATCTTGGTCAGGGACTTTAAAAAAAGCACTAAACAATTGTCCTTTTCACGTTTCAGATTTAGATGTTAGCTGTGAATGAGTAAATGCATGATACGGGATACAGCATTTGACTTGAAACAACTATGCAAATGTAATAGTGGCCCATAAGTTTAGGATGCAAAACAACTAGGATCTGAAAACAAAAATCTAGGCAAAAAATAATGTAAATAAATGTGGGGACTCTTGACTAACAAGAGCACCACTATATTTATGAAGAATATTATAGTGGGGATAATAAACTGGATGGGGAGAGGGATAAACTACACATTTTTTTTTTCAACAAACTTGTCTAGAATCTAGCTTGTGACATTCCCTGAGAATAAAAAGAAAACTACTAGCTTCCCTGAGTCCTCAACAGGGGAGATAAACTGTTAACCTAAAACATGCTTGTTGTTCAGTCGCTAAGTCGTGTGCCTCTCTGCCAGGCTCCTCTGTCCGCTTTCTCAGAGTTTGGTCAAATTCATGTTCATTGAGTCCGTGATGCTATCTAACCATCTCCTAGGTGGTGCAGTGGTAAAGAATTCACCTGCCAGTGCAGGAGACATGGGTTCAATCCCTGGGTCAGGAAGATCCCCTGGAGAAGGAAATGGCAACCCACTCCAGTATTCTTACCTGGAGAATTCCGTGCACAGAGGAACCTAGCTAGCTACAGTCCCAGGGATCGCAAAGAGTCGAACACGACTGAGCATACACACACACACACACACACACACGCATTAGACATACTTAGGGCTGTTGTGAAACGTCATGGAGGATCTGGCCAGAAAAGAAGCGAGTTCAGACTTTCCCACCTAACTGCATTCCCCGCAGCTCTGCCTTGTTGGCAGCCATCAGCTGGGCACCGCGCCCTAATCCTCCGTCTAGTTTGAAGTGATGCCAGAACCCACCAATGCTGAAGCTAGACTTCCAGAACCCTAAATCAGGTTCACCAGAGAGTGAGTGAGTGTGAGTGTGTGTGTGTTAGTCACTCAGTCGTTTCCAACTCTCTGTGACCAGTCAGGCTCCTCTGTCCATGGAATTCTCCAGGCACGAATACAGGAGTGGTTTGCCCTTTCCCTCTCCAAGGTTCACCAGTGACTACTCCAATTCCTCTCCAAAGTCCCTGGAAACATAGTAACAGCAATGAAATAAATTACATTCATTTCTTTAATACATTTTGGAACGCTGTACTATGGATCTTATACTAGACTGTCCACATTTTGAATGTGTAATAATTTTTTTATTACAGCCTAGTTTAGAAATGTTCTATAACTTTTAGACAAATGTGTGTTCAGTGGCATTTCTTCAGTTTATTCCCAGGACTGTCCTCGTTTTGCCATCGTCAGAATCACTTATTGAGCACCTGCTAGTGTATTTTAATATTCTCTCCAGTGATTACATCATGTCATATATTCATCTGTATGGCTTCTGTTGCTGATAACCTACTGCTGAAATAAAAGCACTTTATTGATAACATCACTCTAGTTCCCTGTAAGTAAATACTCAAAAAGTAAACATATTTGAGGTCATTTTGTATTAATCAAGAATACAAAGGAAATCATTTAGAGAGTTAATCTCAATTTTCTGGAAAGATTTTAGCAACTTATCTGAAGGCCTGAATCTTTGTCATTGGTGATTAATTGCTTCTTAGTACCTATAAATTTCTACAATAAAACTACTTATCAAGCACAATAAACTCCAAATAATAAATAACTCATGTGCATTAACATAAGGCATTTGTGATATTTATTTCACCCTCCTTACCTTCATTTTGTCCCTAATCCATTAAGAGAATCAGTTGGCACTCTGAAGGATAAATTACTGACAGTCATCTGTTCTCCTAAGGGCCAAAGGATTTGGTTATATGCTGTTCTTACACCAAATGACATAATTTCACTGGGCAATTTGTTTATCAGTGCATTCCTCTAGACATGCCCAAGTGGTTAGGCATAAATATTTTTTTCTCTCCCTAACTTAAAGGATATTTCCACATTGTAGCATGTTACTATAGGACTCAAAATTCAGCGGCCTCCCTGGCGTCTGTCTGACCCTCAGACGGCTCCTCCAAGGCTGTCCTTCTGTCTGCGGTGCTGGTGACCTGCTTTTCTCAGGGACCATGTGGGGTAAAGTTTTCCCTCCCAAAGGATAACCCACAGGAGCAGCTGGGCAGGCGGCTTCTTGATTCAACCCCATTCATTCGGCAGATAATTGCCGAGGCCTGCCTACTCCGCACCGGCCCTGTGCTCCACTCTGCGGCCACCACACTGAGATTTTTTTTTTTTTTTGGAACTTCCAGGACTGTCCACCAGCTCGCCACTAATCAAGGGACCCCACGCAAAAGTGTCTAGTTGCGCAGAGACAACGCGCTGGGAAGGAAAAGGCGCAGGGCTCTACGAGGGAAGTGAACGAAGGCGCTGACGCAGGCCAGGGCCCCAGGGAAGGCTTCCCGGGGGAAACGTGGCTGAAACCCGAAGAGCGAGAAGAAATAACCTGGGCAGGAAAGGAAAGGGCGTCCCGGACGGCAGGAGGCGCGGGGCCGCCCCCGCGCTGGCCCGCAGCCCAGCCATACCCGCGCTTGTCCCGCGAGCGCCGCGCCACGGGACCGAGGCCCAGGGGCTGGTCACGCGGCCCCGGGGCTGCTGGGAAGACAGGCGGGGCCGGGGCGAGTGGGCGTGGGCCGGGGGCGGGCCCTGGGCGTCCAGGCCCGCCTCCTTCAAGTGCGGAGACTCCCCGGGCGTAAGGACACTCAGGACTGATAAAATAGCATCCTAACGTGAGTCTGTTTTAATGGTCACACTTTTAAAACCATACTCAGCCTGGAAAATAGGAGCCGATCCAAGTGTGCTTTTCACAGAATTAACTCTGAAATTCACGTAGTTTTCATTCATTCACAGAGCCCCACAGGCTGTGTGGTCTGTTGATGGATCGCAAGTCTAAAAACAAACTGCAGGGTCAGCACCTTTTCTTTCCCTCTAGTCACTGTATCTCTAGGACTAAAGGGATAACCGTAACTGGCGACCACGCCGAAGCCTAAATTTGAGAGCCTCTGTGCCTCCTCTCCCAGTTCTCTGTCTTGAGGGAGCATCCTCCATGTGAGAGACAAGAGACGGTGGAGGTGGACGGAGGGAGGAGGGACCTTGGGGATGGAGGTAAGTGAAGTGATTCTGAAGAGTCCACAACTTAAGAATGTGTGGATTTTTCACCGACCAAGGGCTTCCAACCAAGGATGTGAGTGGGGTCTTCAGTTCAACCAGAGCCTTACTTGCCACCCATTGAGTCCTGCTTGAGGATGGGGGGGAGGGTCTAATTTGCACAGTCTCCTGCGTGCTTGCAGTGGCCCTCCATGGCAGAGAGGGCAAGGAGATAACATATTGATAGACTTTGGTAATCAATTAGATATAGGGGTAAGGAAATGGAAAAATCAAGTTCCCACCTCTCCGTTCTTTTACCATCTCCTCCCCACCCCACCCCTTCCTGGTCCAAACCAATGATGAAGCAGCTGGAAACTCCAGCTTTTATCCCTACTATCCTGTCCACTTCATCCTATCCATCTATCCTACCCCTCCAACCGCTCTGATAAGCCAACTCTGTCCGTAATAGACTCTTAGGCCTAAAAACAGCTTAGAAGTTTTAAGAAGCTGTGAAAAACTCATCAGATCCATACACTGTAGATGTTTTATGATGTCAGAGCCCCTCTTTTACCTAGGAATTTGTAAAGTTGAGATGATCCATGGGAAACTCTTTGAAACAAATAAACCAAATGTGTTGACACTCAACCCATAAGTTACAGTTTGCCCCCTTCCCAGAGCCTCCTGTTCGCACAGCACTGAGGACTGTTGTGCTTATCATCACTGATCTAAGGACACCTGTGTCCAGTGAAGCTGCTTATCCCCTGGAGTTATGCAGTATGACGGCCCTGCTCCTTCTGCATTTGCGAGAGGCCAGAGCTCTCATTTGCAGTCCCTGAAAGGGGGCACGGGAAGAAAGGAGGAGCCCAGGCTGGAAAATACCCAGGCCTGGGCAGCATCCTTGTTTTGTGTCATGACCTGGCTTTCTGCTACCTTTCCACAGGTGCAAACCTTGGGGTAAACCACCTCGCATGTCTGGAGATGAAAAAGGAGAGGCCAGCCCAGGGAGCTGGTCCTCCCAGAAGGCAGCCTTTGGAGCACCCAGCACACACTCCCTTCTTCTCCCTCATCCCTATTTAAGGATAGGGCGTGAGTCTAGAAAAGGGAAAACTTCAGGCAGAAATAGATGTACTTAATAAACCAAGCCACTTCTGGGCTGCTTTGAGTTTCATAATAATTATTACTTAGCATTTATTGTGTTTATCCAGTGCCCAGAACTTTGCATACATGTGACAGACATGCAAGTTGCCTAATCTAACATCTGTTCTCACCTTTGGTCAGAGAAACCCCAATTTTTAACTGGGCACGTGACCACCTATAAAAAACAAAACCATCTACACATTTCCCAGATCCCTTGGAGATGGGTATGCCTGTGTGTTTAAGGACAGCTGTGGTGCTGGCTTGGTTACTTTCTACCTCCAAACTTGGTTTATGAGAGAGAGAAGTAAACTTCTGTTTAAGCTACTATTTTTTTTTTTGCTTTGTTTTATTTGGATTTTTTTCTTTTTAGTAGAAAACAAAATCTACACTTGGCTGATACAGTGTGTTATGGTGTCTTATATAATTCTCAAACAACACTTTGAGAGTTTAGTTAACCTCTCAAGCCTTGATTTCCTCATGTGGAAAATAATAGTACCTACTTCTCTGGGCTTCTGAGGATTAGATGAAATAATTCCTGCAAAGTTCTGAGCACAGTGCCTGGCACAAGGGAAGTGTTTAATGCTATTCTTTATTTTATTAAGGGCCTTACATCTCTCTAGTGGGATCACCAATTCCATTAAGTCCCTGTCTTCAATCTCTTCTATCCTCCACAGAACAATCCTGGACCCACAGTGGGCTCTACACTTAATTGTTGAGAGAACCTTGTGGCTGAACACAAATGTGCACATAAAATTATTTACATGCATTCTCAAATTACTTGTTTCTTTCAGTGTTGAGAACTGAGGTAGCTCAAGCAACCATAAATTTTCATATGGTTATACTTTTAAAATAAAGACAGGATTCCTAACTTGCTTTTTTTTATTTGCTTCAAGGTGTGGGAAGTTTTCGTTAAAATTTGTCTGATTTCCCATCTTCTCCACTATGAAAGAACACTGGTAGTAAAGCCAGATGGAAGGTAAGACTTCATTGGTAAGACTTCTTGTTGACTAAAGGAGCATCGTGTGAGCGTGAGACTTGTGACTGGAGACAGTGTGGAGTGCTGTCTTGAGCGTGTTTAACGCTGCGGCACATCACAGTAGTCTTGGTTTGTACTAGTTTAGCACTTATTCACAAACAACATGATGATTAGTGCCGATTCTAGGAGACTGGTTTCCCACTGACCCCAAAAGAAACAATGCAAATATTCATCCTTTTCTAAAGCATAGTAAAACTCCTGTGGTTTTTGAAACCAGACCAAGAACACGTGTAGAAAAGCCCATGGATTATTTTAAGTGAACTTATTTTTTTTTTAATCTCATTAGCTTTTCACCATATGCTGTTTATTTTTTATATCCTGCACAGGCTGAGAAATGAAAATGGACCAGGCCGCTATGTTTTGTCCAGGGCGCATCATTACGAGGATGACATAGACAAACTGGGGAGTCCCGAGAAAAAACAAAGATGATTGGGGGCACTTTTCAAGATGACTTATTGAAAAAGATGTTTAAACCTCTATGTGTTGTTAACTCAGCAGCCTCGGAGGCGAGCAGGAAAACTGCTTACCGCTGCATGAAAAGTGTTCCCTCAGGGGCTCCTGATGCAGAAAGAGGCTGCATTCACATCCCAGCTCCACATTCCTGGGCTGTGCCTGTTTGCCGTTTACTTAACCTTGTCGTGCAGCAGAATGTTTGTGAGGCACTAAATGTCTACCTGGTGGGGTTTGGGGGGTAAGAATTAAATGAGAAACTATATGTAAAGCATTTAACATATTGCCTGGAAGTAAACAGGTTAAGTGGGTCAGGAAGATCCCCTGGAGGAGGAAATGGCAACCCACTCCAGTATTCTGGCCTGGCAAACCCCATGGACAGAGGGGCCTGGCGGGCTACAGTCCATGGGGTCACAAAGAGTCAGAGATGACTGAGTACACACACACAAAATAGGTCAGTAGGGTGTGTCTGTGCCTGTGTATTTTAATTTCTAAATAGGATGGGTGTCTGGCATGTGATTTCAGAAGAATCAGCTACACTCCACTCAACGCCAAACATTTCTCCTGTTCGTCGGCGTCTAAGTTGCTTCAGTTGTGTCCGAATTCTGGGACAAATTCTGTTTCCTGGAGAATCCTGTTACCCTCAGAAACAGCGTAACATATGACTGGGCGGAAAGCATATCTAAGTATTGAAGAAGTTTTGCTTTCCACCTGAAAAGCTCAGGCTTGCAGAGCCTCGAGCATTTCCTAAAGGCTGGAATCCCAGGATTTGTCAGGTCTGTGTTATGTTGACCCTTGGAAGGTCAAGGTGGGCACTGACGGGGAGAGGGGAGCGGGGGAGACAGCATGGGGGGGGCGTTTCCAGGCCGAAGATCAGTCCGTGATTCTGTGGCCACAGAGGAGCGTGGATGGTGTGGAACACCTTTGCTTTGGAGGCAATAATGAAGCACAGTGACCCAGCTCCACTCTACAAGAATGCTGGCATTAACGCCAGAGGGAGGGACGCAGGGAACCCCTGCCCTGTGGTCCAGGGTCACGTGGGTCTGGCTGCAGTGGAAGGATGGGTGAGGGCATGGTGTGGAGAACTTGCCTCCTCCTGGGTGGGTGCTGTGGAAAAGCAGACACAGGAAAAAAGAAACTGGAGGAGCACACAAGGGGGAAGGAAAAAGAGGGAGGGAGAAAAACCACAGACAGAGACTCCGGAGATGGCTAGACACACTGTTACTAGAAATCTCACTGGATCTGAAAAGATAGTGTTGCGAGTTGCAGTGTATCCTTGGATACATTTATCATTCACTGGGCTAGTTCAGTTCAGTTCAGTTCAGTCACTCAGTCGTGTCCGACTCTCCGCGACCCATGAATCACAGCATGCCAGGCCTCCCTGTCCATCACCAACTCCCGGAGTTCACTCTAGCTCATGTCCACAGAGTCGGTGATGCCATCCAGCCATCTCATTCTCGGTCGTCCCCTTCTCCTCCCGCCCCCAACCTTTCCCAGCATCAGACTCTTTTCCAGTGAGTCAACTCGTCGCATGAGGTGGCCAAAGTATTGCAGTTTCAGCTTTAGCATCAGTCCTTCCAATGAACACCCAGGATCGATCTCCCTTAGAATGGACTGGTTGGATCTCCTTGAGGTACAAGGGACTCTCAGGAGTCTTCTCCAACACCACAGTTCAAAAGCATCGATTCTTCGGCGATCAGCTTTCTTCACAGTCCAACTCTCACATCCATACATGACCACGGGAAAAACCATTGCCTTGACTAGACGGACCTTTGTTGGCAAAGTAATATCTCTGCTTTTCAATATACTATCAAGGTTGGTCATAACTTTCCTTCCAAGAAGTAAGCGTCTTTTAGTTTCATGGCTGCAATCAGCATCTGCAGTGATTTTGGAGCCCAAAAAAATAAAGTCTGACACTGTTTCCACTGTTTTTCCATCTATTTCCCATGAAGTGATGGGACCAGATGCCATGATCTTTGTTTTCTGAATGTTGAGCTTCAAGCCAACCTTTTCACTGTCCTCTTTCACTTTCTTCAAGAGGCTTTTGAGCTCCTCTTCACTTTCTGCCATAAGGGTAGTTCATCTGCATATCTGAGACTATTGATATTTCTCCCAGCAATCTTGATTCCAGCTTGTGCTTCTTCCAGCCCAGCGTTCCTCCTGATGTACTCTGCATATAAGTTAAATAAGCAAGGTGACAATATACAGCCTTGACGCACTCCTTTTCCTATTTGGAACCAGTCTGTTGTTCCATGTACAGTTCTGACTATTGCTTCCTGACCTGCATACAGGTTTCTCAAGAGGCAGGTCAGGTGGTCTGGTATTCCCATCTCTTTCAGAATGTTCCACAGTTTATTGTGATCCACACAGTCAAAGGCTTTGGCATAGTAACTGGGCTAGACCCTCTTACTAATGTGAGATAATGCATGGAAGTCATAAAAATTTTAGGTTCAAGGTTGTGCTTCAGAGTAACTTTTCATGCTGACCTTCCATGGATACATTCCCTTGGACAGTTGTCCACCGGCCTCTATTTTATTTCATAATCGCTTCTGGGGATTATGTAAGATTATTTCTAATCTTACCTGGCCACTGGGAAAGTTTCATGTCCAATTTCTAATTTCTTCCCGGAAAATCCACTTGCCTTTTCCTGGCTTTCCTTGGTTTCAATCTTCTGGAAATTGAAACCTGAAGCACAGTGTTCTGTGATTTTCATTCTACTCCTATTTTATGAAAGTTTGTTGTTGTTTAGTTGCTCAGTCATTTCTGACTCTTTTGCAACCCCATGTACTGTAGCCCGCCAGGCTCCTCTGTCCATGGCATTTCCCAGTCAAGAAGGCTGGAGTGGGTTGCCATTTCCGTCTGCAGGGCATCTTCCCCACCCAGCGATTGAACATGCATCTCCTGCATTGGCAGGCGGGTTCTTTACCACTGAGCCACCAGGGAAGTCCATTTTAAAAAGCTTATTAAAGTTGGGGGAGGTCTATTCAGATTGTCTAAGCTCTTCTAAGCGACAAGTAGGGATGAAATGACTGGAGGGCATGGGTGGGATCAAAGTTTCAAGGGCATAAGACAGAGACTGGCAGAGACTCCAACTTCCTGATGTGAAAAGGAGACGAACTCGCCAGCTGGTGCCTGCTCTTTAAGTCTCTGAACTGTTTTTCTCCTGCTCTGACTTCCTGAGGCCACTCTAGCCCAAAGCCTCTGTGGTTTTTCTTCTCCCTTCACCAACTTTTCCTCTGAGCCACCAGCCCCCGACCCCGAGGATGTACCTGCTCCTTTTCTTTCAGGGCTGCTTCCCTGAGGCCAGCCAGCTCAGCCTGGTGACCCTGGGGACAGCCTTAGCCTGGCCGAGATGGCACCGTCTCTGCCCTGATACACGGCAGAGGAACCCTGGCTGGTTCCTCCTTCTGTGCACCTCACTCTGCTGCATGTCCAGCCACTTCCTCCAGGGTCTGGCTCACTGCTCACCTGCTCTGAGATGTCGTCCCTCGTGAATTACATTTTCGATTACTTGTCCCGCCAGACTCCTTCATACCTCCCTGCCTCTACATTTGCAGCTTTCTGTTTTCTGTCCCACTGTTTGGTCAAGAGCTTTGGTCTTTTGAAGTTCAGCTCAAAAGACTTCCCTTTGTGAAGTCTTCCTGATCACAATTCCTGCATACCTAGGGGGAGAGTCCCTTGGACAGCAAGGAGATCAAACCAGTCAATTCTAAAGGAAATCGACCCTGAATGTTCATCGGAAGGACTGATGCTGAAGGTGAAGCTCCAATACTTTGGCCACCTGATACGAACAGCCGACTCATTAGAAATAAGACCTTGATGCTGGGGAAGACTGAGGGCAGGAGGAGAAGGGGGCGACAGAGGATGAGATGGTTGGATGGCATCACTGACTTGATGGACATGAGTTTGAGCAAGCTCTGGGAGATGGTGAAGGACAGGGAAGCCTGGCGTGCTGCAGTCCATGGGGTTGCAAAGAGTCAGACTCGACTGAGTGATTGGACAACAGGGAACTAGATCCCACCCGCCACAACTAAGAGTTTGCATACTGCAACGGAAGGTCCCGAATAGCACGACTAAAAATCCCAAATGCTGCCCTGAAGGCTGAAGATCCCACATGCTGCAGCTAAGATGTGACACAGCCAGACAAATAAATACATATTTTTTAGGTTATGTGCCAACAGTCTCACGGATGCTCAAACTTAATGGTAACGACTAGTAAATACAAGGACTGAGGAGTAGAAATGGGAGTGGGGAATATTTATCTATTTAGAAACAAAAAACAACTAATTTTTTTTTATTGTAGGACGTAGAACCTTGCTTCGTGGACTCCGTTTCTTGTTCCATTTCTTGCATTTACTGGAAGAAATTTAAAAAACATTAAACATGTTCAGACTTGAACTTAGATTCATCTTCCTCATTTAGTCTGAACTGGTGACGTTTGTAACCAGTCGTGATGCATTTTAAAGTCAAATGTAAAATAATTTTAAAACTTTGTGTGATTCCTCTCCCTGATTCACACAGACAGTTGGGTAAAATAATTTCTGAACTATATGGCAATATGATACCCTAATCTAGTTTTCATTAAACTTTCTTTTCAAAATTATAAAAAATTAATAATATTTTCAACTGATGTGTTTCACAGTCACTGTATAAAGTGTGAACAATAAAATAAAGTTTTAATAGAAAATCCAAGGCACCTGTAATCCCACTCAATGGAGACTATTTATTTAAATATGATGTAATGAAGTTGCTCAGTCATGTCCGACTCTTTGCGATCCCATGGACTGTAGCCTACCAGGCTCCTCTGTCCATGGAATTTTCCAGGCAAGAGTACTGAAGTGGGTTGCCATTTCCTTCTCCCGGGGCTCTTCCTGACCCAGGGGTCGAACCCAGGTCTCCCGCATTGCAGGCAGACACTTAACCATCTGAGCCACAAGGGAAGCCAAATATGATGTAAATTTGGGTGTAAATCAAGACTTTTTCTTTGTTACTGTTGGTTCAGCCACATGAGGGACAGATACAGACATACTCTTGTAATAAACACATAGATTTGTGGAGTAAAATATAATCAATAAAGGGCTTCCCTCGTGTCTCAGCAGTAAAGAATCTGCCTGCAATGCAGGAGACGTGGGTCTGTGGGTTTGATCCCGGGGTAGGGAAGATCCCCTGGAGAAGGAAATGGCAACCCACTCCAGTATTCTTGCCTGGAAAATCCCATGGACGGGGTCTCAAGAGTCAGACACGACTTGGTGACTAAAGCACCACCACCATAATCAATAGAATAAATTACTGATAATTGTGTTTCTAAAAGCAGATAATTGAGTTAGGAAGGAAGAGATGGAAATCCTCTGGTAGCTCGAGCTGTGAGGCTAGCCTGATAAACCCGGCAGCTAGAGAATGGGGTCGGGGTCATGCGTGCATGCTGACTCCCTCCAGTCGTGTCCGACTCTGTGTGACCCATGGACTATAGCCTGCCGGGCTCCTCTGTTCATGGAATTCTCCAGGCAAGAATACTGGAGTGGGTTTCCATGCCTTCCTCCATGTCCCGGATCTTCCCAACCCAGGGATCGAACATGCGTCTCTTATGTCTCCTACACTTACCACTAGCGCCATCTGGGAATCCCATAGAGAAATGTGGGTTGGAGTATAAACCTTACACAGAAACAAGAAACATGACTTTGGGTCCACTAGGTGAATATCTGGAATTAAGAGGTTGAATTAAGAACAGGCTCTTGAAAACTTGCTTAGTCTAAAGCAAAAAAAAAAGTGAAAACTGAAAAAAACTGGGGTGAGTCCACATTTTCTGGGCTTTTTTAAGAAAAGAATTTCAAAGTATTAATAGAAAATTTGGTGCAAAAGTTTATATTACCTTAGAATGAAAATATAAATCACAAGAGATAAAAATTTAAACTGTAGCTAAATGCCACAAAACCTCACAATATCCAGGAATGTAATATAATCTTTAATTATTTTCATCATAATTTTATTTCCTTTATGGAAGTGAAAATTTGTTTCTGTTTCTTGGCTATATACGCTTTTATTGTTTAATTGCTCAGTTGTGTTCCACTCTTTGTGACCTTATGGACTGGAGACCCGCAGGTTCCTCGGAGGAGGAGCCGGGGCCGGAGGGCGGGGCCGGAGCCGGAGGGCGGAGCCGGAGCCGGAGGCGGGGCAGGCGGCGGGCGGCCGCGGGCCTGGGCTTGGGCAAGGACATGGGCGCCCCGTACGCCGCTGCTAGCCCGGCGTGGGCGGCCGCGCAACAAAGAAGCCACCCGGCGACGAGCCCCGGCACCCCCGGCCGGACCATGGGCAGATCCCAGGTAACCCCCGCGCCGCCAGGCCTGCTTCCGCCGTGGCGGCCTCGTCTCGCGCCGCGAGCCCTGTAGTTTCTTCTCTTTCCGCGTTACTTCTCCTGCGTCTCCGGCCCTGCTGCGGGGGTGGTGGTGTGTGTGTGTGAGGCGGCGGTGGGGGACGAGGCGCGCAAAGCCGTTTTACCTCGCGGCCGCCTCGCTGCGAGGCCCGGCGGCGCGCGGGGTCGGAGTGCGCGGCCCGGGGCCCCGGGGGCGGAACGGGGTCCCTCGCCGAGGCCCGGGCCGGGCGCCGCCGCGACACCCCGCCCCTGGCGCCGCGCCGCCGGGAAGCCGTGTGGGCGCCGGGGGCCGTTCGGGCAGCTTTATCGTATTTATTTATTCATTTTTGCCACAGAAATCGGCGCTCCGGCCGGTGGGGTCTGAGGAGGAATCACTGCCCCCCGCGTTTCGGGGAGCGCCCACCACGAGCTCCACCTGAGGAAAGAATGAGGAACTCTGTGCTACCTCAGGCCGCACCGCGTTTTCCCCTTAGAGCTCACAAGGTGAAGGCAGGAGGGGAAAAAAAAAAGGTCAGCTTTGTGGCAGCCGAGCGTGTGTTTCGTAGTTGTGCCCAGGCATTCGGCGATATTCGAGGCGGGCTTCGAGTTTTGAGCGGTTAGTCGCCAAAAGAGTGCCCACGTTTTAACAACGATGGGGAGGAAAACGACCCCAAAATAGATCGATTCATTCCCAGGAATAAGCCTGGGAAATGCACTGTTTGGCTTGCAGGCTGCTTGAAAGGAGTCACCTTCAACGGATAGGCTGCATTCAAGGAACACATTCCGGTTAAACTGAACTTATTTGGATCGTGGGTTGCTGCTGCTGCTGCTGCTAAGTCACTTCAGTCGTGTCCGACTCTGTGTGACCCCATAGACGGAAGCCCACCAGGCTCCCCCGTCCCTGGGATTCTCCAGGCAAGAACACTGGAGTGGGTTGCCATTTAGTCAGCGACCCCAGGGAGGAAGCAGACCAGTGAAAATGGATCTTTTTGGCTCAGATTTATTTGGATTTTTAACTTCCTGTCCCCCCTCAAGCCCTGCAGCGTTATTAGGAAGAGTCCTGCACTCTTGCTGTTTCTTGCTTGGAGGCTGAGCCTAAAGACTGACTTGATCTCCTTTGCAAGGTTTGGAATTTGAATTGTGGAGGTAAACTGGCTGTAATAGTCTCCAGACAGCTGCCTCTGAGTTGACATCTAATCCGCCATCTGATTGGCTCCCCTCTCACCATTGGGCATTTAGCACTGCTGATGTAAATAGAAGGGCTGAGCAGTGCAGTCACAAACATTCTTGCCACAAATACTAACTGAGCTCTATTACTGCAGATGTAAGTGGAATATTGTTTAAGAGTCGGACATGACTGAGAGACTGATCTGAACTGAATGGTAAAGAACCCACCTGCCATGCAGTAGACATAAGAGATATGGGTTTGAGCCCTGGGTTAGGAAGATCCCCTGAAGGAGGGCACAGCAGCTTACTCCAATATTCTTCCCTGGAGAATCCCATGGACAGAGGAACCTGGTAGACATGACTGAAGGAACTTAGCGCAGAGTTCAGTTCAGTCGTTCAGTCGTGTCCGACTCTTTGCGACCCCATGAATCATAGCACGCCAGGCCTCCCTGTCCATCACCAACTCCCGGAGTTCACCCAAACTCATGTCCATCGAGTCAGTGATGCCATCCAGCCATCTCATTCTCTGTTGTCCCCGTCTCCTCCCACCCCCAATCCCTCCCAGCATCAGACTCTTTTCCAGTGAGTCAACTCGTCGCATGAGGTGGACAAATATTGGAGTTTCAGCTTTAGCATCAGTCCTTCCAATGAACACCCAGGACTGATCTCCTTTAGAATGGACTGGTTGGATCTCCTTGCAGTCCAAGGGACTCTCAAGAGTCTTCTCCAGCACCACAGTTCAAAAGCATCAATTCTTTGGCAATCAGCTTTCTTCATAGTCCAACTCACATCCATACATGACCACTGGATAAACAATAGCCTTGACTAGACGGACTTTGGTTGGCAAAGTAATGTCTCTGCTTTTTAATATGCTATCTAGGTTGGTCATAACTTTCCTTCCAAGGAGTAAGCGTCTTTTAATTTCATGGCTGCAATCAGCATCTGCAGTGATTTTGGAGCCCAATAAAATAAAGTCTGACACTGTTTCCACTGTTTCCCCATCTATTTCCCATGAAGTGATGGGACCAGATGCCATGATCTTCATTCTCTGAACGTTGAGCTTCAAGCCAAACTTTTCACTTTTCTCTTTCACTTTTATCAAGAGGCTTTTTAGTTACTCTTCACTTTCTGCCATAAGGGTGGGGTCATCTGCATATCTGAGGTTATTGATATTTCTCCCAGCAATCTTGATTCCAGCTTGTGCTTCTTCCAGCCCAGCTTTCCTCATGATGTACTCTGCATATAAATTAAATAAGCAGGGTGACAATATACAACCTTGACGTACTCCTTTTCCTATTTGGAACCAGTCTGTTGTTCCATGTCCAGTTCTAACTGTTGCTTCCTGACCTGCATACAGGTTTCTCAAGAAGCAGGTCAGGTGGTCTGGTATTCCCATCTCTTTCAGATGTTCCACAGTCTATCATGATCCACACATTCTAAGGTTTTGGCATAGTCAATGAAGCAGAAATAGATGTTTTTCTGGAACTTTCTTGCTTTCTCCATGATCCAGTGGATGTTGGCAATTTGATCTCTGGTTCCTCTGCCTTTTCTAAAACCAGCTCGAACATCTGGAAGTTCACGGTTCACATATTGCTGAAGCCTGGCTTGGAGAATTTTGAGCATGACTTTACTAGCATGTGAGATAAGTGCAATTGTGCGGTAGTTTGAGCATTCTTTGGCATTGCCTTTCTTTGGAATTGGAAAGAAGACTGACCTTTTCCAGTCCTGTGGCCACTGCTGAGTTTTCCAAATTTGCTGGCATATTGAGTGTAGCACTTTCACAGCATCATCTTTCAGGATTTGAAATAGCTCAATTGGAATTCCATCACCTCCACTAGCTTTGTTCGTAGTGATGCTCTCTAAGGCCCACTTGACTTCACATTCCAAGAAGTCTGGCTCTAGGTGTGTGATCACGCCATTGTGATTATCTTCGTCATGAAGATCTTTTTTGTACAGTTCTTCTGTGTATTCTTGCCACCTCTTCTTAATATCTTCTGCTTCTGTTAGGTCCATACCATTTCTGTCCTTTATCAAGCCCATCTTTGCATGATATGTTCCCTTGGTATCTTTAATTTTCTTGAAAAGATCTCTTGTTTTCCTATTCTGTTGTTTTCCTCTCTTTCTTTGCATTGATCACGGAGGAAGGCTTTCTTGTGTCTCCTTGCTAATCTTTGGAACTCTGCATTAAGATGCTTATATCTTTCCTTTTCTCCTTTGCTTTTCGCTTCTCTTCTTTTCACAGCTATTTGTAACACCTCCTCAGACAGCCATTTTGCTCTTTTGCATTTCTTTTTCATGGGGACGGTCTTGATCCCTGTCTTCTGTACAATGTCACGAACCTCCGTCCAGAGTTCATCAGGCACTCTATCTATCAGATCTAGACCCTTAAATCTATTTCTTACTTCCACTGTATGATCATAAGGGATTTGATTAGGTCATAGCTGAATGGTCTAGTGGTTTTCCCTACTTTCTTCAATTTAAGTCTGAATTTGACAATAAGGAGTTCTTTGAAAAATGTTGGACCATATAGAGAAAGGATATGCATGATTTTTTCTGCTTTTTTGTGTTTCCTTATTAAAATAATCATCCATTAGGAAACCTGAATCAAGGTTTAAAGTTACAAGTAATTATTATTTCCTTTAATGGTGTGTTTGAATGCAATTAATTTGAAAAATTTGTCTTTCCCAGAACACAAAAATCAGAAAGTGTACTTATTTAACAAAAACTCCTTCTTAACAGCAACAAAAAAATAAAAAATGAGAGAAATAAAATTGCCGTCACAGAGGAACTAATTATCATAAAGGAGGTCTCAGAGACTGCTAGTGTTGCATGAAGTATAGGCAGCTATAGGAAGAACTAATTAGAATTTGCTATTTAACAGTACTGACTAAAACAACCTTTGAATAAATGAATTTTTGGAATCCTTTCTCTTTTATGTGAATAGCTCATGGATAAGCTTGTCCATGTCACTAATTTTTGAGTCTTTTAGACATTAAATGCTATATGCTAAATACTTAAATATTTGAAGTTTTAAAACAAAATGCATCTTTTCAAATAATTAGATAAAATAGACTATTCACATTTTAGTTTTTAATAAAGAAATTGATCAGGTCAGAGTGAAAAAATTCTTTGATTTAACCTTCAAGAACTTTTTATAACTCATTCTGTGGCTTTTTTAAAAATTAATCACAACATTATTACAACATAAAATTAGGTGGGAAATAATAATTATAAAAATGTACAATTTTGCAGAATATGAAGAATACAAATTTTAGTAAGATTTGGCTATTAGATCCTATTTGAACTCTTACCAGGAGAGTGTGAAGGACAGGGGATCCTACCATGAAGTCCAAGAGTCAGACACAACGTAGACTGAAGAATAACAAAACTCTTACCACTAGTGGAACAGTAAATCAAAATATTCCCAAAGTGACTTTCAGATGCCAAATAACTGATTCCCCTTATCTATTATTATGTTGTGTTAGAATTTTAACTCACATTTAGTTAAATGCACTCATTTCAACTGTACGGTTTAACAAACATTTACAAGTGCTCATACCTGTGTAAATTCCACAAAATATGTTTATTGAATCTTTCCTTCTTCTCTTATGCCTATTTGCAGTCAACACCTTCCCAACACATTAACTATTGGCAACCACCAATATGCTCTCACTAGATTCGATTGCTTTAGAATTCTTTGTTAACAGAATCATGTGAAAAGAGGTATCATGGATCCTGCCTTTTTGCACTTTGCATAGTGATTTTGAAATTCACCCATGTTATTGTTCATATAGCTAATTTGTTCCTCTTTAATTACTGCTGAGAACTCTTCCATTGTTGTTGTTGTCGTCCAGTTGGGTCTGACTCTCTGTGATCCCGTGGACTGCAACACCCCAGGCCTCCTTGACCCTCACCATCTCCCAGAGTTTGCCCAATTTCATGTTCATTTCATTGGTGATGCTGTCCAGTCATCTCATCCTCTGATGCCCTCTTCTCCTTCTGTCCTCAATCTTTCCCAGCCTCTGGGACGTTACCAATGAGTTGTCTGTTCACATCAGATGCCCAAAATACTGGAGCTTCAGCTTCAGCATCAGTCCTTCTAGTGAATATTCACGGTTGGTCTCCCTTAAGATTGACTGGTTTGTTCCTTGCTCTCCAAGGGACTTTCAGGAGTCTTCTTCAGCACCACAGTTCCAAGGCATCAATTTTTTGGCATTCTGCCTTCCAGCTCTCACAACCCTACACGATCACTGGGAAGACCACAGCCTTGACTATATGGACCTTTGTCAGCAGAGTAATGTCTCTGCTTTTCAACACACTGTCTAGGTTTGTCACCACTTTCCTGCCAAGAAGCAGTCGTCTTCTAATTTCATGGCTGCAGTCACCATCTGCAGTGATTTTGGAGCCCAAGAGGAGGAAATCTGTCACTACTTCCACCTTTTCCCCTTCTATTTGGAATGCAAATAGATGCCAGATGCCATAATCTTAATTTTTTTTTCTAATATTTCATCTTAAGCCGGCTCTTCACCCTCCTCCTTCACTCTCATCAAGAAACTCTTTAGTTCCTCTTTGCTTTCTGCCATAATGGTGGTATCATCCCCATATCTGAGGTTATTGATGTTTCTCCCACTTATCTTGGTTCCAACTTGTAACTCATCCAATCCGGCATTTCTCATGATGTGCTCAGGGTGACAGCAGACAGACCTCTCTTACTCCTTTCTGGATCTTAAGTCAATCAGTTGTTCCATACAGGGTTCTAACTGTTGCTTCTTGACCCATATACAGGTTTCTTAGGAGACAGGTAAGATTTTCTGGTATTCCCATCTTCTAAGAACTTTCCACAGTTTGTCATGATCCACCCAATCAAAGGCTTTAGTGTACTTGATAAAAAGAGTTAGATGTTTTTCTGGAATTTCCTTGCTTTCTCTATGATCCAGCAAATGTTGGTAATTTGATGCCTAGTTCTTCCTTTTCTAAACCCACCTTGGACATCTGGAAGTTCATGGTTCCCATAATGCTACAGCCTAGCATGCAAGCTTTGAAGCAGGATCTTACTAGCATGGGAGATGAGTGCAATTGTCCAGTGGTTAGCGTGTTCTTTGGTACTACCCTTTCTGGGGTTTGGGGTGAGGATTGACCTTTTCCAGTCCTGTGGCCACTGCTGGGTCTCACAGATTTGTTGACATAATGAATGCAAAACCTTGATGATGGAAGCATCCTTTAGGGATTTGAATAATTCTACTGGCATTTCATTGCATCCACTAGATTAACAACAATGCTTCTTAAGGCCCACTTGACTTCACATTCCAGAATATGGCTGTGGATGACTAATTGTAGTAACCTGGTTCATTAAGTTCTTTCATATACAGTTCTTCCATGTATTATTTCCATCTCTTGATTTCTTCAGTGTCTACCAGGTCTGTACCATTTTTATCCCTTTTTGTGCCCATCTTTGAGTGAATGTTCCCTTGATGTTTCCAATTTTCTTGAAGATATCTCTAGTCTTTCCCCCTTTTGTTGTTTTCTTCTATTATCATCGTACGACTAAGAGAAGAATAAGGCCTTCTTGTCTCTTCTAGCCATTTTTTTGAACTCTGCATTTAATTGGATGTACGCTTCCCTCTCTCTTGCTGTGTCTCTTCTTCTTCTGCTACTTGTAAAGCCTCCTCAGATAACCACTTTGCCTTCTTTCTTTTCTTTTGCTTTGGGATGGTTTTGTTTGCTGCCTCCTGTACGATATTGTGGACCTCTGTCCACAGTTCTTCAGGCACACTGTTAATTAGATCTAGTCCCTTCAATCTATTCGTTACCTCTACTGAAAATATATATGGGATTTAATTTAAGTCATACCTGGCTGGCCAATTGTTTTTCTCAGTTATATTTTTTCAGCCTGAATTTTGCTATGAAAAGCTGATGATTTGAGCCAGAGTCAGCTCCAAGTTTTGTTTTTGCTGACTGTAGCTTCAGCTACAAAGAATGCAATCAATTTGATTGATTCCACTGTAGACTATACCAAAATGTGTTTATCTATTCATGAGTTAACAGGCATTTGAGTGTGCCTTTTAGAAAGCTATTATGAAAATTTTATGTTCAAGTCTCATGTAAACATGCATGAAATTTAAAAAGCTACAGTTCTGATAAATTCTGTGAGCAAGTCTTTTTGCACTGCTTTCATTTTCTTAAAGTATGTTTTTCTGGTTTTTATTCTTTTTCTCTCCCTTATAGTAAGTTTCCAGCCTCAGTCTCTCAGTCTTTGCAACCCCATGATCTACAATCAACCAGGCTCCTCTGTCCATGGGATTCTCCAGGCAAGAATAATGGAGTGGGTTGCCATTTCCTCCTCCAGAGTTTTTTACCCACCCAGGGATTGAACCCATGTCTCCTGTGTGTCCATATGGAATTTTTTTTTTTCATTCTTTTTGTTTTCCTCTTTATTTTTTTTCCTGATTGATCTCTGGATAGATTTTTGTACAAATATGCCAAATTAATTATTTCATTCTTTTCAACTAAACAAGGACAATTACAAAAAATGCCAGTAGTCCTAGATTTCTCTGAAACGTGAATTCAGACCGTGTTTCTCCCCTCATCACTGCGGGGAGGGGCGAGATTACAGCTCTAAAAAGATTCTTATTCTGAAGACGCCAGAATCCTTTTCAGATGAATAAATAAAGAACAACCCTCTGTCTCTGAGGTGACTGCTTTCTTCATATAGGAATCTGTATACTTATAGAAATATATGTTTACTTCTTATTTTTGATAATTTTTTAAATGAACTTAGAAGAGCACAGGAAAAAGAACAAAAGTTCCCATACCCCAATTCCACCTCCCGCTTTCTTCCACAGTCACATTAAATGTTCATCCTTCTATTCACAGGCACTGTACATTTTGATAGAGAGAAAGGAATAATTCCGTAAAATAGAATCCAGCCAATATTGCTGCTTTTTGTGCAACATATGAACTTTAGTTTTATATGAAGTCAATAGAAGCAGAAGAAACAAGTGAAGTTTTAGGCGTTGTTGAACTTACATAAATATTTCCTCACCTCAAGAGTTTTTAGGTTTTGAAAAGATCTTGTTAAGGTTATGAGTAAACACAGGGGAAAAAAAATTAGAAAATGGAAACCCTTGTGTGTGTTTTATAACTCGATACTTCCATTTTTGGTGGTGCTGAATGGCTCCTTGCTATGAAGATGAAGAAATTAGCACTCTGAACAGCTTTCTGCACCTCCCTTCTCATCCCAACCTCCCAACTACTATTTTTACTGCGTCGGTGTTTCTAACATTTAATTCTATTCTTTAACCAGGATTTTCACACTTATTGAGTTTAAGTTCTATTTTGAAGAATTTTCAAATTCCAAAGATGGAACATATATCTCCCTGACATTCCTTCTTCCATCCCTCATCAGACTCCCCTCTCCTGGAGCCAAACCCTGTCCAGATCCATCCAGTCTTTTTCTTTGGAATTAAAGCCCACTTCTTAACTGGCTTTTATGTGAACTGCTCCTAAGCTGAAGCAGGTATGCTTCAGGATAAATTTCCTAATGACACAGAGCTCCAGATTCTGTTGATCTGTTTTTGCCATAATGTTCACAAATATGGTGGCTTGGCTTTGCTTTTCTGGGCCAGCTTCCCTCCTCCAGTTTCATCTGGACCTTTCCCTTCTTTGTTCCCGTTTTGGTCTCTACATTGCTTATTTTTGTGCCACATCCAGAAGTTTCTTTTCAGTGTGCTATCTGATCCTAAAATACATGGTTGCTGCTGCTAAGTCACTGCAGTCGTGTCCGACTCTGCAACCCCATAGATGGCAGCCCACCAGACTCCCCTATCCCTGGGATTCTCCAGGCAAGAACACTGGAGTGGGTTGCCATTTCCTTCTCAAATCCATGAAAGTGGAAACTGAAAGTGAAGTTGCTCAGTCTTGTCCAATTCTTAGTGACCCCATGGACTGCAGCCTACCAGGCTCCTCTGTCCATGGGATTTTCCAGGGAAGAGTACTGGATTGGGGTGCCACTGCCTTGTCCGAAAACACATGGTTAGCTGGTCAGTTTTAAGAGTTCTTGTGATGGTATAGATCAAATCATGTGGAACTAGCACTTTCACATGCTGTACTGAGTTCCACTGCTTCTTCTGTGCAAATATAGTATTAACGTAAACTTTTTGCATCTGTTTCCCTTTATTCAGTTTTGAGATTTGTGGCGACTACTCATCTCCTAATTTTACCGCAAAAATAGTATTCATAGGTTTCATACTGCAGATATATAACTGCTCTCCTGCTTTTCATCAGGATTTATAAAACTATGCTGTAATCTCCATTTACCCAGAATCTCCTAGTTATTTTTAAATGCCTTCATACAGCTGGCTCAGAAAATGCTTTAGTCACTGGTTTTTGTTCCCAAAATCATTTTCTCATTAATTTTTACTGGGACACCCAAGATAAATATAATTAGCTATGGTCATTCTACCAGTAAATCGTTAACGTTGAGACAGGTCTCTTTACTTTGATGACTTGCATCAATGTTAACTTTAAGAGGAAAAAATTATAAACAGTTCTGCAATATTTTCAAGGAGTCGGACTTAAATAGGGGCATATACTGCTGCTGCTAAGTCGCTTCAGTCATGTCCGACTCTGTGCGACCCCATAGATGGCAGCCCACCAGGCTCCTCCATCCCTGGGATTCTCTAGGCAAGAGTACCAGAGTGGGTTGCCATTGCCTTCTCCAAAGGGCATATATGGCCTTCTCTATTAAGATCTTTACAGTATTATAAGATACAAAGTTTCTCATTTGGGTTGTTTAAAACTCTTATTAGCCATACTTTTTAGCTTTTAAACATATTCTTCATATTTAAGAATAAAGCCAATGTTCAAACAAGTAGAAAGAGAATGAGTATAAAATTCAAAATATATTTAATAAATTCAAAACACCTGTAGAAGTTAATTTCAGCATGTTTGATAGGAAAACTATTCATGGAGTGAGAATATGCTTAGTTTTACTGTAGATAATGGCTTAAGTATTTATTATGGGACTTAGTTTTGTCACCAAAATGCAAGTTTTTGGGCCGGCATACCCAGTGAGGTGAAATAATACCAAAATATCGGAGTTTAGAGCAGAGAAACATTCACTGAGGACCATGCAAGGAGAGGGGTGGCTTGTGCGTTAAAAACATATCAAACTCTCAGCAAAGCCCTTTTCAAGGAGAGCGGAGAGAGGGCCATGAGGAGTGGTTGTAAACATCTTGGTGTCAGATCCCTTGTTCTGGAGGTCAGGTTATGGTCTGGTAACACGTTCTTGTAAATCTTGAGCAAGTGTTATCCTCTGTCCTGACAAGAAAGGGCAGGTCTCAAAGCATGACTTTCCCCTCCAAGGTCCGGTCCTGCTAAGGGGAGGCCGAGCTCAGCTGGTAGCACCCTCAGGGCCAGGTCCTCAGATCCTGCTCAGCTGTCATTGCTGAGGGAGCCGGGCACCCAGACCAACTGGCCCTCAGGCCCCTAGGTTGCCCATGTGGCAGGGAACTGGGGGCTGTGGAAGGGGGCAGGTCCCACAGAAAGTGTCCCAAGCAGATGGCTGCTGCCATGAGGAGGCAGAGGTGGGGAATGGGGGGGTCACACCTTCTCACGGCCTGGGGGAGCAGGACACAGCCCTCCACCTGTAACCTGGACCCCCAGCTCACCCACTTGCCTAGGGCTACATGAGCTGGAGGGCCGTGAGGAGAGGGCCGGGATCCACCTCTGACCTCATTCTCCTCTTGCTGATGATCACCGCTCCGCTGACCACTGACTGAATGGAACCTCTAACAGTTGCTAACAGACAGTTGCTCACCTGGCGGAGAAGCCCACTGCCATGCTGACCGATGGCTGAGCAGGATCACTAATGTTTGCTCATGGACAGTTGCTTGTTTGGGGACAAGGCCGACAGTGGCCCTGGCCAATAGCTGTAAGACACATGTGGAGGCTCACTCGTGTCCAGCTCTTTGTGACTCCATGGACTGTAGTCTGCCAGGCTCCTCTGTCCATAGAATTTTCTAGGCAAGAATAGTGGAGTGGATTGCCATTTCCTATTCAGGGAAATCTTCCCAACCTAGGGATCGAACTCATGTATCCTGTGTCTCCTACATTGGCAGGCAGATTCTTTACCACTGTAGGCACTTGGGAAGAACTAAGGGACCATTAATGGTCTTCTTGGTAACCATTGCCTGGTAATGGGGTGAGGTTGATGGGGTAATATCCCGCAATAATGTCCCGTTGCTAAGGTTTATACAGGGCTATGCTCTATTACAGTTTGGCCAACACACCCAGCATAAATTGGCACTTACTATTCTAGGAAGGGCTTCCCAGTTACTGAGGGTAAAGAATCTACCTGTATGCAGGAGACACAAGAGACATGGGTTCAATACCTGGGTTGGGAAAATCCCCTGGAGTGAGGCATGGTAAACACTCCAGCATTCTTGCTTGAAAAAAACCCATGGACAGAGAAGCCTGATAGCTATGATCCATAGGCTTGCAAGGAGCTGGACACAAGTGAAGTGACTGAACACACATTCTAGAAATAAATGCTACAGAGCCAACTGTTGATATAGTTCCCTCTCTTTGGTCTGATCTAATGGGTTTCTTATTGATTTCTCATGCTCAGTTCACGATCTCACATTTTAGCTGAATGACCTACAGACCTTCTAAAACTACCACCCAAAAAAGATGTTCTTTTCATTATAGGAGACTGGAATGCAAAAGAAGCAAGTCAAGAGATACCTTAAAAAACTGGCAAATTCAGCCTTGGAGTACAAAATAAAGCAGGGAAAAGGCTAACAGAGTTTAGCCAAGAGAATGCATTGGTCATAGGAAACACCCTCTTCCAACAACAAAAGAGAAGAGAAGACTATACACATGGATATCACAAGATGGTCGATACCATGGTCAATGGTCAATACGAAATCAGATTGATTATCTTCTTTGCAGTTGGGATGGAGAAGCTCTATACAGTCAGCTACAACAAGACTGGGAGTTGACTGTGGTGCAAATCATGAACTCCTTACGGCAAAATTCAGACTTACATTGAAGAAAGTAAGGAAAACCACTAGACCACTCAGGTATGGCCTAAATCAAATCCCTCACAGTTATACAGTGGAAGTAACAAATAGATTCAAGGGATTAGACCTAATAGAGCCACTGAAGAATAAGACGATAGAAGTAGGTTCATAACATATACAAGAAGCAGTTATCCAGACCATCCCCAAGAAAAAGAAATGCAAAAAGGCAAAATGGTTGTCTGAGAAGGCCTTAAAAATAGCTGAGAAAAGAAGAGAAGCTAAAGGCAAAGGAGAAAAAGAAAGATATAACCATTTGAATGGAGAGTTCCCAAAAATAACAAGGAGAGATAAGAAAGCCTTCCTCAGTGATCAATGTAAAGAAATAGAGTAAAACAAGAGAATGGAAAAGATGAGAGATCTCTTCCAGAAAATTAGAGATACCAAGGGAACATTTCATGCAAAGATAGGCACAATTAAGCACAAAAATGGTATGGACCTAACAGAAGTAGAAGATATAAAGAAGAGGTGGCAAGAACACACAGACAGACTATACAAAAAAGATCTTCCTGACTCAGATAACCATGACGTTGTGATCACTCAACTAGGACAAGACATCCTGGAATTCAAAGTCAAGTGAACCTTAGGAAGCATCACTACGAACAAAGCTAGTGGAGGTGATGGAATTCCAGTTGAGCTATTTCAAGTCCTAAAGATGATGCTGTTAAACTGCTTCACTCAATATGCCAGAAAATTTGGAAAACTCAGCAGTGGCCACAGGACTGGAAAAGGTCGTTTTCATTCCAATACACAAAAAAGGCAATGCCAAAGAATGGTCACACTACCACACAATTGTACTCATCTCATACACTAGCAAAGTAATACTCAAAATTCTCCAAGCTATGCTTCAAAAGTACATGAACCGTGAAATTCCAGATGTTCAAGCTGGATTTAGAACAGGCAGAGGAACCAGAGATCAAATTGCCAACATCCGCTGGATCACCAAAAAAACAAGAGAGTTCCAAAAAACTCATCTACTTCTGGTTTATTGACTATGTCAAAGCCTTTGACTGTGCCTCACAACAAACTGTGGAAAATTCTTAAAGTGATGGGTATACGAGATCACCTTACCATCCTCCAGAGAAATCTGTGTGTCGGTCAAAAAGCATCAGTTAGAACTGGACATCGAATAACAGACTGATTCCACATTGGAAAACGAGTAGGTCAAGACTGCATATTGTCACCCTGCTTATTTAAATTATATGCAGAGTACATCATGCAAAATGCCAGGCTGGATGAAGCAAAGGCTGGAATCAATATTGCTGGGAGGAATATCAACAACCTCAGATATGCAGATGACACTACCCTTATGGCAGAAAGCAAAGAGGAACAAAAGAGCTTTTTGATGAAAGTGAAAGAGGAGAGTGAAAAAGCTGACCTAAAACTCAACATTCAAAAAACAAAAATCATGGCATCTGGTCCCATCACTTCATGGCAAATAGATGGGGAAACAGTGAGAGACTTTATTTTCTTGGGCTCCAAAATCACTGTAGATGGTGACTGCAGCCATGAACTTAAAAGATGCTTGGTCCTTGGAAGAAAAGCTATGACAATCCTAGACAGCATATTAACATTACTTTGTCGACAAAGGTCCATCTAGTCTAAGCTATGGTTTTTCCAGTAGTCATGTATGGATGTGAGAGTTGAGCTATAAAGAAAGCTGAGCATCAAAAAAACTGATGCTTTTGAATTGTGGTGTTGGAAAAGACTCCTGAGAGTCCCTTGGACTGCAAGGAGATCAAACCTTTCAATCCTAAAGGAAACCAGTCCTGAATATTCATTGGAAGAACTGATGCTGAAGCTGAAGCTCCAATATTAGGGCTCCTTGTTGTGGAGAACTGACTAATTGGAAAAGACCCTGATGCTGGGAAAGGTTGAAGGCTGGAGGATAAGGGGATAATGGGGGATAAAATGATTGAATGGCATAACTGACTCAATGGACACGGTTTGAGCAAGCTCCAAGAGTTGGTGAAGGACAGGGAAGTCTGGCATGCTGAAATCCATGAGGTCACAAAGAATCAGGCATGACTGAGTGACCGAACTGAATCTATAACACATCCAGGGTAGAAAATGAAAATATGTATTGTTCAGTTCAGTTCAGTTCAGTTCAGTCGCTCAGTCATGTTCAACTCCTAGCGACCCCATGAACCACAGCACGCCAGGCTTCCCTGTCCATCACCAACTCCCGGAGTTCACTCAAACTCACGTCCATCGAGTCGGTGATGCCATCCAGCCACCTCATTCTCTGTCTTCCCCGTCTCCTCCTACCCCCAATCGCTCCCAGCATCAGAGTCTTTTCCAGTGAGTCAACTCATCGCATGAGGTGGCCAAAGTATTGGAGTTTCAGCTTTAGCATAAGTCCTTCCAGTGAACACCCAGGATTGATCTCCTCCAGAATGGACTGGTTGGATCTCCTTGCAGTCCAAGGGACTCTCAAGAGTCTTCTCCAGCACCATGTATTGTTCAGTTATCTTAAAACTGAACATCTCCAACATTTTTATTAGTCAGCCTAATTTATTTCAGACTTTTTGCCAATTACTTGACAATTTTTGCTCCCTTGTAATTTTCTGATATATTATGTCATCTGGCTTAGCAACAAAGATTTACAATATCTTGTCCTTAATTTCTCCAGTCCTTCAACACAATATATGAATTAGTGCCTAGCTTTAAAAAAAGGAAATAAATAGTTATATACACTGAATACTTCTGTTTTCCAACTGATGAGTTATTTATGTAAGTATATGAGAAAAGTGAAAGTTGCTCAGTTGTGTCCGACTCTTTGCAATCCTTTGGACTATACAGTGCATGGAATTCTCCAGGTCAGGATATTGGAGTGGGCAGCCTCTCACTTTTTGATGACGTCTTCCCAACCCAGCGATTGAACCCAGACCCCCTGCATTGCAAGCAGATTCTTTAAATGATGAGCCACAAGGGAAGCCCAGGAAGACTGGAATGGGTAGCTTATCCCTTCTCCCACGGGTCTTCATGACCCAGGAATTGAAGTGTGTGCTCCTGCATTGCAGGGAGATTCTTTAACAACTGAGCTATTAGGGAAGTGGAAAGAAGAAATGACACTGAAAGATGAACTCCTCAGGTCGGCAGGTGCCCAATATGCTAACGGAGAGGAGTGAAGAAATTACTCTAGAAAGAATGAAGAGCTAGATCCAAAGAGAAAGAAACACCCAGTTGTGGATGTAACTGGTGACAGAAGTAAAGTCTGATGTTGTAAAGAACAATATTGTATAGGAACCTAGAATGTTAGGTCCGTGAATCAAGGTAAATTGGAAGGAGTCAAACAGGAGATGGCAAGAATGAACAATGACATTTTAGGAAACAGTGAACTAAAATGTATTGGAATGGGCAAGTTTAATTCAGATGACCATTATATCTACTACTGTGGGCAAGAATCCCTTAGAAATGGAGTAACCCTCATAGTCAACAAAAGAGTCTGAAATGTAGTACTTGGGTGCAGTCTCAAAAATGAGAGAATGTTTGTTTCCAAGGCAAACCATTCAATATCACATTAATCCAAGCCTATGCCCCAACCACTAACGCCAAAGAAGCTGAAGTTGAACTGTTCTATGAACACTTATAAGATCTTATAGAAATAAAATCCAAAAAAGATGTTCTTCTCATCATAGGGAACTGGAATGCAAAAATAGGAAGTCAAGAGATACCTGAAGAAACAGGCAAATTTGGCCTTGAAGTAAAAAATAAGGCAGGGAAAAGGCTAACAGAGTTAAAGATCCAGGAAACCACGACCTTGTGATCACTCACCTAGCATCAAACATCCTGGAATGTGAAGTCAAGTGGGGCTTAGAAAGCATCACTACAAACAAAGCTAGTGGAGGTGATGGAATTCCAGTTGAACTATTTCTAATCCGAAGAAATGATGCTGTGAAAGTGCTGCACTCAACATGCCAGCCAATTTGGAAAACTCAGCAATGGCCACAGGACTGGAAAAGGTCAGTTTTCATCCCAATCCTAAAGAAAGGCAAAGCCAAAGAATGTTCAAACTGTCGTATAATTGCACTCATCTCACAAGATAGCAAAATAATGCTCAAAATTCTCCAAGCAAGGCTTCAACAGTACGTGAACTGTGAACTTACAGTTGTTTAAGCTGGATTTAGAAAAGGAAGAGGAACTAGAGATCAAATTGCCAACCTCCTTTGTATCATAGAAAAAGCGAGAGAGTTCCTAAAAGACATCTACTTCTTCTTTATTGACTATGCCAAAACCTTTGACTGTATGGATCACCAGAAACTGTTGAAAATTCTTAAAGAGATGGGTATACTAGACCACATTATCTGCCTCCTGAGAATCTGTATGCAGGTCATGAAGCAACAGTTAGAACTGGACCTGGAACAACAGACTTGTTCCAAATTGGGAAAGGAGTACATCAAGGCTGTATACTCTCACCCTACTTATTTAACATATGCACAGTACATCATGCAAAATACTGGGCTGGATGAAGCACCAGTTGAAATCAAGATTGCCAGGAGAAATATCAATAACCTCAGATATGTAGATGATACTCCCCTTGTGGCAGAAGCAAAGAATTAAAGAGCCTCTTGATGAAAGTGAAAGAGGAGAGCGAAAAGTTGGCTTAAAACTCAACATTCAAAAAACGAAGTCATGGCATCCGCTTCCATTACTTCAAGGCAAATAGATTGGCATCAATGGAAACTGAGAAATTTTATTTTCTTTGGCTCCAAAATCACTGCAGATGGTGAATGCAGCCATGAAATTAAAAGATACTTGCTCCTTGGAAGAAAAGCTGTGACCAATCTAGACAGCATATTAAAAAACAGAGACATTACTTTGCCATCAACAGTCCATCTAGTCAAAGCTATGGATTTTCCAGTAGTCTTGTATGGATGTGAGAGTTGGACTATAAAGAAAGCTGAGCACCAAATAATTGATGCTTTGTAACTGTTGTGTTGGAGAAGACTCTTGAGAGTCCCTCGGACTTCAAGATCATTCCA